>NW_027361683.1:19550000-20782500 GCF_039654945.1 Dendrobates tinctorius
ACTAACCCTAACCCTAACCCTGACCCTAACCCTGACCCTAACCCTGACCCTAACCCTTAACAAAACCATACTTAACCCTAACCCTGACCCTAACCCTAACCCTGACCCTAACCCTTAACCAAACCATACTTAACCCTAATCCTGACCCTAACCCTGACCCTAACCCTAACCCTGACCCTAACCCTTAACAAAACCATACTTAACCCTAATCCTGACCCTAACCCTGACCCTAACCCTTAACAAAACCATACTTAACCCTAACCCTGACCCTAACCCTGACCCTAACCCTAACCCTGACCCTAACCCTAACCCTGACCCTAACCCTTAACCAAACCATACTTAACCCTAATCCTGACCCTAACCCTGACCCTAATCCTTAACAAAACCATACTTAACCCTAACCCTGACCCTAACCCTAACCCTGACCCTAACCCTAACCCTAACCCTGACCCTAACCCTAACCCTGACCCTAACCCTTAACAAAACCATACTTAACCCTAATCCTGACCCTAACCCTGACCCTAACCCTTAACCAAACCATACTTAACCCTAACCCTGACCCAAACCCCAACCCTAACCCTGACCCTGACCCTAACCCCCCTTAGGGTTAGTTAAGGGGGTTTAGGGTTAGGGTTAGGGTCAAGGTCAGGGTTAGGGTTGGGGTTTGGGTCAGGGTTAGGGTTAAGTATGGTTTGGTTAAGGGTTAGGGTCAGGGTTAGGGTTAGGGTCAGGGTTAGGGTTAGGGTTAAGTATGGTTTTGTTAAGGATTAGGGTCAGGGTTAGGGTCAGGATTAGGGTTAAGTATGGTTTGGTTAAGGGTTAGGGTCAGGGTTAGGGTTAGGGTCAGGGTTAGGGCTAGGGTCAGGGTTAGGGTCAGGGTTAAGTATGGTTTTGTTAAGGGTTAGGGTCAGGGTTAGGGTCAGGATTAGGGTTAAGTATGGTTTTGTTAAGGGTTAGGGTCAGGGTTAGGGTCAGGGTTAGGGTCAGGATTAGGGTTAAGTATGGTTTGGTTAAGGGTTAGGGTCAGGGTTAGGGTTAGGGTTAAGTATGGTTTTGTTAAGGGTTAGGGTCAGGGTTAGGGTCAGGGTTAGGGTTAGGGTCAGGGTTAGGGTTAGTTAGGGTTTAGGGTTTGGGTTAGGGTTAAGTATGATTTGGTTAAGGGTTAGGGTCAGGGTTAGGGTCAGGGTTAGGGTCAGGGTTAGGGTTAGTAAAGTCATGGTTTGGGTAGTGTGAGGGGCCACCTAAAAATGTTGGAAAAAAACGCAAACGCGGTAAAAACGCACTAAAAACGCATACAAACGCATAAAAACGCTGCTTTTTTTCATGCATGCTCATAAAAATGCTTGAAAAAAACGCAGCAGTTGCATGCTTTTGTATGTGTTTTTTCAATGCGTTTTTTTGCGGGAAAAACGCGCTGCAAAAAAAAGCAAGTGTGAAACTAGCCTAAGCCATGCACTAGATCATTAATAAATATATTAAATAGTAGGGGGCCCAATACAGAACCCTGTGTTTATTCACACTAGTAACCCTGGCCCAATCTGAGTATGCACCATTAATAACCACTCTTTGTTTTCTATCACTAAGCCAGCTACCTACCCATCTACACACATTTTCCCCTAGCCCAAGCTTTCTCATCTTACTTACCAATCTTTTATGTGGGACAGTGTCAAATGCTTTAGAGAAGTCGCGATAAATGACATCCAATTCTCCTTGGTCCATTTGAGAGCTTACATCCTCATAGAAGCTGATCAGGTTAGTTTGATAGGAGCAATCCTTCATAAATCCATGTTGATATGGAGTTAAACATTTATTAAGCATGTTCTTTACAAGAACTGATGTAAACCTTCACACAAAAAAAACAAAAATTACACGTTGTGAGGTGGCAAAAAAAATAACACTGCCAAGGGGGTGAATACTTTTGCAAGCTACTGTACTAAGTATTGCCCCATCTTTACTTGTATAGATTTTGCTCCTGAGCCTTCACTTCTGATTCCCTTATTTTATTTGTATGTTTTATGCCACAAATTGTCATTATTGAATAAACTCCATCACTTATTACTAGTGGATGTACGATTCCATGTTTTCAACAGGTTTTATACGGAGTTTAAAAAGATTTTCTTTTTTACGCATTTCCAGTCTATAATGTAGTTTTTGGCCTTACAACTTTCTTCTTGTGTTACTTTAAGAGTTCAGACATACTTAATATGTACACTGCTCAAAAAAATAAAGGGAACACTTAAACAACAGAATATAACTCCAAGTAAATCAAACGTCTGTGAAATTAAACTGTCCACTTAGGAAGCAACACTGACTGACAATCAATTTCACATGCTGTTGTGCAAATGGAATAGACAACAGATGGAAATTATTGGCAATTATCAAGATACCCTCAATAAAGCAGTGGTTTCTACAGCTAGGGACCACAGACCACATCTCAGTACTAATGCTTTCTGGCTGTTTTAGTCACTTTTGAAAGTTGGTTGTGCTTTCACACTCATGGTAGCATGAGACGGACTCTACAACCCACACAAGTGGCTCAGGTAGTGCAGCTCATCCAGGATCGCACATCAATGCGAGGTGTGGCAAGAAGGTTTGCGGTGTCAGCGTAGTGTCCAGAGGCTGGAGGCGCTACCAGGAGACAGGCCAGTACACTAGGAGACATGGAAGGGGCCGTAGGAGGACAACAACCCAGCAGCAGGACAGCTACCTTCGCCTTTGTGCAAGGAGGAACAGGAGGAGCACTGCCAGAGCCCTGCAAAATGACCTCCAGCAGGCCACAAATGTGCATGTGTCTGCACAAACAGAAACCGACTCCATGAGGATGGTCTGAGTGCCCGACGTCCACAGATTGGCGTTGTGCTCACAGCCCAACACCGTGCGGCCCTCCAAAGAAATGCCACACCATACCATTACTGACCCACTGCCAAACCGGTCATGCTTAAGGATGTTGCAGGCAGCAGATTACTCTCCATGACATTTCCAGACTCTGTCACATCTGTCACATGTGCTCAGTGTGAACCTGTTTTCATCTGTGAAGAGCACAGGGCGCCAGTGGCGAATTTTCCAATACTGGTGCTCTGTGGCAAATGCCAAGCGTCCTGCACAGTGTTGGGCTGTGAGCACAACCCCCATCTGTGGACGTCGGGCACTCAGACCATCCTCATGAAGTCTGTTTCTAACCGTTTGTGCAGACACATGCACATTTATGGCCTGCTGCAGGTCATTATTCAGGGCTCTGGCAGTGCTCCTCCTGTTCCTCCTTGCACAAAGGAAGAGGTTGTTGCCCTCCTACGGCCCCCTCCACGTCTCCTAGCCTGTCTCCTGGTAGCGTCTCCAGCCTCTGGACACTACGCTGACAGACACAGCAAACCTTCTTGCCACAGCTCGCATTGATGTGCCATCCTGGATGAGCTGCACTACCTGAGCCACTTGTGTGGGTTGTAGAGTACGTCTCATGCTACCACAAAAGTGAAAGCAAACCAACATTCAAAAGTGACCAAAACATCAGCCAGAAAGCATTGGTACTGAGATGTGGTCTGTGGTCCCCACCTGCAGAACCATTCCTTTATTGAGGGTGTCTTGATAATTGCCAGTAATTTCCATCTGTTGTCTATTCCATTTGCACAACAGCATGTGAAATTCTCTCTCAATCAGTGATGCATCCTAAGTGGACAGTTTGATTTCACAGAAGTTTGATTTACTTGGAGTTATATTCTGTTGTTTATGCGTTCCATTTATTTTTTTGAGCAGTGTATATTCTGTGTTTCCACTCCTTTTATGCAGCAAAGCCAACAGAGCCAGTAATAAAGCTCCTTATTTTAAGCCAGAGTGGATGTATATACTCTGGCTGCTGATAGGGTGCAGCACATAAGAACACAATATCACAGCGGAGACACTGTAGCCAATAACAGAAGCAGCAGCAGAAAATTGAGAAAAAATGCATTACCAGTGTCTTGAGATTGCTACCATTGAACCTCTTCCCACACCCTCCTTAAAAATCTAGCTAAAGCTATTGACAGCTGAGAAGTGCTAAAAGGTTCTTTAATTATGTGGCCCATCGTTCTGAGATATCTAATTACATTGGATAACAGAGCTCCAGTGTCTTCATAAACCCTCCCTTGCTTACCTTCACACAGCTATAGAAATAACTGGCAAAAATTTGGGCATTAAAGAAATTTACTTTCAGTAAGCACACGCTTCCGTCATAGCAGGTGCAAGCAGTCAAATTTTATTTAAAGGGATTTTGCCTTTATTAACATCACCCCACAAGACAGGTAATAAAAGGTAGAAGTCGCCATACATATTAGCTGTTGGACTACTGCAATTTCTCCCAACTCTACCATACATGTGCATGTTCAGCAGAGAGCGCCAGTATTTATAAAGAGGAGGAGAATGGAATAAGTTGTCGCCAGTCACCAAATGTTAGGGCTGGCGTAACGCACCAAATTATAAAATAATAGCATGTGCATTCGCAGCCCGGGGTCCACCGTGCAGAGGTGCTACACTGCTGCTAAGTAATGGCAGGAGTATAGAGCGTTGTGGAAAGGGCACATGTGGGTTAACGTCACCCAGTGTGAACAGAAGCGAACTCCGTTAAGTCACAGAGCCGCAGTACCATTGAACATAAATGCCGGAGCCTGTTTAACTCACAGAGCCCGTCCAAGGAGCGCACAGAAAGCGGTCACAGAACTCTGCCCCAAGGACACGGGGTCAGAGTCCCTCTAGATCAACTGCGGACGCCGCTATAGACGCTGACTACGGAGTGTAAAGCACATGCACAGAGGCATTCCGAGCCACTGGTGGAGACGGATGCCTGTCTCAGACTCTGTCCTACCTACACCTAAGTCTGGGTGCTTAACAGGCTAGGCTGCACAACACATGCGTACCAAGGGTAGGGGTTTCTTAATGAGTCATTCACCAGAGACATTCATACATGCATACAACACTCACTCCTCATAGTCTGATAATGCAGTCTATACTAGCGCATGGCCGAGCAGCCATGCGAACCTTTTATAGCCGCGTGCTTCTGGGACCTTCCTGATGGACCAATCCGAGCTGGAGGACCTGAGCACGTGACCTTCGATCTCCAATGGGAGATCACTCCACGGGTATGCTCAGTGGACCGACAGGAGGACATAGTCCCTGGAGAGACTTGCTGCTGGCCTGCCTGCGTTGCTATAGGTGGACCAGAGGTGGCAGCAGCAAGCAAGCCCACAGTGCTGGTCTGAGCAGAGTGCTGGGAACGACTAGTCTGCTGAGCAGGCTCCTCTGCGGCTGAAGGAGAATGGGAGACTGCCGAGTGCAAGGGTCTGGATTCCTGCTGTGCAATAGCAGGAACCTGACGCCTAACAATACCCCCCTCCTAGGGCCCCCTCCCCTCTGAGCCTCACTACGCTCAAATGCCGTGATAAGGAGCAGAGCGTGGATGTTCTCCACTGGCTCCCAGGTCTGGACCATGACCCTTCCAGTCCACCAAATAAAACTTTTTACCACGCACCATCCTGCATCCCACAATGGCATTGACCTCAAACTCGTCCGAAGACAGGTCCGATGTCCCGGCAGATGACTCAGATAACCGGGACATGTGAACAGGTTTAAGGAGGGACACGTGGAAGGCGTCCGAGATAGCCAAGTGTGGTGGAAGAGCCAGACGATAGACCACAGAGCTGATCCGCTCGAGGACTTTAAAGGGGCCAATGTAGCGCGGAGCAAACTTAGTGGACTCGACTCGCAGCCTGATGTTACGGGTGGAGAGCCACACTAAGTCACCAGGGGAGAAGGTTGGAGAAGGACGCCGATGTGCGTCCGCGGAGGACCTCATTCTCTCCTTAGGGGCCCGAATGGCATCCTGGGTGCAGTCCCAAATATCACGTGCCTCCACCGCTCAGTCTGCCACCCTACAGTCAGTGGATGACACGGGCATGGGCACAGGAACATGAGGATGCTGGCCGTAGTTGAGGAATGGCGTCTGGCCGGTGGAATCGGCCACAGTGTTGTTCAAGGCGAACTCTGCCCACGGCAATAAAGATGCCCAGTCATCCTGCCTGGCTGAGACAAAATGTCAGAGATCTGTGACCAGGGTCTGGTTGGCCTTCTCTACCAACCCGTTCGTCTCGGGATGATAGGCAGAGGAGAGATTTAGTTCACTACTGAGCAAGCGACAGAGCACTCTCCAGAAGCGAGACGCAAACTGGGGACCCCGGTCACTGACAATCTTGTCAGGCATGCCGTGTAAGCGGAAAACATGTTTGATGAACAGCACTGCTAAACCCCGTGTGGAAGGTAGCCGAGAGAGAGGCACCAGGTGCACCATTTTAGAAAAATGGTCGGTGATGACCCAAATAACTGTGCTGCCACTGGACTTGGGTAGACCCACCACAAAGTCCATGCCAACCATCTCCCAGGGCCTATCCGCCACCGGTAAGGGGTAGAGTAACCCAGCAGGTCGTTGTCGGGAAGGCTTATTCTTGGTGCAAGAGACACATGCCTGTATGTAGTCTTTGACGTCACGCGCCATATACAGCCACCAGTACGTCCTTGCCAGAAGCTCAACTGTCCACTTAGTACCAAAGTGTCCACACACCCTGGATGCGTGAGCCCAAGAGAGGACCTCTGGACGCAAATGGGCAGGGACAAAATCTTGCCCGGGGGTACAGACTCAAGGGCGACCAGAGTCACTGTCCTTAGACTCTCCGATGGTACAATTAACTGAGGCTCCTCCTCCGCTGATACCACGGAGCGAGAGAGCGCATTGGCTCGGACATTCTTTTCACCGGAAAGGAAATGTAGGGTGAAGTGGAAGCGGGAGAAAAAGAGAGACCATCGAGCTTGGCTAGAATTTAACCACTGGGCGGTTTGGAGATAGACCAAATTTTTGTGGTCAGTGTAAACTTGGAAGGGGAAGCGAGCCCCTTCCAGGAGGTGTCTCCATTCAGAAAAGGCCAATTTCATGGCTAGCAACTCCCTGTCCCCAATGGAATAGTTCCTCTCCGTCGGTGAGGTCTTGGAAAAGAAGCAAGGATGCTTGAGACCTTGAGCATCCTTTTGGAACAGGACTGCTCCAGCACCGACGGACGAGGCATCCACCTCTAAAATTAACGGCTTATCCACATTGGGGCGATGTAAAATGGGAGCACTAGCGAAGTGAGACTTGATGGAGAGGAAGGCCTTAGATACCTCCTCAGACCACAATTTAGGATTCGCTCCCTTCTTTGTGAGGGCAACCAAGGGAGCTACCAAAGTTGAGAAGTGTGGAATGAATTGGCGGTAATAGTTAAGAAATCCCATAAAGCGCTGCACCGCTTTAAGGGAGTGAGGCTCCTGCCAATCCATTACCGCCTGCAGTTTGGCAGGATCCATAGCCAACCCTTAGGCCAAGATGATATAGCCCAGGAAAGGCAACGACTCCTGCTCAAACACGCACTTCTCCAACTTGGCATATAGGGCGTTGGCCCGTAGGAGATCGAAGACTTTGCAAACCTCTCTCCGGTGGGACTCCAAATCTGGAGAGATGAGAATATCATCCAGGTAGACCACCACCGAAGAGGAAAGCATATCTCGAAAGATATCGTTTACGAAGTCTTGAAAGACGGCCGGGGCATTACATAGGCCAAAGGGCATGACCAGATACTTATAATGGCCATCCCTGATATTAAAAGCCGTCTTCCACTTGTCTCCCTCACGTATGCGTATCAGGTTGTAGGCTCCCCGCAGATCAAGTTTGGTAAATACTCTTGCTCCCCGCAACCTATCGAACAGCTCCGATATCAGGGGCAGAGGGTACTTATTCTTAACGGTGATGGCGTTAAGACCCCTGTAATCGATGCAAGGCCGCAATTCACTGCTCTTCTTCTGCACAAAGAAGAATCCCGCCCCTGCTGGTGACACCGACTTCCTAATAAACCCCCTGGCCAGATTCTCCTTGATGTATTGTGACATGGCCTCTGTCTCCGGGAGAGACAGGGGTTACACACGACCCCGGGGAGGCTCTGCACCAGGCAAGAGGTCTATAGGATAGTTGTAGGGGCGGTGCGGCGGGAGAGTCTCTGCCGCACTCTTGGAGAACACATCTGCGTACTGCTGATAGTGATTAGAGAGTGAAGAGAGATCTGCAACCTGAATGCACTTGCTCAGACATCTACCCTCACAGTACTTACTCCAACTAAGAATTTTCCCCGAGGACCACTCAATATGGGGAAAGTGGCAACGCAACCAGGGAACTCCCAGGAGAACCTGATCGATACCCTCGGGCATAATAAGAAGGGACACTGTCTCGCGATGGGACGGAGACAGTGAGAGTCTTAATGGAGCAGTCTGATGGGTAATCTGCGAGGGTAATGTCGAGCCGTTCACCACTCTGATGGTCACACTCAATAGAACACCACAGTCATAAGTTCAAAACCAAGTAAAAAAAGCTTTTTTGATCTAAAATTGTACAGACAAACAGGCAAAGTGAGACTAGAGGATGGAACATGATTATTCCCACCACATACAAGAGGCCCAGGATGGGTCTGTCAGGAGGTAAACGTAAATAATTGTCGTAGTAATAAACTATGCAAACATATCATACAGCTCCTCTATAAGCACATAGCAACATGCCAATATGAGGCAGATAATACAAATAATACAAGCACATGTGGAACAGAGTCATATCCAATATCCATAGTAAGCATAATAGAATAGTAATGTGCAAGTACCTTGTGAGGAGAGGCACCTTCCCGACCAGGCTCACCTGCCCCGACGCACGTTTCGATATACCTTTTTTAAAGGGCATAAGGTGCAAGTGTAGTGCGTGGTTCTATTAGTAGTCAGGACCCGGAAGTCATCAGTGTAACCGCGTGACACCCCGCTGACGTCACATCGCGCGGTTACACTGATGACTTCCGGGTCCTGACTACTAATAGAACCACGCACTACACTTGCACCTTATGCCCCTTGAAAAAGGTACGCTGAAACGCGCATCGGGGCAGGTGGGCCTGGTTGGAAAGGTGCCTGTCTCTTCTCACAAGGTACTTGCACATTACTATTCTATTATGTTTACTATGGGTATTGGCTATGACTCTGTTCCACATGTGCTTGTATTATCTGCCTCATATTGGCATGTTGCTATGTGCTTATAGAGGAGCTGTATGATATGTTTGCATAGATTATTACTACGACAATTATTTACGCTTACCTCCTGACAGACCCATCCTGGGCCTCTTGTATGTGGTGGGAATAATCATGTTCCATCCTCTAGTCTCACTTTGCCTGTTTGTCTGTACAATTTTAGATCAATCAAGTTTTTTTTACTTGGTTTTGACCTTATGACTGTGGTGTTCTATTGAGTGTGACTGTGTTTACAGTTGGTCATATACTGTCCCGAGATATGGTGGTTTTTGGGGGTATAACTTTTTTCCTATACCCTGTGTAATTGTGGTATATTTTTCCACCAACTATGTTCATTGGATCTCTCTTATATACCACTCTGATGGTGACCGGCTGTGGTAGCATAACCAAGGGGATTGCGTGCTGGAGAGCGAAGGCTGAGGACATAAAATTACCCTCCGCTCCAGAATCTACGCAAACCTCCACCACCAGAGTGGAGGAGCCGAACTCCAGCACCCCCTTGAAGGTTAGCTTGGAGGAAAATGGTGTGGTGTCTCGTAGCCCTCCTGCTGTTGCCACTAGATGCGGGCCTTTCTCCGAGCGCTGGGGGCACCTATTGGCAAAGTGACCAGACTGTCGGCAGTGGGAATGAGGTATGGGGGTTCGAGCAGGGCGGAACTTAGAGCCCGTGCGAGGCACCTCCATAACCACCGACGACTCGGACGGTCGATCGGGTGGCTCCAGGTTTAGAGAAAGTTGGAGCCAACCTAAACCTCTGTCTGGACTGGGAGCGCTCCAACCCTCGCTCTAAGAAGCGGAGATTAATGCGGGTGGAGATGGTAATAAGCTCCTCCAGAGTACCGGGCACCTCCTGAGTGGCCAGAGCGTCCTTAATGTGGTCAACCAAACCCCTCCAAAAGATTGGTATTAGGGCCTTATCTGACCATTCCAACTCGGAACCAGTGTCCGAAAACGAATGGCATACTGGCTGACCGGGGACGAACCCTGTGTCAGGGCCAACAGTTGGAGCGCGGTATGGTGTGTGACCTGTGGTCCCAGAAAGACCTGCTTCAGAGAACCTAGGAACTGAGAGGCTCTCTGAACCGCGGGATCACCACCCTACCACAGTGGGGTGGCCCACTCCAGAGCCCTGCCAGCCAGAAGATAACGATGAATCCGACCTTAGCCCGCTCAGAGGGGAATTGCGCGGCCAGCAGCTCTAAGTGAATAGTACACTGGCTCACGAATCCCCTACAGGAGGCACTATCGCCCGTGAACTTCTCGGGCAGCGGGAGGTGGGATAACATCGGTGCAGTGATGGAAGTGGAAACATGGGAAACAGCCTCTGCGGCTGCCTGAGCAGCGGCCACAGTAACATTCGCAGCTGAGGTTGAACGCTCGAGAGCCGCCAACCTGCCCCCCAGCTGCCGAATGTGCTGCAGTAGTTGCTGTTTATCTGCCATTACTAGCCAGACCCTGGCGCTATTATAATGTTAGGGCTGGAGGAACGCACCAAATTATAAAATAATAGTAGGTGCGTTCGCAGCCCGGGGTCCACCGTGCAGAGGTGGTACACTGCTGCTAAGTAATGGCGGGAGTATAAAGCAGTGTGGAAGGGTTAACGTCACCCAGTGTGAACAGAAGCGAACTCTGTTAACTCACAGAGCCGCAGTACTGCTGAACATAAATGCCTGTTTAACTCACAGAGCCCGGCGAAGGAGAAAGCGGTCACCGAACTCTGCCCCAAGGACACGGGGTCAGAGTCCCTCTAGACCTTCTGAGCGCGCGGCGTCGCAACTGCGGACGTCGCTATAGACGCTGACTACGGAGTGTAAAGCACGTGCACAGTGGCGTGCCGAGCCACTGGTGGAGACGGATGCCTGTCTCAGACTCTGTCCTACCTACACCTAAGCCTGGGCGCTTAACAAGCTAGGCTGCACAACACATGCGCACCAAGGGTAGGGGTTTCTTCATGAATCATTCACCAGAGACATTCATACATGCATACAACACTCACTCCTCATAGTCTGATAATGCAGTCTATACTAGCGCATGGCCGAGCGGCCATGCGAACCTTTTATAGCCGCGTGCTTCCAGGACCTTCCTGGCCTTTTGGATGGACCAATCCGAACTGGAGAAGGACCTGAGCACGAGACCACCGAGTGCAAGGCTCTGGATTCCTGCTGTGCAGTGGCAGGAAACCGATGCCTAACACCATATGTAACATCTGATGGCTGGGAAAGAGGTAAAAACCCTTTATAAGTTAAATAGTCGGCTGGTCCCAGCACAAATCAATTGCTACAGCCAATTGCTACAGCCATTAATGATCTACAAAACAATTTACAGTTTGTGCTACAGAATCGTAATGTATGCATAAAAACAACAAATGGCTTTGTATGCCATCTGATTTTTTTTTTTGCATACCCACAGACTTCAATGGGCAAGTCTCATCCAATTTACAAAATAAACTAGTGCATTCTGTGATTTAGATTTTTTCCCACATGGTCAGAATAAAAAACAAAAAAAGCAAAAAACATAAAATAACCACTTGGACCGAAAACATGGTCATGTGAATAAGGACGAGAACTTACTCTTTCAGCATTACTGTCCCTGGTGCTTTGTTCTATAGTCACATCTTCGAAATTCTCCAAAATTCGCTTTTCTGCTTACACGGCATTTGGGCACAGCTACTAAAGCAGACAGTAATCTTATTTCATCCATTTTATATTTTTTCCTTCCCCTCCCCCTCCTAATACCCCCCCTTCCCCGTTTTCCGTCCTTTTGACAGATATGGGTACCCATTATTGTTTTGGGTTATTTGTGTTGGTGGCACATCAGGGGATTAGTGTATTCATTCTCCATCATACATGTTCATGAACTGTGCATATACACTCACTGGCCACTTTATTAGGTACACCATGCTAGTAAGGGGTTGGACCCCCTTTTGCCTTCAGAACTGCCTCAATTCTTCGTGGCAGAGATTCAACAAGGTGCTGGAAGCATTCCTCAGAGATTTTGGACCATATTGACATGATGGCATCACACAGTTGGCGCAGATTTGTCGGCTGCACATCCCTGATGCGAATCTCCCGTTCCACCACATCCCAAAGATGCTCTATTGGATGGAGATCTGGTGACTGAGGAGGCCATTTGAGTACAGTGAACTCATTGTCATGTTCAAGAAACCAATCTGAGATGATTCGAGCTTTATGACAGGGCGCATTATCCTGCTGAAAGTAGCCATCAGATGTTGGGTACATTGTGGTCATAAAGGGATGGACATGGTCAGCAACAATACTCAGGTAGGCTGTGGCGTTGCAACGATGCTCAATTGGTACCAAGGGGCCCAAAGAGTGCCCAGAAAAAATTCCCCACACCATGACACCACCACCACCAGCCTGAACCGTTGATACAAGGCAGGATGGATCCATGCTTTCATGTTGTTTACGCCAAATTCTGACCCTACCATCCGAATGTCGCAGCAGAAATCGAGACTCATCAGACCAGGCAACGTTTTTCCAATCTTCTACTGTCCAATTTCGATGAGCTTGTGCAAATTTTAGCCTCAGTTTCCTGTTCTTAGCTCAGAGGAGTGGTACCCAGTGTGGTCTTCTGCTGCTGTAGCCCATCTGCCTCAAAGTTCGACGCACTGTGCGTTCAGAGATGCTCTTCTGCCTACCTTGGTTGTAACGGGTGGCAATTTGAGTCACTGTTGCCTTTCTATCAGCTCGAACCAGTCTGCCCATTCTCCTCTGACCTCTGGCATCAACATGGCATTTCCGGCCACAGAACTGCCGCTCACTGGATTTTTTTTCTTTTTCGGACCATTCTCTGTAAACCCTAGAGATGGTTGTGCGTGAAAATCCCAGTAGATCAGCAGTTTCTGAAATTCTCAGACCAGCCCTTCTGGCACCAACAATCTTGCCACGTTCAAAGGCACTCAAATCACCTTTCTTCCCCATACTGATGCTCGGTTTGAACTGCAGGAGATTGTCTTGACCATGTCTACATGCCTAAATGCACTGAGTTGCCGCCATGTGATTGGCTGATTAGAAATTAAGTCTTAACACACAGTTGGACAGGTGTACCTAATAAAGTGGCCAGTGAGTGTATATGTGTGTACTTGTATATGGATATATATGTTTATATATGTTATTAGTATATCATATGGGTATATGCATTTTCCGTACTACTATTCATTCCTATTTTTAGGGGATAGTGGACAATGATTGAATCTTTTTAGAAATTCCGAGTATTTGCAAGCCTCATTCTATGTATATATTCCTTTTGGGCATTTAGCTATACTCAGTTTGTGGCACCCTAAGTGGTTTTTGGTGTCTTATGCTGTCATATTGGGCTCAGATCCTCCGAGTTACATGCTGTCCTTTTTTGCGGTGAGCGCTTCCTGCTGCGAGTCTGCTTGCTGGTTGCCTGGGACTCGCGTCCATGCTGCGCCGCAGGCCCTGCCTCTCAGTTGACGCGTCGCTGGTGGGCCGGCCCTGTGATGTAGGACGCCGACTCCTTGGCTTCCGGCTCTCGGCACTAGCACCGGAAGCGCCGCCACACCGCAACCTGACAGCAGTATCCACATGGACTATTTAATGGCCGCTCTCTTCCTACTCTCACATAACCCCCCGAGCAAGCTGACGCAAAACGCGTCGGGTTAGTTCTCTGTCGCCAGGTATGCACTTAAGCAATTATACTATGTTCACTGCCTTGTGGGCTGGTTTTAAGCGGGTATTGGTGCAATCATGTGTGTAGAGGTTTTCATCATGTGGAACATTGCCCTATACACCGTTCTCCGGACTTCTTTTATGACATTTGTCATTATTCTTTTAGGTGGACGTACACTATTTGTGGTTATATTTTGATCTTTATACCCCCTTCCTGATTGAAGTCCTGTGGCTGCTATGGGATATATGTAACACAATCCCTATCTAATATATAAAGCTCAAGTGTGTTTGTATGTATGTGTGTGTATGTCCGGGATTGGCATCCGCACCGTCGCAGCTACAGCCACAAAATTTGGCACAGTCACACGTCTGGACCCTGAGAGTGTCCTAAGCTATGTTGTGAGGCGAAATTTTAACCCCGCGCGTTCCAATTCACCAAACAATTTTGCCCCTATCTTCATAATGGGGAAAAAGTGTGTGTATCAAGCCCCGCCCCTCGTTATGATGTCATAATGGTTGCCATGGCGATGCTGATGTCATCATAGGTTGCAAGCCCCGCCGCTCATTATGATGTCATAATGGTTGACTATGGGATGGATGATGTGTGATGGGTATATGGGCACTGGACTATGGGATGGAGGATATGTATGACGGGTATATGGGCACGGGACTATGGGATGGAGGATGTGTGATGGGTATATGGGCACTGGACTATGGGATGGAGGATATGTATGACGGGTATATGGGCACGGGACTATGGGATGGCGGATATGTGTGATGGGTATATGGGCACGGGACTATGGGATGGAGGATATGTATGATGGGTATATGGGCATGGGACTATGAGATGAAGGATGTGTGATGGTTATATGGGCACTCGACTATGTGATGGCGAATATGTATGATGGGTATATGGGCACGGGACTATGGGATGGAGGATATGTATGATGGGTATATGGGCATGGGACTATGAGATGACGGATGTGTGATGGTTATATGGGCACTCGACTATGGGATGGCGAATATGTATGATGGGTATATGGGCATGGGACTATGGGATGGAGAATATGTATGATGGGTATATGGGCATGGGACTATGGGATAGAGGATGTGTGATGGGTATATGGGCACTCGACTATGGGATGGAGGAAATGTATGATGAGTATATGGGCACGGGCCTTTGGGATCGTGGATATGTATGATGGGTATATGGGCACGGGACTATGGGATGGAGGATAATTATAACTTGCTATAACTAACCACAGTTAGTTACTAAGCCCGGGCAGCACCGGGCTCTTCATCTAGTCTAATATACAGTATAAAGCTCAAGTGTGTGTATGTATGTATGTGTGTGTATGTCCGGGATTGGCATCCGCACCGTCGCAGCTACAGCCACAAAATTTGGCACAGTCACACGTCTGGACCCCGAGAGTGTCCTAAGCTATGTTGTGAGGCAAAATTTTAACCCCGCGCGTTCCAATTCACCAAACAATTTTGCCCCTATCTACATAATGGGGAAAAAGTGTGTATCAAGCCCCGCCTCTCATGATGTCATAATGGTTGCCATGGTGACGGTGATGTCATCATAGGTTGCAAGCCCCACCACTCATTATGATGTCATAATGGTTGACTATGGGATGGAGGATGTGTGATGGGTATATGGGCACTGGACTATGGGATGGAGGATATGTATGACGGGTATATGGGCACGGGACTATGGGATGGAGGATGTATGACGGGTGTATGGGCACGGGACTATGGGATGGAGAATATGTATGACGGGTATATGGGCACGGGACTATGGGATGGCGGATATGTGTGATGGGTATATGGGCACGGGACTATGGGATGGAGGATATGTATGATGGGTATATGGGCATGGGACTATGAGATGAAGGATGTGTGATGGTTATATGGGCACTCGACTATGGGATGGCGAATATGTATGATGGGTATATGGGCATGGGACTATGGGATGGAGAATATGTATGATGGGTATATGGGCATGGGACTATGGGATAGAGGATGTGTGATGGTTATATGGGCACTCGACTATGGGATGGAGGATATGTATGATGAGTATATGGGCACGGGCCTATGGGATCGTGGATATGTATGATGGGTATATGGGCATGGGACTATGGGATGGAGGATAATTATAACTTGCTATAACTAACCACAGTTAGTTACTAAGCCCGGGCAGCACCGGGCTATTCAGCTAGTCTAATATATAAAGCTCAAGTGTGTGTATGTATGTGTGTATGTACGGGATTGGCATCCGCACCGTCGCAGCTACAGCCACAAAATTTGGCACAGTCACACGTCTGGACCCCGAGAGTGTCCTAAGCTATGTTGTGAGGCGAAATTTTAACCTCGCGCGTTCCAATTCACCAATTTTGCCCCTATCTACATAATGGGGAAAAAGTGTGTATCAAGCCCCGCCCCTCATGTCATAATGGTTGCCATGGCGACGGTGATGTCATCATAGGTTGCAAGCCCCACCGCTCATTATGATGTCATAATGGTTGACTATGGGATGGAGGATGTGTGATGGGTATATGGGCACTGGACTATGGGATGGAGGATATGTATGACGGGTATATGGGCACGGGACTATGGGATGGAGGATGTATGATGGGTGTATGGGCACGGGACTATGGGATGGAGAATATGTATGACGGGTATATGGGCACGGGACTATGGGATGGTGGATATGTGTGATGGGTATATGGGCACGGGACTATGGGATGGAGGATATGTATGATGGGTATATGGGCACGGGACTATGGGATGGAGGATGTATGATGGGTGTATGGGCACGGGACTATGGGATGGAGAATATGTATGACGGGTATATGGGCACGGGACTATGGGATGGTGGATATGTGTGATGGGTATATGGGCACGGGACTATGGGATGGAGGATATGTATGATGGGTATATGGGCATGGGACTATGAGATGAAGGATGTATGATGGTTATATGGGCACTCGACTATGGGATGGCGAATATGTATGATGGGTATATGGGCATGGGACTATGGGATGGAGAATATGTATGATGGGTATATGGGCATGGGACTATGGGATAGAGGATGTGTGATGGGTATATGGGCACTCGACTATGGGATGGAGGATATGTATGATGAGTATATGGGCACGGGCCTATGGGATCGTGGATATGTATGATGGGTATATAGGCACGGGACTATGGGATGGAGGATAATTATAACTTGCTATAACTAACCACAGTTAGTTACTAAGCCCGGGCAGCACCGGGCTCTTCAGCTAGTCTAATATATAAAGCTCAAGTGTGTGTATGTATGTATGTGTGTGTGTGTATGTCCGGGATTGGCATCCGCACCGTCGCAGCTACAGCCACAAAATTTGGCACAGTCACACGTCTGGACCCCGAGAGTGTCCTAAGCTATGTTGTGAGGCAAAATTTTAACCCCGCGCGTTCCAATTCACCAAACAATTTTGCCCCTATCTACATAATGGGGAAAAAGTGTGTATCAAGCCCCGCCCCTCATGTCATAATGGTTGCCATGGCGACGGTGATGTCATCATAGGTTGCAAGCCCCACCGCTCATTATGATGTCATAATGGTTGACTATGGGATGGAGGATGTGTGATGGGTATATGGGCACTGGACTATGGGATGGAGGATATGTATGACGGGTATATGGGCACGGGACTATGGGATGGAGGATGTATGACGGGTGTATGGGCACGGGACTATGGGATGGAGAATATGTATGATGGGTATATGGACATGGGACTATGGGATGGAGGATATGTATGATGGGTATATGGGCATGGGACTATGGGATGGAGGATATTTATGATGGGTATATGGGCATGCGACTATGAGATGAAGGATGTGTGATGGGTATATGTGCACTCGACTATGGGATGGAGGATATGTATGATGGATATAAGGGCACGGGCCTATGGGATCATGGATATGTATGATGGGTATATGGGCACGGGACTATGGGATGGAGGATAATTATAATTTGTTATAACTAACCACAGTTAGTTACTATGCCTGGGCAGCGCCGGGCTCTTCAGCTAGTATATTTTTTTTTTTTTCAGGACTTTTTCTGACACTGGTCAGGGGCACATACCTCATGAGAGGCTATACAGTGATTGATATCCCCTTGTTTTTTGATTAGAGCCCTGTGGGTGTTATAGGATTTATATGCAGCACAAATTCCCTACACGCACATATATATTTTTTAGGACTTCTTTTGACATTGGTCAGGGGTACATACCTCATGTGAGGTTATAGTGTTTTATACACCCCTTTTAGAAGTCGTGTGGTTGCTATTTATATTATCCACATTTCCGCTTTTTACTCTGGGTACATGCACTATTGTGCACACATATAGTACACTTTTTCCTGGACTTCTATTTATGACTTTGTCATTCTACTTTATCTGTGAGGGTTATACCTCATGAGAGGTTGTAGTTTTACTTTTATAACCCTTAGTATACGAGTCTTGGGATTGCTATTTAACATGTATGCCCTCTTTTGCATTTTTGCCTAAGGATCCATATTGAGAATTTGTACTATATTTGTGCACATTGCATACGTTATTGTACCTATACAACTCATTTGGTGTGAACCTCAGTGTGTTTTACCTGGTGACTTTTCACCTGGTTGTTTTCTTCTCCTTGTTATTTTTTCATTATGGGCATTAAAAAATTATTTGCCCTCATGTTCATGTATATGCGCCTCATTCTTCCGGTTCTGATTGGATTTCTATGATTTATGGGAAAGGGTGATTTATTTAGACCTCTTTTTTAGGGTTTATTCATTGTTTGTTGGTTTATTCCAGCTATTACGTCATGGATTTCAAAGCACGAGAACAATCCTGGCTTTCTAATGTTGATTCGATTTTTAAAGGAGAAGTTACATCAGGTGGTGGTGTTGAAAGTGGGTCCGTTTTGAACCTAAAAACTCGTACAAACTTTTACTCAGGAAACGCCTACGTATTTGGTGGAACAAGCCGTCGCTTGAGAGCTACTTGGCAAAGAGTATGATTCCCAGGGGCCTTCGGGTGAGAATTGTACCCTCTTTTCCTGTGGAGGATTCGTTCTTCCGGAATAGATGGGAGGAGACGTGTAATGCATGCTCTCGATTCCTCAATGAGTTACTCATTGGCATGAATAAAAAAGTCTAGAGAATCTTGAAAGTGAGATTGAGACTGCTAAGAAGAAACTTATGGAGGACTTACCAGTCACCAATCTGGATCAATTCAAGGTGGAGGTGGAGAAACAATTTTTTACCTGGGAGAAAGAGGTTCAGGAGGGGAAAGCCAAAATTTTTTCCAGGGATCTCTTGGATTACAAAAACAATACTGTATACAGATGGCATAAAACCACAGTAACCCATCATGCCTCATCAATGTCATCTGTTGAGGAATCCTCTACAAACAACATACAGCGCCCATATCCTACTACTAGGGGAAGGTAAAAGGGACATAATAAAAAGAACCCTTCGAACAAACGTACTCCAACACAGGTATTGGCTCCCTCGACACCCGGTCATTATGCTCTCTCGGGAGCACTTTGGAATGCCAGCTCCATATGCAATAAGCTCCATGTGATTCATGACCTCTTTCTCTCTCAATCTTGCCTTCCTCGGCCTCACAGAAACATGGCTGACACCCTCTGACACCGCCTCCCCTGCTGCGCTGTTACGGCGGCCTCCACTTTCCCGACACTCCTCGCCCTGGCAACAGACACTGTGGAGGAGTGGGTCTACTCGTTTCTTCCAACTGCACCTTCAACCCAACCCCACCTCTTCCCTCCCTAATCCTCCCCTCTTTTGAAGTCCACTCGGTCCGCATCTACTCTCCCTCCAACCTCCAGGCCCGACCACTGCCTTCATTGACGAATTCTCTACCTGGCTTCATCATTTTCTTTCAACTGACACCCCCACTATCATCATGGGTGACTTCAACATCCCCACTGATACCCTTCAGTCAGCAGCCTCCAATCTCCTGTCCCTTACTTCATCCTTTGGACTTACTCAGTGGTCCTCCTCAGCCACCCACAGATGGACACACATTAGACCTGGTCTTCACCCATCTCTGCTCTCTTTATAACTTCACCAACTCCCCTCTCCCTCTATCTGACCATCATCTACTCAATTTCTCAATCCTGTCCTCATATCTGGCACCCAGGTCAAGCAACACGCACACCCCCGCAGAAACCTTGCACACCTAGACACCCACGCGCTCTCTGACTCTATTCTACCACTGGCAACAATATCCTCACTCCATGACACAGACGGTGCCACTGCTTTTTACAATGCCACTCTCGCATCAGCTATTGACACGGTTGCCCCTCTCGTTCACGGCAGAATGCGACGTATCAACAGACAACTGGCACAATAACACCACTAAAAAGCTCCGGCAAGTGTCCAGGATTGCAGAGCGGCGCTGGAAGAAAACAAATTCGCAAGATGACTTCACCACATTCAAACAGGCAACACTCGATTTCAAATCTGCCCTCACCTCTGCTAAACAGGCCTACTTCACAACCCTCGTATCTTCCCTATCTTACAACCCAAAACAGTTATTCAAAACTTTTAACTCCCTCCTCCACCCACCACTGCCTCCTCCAACCTCCCTCATCTCTGCCGAGGACTTTGCCACACACTTCAAAAACAAGATTGACCAAACAAGGCAAGTCTTCATCATTCAACCACCACAACCCCTTTGTATACCAGACCAATGCCCAAACGCCATAACCTCACTCTCCAACATCACTGAAGGGGAGCTTAATCGCCTCTTCTCCAAATCGCACCTCACAACTTGTACACTTGACCCCATCCCATCCCACCTCCTCCCCAACCTCACCACCACACTTATCCCATCCCTAACCCACCTCTTCAACCTATCACTAATGTCCGGTACCTTCCCTTCTGCTTTCAATCATGCAACAATCACGCCTATCCTTAAAAAGCCAACCCTCGACCCAACCGCTATGTCCAGCTATCGCCCAATATCATTGCTTCCATTCGCTTCCACTCTTGGAACAGCACGTCCACGCTGAACTTTCCTCCCACCTATCATCTAACTTGCTCTTTGACAATCTACAATCTGGTTTCCGCCCCCATCACTCCACTGAGACAGCCCTGACCAAAATTACTAATGACCTACTTACAGCCAAATCAAATGGACAATACTCTATACTCCTGCTTCTAGACCTGTCCTCTGCATTTGACACAGTTGACCACTGCCTCTTACTACAGATCCTCTCCTCCTTCGGCATCAAAGGCCTTCCCCTATCCTGGATCTCCTCATACCTTTACAACCACACATTCAGCATCTCCCACTCCCACACCACCTCCTCATCCCACCCTCTCTCTGTTGGAGTCCCCCAAGGCTCTGTTTTAGGACCCCTACTCTTCTCAATCTATACACTTGGTCTGGGGCAATTCAAAGTCCCACGGATTCCACTACCACCTTTATGCTGATGACACTCAGATCTACCTCTCTGGCCCAGACGTCACCTCTCTGCTCTCCAGAATCCCAGAGTGTCTATCAGCCATATCCTCCTTCTCCTCTCGCTTCCTCAAACTCAATGTAGACAAATCTGAACTCATCATCTTTCCTCCATCTCACAGATCTTCCTTACCCGACCTAACTATAAAAATTAATGACATCACACTTTCCCCAGTACCAGAAGTCCGCTGCCTCGGAGTAACCTTTGACTCTGCCCTGTCCTTAAAACCCACATCCAAGCTCTTTCTATCTCCTGTCGCCTCCAGCTCAAAAATATTTCCAGAATCCGTCCTTTCCTCCACCCTCAATCTACTAAAATGCTTGTGCATGCCATCATCATCTCCCGCCTCGACTACTGCAACATCCTTTCCTGTGGTCTCCCTGCTAACACCCTCGCACCTCTCCAGTCCATCCTTAACTCTGCCGCCCGACTAATCCATCTCTCTCCTCGCTACTCCTACGCTTCTCCCCTCTGCAAATCTCTTCACTGGCTCCCATTCCCTCAGCATATCCAGTTCAAATTACTAATACTGACCTACAAGGCCATCTATAACTTGTCTCCCACATATGTCTCTGAACTAATCTCCCGATACCTTCCCTCACGTAATCTCCGGTCCTCCCAAGACCTCCTTTTCTCCTCCACACTTATTCGCTCCTCACCCAACCGCCTCCAAGACTTCTCCCGAATAGCTCCTATTCTCTGGAATTCTTTGCCCCAACAAGTCCGACTATCAACCATATTTGTATCCTTCAGACAGAACCTGAAAACCCACCTCTTCAAGAAAGCTTACAGCCTGCAATGACCCCACTACCTCCTTCTCTCTCACCACTACCAGTGATATCACCTCAACCAACACCGGAACTTCTGCAACCCACCAACCTACTGTCTCCTTCCCCACCATCCTGTAGCATGTAAGCCCGAAAAGGGAGGGTCCTCTCTCCCCTCTGTATCAGTCTGTCATTGTTAGTTTGTTTACTGTAAGTGATATCTGTAATTTGCATGTAACCCCTTCTCATGTACAGCACCATGGAATCAATGGTGCTATATAAATAAATAATAATAATCTCTCTAATATCACCCTGACTAATACACAGATAGAAGTTCTAGGTCTTGGTCTCACTTTTTCTCCCTCATCACCCATTGATGTTTTTACAGCTATAAAGGACTTGCACCTTTTTGCACGTAAGCTCATATTGAAGAAATTGCATGAGAAAAACACGGGTGATGACACTTGGACCACCAGGGAATTAGAGGCCGTCAGAGACTTGGAGATTCTGGCTGAGGAAAATACAGGAGGTGATGGCGAACCGGCTCAGGGTAAGTTTGTAGTCCCCAAATTGAAAAAGTTTCCCCCTTTGAATATCTTTGCAAACATTGAATTGTTTGTCAAATTGGTGTTGGAAGAATTCAGGAAAATCCCCACGAGATTAGAATACGACAACCTTACAAGGGCACAAAGACTGGCATTGAGGGAATTGAAACTGAAGGGAGTGGTAATAAAACCAGCAGACAAGGGGGGTAACGTGGTGGTGTGGCCCACCACGTTATATGAAAAGGAAGCATTGAGGCAATTGAGAAATACTGAATGTTATCGGAGACTTTCCTTCAACCCCACCTGTTTTTCAGGCAGAGTTACGTGAAATTCTGGATGATGCTTTTCAACTTGGCCTCATATCAAAGGAAATCAAAGAGGATTTGGTCCCAGAATGTCCACGGACACCTTCTCTGTATCTACTCCCAAAAGGGCATAAAGATCCAACATCTCCTCCTGGTCGCCCAATAGTGTCGGGGAATGGTGGACTCAATGAAATGACAGGTAAATTTCTGGACTTTCACTTAAGACCGAGCGTTGAAAATTTGCCATCTTATTTGAGGGATACTGGAGATGAGCTCAGGAAGTTTGAACATTCTAACTTGGAGGATGATATGTGGCTTGTAACGTTAGCTATAGGGGCACTCTATTCTTCTATTAGGCATCATGACGGGTTGCAAGCAGTAAATACCTTCCTGTGCATGACGACCATGGATTGTTGTGAGCTCATTTTCGGGTTTGCCTCTGGCTCCTGGTGAGAGTTATGGAGCTGTTGATCTCTTTTGCTCTGTCTTCAGAATATACCTGAGTGCTGATATAGGGAATTGAAGTCTAGCGACTTCAGGGCTTTTTTCTATCAGACGTGTTGGACATTTTTTGGCAGGGTTTTTTTGCGTGATTGCAGACAGCAGCTTTTCTTTCCTGTCATTTCTAGTTAATGAGGGCCCCATCATTTGCGCAGCCTATCTTTCTGTGTTTGTGTTTTCATCTTGTTTCACCGACAATACATGTTGGGGGCTGTCTATTGCTTTGGGGTCTGCTCTGGGGCAGTTTAGATTTTCCTTTTCTTTCTTTAGGCTTATTTAGTTCTCCGGCCGTGACGAGGCGTCTAGGACCACCGTAGGCACGCTCCACGGCTACTGCTAGTTGTGTGGATAGGATCAGGGGTCTGCAATCCGCTAGTTACCAACCTCTCTGGTTTTCTGGGCTTAGCTTGCTTTTTGTTTTTTCCTCCTCGGTGACTCATTCATAACAATGGATCATGGCTTTATTTCATTCCTGTTGACTCTTCTGGAATTCTCACTAACTCATAACTTTTCATCTTTAAGGAGTTCCTCTACCTACAGCTCCAGTGCACGGTTATGGGGGCGGCTTTTGCCCCCTCATACGCTAGTTTGTTCCTGGGGCTGTGGGAGAGGGATGTCTTTTGCACCAATCCCACCCCTTTGAGTACCAAAATTATCTTTTGGGCTCGATATATAGATGATGTGCTTGCGATTTGGCAAGAGAGTGAGGAAGAAATGTTATCTTTTGGGGATGAATTGAATGCCAACATTAATCTCAAACTTACATATCATTACAGTCGTACCACAGTTGATTTCTTGGATGTACGGACAACTAAGGATGAGAATGGGATGTTACATACTGAAGTACACAGGAAGGACACAGCCGTAAACTCCCTGTTACATGCATCCTTAGCGCACCCGAGGGCCTTGAAGAACAGTATCCCGGTGGGACAATTCTTACGTACCAGGAGGGTGTGCTCTGATGAACTATCCTTTGCCAGTCAAGCTCAGGATCTGGCAGTACGATTTAAAGAACGTGGATACTCAGGACGCACTATCCAGCATGGCTGGCAGAGGGCATCGCGTACGGCAGGTAGACCTTTTGCACTCCACAAAGGAGAGACCAAGTTCGACACAGGTAAGATTCATCTCTACCTTTAAAGAACAACACTAATGGATGAGGAATTCTCTACAGAAATTTTGGCCTATACTTACCAATGACCCTGTCTTGGCCAAATATATGAAGGATTATCCATCCATTACATATAGATGGGCTAAGAATCTCAAGGATTTGCTTGTTCACAGCCACCACAGGAAACCTACCTCTGAAAACTTTGGCTCCAAGGGTCCAAAATGTTTTTTTTTTCCCTGCGGGGATTGTGCGGCCTGTGCCAACCTTGAGCGTTGTTGTTCTTTTCGTTCTGGGGATGGTTCAAGGGAATTTCAAATCACACAGCATATTACTTGCAGCACTGAAGGGGTTATTTATCATGCATCTTTCCCCTGGGGACTTGTGTATATTTGGCTGACTTCACATCAATTACGCATCAGAGTACGTGAACATGTCCGTGACATCATCAAGGCTGGTGATGTCGCTGACATGTCCATTTTAAAACCCATACCCCGACACTTCAAGAGTGTACATTCTTGCCATGCCAAACTCTTGAGGGTCAAAAGGATAGGGTCCTTTTGGATGGTCAGGATGGAGATTGGAGAAAAGTCTTTCGCAACTTGAAGCCAAGTGGATCATGACAGTCGACTGTGTACGACTTAAGGGCCTGAACGAGGTCTTGAGTTTTGCTCCATTTTTATAAAATACCTGTTTCTGGTTTTTATTTCACTGCATTTGGTTTTCTTTTTCTTGTATATCCTATTCAGGTTTTTTAGGCCATGAGTCCGTATTTTGTCTTCCATCTTGATTCCACTTTGTTATTTGATCTCTGGAGAAGGTATCCAGCATGTTGTATGCATATGATATTTGAAGAATTCCCACCCATCGATGAAAGAAAAAAAGGAAAAAGATAAAAGGGAAATGAAGATTGTCCTCCCCCCTTTTTTGCCACCATTGTTTAATTTATTATAATCATATTTCATCCATTTTATATTTTTTTCTCCCCCCACCCCCCCAGTTTTCCATTCTTTTGACAGATATGGGTACCCATTATTGCTTTGGGTTATTTGTGTGGGTGGCACATCAGGGGATTAATGTATTCATTCTCCATCATACATGTTCATGAACTGTGTATATATATACGTGTGTACTTGTATATGGATATATGTTTATATGTTATTAGTATATCATATGGGTAAATGCATTTTCCGTACTACTATTCATTCCTATTTTTAGAGGATAATGGACAATGATTGAATCTTTTTAGAAATTCCGTGTATTTGCAAGCCTCATTGCATGTATATATCCCTTTTGGGCATTTAGCTATACTCAGTTTGTGGCACCCTAAGTGGTTTTTGGTGTCTTATGCAGTCATATTGGGCTCAGATCCTCCGAGTTACATGCTGTGAGCGCTTCCTGCTGCTCATCTGCTTGCAGGTTGCCTGGAACACGCGTCCATGCTGCGCCGCAGGCCCTGCCTCTCAGTTGACGCGTTGCTGGTGGGCCGACCCTGTGACGTAGGACGCCGACTCCTTGGCTTCCGGCTCTCGGCACTAGCACCGGAAGCGCCACCACACCGCAACCTGACAGCGGTATCCACATGGACTATTTAATGGCCGCTCTCTTCCTGCTCTCACATAACCCCCCTAGGAAGCTGACGCGAAATGCGCGTCGGGGTTAGTTCTGTCGCTAGGTATGCACTTAAGCAATTATACTATGTTCACTGCCTTGCGGGATGGTTTTAAGCGGGCACTGGTGCAATCATGTGTGTAGAGATTGTCATCATGTGGAACATTGCCCTATACACTGCTCTCCGAACTTCTTTCATGACATTTGTCATTATTCTTTTAGGGGGGGCGTACACTACTTGTGGTTATATTTTGATCTTTATACCCCCTTCCTGATTGAAGTCCTGTGGCTGCTATGGGATATATGCAACACAATCCCTATATATATATATATATATATATATATATATATATATATATATATTTATATTTTTTTTTTTTTTTTCAGGACTTTTTCTGACACTGGTCAGGGACACATTCCTCATGTGAGGCTATACAGTGATTGATACCCCCTTGTTTTTTGATTAGAGCCCTGTGGGTGTTATAGGATTTATATGCAGCACAAATTCCCTACACGCACATATATATTTTTTTAGGACTTCTTTTGACATTGTTCAGGGGTACATACCTCATGTGAGGTTATACAGTGTTTTATACACCCCTTTTAGAAGTCGTGTGGTTGCCATTTATATTATCCACATTTCCGCTTTTTACTCTGGGTACATGCACTATTGTGCACACATATAGTACACTTTTTCCTGGACTTCTATTTATGACTTTGTCATTCTACTTTATCTGTGAGGGTTATACCTCATGAGAGGTTGTATTTTTACTTTTATAACCTCTAGTATAGGAGTCTTATGATTGCTATTTAACATTTATGCCCTCTTTTTCATTTTTGCCTAAGGATCCATATTGAGTATTTGTACTATATTTGTGCACATTGCATAAATGTTATTGTACCTATACAGCTCATTCGGTGTGAACCTCAGTGTGTTTTACCTGGTGACTTTTCACCTGGTTGTTTTCTTCTCCTTGTTAATTTTTCATTATGGGCATTAATAAACTATTTGCACTCACGTCCATGTATATGCGCCACATTCTTCCGGATCTGATTGGATTTCTAAAGCAGACAGGAAGTCTGAGCACAGCATCAGCTACACTTAGGTAATGAAAATAGACCATCTCTCTATGCTTAGCACTTACATCCAAGTTAAAACAACTATTGCCCTTGAATTCAATCAAGGCTGCTTTTGCTTTACAGCAAAGGAACTCCATGCTCAAAATTACCAAGGATGGCATCTGAATTGGTGAGTTTTTCACATGGTGGGGTCTTAGGGGGTGTCTGGTGGAAACAAAACATATAAGCCAAGACCTCTTTGACTTGCAACTTCTGATTGTGCATTTATATTTAGATTTCATGCCATGTAAACCTGACTGAAAAGGTTGTTTTGTCTTTATGCCCTGTTCTTAGTTCAGAAGGTAATTTATATACCTAGCTTCAAGAACAGAAATTAATGCTTACAGAACTAAGCAGCAAAATCTTTACCAAACAAATCCTTATGCCATTGCATAAGCGCTTTGTTTTAATAGAACACCATTACTTCTGACATGAGGGCTCCATTGAAGTAAACATGCAAGCCCAACAGATTCTACAGTCCAGGTGATACTTGACATGCAGATGTATGTGTCTTCTTTCACTTCACAACTTGCTGATTTTGTCTCATGTAAAATTGTAATACAGAATTCAGGATATAGATGTCTTAAGGAAGTCCCAACGTGTTCTCAGTTATCAGATGACTTGTTGGTATATAGATATGAAAGCAAACATTTTACATTGTTCATTTCCTTATAGTTTGCTAGAAGAAAATCAGCATCTTCCAAAATTGCAAAGCCCTCCTATAGACAGTCCATACCAGAGTTGGTGTGAATCAATTAGCTGGACCTGGTTCATCAGCAATGTGTGAGATGGCATTTCTGGCTGCTTTTTCGATCATTCAGCCCGGCGTAACATCTTGATACACATACGACATCGCGCCAGGCCAGCTAATGCAAAGAGCCACAGATGCTGACAGGTAGGTGATTCTCACTGCTCCCATCCAGCGGCCACAGATTACCAACATGGCCGATGGCCAGGTCCTGCAAATAAAGTGGTACTAATTCTAGTCCTGTGTCATTTTATGACTTGTCTCAAACCCAAATAGAAGAATCCAGGATATCTATAAGCAGAAAGATAGTGAGGAAACACTTAGCTAACCTAAATGAATTAAAGTCTCCAGGTCCAGATGAATTACACCGCAGAGTACTGAAGGAGATAGCAGAAGAAATTTTTTTAACTCCTCTCCATAATTTTTGAAAATTCTTGGAGAACAGGAGAAGTCCCAGAAGACTGGAGAAGAGCAAATGTTGTTGCTATCTTCAAAAAAGGGGAAGAAGGTGGACCCAGGCAACTATAGACCGGTGAGTCTGACTTCTATACCAGGAAAGATCTTTGAACAAATTATTAAACAACATGTAAAGTACCTGGATAAGAATGAAGCGATTAAACACAATCAGCATGGGTTTGTAAGTGATAAGTCATGTCAGACTAACTTAATTTCCTTCTCTGACAGAATCACTGACTGGGTGGATCAGGGAAATGCTGTAGATAAAGTATATCTTGACTTCAGCAAAGCATTTGACAAAGTATCTCACATAATCCTTATTGAAAAAATGACTAAGTATAGAAAAGACAAGGCAACTGTTAGGTGGATTCATAACTAGCTTAGTGATCAGACCCAAAGAGTGGTCATAAATGGCTGCAAATCCAGTTGGAAGAATGTCTCAAGTGGGGTACCACAGGGCTCTGTCCTGGGCCCTGTATTGTTCAACATCTTTTTCAACGATTTAGATGAAGGAATTGAGGGTAAACTGACTAAATTTGCTGATGACACAAAGCTAGGAGGGATAGCTAATACTAGAGAAGAGAAGGGATTCAAAAAGATATAAAAGATATAAATAAACTGGAGAAGTGGGCAGCAACTAACAGAATGGTTTTTAACATGTGAAAAAGACTTGGGTATACTAATAGATCACAGACTGAATATGAGTCAACAGTGTGATGCAGCAGCAAAAAAGGCAAATGCAATTTTAGGATGTATTAACAGAAGCATACAATCTAGATCACGTTAAGTCAATATTGCCCTCTACTCCTCTTTGGTCAGACCTCATCTGGAATACTGTGTCCAGTTTTGGGCACCACATTTTAAAAAAACACATCAACAAACTGGAGCAAATTCAGAAAAGAGCGACCAGAATGGTGACCGGTCTGCAATCCATGTCTTATGAGGAAAGGTTGCAGGATTTGGGAATGTTTAGCTTGCAAAAGAGAAGACTGAGAGGAGACTTAATAGCTGCCTACAAATATCTCAAGGGGTGTCACATTGTAGAAGGATCATCTTTATTCTCATTTGCATAAGGAAAGACTAGAAGCAATGGGATGAAACTGAAGGGGAGGAGACACAGATTAGATATTAGAAAAACTTTTTGACAGTTAGTGATCAATGAGTGGAACAGGCTGCCACGAGAGGTGGTGAGTTCTCATTATATAAAAGTCTTCAAACAAAGGCTGGACAGACATCTGTCAGGGATGATTTAGCGAATCCTGTTTTGAGCAGGGGGTCGGACCAGATGGCCCACGAGGTCCCTTCCAACTCTACGATTCTATGATTCAAATGTATTTCTTTCTTTATTGACACACTTTTCCTGTTGTAGTATACAACCCGGCACCTCCGTTCTCGCACCCAGGTCCCCTTGCCCATATCAGAAGAATGATTTATGCAGCATCCCTGCCACCTTTTACCAAACGTGAGGTTTGCCAAGTGTTGCTCAGCTGATTATCGTTGACGATTTGATCAATGAGGAGATAATTCCCATAAGAAAGTGCTGTATTCTCCAAATTATATATTGGTATATATCAGACAGTCTCCAGCTCCTACTGAGAACCAGTCTTAAATATGCCTTTCTTTGTAAAATCCTGCCTATGAAATCAATACAGGTATTCCAATTTCAAAAATCCTATCCCATCATGTAGTAGGTGTACTAATAGTAATATTAGCAAATACCTCCAGTTAGAAATGTAGTATAGTTTTTCTTATTCGCTATCTTGCTTACCCCATGTAGGGCATTTCAGTATCATGGGTAGCCACGGTTAAGACCACCAACAACTCACTATGAGTGGACGTAACCATGGATACCCTGCACAAGGGGTAAGTGACATAGCGACTAAACTACATTGCTAATTGGAAGTACAGTATTTGCTAATATTATTAAACCTACTACATACCAGAATCTTAAGAGATGGGAATATCCTATTAAGTTAGAAAGCTGTCAAAACAAGAAATGAATAAAACCTTACAAATGCTAACGAATGAAATTAAAACACACACTCAATTTGTGTACCCATTTACCATTTATTCAGCATGCCCTTTTCATATCTAAGGAAAAAGGCTTTGAAAGTTTTTCTAAAAAGAATACCACAGCTTTAGCAACTGGTAGTACTATGGAAATCTTAAAACAGGTACAGATCATAAAAAAAAATATTCTGGAAAAGAAAATCAAAATGTAACAAAAACAATCGAGATCGGCTTTTGGGGTGGCTGACTGTAGTTGCACAGAAAGTCAAGTTGTTTTTGTCTGATTAGATCAAATACACAAGAATAGTGGATGGCAGCAGTATATCCGTATCCAAGAAGGTGGTAGTCCCATAGCTTTTACATTAATTGAAAATGTTTACACATTGGTTCAAGGAAAAAATGAATTTTAGGAGGTAAAATATAAAATCAAAAATCTGTTAGTAGAGGAAAATCTGATTTAGTGGAACAAGTATCTTCATTCATCAGGACAAACCATATCAGAGAATGATAGGAAAGACTTTCCCCACAAATAGGAACTTAAATCAGTCTAATCCAGTGACATGCTGCCTTTCTCATCCTTATTTTCTGCTCCACTCTCGTCTTCCTCTATTTCTCCCTCCTCCCCGCTGAACTTGTCGTGAGCCCACTTTGGGCTGGTGCCCGGTTTTCGAAACAAGAACCTCCCCCTTCCACGAGTGAAATTGGCGCGGCCTCTCCCGCGATTCACCCATTTTTCCTCGTTTTCCCCTTCCCGGTCGTCGTGCTGCAGAGAGATGAGAATGGATCAGGACGGGGTCTGGATATTGAATGTCACTGTAATGAATGGACGTCTCCACAAACTGCATTGTTCTTTAGTTTACCACCGCACCTGAAAATGAACATGTTGCTATAAAAAGGTAACAAGCCTTATAATAGATTTTTCTACCATATGGTATTCAGGGGGGAAAAGTGCAAGAACTAAAACACACACAAAACATTTTCTAAAACTATATCCCTTGTCAATTTATCACAATACTATGCAACACTACAAAAAAAATAAAACAAACAAACAACTTAACATTAGGTAAATACCAAGTATGAGAACCCTTCATATAAATAAAATATGCAAAATTCTGGGTCAGCTAAATAGGTCTCCTCGGGCAGGCATAAGTTGACAAGATGGTGAATATTAGGTGCAATGCCCATGTACAAGTTGCTGAAAAGACATAAAAAGGACAATGTTTCTCCCTGCAAACCCACAAACAAGCATAGAAATGCACCAAAGAAGGACTGCACTAGTGGTACCATGGAGTTAGAAGATATACATACCAAGTAATACTTTTTGCTTTTAGGGGTGTATTCTGGATCCCATTCTTCATCCCGGTTGCGTTTCTGGAAATCATTGTTGTTGTTATTGTTGCTTCCTGAAAAAGCACCCCTGTTCCATGGTCTTGTACCTCGTGCCCTGTATTGCTGTTGAGACATTTATGTGCTATAATTCAGGTAACCAAATGAACCCGAACTTTTTTTTTACTTTACTACCAACAATAACTATGGGATTTGTATTTCTTTCACCATGCAGTTTCTTATGCAAATCAAATTAGCTAAAACATGGATTCATGCAGAATTTAAGTATGTACTTTTTAAAACAATTAAATATTACTACACATGCAAGCTTTAGAAATAGTAAACCTAGTTCTAGCTAGCATACAGCATTTTACAGAGAAAGAGGCCACATGTTGAATGATAACTAGACTGTGGCCAGCAATAGCACTAGAATCGTCTCTCTGGAAAAAGTGTAAATAATAATTCTAGAAATCTGTTTTCAAGGCCCAATTGAGAAGAATAGTAGCTGATCTGCAGTAGTCAAAGCGGGTAACAGAGCGGTGGTGTTCCAATCCATACACTGTTTACAACACGCCGCTGTTTGTAACAGTTCAAGGTTGTGGTGCCAGGTGAAGGAACCACACCAATTTGATACTGAGGACTGGAGACCTCCTTTAATTTAGTGTTGAAAATAAGATGATCCCCAACACCACCAAGAGGTGGGAAGAGAAAGCCTTTTGTGTATGAGCACAAATTAATTGCGCAGATGCTAACCACCCCAGTTACTAGTATGCTTTATTTTAGAGCGCCATGATTTAACCATGATCATGTCAGAGACAGCAATGCATCTTCATGAAAAAATAAGAAATAAATGCTAATTACAAGCGAAAACCCTTCCCCCAATGCAGTGATGTGAACTAGTGTATGGCATATCAAATGTACTATCATACAAAGGCGACAAGAAATATGTTTGACTTTTTTTGTAATGAAGCAAAATAATAAAGCAGTTTGTGTTGAAAGAAAAAAAAAAAAAAGCAAATTTACACAATACCAGTAGTTATTGCTTAATCCCTTGGGGATGGGTTTATGTTTCTAAAGTAAGGCTTTTTTTCCCTCTATTCCTTTCAACAGTGAGTTTCACTTTTCTTTCAACCTAAATCATATAAGGCCTTTTTCTTCAGGATGAGTTGTAATTCTGAATGGCACGTGGGTAGAAATGGGAAAACAAACAAAAAGAAAACTCCAAAAGGTTTCCATTGTTATACAATTGTGTACACACAGCCCTACCCATCTCTCTACATCCATATTCTGTCAGAACTACACTGCTCAAAAAAATAAAAGGGAACACTAGGAGATCACATCATAGATATCACTGAATGAAATATCGCAGCTGCAAATCTTTATTCATTACATAGTGGAATAAGTTGAGAAAAAGAAAACAAAAATGATCGATGTAAATCAAAATTAATATCCCATGGAGGTCAGGATTTGGAAGGACACTCAAAATCAAAGTGGAAAATCAAATTACAGGCTGATCCAACTCCAGTGGAAATGCCTCAAGATAAGGAAATGATGCTCAGTAGTGTGTGTGGCCTCCACGTGCCTGTATGACCTCCCTACAATGCCTGGGCATGCTCCTGAGGGATCTCCTCCCAGACCTCGACTAAAGCATCTGTCAACTCCTGGACAGTCTGTGGTGCAACATGCCGTTGGTGGATGGAGCGAGACATGATGTGCCAGATGTGCTCAATCGGATTCAGGTCTGGGGAACGGTCGGGCCAGTCCATAGCTTCAATGCCTTCATCTTGCAGGAACTGCTGACACACTCCAGCCACATGAGGTCTGACATGAGGAGGAACCCAGGGCCAACCGCACCAGCATACGGTCTCACAAGGGGTCTGAGGATCTCATCTCTGTACCTAATGGCAGTCAGGCTACCTCTCGCGAGCACATTGAGGGCTGTGCGGCTCTCCAAAGAAATGCCACCCCACACCATTACTGACCCACTGCCATACCGGTCATGCTGAAAGATGTTGCAGGCAGCAGATCACTCTCCATGGCATCTCCAGACTCTGTCACGTCTGTCACATGTGCTCAGTGTGAACCTGCTTTCATCTGTGAAGAGCATAGGGCGCCAGTGGCGAATTTGCCAATTCTGGTGTTACGTGGCAAATGCCAAGCGTCCAGCACGGTGTTGCGCTGTGAGCATAACCCCCATCTGTGGACGTCGGGCACTCAGACCATCCTCATGGTGTCGCTTTCTAACCTTTTGTACAGACACATGCACATTTGTGGCCTGCTGGAGGTCATTTTTCAGGGCTCTGGCAGTGCTCCTCCTGTTCCTCCTTGCACAAAGGCGGAGGTAGCGGTCCTGCTGCTGGGTTGTTGCTCTCCTACGGCCCCCTCCACGTCTCCTGGCCTGTCTCCTGGTAGCGCCTCCAGCCTCTGGACACTACGCTGACAGACACAGCAAACCTTCTTGCCACAGCTCGCATTGATGTGCCATCCTGGATGAGCTGCACTACCTGAGCCACTTGTGTGGGTTGTAGAGTCCATCTCATGCTACCACGAGTGTGAAAGCACAACCAACATTCAAAAGTGACCAAAACATCAGCCAGAAAGCATTGGTACTGAGATGTGGTCCCCACCTCCAGAACCACTCTTTTATTGAGGGTGTCTTGATAATTGCCAATAATTTACAGCTGTTGTCTATTCCATTTGCACAACAGCATATGAAATTGTCAGTCAGTGTTGCTTCATAAGTGGACAGTTTGATTTCACAGAAGTTTGATTTACTTTGAGTTATATTCTTTTGTTTAAGCGTTCCCTTTATTTTTTTGAGCAGTGTACATATTAAGTATGTCTGAACTCTTTAAGTAACACAAGAAGAAAGTTGTAAGGCCAAAAACCACATTATAGACTGGAAATACAGTCTATAATGAGCAGTGTATTTTCTGATTGATAGCACAAGACTTTTTTTTGTGGGATGTGTTGTAGCTTTTACTGGCACCATTTTTTGAGTTCAATAAGACTTTGTGATGTTAATCATTTTGTGGGGTGAGGAAGTGATAAAAAAAATAATTTGGCTGCTATTTTGATTTTTTTTTTCTTTTTGGCATTCACCATATGGGATAAATATTTTGATACTGTATTAGTTGGGTGCAATTATATACACAGCAATGCCAAGTTTGTTATTAAGCATGATGATATGAGTACCAACTTGGCAGACATCCAGGCTTCTATAGAAAACCATCAGTATTCCCCCACCATAAGTTTTGAGACCTATGAAACACTGCTGTCACATTTGACATGAGCATTTAAGAGATCTATTTGTATGAACAGCTTAATCTAAGCCAAAATGAAATAGTTACTTTGGGAAGCCTAGTGTGTAACACAGCTGGCACTGGCAAATCTAAGATTCCAAGGAACCAGAGAAAATAGGGATAAAACTTAACCCTTATTCCATCCTTAAAAATCACATGGTGAAATAAAATTGAGGTAGCAGACTGAAGCAACGCTTCGGCTTAAAAGGGCCTTTTTCAAACCAGAAATACAATAAAAATTACAGCCATAAGGTACAGAGTACTTGATTGTGTTTTTTTTTATACACTAATGAAGATGAACTGACACTGGCACAATATGCAGTGGGCTCATCTCCTAATCTCGCTCTATACAAGCAGTGCACTCACTCACTGTAAATGTATGGATAATATCGTCAAGGGGTTAAGCAAAAACAATTGCTAAATGGTTAAAATGTCACAAAAGTGACTGCAAAAACCACTTGGACAACAAACAAAAAGAAAAAAACAGCAGTCATTAAAGGCACAGTTAACCCCTTAATGTCTATGGAAGTGCAGAGTCCGTCATTGCAGGAGGTAACTTCCCGCACCATGACGGACTCTGCACGTCCTGCCTTTGAACTGTCACTGCGTGTAAACACACAGTTTCAGTTCAGTGCCGACAGCTGTCTATGGCAGCTGAGAAGCACAGCAAGGGGGGAAGGGACCCTTGCACTCGGTCCCTGCACCCACAGCGCTGTGATTGGTCAGTCAATCTGACAGACCAAACACAGCAGTGATCGGACAGGAGAGGCTGAAATTTGAGCCTCTCTGCCCTATATCAGTGTAGGAGCTCAGCTGCAGTGGCTGAGTGTCCTGCACTGACAGCTAGGAGCGGAGCCCCCACCGCTCCTGGCTGTTAACCCCCTCACTGCTCTGATCAAGCGTGATGGCAGCATTCAGAGGGGGAGGCAGAGGGAAGGGGGCTCCCTCTGCCTCAGATCGGCATCCCTGCGATGTAATCGCGGGGCCCGACCTGTGCCATGATGATCCGGAGGTATCATGACAACCTCCGGGTCATTTATCTACGGAAAGCTGGTGAGACCATGCTCACAGCAAGGTGTCACCAGCTTTTAGCATTGGTATAATGCATTGCAATGCTGGAGCATTGCAATGTATTATACCTAAAGTCAAAGCGAAAGTGAAAGTCCCATAAAGGGACAAGGTAAAAAAAAACATTTTTTTTAAAAAAAAAGTTAAAAAAATTATTAAAAAACTGATTAAAAAATTCACTAAAAATTACACATTATGTAAAAAAATAAAATAAACAAAAAAAATACACGTTTGGTATCACCACGTCCATAAAAATCCCATCTATAAAAGTGTCACCCTAGTTAACACCTTCAGTGAACGCCTTAAAAAAAACAAAAAAAAAAAAAAAACACCACAAAAAAGTAGCAAATTATACTTTTTCCAAGCAGTATCATCATACCGCTTGGAAAAAGTACAATAACATGCGATCAAAAAGACGGACATAAGTAAACATGGTACCGCTGAAAACGTCATCTTGTCCCGCAAAAAACGAGCCACCATACAGCATCATCAGCGAAAAAATAAAAAAGTTATAGCTCGCAGAATAAATTGATGCAAAAATATTTTTTCTATAAAAGTTTTTATTGTGTAAAAAAACACCAAAACATAAAAAAACGATATAAATGAGGTATCGCTGTAATCGTAGTGACCCGAAGAATAAAGCTGCCATACTAATTTTACCACATGCGGAACGGAGGGGGGGAAAAAAAAAAAAAAAAAAAAAAAAAAAAAGCATTCCTAGATTGCTGGTTTTTGTTCATTCAAAAAACGAACAGAAAAATCAGAATAGAAAGCGATCAAAAACCGTTATGTGCCCGAAAATGGTACCAATAAAAACGTCAGCTCTTCCCGCAAAAATCAAGCCAGCACATGACTGTCGGCCGAAATATGGAAAAATTATAGCTCATTGAAGATCATTTTTGTGGAAAAAAATATGATTTTTTAATTTTCACAGCTCTGCGCTATAAACGTCTGTGAAGCACTTGGGGGTTCAAAGTTCTCACCACATATCTAGATAAGCTCCTTGGGGGGTGTAGTTTCCAAAATGGGGTCACTTGTGGGGGGTTTCTACTGTTTTGGCACATCAGGGGCTCTGCAAACTCAACATGACGCCCGTAGAACATTCCATCAAAGTCTGCATTCCAAAACGGCGCTCCTTCCCTTCTGAGCTCTGCAATGTGCCCAAACAGTGGATCCACCCCACATATGGGGTATCAGCGTACTCATGACAAATTGCACCACAACTGTTGGGGTCCTATTTTTCCTGTTATCCTTGTGAAAATAAAAATTTGGGGGCAAAAAGATCATTTTTGTGGAAAAAAAAAAAGATTTTTTTTATTTTCACGGCTCTACGTTATAACCTTCTGTGAAACCCTTGGGGGTTCAAAGTGCTCAATACATATTTAGATAAGTTCCTTGGGGGGTCTAGTTTCCAAAATGGGGTCACTTATGGGGGGTTTCCACTGTTTAGGTACATCAGGGGCTCTCCAAACGCGACATGGCATCCGTTCTCGATTCCAGCCAATTTGACATTCAAAATCTCAAATGATGCTCCTTCCCTTCTGAGCCCTGCCGTGCGCCTAAAGATTGGTCTTCCTCCACACATGGGGTATCGGTGTACTCAGGAGAAATTGCACAACAAATATTGTGGTTCATTTTTTCCCTGATACCCTTGACAAAATAAAAAAAATTGTGTCCAAATAAAAATTTTTGGGAAAAAAAGTTAAATGTTAATTTTTTCCTTCCACATTGCTTCAATTCTTGTGAAGTACCTAAATGGTTAATAAACTTCTTGAATGTGGTTTTCAACACATTGAGGGGTGCAGTTTTTAGAATGGTGTCATTTTTGGGAATTTTCTGTTATATTGACCCCCCAAACTCACTTCAAATGTGAGGTGGTCCCTAATAGAAATGGTTTTGTAAATTTTGTTGGAAAAATGAGAAATCACTGATCAACTTCTAACCCTTATAACTTCCTAAGAAAAAAAAATCTTGGTTCCAAAATTGTGCTGATGTAAAGTAGACATGTGGGAAATGTTATTTATTAACTATTTGTGACATATCTCTCTGATTTAAGAGCATAAAAATTAAAAGTTTGAAAACTGCAAAATTTAAATTTTTTTGCCATATTTCCATTCTTTTCATAAATAAACGCAAGACATATCGAAGAAATTTTACCACTATCATGAAGTACAATATGTCACAAAAATACAATCTCAGAATCAGCGGGATCCGTTGAAGCGTTCCAGAGTTATACCCACATAAATTGACAGTCGTCCGATTTCAAAATTAAGGCCTGGTCTTTAACCTACAAAATGGCTTGGTCGTTAAGGGGTTAAAGAGTCTCCGTCACCACACTGGGATTACTCCATATTTAGCAAAAGTCTGGGCAGTCTCAGACGGATTATTTCATTAAATACAAGTGTCAAAACCACTTCTGGTGTCTCCCTATAGTGTATAACTTTCTACTAAAGGCTTAGACTTCCAGGCTGTGGCATCCCAGAATGCAAAGCAAGATCCCACAAACCTCTGAGGCCACTGTCGCAGTGAAAGTGTGAGATCTCACCCTTTCTACTATCCAGCTCCACTGCATACTTTACTAAGCAGTTACTATATGGTAACAGCATAATAACAGAATATGGAAGCGCTGAGTTAGGAGAGAGATCTTACTTTTTCACTGTGAGAAGGACTGAAGACTGTTATGGAATGCCGCTTTGTGTGACAGGGTCCCAAAACTTGGAAGTTCAGGCTCAACTCTGGTAGACAGCATGACCCTTTTGGGGACTATTTGGAGCACTTATGAGCGCATTTGACACCAACTTATATTACATGAAACCACCAGTCTGAGGCTGCACACTATTAAATAAAAAGAGCATCCCCAGATTAGGGATGAGTGCTCTTTAAAATTCAGTTTGATTTACAAATTCAGAACCTTGCTACCGAAGAGACAACAGTAGCTTACAAAACTTCCACGAGCTCTTCCTCGGTCACTGGATCCTTGGTAATCCTTGTTTCCTAAACGAGCCTTTTCTGTGTTTGAATTTTCATCTTTGTCTTCATTTTCAGGAGGGAATTCATCTGTTCCTGCTGCTCGCATAGAATGGGAGGAATGTGAAGATGAGGAGGAAGAGCGGGAACGCTCACGCACTTTTCTATGCTTCCTACAGAACAGAGAAAAAAAAATAGTTTCTATTGCACCATAATAACTTAGCAGTTTTTGCAAATTGTTGGAACAGTTATGTGATAATTGTAAGAACTAGTTTTAACCTCTTATCAGCATCCGCTATAAAGGTACAGAGTACCTGTGTATGTAGCCATAAAAAGCTGATCAAAACTTTATGGGTCTTGGAAAATGGTGGCAATTTCCCCCTCATCTAGAAATGCTTTTTTTTTTTAAAGCATTAAAATAAAAAAGTGGTCAAGTAGGATATCACCGTAATCGCACTGTGAAGATTCCTATTGCCAGGTAATTTTTAAAACACGGTGTACGCTGAAAAAACAACTCCCAAAAACAATGTTAGGATCGCGTGTTTTTTTTGCAATTTCACCACACTTGGAATTTTCCCATCTTTCACTACAGTATGTGGTAGAATGAATGGGGTCATTCAAAAGTACAAGGACAGCCAAAGGACTTAAAGCAGTGGCCCATGGACTGCACTATGCCCTCACCCACTGTCACTGCTATCCGTATTCTCGGGATGCAGATAGCGGTGAATACATTGGTGGAGGACTGAGCAGTTGGTGCCTTCTCCCTGAGACAGCAGACGTGTCAATTATATCGTGTCTGCTGTACGGAGTCAGAGCACCAGAGACAAGGGTAGAGCGCAGGAGGAACACGAGCGAGGTATGTGTTTTTTTTTCCCATCTGTATATGGGATGCTTGCATGTACAAAGAGGGTGCACACTGTATATAGAGTGACTATGTGGGCTCACAGTATATAGGAGGAGGCTATATACTGTATATAGGGGTTATGTGGGTGTCTCACTACATATAAAGAGGCTATGTAGGGGCTCATCCTGTATACAAGGGGCTATGGTGACTAACACTGTATACAGGAGGTTATGCGGAGGCTCATACTTTGTATAGAGGGGCTGTGTGTGGACACATAGTATATAGGGGTGTGAGCTAATGGCATATGGGGGCTGCGTGGGAGCTCATACTGTATATATAAGGGGCTGCGTTTGGATGCACATGGTATATAGGAGGGATGTCAGCATACTTCATTCTGCTCAGTACTAAGTGATACAATATCAATATAAAATAATTATAATTCTGTATGTTAATATTGAGCAGAATGAATTTCAGCCCTCCACAACAGTCACGGCTCTTATGCGACCCCTCTGGATAAAAAACTTATGCTCTTAGAAAAAGAAGAAGAAAAACAAAGAAATTAGTCATGTCAGGAAGGGGTTTAAGATACTTTCCTCCCATTATATTTCCAGTGAAAAACTGATCATATATTAGAAAACAACTCTAGTACCATTATATTTGATGTTCAATACTGAAGTTAATAGTGGTTAACAGTGTCTAAAGTGTGAAACAGTAACTAATTCACTATGTACTTGTGCTTTTTGGAGGACTTCCTGGACTTCTCTGGTTTCTCAGGTGACCTCTCCCTGGAACGACTCGAATCTCTGGAATCCCCAGAATCACGGGAATGGTCACGCTTGTCCTTATGTTTTTTGCGGCGTTCAATGTCCTGCCGCAGATCTGAGGGCTCCTCTCTGTATTTTCCCTCTCCCTATGGTAACATAAGAAAAAGTTACACTAAGTAATTTTTTTTTCTTTCATAGTTTTCTAGCAACAGGAGGATGAATCAATTGTACAAACAAGATCATTAAATACTACACATTTGCTACAATGAGCATTAGCTTTTTTTAGTTACTAAAAAATTCAGGAGGTGCTGCTATTTTGCAAATAATTAACATTTTATAATAGGTGTTACCATTAATGCAACTGTAATGCAATGCATTCATGGCCACACAACAATGGAAATATTTAAAAACAGAAATTTTATAAAGCATAAAAATGCTGTGACCTCAACATACACAAATAAAATAGAAGTGGTTTGGAGGTTACGTTTTGCTCAATTTTTATCCACTCTGCACCAAAAAAACAAACAAACCATAAGAACACTTAATTCTTAAAAGACATGTAGTTTCAGTTTCTTATTTTTTTAAAGAACAAAAAAACACATATGAAATAACTAACGAAACTTCATTATGTAAATATAGACTTTGGAAACTTAGATAGGCCATTTTTACTCAGAAGTGGCTAAAAAGAGAGCCAGGTGTGACCCTACACTTCCTTATCATGTATTCAGCCAAGAAGAAAAACTAAGAATACGTTAAAATTTATTTATTTTTTTAATTAAAACTTTTGTTATCTTTTTGCAGAGGATGAAGAAAATATCAGTTTTAAGCATGTTTTTGAAAACTGGTCTAATGCAAATATTTTCTAAGAGTAAGGGTATGTGCACGCGTTGCGGATTGCTGTGCAGAATTTTCTGCGCGGAATCTGCATCTCTTGGCAGGATACGCAGGTCAAAATTTACATTTTTTTTTATGTGGATTTCCTGCTAATTTCTTGTGAATTTAGCCTGCGTTTTAACACCTGCGGATTCCTATAATGGAATGGGAATAAAAATCCACACAAAGAATTGACATGCTCCAAAAAAAAAACAAAAAAAAACAACCCGCTGCGTTTCCGCGCTGATTTTTCCGCAGCATGTGCACAGCAAATTTTTTCCCCCCATAGAATAACATTGTACTGTAAATTACTTGCACATCTGCAGCAAATCCACAACGTGTGCACATACCCTAAAGCTGGCCACAATGTCATGAGTCTTGGGGAAATAAGGGATCACCACTGAAATAATCAGACACTCGATTCGCCATGGCCGACTTTAGCACACACAAAGAAAAAATATGTAGCTTACATCAATATTCTCTTAATGAAATATATCTAGCTCTATTTTACTTACCGCAAATAAAGCTATCATGCAAGGTCTAGCTATTTACATTTTAAAGCAAATGTATTGATATTTCATTTTTGACAATCTTTATGATAGGGTTCCAAGAGACCAAAAAAATCACGTGACAGATTTGCAAAACAGTGACATATTTCCGCTTATGTTACCATAACACAAGAGCCATCCACTGCTAAGCCTAGTTGTCAAAAAGTGCAGAGTGGACCCTTTAGGCTATGTGCACATGCTGCGGATCCCCCGCGGTTTTTTCCGCGCTGTTCCGCGCGGATCCGCAGGTAAAACCGCAGGTAAAGTGACCTGCGGATTAGCCTGTGGTTTCACACCTCTACTATGTTAAAGGTGTGAGACCGCTGCGGAATCCGCCCAAACAATTGACATGCTGCGGTTTGTAAACTGCAGCAAAACCGCGCGGAAAAAAAATGCAGCGCGAGCACAGCGGATTTGAAATGCCATAGGCTAACATGGTACTGTACCATGTCTGAGGAACTGCTGCATTTCCGCAGGGCCAAAACCGCTGCGGAAACGCAGAATCCGCAACGTGTGCACATAGCCTTAAGTTTCCCATGTGCAGTAGAGCACAAACGTGGCAAAAAGTTTTTCCTGACAAATGTTTGTTTTTCACAAAGTCAGCTGCTTCAGTGTTTTTATATCCTTTAGTCAGACATTTTTATGGTTACTGAAGTACAATAAGCATCTAATGTTTACAAAGACTCAATATTTTCAGTGTTGTCCACCATTTCTTAGGACTTCTGTAATTCACCCGGGCATGCTGAATATCAGCTTCAGGGCCAAATCCGGACTTTCTTGTAAATAATTTTACCCCAGTCCTAAGCAGTCCAACCCTGTTCTTCCTCACAAGTTATTTTCTCTGATGGAGCCCCCTTGAGACCGTTTAAGACCTCTAAAAGAATGATTGTACGGAGAAGAAAAGGGTAAGCATTACCACAAGTGCTGTGTTGTGCAAACAGCAAAGCATCCTGAGATCAATCATGTCTAGAATTAAGGGTATGTCACACTAAGAGATATCGCTAGCAATATCGCTATAACTAGTGACGTAGCAGCGATATTGCTAGCGATATCTCTGTGTGTGATACTTACCTACGACAGGCTCCCCTGCTGGTTATCGCCGATCGCGCGAGAACGTTCAGGACTGTTTCTCGTCGTCAGCTTCCTGCTGCGCTTCTTGCTGTGAGGACGAGCGACGCGTGGAGCCGGGCGGGAGGACGCAGGATCGCCTGGTGTGACAGGTAAGTAGCGATCCCCGTCCCCAGCGATGTCGCTGGTGAGATCTGCCTGTGTGGCAGCTCACTAGCGACCACTTAGCGATGTACCAGCGATCCTGACCGCGTCATATCGCTGGTCGGGATTGCTGGTACATCGCTAAGTGTGACAGTACCTTTACTTTTCATCCAGGGGAGTGGGGTTCACATTTTTGCCTAAGAACATGGCCCCTCGAAAAGAGAATGATATCTAAACATTCTCCATGATAAGAACAATTTCCCCAAGCAATCGAGGATCAATTTGATGATAAACAATGTTTCCTTCCAGTCTAGCATGATGGAGCACTATGCCACAAGGCAAAATTGGTAACTAAGAGGCTCAGCGAACAAAACATTGAGAGTTTTGGTCCATGGCCAGAAAACTCAACGGATCTCAATCCCACTGGGAACATATGGTCAATCTACAAAAATTGAGATAAATTCCACACACTGATAAGGCAATAATGGGTTGCCATCAGTCAGAATGTGGCCCAAAAACCGATGTCCAACTGAAAGGGAAAATTAGAGACATTTTGAAAAATAAAGGTCAACACTAAGTATTGAATCTTTGCATAAACCTGATGTATTTGTCAATAAAAAGTTTAAAAACTTATGAGATGTTTATACTTGTACTTCAGTAACCATAGAAATATCTAACTAAAAGAAAAAACAGTGAAGCAGCAAACTTTGTGAAAACCATTTCCTGTGCTAAACTCAAAACTTCTGGTCATGACTGCATGGGTAGGCTAGCACCACACTAGCATTTGGCATAACGGACAATAGTACTAGAGAGTATAACGGGCAGAAGAAGCCTCTTACTGACATACCCACTAGGGATGAAAGCCACAGAGCGACTGCACGTTTTGCACTGTGGGGATATATAAGATTTCACTAGCCACTGCTTCTGCCTGCTGCATGTACCAGACTGCTCAGCGAAGATCCAGAGAACTACAAGTATGGCCCATCTGATACTGTAGTGTACTGGAACAGGGCATCTACTAAGTTAGTGCCCATAACCATGGCAACCATCAGGTAAGGACTTAAAGAGGCTTTATTCTACTAATATAACCCTTTTTCACTTGTTTTAACTCTTCATAAAAAACACTTTCTTAATACACTTTCACTACCTTCTGTGCTCCTGTAAGCTCATCTCTCTGAGGTTTATAAATCCTTCCGTTTTGATTCTGGCTCTGCTACTTCCGATTTGGGGACCGGAATCGGTTGAAGAGAGCAGGATAAGTCATTGGTGGGGCAACGACTCGGTGAGTGACAGCATTGAGCCCGCTTACTCAGAACAGACTTCACTCTCCTCTCTGCTTGAATCCTGCTTTGAAGTGCCATCCATTCAGCTGACAAGCCCTGCGATGTGCTGCTGGTTATTAGAAAATATATCACGGCTTGTCCGCTGAAGGAATGAGCACTTCAAAACAGCATTCAGGCAGGGGAGAGTGAAGCCTGATGTGAGCTTTGGTCATGTGTGGTGCCGAATGTCTGAGGATGCTTTGAAGTGCTGTGTCTTCAGCTGACAAGCCCTGTGATATAGTTTCTAATAAGAAGCACATTGTAGGGCTTGACAGCTGAACGGATGGCACGTCAAAACAGGATTCAAACAGAGAGGAGAGTGAAGTTTGATCTGAGCACGCGTGTTCAGACTGATGTCACTCAGAGACATAGCCCCTTTCCACCCCAGTGTAGTGCCCTGCTCGGTTCGTCTGATTCTGGTCCCCAGACCGGAAGTAGCAAAGCAAAAATCAAAACAGAAGGATATATTACCCACAGAGAGGTGAGCTTACAGGAGCAGGGAATGTAATAAAAGTGTATTAGAAAAGTGTTAGGAAGAGTTAGGCAAAATGAAAAGGAGTTAAGTAGTGGAAAACCTCCAAGTCATTATCTTTGTCTCTTTATACATTTCTGCCTCACAACAGGACACTGACCACATATATAATCACAATCTGACTGTCTCTCTATACTAGTGCTCCAGATTTAACCAAAATGGTTGTAACCGACTTGATCCGCATGTGGCATCTAGCCCCGGTACACGTCTATATTACAATTAGAAAAATCAGCTTCCTTTCCAAAACAACAATGGATGGGCCAAATCACAAAATCAGGGCAGTGGCAGCTAAAACATTCCACACTGAAGTATTTTTCATCATTTCTTCAAGTGCTAAAATCTGGAGACAAATAATGCATTTGGCTCCTTAAACTTTCACTTTAAAAACAAAAAGCTGTCCATTAAATATTTTAGTCTGGAGCACTATATACCGAATCCCACTGTGCTTTTATATTCAGATACAATTTTCTTTACGTGGCAAAAAACATTTTGCATGAATTACTAAATCACACAATCGTATGGTAAAATGTTGGGGCCCTGTGCCATCATATGCAGGCAGGGAGAGGAGGTGAGCTGCGTTCATCACCTGTTGTCAATGGCAGACCCAGAGTTCTCAGGCTTAAACTTTATAACTGAAGCACTACCTGCTATTGTACTCCATGCTGTAATGATTATCAAATTGCTGCAGAGAAGTGATCTTTAGACTAGGAAGTTGTCAGTTTAATAGTAGGCTCAGTGGCTAGTGTAAAAACTGCATAATTTCAGTGTTCAGGCACATTTTATGTACACACTTAAAAAATATATATAAAATTAAAAAAACAAACATTTAACAAACAAGACAACAGGTAATTTCCGATCACAAATTCCTTTTAGAATAAGAAAACAGGACAATCACATGATGCTTTAAATTTGTACATTTTCTTTACCTTTTATACTAACAGAACGTAGATGTCATTAGCAATGTGCGGTTTTCTTTCATTTAATGCTGACATTTTGGTTAAAGTAGGCAATCTTTTGTGTCTCTCCTCCATAAATTCTCATTGTACAAGTCCTAAGCAGGCGTAATATACGGTCATGGTCACAGCAACACAGTTCATTTGAAGGAAAGTCACCAGGATTATACCAATGGGTGGGTGCAATTTCCACTGTTCAGGGCATGCAACCAGCTGTTATGAACAAAAGGTGTCTGGGATACAATAGAGTGAAATACTTACAAGCAGAACCCAAAAATACATTAGGGTCATTTGCTCATCACTGGAGATTTTGGTTCCAAAATTCCTCTGTCTTTCAAGTTCAACCACAATAGACCTTGGAGTGATTTCATTTTTACCATATCCTAAACCACTTCACAAAGGTTGTTGATATATAGATTTTGATTTATTAAACATTTAACACTTTGCAGTTCATTTTTTAGACATATTTCACATCCTTAAAAGAAAAACACAAACTTAAGTAGAGAGCAAGGCAGAAGCATTTCTTAAAGATAGAAAATACCTAGTAGATTGCAGGCTTTTTATTTTACGTCAATATCATAAAAATAGACAAAAGTCTTTACCTTGTGGCTTCCTTCTTTCGTTTGTTTGCCTTCCTCATGCGCAATCCCATGTTTTCTGAAAGCACTAGGAGAAATGTCAATTCTCCTGTACGAAATGTAAAAAGATATATCAGGTAAGAGATGGTGAACTTGACAACCTACTGAAAAAGAGGGAAATCAATGCAGGTAAATGGTGGAACATGGGAAACTCAAAGGAATAAATGGTACCTATGAATCTCTGGACTCTTCCGACTTTTTGATGGTTCCTGTTCTTTTGTCTTCTTTAAATAAGAAGCAAAACGTTCACTCAGTGTCATTGTTGAGGGACCAAAATGGTGCTCTGTTGAATAATGGTAGACAAGCATCCAGTCGTTAAAGGGAAACTGCCACAATAAGCTGGAGGGGCAGAGAAGATTGAGCTATGCATTATCTCAACTATGGTGTGTTTGATGTACACAATATGTGAAGTTAGATTTTATTCACCCCCCCAGAATCGTAAACTAGATCAAAGCAGATTGATTTAAATTTGTGATAAAAGAAACCTATATCTGACAATCGGTGCAGGTCTCTGTGTGAAGACCCCACACATCAACAAGTTGCTACATATCCTTTGAAAAAGTGATAAAAGGGGTTGTCCGCTAAAAACAAAATAAGTTGACTTGTACCTTGTCAAGTGGAAAGGGGAGCAGACACAAAGAGGCTGCATTAAAATGGTATACCTTGTTGCATGGAAACATTACATCTCTTCCAGTTAATCTACCTTTAACATGGTGCACAATGGTCACAATGTGTTGAGCAAACAGCTCAGATGGGCTGCGCTGAGGCTGTGCAGATTGGATGTGTTGGAAGATGGACTTGAACTCTTGTTCTTTCTTGTTGCTGTGAACAAGGTCCCGAGACAGTTTCCGCTCATGAGCCATTACTCCACTTGGACTGTAATTGAAAAAAGGGGAAATGAAAAGAACATAAAAATATTTTCCACTAATGAACGCACTCATCTGTGTTGTCTGTTACACCTTGACAGGAAAGTTGGTATTACTTAATCTTGTATCAGTAGTGTATGTATGTATGTATGTATGTATATATCTAATATATATAAAGCTCAATGTGGGCATGTGTGTATCCGGGATTGGCATCCGCACTGTTGCAGCTACAGCCACAAAATTTGGCACAGTCACACGTCTGGACCCCGAGAGCGTCATAGGCTATGTTGTGAGGCAAAATTTTAACCCCGCGTTTTCCAATTCATCAAACAATTTTGCCCCTATCTACATAATGGGGAAAAAGTGAAAGGAAAAGTGTTGGAGGCAAATTGACAGCTGCCAGATGTGAACAAGGGGGACTTAAAGAATGAGAGCGATGGCGCCAAAGAGTATATACCGTACAGTTGCTAAGGTGGGGCCCTGACATGGGATACTCACCATACACGGGGATATGAGAACACACACAAAATGCGCCACACACTACCACGTGCTTCAAAACATATACCACCCTCAGCACACATTTCACCACACATACACCAACCTCGCCACATAAAAGGCGAAACACAAAAGTCACCACTCAAAACTCGCCACGCTGTCCCAGAGCTGTTTAAAAGATGAAAAATGAGCTGTGATTGGTTGCTATCAGCAACAGTTTTCTTTGTAGACAGTTGTGGTAACTGAGGCCTATTATTCTTATCATTTCTATGGTGTTATTGTCCTTCTGTAAAGCTGGAAATAACACAATATATTACTGTGCCAACACAGACCACCCTATGACACAGACTGCAGGGGGAGCCCAGTATCACACAGGATAGGATTAGATACACGGCTCAGCAGTCAGTATCACACAGGATAGGGATTAGATACACAGCTCAGCAGTCAGTATCACACAGGAGAGGATTAGACACATGGCTCAGCAGTCAGTATCTCACAGGATAGGATTAGATACACAGCTCAGCAGACAGTATCACACAGGATAGGATTAGATACACGGTTTTTATGTGCAATATGATCATTATAATTTGTTATAAAACTAACCACAGTTGGTTACTACGCCCAGGCAACGCGGGGCTATCCAGCACACACACACATATACATATATACACAGCTCTGGTAAAGAATTAAGAGACCACTGCAAAATTTTCAGTTTGTCTGATTTTTCTCTTTATAGGTATATTTTTGAGTAAAATGTAAATTGCTCTTTTATTCTATAAACTACTGACAACATGTCTTCGAATTTCCAAGCACTAAATTTTGTAGCTACAGTATTTTCAGAAAATAAGAAATGGTAAAAAAAAATGCATTGCTTGCAGACATCAAATAATGCTAAGAAAACAAGTTCATAATCATTTAGAAACAACAATACTAATGTTTTAACTCCGGAGTTCAGAAATCAATATTTTGTGGAACAACCATGATTTTTAATCACAGCTTTCATGCGTCTTGGCATGCTTTCCACCAGTCTTTCACACTACTTTTGGGTGACCTTATGCCACTCCTGGTACAAAGATTTTAGCAGTTCTTCTGTGTTTGATAGCTTCTGACTATCCATCATCCTCTTGAGTACATTCCAGAGGTTTTCAATGGGGTTCAGATTGGGCTGGCCATGACAGGGATTTGATGTGGAGGTCCTTCATCCACACATTGATTGACCTAGCTGTGTGGCATGGCGCATTGTCCTGCTGGAATAACCAGTCCTCAGAGTTGGGGAGCATTGCCTGAGCAGAAGGAATCAACTGTTTTTCCAGGATAACCTTGTATGCGGCTTGATTCATACGTCCTTCGCAAAGATTAACCTGCCCAATTCTAGCCTTGCTGAAGCATCCCCAGATCATCACCAAATTACACAGTGAGTGCAAGACACTGTGGCTTGTACGCCTCTCTAGGTCTCCGTCTCACCATTAGACGACCAGGTGTTGGGCAAAGCTGAATATTAGACGCATCGGAGAAGATTACCTTACTCCAGTCCTCTATGGTCCAATCCTTATGGTCTTTGGCAAACTTCAGCCTGGCTCTCCTTTGCTTCTCATTGAAGAAATGCTTTTTTTCTAGCATTACATGACTTGAGCCCTGCCTCTAGGAACCTGTTATGAACTGTTCTTGCCGTGCACTTCACCCCAGCTGCCATTTGCCACTCCTTTTGCAGCTGACTTTATGTCATCCTGCGGTTGCTAAGTGACATTCAAATAAGATGACCGTCATCCCAGTCAGTGGAGAGTCGTTTACGTCCTCTGCCGGTCTGTAGCTTTGTTGTCCCCAATGTCTGCTGCTTGACCTTGTTGTAATGGACCGCCATCTGAAAAATTTTAAGGATGGAGGCAACATGACGCTCTCCGTATCCTTCTGCTAGTAAAGCCAGAATTGAACCCTTCGTTTCCTCACTCAAGACTTTTCTTTTCAACTCCTTTGGCATAGTTAAGTTATTTTTTTTTATTCCTATTACTTTTGGGATATTACTAGCACTTGTTTTGCCATCCAGCTTGTCCTATTGCAAGAGGATTGTGAACACCAAGCAGGGTTTTTATACTTTCCTTCGTTAAATAAGATTTGGTTCAGGTGATCACCTAATCAGAAGCACATTAAGTAGAATGAGGTGTACTCTGGTTGGAATTCAACTGACATTGGAATGGAATGGCTGTCAGAAGAGAAGCTGATTTTTATGAAACTGTGCAGTGGTCTCTTAATTTTTGCCAGAGGGGGGGGGTGTGTGTGTGTGTGTGTGTGTGTGTGTGTGTGTTTTCGCATCTGTGCATAGATCAATAAACTCAGTAATCCTGCTAGACTCAACTCATTTCCACTTTATAAAGGCACTGCCCAAAAACAAATAATCCTTTGAAGGCCATTTGCTAAGACACAATAAAGGACATTAACCTTAACATAAAATTTGGCCTCTCCCATAACAACTACGGTAATCACAATGTCAAATTTACTTCTTCAACTACTTTGGAAAATTGACAGTCATTTTGAGATTGGTTAGTGAGGGAAAGGAGACCAGATTAACTTACCGTGCAAGATCCTCGTCAAATGAATCCAAGCGCACACTAGGACCCATCTCTCGGCTAACAGAGAAATTAGATTTGGAGAAAGGCATGTCCTCCTTGGATAATAGCTTCTCCCTGCTCTCTGAGGATTTCCTAGATGGGGGAGACTCACTCCTCTCCTTTGATGCCTTGAAACTGGTTACTCTGAAATTTTTTTCGGGCAGGAACCCTTTATGGCTGGACTTGGAGGTCTTCTCCTCTTTCTTGGATTTTTCAGCATAAAGTTCCTCCTCCATATCCACAGATTTTTTGCGTTTTTCCTTGGTGCTTGTTGCAAAAGACAATTCTTCCCATTTAGCTGGATCATATGCATCTTGACTCTTGGAATCACTATCGGAATCTTTCCTTCCTCGTCCTTTTTTCTCTTGGTCTGCATCCTCTTTTGCATATCGCAATTCAGACAATTTCAATTTCTCCAAGTCCTCTCGCATTTTATAGCGTTTTGGGGATATGCTCTTTTTATAAGCCCTCTCTAACTCATTCATAGCAAAATCAGTAGGGCTGCTACGATCCTTCATTTTCTCCAAATTAGACAGCTTTTCCTTTCCATTCTCTTTCTCCAGCTCTGAGGCCTTATTTTTCTGCTCCTCCATGAACCTTTAGAAAGCAGAGAAAATGACTACATGTAGAACCACCTAATGAGCACACTAGAAACAGATGTCTTATACGCAATGCAGGAACATCAAAAAGACTCCTTAAAAAATTAGGGCAAGAAACTAAAATAAAAAAAAAGCAGGAACAAAGCCTTAAAAGTATCAGGTGTACTTATACTCTTGGTGATATTTATGGCCCCCCAGGGAACAACATAGGCATATGGCTGAAAAACACATGTGGTGAAACATTAAAAACTACTGCTAGCAGATAACTCCCCATGAAATATAACTGGCTTGGAAGTAGTGGTCACACATGGAGATTGTTTCATGGTGCATGAATTGAAAGCAGCAGTTCTACTTTGCTAGTGATTTGCCTTGCAGATTCACATATGACGCAAGTAGTGTGCAAATCTCAGTATAGCATATTTTACAATCAGGTTTCAGATGCTGAACAGTATGGCTTCCTCATGGTACCAAAAGGCTGAGATACACTTTTCATTTTGCTCCAATCTAAAAATCTACGTAGAACTGCTGCTTTAGGTTTACATGAGAATGAAAATTCACGTGAACCCTAACTAAATGCAATTAAAAACATACTTACCAATGCTCGTCCTAAACTTATCTCTGGATCTTAAGAGATTATGCTTTTTATCACTGTACCATCCTGAACTGAGTAGAGCGGCAGTATTGAACGTGCTTTTATATCTGATTAGGTTATTGGGTCTGAATTCTAAGACCACGATATATATTTTTTTTGTCCTCTGCTTCAGATCGTTTCTCTTAAAGAGCACAAACTGGAATATAATGCCTTAAAAAGTATATATATATAAAAAAAACTCCAACAATGATGAAAGTTTCCTAGAGGATTAAAATTGCCTGTACACTGTGAAACAAAATAAACAAAAATATAGATATATAACAACAAGCGGATTCAAGGGATGACACATGGGTAATAGCCGTTCTACAACAGATTGTTTTCATTAAATACCTTAAAAAACTAAGTGGGTAAAGAAATGGAATAAGCGACTTAAACTCTAAAGCGCTGTGGAATATGTTGGCGCTATATAAAGATTATTATGATTATTAACTGCATTTATGTGGGGTCACATCCTGATGTGGAAAACTTCTAAAAATAGGGTGACATGTGCATACAGTAATACAAGCTATCGATAATCTATGCCTCCTTACACGGATGGCAGAAAAAGATAAAAATGTACATATAGCGTAGTTACAGTCTCTAAACCATACTGCATATGCAATGGCCTCATCTCAGTGTGTTCCCAGACAATATCATAGGGAAGGTAATGTCTATCTGAAATGACTGTATACTCGTCTAGCACAAGTTATAGCAGTCGCTGTTTTACACAGACGCATCAGCAAAATCTGCAGTAAAAAGTGCAGCCATATTGGTTGTATATTCTGAAGTACGTTCTCAGAAATCAATGATCAGCTGTGACAGACAACACTGTAGACATTGATGATTTTTGCAAACTGCCCTTTGGCTGTGCATGGGACTTAGAGGTTCTCATATGTGTTGCCAATTAAGCTCATAAGGGGCTTTTTACTGTATCTGTCAATATATTTAGACTACTAAAGCAATGCTCAGTAACAGAATATAAGGGCATGCACGATGGCCATCCTAGAGAAGAAATTGGTCATACTATCTATTTGGACTCTAAAGACAATCTGTCAGCAGGTGTATGCTATGTAATCTGAGAGCACCGTGAGTAAGGGGGAAAAGAATGAAGTGTCACTTACTAGGCTGGATTTGCTGTTCAATAGTGTTTTATTGGCAGAAGATTATCACCACAGGTCAACTGGTCTATCTTGACCAACCACACCTCAGCACTGATTGACAGCTTTCTAATCTCTCTAAAGCGTTCGTATGGGTGGGATTATACAAAGTTTCACAATCTCAGCTCTGATAGATCTGCAACAGCAAAAACGGATTCTAGCATAAATGCTGCACCCAATAAACTAAGTGATACATTGCTGGAATCAGGGTCAATGTGCCTTCATAATTCTACTGCCGAATTACATATCTAAAACCTACTGACAGATTCCATTTAACAAGTCTAGCAAAACATATATTCTAATAAGTGGCGCTAGAAAGACAATTCCATTGTATATGGGATGCAGTTAATTTTCATTTCTCTCCCCACAAAGCACTGCCAATATTCCAAACACATCAGGTACACGGCCGCAACAACAAATAATTGCAAATGTGTTAGATATTCTGTGGCTGGTCACAAGTGACGCTTAACACTCTTACCACAGACTTCAATACAAGTCACATGCAACTGCATCAGGTCTGCATTTTTTTTTACAACTGCAGCTTTACGATAGGCGTATGCTGAAAGTCACAGACAAGTTGCACAGATGGTTTTGGTGCAGTGACTCAGAATTGCTGGCACATGCCATATAAATTGTATCCTTAGCCTAATATCAGCAAGTACCCCCAAAAGTATATTATACCTCTTGTAATACCTCTTATATCCAGTTCCCACTGGTGCAGTCATCTCTCCAGATCTGCCATCTTCTTTTTGACTATTGCCATATAGAGAGCTCATTGAAGGTGGGCTCTTGGTCATAGGACTCTTCCTTGGTGGACTCAAGCTATGTTCGAATGGACTTTGACGAGAAGATGTTCTGAAGGAAGAGCTACTTTGCAGAACTGTGGGTGAGGGTGGACTAGGCTTCTGTCCAGGACTTGGCCTGGGAGAGCAGCGTCTAACCACCACAGACTGTACAGAGCTTTTAAGTGTTGGTGCACGTTCTGGACTGTGTTGAGGTGCAGGGCTTTCATCAAAAGCTTCCATATCCTGCCAGGTTTTACTTCCCTCTTTGCTACCAGCATCCGCTGCCCCAGATGTGGACTGTTCCTTTGAATCATCATCTGTTGCCTGAGTAGAGGACCTGCGATCCTTTGAACGTCTCTTCTTATCTTTTTTCGATTTACGCTTAATCTCCACTCTGCTGTGATTAGAGGAAGACCTAGAAGATGAAGACCGCCGGGAGCGATCAGATGACGACTTGTCTGAATTTCTTGAATGACTTCTGGACCGAGGAGACACAGATCTCCTCTTTGGAGAGCGTGAACGAGATCGGGCCCTACGAGGACTATATGGTTGGCGGTTGTAATTTTGCCAGTTTGGTCGGTAATTTACATATCCACCACGATTATGCTGACCACGTGGATAAAAGCCTCTACCACGCCCTCGGAAATAATATGGCCTCCGATAACCTCTGTTGTGACCACGAAAATCACGGTTTTGGTAAACTCTTGGATGGTTTCTCTCTCTATTATACCCAGGTGAGTAAGACCTTGAGCGGGATCGAGAACTAGGGAGAGAACAACAAAAAAAATTTAGCGTGAAGATGAGATACTAAACTGTTAATATATATACCGTACGCAAGTACATATAATGTATACACAATATATGTTTGAGGCTTTATGTTGTCTTTTGGTAAGGCCTAAATTTAGCATTCTCTACAAGCACAAAAAGCTACACTAAATCTCTTATTATGGACTTGATGTAAGTGGATAAAGTGCAAAATGCAAAGTCCAATGCCAAGACTTTCAAAGGTAAAGCACTTTATAGCCCCAGTTTTTCTTTTACCACAAAACTATATATTTTCGTATGAATTTATTGTACACGTTTAATCTTTTATACTATGATAGACTGAGGGAATTCACTTTAAACACAGCTTAGTAAAACAATTTCATTTGCAAAAGTATTTAAAAACAGACTGGAAACATTACACCAAATCTTACAATACCCAAGTGACTTAATTACTCATTTGCGAAGGAACTTGTTCCAAGCATGAGCAACATGTGGAATTTCTGCAGTTTCCACAAAACTGAAGAACATGCAGCATTATTATACCCATACATACACATACGATGGGCTGCTCTAGCTCAGGGTTCCCCAACTCCAGTCCTCAAGGCCCACCAACAGATCATGTTTTCAGGATTTCCTTTGTATTTGCACAGGTGATGCAATTATCACCTGAGCAATACTAAGGAAATCCTGGAAACATGATCTGTTGGTGGGCCTTGAGGACTGGAGTTGGGGAACCCTGAGCTAGCTGGAATGCCTCCAAGGTCAATGTGTTGACCTACAACGTCAGAGTCTGATGATGGTGGCATTTTATTAGGCTATGAGCGCATGTTGAATATTTGCTTTCAGAAATTTCTGCAAGGTTTCTGCATCTCTTGGCAGGAAAACCGCTGTGGCAAAAACGCTTCTGTACAGCAATGAAGGCTTTTATGAGCTAAATAAAGATATTTATTAAAAAAAAAGTTTTGTGATGTAATTTCTTGGTTTAAAAGGGCCTCTCTCACATAGTGAGATCTCTAAAGCGTCACCGATTTTGTGACGCAACAGCGATCTCGCTTTATGTGACACGTACCTGCGACCGACTCCCTTGCTGCATATAGCGGATCGTGCTCGAATGGCCTGGGCCATTTTTTCGTCATTGGCGTCCCGCTGGCCGGCATGCATCGCTGTGTTCGGCGCCGACTAGCGACGTTGCAGAACCAGAATCACTGCGGTGTGACAGGTAACAGCGACCCCCGACGGATCGCTGTATCGCTTCTGCGTCGCTGGAGAGATCTGCCTGTTTGGCAGCTCACTAGCGACCATTTAGCGATGCACCAGTGATCCTGACTGGGTCGTATCGCTGTCGGGATCGCTGGTGCATCGCTAAATGTAATGGGACCCTTAAGGTACTGTCACACTAAGCGATATCGCTAGCAATATCGCTATAACTTGTGACGTTATAGCGATATTGCTAGCGACATCGCTGTGTCTGCTACTTACCTACGACCGGCTCCCCCGCTGGTTATCGCTGATCGCGCGAGAACGTCCTGGACCGCTTCTAGTCGTCAGCTTCCTGTGGAGAGACGAGCGTGGAGCCGGGCGGGAGGACGTCAGGATCGCCTAGTGTGACAGGTAAGTAATGACCCCCGTCCCCAGCGATGTCGCTGGTGAGATCTGCCTGTGTGGCAGCTCACTAGTGACCACTTAGCGATGTACCAGCGATCCTGACCGCGTCATATCGCTGGTCGGGATCGCTGGTACATCGCTAAAGGCCCTTTTACATTTAGCGATGCACCAGCGATCCAACCAGCGATCCGACCCGGTCAGGATCGCTGGTGCATCGCTAAATGATCGCTAGTGAGCTTTCATACAGAAAGATCTCACAGCGATGCAGCAGCGACGCAGCGCACGATACTTACCATTCACACACAGCGATCCTGCGTCCTCCGGCCCGCCTCCACGCGTCGCTGGACGTCACAGCAGGAAGTCTCAGCAGGAAGCGCCCGACGAGAAATGGAGCCGGACATTCTCGCGCGATCAGCGATAGACAGCGGGGGAGCCGGTCGCTGGTAAGTATCACACATAGCGATATCGCTAGCAATATCGCTATAACGTCACAAAACCAGTGACGTTTTAGCGATATTGCTAGCGATATCGCTTAGTGTAAAACCCCCTTAAGTGTGACAGTAGCTTAACACCTTTTTCATGTGGATGCAGTGGCATCAGGGTAATGGGATTAGGGCTTGTTGTCAGCAGCTGTCATTAACACCTAGCCCTATGTTTCTGCCAGCCAGACACCTTCATTACTAAGCTGGTAAGTAAACACAAACACATACACAAACCTACCCACACATTGCCTATGTAGGAACATTAAGGCTAGGTTCACATCAAGTTTAACCAGTCCGTTCAACGCATAGCGTTGACGGGCTGGTTAGTCATTGAATTAGCTTGCATATGGATTCCACAGCGTTTTTGGCCCATTTCCAGACTGAAAAAATGCCGCACAAAATCATCAAGAAAGAACTGTGTGCACATAGCCTTAAAGGTTGAACCTTCATGCTAACATCTTGTTAATGTTATTATCCAAGAAACAGCATGGAACAGTCTACCAGAATGAAGTCTGACATGGACGTGAGGACAAAACACAGGTGTATCATTGAATTCTTCCATGCCAAAAAAAAAAAATTGGATCCATTGACCTCAACTGACACTTGCTGAAGATTTTTGGAGATAATACAGTGAATGTGAGCACAGTGTGGCGGGGAGCGGTGCATTTCAACAGTGGTGAAAATTATGTGAACGATAAGCCATGTTCCGGGTGTAAAGAAGTTCAAGAGAGGCATATACCAGCATATTGGGGTGCAGTGTTTTGCGAGCGGAAAGGTGTGATTCTTCAAGATTTCTGGTAGCATGGACTAACTCCATTCTGAATGCTGCTCGAATTTCCAGAGTGATGGCAGATAAGACAAATTATTGCTTATAACAGCATAAAGGTAGGCCCCATATCATTTCAAAACCTCAGAATGCATTACAAAATTTGGCTGGATGACCGTACCACAGCCACATATAGTCCAGATTTTTGCCCCTGCAGACTATCATCATTTTCCAGTCAGTAATGATGTTGTTGCAAGTGTGAAAAAAAAGCCGCCTGCATTTGTTGGTTGAGAATTTTACAAGAACGGCATGCAGGCTCTTAATAATCGCTGGTAAAAATGCATAACCAATGGTCGTGACTAGGTATAAAAATAACATTATGTCGTTGAAATCTTGCTCTATTCAGCTGTGTTACGCAATATGCACCTGCTTGTAGCTTCCATTTAAATAAACATGATATTACTTTCAGATCACACACCCCTTGTGGGCTCTCAAACACTGCATGCATGTGTACTCACAAGTGGGTGAAGTTTGAGCAGACGTCAGTGATTATGAAATGCTGCCGCATACAAGTCAGCTGAAAATGTGAATAGCAGAAGTACTACCAGAAAAACTAATAAAGAGTAAGAAATATAGATGGAAGTTATAACAGTGAATAGTTGTGCATTTAGAATGATAAAGTCATCTACTTTCCCTTAATTTACTAAATTTTCCCCATTAACATCTAATTTGTATACAGACTAGGGGCCACATTGTGATTTCAACTGTGAAAATATTTTTACGCCATCAGGTACACTTGTATGCATTCTTCTGTACATCAATGCAATGTATGGAGGCAGCAAGACAATCAAGGATTAGGGTTTTTTTTTTAATCATAGACTGACAAGCTTTAGGCTACATGCCCACGATCAGGAATAGAAGCGTACTTTCACTGCCTCCAAAACGCTGGGTCATAATCACGTAGTAAAATCTGCATGTTTTTAGTGAACTATGCATATTTCACGCATCTAATGAATGGCTATGGGGGGGGGAGACTTCAAACCAGGGTTGTGTAGTCGGTATAAAATGGACCGACTCCTAAAATATATAATAAATTGGGTACAGTAGTTCAATGCAGAATGTGCTGACTATTTTTTCATAGGAATTCGGGAAAGTTATGAAATGTCCTATAAATGGCTGTTCTATTCCTGACCTAAGGCTACATTCACACAGAGCGTTTTTGCTGCGTTTTTTCAGGATACGTTTTTCAGCTGCAAAAGCAGATCAGCTTTTTAAAAAACCGCATCACCTGAAAGGTTTTTGAGCTCAGATAATGTTTTCAATAGCAAAAGCAGATTAGAAAAACACCACACAAACTGCTCATTCAGCCCAAAAACGGATCCTCACAAAACGATGTGTCTGAATGTCAAATCTTGAAACCCATTGACTTTGCTGGGATGCCCAGAGTCACTGCATTTTACTGCATAAAACTGATCTACAAAAACGCTGTGTGTGAATCATGGCCGCAGCCAGCGAGGGGCAGGTGCCCCCCTAGAAGCAGGGGCACGCACCTATCAAAACTCACTTGTATGCTGTAGTGCTCCCGTCCTGCACCGGCTCCAGACTGCAGGGGCCAATCTCCCCTCCTCTGTCCTGTCTTCTGCCGTCTTCACCAGAGAGAGGAGGGGGAGGGGTGCCTGCCCTGCACAGGATCCGATTTCTGGGCCCCGAGCTGCAGAAAGTGAGAAAGTTGTGCACATGCTGCAGCTGGCATTAAGAGAGAGTCTGCAAGAGGGACATGCTGGAAATCTGATTGGAATAGTGAGGAAATTGGTTATTGCCGCCAGAACCCCTAAAATTGATTCCATCTTGAAGAGACGTGCTGGGAAAGGGGCAATTGTCGATCAAGCCACTCTGTGAGGCAGCACTTATTTAATGATTGAGTGATTGCTTGAACTAAAACCGTTTCTTATAGATATGGCGAACCCTCATGGAGCCCTAAATGAAGGTCAATGGACACAGGTAGCTGAATTGAAGGAATTGCTCTATCACCCATTTACCGTGACTAAAAAATTACAAGCTGAGGATTTAACTCCTGGCATTTTCATAAGGAAGTGGAAGAACTTGCTATTTTGCCTGTCCCAAAGAGGAGGTTTAATCACAGATGGCATTTCTGCTTCAATGAAACGGAGAGAGACACAGCTATTGGAAAATAAAATTTTTCTGGCAGCTCTTTATGTGGACCCAAGTCATCGTATACTGCTTGATGATCAACAGCTTACTAAAGGAAAAGAAGCTCTGACTGAGGTAGCAGTTAGGATGAGTGGCCTACAGGAGGACTGCCAGGTGCAAGAGGACTTGGGTCCTGACAGTGCTACTGCTGCCATATCTTCCTCCTCATCAGATGAGGAGTTCGACTTTGACAAGTATTTGGATGACATGGAGCAGGCAAAGCGTTGCCGCAAGGAAAAGATTTCACTCCGTCTCCTATAGCAAGCAGATTGACCATATTTCAGCAAAATGTTTCACATGCTCTCAAAGAAATAGAAAAAAATCAACCGTTCATCAAAACTGACTGTGCATGAGGCAATTCCTTTATACCCGGAAATTGTTAGAGATGTTGCCCATGTGGTTACTGCTTGCCTCCAAACCAAGTTACTGTAGAGAGGTTGTTCTCTAGCCTTAAAATTATTAGGTCAGATTTTAGGTCATCTATGAAGGAGGATCTGATGGAGGCAATTCTATTTCTTAGAACAAATTCATAGATTGCACAAATGTTATTTAATATATATATATATATATATATATATATATATATATATATATATATATACACACACACACACACACACACATATATATAATCGATATTACATATTTACAATTTATTACAGTTTTTTTGTGTTCTAAAGTTGTATTCCAATAAATAGATATTATGTTCTATCTAAATATCTTGATTATTGCATCATAAAAATGATTAAACGTCTGATGTTCACATTGTACTACAATAAATTTTTCACTTAAATATAAGCAATATATGTGGGAGTCGGAGTCGTGGAGTCAGAGTTGGTGTAAGGGAAATTGAGGAGTCGGAGTCGCAGGTTTGGCTTACCGACTCCACAGCACTGCTTCATACTATGTATAGCGTCTCCGCTGCTGAAATTAAAATGCTGCTGCTCATAAGCCCACACCCTGGCTCAGTCATAAGTCATGGCCATGTTTCACCTACTCTGTAGAGTGGTAATTTAATGCTATGTCAAATTACAAACTGTTAATCCTACTAAATGGTCAAAATAAGTGCAGAGAAAAAAAAAAAAAACACTTTACAAATTTTTTTTTTTTTTTTTAATATAACACTACCTAAGCTCATACATTTTTACCAGTGTATATTACATGGCCGCTGTATATAAGTGAAAGTATTTGCTATGCGAATTATCCAGTCTGATAATCTTGGTTCCATGCAGTGTGAATAAGGCCTCTTTCACACATCCGGTTTGTGCCGTCAGGCACAATCCGGCATGTGTGTAAAAAAACGGATCCGGTTTTTTTACCGCCGGATGCGTTTTTTTGTCATTGAGAAGCACATGCGCCGGATCGCGCCGCATGTGCTTCCGTTTGTTCCGGTTTTTACCGGATCCGGCTGAATTCCTCTGTCCGGCGGCCGGACAGGACGGGTGCTGCAGCGTTTTTTTGTCCGGCGAAAAAAGCCGGACATGGACGTATGCGGCCCTTCCGGCTCTGCGGGACAATGTTTCTCAATGGCACATTCCGGCTGCCGGATCAGACTTCTACCTGATCCGGCCACCGCATGCACGGTTTTACCCTGTGCGCATGCCTGGATATCTCTCTCTCTTTAACCCGTTCTCTCTCTCTCATACCCCGGTCTCTCTCTCTCTCTTTCATATCCCGTTCTCTCTCTCTCTCTTTCATACCCCGTTCTCTCTCTCTCTCTTTCATGCCCCGTTCTCTCTCTCTTTCATACCACGTTCTCTCTCTCTTTCATACCACGTTCACCGGCTCCTGGATCCTTTTCTTCCCTGGTGACCCCTTTGCAACATAGCCGTGTCAGGCGCCGTAAGATGCGCCGCATATACTTCCGGTCCCTCCGTTCACGGCTGGATCCGGCACTCCATCTTTTTGCCGCATGGCGCCGGAATGCCACCGACGGACATGTGAAAGTAGCCTTATGGTTGCAACCGATGTTTAACCAAATCCTTCGAAAAAACACCTTAAAGTGCTTCTATGATTCATGTGAGTGCTATTCTATACAAATGCATTCCTATTCAACAACTTTTTGCTCATCAAGGAAAAAGACAAATTGTAATTCAGTTACAAAGGATGGAAATTAATGAAGAAACTTATGAGATTTCTAAGGCATGAGGAGAGAAAGCTCATTACCTTAAAATTAATTACATGCAATTTTCAATTACGAATAATAGCATGCAACTGTATGAGTGGAATTTATAAATATAAAAGAGAAAGTGATAAAGTGATTGATTTCATTTAGGGTCTGCCCCGACCACTGTCATCATTATGGGACCTCTCTAAATCTCACTCCAGTCATATCTGCCGTCAGATATCGTGCATTGCTGAGCTAAAGCACAGCATCATTTGTCCAATCTCCTTACTGAGAAACCAACAAGAAATAACACCATTTCTTGAAAAACTTTGTGTTTCCTTAGCCTCTACTACCTCTGTATTGTCCATGTTCAGGAATTATTTTATAGTGGAGAGAATCTCCAACCTGGAAGTGAATCAGTTTAATTGCTATAAGTACCCCTGGAGAGAAAAAGCCATTGTAAGGAGGGCAATGAAAACCAGAGAACTCCGCATGTTCTTAAAAGTAGGTTTCTTGCAGTTTAATATTTTCTTAAATAATTCACAGCCCTGAAAAAGCTCACGATTAAGGGGACAATAGTTAGTGTGCATCTACCCTAATTTTTGCATATAAACGTGAAAGAGTGTGATGCTTTCTGCCCACTGATTAATTGCATTTTCCAGAGATAACAGATTGCATAAATGGATGCGTTGACTGTGCCTGAAGATGGCTTCACAATTGTTGATTTACTGTAATTTTCAATGGATTTGTTTTAGTATAAAATACTTTAACAAAAATTGAAAAAGGATTAAAAAAAACAACAAAAACTGCACTTTCAAACCTAGACCTCGGTTTGTCATATGTGGAAAAATTAGGACGTTGCAGAATGGGAGTTTTACAAATCTCCACTGTTAATATGAAAACATAAAATTGATGGAGGCGTGCTATATACTGACATCAAGTTGGTATCTGAATTGGGCCAAATCACTACTACGTTTTATCAAGCAAGGGAAAAAAAAACCCTGAATGCTGAAAAATAAAAACCTGCTTTGTGTGCAGGGGAAAAGCTACAATACCCAGAAATATTTATTTTCTATAGAGAACATTAGTTGATCATGAGAAGCTCGCACCTTAAGAAAAGCAAAGCTCTCTTCACATAAAGGTTTCCCTACAGTGCCTCAGATTCCAAGACCAAGTGAACCCATACTCCAATAGTAACCAAACGGTGAGACCATTTTTATATCATGAAATACAAGGATTAAAGTGATTAAGAGACAGATTTAAAGCTAAGACATTCCTGGGTTTGTTTTGATATACTTATTTTAGTGCAATGTATCATATATATTATTTATCCTCTGTATAGAAAGAACAGCCTGCAACTACAAATTTAAAAAATATCTAGTAATAAATAAAAATAGTAAATGAGTTTATGACTTTCTAGAGCAAGAGATCTCCACGAACATCAAGACATGCCTTCAAAGAGCAGGAGATAACTACAAGAATGCATGGGAAGATGGACAGAACATATTGGCTTGCCAAAAATGTCTCAATAAATAAACTCAGGAGTAAAGACAAACAGCTGTGTATAAAACTATATATTCACTCTGTTTTTGCATACTTTTTTTCTGCAGCCAAAACGCTGTATAGAACACCGCAATTTGCTGTGGGGGGTTTTAGCGCATGTTACATGTGTGATTTGTCTACAGTACATGTTAATAAAGGTAGTGGTAGTCGCCAAAAACACTGCCCAAATGTCATGCTGCATTTTTGCAGCTTCTCATCACTTTCATTGGGTAAAAAACGCTGCCAAAAACACAAAGAATTGACATATGCTGCAGATTTTCAAAAACGCTGCAGTGCTCAAATTAGGTCAGGGGGGGGAAAAAAGCTGTGCATGAGATTCTGGAAACCTCACTAGTTTTGCTGGTACTTTAAAACACCAATTTTCTACAGAACACAGCAAAAATGCCACGTGTGACCATAACCTTAGCCTATATAACCAACAGGACTAAAATGCATCCTGTGATCATTTTAATTCTAAACAGCAAAGCAATCAAATGTATAACCTCCCATCTGCAAGAATTAACACAATCATACACAAAATAGAAACGGCTCTTGAAAAAGCACAAACTGTAGATTATACATACATCCAGCTATACTACAGACAATTACAAAATAACACTGCCCTCAAGAAATAAGATTAAAAAAATGATAAACTCTGCGAGAATCAATATAAATGTGGATAATCCAAGAACATATAGGATGGTCTATTAAAAACAAAACAAAAATAAACTAACAGATCCAAACAGAAGTATTATTGCTACATAAAAGTAATTGGAAGACCTGGATTAACCGCATTAGAGCAAATCCAAGCTCTTCTTACCTCTTCTTTGATTTCATTGGACTCAAGTTAGAGTTACCATTAGAGCACGTTCATGTGCTGGAGAGTAGGGCCGCTTCTGAGAACTAAGCTAAATCAACAAACTTCAAAACAGATTGCTGAAAATACACCGCAGAGAACATCGCTTGTCGTACAGTACCCAAGAGAAAGAGGAAATTTCTGCTAAGAACAGCTGAAGTTAGAAGAAAGCTGAAAGTGAAGATCTGCTTAAAAAAAAAAAACAAGCAGGCAAGAGGAGAGAATTTCCACAGCTTTCAGAGCCAAGATGATGCTTAGCAGCTATTTGCAAAAAAAGAGCAGAATGTTTCACAGAACGACCAACGCATGTCACACAATACACAGATATGAGGAGGAGTTAACTTGCCTAGAAACTCAAGTACCTAGTTCAGATGCCACATGGGACAGACACCATCAATTGAAACCACTTGACATAAATGGCAGCTTCAAGGGAGCTGAGCCTCCGCCCGAAAGATTCAATTAGGCTCACATGGATCTCACTGGGATTTTCATACTGTCCCTTATGTACCGCGTCAATGTTAACCTTTAATGTGATTCATCATAGCTAAGGGCATCTTATCCAACAGATTCAACTACATGCATGCTCTTATCAGTTACACTAAGAGGCTACTTGCACCCTAAGCAGTAAAGGGGTTGATTGAGAAGAAAAGACCACCACACTAGCAGCAACAAATGTCAAATTGAAACACAAAGCACTAACCTGCTCTAGTGGCCCAGGAGCAATGACAAGCCATACTGGCATATGAGAGCTAAAGCCAAATCACTGGTCTCAGGCCACTTGCTAGATTTACCAACACCACCACTTAGGCAAACGATTGTCTGCAGCAGTCATGTGCTGATATGATGCATCACTGCCGCTGTGATGTCAGCTATTAAATGCAATATTCTTTCTTGTTTAAAAAAGGCTCTCCAGTCATAAAACTCCTAAGCAATTAATTTATTATAATATATATATATATATATATATATACATACACAGTCATATGTAAAAGTTTGGGCACCCCTATTAATGTTAACCTTTTTTCTTTATAACAATTTTGGTTTTTGCAACAGCTATTTCAGTTTCATATATCTAATAACTGATGGACTCAGTTATATTTCTGGATTCAAATGAGGTTTATTGTACTAACAGAAAATGTGCAATCTGCATTTAAACAAAATTTGACCGGTGCAAAAGTATGGGCACCCTTATCATTTTCTTGATTTGAACACTCCTAACTACTTTATACTGACTTCCTGAAGCACTAAATTGGTTTTGTAACCTCATTGAGCTTTGAACTTCATAGCCAGGTGTATCAAATCATGAGAAAAGGCATTTCAAGTGGCCACTTGCAAGTAGTTCTCCTATTTGATTCTCCTATGAAGAGTGGCATCATGGGCTCCTCAAAACAACTCTCAAATGATCTGAAAACAACATAGCTTTTCAGGGGAAGGATACAAAAAGTTGTCTCAGAGATTTAACCTGTCAGTTTCCACTGTGAGGAACATAGTAAGGAAATGGAAGAACACAGGTACAGTTCTTGTTAAGCCCAGAAGTGGCAGGCCAAGAAAAATATCAGAAAGGCAGAGAAGAAGAATGGTGGGAACAGTCAAGGACAATCCACAGACCACCTCCAAAGACCTGCAGCATCATCTTGCTGCAGATGGTGTCACTGTGCATCGGTCAACAATACAGCGCACTTTGCACAAGGAGAAGCTGTATGGGAGAGTGATGCGAAAGAAGCCGTTTCTGCAAGCACGCCACAAACAGAGTCGCCTGAGGTATGCAAAAGCACATTTGGACAAGCCAGTTACATTTTGGAAGAAGGTCCTGTGGACTGATGAAACAAAGATTAAGTTGTTTGGTCATACAAAAAGGCGTTATGCATGCGCTGTATTGTTGACGGATGCACAGTGACACCATCTGCAGCAAGATGATGCTGCAGGTCTTTGGAGATGGTCTGTGGATTGTCCTTGACTGTTCTCACCATTCTTCTTCTCTGCCTTTCTGATATTTTTCTTGGCCTGCCACTTCTGGGCTTAACAAGAACTGTACCTGTGTTCTTCCATTTCCTTACTATGTTCCTCACAGTGGAAACTGACAGGTTAAATCTCTGAGACAACTTTTTGTATCCTTCCCCTGAAAAGCTATGTTGAATAATCTTTGTTTTCAGATCATTTTAGAGTTGTTTTGAGGAGCCCATGATGCCACTCTTCATAGGAGAATCAAATAGGAGAACTACTTGCAAGTGGCCACTTGAAATACCTTTTCTCATGATTTGATACACCTGGCTATGAAGTTCAAAGCTCAATGGAGGTTATAAAACCAATTTAGTGCTTCAGGAAGTCAGTAAAAAATAGTTGGGAGTGTTCAAATCAAGAAAATGATAAGGGTGCCCATACTTTTGCACTGGTCAAATTTTGTTTAAATGCAGATTGCACATTTTCTGTTAGTACAATAAACCTCATTTGAATCCAGAAATATAACTGAGTCCATCAGTTATTAGATATATGAAACTGAAATAGCTGTTGCAAAAACCAAAATTGTTATAAAGAAAAAAGGTTAACATTAATAGGGGTGCCAAACTTTTACATATGACTGTGTGTGTATATATATATATATATATATATATATATATATATATATATATATATATATATATATATATATATATATATATATATATATATATATTTAACAACCAAAATTGGTTGGTAAATGACAATTATAAACTGCACCTATAAAATAATCTGATAAGTAATGCAATTGCCAAATATCACACTATGGTCTTTCTAGTACTAATACCTAAAAATCCAACTAAGGAGTTACATCATTGGCAAATTAAAGGGGCAATTCCCAGAATCCAAAAGTTATCCTTATCCCTAGGTTAGGGGGTTACCTTATTGAATAGCTGGGGATCTGACCAAAGTGACCCCAGTAGACCCTGATAACGGGACTCTGAGCTGTTGCTGTACAGAGCAGAGGTGAAACAAACAATAGTCTGATGCATTCAATGAGGGATCTGCAGGAGCCATGATTCTCAGTCTTGTTCTCAGAATCAAAGAATTCTGGAAATAACCCTTTACAAACTAAGTGCAAATAGAAACCAAGAAATAGTAACTAAATAATAGTTGGCATTTTCAAAATCAGCTTGTAAAATGTAAGCAATGCAATTTCATCATTTTAACCCCGTTTCTGACATCAGACGTACTATCCCGTCCATGGGACCCGGGCCCCTATGCCCATGGACGGGATAGTACTTCTAGCGCGATCAGCGGCGCCCACGTGGTGAGCGCCGCTGATCGCGGCTGGGTGTCAGCTGATTATCACAGCTGACACCCGGCACAATGCGTCAGGGGCGGTCACGGACCGCCCCCGACACGTTAACCCCTTGCACACCGCGATCAAACATGATCGCGGTGTACCGGGGGTTAAAGGGAAGCATCGGCAGGGAGGGGGCTCCCTCCGTGCTTCCCTGAGCCCCCCACAGCAGCGCAATGTGCAGCGCTGCTGTGGGGGCTCTTTCCATGCAGGCCCCCGAATCCAAGATGGCGACGGGGCCTTTGGGGGCCTGCAGGGAGCTGGCTTCCTCAGTCCCTGCAAAGCGCAGGCATGAGGAAGTCTGCAGTAGTTCCTGTGACAGATCAGTGATCTGTGATGTGACAGATCAGCGATCTGTCACAGAACAGTGATGTCCCACTTGGGACTATGTAATAAAGTTAAAAAAAACAAAAAACAAAAAAAAGTGTTAAAATAATTAAAAAAAAAAAAAAAAAAAAAAAAATCGCCAAATAAATTAGAAAAAAAAAAAAAAAAAATTCCCCCAATAAATCCATTTTTTGGAAATAAAAAAACAAAATAATAAAAGTACACATATTAGGTATCGCCGCGTCCGTAACGACCCGCCCTATAAAACTGTCCCATTAGTTAACCTCTTTAGTGAACCCCTTAAAGAATAAAAATAAAAAACGAAGCAAAAAATAATGATTTATTATCATACCGCCAAACAAAGTGCAATAACGCGCGATCAAAAAGACGCATATAAATATCCATGGTACCGCTGAAAACGTCATCTTGTCCCGCAAAAAACGAGCAGCAAAAAAAGCATCATCAGCGAAAAAATAAGTTATAGCTCGCAGAATAAAGCGATGCAAAAATAATTATTTTTTTATATAAAATAGTTTTCATTGCATAAAACCACCAAAACATTAAAAAATGACCTAAATGAGGTATCACTGTAACCGTACTGACCCGAAGAATGAAACCGCTTTATCAATTTTACCGCACTCGGAACGGTGTAAACGCACCCCCCCCCCCAAAAGAAATTCATGAAACGCTGGTTTTTGTTCATTCTGTGTCCCAAAAATCGGAATAAAAAGCGATCAATAAATGTCACGTGCCCGAAAATGGTACCAATAAAAACGTCAACTCGTCCCGCAAAAAATAAGACCTCACATGACTCGGTGGGTCAAAATATGGAAAAATTATAGCTCTCAATATGTGGTGATGCAAAAACTATTTTTACAATAAAAAGCGTCTTTTAGCGTGCGACAGCTGCCAAAAATAAAAACCGCCATAAATAGTAAATCAAACCCCCCGTTATCACCCCCTTAGTTAGGGAAAAATAATAAAATTAAAAGAAAATGTATTTATTTCCATTTTCCCATTAGGGTTAGGGCTGAGATTAGGGTTAGGGGTGTGTTGGGGTTCGGGTTGGAGTTAGAATTGGGGGTTTCCACTGTTTGGGCACATCAGGTGCTCTCCAAATGCAACATGGCGTCTGATCTTAATTCCAGCCAATTCTGAGTTGAAAAAGTCAAATGGTGCTCCTTCCCTTCTTCCAAGCTCTGCCATGCGCCCAAACAGTATTTTACCCCCACATATGGGGTGTCAGCATACTCAGGACAAATTGGACAACAACTTTTGGGGTTCAATTTCTCCTGTTACCCTTGGGAAAATAAAAAAATTGGGGACTAATTGATCATGTTTGTGGAAAAAATACAATTTTTTTATTTTCATGCCCGGGCATTATAAACTTCTGTGAAGCCCTTGGGGGTTCAAAGTGCTCACCACACATCTAGATAAGTTCCGTGGGGGGTCTAGTGTCCAAAATGGGGTCATTTGTGGGGAGTTTCAATAGTTTAGGTACATTAGGGGCTCTCCAAAGGCAACATGACACCCGCAGACCATTCCATCAAAGTCTGCATTCCAAAACGTCACTACTTCCCTTCTGAGCCCCGACGTGTGCCCATACAGTAGTTTTCTCCCACATATGGGGTATCAGTGTACTCAGGACAAATTGTACAACAAGTTTTGGGGTCCAATTTCTTCTGGTACCCTTGGGAAAATAAAAAAAATGGTGACTAAAAGATCACGTTTGTGGAAAAAATACGAATTTTTTATTTTCACCCCCGGGCGTTGTAAACTTCTGTGAAGCACTGGGGGGTTCAAAGAGCTCACCACACACCTAGATAAGTTCCTTGGGGGGTCTAGTTTCCAAAATGGTGTCATTTGTGGGGGGTTTCCACTGTTTTGGTACATCTCAATTCCAGCCAAAAAGTCAAATGGCGCTGCTTCCCTTCCGAGCTCTGCCATGCGCCCAAATAGTGGTTTACCCCCACATGTGAAGTATCAGCGTACTCAGGACAAATTGTACAATAACTTTTAGGGTCCTGTTACCCTTGGGAAAATAAAAATTGGGGGTGAAAAGATCATTTGCGTGGAAAAAATATGATTTTTTAATTGTACCGCTGTACGTTATAAACTTCTGTGAAGCCCTTGTGGGTTCAAAGTTCTCACCACATATCTAGATAAGTTCCTTGGTGGGTCTAGTTTCCAAAATGGGGTCACTTGTGGGGGGTTTCCACTGTATAGGTACATCAAGGGCTCTCCAAACGTGACATGGCGTCCGATCTGAATTCCAGCCAATTTTGCATTGAAAAAGTCAAACGGCGCTCCTTCCATTCTGAGCTCTGCCATGCGCCGAAACAGTCGTTCCCCCCCCACATATCAGGTATCAGCGTACTCAGGACAAATTGCACAATAACTTTTGCAGTCCAATTTCTCCTGTTACCCTTGGTAAAATAAAAAAAATTGAACCTAAGTATTTTTTTTGTGAAAAAAAGTTAGATGTTCATTTTTTTTTAAATATTCAAAAAAATTCCTGTGACGCACCTAAAGGGTTAATAAACTTCTTGAATATGGTTTTGAGCACCTTAAGGGGTGCAGTTTTTAGAATGGTGTCACTTTTGGGTATTTTCTATCATATAGACCCCTCAAAGTGGCTTCAAATGTGATGTGGTCCGTAAAAATAAAATGGTGTTGCAAAAGTGAGAAATCGCTGGTCAATTTTTAACCCTTATAACTTCCTAACAAAAAAAAATTTTTGTTCCAAAATTGTGCTGATGTAAACATGTGGGAAATGTTAGTTATCAAGTTTTTTGTGTGCCGTATCTCTGTGATTTAAGGGCAGAAAAATTCAAAGTTGGAAAATTGCGAAATTTTCGCCAAATTTCCGTTTTTTTTTCACAAATAAACGCAAATTATTTGAATGAAATTTTACCACTATCATGAAGTACAATATGTCACGAGAAAACAGTGTCAGAATCACCGGGAACCATGGAAGCGTTTCAGAGTTATTACCTCATAAAGGGACAGTGGTCAGAATTGTAAAAATTGGCCCGGTCATGAACGTGCAAACCACCCTTGGGGGTGAAGGGGTTAAGCATACTTTTATAAAACGTATTATTGTATTTTTAAAGCGTACATTTAAAAAAAAATCTGAATTCACAGACACCATGTCACACTGCATATTTGCTGTATTATTTAATGCCCAAGTGTTGTTTCAAAGTAGTGCCTACACGAACAGCGTTTCAGTTTATAAGATTATTCTGCAAAATTAATCATGCTGTAGAATCTTTGGGGCACTTATCATAAGATTATCTATAGGACTTGAAAAACACCAAAGGGTGGGGGAGGATACATGTTTAAATGTAACAGAATAATAATAAAAAACACTTGTGTCATTGAGGTTTATTACCAAGCATTTGAAATTGCTTAAAAAATTGATTTTATGAAGACAAACACAGGATAAATTTAACATTTGCACAAACACCTGCAACCAGGCGCTACATCTAATGCTAGGAGGGTGCATATAACAGTACCATGGGCCTCCTGATGAACTTCTTTTACAGGAGGGAAACGCGTTGAGGAGATACCTTATCAGCGATGAGCTAAGTTCTTGTGAATCTTTTATTTTTTGCTGATCTTCATTTTGGGTATAGTCCAATATGAGCTGTGTGGATAATGGCTTATTTTTGGGTATAGTGCAATATGAGCTGTATGGATAATGGCTTATTTTTGTGGGAGTGGATGCAACAATAACTATTGGTGACCTTAGAAATGGTTAATATGTGTACCTACAGGAGGTCACTAATTGTATACTTTAGATTATCGATAAGTGTCCATTTCTCCCATTTGCACTTCCCTGTTTATCATTCGCTATAACCCTGCATGTTGGATTCGTTTGTAGACACATGACTATTTGACTTTTTGGGAGGATTTTGTGAGATTAATCCTTATATACACCTTCTGTGTTTGGGCCCTGCCATATCCAGATTCCTTTTTTAGTTTTTAGGTTATTAGTGTAAGGGTCAGCCTACGTGGAGCGGGGGCACCAGAGCAACGTAGGGTGAAAAAGCTCCGCTGTTAGGCAGGGAGATTATCAAATAGGGACTTCTAGTTATCTTTCCTCCCTATATGTCCCATTAAGTAATTTTGTTTCCAGCTACTATTTTCACCCGTTTTTTGTTTGTGGTGGTTTGTGGCACAGGATATTTATTATTGTTGATTGTGAATTTGATGAACCCGGCCATTTGTTGTTTCTAGTTTTGGTTTTCTATAGATAGGATTCAACAGGCCGATTAGGGAAAGCCGCCGTGGAGCGGGGGCGCCATTTGCGTTCCAAGAAGGTGCCAACCTCCGCTGTCAGGCAGGGGTGAGCTATAGGGCCCTATAGGGTTAAACAGGTTGTTACCCCCTACCTGGCGTTGGAATTTACTCTGCTGGATTTAAAAAATATGATCAGCATTTTTTCATGCCTGCATTTCTAAAAAGTTTTTTCAAAATTTTTGTAACAAATTAATAATAAAGTATCTTCTAATGATTAGTTTTTTTTGTATATGAGCTGTTGGATAACTAATTAAAATTAACAAACAATTTTCTATTTTATTCTTCAAAATTAATCATGCTGTAGAATCTTCGGGGCACTTATCATAAGATTATCTATAGGACTTGAAAAACACCAAAGGGTGGGGGAGGATACATGTTTAAATGTAACAGAATAATAAAAAAAAACCACTTGTGTCATTGAGGTTTATCACCAAGCATTTGAAATTGCTTAAAAAATTAATTTTATGAAGACAAACACAGGATAAATTTAACATTTGCACAAACAAATTAAATACAACTGAAGTGGAACAAATCTATGTCTGCACATAAATGGAGGCTTAAATTTCTATGGTTAGAGCTGAACAAGATGTGCCAAATTTGTAGCAGTGCCCCTGTCCATCGCATCATGAAATGCTTGGTTTAGCCTTCCCCTAAAGTGCGCCCTTGTTTTCACACGGCTCACCCAGAATGACTGAGTTGAAGAAAACAAATGGTGAAGACTGCCATTTGAAAACAAATTAACATTCCCATTCTTTATGCTATTTTTTATTTCTAAATAAAGATAATTGAAGTGCTGACGTCAAAAATTAAACATGATTTGATACAATAACAGGTAAACAATCTTAGATACAAAAATTATTGAGGAAGGAAAAGATAGGATCCACAATAGAAGCCCTGGGAATGAGGCGTTAGGGGTAAGAGGCAGTTCCACAAATTACATGAGTATACAGTATTGGAAGGTCATGTAAACATATACTCTCCTACTGCTAATGTAGTAATATTGCAACAATCATAAAGTGCTTGTGCTGAGAGGGTCTACCATTAATTACAAACTGATAATGTGGAAAGCAGGGGCCGACCCTGCTTTCCACAGAGGCAGAAATCCCAGGGGCCAACCCCAGAAGCACGTTTCCCCATTGAAAGAGCTTACGCGAAACGCGCGTCTGGGGTCGGCCCCTAGGAATTCTGTGGTCTGTGCACCGGCACCTTGCAACATGGATAAGTGCATGCAACCCTTATAACTTGGGTACGGGCAGTTCATTTACTTTATGCCCCTGCTTTCCACATTATCAGTTTGTAATGATAGACTCTCTCAGCACAAGCACTTTATGATCGTTGCAATATTACTACATTTGCAGTAGGAGAGTATAGGTTTACATGACCTTCCAATCAGGGCTGTGGAGTCAGAGTCGGAGCTCATTTTGGTGGATTCGGTATAAAATGGACCGACTCAGACTCCTAAAATATATAATAAATTGAGTACAGTAATTCAATGCAGAATGTGCTAAATATTTTTTCATAGGAATTTGGGAAAGTTATGAAATGTCCTATAAATGGCTGTTCTATTCCTGATCTAAGGCTACATTCACACACAGCGTTTTTGCTGCGTTTTTTGAGGATACGTTTTTCAGCTGCAAAAGCAGATCAGCTTTTTAAAAAACTGCATCACCTGAAAGGTTTTTGAGCTCATAGATAATGTTTTCAATAGCAAAACGCAGATTAGAAATCTGCTCTATCCATTTATCCACATCTGTCTATCCATATCTTATCTGTACCAAAACGAATGAAAGCCGGCTAGCACACAGACTAACACTTTTTTTTTTTTGTTTTTAAGCACCAGTCAGGTACACCTCATAGCTGCCCAAAGGGACGCCCAGGACAGGCATTGCTGGTCTTCAGTAACACATCAACAACAATTGATAGTTGAAATAAACAGACTGCATTCATCACCACATCTTCTTAAGGTGCAGGCCTTATTTTCAAGTGTAGGGGTGTGCAGTATGAGGTTCTGCCACACCTCAACCTAGGTTTGATCCTGGCTACGCCCATGGTGTGAATGTAGCCTGAGGATCTAGGCTTTGTCTTAGCTGAGATAAGTCATAGATATATATATATATACATACACACATACGAGATATATTATATATATATATATATATATATATATATATATATATATATATATATATATATATGTAGCTGAAGATCCCGGCGCTGCCCGGGCATAGTAACTAACAAATTATAATTATCCTCCATCCGATAGTCCCATGCCCATATACCCATCATACAGTGCCTACAAGTAGTATTCAACCCCCTGCAGATTTAGCAGGTTTGATAAGATGCAAATAAGTTAGAGCCTTCAAACTTCACACAAGAGCAGGATTTATTAACAGATGCATAAATCTTACAAACCAAAAAGTTATGTTGCTCAGTTAAATTTTAATAAATTTTAAACATACAAGTGTGGGTCAATTATTATTCAACCCCTAGGTTTAATATTTTGTGGAATAACCCTTGTTTGCAATTACAGCTAATAATCGTCTTTTATAAGACCTGATCAGGCCGGCACAGGTCTCTGGAGTTATCTTGGCCCACTCCTCCATGCAGATCTTCTCCAAGTTATCTAGGTTCTTTGGGTGTCTCATGTGGACTTTAATCTTGAGCTCCTTCCACAAGTTTTCAATTGGGTTAAGGTCAGGAGACTGACTAGGCCACTCCAACACCTTGATTTTTTACCTCTTGAACCAGGCCTTGGTTTTCTTGGCTGTGTGCTTTGGGTCGTTGTCTTGTTGGAAGATGAAATGACGACCCATCTTAAGATCCTTGATGGAGGAGCGGAGGTTCTTGGCCAAAATCTCCAGGTAGGCCGTGCTATCCATCTTCCCATGGATGCGGACCAGATGGCCAGGTCCCTTGGCTGAGAAACAGCCCCACAGCATGATGCTGCCACCACCATGCTTGACTGTAGGGATGGTATTCTTGGGGTCGTATGCAGTGCCATCCAGTCTCCAAACGTCACGTGTGTGGTTGGCACCAAAGATCTCGATCTTGGTCTCATCAGACCAGAGAACCTTGAACTAGTCTGTCTCAGAGTCCTCCAAGTGATCATGAGCAAATTGTAGACGAGCCTTGACATGACGCTTTGAAAGTAAAGGTACCTTACGGGCTCGTCTGGAACGGAGACCATTGCGGTGGAGTACGTTACTTATGGTATTGACTGAAACCAATGTCCCCACTGCCATGAGATCTTCCCGGAGCTCCTTCCTTGTTGTCCTTGGGTTAGCCTTGACTCTTTGGACAAGCCTGGCCTCGGCACGGGAGAAAACTTTCAAAGGCTGTCCAGGCCGTGGAAGGCTAACAGTAGTTCCATAAGCCTTCCACTTCTGGATGATGCTCCCAACAGTGGAGACAGGTAGGCCCAACTCCTTGCCAGCCTTGTGACCCTCCACGATCTTGTCTCTGATGGCATTGGAATGCTCCTTTGTCTTTCCCATGTTGACCATGTATGAGTGCTGTTCACAAGTTTGGGGAGGGTCTTAAATAGTCAGAAAAGGCTGGAAAAAGAGATAATTAATCCAAACATGTGAAGCTCATTGTTCTTTGTGCCTGAAATACTTCTTAATACTTTAGGGGAACCAAACAGAATTCTGGTGGTTTGAGGGGTTGAATAATAAATGACCCTCTGAATAAACTTTTCACAATTTAAAAAAAAATTAAACAAAGAAATAACATTCTTTTTTGCTGCAGTGCATTTCACACTTCCAGGCTGATCTACAGTCCAAATGTCACAATGCCAAGTTAATTCCGAATGTGTAAACCTGCTAAATCTGCAGGGGGTTGAATACTACTTGTAGGCACTGTACATATCCACCATCCCATAGTCCCATGCCCATATACCCATCATACATATTCTCCAACCCACAGTCCCATGCCCATATACCCATCATACATATTCTCCAACCCACAGTCCCATGCCCATATACCCATCATACATATTCGCCATCCCATAGTCGAGTGCCCATATACCCATCACACATCCTTCATCTCATAGTCCCATGCCCATATACCCATCATACATATCCTCCATCCCATAGTCCCGTGCCCATATACCCATCATACATATCCTCCATCCCATAGTCCCGTGCCCATATACCCATCATACATATCCGCCATCCCATAGTCCCGTGCCCATATACCGGTCATACATATCCTCCATCCCACAGTCCAGTTCCCATATACCCATCACACATCCTCCATCCCATAGTCAACCATTATGACATCATAATGAGCGGCGGGGCATGATGACATCAGCGTCGCCATGGCAACCATTGTGACATCATAATGAGGAGCGGGCCTTGATACGCACACACTTTCCCCATTATGTAGATAGGGGCATTATGACATCATAATGAGGGGCGGGGCTTGACACACACACACTTTTCCCCAGTATGTAGATAGGGGCAAAATTGTTTGGTGAATTGGAACGCACAGGGTTAAAATTTCGCCTCACAACATAGCTTAGGATGCTCTCGGGGTCCAGACGTGAGACTGTGCCAAATTCTGGCTGTAGCTGCGACGGTGTGGATGCCTATCCTGGACATACACACACATACATACATACACACACACTTTGAACTTTATATATTAGATATATACACACACATATACATATACACAGTACAGACCAAAAGTTTGGACACACCTTCTCATTCAAAGAATATTCTTTATTTTCATGACTATGAAAATTGTAGATTCACTCTGAAGGCATCAAAACTATGAATAAACACATGTGGAGTTATAATTAACAAAAAAGTGTGAAACTGAAAATATATGTCTTATATTCTAGGTTCTTCAAAGTAGCCACCTTTTGCTTTGATTACTGTTTTGCACACTCTTGGCATTCTCTTGATGAGCTTCAAGAGGTAGTCACCGGAAATGGTCTTCCAACAGTCTTGAAGGAGTTCCCAGAGATGCTTAGCACTTGTTGGCCCTTTTGCCATCACTCTGCGGTCCAGCTCACCTCGATTGGGTTCAGGTCTGGTGACTGTGAAGGCCAGGTCATCTGGCGTAGCACCCCATCGCTCTCCTTCTTGGTCAAAAAGCCCTTACACAGCCTGGAGGTGTGTTTGGAGTCATTGTCCTACTGAAAAATAAATGATGGTCCAACTAAACGCAAACCGGATGGAATACCATGCCGCTGCAAGATGCTGTGGTAGCCATGCTGGTTCAGTGTGCCTTCAAAAAAGACCAAGTGCTGGTGATTCTGGTGCTGGTGATTCCTTCTGGCTTTTCAGGTCTTGGTTTTCATCTCTGTTCCAGTCATCTCAAACTAAGTGTTTCTGCTAATGTTCACACTTGATTTTGTTGGTCTATTCAGTTTTTTGTGTGGTCAGCCAGCCCCGGCTGGGGCTGTGCTGAATTTCCACTCTTATTTATCTGTATTTGCCAATTTGCTTTTTGCTCTTATTAGATTGGCTTCTTTTTTGCTCTGTCTCAGAATATTTCAGAGTGCTGATATAGTGGGAGAAGTCTGGTGACTTCAGGGTTAATTTTGTTATCAGAAGTGTTGGACATTATTTTTGTAGGGTTTTTTTGGGCAGATTGCAGAGTGTTTTTCCTTTCCTGTCCTTTCTAGTTAGTTTGGGCCCCATCGTTTGCTCAGCCTATTTTCCTGCCTGTGTTTGTGTTTTCATCTTGTTTCACCGTCAATACATGTGTGGGGGGCTGTCTGTTCCTTTGGGGTCTGCTCTGGGGCAGTTAGTTTTCCCCTTTTCTTGCTTTAGGCTTACTTAGTCCTCCGGCTGTGACGAGGCGTCTAGATTCATCGTAGGAACGGCTCCATGGCTGCTGCTAGTTGTGTGGTTAGGATCAGGGGTCTGCAATCGGCATAGTTACCAACCTCTCTGGTTTTCTGTGACTTAGCTTGTTTAGTTTTCCTCCTCGGTGACCCATTCATAACAGGGGTGTCTTCGAGACACCTCTCCATTACCAACCTCTGGGCTTGATGTCACCTGACAATACAAAGGTGGCAGCAATCCCCCCACCAAACTATCACCCCACTTTCCACCACACCAGGCAAGTGGGAAGAGCAAGGTTAAGTGCCAGAACTGGGGCATCTTATGGATGCAACATTTCTGGGGCAGCCGAATGCTCATGTTTTCAGTTTGGGAGGTGCCCTTCCTAGGCTATTTAATTTAGATTTTATAGGGGGACCTCAAGTCAAATTGGGTTCGCCCTGTAAATTAGCCAGTAAAGGCTAAACAAACAGGTGTGAGCTGATATTAGTAGCCTGGGAACCTTTATGGCTACTGGCTCTTTCCCAGAATATTATCAGCAGCCCTCAGGTTTCCCCCTGCTGGTTATGAAAATTATGCGGGAGCCCACAATTTTTTTTTTTTAATTAACAGGTATCACGCTGATTTATGCCTGTTGCTGTTTGGTTACAGCCTATGCAGGTTCATTCTGTTAACACTACTACATAGGTTGGTGACAGTGTGTGTTTGTTTATTTAACTGTACTTACTGGTTTAGTACTGAGGGTTTCTGGCCGACACCCTCTTCATTACTAAACCTAAGGCTTGGTGTCAGCGACAGCTGCTGCCCAAGCCGTAATCCCGTTACCCTGATCCCACTGCATCAGAGTGAAAAAGTAGGTGTTGAACCAAGAAATTACGTTACAAAACATTTTTTAATATATTTATTTAGCTCAAAAAAAACAATTCATTGCTCTACAAAAACGTGCAAAAAAAAAACACATACAAAAATGAGTAAAAACGTACCTAAAACACGTGCTTTTGCCACAGCATTTTTTATGCCAAGAGATGCAGAAACCTTGCAGAAAGGTCTACAAACAAATACTCAACATGCTGTCAGCACAGAATGACTGTTCAAACTAAGTAACAGAAGTTCAGTGCACCTTGGCGTGGCCAATCATTTAAATGCAATTTCCCATCTGCTTGGTTTCCATTTATTTTCACCTTTTTCTGTTTCTGAAGCCAGAGCGGTCAAAGAGGGTGGACAAAAAAGGAAAAGAAACTGGTGTGTTACATGTTTGGCCATGTCATGAAGCACTGAGAGCTTGTACTTTGTTTGAACATTCTGTGCCAAAACAGTCCCTTCAAGCCAATGGATACCAAAGAGTGTACTTTTTGTCTCTATTGGCCCAGTATATATCAGGTATACTTTTTTGCTGTATCGTACAGAACTGCTGAGTGCACCATTCCATACAATGAAGAGCATTAGATAAAAACCATATACATTACAAGCGTCAAACTAAAGTCAATAATTATGGGCTGCAAAATTGTGGTAAACACTAACTTGCAATTACATAAGATGTATAGTTTGGCAAAATATTTACCTGTGCCTCCGCTTGCGAGAGTGTGAGAGTGACCTCGAGCGGGACCTAGACTTGGAAAATGAGCGAGATCTTGAGCGGGAAACAGAGCGAGATGACCCCGATCTGGACTTTGACTTGTTTTTGGACATCCTTCAAATCAGTCCTTGCAATCTAAACAGAGTTTGAAAAGCATAGTTAATAAATCAATAAAATAATCTGAGTTCTCAATTTTATAAACATACATACATAAAATTTGATGTTCTGGTGAAAAAAAAAACAAAAGTTTACTTTTATGAATGGTTTAAGTTCCATATCAATTTGAAACATAGCCACAGTCTCCCATGTCAGCTATACCAGGTTTACAGTTCCAGTATGATTGTACATGTGCCCCATGTATCCTTAGGTATAATTATTTCCAAACAAGTTGATGAGTGTGGTAAGCGGCCATTGATCCAAGGGTCAAAAGCGGCAAGTACCGTAATTGCCTTATTTTAATTTTTCCTGCTGCTCCCAAATAATTATTTATTTTTGAAAATCCACATTTTTGTTTAGTCTTTTTTTTAATGATCCTGAGGCGTCACAGGATCTCTGGGGATGTGTCTTTAGGCTGATCTGCATAATTAACCTGATGGCAACACCCCTTAGATACAGACTATAAAAAGTAGCATTAAGAAAAAAGGCCAATCTCTGGAACCATACGGCACAGTAAAATAAAAAGCAACAAACAACAACCACCACAAGCGTCAGTGGAACAGTGGGAATAAAAATAGCGAAAATTGGACAATTGTGACTTGGTGACAGTTCCCCTAAGTTAATGTCCAACTTTTATATCCCTGTTCTTAGGTCTATTCTGTACTGATTTTCACATTGATCTTAACAGTAGTAAGAGTTCCTTTTTACCTAAAAGGTTATTTAGCATTCACTGAAAATTTTGGATGCCCACTACAAAGAAAAAAAAAAACAAAAACTTGGGAGCACACTCTATTCGGTTCAAAGTACACTTATGTGCAGGGTAGCCACGCAGGCACAAACCCATAAATCACAATCAATTCATTTTAGGAAACCTTTCTAGAATGTCTACAGAAAGGAAAATATTTGGAATTGAGTCCTCAGTGGTTGATACCTTTTAATGGCTAACTGAAAAGGTATCAACCACTGATTAATTCCAAATATTTTTCTATCTACTGGGTAACACGGTACAAAGATATATATCTTTCCTGTACAGAAAGGAATAATCAATGCATGTAATCAACATGTTTTTTTTTCCACAGGAGTGCTTATTCTATGCTATAAAATTATCAAGGCAACCATATTTTTCATGACCCAAGCCAATTTGTTACTCACTCCCAAGAGCATCAGCTTGGGCCAGCCTAAGGGCTCATACTCACTTGCGAGAGACTCACATGATTCTCCTGCAAGTCTCTCGCATGAAAACCTGGCACTGCTGCCGGCACTCGGACCAGGGCGTGCGGCTACATGTATTTCTATGCAGCCGCACTCTCTGGTCCCAGTGCTGGCGGCAGTGCCAGGTTTTCATGCGAGACTCACACGAGAATCGTGAGAGTCTCTCGCAAGTGAGTATGAGTCCTTAGAGTAATAATAGGCTCTGTTCACATATCACCTGTGGTGCCTGCCGCATCTCATTGACTTACTAAGTTTGCCAAGTTAGGCTAAGTGCACACGTACCGGAATTCTCGCGGAAATTACCGAGAGAATTCCGGAATTCCAGTCCGCGGGAAAATCGCATTTTAAATTCCCGCGGAAAAACTAGCATTTTGCAAGCGTAATTAGCTTGCAAAATGCTAGCGTTTTCCAAGCGATCTGTAGCATCTCTTGGAGAACTGATTGACAGGTTGGTCACACTCGTCAAACATAGTGTTTGACGAGTGTGACCAACTTTTTTTCTACTGAGGCTGCCTATGCGGCATCAGTAGTAAAAGATAGAATGTAAAAAAAAAAAAAAAAAAACTGTGTTATTCTCACCCTCCGACGTCCCGCGCATCCGTTCCCAGTAATCCTTTGCGAAAATGCCCGCGATGACGTCAGTTCTCGCGGGATCGCGACGTCTCGCGGTAATTCACGATGACGTCGCGCAAATGACCGCGAGGCTTTGCGATCCCGCGAGAAGGGACGTCATCGCGAGCATTTTCGCAAAGGACTACTGGGAACGAGAGCGTGGAGAGAAGCGGGAAGGCTGCGCGGGACGTCGGAGGGTGAGAATAACAATATTTTTTATTTTAAATTCTATTTTTTACAGGGATATGGTACCCAAAGCCCGGAGGACAGTCTCCTCTCCTCCGGACCATGGGTACCATCCGCAATTGTTCTGCTTACTTTCCGCATGGTGTGCACAGCCACATGCGGGAAATAAGCGGAACAATGCATTCCTATGGGTGCGGGATCGCCGCGATTCCGTAAATTAATGAGCATGCTGCGGTTTTTACCGCGAAGCGATTCCGCCGCGGTAAAAACCGCAGCATTAGCACAGCATTGCGGAATCCCATAGGAATGCATGGGATGCATATTTTTCGCGGCAAAATCGCGCAGATAAAACCGCCACAGAAACGCGAAAAAAACGCCACGTGTGAATTCAGCCTTACACTCAGGTCGCCAGCATTTTGAATGGAAAAATAGTGCTGTGTGTTGACTTCAACGCAGATGTGAACGGAGCCCAGCAGTAATGCTCCTGTCACTTGACAAGTGGATTAATTTGCTGCTGAACAATTAACAGCTGACCCTAGTCAAGTTACACTTTCCTTACAGAAGACCATTTTACAACCAGTTTTTCACAAAATATTTACAAACTATCACCTGTTTAACAACTAATCTCTACTAATCCTGGGTTCCTTACCCTGCAAGTTATTATAGGATCACAGCTGTACCAAAACAGATCTAGTAGTCAACGCACAGAGAGAATGAACTTCTAGAGGTCATTACAATGATCCCCACGTAGTTTGATATGTGCGACTAGGCAAGGCGTAGGCAGTTCTCAGATCACACCAGAAAGCGCTTTCTGTTTAGCATAAATGACCTAAAGTATAGGGTGGAAACCTCAAAGATGCCCTAGGATTGTTAGTTCATAGGGAACACAAGTGGTATTTACCAAGACATGCCAAGAACAGTGCAAAAGCACAATTTACGGTATTTCACTGCAGGTTGGGATCTGTGAACTAGTAAAGTAGATCATAGCTTAGCTGCGGCTCTCCTTTTTTGTTGCATTTCTTCTGTTGGTTAATGGCTACATAATGAAGCTTAAAAAAGCACTGCTCCAATAAATCTCTAGCACTTTGTCTGCCAGCATGTATTTTAAAACCTCAACGCCATCTATAGTGAAAGGGCATCACAGCAAGAGCCAACTCTTGTAAAATATATTAAGGGGATGTCCAGCTTCGAAAACCTATTTTTAATATAGTATTTGAATTCTTTATGGGTATGAAATGTAAAATAATTCAGCTTACTAATATACTTTATAGCTCAAATCTGCAGCAATGTTCTGGTTTTAGCACTCTTCTCTGGGATTTGAGATGTATACTTCTACTTTTGTCCTCGTATAGGCAGATCCCTTCCTTCCCCTTTTGTTAGTGACGTAATGAAGAAGGCTAAGGCTAGTTTCACACTAGCGCTTTTGAGCGCAGCTACGGCCTGCGCACGGCCGCCGCTAAACCCCGCCCCCTGCCGCGCCTACTCCGGTAGCTCCGCCTACCGGCGCATGACGCTGCATGCGTCCTGCGTCCCCTATCTTTGGCACTGAGGGCACAGGCCGTGCGCAGTATGCGTTTGGCGGCGCATGCGCCTTTTTGACGGTGCGCCGAGCGCAACCAAACTGAAGCAGGTTGCGTTTGGCGCAGGTCGGCGCACCGTCAAAAGGACGCATGCGCCACCAAACGCATACTGCGCACGGCCTGCGCCCCCAGTGATAAAGATAGGGGATGCAGGACGCATGCAGCGTCATGCGCCGGTAGGCGGAGCTACCAGCGGAGGCGTGACAGGGCTTAGCGGTGGTCGTGCGCAGGCCGTCGCTGCGCTTAAAAGCGCTAGTGTGAAACTAGCCTAAATAAGGAAGAGGAACAGCATCCGGTCTAGGTGAAAAATTGTATCAAAAATTTATTCTGCCAGTACAAAATACAACGTTTCGGCCATATTGTGGCCTTTTTCAAGTATAACATAACAGCACATATGGTGGCCTTTTATAATGTGGCACAGCCAATCACCATTTAGGTAACACCCATCACAGAAAATACATACATAAAATACATATAAATACATCCATCAGATACATATATATTCAATAGCACAGTTTATCTAGTCGTTAACAGTAATGGTCATAATCATATTAGAAATATTGCAAAAGCATTTCATATATAAACAACCATCCCCAAATCAGCCCACCAATGATCGTGATGCATCAAAGGTATCCATAGAAATAACGCACCAATCACTTGCAATAATACATATCCATGTATAAACCGCCAATCCCTAATCACATAATAATGGCGCCAACCCCAAAGGACCAATCATATGAGGACTCACATTCATGTATCGGCAGAGTTCCCTCTCACCCACATGACATCAGCAAGAGCCAGGTTGTATCAGGGGCGCGGTCTAGTGACGCGCACCACCAGGACTCATCCACCAAGAGCCGCAATTCACTCAAGAAACGGGGGGTGGGGTCACTAGTCAATCTAACATACACTGCAGTATCAGAAAGTTGGCCAAGAATCTCCATCTTATATTTGTCTGTATCCATAACAACTACCGCACCACCTTTATCTGCAGCTTTTATCGTAATAGCAGTATTTTTTGAAAGATTATCCAATGCCTGTTTTTCAGAGTATGTAAGATTCCCCCTATGTTGACCCCGAAACTCTCCCTTCAATTGTGCAATATCTCGCTCGACCAACAACTGCGGCTCTTGGTGGATGAGTCCTTGCTCAATGGACTCATTGATCAGAAGCTATCTGAATATTTGGTGGTGGATGCTCCCCAGACACCAATACTATATACGTTACCGAAAATACATAAAAGTTTGGAGAATCCACCTGGGCGTCCCATAGTATTATGTAGTAAGGTTTCGATTTATCTTGACAAAGTATTGCGATGTTTTGCTACCTCAGCACGGTCTTATATTATAGACACAAATGATTTTTTGCAGAAAATTAGTGTCGTTAAAGTTACTTCTCATATGGTGCTTGCATCCTTTGATGTGGTTTCTCTATATACGTCCATTGAGCATGATAGGGGTTTGGAGGCCGTCGATGTGGTGCCGACAGGCACGGACATGGCGCCAGAGTGTGCACAACTGGTCCTAGCACTGTTAGGTTTCATCCTCAGGAGAAATTTTTTTCTCTTTGGGGATGATTATTACCTACAGTTGCGGGGTACCGCCATGGGGTCCAATGTGGCCCCAACCTATGCTAACATCTATATGGCGGTATTCGAGGACCGGTATGTGTACAATTCCATCTACTGGTGCCATGTCCGGGCCTGGTGGCGCTACATCGACGATATCTTCTGTATCTGGGATGGTAGTCTGGAGGATCTTCTTGATTTTCAAAATGAATTGAACAATGTATTCTCTGAGCTGAAGTTTACATTGACCCACTCTTATGATCAGGTCCAATTTTTGGACACGCTGGTCTATAAGAAAGATGAGTCTCTGTATACTGATCTTTTTGTAAAAGAGACAGATAGGAATAGTCTTTTGGTGTATGATAGTAATCACCCAAGACAGATGGTGGAGTCACTTCCATGGAGTCAGATGTTACGTGTACGGAGGATTGTCAAAGAGGATGATAAGTTGGATTTAAGATTGGACCAGATGTGTACAAAATTTGTTAATACGGGCTACCCGATGGATCGAGTTAATTCTTATAGAGTTAAGGCTCAAAATATATCGGTGGAGGATTCTAGCCGTAAGCGAACTAAAGGGCCTATGAGACGTGTTCCTTTTGTCTCAACATACTGCCCAGTTAGTGGCAGGATTGGAGGTATCCTGAACAAACATTGGAGCCTCTTACAGAAGGGTCTGCCTCATATATCAGAATTTGTGGACAGGCCTTTGCTTTCATATAGATGTGGATACAACCTTAAAGATAAATTGGTAAGGTCAGATATTGGTTCATCAAAAGTCAACATACAAAGGACAATATGTACTCCTAAGATGGGCAATTTCCCATGTTTGGGATGTGCCTGTTGTGGCAACATGTTAAAGGGTGATAGTTTCAATCACCCTCGAACTGGAAAAAAATTTCTATTAAAGAAAGGTATACGTGTTCGTCAAGTTTTGTGATTTACTTGATTTTGTGCCCATGTGGGCTTATGTATATAGGAGAGACCACCATGGAGATTAGGGCTCGTATTAGTAAGCATAAGAGTTCAATTAGGACTAAAGTCGTGGAGTTGCCGATTCCGAAGCATTTTTTTTTGGAGTGTAGACATTCAGTGAACCAGTTACGATTTAGAGTAATAGATGGGGTTCCTGTATTGAGACGTGGGGGTGATAGGGTTAAGATGTTGAAGAAAAAAGAGTTGAGATGGATATCGATTCTCGATACATTGCAACCAAGGGGTTTGAACTTGGATTACAATCTACATACTTGTGTCACCTAATCCCTCACTTTGTGTCATTATCCTTTGATGTGGTTGTATATTTGTCTATGTGGCCTTTTATGGTCTTTTAATTAAATGTTTTTTTATGTTTTGGTGTTTATAGGTGATACATTTGGATGGAGTGGAGGACACGGGGACTGAACAGTCCTGAATTACGAAGAGGATGTTGTCCTTTGAGATTTTTTGTCGTTATTTCTTGCCTGCCATTCCCCGTGCCCTCTTTTCCTTTTTTCTTTTTTTGTAATTATCCCAGTTTTGCTCCTTATATAATGTGCAACGTATGTGAATCAAGGATTTCGTAAAGTATGGAATATTATTAAAGTTACTATGGATATGGTTCCTTGATTCCAAATGTCTCATATGCTGCGTTGTTTGGGAGCACTTTGGCCTATCTGTGTGGACTCATTTATTCAAGTGTGGTATTACACTTGTTTTCGCTAATCAGCGCATGCGCGAGCTTGTGAGGGAGTGCGTTGTGTGATCGCGTGCTGTGGGTCTCTGCGCGTGCGCGGTCCCCCCCGGTGGGCGGTTCGTGTGGCTGATCCCTTGCATGGCACCGCGCATGCGCGGTGCTCTGTGACGGAGACGTCACGTGACCGGGTCTGCGGGGATGTACGGCGCCCGCGCCGTGACCTGGTGGTGCACGTCACTAGACCGCGCCCGATACAACCTGGCTCTTGCTGATGTTGTCATGTGGGTGAGAGGGAACTCTGCCGATACAAGGATGTGAGTCCTCATATGATTGGTCCTTTGGGGTTGGCGCCATTATTATGTGATTAGGGATTGGCGGTTTATACATGGATATGTATTATTGCAAGTGATTGGTGCGTTATTTCTATGGATACCTTTGATGCATCACGATCATTGGTGGGCTGATTTGGGGATGGTTGTTTATATGTGAAATGCTTTTGCAATATTTCTAATATGATTATGACCATTACTGTTAACGACTAGATAAACTGTGCTATTGAATATATATGTATCTGATGGATGTATTTATATGTATTTTATGTATGGATTTTTTGTGATGGGTGTTACCTAAATGGTGATTGGCTGTGCCACACTATAAAAGGCCACCATATGTGCTGTTATGTTATACTTGAAAAAGGCCACAATATGGCCGAAACGTTGTATTTTGTACTGGCAGAATACATTTTTGATACAATTTTTCACCTAGACCGGATGCTGTTCCTCTTCCATATTTGGACTATTGTTCATTTGGGTCCATGAACCTTTGAACCTGCATCTACTCCTCCGTTGTGCTGTCAGCTGCTCTTTGTTGTGTAATGAAGAAGGCTGTCTGGCTCTTTTACCAAACATAGCTAATTCAGAAAAAAAAAAAGAGGGCAGCACAGATCGCCACTCATTTCTAATGCCCTTCTATGGGCACTAGCTTCAATTTTCTTCTTCACAGGGACCACCTAGCCACGCAGAAGGAAGTTGAAGCCAGTGCCCTAACAAGGGGAAGCCACTAGAGCAGCGTTCCCCAACCTTTCTGCCTTTAGAGGGCCGCGAGCCACATTTAGGTCCAAAAGAGAGTGACGAGCCACATCCAGCTCCCGCCCACCTCATAATAGCGACACATTGCCCCATTACTGGTATAACAGCCAAAGTTTTTTCACTGAAATTACACCAAGGCAGTGTACCAAAAGCCAGAAGTACCCACATTACCCCCACTCAGTATTCTTGAATCAACGACCCTCACCACACTGTCGCATCCAGTTTTAAGCATCTCCTCTTGACAGTTCACATCATCCAGTCTCCAGCTTACCATACTTGAATTATCTCCAAACCCCCAAGGCCAGAATATGCACATTCAGATCTGCTTTTCTGTACTGAGCTACTCACAAAATTCACTATCTGGAGATCTGCTCTTCATAGTTGTTTGCTAGGTCTGATGCTAATGCACCAAGCTGGCAGCCAGTCGAAAGCCACATATCATGGGCCTGAGAGCCACAGGTTGGGGACCCCTGCACTAGAGCTTTCATGAACGGAGACTGACATCACACAAGCAGGAAGGGGATAATTTTACCCACAGAGGTATGGCTAAACTTACGGCCAGGAGCACACGACCGCATTTTTGGTTCTAGTGCATTCCCACAAACATCAGACCAATGTTAGTCTATGGGGCATCACACGTCCAATTTCAGCGCCCTGACACAATGGAGAAGATGGAGTACTTTTGATCTCCATCTTCTCCTTACAATGTGCTCCGATTCGCTCATCTGAGTGAATCAGATTACACTATGCAGACACTGATCGGTGTTTGATCAGAGTTTCATTTGCATAATCAGCCAGATGCTCTTGGATGAGAGAATCTATGGTCATGTGACCGTAGCTTTAAAATAAGCTCTGGAAGATTCTCAATCCTGCCCAGAGGTTTTTTGTTTTTTTTTAACACTAATTATATATTGCAGAGAAATCCACATTTTACTTAAGTCATGGGATATCAAATAACAAGGTTTCAGTTTTTCAACCTTCTATGACCTGCATGTCCATATAGACAGCCTGTAGAGGTGATGCCATGACGGATTCCAAAGTGAAACTTTAAAGATTTGAATAAATAGGTATTTAAGATAGATTATAAATATACATATTTTATGATGGTTGCTAGTGAAGTAGCCTCATTTGTTACAGAATCATCAAAATTCCATAGAAGAAATACAACACAAAATAGAAAAATTACACTCCCTGAGGCAGGTAGAAGGGGGAAGGCACGCATTCAGATGCGCGCCATGGCTGTGTTTTCTGTGTGCACAGGACCTGGGATGAGGTCACAGGAGGGGGAGGAGTCAGGGGTCACATGATCAGGAGCCTCAGTGTATGCATGACTCTGCTGTGCTGGTTGCCATGGTGCTGGATGTGGGTAAGTTTACTGTATGTGTGGGGTCAGAAGGGGTTGACCGGGTGCGTGTAGCAGAGCCGCGTGTGTGCGACGTGTGCCGAGCCAAGCCGCGTGTGTGCGACGTGTGCCGAGCCGAGCCGCGTGTGTGCGGCGCAGTGTGCCGAGCCGCGTGTGTGCGGCGCAGTGTGCCGAGCCGCGTGTGTGCGGCGCAGTGTGCCGAGCCGCGTGTGTGCGGCGCAGTGTGCCGAGCCGCGTGTGTGCGGCGCAGTGTGCCGAGCCGCGTGTGTGCGGCGCAGTGTGCCGAGCCGCGTGTGTGCGGCGCAGTGTGCCGAGCCGCGTGTGTGCGGCGCAGTGTGCGGAGCCGCGTGTGTGCGGCGCAGTGTGCGGAGCCGCGCGCGCACGAGGTGGACGGAGCGGAGCCGCGCGCGCACGAGGTGGACGGAGCGGAGCCGCGCGCGCACGAGGTGGACGGAGCGGAGCCGCGCGCGCACGAGGTGGACGGAGCGGAGCCGCGCGCGCACGAGGTGGACGGAGCGGAGCCGCGCGCGCACGAGGTGGACGGAGCGGAGCCGCGCGCGCACGAGGTGGACGGAGCGGAGCCGCGCGCGCACGAGGTGGACGGAGCGGAGCCGCGCGCGCACGAGGTGTGCGGAGCCTCGTGCGTACGAGGTGTGCGGAGCGGAGCCTCACGTGTTTGAGGTGTGCGGAGCGGAGATGTGCGTGTATTTTGGCATGGGGGGCCCCATTTGAAAGTTCGCACCAGGGTCCACAACGTTGTCGTTACGCCACTGCTCACGCTAGAGGAGAGGAGGAGTGCTCCGTAGTGGCTGTGGCCCTGTGTGATGACATCCCTCTGGCGCTGTGTAATGACATCACCCCAACGCGCAGAGAGCGGAGGCATGACTTTCCCCCATTGATGGATTTTGCAGGTGACTGTGGGTGTACAGCGAGATGATAGCGCCTATCATCCGCTGAGGTAAGCTGTACATGGCAGCTAACAACCTATTTGAACGGCCACGATCGGTATTAGCACCGATCGCGGCCGTTTAATCCCTTAGACACCGCTATAAATTGTGACTGTATTAAGTTTGAAAAGAATGCGGCCCGCCAGCTTAATTTTTTTTATGCGAGGCCCATTTACTCTACCGAGTTTGAGACCCCTGATATATAGGGCTTTTTTTTTTTTTTTTAAATTACAGAGCAGCTTCAGAGAGCAACTCTTGAAAGCCCATGTACTTGCAGATTTAACTCTTTCGTGCGCAAGCAATTTTTTTTTTCATTGAAGCACCTTCCCCTCCCACCCCTCTTTCTTTCCTGAGCCACAACTTTTATTCTTCTGTTGGCATAGAAAAGTGCCATTTTATTTTTTTTTTTTGGGGGGGGGACAAAAGTGGTAGTTTTGCCGGACACTATCTATCTCACCATACAATGCAAAATGAGGAAAAAAATTCCAAGTGTGGTTAAATAGGAATAAAATTTGTCCTACTGATTTCGCTAAGGTTTTGTTTTTATCATGTTCGTTGGTTATGTGAAAAAAATGACCTAGCCAGGTCAGTATGACAACAGATGCCAAATACCTATGCAGTTCTTAACCCCTTTCTGTCATGTGACGTACTATCCCGTCCATGTGTCCTGGGACTTAATTCCCAGGGACAGGATAGTACGTCACAGCGATCAGCGGCGCCCAAGTGGTGAGCGCAGCTGATCGCAGCCGGGTGTCAGCTGATTATCACAGTTGACACACGGCACAATGTGTCAGGGGCGGTCACGGACCGTCCCCGACACGTTAACCCCTTGCACACCGCGATCAAACACGATCGCGGTGTACCGGTGGTTAAAAGGAAGCATCGGCAGGGAGGGGGCTCCCTCCGTGCTTCCCTGAGCCCCCCACAGCAGCGCAATGTGCAGCGCTGCTGCAGGGTGGCTCCATCCCTGCAGGTCCCCGAATCCAAGATGGCGACGGGGACCTTCGGGGGCCTGCAGGGAGCTGGCTTCCTCATGCCTGCAAAGCGCACGCAAGGAGGAAGCCTTGTGCAGTGCCTGTGACAGATCGCTGATCTGTCACAGTGATCTGTGATGTGAGAGATCAGCGATCTGTCACATGACAGTTATGTCCCCCCTGGGACAATGAAATAAAGTAAAAAAAAAAAAAAAAAAAAAGTAAAAATAATAAAATCGCTAAATGAATTTTAAAAAAATAAATATTCCCTAATAAATTCATTTTTTGGAAATAAAAAAAAAATAAAATAAAAAGTACACATTTGGTATTGCCGAGTCCGTAACGACCCGCCCTATAAAACTGTCCCATTAGTTAACCCCTTTAGCGAACCCCTTAAAAATAAAAAAAACGAAGCAAAAAATGATTTATCATACCGCCGAACAAAAAGTGCAATAACGCGCGATCAAAAAGACGCATATAAATATGCATGGTACCGCTGAAAACGTCATCTTATTCCGCAAAAAACGAGCCGCCACACAGCGTTATCAGTGAAAAAATAAAAAATTTATAGCTCGCAGAATAAAGAGATGCAAAAATATTTTTTATATAATTTTTCATTGCATAAAAGCGCCAAAACATAAAAAAGACTTAAATGAGGTATTGCTGTAACTGTACTGACCCAAAGAATACAAGGGCTTTATCAATTTTACCACACGCGGAACGGTGTAAACGCACCCCCCAAAAGAAATTCATGAAACGCTGGGTTTTATTCATTCAGCGTCCCAAAAATCAGAATAAAAAGCGATCAAAAGATGTCACGTGCCCGAACATGATACCAATAAAAGCGTCAACTTGTCCCGCAAAAAATAAGACCTCACATGACTCAGTGGGTCAAAATATGGAAAAATTATAGCTCTCAATATGTGGTGATACAAAAACTATCCTTACAATAAAAAGTGTCTTTTAGCGTGTGACAGCTGCCAAATATAAAAACCGCCATAAATAGTAAATCAACCCCCCCCGTTATCACCCCCTTAGTTAGGGAAAAATAATAAAATTAAAAAAATGTATTTATTTCCATTTTCCCATTAGGGTTAGGGGTGTGTTGGGGTTAGGGTTGGAGTTATAATTGGGGGGTTTCCACTGTTTGGGCACATCAGGTGCTCTCCAAATGCAACATGGCGTCTGATCTCAATTCCATCAAATTCTGCGTTGAAAAAGTCAAATGGTGCTCCTTCCCTTCCAAGCTCTGCCATGCTCCCAAACAGTGTTTTACCCCCACATATAGGGTATCAGTGTACTCAGTACAAATTGCAAAACAACTTTTGGGGTCCAATTTCTCCTGTTACCCTTAGGAAAATAAAAAATTGGGGGCAAAAATATCATTTTTGTGGAAAAAAAGGATTTTTTTTATTTTCACGCCCGGGCGTTATAAACTTCTGTGAATCACTTGGGGGTTCAAAGTGCTCACTACACATCTAGATAAGTTCCTTGGGGGTCTAGTTTCCAAAATGGGGTCACTTGTGGGGAGTTTCAATAGTTTAGGTACATCAGAGGCTCTCCAAACGCACATGACACCCGCAGAACATTCCATCTAAGTCTGCATTCCAAAACGTCACTACTTCCCTTCCGAGCCGACGTGTGCCCATACAGTAGTTTTCTCCCATATATGGGGTGTCAGCATACTCCGGACAAATTGAACAACTTTTGGGGTACAATTTCTCCTGGTACCCTTGGGAAAATAAAAAAAAATTGGTTACTTAAAGATCATGTTTGTGGAAAAAATACGATTTTGTTATTTTCACGCCCGGACGTTATAAACTTCTGTGAAGCCCTTGGGGGTTCAAAGTTCTCACCATACATCTAGATAAGTTCCTTGGGGGTCTAGTTTCCAAAATGGTGTCATTTGTGGGGGGTTTCCACTGTTTTGGTACATCAGGGGTTTTCCAATCACGACATGATGTCCGATCTCAATTACAGCCCAAAAAAGTCATAAGGCGCTGCTTCCCTTCTGAGCTCTGCCATGCGCCCAAATAGTCGTTTACACCCACATATGGGGTATCAGCGTACTCAGGACAAATTGCACAATAACTTTTAGGGTCCTGTTACCCTTGGGAAAATAAAAATTTGGGGTGAAAAAAAAATCATTTTTGTGGAAAAATATGATTTTTTTAATTGTGCCGCTGTACGTTATAAACTTCTGTGAAGCACTTGTTGGTTCAAAATTCTCACCACATATCTAGATAAGTTCCTTGGGGGGTCTAGTTTCCAAAAAAAGAGGCAATTGTGGGGGGTTTCCACTGTTTAGGTACATCAGGGGCTCTCCAAACGTGACATGGCGTCCGATCTGAATTCTAGCCAATTTTGCATTGAAAAAGTCAAACGGCGCTCCTTCCCTTCTGAGCTCTGCCATGCGCCGAAACAGTCGTTCCCCCCCACATATCAGGTATCAGCGTACTCAGGACAAACTGCACAATAAGTTTTGCAGTCCAACTTCTCCTGTTACCCTTGGTAAAATAAAAAAAATTGAACCTGAAGTATTTTTTTTGTGAAAAAAAGTTAAATGTTAATTTTTATTTTTTTTTTAAATATTCAAAAAATTTCTGTGAAGCACCTGAAGGGTTAATAAACTTATTGAATGTGGTTTTGAGCACCTTAAGGGGTGCCGTTTTTAGAATGGTGTCACTTTTGGGTATTTTCTATCATATAGACCCCTTAAAGTGGCTTCAAATGTGATGTGGTCCATAAAAATAAAATGGTGTTGCAAAAATGAGAAACTTTTAACCCTTATAACTTCCTGAGAAAAAAAAAAAAATTTGGGTTCCAAAATTGTTTACTTTACATCAGCAAATGTGGGAAATGTTACTTAAGTTTTTTGTGTGCCGTATCTCTGTGTTTAAGGGCATAAAAATTCAAAGTTGGAAAATTGCGAAATTTTCGCCAAATTTCCGTTTTTTTCACAAATAAACGCAAGTCATATGAATGAAATTTTACCACTAGCATGAAGTACAATATGTCACGAGAAAACATTGTCAGAATCACCAGGATCCATGGAAGCGTTCCAGAGTTATTACCTCATAAAGGGACAGTGGTCAGAATTGCAAAAATTGGCCCGGTCATGAACGTGCAAACCACCCTTGAAGTTTGAATTGTGTTTTCAGACACCCCTAACTTATTTTTTTTCTTTTCGCAATGACCAAAAAAACTCTGCAAGTTTAGCATTCATTTACTGTATGGGTCAATTAATTTTTGACTTTTAAGAACGTGGCGATACAGTATGTGTTTTTTGTCTCCTTTATTATTAAAGAGATTATTCAAAGTTTTGGTTACATTTTAAAAGTGGTTCTTTTTTGCTACTAAAATCCGTTTAGGATCCTACTATTTATTGTTAAAATGACATTCTCCTATATAGCACAGCCACAGGCTGCAGACCCCCAGCTGCCATGGTAGCTGATGTGAGCCGATGCATGCACTTTGGCAATCATGCTATTTAACCCCTTAACCCCCCCAAGGGTGGTTTGCACGTTCATGACCGGGCCAATTTTTACAATTGTGACCACTGCCCATTTATGAGGCAATAACTCTGAAAAGCTTCCATGGATCCCGGTGATTCTGACATTGTTTTCTCGTGACATATTGTACTTCATGTTAGTGGTATTTCTCATTTTTGCAACACCATTTTATTTTTACGGACCACATCACATGAAGCCACTTTGAGGGGTATATACGATAGAAAATACCGAAAAGTGACACCATTCTAAAAATTGCACCCCTTAAGGTGCTCAAAACCACATTCAAGAAGTTTATTAACCCTTCAGGTGCTTCACAGGAATTTTTTGAATATTTTTTTTTTAAAAAAAAAAAGGACATTTAACTTTTTTTTCACAGAAAAAATACTTCAGGTTCAATTTTTTTTTTTTTTTTACCAAGGGTAACAGGAGAAATTGGACTGCAAAAGTTTTTGTGCAGTTTGTCCTGAGTACGCTGATACCTGAAATGTGGGGGGAACCACTGTTTCGGCGCATGGCAGAGCTCAGAAGGGAAGGAGCGCCGTTTGACTTTTTCAATGCAAAATTGGCTGGAATTCAGATCGGACGCCATGTCACTTTTGGAGAGCACCTGATGTACCTAAACAGTGGAAACCCCCCACAAGTGACCCCATTTTTGGAAACTAGACCCCCAAGGAACTTATCTAGATATGTGGTGAAAACTTTGAACCCACAAGGACTTCACTGAAGTTTATAACGTACAGCGGTACAATTAAAAAAATCATATTTTTTCCACAAAAATGATCTTTTCACCCGCAATTTTTATTTTCCCAAGGGTAACAGGACCCTAAAAGTTATTGTGCAATTTGTCCTGAGTACGCTGATACCCCATATCTGGGTGTAAACGACTATTTGGGCGCATGGCAGAGCTCAGAAGGGAAGCAGCGCCATTTGACTTTTTTGGCTGGAATGGAGATCGGACACCATGTCGCGTTTGGAAAGCCCCTGATGTACCAAAACAGTGAAAACCCCCCACAAATGACACCGTTTTGTAAAACTAGACCCCCCAAGGAACTTATCTAGATGTGTGGTGAGAACTTTGAACCCCCCAGTGCTTCACAGAAGTTTATAATGCCCAGCCGTGAAAATAAAAAAAAATCATATTTTTTCCACAAACATAATCTTTTAGTCACCAATTTTTTTTATTTTCCCAAGGGTACCAGGAGAAATTGGACCCCGAAAGTTGTTGTCTAATTTGTCCTGAGCACGCTGATACCCCATACGTGGGAGAAAACTACTGTATGGGCACATGTCAGGGCTCGGAAGGGAAGTAGTGACGTTTTGGAATGCATACTTTCATGGAATGGACTGCGGGTGTCATGTTGCATTTGGAGAGCCCCTAATGTACCTAAACAGTGGAAACCCCCCACAAATGACACCATTTTGGAAACTAGACACCCCCCCCACGGAACTTATCTAGATATGTGGTGAGCACTTTGAACCCCCCAGTGCTTCACAGAAGTTTATAACACCCGGGGGTGAAAATAAAAAAATCTTTTTTTTTTCCACAAAAATGATATTTTTGCCCCCAATTTGTTATTTTCCTAAGGGTAACAGGAGAAATTGGACCCCAAAAGTTGTTTTGCAATTTGTCCCGAGTACGCTGATACCCTATATGTGGGGGTAAAACACTGTTTGGGCGCATGGCAGAGCTTGGAAGGGAAGGAGCACCATTTGACTTTTTCAACGCAGAATTGGCTGGAATTGAGATCAGACGCCATGTTGCATTTGGAGAGCACCTGATGTGCCCAAACAGTGAAAAACCCCCAATTATAACTCCAACCCTAACCCCAGCCCTAACGGTAAAATGGAAATAAATACATTTTCTTTTAATTTTAATTATTTTTCCCTAACTAAGGGGGTAATAACGGGGGGTTTGATATACTATTTTTGGCGGTTTTTATTTTTGGCAGCTGTCACACGCTAAAAGACGGTTTTTATTGTAAAAATAGTTTTTGCATCACCACATATTGAGAGCTATAATTTTTCTATATTTTGACCCACAGAGTCATGTGAGGTCCTATTTTTTGCGGGACGAGTTGACGTTTTTATTGGTATCATTTTCGGGCACGTGACATCTTTTGATCGCTTTTTATTCCAATTTTTGGGACGCAGAATGAACAAAAACCAGCGTTTCATGAATTTCTTTTGGGGGGTGCGTTTACATCGTTCCGCCTGTGGTAAAATTGATAAAGCGCTTTTATTCTTCGGTTCAGTACGGTTACCGCAATACCTCATTTAAGTCTTTTTTTATGTTTTGGCGCTTTTATGCAATGAAAAATATAATTATATAAAAAATAATTATTTTTGCATCGCTTTATTCTGCGAGCTATAACTTTTATTTTTTTGCTGATGATGCTGTATGGTGGCTCGTTTTTTGCGGGACAAGATGACGTTTTCAGCGGTACCATGGATATTTATATGCGTCTTTTTGATCACGCGTTAGTGCACTTTTTCTTCGGCGGTATGATAATAAATCATTATTTTTTGCTTCGTTTTTTATTTTTAAGGGGTTCGCTAAAGGGGTTAACTAATGGGACAGTTTTATAGGGCGGGTCGTTACGGACGCAGCGATACCAAATATGTGTAATTTTATTTATTTTTTTGTTTTTTTTATTTCCAAAAAATGAATTAGGGAATATTTTTTTTTTTTTAAATTTATTTAGCAATTTTTAAAAAATTATTCTTACACTTTCTTTAAGTTTATTACAATGTTCCGGGGGGGGACATAACTGTCATGTGACAGATCAGCGATCTGTCACAGGCACTGCACAAGGCTTCCTCCTTGCCTGCACTTTGCAGGCATGAAGAAGCCAGCTCCCTGCAGGCCCCCGAAAGTACCCGTCGCCATCTTGGATTCGGGGACCTGCAGGGATGGAGCCCCCCGCAGCAGCGCTGAACATTGCGCTGCTGTGGGGGGCTCAGGGAAGCACGGAGGGAGCCCCCTCCCTGCCGATGCTTCCCTTTAACCCCCGGTACACCGCGATCGTGTTTGATCGCGGTGTGCAAGGGGTTTACGTGTCGGGGGCAGTCCGTGACCGCCCCTCACACATTGTGCCGGGTGTCAGCTGTGATAATCAGCTGACACCGGGCCACGATCAGCGGCGCTCACCATGTGGGCGCCGCTGATCGCTGTGACGTACTATCCCGTCCCTGGAAATTAAGTCCCAGGGCACATGGACGGGATAGTACGTCACATGACAGAAAGGGGTTGAAGAGGACTTGCCAGCAGACAAAGTAAACAGTTTTTGCTCTTATTTAATATCTTTTACACCCCAGAGTATTCAGTTTTTTTTTTTTTTTTAATCAGTCAGGTTTCAGAGATATGTTCCTTTTTAATTAGCATTTATTTGTATGGTCTTTACTAAGAGGGGGTTTCTCACAAAATTCTCTGAGCAACACCCCACTGGTAAATATCAGAGAAATTAGCACTAAATAAAGAGGTCCATATAACTAGAACAGAATGGCAGATTTATAATAAAAAAATAAAGCAAAGTCGAATAGTCAGAATAGCAGTGGGAATGAAAATGATCAAACACTTGCAACTTTTTACATGTTGAGAGGTCCTGGCTGTGTATTGCAACCGCCATCTCCTCTCCTGTGTATGATGCAGGCTCTGTATACCGGCACCCGATGTGTGACCTACCATTGCATCACATGTTATGAAGGGGTTATATGAAACGTATGCTCATTATATTGTGACGTGAAACAACATGGACATTAGGTACATAAAAGTTACTAAGACAAGCACAATGGTCTCCCACTGGTGGCACTGTGCTACGGTCACAAGCCTATATTTTCAGTCTGAGTGCTGTCTGTGAAGAAAAATAAACTGATCACATTCAGACCAATGTTATTCAATAGGGCTGTACAGATGACTTTGTTTTCCATACCGAATGTTTGTGTCAAAGGGGAAAAAAAATGCACTAGTCTCTACTGTATTTCGGATGACTTGCATATTCAGATTCCTTTGAGATCAAATGTAGAGCATCACAATTCATAGGAAAGCATTTGGTTTTGCAGATTTTAATAAACTACTCATTTATAAACACATATGCTCTACAGATGACAAAACACAAAGGAGGAAAAAAAATTTTTACACACTTGTGTCAGCTTAGCCTTAAAGTATGTGGACTCGCCAAGGAAAAGGGATCATCCAAAGTGGATAATCCTTTTTAACAACGACCTGTCAGCTCTCCAGCATATTAGTTTAAAAACTAAGGAAACACTGGAGTATATTTTTTTACTGTACATCTCAAAAGTGATGGTTTGTCAGCATTCGTGGTGTCTAGGAGTGCCATCAAACCAGTGTTTGGACCACTCACTGAACAGAAAGAAATTAGGTATCCTAGAAATAGGTTTTGAGAAATAGAAGAAAAGAAAAAAAAAAGCCGGAAAAGACTAGGAGAAAAAAAGGCTAATAGAGAGACGATAGAAAAATTGCTTAAAATAGTAACTACACTATTTTTCCCTGCCATAAATCAATAAAGAGTACAAGTGAATATAAGAAAATGGAAGGAAACCAAGCAAAAAAGCACAAAGCGAAACTAGGGAGTAATGACCAGCACAGAATACAAGTCTTAATGACCAGAGAAGTGGTAGCTTTCACGTACCCACACATGCCGGCTTATTCTGAAAACTGAAAAGTCCTGGAGACATTACACATGGAAAAGCAAAAATCGAATAGTCGTTAGGGTACAGAACCTTTGCAATATCACCAGGGCTGTGGAGTCGGTAAGCCACAGTTGCGACTCCGACTCCTGGATTTTATCAGGCTCCGACTCCTTCATAAATGGCCAATTCATAACAACAAATTTACTGTTGTAAAATATTAAACATCGTGCTTATTCAGTTTCTCACCATCATATAAGTAATCAGACCACTTAGAGCAAAAACTACATTTATTAGAATACAATTAGAATATAGCAAATAACTTTTATAAACTTTTCTAAACTGTAAGTAAATATGCAATAAACACTTTTATGCAGTTAATAAGAAGAAATCTATAAATTTGTCCTCAGAAAAAGTATTGCCTCTGTCAGATCCTCCTTCATGGATGCCCTCAAATCTGATCTAATTATTTTGAGAGCAGAGAACAACCTCTCTACACTAACTTGTGTTGATGGCAAAGCAGTAACCACTCGGGCAACATCTCTGACAATGTCAGGATACAGAGGAATCGCTTGTTGCACTGTTATTTTTGATGAACGGTCAAATTTCTCAATTTCTTTTAGTGCACATGAAAAATTCTGCTGAAATGTACTGGCTGTGTTGGGGATGACTCTTCTTCTATGCGGGAACGCTTTGCACGGTCCTTGTGATCCAAATATTTTTCGAAATTAAATTCTTCATCAGTTGATGATGAGGGTGAAGATGTGGAAGGACGACCAAATTCTTCTTGTTCCTCCTGACTGTTCTGCAACCCTTTCATCCTTACTGCTATTTCAAACAGAGCTTCTTTTCCTTTACTTAGCTGTTGATCATCTAGAAGAATCCGATGCATTGGGTCTACATAAACAGCTGCCAAAAGAATGTTATTTTGTAATAGTAGCGCCTCTCTCCGTTTCATTGATGTAGCAATGCCACTTGCAATTAACCCTCCTCTTTGGGACAGGCAAAACATCAGGTTCTTCCACTCCTCTAAGAAAATACCTGGAGTTAAGTCCTCTGCTTGTAATTTTTTAGTCACTGTAAATGGGTGCTCTAGCAATTTTTCCAGCTCAGTCACCTGATTCCACTGACTTTCATTTAGCGTCAGTTGAGGGTTAGCCATGTCTACATGATAGGTTTTCAGTTCAACCAAGCGCTGAATCATTAAGTAAGTACTGCCCCATCGTGTGGCTTGATCAATAATTGCTCCTTTTCCAGCACGTCTCTTCAAAATTGAGTCAACTTTAGGGGTTCTAGCAACAGTAGCCAATTTTCTCACCTTGCCAATCAGTGCAGCAGCATGTCCTTCTTGCAGACTGTCTCTTATAGCCAGCTGTAGCGTATGCACAACACAGCGCATGTGATGAACGAAAGAACATATTGACACAGTTTCAACAAGATCATCTAAACTATCATGTTGCTGTTCATCTGAAGCAACTTCAGTTTGCTCCTCAGTTACAATACTGTGTTCCTCTATTTCAAACATTTCTGTGTCTGTGGACCCAGAATGTTCTTCTAGCTGCTGGTCACCATCATTACTCTCATTCATTAGCTTAATAGTACTTATCATATTTGAAGCATTGTCAGTTACGACAGAAAGAACTTGCTCTTTTTTAAGTTCATAGTCTTGCAGAACCTTTTCCACCAAGACCTGGAGAAACTCACTGGTGTGATGAGCTTTGGTGTCTTTTACTGCCAATGTCTTGGTAACTATTTCATTTTTGTCACAAACAAATCGGACATTGATGGCAAAATAGTTCACTCTGTGACGTGTGCAGGCATCCATTTTAAGAAACAGAAAGCGTCCCTTGAGAGTTTTTTTAAGTTCTTCCTTTTGTTTAAAAGCTTCTTCGATTACTAATTTTCTAATACTCTCGCTCTCCAGAGAAACACCAAGCTTGCGGGCCATTTCCCCATTCAGACACATAAAAGCTGGTCGTGAAAATAATGAAATAGGCACACTATCCTTTACAACAAGCTCTATGATCTGTTTTTAAATGTATCTACTGTCATTGTCACAGTAACTTTGTCACTGACAAAATATCTTGCAACTGATGGCTGCAAAGTTCTCTGCTCCTTTGTTTGGCTGGAAGAGCTGGGCACTGGTTCATTGGTTTGGATGCAGTCTTTCTCATCCACTGCTTTCAGTACTTCTGGATGAAAGCGCTGTAAATGTCTCTTTAGATTAGAAGCTCTGGTAGGAGCATTTTTATCTTTGCCTGAATATGCACTCATCTTGCCTTCACAGCATTTGTTTTCGTCTGGATCATTTGTCATACACTGACAGACATAATGTTTTCTATCTTGAGTGATGGTGAAATGTTCAAATACAGCTGATTTAATGTGATGCTTCTTTGACATTCTCAGTTTTTAATTCTGCATTCACAATCCAAATGACAATTGTTTTTCCTAAAAACAATTGTACAAAATTATTGCCAGGTCGTACAACTGATATAGCGGTCAGTAATACTGTTATTATTCCTCATGTACTCACAGTTAACTGATGCAAAGTTTGTTGAAAGGATAATACTTCTTACAGTCTTCCTCTTCTGAGTAGCAGGCAGCTGTGAGATGCTTGGAAGACGCACACCTAGTATGATCTAGTCTAGAGGAGGAGCTTTACTACTAACAATTTGCAACACATTTTCACTTTCAGTTTCATACATTGTAAGTAGGGGGGTTGGGGCAGCATGAGGTTAACCAAGTATAAGATTAGATAAGGGCAGTGGAGAACAGTGACACACAAGAAGTAAGAAATGTCTCTATCTCCAGCAGAACTGCTTATCACTGTTGTTCATAGTTTGATAGAACATATATATTTGAGTAACATTTATAAAATTCATATGAAAGTTCAATTATGAAATATTAATACATTTTTTTTAAAGCTGGAGTACATTTCTACCGACTCCAACCAAAACTAACTCAGACTCCGACTCCACAGCCCTGAATAAAACCATTACTATTTTGTATTTCATAGGAATTTTCCTACAGCTTCTCCCTCCCCTCCACCTTCATTTGCTGGTATTATGCAAATTCTACATTTTGTTACACGTCAGTTGCAAGTACAAGTCCAATATTACTCTGCATTCTACAACACTGAAGAATATTACTGGTATTTTTTATACCACATCAGTAGTCATAGATGGATATCTAGAAGATTTATTCATCAGTAGTCTATAAGCGAAACAGTGAATACTTCAAAAACGCCCACTCAGCCACTGGGGTAAATATCTATTTATTTGTGAGGCCACTACTCCCTTGAGTTCATGGCAAGCTTAAAAACAGCAGGTGAAATACTGAAACCTGTTTATCACCTGTTTACCCTAGAGATATTGGCATCCACCTAGGGACATAGGGTGGAACAAACAGCCTGAGGGACAGATGATATCTGGATCATAGCCAAAAAACTAAGATAAGCGCCATGTCAGATTAATGACATTGTGCAAAACCGAGCATTCAGCTACAACTGGCATTGTTTCTGCACTGTGATAGATGATTAAAAGTTAACAGCAGAAATCAACAGGACAATGCTTTTGGTCTTGTTTAATAAAACAAAGCACAAAAGGTTTCACAGGACCTTTAATACGCTCTGTTAAACCAAAGTAATTAACCTGGGAGACTTCAGACATTATGGGACAATGTTAAAGGAAAACTGAAAAAGACGACGAGGTTATCCACCTTTGGGTGCAGGTATATAAAAAAAAAAAAAAAAGCCCCAATCTCCTTCTTTAAAGGGAATCTGTCACCCCTTTTTTCGAATATGAGCTGCTGGCACCGACATCAGGGGATTATCTACAGCATTCTGTAATGCTGTAGATAAGCCCCCCCCCATGTAAGCTGAAAGATAAGAAAAAAGAGTTAGATTATACTCACCCTGGCGTTCGGTCCGGTCCAATGGGTGTCGCCGGCCGGTCCAGCGCCTCCCATCTTCATATGATGCCGTCCTCTTCTTTCCTTCCTGTAGTGGCTCGCCGGACCAGATCGCGACTCCCTCCGAACCGGACCCGGAACGCCCCTGGGTGAGTATAATATAACTCCTTTTTCTTATCCTTCAGGTTACATCGGGGGCTTATCTACAGCATTACAGAATGCTGTAGATAAGCCCCTGATGTCAGTGTCGCCATATTCGAAGAAAGGGGTGACAGATTCCCTTTAAGAATGTACCACAATTAAAAATTCACAAAGGGTGGTCATCACAGTATAACAGCAGCTTAATAAAAAGATAACTCTGCAAAGGTTACAAATATCAAACAGGAATGTTCTGTTTTTTTCTTTTCTTTTAATTTTTTTATATACATTTCTTATGGAATGTACGTTTTTTCTTTTTCTTAATTTTGCTTTACTGTTGTAATTGTCTATTTTGGTTATTGTGCATTAACTGTTGATTATCTCCCCCCCCCCCCCCCCCCAATTCCTTTCCTTCCTTCATTATTTCAAAATTCAATACAACTGTTTGGAAAAACAAATATCAAACAGAAAAAGATGCGCATAGACAAAGTATGATATGTTGAGAGAAAAAAAAATATTAGGAAATACATGAGGATTATTATTATTACATTAAGGTTATTTTCTAATGGGATGAGAATTAAAAAAATATATATATTAGGAGCAGCGCGTTACACATACATGCGTAAGGCCACGCTTCGGCAATAAGGATGTAGGCAATCATCTGCCTGTTAGCCAAGCAATATGGGTTTTTGCAGGATAGTTTGGCTGCATGATATATTAGTCTGCACAGGGTTGGGGAACGTAAAACCAGAAGAAATAGTAAATTAATTGTACAGTCACTACACAATCAAGTAGTGTGAGAATACAGAAGGAAAAAAAAAAAAAAAGGAAAGTTTTCTGAAATTTGGGAAAAAGGAACAATGAACATTTTAAAAACACGTAAAAAGTACAAATTTACAATAATACACAAATGATTATAGTGGCATAAAACGTCCCAGAACTTACAGTGAACATGGGAGGAAGAATGATGCGAGATCCTCGCTAGCTGAACAAGAAAGGTTACATTTCCTTCCTGGTTTCGGCTACAAAACAGTTTTGCAAATCTGCAGTTTAAACTCCACCCAGCCACCTATTAAAGCAGTAGCACAGCCTGGAGATTATCCTTCATGGGGTAGTACAACACAAAGGGAGACTGGCAATTGTTTAGGAAAAGCAATGATTGTTTAAGATCAATAAGGAATAATGTGCAAGTGCCTGGGAGTAATAAAGAATGGATACTTTACTACTACTTTGTTTCACAAGGGATATGAGAAACTGTCAGGCAGTATTGGCATAACCATTATGTGTTAATAAGTACAGTACAAAGTGTGCTATTATATCCTGATCGCCAGCCCCAGAAAGATGCCAACCATGTGAAAAATTGCAACACAACGATGAAGAAACATTCACAATGATTTACCAGCAATGAAAAGTCCCATGCAGCTAATGTCTAAAAGCATGACATTAGAATCTACGGGGAAGCATCACTTCCAACAATTGCATGGCTTGATTCAACCTTCAAAGAAAGGGTAAACTTATAGGCCTGAAACTCTACCCCATGCCCCATTGCTTGAAGATATGACTGTACTCAATGTAGTAAATCACCAAATTCTGAGAGCATGCTGCAGGCTTTTTGCATTGTTCATGAAGAAAAATGTTGAAAAAATGCTTTCAAATATGGTCCAAAGAATGTTTGAGTAAGACAAACTCTTTATACACTTTTAGCCTAAGGCATAAATTAAAAGAAAACCCATGCAAATACAACATTATGTGAAACACTGAATTGATTTTGAATATCATGACTATATGGCTGGAACTAATCCATCTCTAGTTTCACTTCAGTCTTGATTGTGAAAGGCACACACTACAGATTGTCCTCTAGGTCTTAATGAATAATAACCATAGTATCAATACATTTTTATTGTTCCATACATATGGTGTCACTAAATACGGTACGCTAACAAATATCAAATTACCTATATTATCATTTAAAATATTTGAACCAAAAATGCTTTATTGGAAACACATAATAAACATATAAATACTACAATAAAAAGGGGTACTTCATGTAATGGAGGGACAAGTAAATAAATCTGCTCACCTAAACAAACAGCAGTGCTGTATATAAGCACCATTATAGCCGACTACAATAAGTCCTTCTTAATACATCCTCAGTGGCACAACACAGCAATATATGGTAATAAAATAAAGAAGATTTAAATCTTGCATTAAAGAGGCATTCCCATCTCCAAAATCCTATCCCAATGTGTAGGTGTGAGAATTATATTAGCAAAAATCTCAAATTAGAAATATAGTATAGTTTTTCAGATTCACTATGTCTTTTTCCTCATGTGCAGGCATTGCAGGACCTTAGGTATCCATGATTATGACCACTATCAACTAGCTGTCACTATATCAGTGGTCGTAACCATGGATACCTAAAGTCCTGCAATGCCCGCAAATGAGGAACGAGAGACAGAATCAGAAAAACTATACAAAATTTCTATTTGGAAGCATTTGCTATTCTTATTATTATTACTACTATTATACCTTATACATATTAGGATAGATCTTGAAGATGGGAATGCCCCTCTAAAGTGCTGGTGCAGTGAAGACAGCAGGCAAGGCAGGTCCCGATGTCCTCCTGCCCCGACGCGCGTATTGCCTCGATTACTCAGGGGGCGCAATTTTGAATATCATGACTATATGGCTTGAAATACCCCTTCTCTAGTTTCACTTCACTTTTCATTGTTAAGGCATGAGTTTATGGCCACAGAATATTCTCTAGGCCTAAATGAATAAGCAATACTATGATGAACTACCATAGGATTGGAAATATAACATTACAGAGCAAGGACAAGCACTTCCCAATCTAAACTGGTAAAAAAAAAAAAAAAAAAGGTTTTTCACTTTTTCATGGTGTGTAAAAAGATCCCAGCAACTTTTCTTTTGACTGACTGAAGTTATTACTTCTACCCAGCAAGGGGATAAGCAAGCAGCTGCCATATTTTCCTACAAGATGAAAGGCACTGGAAAAGATCTAAAGAAGGGGCGTGCAATAAATTCTCAAGGAGCCACATGAGAGACTAAGGGTCTATCGATCCACCAGCAAACCCGACAACGATACAACCCGGTCAGGATCGCTGGTGCATCGCTAAATGGTCGCTTGTGAGCTGCCAAACAGGCAGATCTCTCCAGTGACACAACAATGATACAGCGATCCTTCGGGGGTCGCTGTCACCTGTTACACCGCAGCGATTCTGACGACTTCCGCCTGCGTCCATGAGTTCTGCGATGTCGCTAGTCGGCGCCGAACACAGCGATGCATGCCGGCCAGCGGGATGCCAACGATCAGAAAATGGCCTGTGACATTCGAGCACGATCAGTGATATCCAGTGGGGGGGGGCGGTCACAGGTAAGTGTCACACAAAGCGAGATCGCTGTTGCGTCACAAAATCAGTGACGCTTTAGCGATAGCGATAGCTATCTCGCTATGTGAGAAAGGCCCTTACCTGTTGCATTGTGGGGGCGACCCAACCGGCGGAACTTAATCCTGCTCAACCTGCTTAATCCTGTTTTATTTTAATTGTATTAAATATTAAAGGGAACCTATCAGCAGGATTGTGCTGAGTAACCTACAGACAGCGTCAGCTTGGCGCCATTGTACTGATTACAATGATACCTTAGTTGATGAAATCCGTCTTGTGATTGTTGTTTGATCTTTATTTGTAGTTCTCGTGCTTTGGGGCAGCCTGTGTGTGTGTGTGTGTGTGTGTGTGTGTGTGTGTGTGTGTGTGTGTGTGTGTGTGTGTGTGTGTGGGGGGGGGTCTTCATGTGGTGTTCTGCTTGCATATTCATACTGATGGCTTATGACCAGTCAGTGAACACTTATTGATGTGCCCCATATTTTACTGGTGAATAGAATAGGTTTGAAATAAATAAATAAAAAATTCACATTCAGCAGGCAGGCGCCGACCAGGACTTCATCCACGTGGCGTTGCGAGCCGCATAAGATGAAGAACTGTTTTTGGCCACAAACCTAACAGACTCAGCGGAAACATCCGCCATAAATGCCATGGCCAACTTCATTAAAGAAAGGGAAGCCAGGATGTCTTCCTAGGAGTTTTGTTACTCCAATGTTCCTCTAGCTGTCTGGTATAGACGTTTTCTTAGCCACCTTGGCCGCAGGTGTGTCTTATACTGGTATTATTTTCCCATATCTTAATGTCCTCCGGCTCATAGGGCAAATGAATCCTGAAGTCTCGGGCTATCACCAGACGTTTCTCCGCGTCCTCCCATTCCTCCACAGTCTTAGCCCGGATATGATTATTTACTGGGAACACTTGTTGTCTTTGGGATCTGAGACCCCTAAACATCTGTCCTGGACTGACTTCGGTTTTGGGGCTTCCTCCACCAGCCTTGTGCTACTGACTGCCTAAATGAGCTCTTCAGTGTCCTCAGAAGCAAAAAGATATCTCTTGTCCCCATCCGGATTCTCCGGAGCTACCTTCCCTTCGTTGTCCTGATCTGATCCCAGGAATTGGAGCGCTTCCTCTGAGCTTAACTCATCAAGGTCATTTAGCCCTTGAACCTGGATTGGTAGACTGTGGCGAGGGCAAGGCTAGAGATAGAGGCCTGGACCTCCTCTCAGATCATGGACAGCATCTCTGAAAGAAGAGACGGCTGCTTTTCCCTCACAAATTTTGTGGTGCAGCTTTCACAAAGTAATTTTCCATAAGCCTCAGGTAACTTCATACTACAAACAGGGCATTGCTTGGACTTCATAGAGGCCTTGCCAGACCTCTTAGTGTAGGGAGCTTAATTGCAGGGTTTCCCTTATCCTGATTTAGTATAAAGAGAAGGGGAATAATCAGGCTGCTGTAATAAAAGTGGGGTTGCATCAATCCAACTTACCAAGCAGCCGTGCTCTCTGTATGCTTCGTCCATTATGCCTGAACCCATGCAGAGTGACCCCCCCTAGACAGCGGCAACGATATGTTACCTGTCTCCTATGATACTTCCGCGTTCCACTGCGGAACACAGGCCTAAACCGGAAGCCAGGTGCGCCACGGATGTGCGTCTGTTCCTCATACTGCGCGTCTGCCCGGAAGAGGCTGCACATCGCCGGACGGCATTGGAGCCGAGAGCCCTTCATCGGAGGGAAGCGGCTCAACCCAGGAACCCTCCGCTCGAATGGTCTCTGTGGCAGAGGGACGGATTAGGTGTGCCGCACGATCTCCCTGAGCCTGATCTCGTATGCTCTGCTCTTCTCGTGTGTCCCTCCATGCAAGGCAGGGACAGGAAAAACACTGAGGGAGGAGGGTGGGAGGGGCTTTTTAACCTCTTGTGTTTTTCCTCTCCCTGTTAAGCCCCCGTCACACACACAGCTGAGTCACAAGTTTTGTGATGCAACAGCGATCTCACCAGCGAGATCGCTGTGTGTGACAGCTATCAGCAACCAGCCCCCCTGCCGGGTATCGCTGTGGAAACCTCTGGACATTTTTGGGGTCGCTGGTCTCCCGCTGGTCAGCACGCATCGCTGCGTGTGACAGGCGGGAGACCAGCGAGCAGGAGCTGGTAACTAAGGTACACATCGGGTTTCTAAGGGGGCGCGCTGCGCCTAGAAACCCGATGTGTACCTTAGTTACCAGCGTGCTGATGCAGGGAGCTGGTAACCAAGGTACACATCGGGTTTCTAAGTGCTGCGCCCCCTTAGAAACCCGATGTGTACCTTAGTTACCAGCGTGCTGATGCAGGGAGCTGGTAACCAAGGTACACATCGGGTTTCTAAGTGCTGCGCCCCCTTAGAAACCCGATGTGTACCTTAGTTACCAGCTCCCTGCACCAGCGCGCTGGTAACCAAGACGTGCGTCGCTTGTTACCCGCGTGTCGCTGGTCAAGCTGCCTGTTTGACAGCTCACCAGCGATCACAGAGCGACTCACCAGAGATCCTGACAAGGTGATATCGTTATCGGGATCGCTGGTGAGTCGCTATGTGTGACGGGGTCCTAAGGAGGAGGACAACCTACATGGTGCTGTCAGGAGGGACGTCCTGGAAATAAAGATTAAACAACCACCACAACAAGATGGATTTCATCAATCAAGGAATAATTTTAAATCAGTATAACTGTGCCAACCTGACACTGTCAGTAGGTTACTCGGCACAATGCTGCTGACAGGTTCCCTCTAAGTGGTTAAAATTAAATCTGTTTGACTAGCTGCTATTGTTAATGCATATTAAAAAGGAACCTGTCACCTCGTTTTGCCGCTATAAGATGCGGCCACTGCCTTTCGGGGCTTATCTACAGCATTCTAGATAAGCCCCGGTCCGATGGGTGTCGCAGGTCGGGTCCGACGCCTCCCATTTTCATGCGATGTCATCCTGCTTGCTTCGTGTTGCGCTCCTGCGCAGGCAAACTCATCTGCCCTGTTGAGGGCAGAGCAAAGCACTGCAGTGCGCAGGTGGCGAGAAAGGTTAGAGAGGTCCAGCGCCTGCGCACTGCAGTACTTTGCTCTGCCCTCAACAGGGCAGAGAAGTACACCAGCGCAAAAGCACGATGGCCAGGGAGCGACGAAGCAAACAGGAGGACAGCGTTTAAAGAAGATGGGAGGTGCCGATCCGGACCTGCGACACCCATCAGACCGGACCGCCCCCGGGTGAATATAATAACCTTCTCTTGCAGGTAGGACCGGGGGCTTATCTACAGCATTCTACACGGTGTTCCAAATTATTATGCAAAAAATATTCCCTCATATTTTCTCTAAATTACCTATGAATTGCAGTCATTGTTATTTTCCAGTCATCTAATATTCTAGTATAATTGCAATGCTTTTGAACAAACTGCATATGAAAACAGTATATTTTTAAAAATAAGAAACACTCAAAATGCATGTTCCAAATTATTATGAACAGCAGAGTTTTCAACCTTTTTATTTTGAACAAAAAAATGGTCAATTGTGAAATTATAAGCATTATCAGCTTATTACAAAATGAAATCAAACAGTTTTCAAGTCAAAACTTTATTTTAGGTGATGTTACATTTGCACATAGGACCCCTTGTTCGAAAGAAGCTTCTGAACTCTCTCGTCCATTGAATTTGTCAGTTTTTGGATGGTTTGTGCTTCAATTGTTTTGCATGTGGACAGAATACCCTCCCAGAGCTGTTGCTTAGATGTGAACTGCCTCCCACCATCATAGACACTCCTTTTGATGATGCTCCAGAGGTTCTCAATGGGGTTGAAGTCAGGGGAAGATGGTGGCCACACCATAAGTTTGTCCTCTTTTATGCCCATAGCAGCCAGAGATGCAGATATGTTATTTGCAGCATGAGACGGTGTATTATCATGCATGGAAATGATCTTGCTGCGGAAAGCACGGTTCTTCCTCTTGAACCATGGCAGGAAGTGCTGTTTTAGAAACTCCACATAGATTATGGAGTTCATCTTTACCCCTTCTGGGATCCTAAAGGGGCCGACAATCTCTCCCCATGATTCCAGCCCAAAACATTACTCCACCTCCTACTTGTTGGCGCCTTAGCCGTGTTTTCATGGGGTGTCCATCAACCAGCCATCCTCCACTCCATCCATCTGGACCATCGAGCGTTGCACGGCACTCATCGGTGAACAAAACAGTTTGGAAGTCAGTCTTCATGTATCGTTTGGCCCACTGGAGCCGTTTCTGCTTGTGTGCAGTGGATAGAGGTGGTCGACAGGATGGCTTACGCACAGCTGCAAACCTCTGAAGGACCCTGCATCTTGTTGTTCGGGGGACGTTGGAGGCACCAGCAGCTTCAAAAACTTGTCTGCTGCTATAACAAGTCATTTTTGCAGCTGCTCTTTTAACCTGACGCAATTGCCTGTTGGAAAGAGTCCTCAATTTTTCCTTATCAGCATGCACACGTGTGTGCTGGGAACCGGCTACATACTTCTTGATTGTGCGATGATCACGATGAAGTGTCTTGGCAATGTTGATTGTAGTCATGCCTTGACCTAAATACTCCACAATTTGTTGCTTCTCAGCAGCCGACACATCCTTTTTCTTTCCCATTTTGGCAAAAAATGTAGGCTGCTTAATAATGTGGAACAGCCTTCTTACAGAGTCTTGCCTTTATTTGGACACACCTGCCAAACTAATTTGCACAGGTTTCTGCAATTGCTTTCAGTGATATAAAGAGCCCTGACACACATCACCATCAATGAGTTTAAATGACAAACAAAAAAATTCTAACCTTATCACTCCTAAACTCTTTTTGCATAATAATTTGGAACACAGTTTATAATAAGCCCAGAATGGCAGTGGCCGCATCTTATAGCTGCAAAACAAGGTGACAGGTTCCCTTTAAGAGAAAGCTTATCTTAACATTCTTACCTGTAGCAGTGAATATACATATACCTTATATACTCGTGTACTAGCCGAGTTTTTCAGCACATTCATTTCTCTTATAGCACGCATAGTGACAGCTGCAGCTCTCGTTGGTGGCGGCTCATATTCATTACCTTAATAAGCGGTGCCACATGATCGCTCAGCACAGGAAGAGCTGCAGGAAGCCGGCACCAACGAGATGCTGCGAGAGCGCCGGGACCAACGAGATGCTGTGAGGGCACGTTGGAGGATGAGTAGCATGTTTTGTTTTTTTTGTAATAGGAAGCATGAATACAGGACAGCTTCGGAGAGAGACACGCATACCAGGACAGCGACGGGGGGGACAATGCATACCCGGCATATACTCGAGTCAATAAACGTACCCAGTTTTCCGTGGCAAAAGTAGGTGTCCCGGCTTATACTCTAGTATATACGGTAATTATGCTGCTCTTGTTATTCAGCCATTGTATCTTGATCAACAGCTGCCAATAAAATGTGATGACACACACAATGTTCCCACACAACCTTTCAAAGAATATGATGACCCCTCACACAATGTCACCACAGAGCCCCACCCGCATTATAATGTACCCACACCCTCATTACAGTATATATGTCTCCAAAATGGTCCCCCTACAGAGTATGTCCCCTCAACACAATATGCTCTTCCCACACAGTACCCCTCCACAGTATGTCCCCAACAAAGGTCCTTATAGAATACTAGATGGAGGCCAGATGCTATCGCATCGGGGGGTCACAGTGCTCTGCACGCGAGATTTCCGTTACAAACAGATATACTCGTCTTCCAAAGGCCCCCGATCTCCTCTCCATGCTCCCAGCATCTTCCAGTCCCCAGTAATTCTTAGCGCGAAGGACCGGAGAGGACGTCACTCTCGCGAGAGCGCGACGTCATCAGCGGCCTTTCGCGCAAAGCATTACTGGGACTGGAAGATACCGGGCGTGGTGAGAGGAAGGAAAGAGTCCAGGGGCCATCGGAAGGTGAGTATATCACTATTTTTTATTTTAATTCTATTTTTTACAGGTTTATGGTACCCAGGGCCTGGAGGAGAGTCTCCTCTCCTCCGAACCCTGGGTACCATTCGCATATTGAGCGCTGCGTCGGTCATCTCCCGGCTGCGTCGCCACTGACCTCCGTGCGGCAGGAGATGACCCGCGGCAACCGAAGGGAGATCAGCGGCTAGCGCCGCTGATCTCCCGGCAGTAGCTGTGGCGTGTCGTTCAAATTCCGTGCCAATTTGCGGCCAGACTGCGCCTATCGCTGATTGGTCGCAGCCTGCCGGGTGCGACCAATCAGCGACGCGGGATTTCCGTTACAGACAGAATTAGACGATTATATAGTAGATAATGTCCTGTCAAAGCCACTCACAGTATAATCACTTCCTAATGCCCTGCACAAAGTGTAATGTCCAGAAAAAGTTGCTCACACCGTATGAAGTCACCACACAGTCCCAACAATGCAGATGAGCTGAAGGCTGCTATCAAAGCAACCTGGGCTTCCATAACACATAAGCAGTGCCACAGGCTGATTGCCTCCATGCCACGCCACACTGATACAGTAATTGATGCCAAAGGAGCACCGACCAAGTATTGAGTTCATTTACTGAACATACATTTCAGTAGGCCAACATTTAGGATTTTAAAGTCATTTCTCAAGGTGGTGTTATAAAGTATTCCAATTTACTGAGATGACTTTCGGGTTTTCATTGGCTGTAAGCCATAATCATCAACATTAACAGAAATAAACACTTGAAATACAGTAGATCACTGTTTATAATGACTATATAATATGAGTTTCACTCTTTGTATTTAAGAACTTAAATTAACTTTTTGATGAAATTATAATTTTGTGAGAAGCAACTGTATGTTATATATGTATTGATCTAAACACCTTATGATTCAGTTCGTTAGATGTCTTTAGGGCATGTCCACACAAGTTAAACATGAAGATTTAAGAGTACATTGACATGTGAATTTGCCATCTACATTACATTAGTTTATACTGCTGATTCTTACCATTGCTTTACAAAGGCTGAAATCTAAGTGAAACCTGTGATAAATCAGCAAATTGCAAAGCATTTGGTGCAAACTTTTCTTCTGCAAGATTGTCTTCTGTGGATGTACCCTTACAGCCAGTTAGCGTTTTGTAGACATTGAGAAGGTATGGGTCTCAAATTCAACAGAAGAAAACATTTAGCAGAGAAATATTTTAACAAGGAAGATCATTCCTATTTTACCACTGACAAGTGGTTTCATTGTGCAGCTGGGAACTGTCAGCATGTGGGATAGATATCATTTATCATAAATAAGCAAGAATAGTTTCACAATGATAATACACAATGATTTACATTTCGATTACACAGATATCCCAACAAATGGATGATATCAATAGCAGCTGCAAAGCATCAACACAAACATGTTTCATTCAGAGCCAAGCAGCTGGGTTTAAGAAACATTCAAGATGCAAGATGTAATCATAAAAAATATAATACACATGCATAAAGTGTTTCCATTGAGGTACTTACGGTGTTATTTACACAAAAGACTCAAAAATATACCCTGCATTCATGCACTGAGAAGGAAATCAAAGCAAATAATTGTAACCATATTTTTCACATACCATACTTAAAGAAAACCCATCACTATTGAAATGCAAGTCCAATCTTGTAGGCACCGTGTTATAGAACAGAGTACATCGATATGAAGTTATGATAAAAGACTCCGTATAACCTGTGTTTCTGGGATATATAATCCAGTGGGTAGTCCTATCAGTGACTGACAGCATCTATTTACAAGTGTGCATATAGAGATAGTTCTCAATTACTGAATCGAAAAGTCCAGAAAAAGCAGAAGAGAGGTTTAAATCATGAAAACTCACATTATACTGAATCCTTTCTCCCAAACTGTATCAATCTATGCCACGCTTTCTGCTCTATGGCACAGTGCCTGACTGCATTTTCACAGTGACAAGTTAACTTTAACCACTTCACGCTGCAGAAAAATCATTGTTGTCAGGAAATGCACTGCATAAAATATGTATTTTTATGACACATTGTTGCGTGCATTTTGTATGCCGTTTTAGCTCCTTCACACCGCAGCCCTTTTTCATTTTTGCAGTTTCAATTTTCGCTCCCCTTCTTCCCAGAGCCAAAAACTTTTATTTTTCCGTCAATATGGCCATGTGAGGGCTTGTTTTTTGCGGGACGAGTTGTGCTTTTGAAGGACACCATTGGTTTTACCATAACGAGTACTCGAAAAGAAGTAAAAAAAATTCCAAATGCGGTGAAATTACAAAAAAAAAAAGTGCAAGTACACAACCGTTATTGTATTTTTTACCATGTTCACCAAATGCTAAAACTGACCTGCCATTACGAGTGTGTAGACACCAAACATGCCTAGGTTTTTTTATTTGAATGGTGAAAACAAAATTCAGAGTTTGTTTAAAAAAAAAAAAAAAAGCGTCATTTTCCAAGACCCATAGCGTCTCCAGTCTTCATTATCTGGGGCTTGGTGAGGGCTTACCCTTTGCGTGCTGAGCCAACGATCTCAAATTACACTATTTTGGTGTAAATACGATATTTTGATCGCCCGTTATTGCAATGTTGCGGTGACCAAAAAAAAAAGGTAATTCTGACATTGACTTTTTTCGCTACGCCATTTACCTATAGGGTTAATTATTTTTATAGCTTGATAGATCTGGCAATTCTTTGGATTTTTTTCACCACTTAAATAAAAAAAAAAAAAACTATACATGTTTCTATCTTTGAACTTGGAACGACCTGGAGAATCATAATGGCAGGTCAGGTTTAGCATTTGATGAACATGGTAAAAATAAAATCCAAAAACAGTTGTGGAATTACACTCTTTTTGCAATTTCACCGCACTTGGAATTTCTTTCCCCGTTTCTGAGTACACGACATGGTAAAACCAATGGTGTTGTTCAAAAGTACAACAGGTCTTGCAAAAAACAAGCCCTCACATGGCCATATTGATAGAAAAATTTAAAAAAAAAAAAGTTATGGCTCTGGGAAGAAGGGTAGCGAAAAAAATGAACACATGAAAAAGGTCTGCGGCATGAAGGGGTTAAGCGGTGAAAAAAATTCTAGCTTGTAAAAAAGAAAAAAAAAGCGCCAGGCTCTGAGACCCGTAGCGTCTCCATTTTTCAGGATATGGGGCTGGGTGAAGGCTTATTGTTTGCGCACCGAGGTCACGTTTTTATTGATACAGTTTTGGGGTAGATAAGATGTTTTGATCACCTGTTATTGCATTTTATTGCAATGTTGAAGCTAGCACAAAAAACGTAATTCTGGCGTTTTGATTTATCTCGCTATGCCGTTTACCAATCGGATTATTTCTTTTTATATTTTGATAGATCGGACGTTTCTGAATGCAGCGATACCAAATGTGTATTTTTTTATGGTTTTATTTTGCAAGAGGGGAGATTTGAACTTTAATCATGTTTATTTTTTTTTTTACACACCTTTTATTAGCTTAAATAGTTTTAAATAGCCTTGAAGCTGTGATCTTCTGATTGTTTGTGCTACACATAGCAGGGTTTCATCCCTGCTATGTGTAGCAGAAATGGTCATCTGCTATGAACGCCAGCCACTGTGCGGCGCTCATAACAGATCTGCAATGAGAAGCATGGGGTTCTCGTGCAGACCCCAAGTTGTCATGCCAACCCATGGGCGCCCCGCGATCAAGTGACAGGTGCCCCGATGGGCATGGTTCGTGACATGCTTCTGGCGCGTTTATGCTAAATGCTGCTGTCAGATATTGACAGTGGCATTTAACATGTTAACACCAGCAGCTGTTAAGGGCACATATCAGCTGATCTGATCAGCTGTCATGTACCTGAAAAGATGTGGTCTCCGATGCCGAGAGGGAGGCGGCTTAAGACGCATCTATACGTCAAAGGGCATAAAGAGGTTAATGGAATGTGGGGAAAAAAAAATTTCAAAAAAATTTCAAAAATTATACTTCAGCCCCAAATTTACGTTCACAAGGATAACAGATAAAAATGAACCCCAAAATCTGTTGTGAAATTTCTCCCGAGTATGGAGACACCCCAGATGTGGAAGAAAACTGTTTTGGTGCTCAGCAGGGCTTGAAAGGGAAGGAATGCAAAAATGGCTGGAATCTAGAGCAGACGCCATGACAAGTATGGAGAGCCCCTGATATGCCTTAACAGTGGAAGCCCCCCACAAATGACCCCAGTTTGGAAACTAGACCCCTAAAGAAATGTATCTAGATGTATGGTGAGCACCTTGGTGCTTTAGAGAAGTTTATAACATAGATCCATGTAAATAAAAATATTTTTCCCACAAAAAGGTTATTTTAGCCCCAATTTTTCTATTTTCACAAAGGTTACAAAGAAAAATGGACTATACAATTTACTGTGCAATTTCTCCCGAGTACACCAACTAGGGCTGTGGAGTCGGTAAGCCAAACCTGCGACTCCGACTCCTCAATTTCCCTTACACCAACTCCGACTCCACCTCCCACATATATTGCTTATATTTAAGTGAAAAATGTATTGTAGTACAATGTGAACATCAGACATTTAATCATTTCTATGATCCAATAATCAAGATATTTAGATAGAACATAATATCTATTTATTGGAATACAACTTTAGAACACAAAACTGTAATAAATTGTAAATATGTAATACACTGTAAACATGTATACGGTACAGACCAAAGTTTGGACACACCTTCTCATTCAAAGAGTTTTCTTTATTTTCATGACTATGAAAATTGTAGATTCATTCTGAAGGCATCAAAACAATGAATGTTAACACATGTGGAATTATGTAATTAAAGTGTGAAACAACTGAAAATATGTCTTATATTCTAGATTCTTCAAAGTAGCCACCTTTTGCTTTGATTACTGCTTTGCACACTCTTCGCATTCTCTTGATGAGCTTCAAGTGGTAGTCACCAGAAATGGTCTTCCAACAGTCTTGAAGGAGTTCCCAGAGATGCTTAGCACTTGTTGGCCCTTTTGCCTTCACTCTGCGGTCCAGCTCACCCCAAACCATCTCAATTGGGTTCAGGTCTGGTGACTGTGGAGGCCAGGTCATCTGGCGTAGCACCCCATCTCTCTCCTTCTTGGTCAAATAGCCCTTACACAGCCTGGAGGTGTGTTTGAGGCCATTGTCCTGTTGAAAAAATAAATGATGGTCCAACTAAACACAAACCAGATGGAATAGCATGCCGCTGCAAGATGCTGTGGTAGCCATGCTGGTTCAGTATGCCTTCAATTTTGAATAAATCCCCAACAGTGTCACCAGCAAAGCGCCCCCACACCATCACACCTCCTCCTCCATGCTTCACGGTGGGAACCAGGCATGTAGAGTCCATCCGTTCACCTTTTCTGCGTCGCACAAAGACACGGTCATTGGAACCAAAGATCTCAAATTTGGACTCATCAGACCAAAGCACAGATTTCCACTGGTCTAATGTCCATTCCTTGTGTTCTCTAGCCCAAACAAGTCTCTTCTGCTTGTGGCCAGTCCTTAGCAGTGGTTTCCTAGCAGCTGTTTCCTAGCAGCTATTTTACCATGAAGGCCTGCTGCACAAAGTCTCCTCTTAACAGTTGTAGAGATGTGTCTGCTGCTAGAAAACTGTGTGGCATTGACCTGGTCTCTATTCTGAGCTGCTGTTAACCTGCGATTTCAGAGGCTGGTGACTAGGATGAACTTATCCTCCGCAGCAGAGGTGACTCTTGGTCTTCCTTTCCTGGGGTGGTCCTCATGTGAGCCATTTTCTTTGTAGCGCTTGACGGTTTTTGCCAATGCACTTGGGGACACTACACTTTCAAAGTTTTCCCAATTTTTCGGACTGACTAACCTTCATTTCTTAAAGTAATGATGGCCACTCGTTGTTCTTTACTCAGCTGCTTTTTTCTTGCCATAATACAAATTCTAACAGTCTATTCAGTAGGACTATCACCTGTGTATCCACCAGACTTCTGCACAACACAACTGATGGATCCAACCTCATTTATAAGGCAGGAAATCCCACTTATTAAACCTGACAGGCACACCTGTGAAGTGAAAACCATTTCCGGCGACTACCTCTTGAAGCTCATCAAGAGAATGCCAAGAGTGTGCAAAGCAGAAATCAAAGCAAAAGGTGGCTACTTTGAAGAACCTAGAATATAAGACATACAGTATTTTCAGTTGTTTCACACTTTTTTGTTAATTATATAATTCAACATGTGTTAATTCATAGTTTTGATGCCTTCAGAGTGAATCTACAATTTTCATAGTCATGAAAATAAAGAAAACGCTTTGATTGAGAAGGTGTGTCCACACACACTATGACTTATCTCGGCTAAGATAAAGCCTAGATCCTCAGGCTACATTCACACTATGGGCATAGCCAGGATCAAACCTACGGGGGGGTCAGAATCTCATACTGTTCCGCAGAATTTCATACTGCACACCTCAGCTGCTGCAGAACCTCATACTTCACACCCCTACACTTGAAAATAAAGCCTGCACCTTAAGAAGATGTGGTGATGAATGGAGTCTATTTATTCCAACTATCAGTTGATGTTGATGTTACTGAAGACGTGCAATGCCTCTCCTGGGCGTCCTTTTGGGCAGCTATGAGGTGTACCTGACTGGTGCTAAAAAAAAAAAAAAAAAAAAAAAAAAAAGGAGTGTTAGTCTGTGTGCTATCCGGCTTTCATTCTTTTTGGTACAGATATGAAATGGATAGACATATGGCTAAATGGATATATAGATAGAGCAGATTTCTAATCTGCTTTTGCTATTGAAAACATTATCTGAGCTCAAAAACCTTTCAGGTGATGCGGTTTTTTAAAAAGCTGATCTGCTTTTGCAACTGAAAAACGTATCCTCAAAAAACGCAGGAAAAACGCTGTGTGAATGTAGCCTTAGATCAGGAATAGAAGTGTCATTTATAGCAGGGCTGTGGAGTCGGTAAGCCAAACCTGCGACTCCGACTCCTCAATTTCCCTTACACCGACTCCAACTCCGACTCCCACATATATTGCTTATATTTAAGTGAAAAATTTATTGTAGTACAATGTGAACCTCAGACATTTAATCATTTTTATGATCCAATAATCAAGATATTTAGATAGAATAGAATATATATTGGTGTGCTACCCGGTTTTCATTCTTTTTGGTACAGATACGATTTGGATAGACAGATATGGATAAATGGATAGATAGAGCAGATTTCTAATCTGCTTTTGCTATTGAAAACATTATCTGAGCTCAAAAACCTTTCAGGTGATGCAGTTTTTTAAAAAGATGATCAGCTTTTGCAGCTGAAAAACGTATCCTCAAAAAACACAGGAAAAACGCTGTGTGTGAATGTAGCCTTAGATCAGGAATATAACAGCCATTTATAGGACATTTCATAACTTTCCCAAACTCCTATGAAAAAATATTCAGCACATCCTGCATTGAATTACTGTACCCAATTTATTATATATTTTAGGAGTCGGTCCATTTTATACCGACTCCAACTCCGACTCCACCAAAATGAGCACCGACTCCGACTCCACAGCCCTGATTTATAGGACATTTCATAACTTTACCAAATTCTTATGAAAAAATATTCAGCATATTCTGCATTGAACTAATGTACCCAATTTATTACATATTTTAGGAGTCGGAGTCGGTCCATTTTATACCGACTCCAACTCCACCAAAATGAGCACCGACTCTGACTCCACAGCCCTGACATCAACACACCATATGTGATCAAAACCTACTTTCAAAGCACAGTGCAAAGCTCAGAAAGGAAGAAGCGCAATATTGGAGCTCATATTTTGCTGGAATGGTTTGAGGGTGCCATGTCACAATGGCAGAGCCCATGAGGAGCCAAATCAACAGAACCCCCTATTGACATCATGTTACAAACTACACCTCTCAAAATTAATCTATGGGTGCAGTGAGCATGTTGACACTGCATGTGCCTCACAGAAATTTATACCATTGGGTGGCGAAGAAAGAAGAATTACATTTTTACCGCTAAAATGTTATTTTAGCCTCAAATAGGACAAAATGGACCTCTCAGTTTGTTGTGCAAATTCTCCTGCGTACACCAAAACCCTTCATGTAATAGGGAACTGCTTTTGAGGCACAGTAAAAAGCTCAGAAGGGAAGGAGCACCATATTATTGTGTAGAACTTACTGTTATGGTTTGCGGATGCCATGACTCACTGGGAGACAGGACTTTGAGTGGCCTATATATCATTATTTATTTATACAGCACCATTGATTCCATTGTGCTGTACATGAGAAGGGGTTACATACAAATTACAGATATCACTTACAGTAAACAACCTAACAATAACAGACTGGTACAGAGGGGAGAGGACCAGACCTTACATTCTTGGAAACTCCCAAAAAGTGATAGCATTTTAAAAACCGCACCCCTCAACTACTTTAACCTCTTAGTGACTGGGCCAAATTTATTTTTTTATTTTTTTTTTTGAAATCTGACATGTCACTATGTAGTAATAAATAACTCTGGAATGCAACGTATCCCATTGATTATGAGAGATATTTTTCGTGCCACATCATACTTTGAGATTATAGTAAATTTAGGTTGATATGTTTTGTGTTTATACAAAAATCAGAAAACAAAGACATAAATGTGCAGTTTTCAAACGTTAACCTCTTTCTGACATCAGACGTACCATCCCGTCCATGGGACACAGGCCCCTATGCCCATGGACGGGATAGTACATCTAGCGCAATCAGCGGCGCCCACGTGGTGAGCGCCGCTGATCACGGCCCGATGTCAGCTGATTATCACAAAGACACCCGGCACTATGTGTCAGGGGCGGTCACGGACCGCCCCCGACACATAAACCCCTTGCACACCGCGATCAAACACGGTGATCTGTGTTTGATCAGCGATCTGTCACAGGACAGTGATGTCCCCCCTGGGACAACCTAATAAAGTTTATAAAAAAAAAAACCGCTAAATAAAATATATATATTTATATATTCCCTAATAAATTCATTTTTTTTAAATAAAAAAAAAAAAAAAAAACACAATAAAAGTACACATTTGGTATCGCCGCGTCCGTAACGACCTGCCCTATAAAACTGTCCCATTAGTTAACCTCTTTAGCGAACCCCTTAAAAAAAATAAAAAAAAAACGAAGCAAAAAATAATGATTTATTATCATACCGCCGAACAAAAAGTGCAATAACGCGCGATCAAAAAGACGCATATAAATATCCATGGCACCGCTGAAAATGTCAGCTTGTCCCGCAAAAAACGAGCCACCACACAGCATCATCAGAGAAAAAATAAAAAAAGTTATAGCTCGCAGAATAAAGCGATGCAAAAATTATTTTTTATATAAAATTGTTTTTATTGCATAAAAGCGCCAAAACATAAAAAAACCACTTAAATGAGGTATCGCTGTAATCGTACTGACCCGAAGAATAAAACCGCTTTATCAATTTTACCGCACGCGGAACGGTGTAAACGCACCCCCCCCAAAAGAAAATCATGAAACGCTGGTTTTTGTTCATTCTGCGTCCCAAAAATTGGAATAAAAAGCGATCAAAAAATGTCACGTGCCCGAACATGATACCAATAAAAACATCAACTCGTCCCGCAAAAAATAAGACCTCACATGACTCAGTGGGTCAAAATACGGAAAAATTATAGCTCTCAATGTGGTGATGCAAAAACTATTTTTACAATAAAAAGCGTCTTTTAGCGTGCGACAGCTGCCAAAAATAAAAACCGCCATAAATAGTAAATCAAACCCCCCGTTATCACCCCCTTAGTTAGGGAAAAATAATAAAATTTAAAAAATGTATTTATTTTCATTTTCCCATTAGGGTTAGGGCTAGGGTTAGGGTTAGAGCTAGGGCTAGGGTTGGGGCTGAGATTAGGGTTAGGGGTGTGTTGGGGTTAGGGTTGGAGCTAGAATTGGGTGTTCTCCACTGTTTGGGCACATCAGGTGCTCTCCAAAAGCAACATGGCGTCTGATCTCAATTCCAGCCAATTCTGTGTTGAAAAAGTCAAATGGTGCTCCTTCCCTACCAAGCTCTGCCATGCGCCCAAACAGTGGTTTACCCCCCACATATGGGGTATCAGCCTACTCAAGACAAATTGCAAAACAACTTTTGGGGTCCTATTTCTCCTGTTGCCCTTAGGAAAATAAAAAATTGGGGGCAAAAATATCATTTTTGTGGGAAAAAAAAATATGATTTTTTTATTTTCACGCCCGGGCGTTATAAACTTCTGTGAAGCCCTTGGGGGTTCAAAGTGCTCACCACGCATCTAGATAAGTTCCGTGCGGGGGGGGGTCTAGTTTCCAAAATGGGGTCACTTGTGGGGAGTTTCCACTGTTTAGGCACATTAGGGGCTCTTCAAAGGCAAGATGACACCCGCAGAGCATTCCATCAAAGTCTGCATTCCAAAACGTCACTACTTCCCTTCCGAGCCCCGATGTGTGCCCATACAGTAGTTTTCTCCCACATATGTGGTATCAGGGTACTCAGGACAAATTGGACAACAATTTTTGGGGTCCATTTTCTCCTGGTACCCCTGGGAAAATAAAAAAATTGGGGACTAAATGATCATGTTTGTGGAAAAAATACGGTTTTATTTTCACGCCCGGGCGTTATAAACTTCTGCGAAGCACTGGGGGAGTTCAAAGTGCTCACCACACATCTAGATAAGTTCCTTAGGGGGTCTAGTTTCCAAAATGGGGTCACTTGTGGGGGGATTCCACTGTTTAGGTACATCAGGGGCTTTCCAAACGCGACATGGTGTCCGATCTCAATTCCAGCCAAAAAAGTCAAATGGCGCTGTTTCCCTTCCGAGCTCTGCCATGCGCCCAAATAGTGGTTTACCCCCACATGTGGGGTATCAGCGTACTCAGGACAAATTGCACAATAACTTTTAGGGTCCTGTTACCCTTGGGAAAGTAAGAATTGAGGGTGAAAAGATCATTTTTGTGGAAAAAATATGATTTTATAATTGTACCGCTGTACGTTATAAACTTCTGTGAAGTCCTCACCACATATCTAGATAAGTTCCTTGGGGGGGGGTCTAGTTTCCAAAATGGGGTCACTTGTGGGGGGTTTCCACTGCTTAGGTACATCATGGGCTCTTCAAACGTGACATGGCATCCGATCAGAATTCTAGCCAATTTTGCATTGAAAAAGTCAAACGGCGCTCCTTCCCTTCTGAGCTCTGCCATGCGCCGAAACAGTGGTCCCCCCCCACATATCAGGTATCAGCGTACTCAGGACAAACTGCACAATAACTTTTGCAGTCCAATTTATCCTGTTAAGGCCCCGTCACACTAAGCGACTTACCAGCGATCCCGACACCGATATCAAGGTGTCAGGATCGCTGGTAAATCGCTATGTGATCGCTGGTGAGCTGTCAAACAGACAGCTTCACCAGCGATCAGCACAGCGATGCCGAGCGCCTGGCATCGCTGGCCATCCTGTAAAAAATAGAATCAAAATAAAAAATATAGTTATTCTCACCTTCCGACGTCCTGTTCAGCCATCCTGCCTCTCTCCACGCTCCGGTCCCAGTGATCCTTTGCACGAATGACCGCGAGATGTCACAGTCTCGCGGGATAACAAAGTCTCGCGGTCATTCGTGCAAAGGATCACTGGGACCGGAGCGTGGAGAGAGGCGGGATGGCTGAACGCGACGTCGGAAGGTGAGAATAACTATATTTTTTTAATTATTTTTTACACCTGATCGCTGGTCTCCCGCCTGTCACACGCAGCGATGCGTGCTGGCCAGCGGGAGACCAGCGACCAAAGAAATGTCCAGAGATTTCTTCCAGCGATCAGCGATACCGGGGGGGGGACGCTCGCTGATCGCTGTCACACACAGCGATCTCGCTGGTGAGATCGCTGTTATGTCGCAAAAGTTGTGACTCAGCAGCGATCTCGCTACCGAGATTGCTTAGTGAGACGGGGCCTTTACCCTTGGTAAAAAAAAAAAATTGAACCTGAAGTATTTTTTTGTAAATAGTTAAATGTTCATTTTTTTAAAATATTCAAAAAATTCCTGTGAAGCACCTGAATTTAATAAACTTCTTGAATGTGGTTTTGAGCACCTTGAGGGGTGCAGTTTTTAGAATGGTGTCACTTTTGGGTATTTTCTATCATATAGACCCCTCAAAGTGGCTTCAAATGTGATGTGGTGCGTAAAAATAAAATGGTGTTGTAAAAATGAGAAATCGCTGGTCAACTTTTAACCCTTATAACTTCCTAACAAAAAAAAATTTTGGTTCCAAAATTGTGCTGATGTAAAGTAAATATGTGGGAAATGTTACTTAAGTTTTTTGTGTGCCGTATCTCTGTGATTTAAGGGCATAAAAATTCAAAGTTGGAAAATTGCGAAATTTTCAAAATTTTCGCCAAATTTCCGTTTTTTTCACAAATAAACGTAAGTTATATGAATGAAATTTTACCACTAACATGAAGTACAATATGTGACGAGAAAACAATGTCAGAATCACCGGGATCCATGGAAGCGTTTCAGAGTTATTACCTCATAAAGGGACAGTGGTCAGAATTGTAAAAATTGGCCCAGTCATGAACGTGCAAACCACCCTTGGGGGTGAAGGGGTTAAGGCTGGGTTCACGTGTAGCGGAACTATTGCGGAAATTACCGCGAGAATTCCGGAATTCCATTCCGCGGGAAAATCGCATTTTAAATTCCCACGATTTTCCCGTGGAAAAACTAACAATTTGCAAGCGTAATTAGCTTGCAGAATTGCTAGCGTTTTCCCAAGCGATCTGTAGGATCGCTTGGAGAACTGATTGACAGGTTGGTCACACTCGTCAAACATAGTGTTTGACGAGTGTGACCAACTTTTTACTATTGAGGCCGCCTATGCGGCATCAATAATAAAAGATAGAATGTAAATAATAAAAAAAAATATATATTGTTATTCTCACCTTCTGACGTCCCGCGCAGCCTTCCCGCCTCTCTCCATGCTCCCGGTCCCAGTAATCCTTTGCGACAATTACCGCGATGACGTCCGTTCTCGCGGGATCGTGACGTCTCGCGGTTATTCGCGATGACATTGCGCGAATGACCTCGAGACTTCGCGATCCCGCGAGAACGGACGTCATCGCTCGCAAAGGCTTACTGGGACCGGGAGCGTGGAGAGAGGCGGGAAGGCTGCGTGGGACGTCAGAAGGTGAGGATAACAATATTTTTTATTTTAAATTCTATTTTTTTTTACAGGGATATGGTACCCAAAGCCCGGAGGACGGTCTCCTCTCCTCCGGACCGTGGGTACCATCCGCAAATGTTCTGCTTACTTTTCGCATGGTGGGCACAGCCACATGCGGAAAGTAAGCAGAACAATGCATTCTTATGAGTGCGGGATCACCGCGATTCCGCGAAATTAATGAGCATGCTGTGTTTTTTACCGCGAAGCAATTCCGCCGCGGGAAAAAACGCAGCATTAGCACAGGATTGCGGAATCCCATAGGAATGCATGGGAAATCGCGAGGTTAAATCCGCCGCAGAAATGCAAAAAAAAGCGCCACGTGTGAACGCAGCCTAAATGATTATCCCTTTAATCCAGATAGTCATACCACACAAACATTAATAAATGACAATTCCCTTGAGTCTACTTTACATCAGCAACATTTGTACAATGTTGTTTAATTTTGTTAACATTTTAAAGGGTTTAAAAATTTAGAAAAATTAAAGTTTATTTTAGTTTATTTGGCCATGAACTGCCATGGCAAGTATCATCAGGACCACATGATCAAGATCTCAGGGGGCCAATGGGGCTAAAGAGTGAGCCCTCCACTCTGTTAACCATCTAGATGGCGTAGTCACCATTGACAGAAGCATCTAAGGGGTTAAACGAGCATATTCGGTGCCAACACTGATCGCGGCTGATGCAGCAAGTTGTCATCTATAGTGTACAGCTGACAGCTACAGGATTGTCACCCATAGGGGTGGGAGGGTGATAGGCTCTTATTGCAGACATATTGGAGGTCACTGAGGGGTTAAAAAATTTCCCGACAATAGTTTTAACACTTCAGTTGCTACACAGGAATTAATGCAATGTAGAATGAAAAAAAAATTAAAATGTAACCTCTAAAATGTTGATTTAGCCCCAAATGTCTCACTTTTGCAAGAGTTAACACCAAAAACTGGACCCCACAGTTTGCTACCCACTTTATAAGTGCAGCAATACCCCACACTAGTCAAGTAAAAATCTGTTTGGACAAACGGTAGGGCTTGGAACAGTACATAAGTTTTGGAACACAAATTTGCTGAAATAGATTGCAGGCGATGGGTGAAATGTACACACTTACCAAACACTGATGAAACTCTGCTCAAAAACACTGATGAACAATACATGATGAACGAGAAAAATCAGGTCTGTTTGAATGAGCTCTAAATTACAGTTGCATGCAATTCAGTCCCTTTCAACTAAATGGCAGTGAGCAGAAGCAGCAGGCTTACATGTTCCTTTGCTTTTATGGGTGAGCTGGACTTTCACTATTCGGGTATCGATATTCTATCAAGAACGCTGGCTATTAGTGTAGAAGGCCTGGAGAACTTTAGGCTAATTTCACTCAACCAAAACCACTGTGAGAATCATGTGGGAATAGTGGATGAGGGCAGGTATATCTCGCCCAGATTCCATTCCTATGTGGCCTAGTCTGGTCAGTATCGCACCTTCTTGCTAATGAATAATGGGAGGTGGATATAAAAAGATGCCAGGTGGTTGTGTGAGTGTCTCAGCCTGGGAACACAGAGAGCCTGTCTGTGTGAGAGACACACGTGAGTGAGAGCAGTGCCCACTGCAACTGTGGTTTGGCTGGACGGGAGAAGCCCGCCAGTTGGTAGTTAGGTTGTACTTTGTTTAGTTAGTGCCGGACAGGCAAGGATTTGTTTTATGTTTTATTTCTTTATGCATTGCTTTCACCATTAATAAACCTGACCCAGTGTCAGTTATACCCGAATCCCAGCTCTGCGCCTAAGTTTCATGCTGAACGCACGTGACCCTTGACCCCAGCAAAGGCGATCCCGGAGTGTTTTATCACATTGTGGTGGAGAACGCGGGCATCACGTTGCAAGCATGAGCATGGAGGACGTGGTGAAAGCGCTGGTACAGTCCACCGCCGTCCAGCAAGAAGCTAATCGGGTGATGATGGCCCAGCTGAAGGAGTTGGTGGACTTGACAGCTACCGATCGTTCGCTTCTCCAGCAGGTGGCGCAGCGCCTGGCAAGCCTACATGAGGTTAACCTGGAAGCCGAGTCGAGAGTGATTCACGTGAGTCGGTACTGGCAGAAGATGACGACCGAAGATGACGTCGAGGCATACCTGACCACGTTTGAACGGACGGCGGTACGAGAAAAATGGCCGAAGGCACGATGGGCCGGCCTGATTGCCCCGTTTCTTTCCGGTGAGGCCCAAAAGGCGTATTATGACTTAGAGCCTGAAGCTCCGCAGGACTTTGACAAACTGAAAGCCGAGATCTTGGCCCGGCTGGGAGTGACGACCGCTGTCCGTGCACAGAGAGTGCATCAATGGACTTATCAGCCGGATAAACCACCGCGGTCACAGATGTTCGACCTGATCCACGTGACGAAGAAGTGGCTACAACCCGAGGTGCTGACAGCGCCAGAGATAATCCAGAGAGTCGTCATGGACAAGTACCTGAGAGCTCTACCGCCAGCCCTGAGGAAGTGGGTAAGCCATGGAAATCCTACAACGGCAGATCAACTGGTGGATCTGGTTGAACCTTACTCCGTGGCGGAAGGACTCCGAGATGACGTTACCCCACCTCGTTCTTCATCATCTCCACGTGGAACCGGTAAGACTGTTCCAGGGAGTAGGGGAGATGGAAAAATCCCTAAGACAGTGGGGGAGGAAAACGGGACTGCCCGCACTGCGAGGCCGAGAGTAACGAACTATGGTCTAAGCAAGGGGCCCGTTAGGTGTTTCCGCTGCCAAGAGATGGGACATATTGCTGCGAACTGTCCGGTCACTACTGAACCCATGCAGTGCGACGTCACGGACTCTAAAAACCGCATGTCTATGGTTGCACGGGTAGTGAGTGTGAATGCCGGTCAAAAGGATGCGGAAAAACACTTGTGTGATTTAACTGTTGATGGCAAAAATGTGGTGGCATTGTTAGACTCGGGAAGTGTGGTGACTCTGGTGAAGGCCAGTCTGGTGTCAGCCCCGACTGGACCATCAGACAAATTTTCTGTAACGTGTGTGCATGGAGACACCTGTTCGTACCTCACCACGGTCAGATGCATTACTACTTCCTATGGGTCTGTGCAACATAAAGTGGGACTCGTCCCGGCGTTATTGCATGATGTTATCCTGGGCCGGGATTTTCCCCACTTCTGGCAATTGTGGGAGAATCAGTTGATGCCCTTGGGTAATCGTGTACATGATTCTTCTCCCAGGGCGCGTGGGGGTCCCGAGCCCCTGGAAGAGGTCTCCCCGGAAGACTCGGGGGAGGAGTCTGCGGGAGATGACCTGCAGTTCCCGTTTTCAGTCATGGCGGGTGATGCGGAGCAGACCGGGGAAGAGGAGGAGGCCGACAGCCGTCCACCTCCCCGTTTGCCGGATTTAGAAGTTCAGAAAGATGACTTCCAAAGCGAGCAAATAAAGGATCCTACCCTTTCTCAGGCTAGGACAAATGTAAAAGTGATAAACGGGGTACCCGTAGAACCTGGCTCTAGGCTGGCATATCCTTACATGGTTCTGGAGAATGATTTACTCTATCAGATAGAGAAAAAGGGGGAAGGTACGGTGCAACTATTAGTCGTGCCAAAACCCTACCGGCGGCAGGTGCTGGACCTGGCCCACGGACATGTGATGGGAGGTCACCTGCGAGTCCAGAAAACCACCGAAAGGATATTACACTGTTTTGTTTGGCCAGGCATGCATCACGATATTCGTGTATATTGTGAGTCTTGTCCTGACTGCCAAGCCTCTGCACCTAAGCCCCGGTTCTGTAGCCCTTTGGTACCCCTACCTATTAATGAAGTCCCGTTTGAGAGGATTGGGATGGATTTAGTTGGACCCCTTCCACGGTCTGCACGTGGACACCAACATATCCTGGTCATCTTGGATTATGCCACTCGTTACCCGGAGGCCATCCCTTTGCGTAACACGGCCACCAAGACGATTGCCAAGGAACTGGTGCATGTGTTTAGTCGGGTCGGTATACCAAAACAGATACTCACCGACCAGGGGACCCCCTTTATGTCCAGGGTAATGAAGGAGCTCTGCCGATTGTTACAAATTGAACCGTTACGCACATCCGTGTATCATCCTCAAACAGACGGGTTGGTCGAACGGTTCAATAAAACTCTGAAGCAGATGCTGAGAAAGGTGATAGACAAGGATGGGAAGAACTGGGACTATTTACTTCCGTATTTGCTTTTTGCCATCAGGGAAGTACCCCAGTCTTCCACGGGATTCTCGCCTTTCGAGTTATTGTACGCCCGACGTCCTCGCGGACTGTTAGACGTTGCAAAAGAAACCTGGGAGGGTCAGGTCACTCCGTTTAAAACAGTGATAGATCACGTCACACAAATGCAGGACCGTATTGCGGCTGTTATGCCTATAGTCAAAGAACACATGATGCAGGCTCAAGGAGCCCAAAAAAGAATCTATGATAGGGGCGCCAAGATCCGTACGTTTGCACCCGGAGATAGGGTGTTGATCCTGGTCCCCACGGTGGACAGTAAGTTCCTGGCAAAGTGGCAGGGCCCCTTTGAGATTAAGGAAAGAGTTGGTGAAGTAAACTACAAAGTATACCAGGCAGGTAAGCGGAAACTTGAACAGATTTATCATGTAAATCTGATAAAACCCTGGAAAGATCGGTCTGCCTTGTCAGCGGAGCTGGCCCGTCCCGTCTGCTCGCATACCATACCGGAGGTACGGGTTGCAGAGACTCTCTCGGAGCGGCAAAAGACTGAGGTCAGGCAGTTTCTACTTCACAACCAAAAGGTTTTCTCAGAAAAACCCGGGCAGACTACGCTAATGAAACATGACATCGTAACAGAACCTGGTGTCACAGTTCACGTAAAGCCCTACCGAATCCCGGAAGCGCGTCGTGAAGCCGTTTCCCGAGAAGTGAAGGCAATGTTAGAGTTAGGTGTCATTGAGGAATCGCACAGTGCTTGGTCCAGCCCGATTGTGCAAATTCCTAAACCGGACGGCACCATCCGGTTCTGCAATGACTTCAGGAAACTGAATGCGGTCTCAAAATTTGATGCCTACCCTATGCCCCGGGTCGACGAGTTAATAGATCGGTTAGGAAAAGCCCGGTATATTACGACCCTAGACCTAACAAAGGGGTATTGGCAGATCCCTCTGGCGGAGGCTGCCAGAGAAAAGACGGCATTTGCTACCCCAGAAGGTCTATTTCAGTATGTGTATATGCCGTTTGGACTGCACGGGGCACCGGCGACCTTCCAGAGACTGATGGATCGAGTCTTGAGGCCACATAGGCGGTACGCTTCGGCCTATTTGGATGACATTGTCATTTACAGCTTGGACTGGGAAACTCATCTCCAGAAAGTACAAGCTGTGATTGACGACCTGTGGGAGGCAGGTTTAACCGCGAACCCCAAGAAATGTCACATCGGGCTAGAAGAAGCCCGGTATTTGGGGTATGTAATTGGGAGGGGTGTTGTTAAACCCCAGGTTGATATGATTCAGGCGGTTCAGGACTGGCCACAACCTGTCAACAAGAAGCAGGTGCAAGCCTTCCTGGGGATCGCCGGCTATTATCGCCGGTTCATACCCAATTTTGCAGCAATCGCTACCCCCCTGACGGATCTTACAAAAGGGAAAGACTCCGTCATGATTAAATGGAGTTTAGCGGCTGAAGAAGCCTTCCATAGCCTAAAACGGGCACCGTACTGGTGACTCCGGACTTCCGCAGCGAGTTTGTGGTACAAACGGATGCCTCTGATACCGATATCGGGGCCGTACTCTCACAAGTGAGGGACGGAGTGGAACACCCAGTCCTCTATCTCAGCAGGAAGCTGAATAAACACGAGCAAAGGTATGCAGTCGTAGAAAAAGAGTGCCTCGCCATTAAGTGGGCTCTAGAGGCCCTCATATATTACCTGGTGGGCCGAAAGTTCAGGCTGATCACGGACCATGCCCCTCTCAAGTGGATGCACTTGAACAAGGAACGGAATAGCCGGGTGACCAGGTGGTTCCTTGCCCTGCAGGCCTACACTTTTACGGTGGAGCACCGCCCAGGGCTACAGATGGGAAATGCAGATGCCCTGTCCCAAGTGCACTGTTTGGCGGGTGTCATTGCTCGACCGGAGAGGTCTGAGCAGAGGGGGGGGGGATATGTGAGAATCATGTGGGAATTGTGGATGAGGGCAGGTATATCTCGCCCAGATTCCTTTCCTATGTGGCCTAGTCTGGTCAGTATCGCACCTGCTTGCTAATGAATAATGGGAGGTGGATATAAAAAGATGCCAGGTGGTTGTGTGAGTGTCTCAGCTTGGGAACACAGAGAGCCTGTCTGTGTGAGAGACACACGTGAGTGAGAGCAGTGCCCACTGCAACTGTGGTTTGGCTGGACGGGAGAAGCCCGTCAGTTGGCAGTTAGGTTGTACTTTGTTTAGTTAGTGCCGGACAGGCAAGGATTTGTTTTGTGTTTTATTTCTTTATGCATTGCTTTCACCATTAATAAACCTGACCCAGTGTCAGTTATACCCGAATCCCAGCTCTGCGCCTGAGTTTCATGCTGAACGCACGTGACCTTTGACCCCAGCAAAGGCGATCCCGGAGTGTTTTATCACACCAGCAATAACAATTAGAAAGATGGTGTGCTCGAACAAAGATAATTTTCTAAATTTAAAAGAAGAAAAGTGTGTGGAGGTAAGCTAAACCAACATCTCAAATTTACAGGAGGTTAAGGCCTCTTTCACACATCCGGCTTTTGTAATCCGGCACGATGCGGTGAAATTTTTAATAACCGGATCCGGTTTTGTCCCATAAACTTTCATGGTCGCCGCATCGTGCCGGATGGTTATGCGTCGTGTCCGGTTGTTGCCAGACACGGCAAAAATTAGCCGCCCGGCATCTGCAAAAAACGTTTTTTGTCAGCGCCGGACCGGCTTTTTCCACAGCGCATGCCCGGACTCTGTGAATGTTAACCCCACAAGTGTCCGGCGAGAGAGAGAGAGAGATCCCTCTCGCCCGGACACTTGTGAGAGATCTCTCTCGCCGGGCACTTGTGGGGTTAACACTCACAGTGTCTGGGTGAGAGAGATCTCTCTGTGAGGTTAACCCCACAAGTGCCCGGCAAGAGAGAGATTCTCTCGCCTGGACACTGAGTGTTAACCCCACATGTCTCTCTCCACTCCCCTCTCCCCTCCCCTCCCTTTCAGCAGCTGTCTCTCTCGTCCACCGGTGTATATGTTCCTCCTGCGGCTCCTTTAAATCATGTCCGAGCCGTATCAGACGCCGCATACACATCCGGTGTCACCGCTGCAGGCCGGATCTGGCGGCCCGGCTTTTCGCCGCACGCCGCTGGACCCCACACACCGGATGTGTGAAAGTAGCCTTAATCTCCATCTGCTCAAAAAAATGAATGGCATCTGCAATGTCACATTGCTTAGATAATGAAAGTTCACATTTATCACACAAAAAATAAAAAAAAAACAAAAAAAAAAAAAACAGTCAGCTTAATTAAAAGTACAGGGGTTGGACAAAATAATGGAAATGTTTTGGCACCATAATCTTCGAACATGTTATAAACATGCAAACCGTGACATATGGTAATGTTTTGTAGTTGATTATTCGTGTTATGTGATATGAATATGTAAATTAACTGTTTGTTTTGCAGAATTGTAAGAACATTGATGAGAACCTGATACCAATGGCAGACCTCTCGGATTTTCAAAGAGGCCAAATTGTTGATGCTTGTATGGCAGGCGCTAGTGTAACAGAAAGTGCCCGAATGCTCGGCGTGTCAAGAGGTACTGTCACCAAAGTAATGACTGCGTTTGAAAGAGAAGGAAAAACATCCACAGCAAAGCACAGGTACGGCCAAAAGTAGAAGTTGACTGAGAGAGACCGTCGGACTCTAAAGCGAATTGTGAGAGAGGATCGCAAGACCACGGCTCCCAAAATCACTGCTGAGCTCAATGAACACCTACAGAGCCCAGTTTCCACGAAAACTGTTCGTCGGGAGCTGCACAAATCTGGATTCCACGGAAGAGCTGCAATTAGAAAACCACTGCTCTCAATGACAAATGTTTCCAAGCTTTTAGAGTGGTGTAGAAACCTCTAGAATTGGTCCCTCGAGCAGTGGAAACATGTGATATTCTCAGACGAATCATCGTTTACCCTATTTCCGGACTCCGGCCGAGTGTACGTTTGGGTTTGGAGACAGCCGAAAGAAGCATTCCATCCAGACTGCCTTCTCCCAACCATAAAACATGGTAGAGGTTCTGTGATGATCTGGGGTGCTATGTCATGGAGATCTGCCAGGCCAATGATATCCCTTCATGGAAGAATTAACAGCCGCGATTATTTAGGCATTTTGGCCGACCAAGTGCATCCTATTGTTCAAGCACCAATTCATACAGCTAGAATCGTTAATGCATGGCACGAGGAACATTCTAATGAAGTTTAGCATGTCATTTGGCCCCACAATCCCCAGACCTCAACATTATTGAGCATTTATGGTCGATTTTAGAGATTCAAGTTAGACATCGATTTCCGCAGCCATCATCGCTCAAAGAACTGGAGGGTGTTTTAACTGAAGAATGGGCTATAATTCCTTTGGAAACAATTCACACCTTGTATGAATCCATACCTTGGAGAATTGAGGCTGTAATCACCGCAAAAGGTGGACCTACACCATATTCAACCAACTTTTGTTGATGTTTCCATTTCCAGGTGTTTCCATTATTTTGTCAAACCCCTGTAGGTGTCCCACAAATAAAAGTGCTGTTTAATGGATAATCAATTATTTCCACAGTGGTATGTGTTTAAAAATTTCAATCCAGAGATATTTCTAATGATGTTTTTGCCTATAAAATAAGTGTTTGGACGCTAAATCAGCTAAGCAAATTAATGAGAAATTCCTCAAAGAAAATCGACAGTACAATATTCGGAGGGGGTGTTGCTGCTAATACAAGCTCCACCATGTGACCATGCCTATGAAGGAGAGTGGGGAACTCTTATCTCCTTTCTATTAATTGGTGGGGGGTTTTAGTAGTGAATCGGTAATAAGTGTATTTCATAGGAAAACCCCATTTAATCTATATATCTGGCAAACATAATTGCACCCACTCACCAAAGAAAAAGCACTGATGTTAAGGAGCTTACAACAAATTTCGGACAAAACGAGAACACTGAAGACAAATAACAGCTACTGATTGACTGCAGCGCTCGCGTGACGCCCCACTTCCAAGTCCATCTGAGCAGAAAACGTGTTGCTGCCTACCAAAATGAGCATCCCAATCACTAGCATAAAAGATATATGATGTACTAGTTCAGTGAGATTACAAGCCTATTCTACAAGGTCAACAACTGACCCAGGTCTCTTTACATCGGCCTAGTACATTCCTAAATAAGAGCTGTATAGTCACCTATCCAAACTTTATCATAAGCCCCTGGAAATGTTTTCCTGGTGCCATAATGATCACTGTATAGTGACCTCCAGTAATAATGTAGTATTGACAAGATAGTGGCAGATAATCCAAGAACCACTGTAAAACATTAACAACATTCAGAATGGTGGCGTGCCTGAGGTCAAATCCCACCAAGGACAACATCTAAGAGTTTGCATGGATTTCCTCCCACACTCAAAATACATACTGACAGGGAATTTAGATGGGGAGTTACATTGCGGACAGTGATGGCAATGTCTATAAAGAGTTGTGAAAATTAATGGTGCTACTTAAACAGGTAAAATAATTCCGTAAGTTCCTAATGAAAAGAGAACCTGTAACCAGGTCAAAAGTGGCCAGTTTCTGCTTTCATATCATTATTGCGCCCCCTGTGAAGAATATTAGAGAAATCATTTCATGTCAATCATGAGAGAGAAATTTTTCAGCTGCCAGAACAGAGTTTAAGGTTAAATTTGCGGCCGAGGCAAGTCCTCCGAGTATGCGCAATGTAAAATGCGGATCCGGCCGCCCGAAGAAACGTTGCATTGTCTGTCCAGGCATGTCGGCGGATGCCAAAATTTTGGCGGATACGCAAAAAAACGGATCCAACAGATGGCCATCCGTCAAGATCCGCCGGTAATGCAACTCAATGGGAAAAAAAACGGATCCGCCAAGCAAAACATGGATTTTTGTGAGTACTCACCGTAAAATCCTTTCCTCCGAGACGCTCATTGGGGGACACAGGTACTGTGGGTGTATGCTACCGCCATCTGGAGGCTGACACTAGGCAAACACCACAAGGTTAGCTCCTCCCCCGCCATATACACCCTCGCCCCGATTGTGGGCGGAAGCCAGTTTAGTGTAAAAGCAGGAGAACAACAACAATCAGCCTTAATGCAGTAAACAATATGTCTGGCAAGGGACAACCCTGATACTTACGAAAAAAGGCACATTAATTAAATAACCACGAGCCAACCGGCTAACAGGGTGGGTGCTGTGTCCCCCAATGAGCGTCTCGGAGAAAAGGATTTTACGGTGAGTACTCACAAAAAATCCATGTTTCTCCTTTGTCTCATTGGGGACACAGGTACTGTGGGACGTCCTAAAGCAGTCCCTGGGTGGGAGATTGACTCACCGATCCAAGCTGCATGCACCTCTTTTGTTCAAAGCTGCGCCACTGCTGCTTGGAGAATCCTTCTACCCAGGCTCACATCCGCCGAAGCCTCAGTATGGATACTGTAATGTTTAGTAAATGTGTGCAGGCTGGACCAGGTTGCTGCCTTGCATACCTGTTCCGCCGAGGCCTGATGCCGAAGCGCCCAAGTGGTGTGAAGAGCTTTCTCTACGCGATGTACCGGTGCCGGACAGAACGAAGGCAAGACAATATCCTCATTGATGTGAAAAGAGGAAACCACCTTCGGAAGAAAGGGGGGGAGCTGGTCTAAGCACCACCTTATCCTTGTGGAAAGCGAGAAAAGGTGCTCGGCAAGATAGGGCCGTCAACTCCGAGACTCACCTAACGGAGGTAATGGCTACCAAAAACACCATCTTCCAAGAGAGGAACGCTAAGGAAATATCCTGTAGCGGCTCAAAAGGCGCTTCCTGCAGAACGCTCAGGACCAGGTTAAGATCCCAGGTGCCCATCGGCGCCTTATAGGTTGGGTACTAGATGAGAGACTCCCTGGATGAAAGTCTTTACCTGCATATTAGTAGCAATCTTTCGCTGGAAAAGGACGGACAGCGCCGATATCTGTCTCCTAAGGGAACTCGGGGCCAGCCCCAAGTCTAGGCCTGATTGAAGAAAAGCCAAGATGTTGGGAATAGAGAATGTCAGGGGCGAATGACCCCGCTCTCGACACCAAGTGAAGAAAATTTTCCAGGTGTGATGTAAATTCTCGCTGAGGTCGGTTTCCTGGCGCTAACCATTGTAGCGACCACCTCACGCTCAAAACCTGCTTGAGTTAGAATCCAAGATTCAACAGCCATGCCGTAAAACACAGGCCCCCTGAGTTCGGGTGGAAGATTGGTCCCTGGTGCAGTAAATCTGGGCGCTCCGGCAATCGCCATCGGACGTCGGTGAGCAGCCGCACAAGATCTGCGTACCACGCCCGTTGAGGCCAGTCTGGTGCCAGCAGAATTGCTGAGACTCCCTCTGCTTTGAGCTTCCTGACGACCCTCGGAAGCAATGGCAACGGGGGAAACAGGTATGGAAGGCGAAACTGGTTCCATGGTAGAACCAACGCATCCACCCCGAACGCTTGTGGGTCTCGTGATCGAGCGACGAACACAGGCACCTTGGCGTTCGTTCTGGACGCCATCAGGTCCACATCCGGTATTCCCCACCGTTGGCAAATTTGCTGGAAGACCTCGGGGTGCAGGGCCCATTCCCCCGCCACGACCTCTTGTCGGCTGAGGAAGTCCGCTGCCCAATTTTCTACGCCTGGTATGTAGACTTCCAAAATTATCGACTGGTTCTTCTAAGGCCCAATGAAGCACATGTGCTATCTCTCGCATGGTTGCCCTGCTGTGCGTGCCCCCTTGATGATTTACATAAGCCACAGGCGTGGCATTGTCTGACTGTATCCGAATGGGCCGTCCTGCTAGGAGGTACTGGAAATGCTGCAGCGCCTTCCAGATCGCTCGTATCTCCAACAAGTTGATCGGAAGACGAGCTTCCTGTTGCGACCACCGGCCCTGGGCCGTGTGGTGGCGAAAAACTGCTCCCCAGCTGAGGAGACTGGTGTCGGTCGTGACCACTAGCCAGTGGTCTGGGGGAAACAGCTTCCCCTGAAGGGAGGATCTGGTCATCCACCACTCCAGTGATTGCCTGACCTGAGAGGATAGCTGGCACCTCTGATCGAGGGTGAATGGGTTCTTGTCCCAGGCTGACAAGAGAGCGTGCTGTAGGGGGTCGAAGATGAAATTGAGCAAATGGAATTGCTTCCATTGCCGCCACCATCTTCCCTAGTATCCTCATCCCAAACCGAATGGTGTGAGGGACCGGCTGCTGGAGTTTCAGGACTCCCTGTCGGAGCGCTAGGGTCTTGTTTTGGAGGGAGAATTACCAACCCTTGGGAGGTATCGAAGACCATTCCTAGAAACGCAATCCTCCGAGCTGGGACCAGCGATGATTTCTTCCTGTTGACCAACCAACCTAAGCGGGAGAGTGTATCCAGTGTAATGCTGACATTCACCTTGCACGCCCGAAAAGAGGGACCCTTCACCAAGAGGTCGTCTAAGTATGGCAAGACGACTATGCTCCGCGAGTGTAAGACGGCCATCACGACTGCCATTACCTTCGTGAATACTCTGGGTGCGGTGGCTATCCCGAATGGGAGTGCTGCGAATTGAAAATGTCGACCATTGATGGCGAACCAAAGAAACTTTTGATGCGGAGGAAAAATAGGAACGTGCAGGCAGGCATCCTGAATGTCGATCGAGGCCAAGTACTCTCCCTGCTCCATGGCTGATATAACAGAACAGAGAGATTCCATCCTGAAATGTTTGACTCTGATGAACCTTCAGGAGCTTCAGGTCCAAAACTGGTCTGACTGTCCCATCTTTTTTGCGGACCGCAAACAGATTGGAATAAAAGCCTTGAGCTTTTTCGTGCTCTGGTACGGGAACAATGACTCCATTGTCTTGAAGTGAATCGATGGCCCCTAGCAGTGCTTTCGCCCGAGACTTCACCTTGGGAAGTCGGGAGAGAAAAAATCGTGTTGGAAGGTACCTGATGAACTCTATCTTGTACCCTGAAGTCACCAGTTCTACCACCCATAAGTCGTGTGCTACCTCGGCCCAGATATGGCGAAAAAAGAGCAGGCGGCCCCCCACCCTGCTGCTGTCGCCTACCAAAGGCTCCAAGTCATTTGACTGAGGGTCTCTGGGTCCTGGCTCCTCTCGACCTGGGCTGGGGAGCGCGCATCCTTCCCACCGGAATGGGTCTGTAAGAGACCTGTCGCTCCCCATCCTGGTTGAAGCGCGGTGGGCCGGTCGAACTGGCTGCTGCCATCCATCCGGTGTTGCGAACGGCTCGAAAACGTGTCAGGACCTGACGAAAAGGCTGTTTCGCCTTTTGCTGCGGGAGGAAGCTACTTTTCCCTCCTGTCGCATCGGAGATGAGCCGATCCAATTTCTCCCCGAACAGGCGGCCTCCCTGATAGGTCAAGGACTTCTTGGAAATTGAATCGGCTCGCCAAGTTCTCAACCAGAGGGCCCTCCTAATGGCTATCGCGTTAGCGGCCGCAAATGCTGCCCAATTAGCCGCATCCAAAGAAGCATTAATTAAGTAGTCTCCAGCCATAGCAATCTGACTTGCGACCTCAGACACCTCCGCAGGTAGGCCACTATCCTGCAAGGCGTTATTCAAAGACTCTGAACATGACATCATGGCCTTGGCTACCCACGTCGCCGCGAACGAAGGGGCGAGCGCCGAACCCGATGCATCAAAAACTGATTGCGCCAAAACCTCTGAGCCGATCCGTGGGGTCCTTGATGGACGAGCTGCTAGGCACCGACAACAAGGACTTCGAGGTCAGGCGTGACACTGACGGATCCACCACTGGGGATTCTGCCCAATTCTTACAGAGTTCCGGGGCAAATGGGTATCTCGCCTCTATAGGTTTCTGACCTGAGAAACGCTTGTCTGGGCGTTCTCTGTGGCGCTGCACTATATCCTCAAATTCTGGGTGAGTGCCAAATACTCTATGCGGGTGCTTGGCCCGCTTAAAGGCTACCTTATGGCTCGCGGCCAAGGCAGCATCATCTTCAATCCCCAGGGTTTGATTGACTGCTTCAATAAGGCTGTCCACTGTCTCCCGGCATCCCGGGGTATCTAGATCAAGTGGCTCGTCTGAGTCACGATGCAAACTCTTCCCGCTCCCTGGTGAAAGGGAGCGTGATGCTGAACTCACCGATGCCGAGGCACCGGATAAGCCGGGACACCTCGTATGGGTTCGTTTCCTTCGCCTCTGTCTGGCATGGGAACGGCCCCTGCAGGCCGAAGGTTCCTGTGAGGTGGAGGACCCTTCCCAGATAAGCGTGCCACTATCCTTGCCTCCCTTTGGGGCGTGAAGGGACTCGATCGCCTTTGTAAGCGAAGCCATAGACTGGGATAATGAAAGCGCCCATTCCGGAGGATTCGTTTCTCTGGTTTCAGTCGCCGAGGGAGGCTCCTGGGCGCGTTCGGAGTCGCAGGCCTCGCACACTTTGGCGCTCTGCGCTCGTGGAAACGGGGCCTTACAAGAAGTGCATGCAGCGTAGAGAAAAGTGTGCGTCTTCCCTTTCCCGGCCATATTGAGCCTGCTAGGCGTTTTATATATCCAAACCCAAAAATGCTTCCCCCCCCCTTCTCTATGCGAGGGGAGAGGGTGGGGGAGGAGAGGCCCCCTTGCTGTTTTAGCGGCCTCCGCATCCTGCACTTAAGGTACTGTCACACTTAGCGGTGTACCAGCGATCCCGATATGACGCGGTCAGGATCGCTGGTACATCTCTAAGTGGTCGCTAGTGAGCTGCCACACAAGCAGATCTCACCAGCGACATCGCTGGGGACGGGGGTTGCTACTTACCTGTCACACTAGGCGATCCTGCATCCAGGCTCGTCGCTCGTCTCTCCACAGGAAGCTGACGACGAGAAACAGTCCTGGACGTTCTCGCGCAATCAGCGATAGCCAGCGGGGGAGCAGGTCGTAGGTAAGTATCAGACACAGCGATATCGCTAGCAATATCGCTATAACGTCACAAGTTATAGCGATATTGCAAGCGATATCGCTTAGTGTGACAGTACCTTTACCCGACCTGTGTCCCCCCCCCCCCCCCCCCGACTACGTGCCCGACCTTCTGTGTCTCTGTGGGGTAAGCCGACCTCTTTCCTGGTCGCGGCCTACCCCGCACTAAAGCCAGGGCCTGGATTTATCCGGCGCCCGCCCAGCACTCCAAGGGGCGGGCCACCGGAAGTGACGCATCGCGCCAAGGGCGGTACTTCCGCAGCGGCCTACACCGGCAAAAAGCCGGGGGCTCCATTTTCCTCCCACCGCCACAGCGGCGACGGCCTAACACTGGCAAAAAAGCCGGGGGCTAAATTTTTCTCCCCCCGCTCGTGGCGCCGTGAAATGCTGCGGCGGCAGTGCTGACGGCAAGAACCGCTACTCTTCCTATGGATACAAGGAGGCCCTAGGGAGACGCACACCGCTGCCTGCCGCTGCTGCCCAGGAGCCCCCTGCACGCCCGTACCTTGAATCGCTGTAAACAGGATCCAGGTAGGCCCTTTAGGGCAGACAACAAGCCAGGGAGCGGGGGCTGGTGAGAGGACCCTGGACGGTGCAGCTTCAGCCGAGGAAAGGGACCGTCCACCTCCTTGCAGCACCTTCGTCTTGCGTTGGTGGAGCAGTGGGGGCCACTCGGACGATCTTGTGCCTCTGAATAGCCCATAGTTTCTCTACCTAGGGGTGGTCAGGGCTAGGTCCGGCATCATGTCCCACGTCGCAGGAAAGGATACGTGGAGACGACAATCGCACGTGCTCGCCCGTTGATGGTTTGGGGAAATCGGACCATTTCAATAGGATCCGTTGCCCCTGCCTCCTCTTCTTACAAAAAATAAAGAAAAGGAAACATAAAAGTTCTGGGGAAATTGCCCAGATATGTCCCACGTCGCGGGAAAGGATACGTGGAGACGACACTCGCACGTGCTTGCCCGTTGATGGTTTGGGGAAATCGGACCCTTTCAATAGGATCCGTTGCCCCTGTCTAATCTTCATGGACAAAAAAAGTCTGGAGAAAAAGGACCAGACGTGTGCCTCCACAGACACTAAGCAAAAAACTGGCTTCCGCCCGCAATCAGGGCGAGGGTGTATACGGCAGGGGAGGAGCTAACCTTGTGTTGTTTGCCTAGTGTCAGCCTCCAGATGACGGTAGCATATACCCACAGTACCTGTGTCCCCCAATGAGACGAAGGAGAAATGGCGGATACGTTTTTTTTTTTGCAAAACGGCGGATTTTGACTGATGGTAAAATACAGATGTGTGAAACAGGCCTAAGCGATATCGCTAGCAATATCGCTATAACGTCACTGATTTTGTGACCTTATAGCGATATTGCTAGCGATATCGCTATGTCTGATACTTACCTCCGACCCGCTCCCCCGCCGGTTAGCGCTGATCGCGCGAGAACGGCCTGGGTCGTTTCTCGTCGTCAGCTTCCTGCTGGGCTTCCTGTGGCGCCGACGAGCGACGCGTGGACACAGGCGGGAGGACGTCAGGATCGCCTCGACTGACAGGTAAGTAGCGACCCCCGACCGCTGCTATGTCGCTGGTGAGATCTGCCTGTGTGGCAGCTCACTAGCGACCACTTAGCGATGCACCAGCGATCCTGACCACGTCATATCGCTGGTGCATCGCTAAGTGTGACAGTACCTTTACAGGACAGCTCAGCAGGGGGGTTTAGCCTTCTCAGCTGCAGAGAAGAAATTCACATCCCCAAAAGCTTAGCTAGAATCAAGCTCTTACAGGAAGACCCCTTGCTGATGCTGATACCATGCTGTCTAAGGGCCCCATCACACATAGCGACTCACCAGCGATCCCGACAACGATATAACCTTGTCAGGATCGCTGGTGTGTCACTACATGATCGCTGGTGAGCTGCCAAACAGGCAGCTTCACCAGCGATCAGCACCAGCGACACGCGGGTAACAAGCGACACACGTCGCTTAGTTACCCACTGTGTACCTTAGTTACCAGCGCGCTGGTGCAAGGAGCTGGTAACCAAGGTACACATCGGGTTTCTAAGCGGCGCGCGGCACTTAGAAACCCGATGTGTACCTTGGTTACCAGCTCCCTGCACCAGCACGCTGGTAACTAAGGAACACATCGGGTTTCTAAGCGCTGCGCGCTGCTTAGACACCCGATGTGTACCTTAGTTAACAGCGCCAGCTCGCTGATCTCCCGCCTGCCACACGCAGCGATGCGTGCTGGTCAGCGGGAGACCAGCGATCAAAAAAATGTCCTGGCCATTCCAGTACGATCAGCGATACACGGCAGGGGGGGGCGGTCGCTGGTAAGTGTCACACACAGCGATCTCGCTGGTGAGATCGCTGTTGCGTCACAAAACTTGTGACTCAGCAGCGATCTCGCTAGCGAAATCGCTGTGTGTGACGGGGGCTTTACTGCTTTGTTGGGACAGTTAGGATTTCATAAGAACTTGTCATACATCCTAGCCACACACCAGTTACATTTTTGAGATATCTGGATTGGGCCAAATGCCTTCCTGGGTCTCAAACCATTCTAGAAACCCAGGGTGGGGAGATATATAGAATGGCTACTAGGAGCCAGGTAGCAAAGCTGTGTTTGGTCTCAACACATAGCAGGAACCCAGCTAGATCCGATGGCGTCAATACCTCCTCCTTAGGAGCTATGACCCATCTTGGGTCTTGAAGCTTTAGCCGCTAGAGACAAAGGAATTCAGGATTTGCTCAGAGGGTAAAAGGGGAGTGACCTAAAGGGGTTAAATACTCATGTACAGAATAGCCCATTGCTTTCTCTGGGGAGGTCGTGAGATGACACATTGTGTGGGGAGAAGTTGAGGAACAGAGGGGACCACAAGCCTCCCATGCGGCAGTCCCCCCCGCAAGCAAGGTCTTTCAACTGACTGGTAACCAACTTAAATTCTGCACACTTTTGTACGACCACTATTTGTAGTTGCATATCTGACCATTGTATATATATAACCCTTGTGTATATAGTGTATAGTCTAATGTGCTCTTAAGGCAAATCTATAATTTAACCTTGGGCTACTCTTTTATCTCAATCCACAAGCCCATATTCTCGGCTTAACTTTCCATGATACCGGGGCAGGTTTCTGGCTGACATAATCCCATTAACGGACTGGGTTTATAGCCGAGGAACTGGTGGCAGTCCTACCAGATGCGGTTTCCCTGGAGCTGTTGTGAAAGGGGCCGCTCAGCGAATGTGGTGCCACGTCAGTGACTGCGTGGGCCACATCCTCTCGCTCCTCGTGCCTCCATGGGCCCATGTGAACAGGGGGTGTCTGTGTAGCATGCTGACCTTACGTGTCCCCAGGGGGTGTGTAACGTCACTGATGAAAGTGTGGAGGCCACACTATGTGATCCTTCTGATGGCAGGTGGGATGACGAGGTGTGTTTAAAAAAAGTTTATAGAATTATTAATAAACTAGCTGAAGAGCCCGGCGCTGCCCGGGCATAGTAACTAACTGTGGTTATAGCAAATTATAATTATCCTCCATCCCATAGGCCCGTGCCCATATACCCATCATACATATCCACGATCCCATAGGCCCATGCCCACATACCCATCATACATATCCATGATCCCATAGGCCCGTTCCCACATACCCATCATACATATCCTCCATCCCATAGTCCCATGCCCATATACCCATTATACATATCCTCCATCCCATAGTTGAGTGCCCATATACCCATCACACATCCTCCATCCCATAGTTGAGTGCCCATATACCCATCACACATCCTCCATCCCATAGTCCCATGCCCATATACCCATCATACATATCCACGATCCCATAGGCCCGTGCCCATATACCCATCACACATCCTCCATCCCCTAGGCCCATGCCCATATACCCATCATACGTCCTCCATCCCATAGTTCAGTGCCCATATACCCATCACACATCCTCCATCCCATAGTCAACCATTATGACATCATAATGAGCGGCGGGGCTTGCAACCTATGATGACATCAGCGTCACCATGGCAACCATTATGACATGAGGGGCAGGGCTTGATACACACATTTTCCCCATTATGTAGATAGGGGCAAAATTGTTTGAATCAGAACGCGCGGGGTTAAAATTTCGCCTCACAACATAGCCTATGACGCTCTCGGGGTCCAGACTTGTGACTGTGCCAAATCTTGTGGCTGTAGCTGCGACGGTGGGGATGCCAATCCCGGACACACTCACACTTAAGCTTTATATATTAGATAAGGTGACATTTCCTTTAAACAGAAAGTACAAATGGAAGTGTGAATGCAGCTGTAGCCAATAAGGGTGGGATAAAACCCTGGCAGACAGCATTATGTATACATTTTAATTTCCAAACACTGCTCAGCCTTCAGGCTAGGTGTACGGGTAGCATTAGTGCTTGTTCCCTTGCAGCATTGATATCCCGTGCATACAGAAGAAAAGAAATAACATTTCATAGTACCGGCAAAGTGAAAATTTTTAATCTCATTGACACAATGTCTTTACCCCAAGCGCTTATGAATTACAGAACGCAACGTGTCAATTCTTTCAGCTATTTTCACTCATTCCAGTGAATGCACAGAAACACAAAATACGCAGTTTTTCTAAATGGGAAGGGAGATGGGGCAGAAACCGCATCAAAAACGCTACATGGGAACATGCCCTTACAATGAGAAACTCTACAGACATCCAGTGACGGGTCTGAGCCGATGGGGGCAAAGGCCAGCGAGGGAGAAGACGGCTGCGCATGGGCGAACATTAACATTTGGGGCCAGTATGCCTAGAAAAGCCCCTTCCCAGCGCCGGAGCAGATGGAGGCAGCCCCGTACTCCGCTCACCCCCTCCCCGGATGGCCCGGGCTAAGTGCTGCCCACATCATGGCCGCACAGCCTTCCTTCCCTGTGTGGGCCCAATATCCGGCCTCAGCACCTAGCCTAACCAGCCGCCATTAATGCAAGAACAGAAAGTACGTGCATGGAACGTGACGTACGCAGGCACTACAGCGCTGAGGAAACGCCGCCATAAGCACACTCGTGTGAGACACGGCGGGAAGACAACAAGGCTAGAAAATGGCGGCCACAGCGTAGAAAAGAGACAGGGCGACACAAGCCAGCATTAGGCCTGACGGTGCTCACCTGCACGCTACCGACGGCCTCCTCCAGCTCCTTGCACGGCGCAGACTCTGAAGAGCCAAGTGCTAGCACGGCCGCAGGACGCTGTGCGCGCAGAGCATGCCGGGAACTGCCCGTCCACGGAACGTTGCGACTACAGAACAACCTCCCGGCCGTAAACTACATTTCCCATAAAGCACCGCGAGTTTCTGCGCCATCTTCCCTGGCGTTAGTGACAGGGGCGTAACCTTGGTGTCATGGCTGCTCGAGCAGGTGAAGGTTGGGTTGTGTCTAGGTCGGAGTTTCAGTTTGTTGTGGTCCTCACTCCAGCCCCTCCGATCTAGACGGCTTACTAGTGACGTGACTACTTCGGAGGTGATATTTTGAGGACCTCACCATAGCCATCCCAAAGTAGACGCGTCACTGCTGAGGATCTCAGAGAATCCCTCCGCTGTAGTGAGCGCACACAGCACTGAGGCGTCTAGATCGGAGGTGATTCCTGGAGCTCCACATACAGACTCCATTCTCGCCTCCTCTTCCGGCTTTTTAGTGCTTTTTTATGGAATTTTTCAAGGTTATAATGCCGCAGACCTCACCAGTCAGGCAGGAAGGGGTTAATGGCGCCGCCATCACCGGTCAGACAGGAAGGGGTTAATAGCGCCGCCATCACCGGTCAGACAGGAAGGTACTTTACACTGTTATATATTTGATGGATTTGGGCAAAATTCTTTTTTTTTCCAGATATATAAAACTTACATATTTATTGTGGCTTTTGTAATATAAATAATTCCGCTCAGCGCTGATTGTTCAGTGTCACCAGAATGTTAATTTTCCCATCTATGACCGGTGTTGTCTGCAGCTGCGACATTGTGAGGAGTGGGCGGAGCTTTATGGGGAGGGGCGTAAGAGAGCGCAACTGACAGTCATCATAACAGAGAACAATGACAGTCACCATAAGAGCGCAACTGACAGTCATGTAAGAGCACAACCAACAGTCATCATAAAAGAGAACAACCGACAGTCTTCGTAAATGTGGTCCACGTCAATGACACATGGATGACATCTGTGTGTCATCATTGTGACACCGGCACCTGGGAAACAGCGCTACAGTTAGCGCTGTTACCCGGCGCCGGGTGGTGAAGATAGCTTACATCATTCCCTCTTGCTCTGCCAGCGATCAGCATGAGCAGGGAAGATTATTGAGAGTTATATTCCTCTGATAACAGCAGGTGGGACTACTACTCCCATCATCCTACACCTGCTGCAGCTATAACAGTGAGAGCAGGCAGCTGCTGATGGGAGTCAGCCAGGTAAAACAGCTGCAGGCTGCAATCCTCAGCTTCAGCAAGGCTTGTTATCAAGAAGAGAGGGGTCCCCACGCCATGTATTTAAAAAATGGCGTGGGGTCCACCCCATTTTTGACAACCAGCCAAGATAAAGCAGACAACTGGGGGCTGGTATTCTCAGGCTGGTAAGGGGCCATGGATATTGCCCCCCCCAACCTAAAAATAGTAGCCCGCAGCCACCCAGAAAAGGCACATATACAGTATTACATGCAACAATACTGGCGCTTTTCCCGGGTCATCCCCCTTGCCCTGTAACGGTGGCAAGTGGGGTTCATATTTGTGGGGTTGATGTCACCTTTATATTGTCTGGTGACATCAAGCCCCCACGGATTAGTAATGGACAGGCGTCTATAAGACACTGAGGCAGCGACTGGAGTCATATGTGAGGGTCGCTATGTGTCCCCCAGAATGCGCTCAGAAGCCTATTAGATCCGCTGGCGTGCCCTGTCGTCACAGCAGTGTGCCTGTGACTCACAGGCCAGAATAAAAGTGAGTTTGAGCCTGGTCAAGTTATTTGGACCAAGGAGTTTATTCAGGAAAACTGGGTATGGGCTTTTATTTTTGAAACAGACTGCAGGAAGGTAGTGGGGTCCGGTCCGTTTCCTCCAGCCCAGGTCTTATAAGTTTATAAGTTGCCTATGCCCACAGATTGGAGAAGGGGAAAAAAAACCCTGCAGAAAGGGTTTGGGTGTGTCAGTTCTGACTTCCACAGAGACAGAGCAGTGGTCTGCAGAGCTCCCTGTGTGAGGCAACACAGGGCCAAGCTGACCCAGGGTCTGGCACCCCTCTCTTACCCGAGCAGCACAGTCGCTCACGGCAACTGGCCATGGACTGTTTTTGTTGCTTCCCGGCTGCGATCCGGAAGATACAGCGTGCTGTGCAGTGAGTGTGTTTTTTGTGGACATTAAACACATTTTTTGTTTGAACTTGCTGGGTCACTGCCTCATCACTGCACAGCGTGGAAACCGCTGCTTTACAACACCTATCCATTACTAATCCTATAGTTATATTGTAAATAAAGACACAGTAAGTATAATGTCCTTTATATGTAATCAAGAGAAAATACACTTTTCCATTTTTATTTAAAGATAACAAGCAGTTATACTCACCTAACGCCCATTCCATTGAAGCCAACGTCTCCTGTAATAAAACAAAAATTAAAAAAACAAATATCCTTCACCTGTCTGTTTTCTATCTGACGCCGTAATCCATGTTTGGGGATAAATAGTTTTCAACCTCGACGGTGCCAAAATGCGACGGTCTGTTTTGAGAACCACTGAAGCGTGAGCTGCTGTGAGTGCAGCATCAGTAACTAGCGGTGACATCATCGAGGTTACTGCCAGCCATTGATGCAGTGTTGTGACACATGACGCCGGCACCAAGTAAGTGCTGGCGTCACTGTCTCTGCCTTGGGACAAACTGAGAAATGCTGACACCACTGGAATGGTGAAAGCACGGGAGGGGAGTATAGGATTTTTATTTTATTGGGGCCAAATATTTAGTTTAGGAAGGGGTTGTCCTAGTTGTGGACCATCCTTTTAAATGTCTGGCCAACAAGGGTGCACCAAGCGCCTGAGCTTGTTTTGAATAATCATTCTGTGCTGACAAAGTCCTTTTAAAGGGGCCGAGCAGTGAAAACAAGTTATCACCTCCCTGGGATAGGTGATAACTTGCTAATCACTGAGTGTGCGACCGCTGGGACTTGCACCGATTGGCAAACTGGCACTTTATATCCCTTCTACAAAATAGAGAGGCTGGTTGGATGCCTGACCACTTCTCTGTTCATTCTCAATGGAGTTGCTGGAAAAAGAAGAGCACTCTGCAGCCCCATAGAGCAAGAATGGAGCTCAGACTGAGCATGTGCACTGCTGCTTAATTCTAATGGCTCATTCACGCTAGCATATAATCAGTCCCATTCTCATCCAGAAGAGTAGGATGATTATTTTTCTCACTTGTCATCCGTGTAAAATCTTTGTTTTTTTTACTCAGCAGCTATTAATCATTTACAGGATCATTTACAGTTTCCCATCTTACAGAATTGTAATGTATCCATAAAAATATGATGCCATACTGGTATCACTTAATACTGAGCAGAGTCGCTGCTACATGTTACGATACGGATTGTCACTTGTGTCCTTGCTTGTAACAGCGAATCAGCTCCTTATAACTCACTGCTTTTCATAAAATCTCTATATATAAAATTGAATGTGTGTGTGTATCACCAACCAATCACGAAGCATCTTTCATTTCACCTGATCTGTTTAAAAGAAGCTGAGCTGTGATTGGTTGCCATGAGCAACAGTTTTCCCACTCCATGATAACACCTTAGCAGACACTTACATGGTGGGAGAAATCTTATCATCCCTGGGAACATAAGCTCAACCTGGTGTCTCATCTTCCTCTTGACAATACCGGTTAAGGTCAGGTGAGTTTGCTGACCAATAAAGCACAGTGATACTGTTGTTTTTAAACCAGGTATTGGTACTTTTGGCAGTGTGGACAGGTGCCAAGTCCTGCTGGAGAATGAAATCTCCAAAAAAGCTTGTCAGCAGAGGGAAGCATGAAGCGCTCTAAGGGTGTGTGCACACGGTGCGGATTGTTCTGTGCGGATTTGGCTAAATCCGCAGGTAAAATGACCTGCGTTTTACCTGCGGATTAAGTGCGGTTTAGCCTGCGGATTTCTATAATGGAGCAAGTGTCAAAACGCTGCGGATTCCACACAAAGAAGTGACATGCTGCGGATTTCAATCCGCAGCAAATCCGTGCAAAAAAATCTGCAGCATGTGCACTGTGTTTTCCACTTTCCATAAACTTTAGTGGTACTGTACAACGCAGCAGAATCTGCTGCGAAGCCGCAGGGCCAAATCCACTGCAGAGCCGCAGCAGAATCCGCAACGTGTGCACACACCCTAAAATTTCCTGATAGACGGCTGCGCTGACTTTGGTCTTGATAAAACACCAGCAGATGACATGGCTACCCAAACCATCACTGATTGTGGAGACTTCACACTAGACCTCAAGCAGCTTGGATTGTGGCCTCTCCACTCTTCCTCCAGACTCTGGGACCTTGATTTCCAAATGAAATGCAAAATTTACTTTCATCTGAAAACAACACCTTAGACCACTGAGCAACAGTCCAGTTCTTTTTCTCCTTGGCCCAGGTAAGACGCTTCTGGCGTTTTCTATTGGTCATGAATGGCTTGACACACGGAATGTGACACTTGTAGCCCATGTCCTGGATACGTCTGAGTGTGTTAGTTCTTGAAGCAATGATTCCAGCAGCAGTCCACTCCTGAATCTCCACCAGGTTTTCTCGTATCTAAGCATCCGTGTGACATCCATATGGCGAGATTTTCTTGCTGGCTTGCAAAACGGACAAATAGTGGATCCATGAGCCTCAAATATTCGTGGAAAAAAAAATATATATATATAATTTCATTATAATTTCATACAAAGGTAGATAGCAGATAATTCAATTGTTGGCTTCTGTAAAATCATTACAGAACCGACAGGATATGACACATGGTTTACATACAGTAAACCATTGCATATCCCTTAGATTTATATATGTCCCTCACCAATAATGTTAGTAGTGTGTGTGTAAAAATTTGGAGATTTAGCTATTAAAGGATAAATTCATGAAGAAAACTTGACTTGCGTCGGCTCCCATGCAATTTTCTCCACCAGAAAGGGAAAGCCAGTGACTTAGGGCAGAAATTAATAGCCTAGAGAGGGACCATTGTTTTTGCCCCCCCCCCCCCTCACCAGCGGGAAAAAATATCTGCTCCCAGCCTCCCCAGAAAAGGCTCTCTCTTCCCATTGCCCTGTAGCAGATGGCATATGGGGTAATAAGGGGCTTATGTCATCTTGCTATTGTAGGGTGACATTAAGCCTGGTTAATAATTGAGAGGTGTCAATAAGACACCTATCCATTATTAATCCACTAGTCTGAAAGGGTTAAAAAACCACACATTAAGTATAAAGACTTTTAATGAAATAAACATACTTTTTCCATCTTTATTTAGCTCCCAATCCAAGCAAAGCCATTGTTCTCCTGTAAAAAATCCAAAATAAAAAAAAATATCCGATTCCTGTCCGCCGTACAGTCAAGTCCCACGCTGCAATACATCTGAAGGGGTTAAATAGTTTACAACCGGGAGCGGTGCTAATGCGACTGGCCCGGCTGTAAACCACGGGGGAATGAAGAAAAAGCTGCCAGCGCAGCTTCCCCGCCTTGGAGCTGCCCCATAGATTAACATTAGTCTGAGTGCTATGCGATTTTTTTTTTTTTTTTTTTTCTATCATAACACTCGTCCGTATTTCTCTCTAGTGTGACTCCGGCCTAAGGGACATTGTTAAATGCTTAGGAAGCCTTTCCAGGTGGCTTTTGTTAATTAGAAAAATTAACTGAGAGACTTTTGCGTTTTCATTGACAGGAAGCCATAATCATCAATATACCGTATATACTCGTGTATAAGCTGACCCGCGTATAAGCCGACCCCCCTAATTTTGAAACAGAAAACTGGGAAAACTTATTGACTCATATATAAGCCGAGGGTGGTGCTGTACAAGGGTTAATGGTGGTCCAAAAAGATGCTCCATAGATAAATACCCCCATAAAATGCTGCAAAAGGGTTAATGGTGGCCCAACAAGATGCTCCAAGGATAAATACCCCCATATATTTCTGCACAAGGGTTAATGGTGGCCCAAGTAGATGCTCCATACATAAATACCCCCAATATTCTGCACAAGGGTTAATGGTGGCACAAGTAGATGCTCCATACATAAATATCCCCCATATGCTGCTGCTATAACGGAAAAAAAAAAAAATTACCTCTCCGTCGCTGGGGGCAAGGTGCCGGTGTAGCCGCTGGCACAGGCCCCGGGCACTGGCTATATTTACCATTCCCGGTTCCATCGCTGTTTCCCGGGTCCTGTGCAGTGACGTTAGCAGAGGGCGCACACTGACTACGTCATCGTGCCCTCCGCTAAGTGTCACAGCCAGAGGACCTAGAGACAGCGATCGAACGGGGAGCGGTAAAAGTGCAACGTCTGATGAGCTGACATGCCAGTGACCTGCTTGTGTGCCGAGAGAGGAAAGAGAAGGATGGGGGAAGCTGCAGCTAGAGTTGTCACAGCACAGGCATACTACACAGGAGGAGGCGGCGCCCAGACACAGGACAGAGGCATGATGGACGGCTGGCAGACAGCTGATACAGGGGGACACACCATACCTATGGGACGCATTACAGATATGAGGACCTATTTATAAAAGTCAATATTTCTGCATTACTAGGGGTCAGAAACAGAAGAGCCACCTTCACAGAATGCAGCCTTAGTGCTGCTGAAGGTGGCTCTTCTACTTAAAAACGCCCTGGAGCGGTGACAGGTTCCCTTTAATATCCCAAAAGTAATAGGAATGAAAAAATAACTTTTAACCATGCCAAAGGAGTTGAAATAAAGTCTTGAGTGAAGAAAAAAAGGGTTCATTTCTGGCTTTACTAGCAGAGGGTTACAGTGAGCGTCAAGTTGCCTCCATCCTTAAAATGTCTAAAACGGCAGTCCATTACAACAAGGTCAAGCAGATATTGGGGACAACAAAGCTACAGACCGGCAGAGGGTGAAAACGACTCTCCACTGACAGGGATGATCGTCATCTTATTTGAATGTCAATCAGCAACCGCAGGATGACATCAAGTGACCTACCTAAGGAATGGCAAATGGCAGCTGGGGTGAAGTGCACGGCAAGAACAGTTTGTAACAGGCTCCTAGAGGCAGGGCTCAAGTCATGTAAAGGTAGAAAAAAGCCTTTCAACAATGAGAAGCAAAGAAGAGCCAGGCTGAAGCTTGACAAAGACCATAAGGATTGGACCATAGAGGACTGGAGTAAGGTAATTTTCTCTGAGTCTAATTTTCAGCTTTGCTCAACACCTGGTCGTCTAATGGTTAGACAGATACCTGGAGAGGCATACAAGCCACAGTATCTTGCACCCACTGTGAAATTTGGTGGAGGATCAGTGATGATCTGGGGATGCTTCAGCAAGGCTGGAATTGGGCAGGTTAATCTTTGTGAAGAATGTGTCAATCAAGCCGCATACAAGGTTACCCTGGAAAAACTGTTGATTCCTTCTGCTCAGGCAATGTTCCCCAACTCTGAGGACTGTTTTTTTCCAGCAGGACAATGCACCATGCCACACAGCTAGGTCAATCAATGTGTGGATGAAGGACCACCACATCAAATCCCTGTCATGGCCAGCCCAGTCTCTAGACCTGAACCCTATTGAAAACCTCTGGAATATAATCAAGAGAAAGATGGATAGTCACAATCCATCAAAGAATTGCTTACATTTTTATACCAGGAGTGACATATGGTCACCCAAATGCAGTGTGAAAGACTGGTGGCAAGCATGCCAAGACGCATGAAAGCTGTGATTAAAAATCATGGTTATTCCACAAAATATTGATTTCTGAACTCTTCCTGAGTTAAAACATTAGTATTGTTGTTTCTAAATGATTATGAACTTGTTTTCTTAGCATTATTTGAGGTCTGCAAGCACTGCCTTTTTCTTGTTATTTTGACCATTTCTCATTTTCTGAAAATAAATACAAAATTTAGTGCTTGGGAATTCGAAGACATGTTGTCATTAATTTATAGAATAAAAGAACAATTTACATTTTACTCAAAAATATACCTATAAAGAGAAAAAACAAACTTAAAATTTTGCAGTGGTCTCAATTTTTGCCAGAGCTGTGTGTGTCTGTGTGTGTGTGTGTGTGTGTGTGTATATATATATACACTCACTGGCCACTTTATTAGGTACACCATGCTAGTAAGGGGTTGGACCCCCTTTTGCCTTCAGAACTGCCTCAATTCTTCGTGGCAGAGATTCAACAAGGTGCTGGAAGCATTCCTCAGAGATTTTGGACCATATTGACATGATGGCATCACACAGTTGGCGCAGATTTGTCGGCTGCACATCCCTGATGCGAATCTCCCGTTCCACCACATCCCAAAGATGCTCTATTGGATTGAGATCTGGTGACTGAGGAGGCCATTTGAGTACAGTAAACTCATTGTCATGTTCAAGAAACCAATCTGAGATGATTCGAGCTTTATGACATGGCGCATTATCCTGCTGAAAGTAGCCATCAGATGTTGGGTACATTGTGGTCATAAAGGGATGGACATGGTCAGCAACAATACTCAGGTAGGCTGTGGTGTTGCAACGATGCTCAATTGGTACCAAGGGGCCCAAAGAGTGCCCAGAAAAAATTCCCCACACCATGACACCACCACCACCAGCCTGAACCGTTGATACAAGGCAAGATGGATCCATGCTTTCATGTTGTTTACGCCAAATTCTGACCCTACCATCCGAATGTCGCAGCAGAAATCGAGACTCATCAGACCAGGCAACGTTTTTCCAATCTTCTACTGTCCAATTTCGATGAGCTTGTGCAAATTGTAGCCTCAGTTTCCTGTTCTTAGCTGAGAGGAGTGGTACCCAGTGTGGTCTTCTGCTGCTGTAGCCCATCTGCCTCAAAGTTCGACGCACTGTGCGTTCAGAGATGCTCTTCTGCCTACCTTGGTTGTAACGGGTGGCAATTTGAGTCACTGTTGCCTTTCTATCAGCTCGAACCAGTCTGCCCATTCTCCTCTGACCTCTGGCATCAACATGGCATTTCCGGCCACAGAACTGCCGCTCACTGGATTTTTTTTCTTTTTCGGACCATTCTCTGTAAACCCTAGAGATGGTTGTGCGTGAAAATCCCAGTAGATCAGCAGTTTCTGAAATTCTCAGACCAGCCCTTCTGGCACCAACAATCATGCCACGTTCAAAGGCACTCAAATCACCTTTCTTCCCCATACTGATGCTCGGTTTGAACTGCAGGAGATTGTCTTGACCATGTCTACATGCCTAAATGCACTGAGTTGCCGCCATGTGATTGGCTGATTAGAAATTAAGTCTTAACACACAGTTGGACAGGTGTACCTAATAAAGTGGCCAGTGAGTGTATATATATATATATATATATATATATATATACACACACACACACTTATACTGTATGTGTGTATCACCAATATCTAAGCATCTCTCATTTCACCCGAGCTGGTTAAAAGAAGCTGAGCTGTGACTGGTTGCTATGAGCAAGTTTTTCCACTTGACAACACCTCAGCAGACACTGACATGGTGGGAGAAATCTAGCATCCCTGGGAACATAAGCTCGCAGCCATTGTCTGCCCCCCAGAAAGGAGCACATGACAGAAATGAATCCCCCCCCTGCCCATATACACATCACACAACCTCCATCCTATAGGCACATCTTCCCTCTTAAAGGGATCATTGGTATGGCAGTCAGAGCAAATCCATCCAGCGCTTTGGTTTTGACCCCAGGCTGTCATGTGCTCTGTGCTCCTTTCTGGGGGGCAGACAATGGCTGCGAGCTTATGTTCCCAGGGATGCTAGATTTCTTAAAGGGATCCCCGGTATGGAAGTTAGGACCGTTCCACTCTACTCTGTGGTTCTGACCCCAGGGTCTCTTAAAGGGATCATTGGTATGTAAGTTAGGGCAAATCCACTCTGCGCTTTGGTACTGACCCCAGGCTCTCTTTAAGGGATCTCCTGCATGGAAGTTAGGGCAAATCCCTCAGCACTTTGATTCTGACCCCAGGGTTCTATTAAAGGGAACATTGGTATGCAAGTCAGGGCAAATCCACTCAGCACTCTGGTTCTGATGCCAGGTCTCTCTTAAAGGGATCCTCAGTATGGAAGTTAGGACCGTTCCACTCAGCGCTCTGGTTCTGACCCCAGGCTGATGGGATGATGTGGGATATTAGGGGTAGTAGTCCGGTGGCTCTGGCTGATGGGATGATGTGGGATATTAGGGGTAGTAGTCCGGTGGCTCTGGCTGATGGGATGATGTGGGATATTAGGGGTAGTAGTCCGGTGGCTCTGGCTGACGGGATGATGTGGGATATTAGGGGTAGTAGTCCGGCGGCTGTGACGGGATGATGTGGGATATTAGGGGTAGTAGTCCGGTAGCTCTGGCTGACGGGATGATGTGGGATATTCTAGTGAATGTGGGATATTATAGTGAATGTGGCTATGCGGAGTGGGCGGGGCTCTACTCAGCTTTATAGATATAACAATTATAATTTGTTATAACTATCCGTAGTTAGTCACTATGCCCAGGCAGTGCCGGGCTCTTCAGGTAGTGTGTGTAAATATATATATAACTGTGTTCCAAATTATTATGCAAAAAGAGTTTAGGCGTGGTAAGGTTAGAATTTTTTTGTTTGTCATTTAAACTCCTTGATGGTGATGTGTGTCAGGGCTCTTTATATCACTGAAAGCAATTGCAGATACCTGTGCAAATTAGTTTGGCAGGTGTGTCCAAATAAAGGCAAGACTACTTAAGAAGGCTGTTCCACATTATTAAGCAGCCTACATTTTTTGCCAAAATGGGAAAGAAAAAGGATGTGTCGGCTGCTGAGAAGCAACAAATTGTGGAGTATTTAGGTCAAGGCATGACTACAATCAACATTGCCAAGACACTTCATCGTGATCATCGCACAATCAAGAAGTATGTAGCTGATTCCCAGCACACGTGTGCGTGCTGATAAGGAAAAGTTGAGGACTCTTTCCAACAGGCAATTGCGTCAGGTTAAAAGAGCAGCTGCAAAAATGCCTTGTCATAGCAGCAGACAAGTTTTTGAAGCTGCTGGTGCCTCCAACGTCCCCCGAACAACAAGATGCAGGGTCCTTCAGAGGTTTGCAGCTGTGCGTAAGCCATCCTGTCGACCACCTCTATCCACTGCACACAAGCAGAAACGGCTCCAGTGGGCCAAACGATACATGAAGACTGACTTCCAAACTGTTTTGTTCACCAATGAGTTCCGTGCAACGCTCGATGGTCCGGATGGAGTGGAGGATGGCTGGTTGATGGACACCCCATGAAAACACGGCTAAGGCGCCAACAAGTAGGAGGTGGAGTAATGTTTTGGGCTGGAATCATGGGGAGAGAGATTGTCGGCCCCTCTAGGATCCCTGAAGGGGTAAAGATGAACTCCATATTCTATGTGGAGTTTCTAAAACAGCACTTCCTGCCATGGTTCAAGAGGAAGAACCGTGCTTTCCGCAGCATGATCATTTTCATGCATTATAATGCACCGTCTCATGCTGCAAATTAGGCTAGTTTCACATTAGCGTTTTTTTGCGCAGCGCATCGGGCGCATAAACGCAAAGAAAAACGCAAAACAAACGCGCGTTTTTTTAACGTCATGCGCACGCTGATGCGTCAAAAACACGCAGCGTTGCTTGCATTTTACATGCGTTTTTGCATGCGTTTGCGTTTTTTATGCACATGCGTTTTTAGGTGTGTCATGTTTTCCATTGTCTAGAGAACATTCTAGACTTGTTTAACTCAAAAATGCATGCGCAAAAAACGCAACCGTGCGCAAAACCATGCACACGCATGCGTTCCCATAGACTTCAATGTGTTGTTTTTGCGCATTCCGTGCGCAAGCGTGTGCATGCGTTTTCTGCCGAGACAGGGCGCACCAAAAAATGCAACATGTTGCGCCTGGCGCGAAAGACAACGCATGCGCACGAAAACGCAAGTGTGCGCAAGACCATGCGCACGTCATGTTAAACATAGGTGTGCAGTGCGCATGCGCACTGGTGCGCACGATGCGCTGCGCACAAAAGCGCAAATGTGAAACCAGCCTAACACATCTGCATCTCTGGCTGCTATGGGCATAAAAGAGGACAAACTTATGGTGTGGCCACCATCTTCCCCTGACCTCAACCCCATTGAGAACCTCTGGAGCATCATCAAAAGGAGTGTCTATGATGGCGGGAGGCAGTTCACATCTAAGTAACAGCTCTGGGAGGGTATTCTGTCCACATGCAAAACAATTGAAGCACAAACCATCCAAAAACTGATAAATTCAATGGACGAGAGTTCAGAAGCTTCTTTCCAGCAAGGGGTCCTATGTGCAAATGTAACATCACCTAGAATACATTTTTGACTTGAAAACTGTTTGATTTCATTTTGTAATAAGCTGATAATGCTTATAATTTCACAACTGACCATTTTTTTTTCTTCAAAATAAAAATAAAAAGGTTGAAAACTCTGCTGTGCATAATAATTTGGAACATGCATTTTGAGTGTTTATTTTTAAAAATATACTGTTTTCATAGGCAGTTTGTTCAAAAACATTGCAATTATACTAGAATATTAGATGACTGGAAAATAACAATGACTGCAATTCATATAGGTAATTTAAAGAAAATATGAGGAAATATTTTTTGCATAATAATTTGGAACACAGTGTATGTAATAGTGTATTTTATATTATGTATATTTGTTGTAGTGCAGCGATAGCACACTTATGCAGTGATGAGGCAGTGACCCAACAAATTCCCAAACAAAAGTCTCTTTAGTGCGTTTACCTCACAACATTAATGTGCAAATCATATAAACACAGCACACGCTATCCTCCGAATCGCAGCCAGGCACAAATCCCCTGGATTACAGTCACTATACATGCCAGTCCACCTCTGACCTGTTGCCGTGGGCGACTGCACTGCGATGTTAATGTGCTACTTAGTTTTACACAGTACATGATATCCTTCAGTTTACAGTCACTAAACACGCCTGTCCTCTTGAGACTGTTGCCGTGGGAAACTGCACCACCATGTTAATGTTCTACTCACAGCCCTATACAGTACACGATATCCTCCAGATTACAGTCACTAAGCACGCTAGTCCACCTTCGGGCACAGGACAGTCTACCTCTGGTTCACCGCCGGGCGCAAGACAGTCCACCTCCAAGACCAGTTACCATGGGCGACTGCAGCGCTGTGTACGCTGTGGGGTGCAAGACCTCTCAGCTCTCCTAGCTGTTTGTCTCCGCTTGCCTGTGTTACCTCACACAGGTGGAGATCAGTGAAGCCGACTGCTCTGCACTCTAACAAACACCAACTGACTCTGGCCCTGACAAACCCAAACCCTATACTGTAGGGTTTAACTAGCAATCTGTCGCCTTCAGCCACATGTAAACCCCGGCCAGGAATGAAAGGGACTGCAACACTACCATCTTCCAGTCTGTTTCCAAACACAAACCCAGAGCAGGTTTTCCTTAGCCCCTTAACTTCCGGAGCTTTTTTTCAATTTTTCGTTTTCGTTTTTTGCTCCCCTTCTTTCCAGGGCCATAACTTTTTTATTTTTCCATCAATATGGCCCTACGAGGGCTTATTTTTTTGCGGGACGAGTTGTACTTTTAAATGACACCATTGGTTTTACCATGTCGTGTACTCGAAAACAGGAAAAAAATTCCAAGTGCGATGAAATTGCAAAAAAAAGTGCAATCCCACACTTGTTTTTTGTTTGGCTTTTTTGCTAAGTTCACTAGATACTAAATCTAACCTGCCATTATGATTCTCCAGGTCATTACGAGTTCATAGACACCAAACATGTCTAGGTTCTCTTGTATCTAAGGCTACTTTCACACTAACGTTTTCTGGCGGACGTCACAATGTGTCGTTTTTTGAAAAAACGCATCCTGCAAAATCTCCCGCAGGATGCGTTTTTTTTCCCATAGACTTGTATTGACGACGCATCGCGATGGATTGTCACGCGTCGTGTACGTCGTGCAACGGATGCGTCGGAATTTGGCGGCCCGTCGTCTGGAAAAAACGTTGATTGTAACGTTTTTTGTCTGCGTCGGGAAAACGTGTCGCGACGCATCCTGCGGCATGCGTCGTTGGCTAGAATGAAAGCCTATGGGCGCAGGATCCGTCGTGACACGTCGTATGACGGAATGCAGCGCTGCAAAACGTTTTTTTAAAATGAGCATGCTCAGAATCAGGATTTTGGTGCCAATTCACCAGACACCCCCAAATCTATATAAACCTAGCCTGGGCCTTCATCCCCAAATGTGCCAGCAAGAAGTCAGAAGACTGCATCCAGCCAGCGTCCAGCTGCTATAGCCAGAGGCCTGACTGTGCTGCCAGAAGCCAGCATCACACTACAGCCTTCCAGCCAGTGTGAGTACTGCCATTTTTGCGTACGTCTGTGTGAATGTCTGTGTGTGTGCGTGTGCATGTGTTTGTGTCTGTATGACGTACTGAAAACAGCCAGAGCTAAACCTGAATACAGCCAGAGGCCTGCCAGCGTCCTGCACCAGCCAGCGTCCTGCCAGAGTCCAGCTCCAACCTGAGGCCTGCCACTGTGAAGCCAGCCAGCGTCCAGCTCCAGCATGGGGCCTGCCAGCATCCAGACAGTGGGACTCCTGCCATTTTTGCGTGTCTATGGGTGCATGCGTGTGTGTGTGCGTCTTTGTGTTTTGGTCTGCCTGTGTGCTTTTGTGCATCTGTGGGTGTTTGCATAGCCTGTGTGCTTTTGTGTGTGTGTGTGCATCTGTGTGTGCTTTTGTGTGTGTGTGTGTGCGTTAGTGTGCTTTTGTGCGTGTGCATTCGTTGTGCATGCATCTGTGTGCTTTCGTGCGTGCGTCTGGGTGATTGCGGGTGCATGTGTCTGTGCAACTGGGTGAGTGCATGTGCATTTTTTTTTTAATGTGATGTATTTACCAAGTAGTGTGGTCTGTGCAACATGTGGTTTCAGTGTGTGAGCGTGTGTTTTTATTTAAATTTTGTTTTATTGTTGAAACCATTTCCAGTTGATGTACTTGTATTTAAAATAAAGGGCATTTTAGCTCCCAATTGTGATAAAATAAAAAATAAAATTAAAAAAGAATTAATAAAAATTTTCATAAAAATGTCCGTAGTATCATTTCACAAACGTAAATTTGAACCTGGTGTATGTACAAATGGCCACACATGCAATACTGAGTTGGTTGAGGGTTTATTTTTTAAGAAAAAAGTTAATAGAAAATTTTTAAAGGGTTTATTTTCTTTTATTAGTAATTTTTAAAGGGATATTTTAAAATCTCATATGTGGTCAATACATTTTCACATGGTGTTTAAGCCTTTCAACTTTAAAGGTTATTTTTAATTTTTTATTTTTTTGTTTGGGTGGGTGGAAAAGGTTTCACAGCTTGCACATACTATTCAAGTAGGTAATCCTGTTCACACTGGTGTGACTTGGATCTATTTGTTTTTGGGTTTGTTTCTCAAAACTGTTGGTGTTGGCCTGCATGAACATTGCTCACATAATTGGAACAGGGTGGTTATTAAATATTTCAGATTACCTAGTTTGTGGGGTGGGTCTAACTATAAATTCTTTTTACTTACAGAGCCACCAGGGACCACCACGACTGCACACACAGCACGCCACTTTCCAGATTAAGTTTTGAAGACCCCAAATCTGCCAATTCAATGTGTATAGCAGATTACAAGTGTCTTTTTATTTACAGAGCCACCAGGGACCACTCTGCAAGAATGTCCTCTTCTGAGAGCCCTCCTCCAGAGCAACAGCGTGTAGCGGTAAGTTAAAAATTTTTTAGTTTTTGGTGTCATAGTTAAAATTTCTGTTAATCATTATATGCATTAATTATGTTTTTTCAGGAAGCTGAAGTAGCCGAGGACCTCTCAGAAGGGGACGAGATGGGTGGAGAAATACAAGGAGCGGGCGCACAGAGTGTAAGTTGTGGTGAAACAGTTGCTTCACACATCGCAGTGCACCCAACACAAAACAGACCATCATACATCACTGTACACATACAACATATGCCTACATCAAAGATAATTCTTTTTCTTTTGTTTTAGTCTGCTGCACATTCTGGCCAACGCCATGAAGGTCCTCCCAGCCGCTCCCAGAGTCGGCGTCATCATCGCTGCAGCGGTCAGCCAGCAGTGAGTTGGGTTTTTTTATCTTTTTTCTCTTGGTAGTTTTGAGTTTCAGTGTACTAATTATGTATTTATTTTTTTTCTTTTCGCAGTCTTCACAGTGTGCTCCCGACTCAGATGTCGAGGACGGCGGCCTTGATGTGGACCGCCTCATCGAGGAGGTCCGCGAGCGGGAGCCGCTGTGGAATATGGCTGACCGCAGGCATGCTGATACACATGTGACCCGTCGGCTCTGGGAGGAAGTATGCCAAAATTTTTTGCCGAGGTGGGAGTACCTTCAGCCAAGGCAGCAGACTCAAGAATGTAAGTATTCACTTTTCAGTAATGTTTTAGAGCTGAATGGAATGTATTGTAAATTAACCCTTTTTTTAATTTCATTCTTGTCTTCACAGGTGTCAGGGTTAGGAAGCGGTGGCGGTCACTCAGGGATCGCTTCAAGAGGGAGTTTAACCAGGAGATGCGGGCCCCGAGTGGCTCAGCAGGACGGAGAAGGACTCGGTATAAATACAGCCGTGCCCTGTCCTTCCTCAGGGAAACAATGCTGAGTAGAACGTAAGTATTCAACAGCCCATTCAATAAATCGCCATGTTTACCTGTCTAACTTTTTTGGTTTCAGTCAGGGCTTTTTCCTATCAATATATTAATTTTTGTTTTTCCTATTTCACAGCACCGTCTGTAGCCATCGGGCACCTGCATCTACCATGGACCCCTCTGGAGCGATCTCTCAGGAGTCCGCCACCGAGGGCCACGTCGGTAGACCCCACCCCTCTGACCCCTCGTCTGACCCTTCTGGTACGTCTGCTTCATCCACTTCCGCCAGCACTGGAGCATCATTGCAGCCTTCGTTACTTGAAGCTGCTGGTCAAGACTTAGCATTCCCTTTACCACACCCCTCTGATCCTGCCACCTCGAGACCACCATTAGGTTCGGTGCGGCAGCGACAGAGGGGTCCGGAAAGGAGCTATGCTCCTGAGTTCTTGCATCTGAATGCATCCTTCCAAAGCTCTTTCAAAATTTTGGGAGAGCAAGTGACTGCTCGGTTCAACATGTTGCAAACACGCATCAGTGAACACAGCAGTCGCTTGGATAGGCTGCATTCAGATGCAAGTCAATCTCCAAACAACCTTTTTTTTCCTCTTCGCCACGACAGCACCCACTGAGAGAGGGGATCCGCCCCCCGGAACAGGAAACCTACAGAGAGATAAATGGGGCGGTCCCCCTCGCTCCCTCAGTTTTGGTTTCCTGTTCCTGGAAAGGAACCCGCAGAAGAGGATACCTGGTCTGGTAGCCGCCTGCGTGCAGAATATGAGCAGCAGGGGCCCCAGGACTGGAGGCAGCGTCGGGCGGAGAGGTATATCCCCCCCCAGAGCTGGTAATGCAGGTGAGGCCGGAGGTGAGAGTGGTGCCAAGGCTCACTGGGGGGGGACATGGCTATACCCCCCCCCCGAGGGGGCAGGCGCATTACAAATACCGTTGGGGGCATACTGGGCCGCGCCCCCCCCCCCTGAAAGGAAGCAGAAGAGCTCGAGCGTTCGTGCTGAGCAGCACCACCGGGGGTCATACCTGCGGCAGGGGTTAATGTGAGGAGGACCCCGTGTGTTGATGGCGGGGCGCAGATGCACGGTGGGCACCGCCAGACGACCGCCGCATCAGTGAATCGCTGTGACCGAGTGTTCCCCAGGAGAGGCAACCCGGAAGTGGTAAAAGGACTTCCGGGGTCAGGACAGGAGGCAGAGATCGCGGGACAACGCCCGCGCATGCGCAGAGCAGAAAAAAAAAAAAAAAGAGGAGGAAAGAGGAGCAGCTATAGCAGAGGCTTTAAAAGGAAGCCACAGACACAGCGCTAGTGCGCAGTCATGTCATCCATAGATGACCCAGCTTCGCTCCCGTTATGTCAGCCAGTGGAATCCCCACATGGCAGTAGACAGAGCAGTGCTACAAGGAGAAGCAGTAGCACCAGAAAAAGTGGCAGCTCCAGGAAGGAATCTAGTGGACCTTCCAGGCAAGATGAGCCCTTAGAGAAAAAACGTAAAGAAAAGAAGTCGTCCCATGCCTCACCTCAGCCTGGGTCGCGGACCCCGCAGCCGGTAGTTTGCTGACGAAACTCACGGGTGAGTGTTTTTTGGTCAGAATAAATGATTGATGGCCTTCTTTTTCTGGTCCATACCCCCTTTAGGCTAAAAGAACGGAGAAGGCGAAAAATAGAGAGTGTGCCTTATGTTCTCAGCCCCTCCCAGACGGCCACCCTAAGAGATTATGCCAATCGTGTATTGAGGAGGCCTTACAGGAGGAATCCTCACGTAAGAAGGAGGATATCCAGGCAATGATAAGAGAGGAGCTACGGGCCTTAGGCGGTTCCAGTAGTTTGGGGGGTCACTCCTCCGTGAGAGAAATATGTTCGCCAAGAGGAGGAGCCTCGCTGGCGTCAAAGTCGCCGTCAGGAACCGGGGAACTAGATTCCGATAGATCCCAGGAATACCTTTCCTCAGAGGACGAGGACCAAACGTGTTTTTCCACGGACAGTGTCAGTAATTTAGTGAAGTCTGTCCGAAATACCATGGGGTTGCCAGAGAGTAAGGACCCCAAGACTCCACAAGACATAATGTTTGCAGGCATTTCCCGTAGAAAAGTCCGGGCATTCCCAGTGGTCCCAGCTGTAAAAGAGCTAGTTAAAAGAGAGTGGGAAAAACAAGGTCAGAGAACCTTCCTCCCCTTAACGTCAAAGCGTAAGTACCCTTTTGACGATGAGGAGTTAACAGCCTGGTCGAGAGCCCCCCAAGGTGGATGCAGCAGTGGCCTCTACCTCTCGTAGATCCTCCCTGCCGGTAGAGGATTCAGGAACCTTGGCTGACTCCTTGGATCGTAAAACCGATACATTCCTTAAAAGATCTTGGGAAGCAGGTACGGCAGCTTTTAAGCCCGCAATAGCAGCCACGTGCATGGCAAGGTCAATGTTGGTGTGGCTGAATGACCTAGAGGACAATATTAAGAATGGAGTAGCTAGGAATAGACTCCTTTCCTCTATGCCCCTCATTAAGGGAGCAGCGGCCTTCCTCTCCGACTCCTCCGCGGACTCTCTCCGGTTATCAGCTAGAGCAGCAGGACTAACCAATGCAGGCCGGCGGGCCTTATGGTTGAAAGGGTGGAAAGGAGACACGCAAACAAAGACTAGACTGTGTGCTATACCCTGCCAGGGTAAGTACCTGTTTGGCACGGAACTGGATGAGATTTTGACAAAAGCGGGGGAGAGAAAGAAGGGTTTTCCTAACCCGTATGTTCCGTTTAACAGGAGGGCCTACAGGAAGCCGCCGTTTGGCAAAAAGAAGGACTTTAGACCCCAGGACCGCTGGGGAAATAAGGACCCCAAACAAAGGGGCAACCTATTCGGGAAACGTCCCTTCAGGGGAGACAGGTCCCGATAAAACCATTACACCGGTAGGTGGCAGGCTATTAAAATTCAGCCACCAATGGGAGAAGGTGACATCAAACCCATGGGCCATGAATATTGTGTCATCAGGCCTAAAATTAGAATTTGTTCGGCATCCACCGAACTCCTTCCTATTGACTTCCATGAAGTCCCGGACACAGCAGGAAGCACTGGAGATAGAGATTGCAGTACTGCTAACTAAACAGGTCCTAGTAGAGGTCCCAGGGGACGAAATAGGAATGGGCTTTTATTCTCTATTTTTAGTCCCAAAACCAGATGGCTCTTATAGGACTATAATAAATTTAAAGAAGCTTAATACCTTCTTAAAGCTGAGGCCGTTTAAGATGGAGTCGATAAAGTCTGCAATAAAACTTTTGTTCCCCAGGTGTTATATGGCAGTCTTGGACCTAAAGGACGCCTATTACCATCTCCCCATATATCGTGGGCACCAGAGGTTCCTGCGTGTAGCAGTCTGGTTCAAAGGTCGGATTCAGCATTTCCAGTTTGCGGCAATGCCATTCGGGCTATCCGTGGCTCCTCGGGTATTTACCAAATTGATGCTGGAGGTGATGTCGTATGTAAGGCTGAATGACACCCTAGTTGTCCCTTACTTAGACGACCTACTTATAGTGGGAAATTCTGTTTCACAGTGCGAAGCCAGAATAGCTAAGATTATCTCATCCCTACAAACACTAGGCTGGCTAATTAACTGGGAGAAGTCCAGACTAGAACCAGTAACCTGTCAGAGGTTTCTAGGCCTGCAAGTAGACTCCGTAACTGAGGAATGTTTTCTGCCACACGCCAAAGCGATAGCCATAATCAATAAGATACGGAATACTACAGGAAGACCCGTAATATCATTGAGACAGGGTATGTCCTTGCTGGGGTCCCTGATATCGTGCATTCCAGCGGTGCAGTGGGCCCAGTTCCACTCCAGAGAACTACAGTGGGCTATTCTGCAGGAAACAGACTGCAGGGGCGGTTGGAGGGGAAGATGTCCCTATCGCCCGAGGTGGTTAAATCCCTAAAATGGTGGTTAAATCCTTCCAATTTATCGAAGGGAGTGCAATAGTGGGTGACTCCCTCCAAAATACTCACCACTAGAGTTGAGCGACTTTTGGTTTTTTAGGGTCGCGTTTCGTTTCGTGAAACCCGACTTTTCCAAAAGTGGGGTCGAGCAAAGATCGTCCGATTATAGGGAAAAGTCGGGGTCGTCCCGAAACCCAATGTAAGTCAATGGGGAATAAAAGTCGGCAGTGAGAGGAGGACAGGAAACACACCAACAGTGCCCATTTGAATGCCAAAAGCATCAATTCTTCTTACTTAAGCTTGTCAACCTTAATTAACTTCATAATACAAGTTATGCACTGAAAAATGGGGGTTATTTGGCTACAGACTGTGGGGGGGGAGGGCTGGCTCCAGGTTTTCATGTGCCCTGGGCGAAAGAGCGCCCTTTTAACACATACCACAACTCATCATGCTCCGATACGGCAGAGAAATAGCGGTATAGTACAATGAAAAATACCTCACTTTTTACATCTCATGACGAGGCCCATCTATTTCTCCATACAGAATCATTGGTCCCATATAATGTTTGAAACAGTATATGATGAGCTCCACATAATGCTACAGTATATGTTGGTCCCCATGAATGAAGCTCTACTGTCTTATGGGCCCAAATAATGCTCCAAACATAATGGGCCCCATTTCTAATGCTCTAGTGTATAATGGGCCCTGTAAATGCTGCTCCAGTGTCTGATGTCCACCTTTGGAATGTTCCAGTGTATGGTGGGCCCCATCTATCATTCTCAGACGGTGTTAGGCCCAGTATGGATTGCACGTGATTGCACAAAGGTTAGAAAGGGTACCGTATCCTCAGATAACATGTATGGATAGCGTACACATTCAAAATATATGTCTCAGGAGGCAGGCTCAGACGGTGTTAGGCCCAGTATGGATTGCACGTGATTGCACAAAGGTTAGAAAGGGTACCGTATCCCCGGATAACATGTATGGATAGCGTACACATTCAAAATATATGTCTCAGGAGGCAGGCTCAGACGGTGTTAGGCCCAGTATGGATTGCACGTGATTGCACAAAGGTTAGAAAGGGTACCGTATCCCCGGATAACATGTATGGATAGCGTACACATTCAAAATATATGTCTCAGGAGGCAGGCTCAGACGGTGTTAGGCCCAGTATGGATTGCACGTGATTGCACAAAGGTTAGAAAGGGTGCCGTATCCCCAGATAACATGTATGGATAGCGTACACATTCAAAATATATGTCTCAGGAGGCAGGCTCAGACGGTGTTAGGCCCAGTATGGATTGCACGTGATTGCACAAAGGTTAGAAAGGGTACCGTTTCCCCAGATAACATGTATGGATATAGTACACATTCAAAATATATGTCTCAGGAGGCAGGCTCAGACGGTGTTAGGCCCAGTATGGATTGCACGTGATTGCACAAAGGTTAGAAAGGGTACCGTTTCCCCAGATAACATGTATGGATAGCGTACACATTCAAAATATATGTCTCAGGAGGCAGGCTCAGACGGTGTCAGGCACAGTATGGATTTGACGGCCCAGATTACACAGCGGAGGAGCAGGGAGAGGTAAAGATTGCAAATGCTGGGGCCCTGCCCAAGCAAGGGGGGCCCACTCGTGGGCGTCGGTACTGGCACTGGGCCCCTCATAGTACAGCGGTGTGTCTGACGGCGGGTGTGCACCACCACCGTCAGAGACACTTGATTGCACTATGAGGGACCCTGTGCCAGTGCCCGCGCCCAAGAGTCGGCCTACCCACCTGTCCAGGGAAACGGCACTCGCACGGTGTCGTGCGCTAGGTGGTGACCCCGGCCATTGGGGGGGAGGCAGCACAGTTAGGGAGTTTTAGAAAGTGGCATATGTTGATGTTGGACATTCAGCTGATGCAAAAGGCGAAATAGGTGAAGTCCCAGGAAGAGGTGGACCAAAGCAAGCCATTTTTCTGTCACCCTATGTGTCATCAGGGGAAGGTGGGACAAAATCCTTGGAAACCCATGCGTGGTTCATTTTAATGAAGGTTAGATCATCCACATTTTGGGTTGACAGACGGGTCCTTTTTTCTGTCAGGATTGATCCAGCTGCACTGAAGACTCTTTCCGATAGCACACTTGCAGCTGGGCAAGCGAGCTCCTGTAAGGCATATTGGGCCAATTCAGGCCAGGTGTCCAGTTTAGCGGCCCAATAGTCAAAGGGGAATGACCTGTGTGGGAGAACATCGATATGGGAGGAAAAGTAGTTTGTAACCATAGTTGACAACTGCTGTCTCCTGTCACTTTCCATCGATGCAGTATTACCAGTTGTGTGAGCGGTATTTGAAAAATCAGTCCACAACATTGTCATGAAACCCCTGTCTCCAACGCCACTTCTGCTGTGTGCACCACGAACACCTCTGCCAAGCTGCCCCCGGCCCGTACGGCTCGTGTGAGAACCATCACCGCTGCTGTGTGCTGGGAATGCCTCAAGCAACCGATTTACCAGAGTTGCTTGTTTATTAGCCAATATTAGGTCAAGGTTCTCCTGTGGCATGATGTTTTGTAATTTGCCTTTATAGCGTGGATCCAGGATGCTGGCCAACCAGTAGTCGTCATCGTTCATCATTTTGGCAATGCGGGGGTCCCTTTTTAGGATCCGCAAGGCATAATCTGACATGTGGGCCAATGTTCCCGGTGTCAATGATGCACTGCGAGTGCTGGGTGGAGGAGCACTTTCTGGCAAATCCACATCCCTCCAGTCACGCACAAACCCTGTACCAGACCTTGCCACGCCAACATTTTCACTTGCCCCACGAGATGCATCCTCCTCCCCTAAGTAATCATCCCCATCATCATCCTCCTCCTCCTCCTCTTCCTCCACCTCGTCCAGGAGAGGTCCCTGAGCAGACAATGGCTGAATGTCATCAAGGATTCCCTCCTCCTCTTCCTCCTCATCAACATTGGCTGCAGACGCCTGCTCCTTAAGGTGCGTCAAAGTTTGCATGAGCAGACGCATAAGTGGGATGCTCATGCTTAGGATGGCGTCATCTGCGCTTACCAGCCGTGTGCATTCCTCAAAACACTGAAGGACTTTACAGAGGTCTTTCAGCTTCGACCACTGCACACCTGTCAACTCCATGTCTGCTCTCAAAGTGCCTGGCCGTGTATCCTCCCACAAATGCATTATGGCCTGCCTCTGCTCGCACAGCCGCTCCACCATGTGCAGGGTGGAGTTCCACCTTGTTGCAATGTCGATAATGAGGCGGTGGTTGGGAAGGTGGAGCAATCGCTGCAGCTTCTGCATACGAACGGAGTGTACAGGCGACCGGCGGATGTGCGCGCACAGTCTTCGCACCTTCTGGAGCAGGGCTGTTAACTCCGGATAATTTTTGAGGAAGCACTGCACCACCAGGTTCAAGGTGTGAGCCAAGCAAGGTATGTGGCTGAGTTTTGAAAGGGCTATGGCTGCCACAAAATTACGGCCGTTATCACTAACTACCTTGCCTGCCTCAAGATGTACACTGCCCAGCCATGACTCAGTTTGTCGCTTCAAGTACTCGGCCAGCACCTCGGCGGTGTGTCTGTCGCCCAAACACATCATCTGCAACACAGCCTGCTGACGCTTTCCACTAGCTGCTCGATAGGGGGACACATCGTGTGCAACAGTGGCATCTGCAGATGGAGTGCTCGTACGACTGCGCTCTGTGGACGAGCTTTCGCTTCTGGAGGAGGAGGAGGAGGGTCGAACGCCTACAGCCAACTGTTTCCTATACCGTGGGCTAGGCAGCACTGTCCCACCACCGCTGTCCCCTGTGGACCCTGCATCCACCACATTAACCCAGTGCGCAGTGATGGACACGTAACGGCCCTGGCCATGCCGACTGGACCATGCATCAGTTGTGAGGTGCACCTTTCCGCTCACTGACTGCTTGAGTGCATGGACAATGCGGTCTTTCACATGATGGTGGAGGGCTGGGATGGCTTTGCGAGAGAAGTGGCGACTGGGTAGGTCATAGCGTGGTACTGCATAGGCCATGAGTTCGCGGAAAGCTGTGCTTTCCACCAACCGAAAGGGCATCATCTCAAACGAGATTAGTTTGGCAATGTGGGCGTTCAAACCCAGTGTACGCGGATGAGAGACTGAGTACTTTCTTGACCTACTCATAGTGTCTGGGAGGGTGAGCTGGACTTGAGAGCTGCATATGGTGGAAGTAGCGGTGGACAGGGCGGACTGAGAGAGGGTTGATGATGGTGATGGAGTTGGTGTTCTTTCTGATGGCCTAGAATCAGTCTTTCGTTGATATAACAGTGGGATTCCCTGACTGCTGTGGCCTTGCAACGACACCTCAACATTTGCTGCTGTGCTAACCGGTGGGCTTACAGTGGGGGAAACAATGTAGCGTTGCTGACTACCTTCGTTGTGATCAGTTGCACATGTGGCACTTGAGGTTTGGTGTTGTGTCCACGCTTGCAAGTGCATGCTGGTTAAATGTCTAAGCATGCAACTGGTATTCAAATTTTTCAGATTTTTCCCTCGGCTAAAGGTCTTTGCGCACTTCTTACAGATAACCTTGGCCTGATCATGAGGATTTTGGTCAAAAAAGTGCCACACTGCACTCTTCCTACTTTGGCAGACATTTTGCGGCCTAGCACGCTGTGATCTTTTGACCCTCTGGACAAGCTGTCCAGCAACTCTTTTGATGTTTGGAACCTGTCTTTGGAGTGCTCCGGGCCTGCCAGATAACAGCTGTTGCGATGTCGATGTCTGCTGTGGATGCTCCTCATCTGAGCTATTGGAAGCAGCACCCTCTTCCCCCAATGGATGCCAATCTGGGTCAACAACTGGGTCATCCATCACCTCCTCTTCTATGTCATGTGCACCTTCCTCTGTGTCACCGTGTATGGTGGTATAGTGTGCGGGAAGGGGCACCTGAGTCTCATCAGGGTCAGAATCTGGCTCTGTACACTGCGAGGACAATGTAGTGCTCTGAGTGAATGTACCAGCAGAATCATCCATCAGCGGCTGTGCATCAGTGCACTCCATGTCAGATTCATCTTGGCCTGGGTAATTCACCATTTCACTTGATAATCCAGGCATGGTATGTGAAAACAGCTCCATGGAGTAATCAGTAGTATGGCCTGCGTCATCCTTCAATCTTGGTTGGGGTGAAGGACACAAGGAAAGGTGTGGTTCATGAACATGAGCCTCCAATGACGACTCAGTGCTTTTACTTTTTACAACTGAAGAAGAGGAGGCGATAGAGCTGGAGGCTGAGTCAGCAATGTAAGACAAAACTTTTTCCTGATGCTCTGGCTTTAAAAGCGGTTTGCCAACTCCTAGAAAACTAAGCGTTCGAGGCCTTATGTAGCCAGACGATGACGCAGGCTCAACACCTCCTGCATTCGGTCCTATTTTGCTCTTGCCACTACCATCAGATCCACCACCAACACCATCATTACCAGCTGCCAACCCCCGCCCAATTCCACGGCCTCTTCCACCAGCCTTCCTCATTTTTGGTAGAAATGTAGACAAAATCCAACAAACTATATAGTAATGTAAAACAAGGTACAAGGTGTCTATAGGACAGGGGAGATTTTGAATTTCTGCAGACACTTGTGGACAGTTTTGGATTGTGTGAGGCCCACTGATATCTGAGCGCTATGTCACAGGCTCGATGGCACAGCTGTGACAAAAGTGACGAGAGGATAAGGGAGATTTTGAATTTCTGCAGACACTTGTGGACAGTTTTGGATTGTGTGAGGCCCACTGATATCTGAGCGCTATGTCACAGGCTCGATGGCACAGCTGTGACAAAAGTGACGAGAGGATAAGGGAGATTTTGAATTTCTGCAGACACTTGTGGACAGTTTTGGATTGTGTGAGGCCCACTGATATCTGAGCGCTATGTCACAGGCTCGATGGCACAGCTGTGACAAAAGTGACGAGAGGATAAGGGAGATTTTGAATTTCTGCAGACACTTGTGGACAGTTTTGGATTGTGTGAGGCCCACTGATATCTGAGCGCTATGTCACAGGCTCGATGGCACAGCTGTGACAAAAGTGACGAGAGGATAAGGGAGATTTTGAATTTCTGCAGACACTTGTGGACAGTTTTGGATTGTGTGAGGCCCACTGATATCTGAGCGCTATGTCACAGGCTCGATGGCACAGCTGTGACAAAAGTGACGAGAGGATAAGGGAGATTTTGAATTTCTGCAGACACTTGTGGACAGTTTTGGATTGTGTGAGGCCCACTGATATCTGAGCGCTATGTCACAGGCTCGATGGCACAGCTGTGACAAAAGTGACGAGAGGATAAGGGAGATTTTGAATTTCTGCAGACACTTGTGGACAGTTTTGTATTGTGTGAGGTCCACTGATATCTGAGCGCTATGTGACAGGCTCGATGGCACAGCTGTGACAAACGTGACGAGAGGATAAGGGAGATTTTGAATTTCTGCAGACACTTGTGGACAGTTTTGGATTGTGTGAGGCCCACTGATATCTGAGCGCTATGTCACAGGCTCGATGGCACAGCTGTGACAAAAGTGACGAGAGGATAAGGGAGATTTTGAATTTCTGCAGACACTTGTGGACAGTTTTGGATTGTGTGAGGCCCACTGATATCTGAGCGCTATGTCACAGGCTCGATGGCACAGCTGTGACAAAAGTGACGAGAGGATAAGGGAGATTTTGAATTTCTGCAGACACTTGTGGACAGTTTTGGATTGTGTGAGGCCCACTGATATCTGAGCGCTATGTCACAGGCTCGATGGCACAGCTGTGACAAAAGTGACGAGAGGATAAGGGAGATTTTGAATTTCTGCAGACACTTGTGGACAGTTTTGGATTGTGTGAGGCCCACTGATATCTGAGCGCTATGTCACAGGCTCGATGGCACAGCTGTGACAAAAGTGACGAGAGGATAAGGGAGATTTTGAATTTCTGCAGACACTTGTGGACAGTTTTGTATTGTGTGAGGCCCACTGATATCTGAGCGCTATGTCACAGGCTCGATGGCACAGCTGTGACAAAAGGGACTAGAGGATAAGGGAGATTGGATTGCTTTTAAAAAAGCAGTTTGCGGAGCAGTGGGTAAACAGCAATGCCAGCCTGTCAGGAAGCCTTAAAAGGCAGCCCAACAACCAACACCACTGATACACCACAATATAGCCTCCCCTTGCACTGCACACACAGTGACTGGTGTGTTGTGCAGGCCAAATTGCTAGCAGCAGAAGCAGTTTTTTTGTCTTCTTCCCTGCCTAACGCTCTCCCTACAGAATCAGCAGCAACCTCTCCCTATACTGAGATCGGCAGAAGTAAGATGGCGGTCGGCGTGCACGCCCTTTTATACCCCCTGTGACGCCCACCATAGCAAGCCAATCACTTGCATGCCCTTCTGAAAGATGGTGGTGACCCCTGCCTATGTCATCACGTTGCCCACAGTGTCCGTGGTTCCTGATTGGCTGAAAAAGAGCGCAAAACAAACTTTTGAAACGCGACTTTGGCGCGTAAGTCGCCGACCTCGTGGCCGACCTCATCCTAGGGTCGGGTTTCGTTTCATGAAACCCGACTTTGCCAAAAGTCGGCGACTTTTGAAATTTTTCGACCCGTTTCGCTCAACTCTACTCACCACGGATGCCAGCCCCTTAGGTTGGGGGGCCCACCTAGAAGAGCACATAGTGCAAGGCTGGTGGCGTAATGATGAAATAGAAACCTCCTCTAATGTAAAGGAGCTAACAGCGATTTTCTATGTGATATCTCATTTTCTCCCGCAGTTAAGAGGCACCCACGTGAGAATCCAGACAGACAATACCACCGCAGTGGCCTATATAAACCGGCAAGGAGGCACGCGGTCAGTACCATTGATGTCTATCGTGGGAAAGATCCTAGAAATGGCCGAGGTACATCTTCTCTCCTTGTCAGCGCTTCACATAAGAGGAATAGACAACTCCCGAGCAGACTATCTCAGTCGCCAAACCCTATATCAGGGCGAGTTGGTCCTCAGCAGGCACGTCTTCGAAATGATAGCGTCAGAATGGGGCAGACCAGAGATAGACCTATTCGCGACCAGAGAGCCATGTCAGTAACCGACCCGTGGATCCTGCCGCTGCACCAGAATCTTCTCTCGCAGGGACCCTGCTACCATCCACAGGCCAAAGCCCTGCACCTAGCGGCCTGGAATTTGAAAGGGAGCTACTGAGGCAGAAGGGTTTCTCAAATAACCTAATCAATACCCTGCTACAAAGTAGGAAGGAGTCCACAACAAAAATATATGCTAAAGTGTGGAAAAAGTTCCTGGCCTTTCACCCAGCAAAACTAGCCGGTGAAGTACCCATTACGGCCATTCTAGAATTTCTGCAAAGAGGCCGAGAATTGAGGCTCTCAGTAAGCACTCTGAAGGTCCATGTGTCAGCCCTAGGAGCCCTATTTAACTATAACGTGGCAGCAAATAGATGGGTGACCCGTTTCATCTCAGCTTGTCAACGCTCAGAACCAGTGCATATTCCTCAGCTACCAGCATGGAACCTTACTCTAGTTTTGGATGCTTTCACTCAGGCACCATTTGAGCCCATAAGCTCAGCATCAGTGAAGTGCCTCTCATTAAAAACCGCTATGCTAGTAGCCTTAGTATCGGCTAATAGATTGAGTGATCTTCACGCTCTATCAGTAGACCCTCCGCTCATGTCAATAACACGAGACAGTCTGATTTTAAAGACAGACCCGTCCTACCTTCCAAAACGGGCAACTAAATTTCATAGATCTCAGGAGATATGCCTACCTTCCTTCTATGAGAACCCGTCAACACAGGACGAGGTGAAATATCACACCTTAGATGTGAAAAGAGCGGTGCTAGCCTACCTAGATAGGACCAGTCCCTGGAGGCAGAGTAGGTCTCTTTTTGTCTCCTTCCAGGTTAACAGGAAGGGGTCTGCAGTTACATCAGGCACGATATCCAGATGGATTAGAGATGCGATCACAATGGCATATTTGGCAAAAGGAGAAGACCCTCCACTGGGGATTAAGGCGCACTCTACTAGAGCCATATCATCCTCCTGGGCCGAGAGGGCGAACGTCCCAATTGAACAAATATGTAAGGCTGCAACCTGGTCTTCTCCGTCTACCTTTTATAGTCACTATAGACTAGATTTGTCCTCTACCGAGGATCTAGCTTTTGGTAGATCAGTCCTTAACACGGTGTGCCCTCCCAAGTGATTATCTCTGGAAATCTCTCAGTGGGTGCTGTCGTGGCGAAGAGGAAAAACCGTATTACTTTCCGGTAATACTCTTTTGTAGAGTCCACGATAGCACCCGCTCACTTCCCTCCCGTAAAGATTTTTTCACATATGGGTCTCCTTGGTGGTGGAGATTATGAGTTAAGTTAGATATGTGATTAAAATTAGTAAGCATAAACTACATAGTGGTAAGATAGATGAATCGCCCAAACAAATTGACTAAAACATGTATGGCGGTTCCTCCGTTGTTCTCGGTAACACAAACTGAGGGAGTGAGGGGGACCGCCCCATTTATCTCTCTGTAGGTTTCCTGTTCCGGGGGGCGGATCCCCTCTCAGTGGGTGCTGTCGTGGACTCTACAAAAGAGTATTACCGGTAAGTAATCCGGTTTTTTCAATCCATGCTCAGGAGCATGGAAAAGCTAACTCTTGACCAGCAGATGCGGGTAATGCAAGCCAGCCATGCTGCTCTAGTGCAGGTCATGTCAGAAGCCCCTCCAACACCCACACATCCCCACACAGCCACTACAACTTTCCCACCCCAGGCACAATTCCCACCCCAGGCACAATTCCCACACCAGGCCCAATACCAAACACAGTCCCAGTACCCTACCCAGTCCCAATTCCCATCCCGGCCCCAAATCCCAGTGTCTTCCCCAATGTTTTCTTCCTTGTCCAGCTTTCAATCCCCATTTAGTATTCCACCTACCCCAACACCACCCCCCCGCTCAGCCTCCTGTTTTTCCCCCCCCCCTTCCACTACACCCCAACCCAGTAGGCTTTCCCCACCTATCGACGTGGTCCAACCTGCCAGCCCCTCCGCTAGTATCTCCACCCGACACTTTACTGACCTATGAAAGTTGTTTTCATTGTTTTATAAAAGATTGTTATATTAAAAATATTTTTCAAAAAACATACAACTTTTTTTTAACACTAAAAGTTTTATTTGAAAAAAATGACAAGATTTTGAATAAAAATTTAAATAAAATTTATTTTGGTTTAAACTCTACTATTTGTTTCAGTGCCTTCATTTAGGTAAGCTGGTATGGTAACAAACAAAAGGTAAAAACAAATTACACACCACACGTTAAAAGGTATAACAAATTTGGTTTATTAGCAAAAGTATCAAACTTTTGGAAACTAATTAATAAAACTTGGTGTCAATAAAAACACTTTGTACAGAAACAAATCACCGAGACATGAAATAAAGATCTCACACTATGTTGTCTTGCCAAGGAACCCTGCCTACAGGTGACACAAAATACTCTGCAAAGTGGTCCCTCATTCTGGAAACAGAACCTGCGGAGCGAACAGAGCTGCTTTGGTAATCCCACAAGGTTGTTTCTGAGCCTTCATCATCCACGGAAACAGGCTCCTTGGAAAGTACATAGTTATGCAGCACCACACAGGCCTTGACAACCTCATCCACTGTTTGTGTGTGCAGTCTTATGGCAGTTAGCAGAACTCGCCACTTTGCGGTTTAAATTCCAAAAGCACACGCCACCACTCGTCTTGCTCGAGTTAAGCGGTAATTGAAGACTCTTTTGGTTCTGGTCAAGTCTCGGCTTGCATATGGTTTTAATAAGTGTGGTGACAACTGGAATGCCTCATCACCAACACAGACATATGGCATAGATGGTCCAGTTGTTCCCGGGAGTGGTCTGGCTGCTGGAAAATCATACGTATCTCCATACAAACAACGGCCCATCGGAGAAGTTTTGAAGACTTGCGAGTCGTTGGACCGGCCATAGGCTCCAATATCCACAGCCAGGAATTTACAGTTGGCATCTGCTATGGCCATGAGTACTATAGAAAAGTACTTCTTGTAGTTAAAGTACTCTGAGCCAGATCCTGCCGGTTTAGCAATACGGATGTGTTTGCCATCTACGGCACCCAAGCAATTTGGGAAATGGCACAGTTTCTCAAAAAGTTCTGCACTTGTCAGCCAGATGTCCTTTGTCGGTTGTGGAATGTACTCCTGATGCAAGGTATCCCATATAGCCAGACAGGTCTCTTTCACAATTACGGAAATTGTAGATATTCCAAGGCGGAACTGGTAATGTAGTGAAGTTAGGGATTCTCCTGTAGCCAGGAAGCTGTGAAAAACAAATAAAAATGTTAGTAAAAATTGCAAAGACCAACATAACATTTTTAAGCAATTTACACAAATATTACATTTTTTTTTCTTTTTTTTAAAGTTTCAATAAATGGCACTGCAGAAATTTTTGTTCTGTTGGGATCCACATTAAAAACAGCATTTTTACATCTGTGCATTCCTATTATGGAGCATGTGTAAAACACTGGAATGGCCACAAACAATAAAAATATTAACATGCTGCAGAAAATGCAACGCAATTGTTCACTGCTGATGTGGTTTTCTATAGGTTAAAACATGTTTACATGACATTAAATATGAGCAATAAAAAAAAAAATAAGGCTTACCGCAGTGTCACCATCAGCCGCTCCGCCGGTGCGATGGAAAACCTCATGCGTGTGTCCTGCCTTCGGATGACATCCCCAACTTGTTCCAGCAACAAATCAAAGTGCTCTTGCCTCATCCGAACATAATTAAAAAATTTGTCCGGGTTCTGCCGCAACTCCATGTAGAGAGTTGAATGGACGCCCCGGGTCATCCGCACTTCATTTATAGGATGCATCCATAGTCGTCGCTGCAGAAGAATCCTCCGTCTTGCTGCTACCTCCTTCTCCCGAACAATAATATCCAGCCGATTGGTCTCAAAAATCACATCAGTAACCACGTTCGCAATCCTCACAAGCACTCCTTCCATCTCTGCCACTTTCTCTAAACCCTGTCAAAGATGGGGTGTAAAAACAGTCAATATATAGTTTTCCCTATTTTCCAGTAGCCAATCACATTTGGGAGACTCCCAGGCATGGAAAACGGATCCGTCATAAAAATGGATGGTAAAACGGATGCAACGGATACAGTATTGCGACGGAACCGTCTAGCGGATTTGCGATGGATCCGTCGAAATACTGTATCCATTGCATCCGTTTTTCACTATTTTTGACGCATCCGTCGATACATCGCGCCGACGCATTGTGACGTCCGCCAGAAAACGCTAGTGTGAAAGTAGCCTAAGTGGTGAAAAAAAATTCCAAAGTTTGCTAATTAAAAAAAAAAAAGGAAAATTTACTAAGACCCGTAGCATCTCCATTTTTCATGATCTGGGGTCGGGTGAGGGCTTATTTTTTGCGTGCCAGGCTGACGTCTTTAATGATACCACTTTTGTGCAGATACGTTCTTTTGATCGCCCGTTATTGCATTTTAATGCAATGCTGAGGCGACCAAAAAAACGTAATTCTGGCGTTTTGAATTTTTTTCTCGCTACGCCGTTTAGCGATCGGGTTAATGCTTTTTTTACTGATAGATCGGGTGATTTTGAACGCAGCGATACCCAATATGTGTGATTTTTTTTATTTTTTATTTTGATTGGGGCGAAAGGGGGTGATTTGAACTTTTATTTTTTTTTTTTAATTTTACTTTTGGCATGCTTCAATAGCCTCCATAGGAGGCTTGAAGCATGCACAACTCGATCGGCTCTGCTACATATGGGTGATGAGCAGATCGCCCATATGTGCATCGGGTGGCGCTCATAGAGGCCTCTGGTTGTCAGGGCAATGAGTTGCCGACCCCCGATCACGTGACGGGGGTCGGCGATGAGCTCACTTCTGGCCTGGCGGCCCGAAGTGCTATTTAAATGCCCGCTGTCAGCTTTGACAGCGTGATTTAACTAGTTAATAGGCGCGGGCGGATGGCGATTCTGCTCGCGCCTATTGCGGGCACATGTCAGCTGTTCAAAACAGCTATCATGTCGCGGCTTTGAGGTGGGCTCACCGCCGGAGCCCACCTCAAAGCAGGGGATCCTTACCGATGACGTACTATTCCGTCATCGGTAAGGAAGGGGTTAAATCTGCCTTGGACAACCAGCATGTCCAAGACCTATACTCACTTTAGGCCCCTTTCACACATCAGTTTTTTGCCATCAGTCACAATCCGTTGGCTCGACGGATCCGACTCAGATTGTGAAAAACTGATGCAACGGATCCGTCGCATCTGTTTTTTCATCGTTTTCTTCCATTTTTTGACGGATCCGTTTTTAAAAACGCCCACAGACAGATCAATAGATAGATATGGGCTAGATATAATACATAGATAGATCTATAGATGTATCCGTAGTCTCAGACCCTGGAGGCTGTATCTGCATGAAGCATGGTGCGTACTGTCAGAGGAATGCTTTGAACACAGTTTTTCATTTAGCTGTGAATCTAGTCTCAGTATCACGTCTGTCTTCTGACAAGTCATTACAGTTGTGCTGTTTCTAAGCAAAGTCTAAACTGTTCTCTGGAAGTGATCTTTAATCACGAGGTGCAAAATGCTCTCAGCGGCAGCTGCATTTCAGAGCTTGGCTAGCCCTGAGGTGCTATAAATCTACCATGGAAAATATTGGTGTATTTTGGCCTCACAAAGAGGGTATAGTCACGCTGACAGCAGTATTTTATAGGAAGAAAATTTATGGCAGATGACTCTAGGGTGAAGTCTAGGTTTACTATTGCTTCTGACGTCCTTTATGTAGATTAAAAAATGCAGCTCTTGTACTGATCATTCCAGATGAATTATGTATTGGAATGATAGATGTATTATTCTAAAAACTTCTACCACATCTAACCAGTATAAATCATTTTTCAGCAGTTTTCCCTTCTGAATTCTCCTTTTTTCAAATGTCTTTTTAAGATTTGGACTCCTAAAAGGTAGTGGACACTCCTTGGATTGAAGTTCTCCCACGACTCCTGACCACGGCATGCTATCCACAAGCACACAGTCCTTTGCAGCTTCTATTTAAATTGTACCTCTCTTCCATAATAAATATATACATACACTGTATTCTGCATAAATGAGTACACCCCAACAGATTTCAGAATCAACATTTTCTATGCCGCTTACCCCATGTGCAGGTCATTGCAGTAGCTTTTGGGTATCCATGGTTACGACCACTCATAGTGACAGTTAATTGCAGCTTTTAGTGGTTGTAACCATGGATACCTGAACTACCCCACACACGTGATAAGCGACATAGCAAATCTGAAGAATTATACTAAATTTCGGATCGGATCTCTATATAAACCCATAGCTGCTACCGCGCATGCGCACGCCATTTTTGAAAATTATTTATTTTTTTTCCTTCGCTCAAGTAAATCTGCAAAAGGGATTAAAGTGCACAGTAGCCATGTGATTATGCTGCAGGGCAGGTACCACGGCCGGCAACTGCCTGCAGAAACTTTTCTTTTTTTAATTCAGTATGTGATGGTATTCATCATGCAAACTAGGGGGCAGGTCACTGAGGGATCAGTGTCCTGTCAGCAGGCTGCATACCCTAGCCCCGCTGTAGGGCACGAGACTCTCCTTAACACAAAATTGAAAATAAAGATTAAGAAACAACAGCAAGACGGATTTCATCAACCAAGGAATCATTTTATTCAGTACAACGGTGCCGACCTGACGCTGTCTGTGGGTTACTATGCACAATCCTGCTGTGCTGACAGGTTCCCTTTTAAGTCCATCAAGTTCAGTCTATAGCCAAAAATGTTGATCCAGAGGAAGGAAAAAATTACGTGGGGCAGACATTATTGGGTAACATTCCCAGCAAACATGTAAGAGTGTGCATTTGGTGTTTGTGCGATATTTTGTCCCCTTCCTTACCGATGAAGTAATAGTACGTCATCGATAAGGTCCCCCGCTTTGAGGTGGGCTCCGGCGGTGAGCCCACCTCAAAGCCGCAACATGTCAGCTGTTATGAACAGCTGACATGTGGCCGCAATAGGCGCGAGCGGAATCGCCGTCCGCCCGCGCCTATTAACTCCCGCTGTCAAAGCTGACAGCGGCATTTAAATAGCATTTCCGGCAGCCGGGCCAGAAATGACCTCATCACCGACCCCCGTCATGTGATCGGGGGTTGGCGTCATGTTGCCTGGACAACCAGAGGTCTGGTCTCTATGAGACCTCTATGGTTGTTCCAGGCATATGGCTTTCAGCGCCACCCAGTGGTCGGCACTGAAAGCACAGGAGTAAATTTGCTACATATGGGCGATCTGCTCATCGCCCATATGTAGCAGAGCTGATCGGGTTGTGCATGCTTCTAGCCTCCTATGGAGGCTATTGAAGCATGCCAAAAGTAAAAAAAAAAAATGGCTAAAAATAAAAAAAATAAAAAAACATAAAAGTTCAAATCACCCCCCTTTCACCCCAATCAAAATAAAACAGTAAAAAAAAATACCACATGCACATATTAGGTATCACCGCGTTCAGAATCGCCCGATTTATCAACAGCAAAAAAGCATTAACCCGATCACTTAACAGCGTAGCGATAAAAAAATTCAAAATGCCAGAATTACTTTTTTTTGTCGCCACGACATTGCATTAAAATGCAATAACGGGCGATCAAAAGAACGTATGTGCACAAATGTGGTATCATTAAAAACATCAGCCCGGCACAGAAAAAATAAGCTGTCACCCGACCGCAGATCACGAAAAATGGAGACGCTACGAGTCTCGGAAAATTGCGCAATTTTTTTTTTTTTTTTTTTTTTTTTTTAGCAAACTTTGGAATTTTTTTTCACCACTTAGATAAGAGAACCTAGACATGTTTGGTGTCTATGAACTCGTAATGACCTGGAGAATCATAATGGCAGGTAAGATTTAGCATCTAGTGAACCAAGCAAAAAAGCCAAGCAAAAAACAAGTGTGGGATTGCACTTTTTTTTGTAATTTCACCGCACTTGGAAATTTTTTCCCGTTTTCGAGTACACAACATAGTAAAACCAATGGTGTCATTTAAAAGTACAACTCGTCCCTCAAAAAATAAGCCCTCACATGGCCATATCGACGGAAAAATAAAAAAGTTATGGCTCTGGAAACAAGAACGAAAACGAAAAATCGAAAAAAGCTCCGGTAGTGAGGGGGATATAATATATTAGAAATAAAGCAGATGAAATAATCTCTAAAGCCATGCAAATGTTTTTTTTACAAACCAGTTTTTTTTTATTCACAACTTGAGACCTTCTGCATGAGCTAACTGCTCAGAAGTATTTCCATTTCTATACTTAAGGTAAAAAATTTTGTTCTAAATTCTTTGAATTCAGCTCTGATAGCAGATGATAGTTACTGGATTGTGAAATTGCTTTTGGCTGTAAGTATAGAAGCCAAAAATGCAAAATGTATGTTCTGCTGATTTTAACCACTGCAGTCTTCAGTTTTCAAATGTAGAAAAAAAAATATCCAATCACGTTTTATAAAACAAATAACATTTCAACTTATGATTTAATAGCAAATCTTATTCGAATTGCACAAAGTGGAGTATATTAACGCTATTTCATATTTCCCATATCCCTGTCATGAGCACATTTGACTTTGTGCTCTACCGGATGCACACGCTTGATCGCATGACGCATCTTCTGTCCTGGAGCGTTCAACTGCAGGTGGAGGAGCTTGACTGATAAACAGCATCTGCCAAGTTCTCACGAATCCCTTCAATGTAACCCCTCACTTGCCACTGTCAGTGGTGGCAGAGACACATTAAGAGTTTGGCAGAGCTTTCCCTTTACCAGGCCATTGAAGTCCACACAGCACGATTTTGGGGCATCTATGAATTTTTGTGTCAGCAAAATGCCTAGCAATAGTCTCGGTCTGCCATGTACCTACTAGATCCTGCTTGAGTTTCATAGGCTACCTGTCAGTCATAGGATGTATTCGCAGATCCATTGGAAATGTCCATTTGCTGCCCCATTTTTTTTTTTTTTTAATTGGGTGGCACACTGACCCATAGAGTTTCATGGATCTATTAACAAATGTGTGAAAATCAGAATCTGAATACGAGACACGTTAGCCTCCTGGCATGTCCTATTCTGATCCAAGCAGTCCCGTAAACAATTAATCTGAACAGCCGAGCGGTGTACCCTTTGGGTGGGGGTTAATTTTATTTTTTTATGGGCAATGATAATTTCTGTTGAGACTTTAATAAATCTGTATGTTGTGGTTTGATTTTATAGCCTGAGCTGCTAGTAAACCCTTCAGGCCTCAGCTATTCTCCATTTTTGCATTTTTTTCTCCCTCCTTTTAAGAGCCATACCTTTTTTTCCCATCAATATAGCCTTCTAAAGGCTTGTTTTTTTGTGGGATAAGTTTTAGTTTTGAATGATTAATTTATATTACCAACCAATGTCCTGGAAAAGTGGAGTAAAAGGGGTAAAAAAAAAACCCCTGCAATTCTGCCACTGGTTAAGATTTATTTTTGCGGTGCTCATTGTTCACCCGTTTGAGCATGTTAAACTGGCTGCATCATGTAATAGTGGCTGCAATGCTTAGGCCTGTTTCACACATCAGTTTTTCTTGTCAGTCTAAATCCGCCAAAATAGCGGAAAACGGATCCGCAGGCGGACTGACAGGAACGGGTGTCACCGGAATGGCGGATGTACGGATCCGCCGATGGTTAAAATGTAAAGGAACCCTCGCAGAGAGCGTATCGGCGCGATATAGCAGAGTACCTGCATGTTGGAGCGGGGGTCCATGGCTGCGATATGAAGGCATCGCGCGATGAAATCGCGGGAGTACAGCAGTGAAGGTATAATGGCTGAAGTCGCGGGAGGAGAAAGAGAGAGAGAGTTTTCATCCAGCAGCGAGACTTGATTCAGGGTTAAAAGGGGAAAATGCAGATCCGGACAGCAAAAAACATTGCATGGTCCGTTCGGTGATCGCAACGGACGATCATCAGTCAAAATCCGCCGATAATGAAAGTCAATGGGGAAAAAAACGGATCCACCAATAAAAATGGCGGATCCGTTTTTTTGGCAAATCGGCGGAACTTGACTGATTGTGAAAAATTGAAGTGTGAAACAGGCCTTAGTAAAACATGGCATGACTAAGAACCATACATCTTTCTAGGTTCATAAGACATAAGATTTCTTTCGCCGGACGACCTGTTTTTAAACTTGTGCGTTTTTTCATACAATTTTAACGGAACAATAAAGGTTTTTTTTTTCTTGTGTTTTGGAAATTTGGAGGAACATGAGTGCTGGATAACAAAATTACCTTTTTTTATGCATTCTATTCAGTATCTGCACATTTTGAGAGTTCAAAGCTTTGATCATCAGCTGAGCTAAACATTTCTTTAATGTGAACAGACTTTTTTGCTGCAAATATTGTAGTGTTGGCAGGAAAATGCTGCATAAAATAGGTGTGTTTTTACTTGTGTTTTTGATCAGTTTTCTTTGCCTTTTTTGAAAGGATGAAAAACACTGAAAAAGTCTTGCTTCAGATTTGAAAAAATGCTTTTAAAGGTTCATCACCACATAGTAATTTCCCGTCTTATGTCTTACTTTTACTAGTATCTGGGAAATTGGAGGCATTATACTGTGCAAGAGGGCTTTGTGGAGACTTAATACTCTCCAGGGGGGGTGTGGGGAAAATAATTTGCGGTGGGTATATAATACTATGTATGAGGCTGTGTGAGGTAGTCATACTGTGTAGGGCCAGCCATTGTCTGCCCCCCAGAAAGGAGCAGAGAGCACATGACAGAAATGAATCCCATATACCCATCACACATCCTCCATCCCATAGGCACATCTTCCCTCTTAAAGGGATCTCCGGTATGGAAGTCAGGGTAAATCCATCCAGCACTTTGGATTAACCCCAGGCCTCTCTTAAAGGGAACCCCGACTGTGCAAATAAAGTCCGTTAAGCCTCATTTAAGAGTCTCAAACACGGGACTAACCAGATCTTCCTCCAGGGAAGGACCCAGCCACCATTACCACCATATTAAATGGCCCTTTAAGTCAATATCCAGCTCTTTATGAGTTTACAGATATACCAAGGCCAGGTATCCATCCACAGACAGCTGTTTCGGGGTGTTGCCCCTCATCAGTGTGGAGTAGGATTCTGGCTAGGTGGGAGCAATGCCTAGTAGACCCACTCAACATCAACCCTTTCCAAAATACATCCTCATTCCCATTTGTACAAGGTTCCATGGTGCAGCCCCTCAGTCCTCTCTTCATATGGCTCCATAGTGCAGCCCCTCGGTCCTTTTCTCACACAGCTCCATGGTGCAACCCCTCAGTTCCCACCTCTCTTCTCCAGCAGCCTCATCACTGCGCAGCTTCCTGCTATAGGGTCGGCTCTATACTGAAGGAGGCTCTGCCCGTTCCGGTGACATTGTTACCTCAAAAAATCAATTCCGTTCTAGTCGCTACCATGACGTTTGTGTCAGTCAGGAGGCTACATAGTTAATGAAAAAACATGGAATAAGTGTTGTAAAAAGTACAAGGAATGCACACATACCTGGTTTGCAGGATGCATGCCGTGCCTCAGCTCTTCACTAGTATTACACCGATCTTGTACCACTACCCTCTTTAGGAAATGGTCCTGGCCCTTGCTGAGCTTCCTTGGGTCCTGAAGCCTTCTTCACACCAATAAATGGTTGATTTAAGGACAATTTTACAACCAGCAATGTTCTTGCCTGTAAAGTTCTTTATGCAAAGCAATCACTGCAGGTGCTTCTTTGGGGGTAGCATGACTTCAAGTGTCATCCCCCTTAAAAACAACCAGTCTGCTGTTATAATTCAATCAGATGCTTTGTCCTCATTGACAATTTCTCCTGAGCTGGCAGGAAGATCACTGAAATTATGTAAGCAAGTCATTTTGTGGCAGGGCTAACATTTAGTGGAAATTAGTTTTAATTTGTGTTTAAAGGGAGTCTGTTACCCCTAAAATCCTTATTAAATGGACTATATGGTGTTGTAGGGGACTTAGTGTGGCACCCCTGAGGGTCCAGTCACCACAAAGGTACTGCACCTCAACCAGAGGTGTAGTATCCCACCTTTCAGCTAAGATGGAGACATGGAGACACCTAAACCTGGCTCTGACAATACTACATCCACCACACACTATAGCAGCAGGTGCTCCCAACTGCTGGCTAGGAAAGGGTGTTAGAAGGTGGGTGGGTGGAGCTTGGGTTCAGAACTGGAGAATAGAGGGAAGTTAGGATGAGTATTCCCATAGGGGAAGAAGAGGAAAGACGTGCGTAGGCAATCTTCCCATAGGGGAAGGTGGGAAGAGATAGAATTGTCCCTTAGGCTGGAGGTGGTGATGGTTTGGACTCAAGGACTGAAAGAAGCTCCATGAAGGGGAAAGGTATTTCCCAGAGGCATGGGTGGAGAGTGCTCCCTGTGGGGCTCGTTCCACTCTGACGGATGTCAGGTGGGGGAAAATCCAGGTTGCAGAAGGGTCTCGGCCCCTAGCCTAGTGGAGTGGACAACAGGACTTAGCTAGCCAGCCGATAGCTGTGGCAACTTTAGGGGCCACTGTTGTGAACACTTGTGACCTGACTTCTGAGTTTGGGCTCCCTCTGGTGGTTGCTGCGGGTAATGGAGCTGGTCGGGTTGACAGAAGTCAATCACCTGAAAAGGATGATTGGAGGTCAGGTGTTACAGACTGGGAAGATTTAAGTCAGCAAGCTTCTCTCAGTTGTTGCTGGTGATTTGGTTTTCTTCTTGTGTATTTTAAAGTCCGCTTGCCCCCTGCTTGGTCCTGTATCGTTCAGATAAGTTATTTGTTTGCTGGAATCTTTTTGCATTTGACCCAGTTTTTGCCTTTCTTTGCTTTCTGCTTTGCTGTGGGTTCAGCATTGTTCCCTGCTGGGACCAGTGCTGGACCCCATTCCATATGCCACAGCTTATGTCAGTCTGTTCAGTATTGCTAGTCCCCTGTTACATCAGTATCTTTTGCTTTGCTTCCAGTTCACACCAGAATTCTGATCTAGTGGGGGAGAGGTCGTGTGGCCTCAGTATTTTTGCATATCAGACATGTTGGATTTTTCTTAGGGTTTTTTGCATGATTGCAGACAGTATCTTTCCTGTCCTGTTCTACCTAGACAGTTTGGGCCCCATCATTTGCTTACTCTATTTTCTGCCTGTGTTTGTGCCTCATCTTTTCTCACCGGCAATATATGTTTGGGGGCTATCTAGTCCTTTGTGGTTCTACTTCGGGGCAGTTTAGCTTTCCCCTTTCTTGCTTTAGGCTTAGATAACTCTTTGGCTGTTCCGAGGTGTCTAGGGCATCGTAGGTACGTCCCACAGCTAATTCTAGTTGTGTTGTTAGTTTTAGGTGTATGCAATCCTCTTAGTTACCAACCTTTCTGGTTGCCTAGCTTATTCCCCGGCTATTCTCCTCGGTGACCTAATCATAACAGGCCACAACCAACTACCACAGTTATCTTCTCTGGAAAGGCAGCCAGAAAGAATCAAGGAAACGTTGTGGGTCACATTATCCGACAGGGTTTGCGGCACCTGGCCTGGGACACTGACTGTGAGGTGCTGGAAAAGAAGGAAAGTGGAAATCAGCACTGTGGAGACAGCCAGGGAAGGCACATACTGACAGGGAGTTCTGGAAAAGGTGTTCTCTATCTGCCTGGTGTCAGGAACACCGCACTGCACTTGCTCACTGAGCCAGTGCGCGTGTCCTGAGTACAAAAACTGTACACAAAGATACCTGTGGAGCAGGGCAGCAGTGGTGATGATGCGTGCTCCAGACTAACAGGACCTGAAGCATGTGACTGCTGAGGGCGTGGTCTAAACTCCAGAGAGCTAGGAGCTGAGGAAAACTCCTAAAAGGTTAACTATGGGACAATGTTACCAAGGGGCATTGACAGAAACGTAAACCAGATAAGGCCGGGGTCAAAGCACGAGATAGCACGACAGTACCAAAGGATTAGACAGAACGGATAGTCAAGACGAAGCAATAGATCAGTAAACCAGAACGGGCAATAGACTGTACAATAGGGGCAAATGGTAGCGGAGTCACGATAGCCAAGCTAGGAGGTCAGAACTGGAGAAGACAATAGTACCAAAATGTGAGACAGAGAACAGAGTGAAGGGACAGACCGGGTCATACACAGGGAGCAAACAAGCAATGCAGTATACACGCACACCAGGGGTCAGATACACAGCCAGAACAACAGTATAGCTGACAGGGAATCCTAGTCTGGAGTGGGTATAAATACCCCTCCCAGATCCAAAGGGAGGCCAACAAAAGTTAACCCTGCGAGAACAGGACATTAACCATGTCCTATACCATGACACCTGGAAGTTAGCTAGATCCCTAACCTGGAGGATGTAGTACTAAACGGGCATCTGTGTGCATCAGAACTGTGAGTAAAGTGTTATGATGAGTCACCGAAGGAGGAAAAAACAAAATACTAGCTAAGTCCAGAAAAACCATAGAGGTTGGCGGCTATCGGATTGCAGACCCCTGAACCTATCCAACAACTAGCAGTAGCCGTGGGGGGTTCCTACGGTGCCCTAGACCCCTCGATCACAGCCGGGGAACTAAATAGCCTAAAGACAGAAAGGGGAAAAACTAAACTGCCCCAGAGCAGACCCCAAAGCAATAGGCAGCCCCCAACATATAATGACGGTGAAGCAAGATGAAAACACTAACACAGATAGAAAGATAGGTTGAGCAAATGATGGGGCCCAAGCTAACTAAATAGGACAGGATAGGAAAGCCGCTGTCTGCCATCCGCAAAAACAATATCCAAAATGTGCCAACCGACTGATAGGAAAAACAGGCCCTGAAGTCGCTAGGCTTCAAAAGACTATATCAGCACTCAGGTATATTCTGAAGACAGAGCAAAAGATCAACAGATCAGAGACAAAAATGGAATTCAGCTCACCCCCGGCCGGGGATGGCAGAACTCCCAAAAAACAAGGCAAAACAAAAACAAAACTGAAGTGTACAAAGCAGAGCAGAAAAACTTAGCTTTGAGACGCAGGAATCAGACTGGTCTCCAAGAATCCAGCAGGCTCACCAGCAAGGCAGAAGGGTGTCAGCTGCCTTATATCCAGTCCTCAATTCCAGCCACCCAGTCATCATCTAGCTGCCCAGGTGTTTGGTAATCAGCCTCACTACCTTCCTTCACCAGAGGAGGGAGTTCATCAGACCTCAACGGTGAAGGGAAAAATGAACTCACAACAGTACCTCCCCCTTGAGGAGGGGTCACCGAACCCTCATCCATGCCACCAGGGCGATCCGGGTGAGCCCGATGAAAGGCACGCACCAATCTTTCGGCATGAATATCAGAGGCAGAGACCCAGGAATTATCCTCCTGACCATAACCCTTCCACTTAACTAAATACTGGAGTCTCCGTCTAGCCAGACGGGAATCCAGTATCTTCTCTACCTCATATTCCATGTTACCTTCAACCAATACAGGGTCAGGAGGTGCCACCCCAGGAACTACTGGTTCAACAAACCTCTTCAACAAGGACTTATGAAACACATTATGAATTTTAAATGTGACAGGAAGAGCCAACCGAAAAGAGACCGGATTAATAATCTCCAAAATCTTGTAAGGTCCAATAAATCTAGGCTTAAACTTAGGAGAAGCCACCTTCATAGCGATATTTTTTGATGACAACCAAACCATATCACCCAACTTAAACTGGGGACCAACGGTCCTATGCCGGTTGGAAAACCGCTGGGCCTTTTCCTGGGAGAGAGACAACTTATCCACTACTTAGTCCCAGATCTGGTGCATTCTCTCCACCACAGTGTCAACACCTGGGCAGGCAGAAGGCTCCACCTGCCCTGAAGAAAATCGAGGGTGAAACCCAAAGTTACAAAAAAAAGGTGACAGCAAAGTGGCAGAACTAGCTCTATTATTTAAAGCAAATTCGGCCAAGGGCAAAAATGAAACCCAATCATCCTGATCGGCAGAAATAAAACATCTCAAATACGACTCCAAAGTCTGGTTTGTTCTGTCCGTCTGCCCATTGGTCTGAGGGTGAAACGCAGAGGAGAAGGACAACTGAATTCCCAGCTTGGAACAGAAAGTCCTCCAAAATCTAGACACAAACTGAACTCCTCTGTCAGATACAATGTTCTCAGGAATCCCGTGCAAGCGAACCACCTGTTGCAAAAACAAGGGCACCAACTCAGAGGAAGATGGCAACTTAGGGAGTGGTACAAGATGGACCATCTTAGAGAATCTATCAAAAATCACCCAAATAACAGTCATTCTCTGAGAGACAGGCATATCAGAGATAAAATCCATTGAAATATGGGTCCATGGCCTCCTGGGCACCGGCAAAGGCATCAACAAGCCACTAGAGCGAGAACAAGGTTTAGACCGGGAGCAAGTCCCACAGGACTGCACAAAATTCCTGACATCATGAGACAAGGCGGGCCACCAAAAAGACCGACTCACCAGATCTCTAGTACCAAAAATACCTGGATGACCAGCCAATGCAGAGCAATGAACTTCAGACATCACTCTCTTCCTCCACTGGTCAGGAACATACAACTTTCCTCTGGGACAACGCTCAGGTTTGTCCTCCTGAAACTCTTCCAGAGCATGTCTCAAATCAGGCGAGATGGCAGAAAGAACTACCCCCTCGTCTAAGATGGTAGCAGGCTTAGTCACAACAGGAGAATCAGCAAGGAAACTCCTAGAGAGGGCGTCTGCCTTGACATTCTTAGTGCCCGGAAGAAAAGAGACCACAAAATCAAAACGTATGAAAAACAAGGCCCACCTAGCTTGTCTAGGATTCAAGCGCTTGGCCGACTCCAGGTAAATCAAATTCTTGTGGTCAGCAAGGACCACGTCTTGGTGTTTGGTTCCCTCCAACCAATGTCTCCACTCCTCAAATGCCCATTTCATGGCCAACAGTTCCCGATTCCCCACATCATAGTTAAGTTCGGATGGGGAGAACTTTCGGGAAAAGAAAGCACAAGGATTCATTTTAGATGTCACAGGATCTTTTTGGGACAACACTGCTCCTGCACCAATCTCAGAAGCGTCTACCTCCACCTGAAACGGGAGTGAGACATCAGGTTGCCGCAAAACCGGAGCAGAAGTGAATCTTCACTTCAGCTCCTGAAAGAAAGAAACAGCCTCCGGAGACCAATTCAGCACATCAGCACCCTTCCTAGTCAAATCAGTCAATGGCTTGGCAATACCAGAAAAATTGGCTATAAATTTCCGATAAAAATTAGCAAAACCCTAAAACTTCTGGAGGGCCTTCAAAGAGGTGGGCTGAAGCCAATCATAAATAGCCTGTACCTTGGCTGGGTCCATTTCAATAGTTGACGGAGACAAAATAAATCCCAAAAATGAAATCCTCTGCACCCCAAAAAGGCATTTCGATCCCTTGACATACAGGGAATTCTCCCTCAAAATCCGGAACACAGTCCGAACATGTTCCACATGAGAGTCCCAATTCTTGGATAAGATCAAAATATCATCCAGATAGATAATCAAAAATGTATCCACAAAGTCTCGGAATATATCTTTCATGAAGCACTGGAAGACAGAAGGGGCATTAGTGAGCCCAAAAGGCATCACCAGGTACTCAAAATGTCCCTCCGGAGTATTAAACGCCGTCTTCCTTTCATCCCCATGCTTAATGTGAATAAGATTATACGCCCCCCTGAGGTCAAACTTGGTAAACCAGCAAGCACCTTTAACTCTGGAGAATAGATCAGAAATCAGGGGTAACGGATACTGATATTTAACAGTAATTTTGTTGAGGGCACGATAGTCAATACAAGGCCTTAATGAACCATCCTTTTTAGCCACGAAAAAAAACCCAGCACCTAAGGGTGAAGAGGATGGTCTAATATGACCCTTCTCCAACGACTCCTTAATATAGGATCGCATAGCCTCGTGCTCGGGTACAGATACATTGAAAAGCCGACCCTTGGGGAATTTACACCCCGGGTTCAGCTCAATTGCACAGTCATAACTCCTATGAGGAGGCAAAGAATCAGACTCATTCTCACTAAATACATCATAAAAGTCAGCCAAATAGTCAGGAACATCATGCGACTGGGGAGAGGTGGAGAAAACAGGAGCATCACTAAGGGCACACCGACAACCCCAACTCACCACAGACAAAGATTTCCAATCCAGAACTGGATTATGGATTTGCAACCAGGGAAACCCCAGAAGAATGGTATTATGCAACACCAAAAATCTGCAATTTTCTTGATGGTCTGGGGCGACCCGCATTACCACCTGGGTCCAAAACTGAGGTTTATTCTTTGCCAAAGGAGTAGCATCAATACCCCTCAAAGGGATAGGCGTCCGCAGAGGTGTCATAGGAAATCCACAACGTTTAGCAAAATCCAAGTCCATCAGGTTCAGAGCTGCTCCCGAATCCACAAAAGCCTTGGCGGAAAATGTGGACAGGGAGCAGATCAGAGTAATTGCCAGAAGAAACTTAGGTTGAACACCACCCACAGAAAACGTGTGTGCACAATGTTTCTCTCGTTTAGGGCAGACAGAAATAATATGCGAGGCATCTCCACAAAAAAAAACCACAGCTTATTACGCCTTCTGAACTCCTGACGTTGCGCCCTAGACAAAACTCTATCACATTGCATAGGTTCAGACATTTGTTCAACAGGTGGCAAAATCTCTCGTGTAGTTTTGCGTTCACGTAAACGCCGATCCACCTGAATGGCTAATGACATAGAATCGTCAAGACCAGAGGGAACAGGAAATCCCACCATAGTATCTTTTACAGTTTCTGACAAACCCTTCCGAAAGAGAGTTGCCAAGGCACAATCATCCCAGGTAGTAAGGACCGCCCACTTTCGGAATTTTTGACAGTACAACTCTGCCGAATCCCGACCCTGGCTTAATGCCAACAGGGTCTTTTCAGCCTGATCAATAGCATTAGGTTCATCATACAACAACCCCAAGGCTTGAAAAAATGCGTTCACATTATTCAGAATAGGATCATCAGGTTTCAAAGAAAACGCCCAATCCTGGGGATCGCCGCGCAGCAAAGAGATGACAATGTTAACCTGCTGCGCGGAGTTCCCCGACGAGTTAGGCTTCAAGGCAAAAAATAATTTACAATTATTCTTGAAATTCAAGAATTTAGACCGATCCCCAAAAAACACATCAAGAGTATGAATCTTTGGTTCAGCAGCATGTGAATGAGCAAGATAGGCGGAAATTCCCCGCACTTCAGCAGCGAGCTGCTCCACACGATCAGACAATTGCTTCATCTTCATTGAGAGAAAAATTCCCCCTACGGCCTCAGAGATATAGAGGAAAAAATGTGCACAAAAAAAAAATTCTGACACACTTTTTTTTTTTTTTTTTTACAATTCTCTCCTGCTATTGAGTACCCTAGGATCTGCGGTATGGCTGGTGATTCTGTTATGATGAGTCACCGAAGGAGGAAAAAACAAAATACTAGCTAAGTCCAGAAAAACCAGAGAGGTTGGCGGCTATCGGATTGCAGACCCCTGAACCTATCCAACAACTAGCAGTAGCCGTGGGGGGTTCTTACGGTGCCCTAGACCCCGCGATCACAGCCGGAGAACTACATAGCCTAAAGACAGAAAGGGGAAAAACTAAACTGCCCCAGAGCAGACCCCAAAGCAATAGGCAGCCCCCAACATATAATGACGGTGAAGCAAGATGAAAACACTAACACAGATAGAAAGTTAGGTTGAGCAAATGATGGGGCCCAAGCTAACTAAATAGGACAGGATAGGAAAGCCGCTGTCTGCCATCCGCAAAAACAATATCCAAAATGTGCCAACCGACTGATAGGAAAAACAGGCCCTGAAGTCGCTAGGCTTCAAAAGACTATATCAGCACTCAGGTATATTCTGAAGACAGAGCAAAAGATCAACAGATCAGAGACAAAAATGGAATTCAGCTCACCCCCGGCCGGGGATGGCAGAACTCCCAAAAAACAAGGCAAAACAAAAACAAAACTGAAGTGTACAAAGCAGAGCAGAAAAACTTAGCTTTGAGATGCAGGAATCAGACTGGTCTCCAAGAATCCAGCAGGCTCACCAGCAAGGCAGAAGGGCGTCAGCTGCCTTATATCCAGTCCTCAATTCCAGCCACCCAGTCATCATCTAGCTGCCCAGGTGTTTGGTAATCAGCCTCACTACCTTCCTTCACCAGAGGAGGGAGTTCATCAGACCTCAACGGTGAAGGGAAAAATGAACTCACAACAGTAAAGCCTTGGAACTTCACCTCACTGTGTCCTTTGAATTCTTGCTTCAACACTCACTCAGTACTGCTGCATTTACCATCAGCAAACATTGTATCACTAACCAACCACCACTGCCCTGGAACAACAGCTCTGCCTGTGGAGAGCTATTCCAACTCTGCTGCATCACACAATCAGTCCCAGAGGATCTGCACTGCAGCGCTGTCACCTCTGACCAGAAACCACCGGTGGCATCACGAACACTTACTACAAAAACTCTTTATTTCTCATTCCCTTGTAAATTGTAAATACACCCCTTTTTTTGGATGCCCAGGGCCACGGACCGGGTCACAGCCGCTGTGAAACTGCCCCTTTAGGAAGCGGCCCGGTACCAAGTATTCCCCACTGCCCTGGCGGGCGCTCCATTAGCCCCTATAACAATTACCTGCTATTTGTACAGTGCCTGAGAAAATAATGTCTAATTCAGTGCATATTGGGCCCTTGCCCCTACTTCTGATTGACAGTGCTCCCTTCCCAGAGCAAGCGCTATCTCATGCTTCCAGCATGTGTTCGCTTCCGCACGTTCTTCGTTTCCTTTCTTCTTGTTTTCTTTCTTCTGACATCGCTCGGTACACTAATACACGTGAAAGTGCAGTGAGTGGCGTCAGCAAAAAAGGAGATGGAGAACACGCCAGCAGCATTCAGGCAATATCCACTCTGGAAAGCGAGCACTGTCAATCAGAAGTGGGGATAGGGCCTCAATGTGCAAATAAGTAGGCATAACAGTGAACCAAATTCTTGGCCATACTAAAGGTGCACCAAAGCCTCCTCATTTGAATACAAATTAAGTTATTTTCTCAGGCACAGTACCAGTAACAGGTACATTGCTAGTATGGTTATTATTGGGGCTAAGTCACCTACAACACTGTACAGTCATGGCCAAAAGTTTTGAGAATGACACAAATATTAATTTTTACAAAGTCTACTGCTTCATTTTTTCTAATGGCAATTTGCATATACTCCAGAATGTTATAAAGAGTGATCAGCTTAACAGCAATTACTTGCAAAGTCAATATTTGCCTAGAAAATGAACTTTATCCCCCAAAACACATTTCAACATCATTGCAGCCCTGCCTTAAAAGGACCAGCTAACATCGTTTCAGTGATTGCTCCATTAACACAGGTGTGGGTGTTGATGAGGACAGGGCTGGAGATCAATCTGTCATGATTAAGTAAGAATGACACCACTGGACACTTTAAAAGGAGGCTGGTGCTTGGCATCATTGTTTCTCTTCCGTTAACCATGGTTATCTCTAAAGAAACACGTGCAGTCATCATTGCACTGCACAAAAATGGCCTAACAGGGAAGAGTATCGCAGCTAGAAAGATTGCACCTCAGTCAACAATCTATCGCATCATCAAGAACTTCAAGGAGAGAGGTTCCCTTGTTGCCAAAAAGGCTCCAGGGCGCCCAAGAAAGACCAGCAAGCGCCAGGACCGTCTCTTAAAAGTGTTTCAGCTGCGGGATCGGGCTACCAGCAGTGCAGAGCTTGCTCAGGAATGGCAGCAGGCAGGTGTGAGTGCATCTGCACGCACTGTGAGGCGGAGACTCTTGGAGCAAGGCCTGGTCTCAAGGAGGGCACTAAAGAAGCCACTTCTCTCCAGGAAAAACATCATGGACAGACTGATATTCTGCAAGAGGTACAGGGAGTGGACTGCTGAGGACTGGGGTAAAGTCATTTTCTCTGATGAATCCCCTTTTCGATTGTTTGGGACAGCTGGAAAACGGCTTATTCGGAGAAGACCAGGTGAGCGCTACCACCAGTCTTGTCTCATGCCAACTGTCAAGCATCCTGAAACCATTCATGTGTGGGGTTGCTTCTCAGCCAAGGGAATGGGCTCTCTCTCAGTCTTGCCTAAAAACACAGCCATGAATAAAGAATGGTACCAGAATGTCCTCCAAGAGCAACTTCTTCCAACCGTCCAAGAGCAGTTTGGCGATCAACAATGCCTTTTTCAACATGATGGAGCACCTTGCCATAAAGCAAAGGTGATAACTAAATGGCTCAGGGAACAAAACATAGAGATTTTGGGACCATGGCCTGGAAACTCCCCAGATCTTAATCCCATTGAGAACTTGTGGTCAATCATCAAGAGACGGGTGGACAAACAAAAACCTTCAAATTCAGACAAAATAAAAGCATTGATTTTGCAAGAATGGACTGCTATCAGTCAGGATTTGATCCAGAATTTGATTGAGAGCATGCCAGGGAGAATTGCTGAGGTCCTGAAGAAGAAGGGTCAACACTGCAAATATTGACTTGCTGCATTAACTCATTCTAACTGTCAATATAACCTTTTGCTACTCATAATATGATTGCAATTATATTTCTGTATGTGATAAAAACATCTGACAAACACACATAACAACCAGAGGCCAGCAGATCATGTGAAAATATAATATTTGTGTCATTCTCAAAACTTTTGGCCATGACTGTATAGCTAATTTACAGATTGCCGGTGTGTTCATTTTCATGGCAAGGAATAGCTTTGCATTTTGTTTGCAGTTCATCTGCTCTCTCTTCATAACGATCTAGAGTTAATGCAAATTTCCACTAACAGCTGAAGCAGAAAACTTAGGGAGAGCCAGAATATATATTATCATCAAACTTTTGGTCATAACTGTAAATTTAGTCATATATCCTCATATGTGATGCTATATACCACATTTATAGTCCTATGTCCTCCATCAGGCCGGGGCAACAAAGCAAATTTGGCCACAACATGGGTTGCACAGCAGATTGCATTGTAAATGGGGTCACGTTGCGATCCACAAGGTACAATCGACAGGTCACAATAAGTCAGAATCACTTGGACTTTTTGCCACTTGCTTGCAGGTCATAATATGTCCCCAAAGACAATTCCTCACCAACATCCTGTGGCTCCTCATTGATGAAGCCAACCTCACAGTGTAAGAAGCACAAGGGAAAGTATCCGCTACGTATCACATCATCTATTCCCGAAGCTGCTGTTACCATCATTCAGAAACAGGTTTCACAGGGGCCACATGGACATAGGAAGCAATATACACAAGATGCTCATAGAATTCTTGAACAGGTTTTAGGCAATCACTTGATTTGTTCAGATGTGATTGTGCAGGGAGGAGATGAGCTCTAAACTTCACCTATTATAAATGGTGGATTGTGTTTTCAAATGTATTTAGATCTGTTACCCTTTATTGTAAGTCAGTCTGTGATGATAATAAGATGACTACTGAGATGTGATCTCTCTAAAAGAGGAAGTGACAGCCTTTAATGAGGTTCAGTGGCCACATTAGATAATGAAAGAACACATTCCCTTTAAGGCTATGTGCCCACGCTAGCACTTTTAAACACTCAGGAAACTGATCCCCTTCCCAGAAAACGCGCGTTTTATTTCCACGCGTTTCTTGCGCGTTTTTGCCTAAAAGACGCGCGTTTTTGATGCGTATTTTCTGCGCGTTTTCTGGGAACATTGGAAAAGGCTAAAAACGCTCAGGAAAGCGGAAATTAATGAGCATGCTGCGTTTTTAGCCGCTAAGCGCTTCCTGAGCGTTTAAAAATGCATGCATTGGCACAAAAAGCCAAAAACGCATGCAATTTAATGTGAAGCTTCTTTTAAGCGTTTCTGCAGCGTCTGAGCCAGCACAAATGCTGCGCAAACACTTAAAAAAAGCAATGTGGGCACACAGCCTAAAGGTAGTCTGTCAGCACAGAATATCTATTCAAACCAAGCACATGCACTCAGTGCACCATTGGTGTGGCCAAACATTTAAGTGCACCTTCCCAACTACTTGATTTCCATCTATTTCCTTCTATCTCTGCTCTATAAAGTCAGAGCTGTTAATCAAAGAAGAGGGAGAGGGGATTTGGAGATAAGAGGAAAAACAAGTAGGTTGGAAGGTGTAATTAAATCTTTGGTCACACCAAGGGTGCACTGAGCACATGCACTTTGTTTGGACAATCATTCTGTGCTGACAGATTCCCTTTAAAGAGGCTTTCTCAGAAATGGATATGTATCACTTATATATCATACATTTCTGATTGCTGGGCGCCCATGTATAACTAGAATGGAGGTCCAGAGTCCACTGTTACTTTATGCTGCACTACAGCAATGATAAGAGGTTTAAGCAGAGCATCAGTTGACCATGGACCCTGCTGTCCCTTCATTGTCTATGGGAATGAAGGAAACAACTGAGCACTGGCTCTCAGTCCCATAGGCTCTGAATGCATGTAGCAAGGAGAGATGGGCTTGATAACCATGTTCTAGTGATTAGAGGTGGGGCCTTCTGCGATCAGACACTATTGTTCATGTAGGATCCCCTTTATTATTTTATAATGGAGGGTGAAATATTCCTAACGCTTAAAAACTGCTTACATAATGCATCCCATTCATCTTAATTACATTCCGCAATTACTGTGCCCATGCTGTGTATTTTTCCACAGCGGAATCGCATTGCGGGAAAATATGCAGCATGTTCATTAATTTTGCGGAATCGCGGCGATTCCGCCGCCATAGACTTGAATTGGAACTCTTGAAATCCGCAAATATGAAAAATGTTTGTGGATTTCAAGCACATTTGCTGCAGTTCTTTAAATCAAACACTCCTTATCTATGAAATGCTCCAATATTTACTACCACAGGTGTTCTCCCCTTCCCATATTGATAGTTCTGCTTCAGTCACTTCTCTTATTTTCTGCACTATTCTATGTCCTTAGAGCATATAAAAAGATAACAAAAACCACTGTGACCAAATTGCCATACCCTTATATAACCACTAACGAGAGATGAGCCATAGAAAAGGTCCAGTGCAATAATGCATGAGAACATATATAGGTAAAACTGCACATAAGGAACCAAAGAAATAATAAAAATATTATTTGACAAAATATGAGGCAGAAGCCTGAATAACAGACCTGGAAGAAGGCACAAAGCCGAAACGCGCGTGGGGGCCGTGGCACCACAGGTCTGAGATAAAACCACCATTACTACTCTTTGCTTTCAGGCTCCCTCCCTTTTACAATAATGATTTTTGGTCTTATTTTGTTCAAGTGTATGGCTTACTTGCTATTATGTGCATGATTTATGGTTTACTGAGGGGTCTGTTATTCAGGTTTGTGCCTCACACCTGTTGTTCCACTTTTTTTATGTGGTTCATTGCCTGTTCTCACCTTTCTTTTTTGCTCTAGATACTTTTAATTACAATTTTAGTATTTTGTCAATAAATATTTTTATTATTTCTTTGGTTCCTTTTGTGCATTTTTTCCTATATATATGTTCTTACTCTTCTATGTCCTGTTGTGTATAAATATGTGACTCTCAGATTTTGTGTTATTGTGTTAGTTTATGCCTGATGAAGAGACCTGAGTAGTCTTGTAAGTTTGCTATATGTTACCATCTTTTCAGTTAGCCAGTAAAAGGTATCAGCCACTGAAACTCTCCATCTGTATTGTGTAATGTTTGTCAGCTATTGACACCTTTGACAAATAACCAGTAGTAATTTCAGTCTGCAATCTATTTTCCTTCATTTATTTTCAGACCACATGATGTGGAGTTTGTAATCTGCTGCAAATTTTAAAAATTTTCCCTGAGAACATAGACGTTTTCTTCACTCACTCTTCTTTGTTCTGTTTTGTGTATTTAAAGCCTTAGAACTATATATATTACGGACACATTGATACCAAATATTTATTTTTTTATTTCCCTATTTTTAATGTAACAAAAAAATGATTAGTATTTTTATATATTTATCTTTACTTTTACTTTTTTTTTACTCTAAAAATTTAAATAAAAAGTTATCAAATCGTTTTATGTAGCCCATAATGGTATCAATAAAAAGTTTGTTCACCATGCAAAAAAGTAGAGTTTCTATAGCGCCATCAAAGGAAAAACATAAACATGGTTTGCAGAAAATAGAAAAGCAAACCCAAATTTTATTGTTACAAACTTTGCAATTTTCTTTCACTACTTCTACTACTAGTGGATGGGATTGATAGTAAAGTGTCAGTCTTTGCTGACCACACCAAACTATGTAGGATTCTAAAATCTGAGCTTGACATTACAATTTTGCAAAACGATCCTGATAAGGCATCTGAATGGGCAAACACTTGGCAAATGAGATTTAATGTAGATAAATGTAGAGTAATGCGCCTAGGATGGAGTTATCCTATTGCTGAATATACATTAAATGGTAGTATACTCAGGCCTACAGAACAGGAGAAGGGCTTAGGTATTCTGGCTACAAGCAAGCTGAGCAGCAGTACTCAATGTCAAGCAGCAGATGCAAAAGCAAACAAGATTTTAGGAATTATAAAAAGAGAGATAAAATCCCGCAATCCCAATGTATTATTACCCCTTTATAATTCACTGGTGAGGCCACATCTAGAATATGGAATCCAGTTTTGTTTTTTACATTTTAAAAAGGATATTCAGAAGTTAGAATCAGTTCAAAGGCGGGCAACTAGGTTATTACAAGGGATGGAAGGCCTCTCATATGATGAAAGGTTGGAGAAGTTGGGCTTGTTTAGCTTAGAAAAAAGACGCTGAAGAGAAGACCTCACTGGTATCCAGAGGCATAGCTAGGGTTTTGGATCGGGGGGGGTGAAACTTCTGAGTGGGCCCCTAACCAGGTAACATTGATTACAACTCAGTGATGCACCTTAATAATGGATGTAGGAGAACCTCATCAGATGACTGCGATGTTACTGAAAATAATCTCTATATAAAGACCAATACTGATATTACCGCCATATAGTCAGTGGTAAATACCAGTCCTACAAAACATATAAGTGATTACTGCACAGTTATAGTTGGTGTCTTACTGCTGATGTTCTTTCTGATGGAATCGTTCACTTCACAATGACAATTCTCCAGCCAGGACTCTGCTGCAAAGATTACAACAAAGACATGTTTCACTTCTCATATTCCAGCCCCATCACCATCTATCCCCAACCTGCGCAAACCCCTCATACTGCTGATACCCTAATGCTGAGCTGCTGCTGCCGTATGTGTCCCTATTACTGCACCTGACACCCCAATACTGAGCTGCTGCTGCCGTATGTGTCCCTATTACTACACCTGACACCCCAATACTGATCCTGTGCCATATGTGTTTCTATTACTACACCTGATACCCCAATACTGAGCTGCTGCTGCCATATGTGCACCTATTACTGCACTTGATACCGCAATACTGAGCCGCTGCTGCCATATGTGTCCCTATTACTGCACCTGCTTGGTGGTTCTCTGTGCCCTTTAAATTCTAAATCAACCCTCTACAATATAGTAATGCTGGGTGCAAGTGCCCTAGAAAACAGTGCCCACATTTTGCCCCCTAGAAAGTAATAATGCACTGTGTGTGCCCCTTTGACAGTAACCTGAGTTCCCCTATAATAATAAGTACTCACTTTACATTTAATAATGTCCAGAGTCTCCCCCTGTACAGCTCCTCTATACACAGTATGATACTCCCTCACTGTATATATACTGACCCCTTACTATCCCCCAAACTTTTTGATGGCTCCAACACTGTATGATGGCCCCTTTAATGTAATCTACACACTGCATGATAGCACCCCCATAGGCAGACTGTAATGTAAAGCAGCACCCCCCCATAGGCAGACTGTAAGGTAAGGCAGCACGCTCCCATAGGCACTGATAGGCAAGGCAGAACCCCTCCATAGGCAGACTGTTAAGTAAGGCAGCACCCCCCCATAGGCAGCACCCCCCATAGGCAGACTGATAAGTAATGCAGCACCCCCATAGGCAAACTGATAGGTAAAGCAGCACCACCCATAGGAAGACTGATATGTATGGCAGCACCCCCATAGGCAGACTGATGGGTAAGGCAGCACCCCCCCATAGGCAGACTGATGGGTAAGGCAGCACCCCCCCATAGGGAGACTAATATAAGGCAGCACAGCACCCCCCATAGGCAGACTGTTAGATAAGGCAGCACCCCCCCATAGGCAGACTGATAGGTAAGGCAGCACCCGCCATAGGCAGACTGATAGGTAAGGCAGCACCCACCATAGGCAGACTGATAGGTAAGGCAGCACCCCCCATAGGCAGACTGTTAGGTAAGGCAGCACCCCCCATAGCCAGACACTAAAATAATGCACCCCCTTAAAAAAAATAAATACCTCTTTCCTCCCGGTTCCTGCGCTGCTCTTAGCTCCTGCTCATCTCCTGACAGCGGGCGCCAGGCAGAGACGTCAGCATGCCCGCTGTCAGACACTGAGAGGGGGATGATGGGAGAAGGAGCACTCGCTCCTTCTCTCATCAATGCGGTCAGCTGTATCGGCTAGATGGCGATACAGCTGATCATGCGATGATGGGCGGGGAGCCCACTGCTGGCACAGGGCCCCCCCGCCTGCTCAGGGGCCCTGTAGATTCTCCCTGCTCTGCCGCAGAATATAACCGTATCGGCACACAGTTACAGTAGCGTAGCTCCGGGTGGGCCCCCTCAGAGTGCGGGGCCCAGGGCCACCGTCCCCTCTGCCCCCCAGTAGCTACGCTACTGCATGTATCAATATATGTGTGGTAAATACAAAGGACTGGTGCATGACTTATTCTTTCCAAGGACCATACTAAGGACCAGCGGGGACTCATTATGGGTGGAAGAAGTATCTTTCCTGTAGCTTAATAGGAAAGTGTTCTTTACAGTCAGAGCAGTCAGAATGTGGAATGTCCTACCACAAGAGGTAGTAATGGCAGACACTATAACAGCTTTTAAAAAGATCTGGATGATTTCCTCAATAATAAAAAATACACATATTTGGTATGGCTGCATTCAGAATAGCCTGATCTATCAAGATAGATGGTATGCCTTTCAGCTAACCCCAGCTTACCCCAGAGTTATTTGTGACCTTGTTTACTCTGGCTTGATCATATGCATCTGGTCCACTCTTAATTGTGTGACCAAGATGAGCAGAAACCACTCCTCTCTGCTTCACACCTGACTGCACTTAGTTGTACATATATTGCATAGCTCAAGTCTGCATAGACTTCAGTCTGCAGTGTGATTCCTATAAGTGTGTTCTAGAAGTGTGAAGATAAATTTTAGAATTAAAACCAGAATTGAACCAGAAGGGAACTGAAGGTAACTGTACACAGTCACTGTAAACAATGTTTCTATTTGTTTTCACTTTCACCCCAATAATCCTTCACTTTCTGCTAATTCCCCTAATCCCTACTCCTAGTAAGGAACTGTTCATCTCTTCTTCAATCCTCCCCATCCACCTCACCTCCTCCTCAAAACTGTTCCTTAACATACAATCCTCTGTCTCCAAACACAGACAGCCCCCTCATGCTCTCTCCTGCTCCCACCTGCTAACACTTTCTCTGCTCCTTCTCACGGCTGGTGATATCTCTCCAAATCCTGGTCCTCCTCACCACATTCCCACAGTCATTTCTACCTCCCATCCACGCTCTATCACTACCTTCCATAACCACTCCAACCTTATACCCATTCACCCAGCCCCCGCTTCCCCAGTCCCACTAACAGGAGCTCTGTGGAACGCTCGCTCTGTCTGCAACAAGCTTTCCTACATCCATGATCTTTTTGTTACTACCAAACTTTTCTTCCGCGCCATCACCGAAACATGGCTCACCCCTTCTGACACAGCCTCTCCTGCTGCACTTTCATATGGTGGCTTCCACCTTTCTCACACCCCCGCCCCAGCAGCAAACATGGCGGAGGAGTTGGTTTTCTTCTGTCAGATACCTGCTCCTTCACCCCAATCCCACTGCCACCCTCTGTTACCCTCCCTTCCTTTGAGGTGCACTCTGTGCGCATCTACTCCCCCTCCAACTTCCAACTGGCTGTCATCTACCGCCCCCCAGGGCCAGCCACCACCTTCTTTGACCACTTCACCACCTGGCTACTTCATTTCCTTTCCGCGGACTACTATCATCATGGGCGACTTCAACATCCCCATTGACACTTCCCTCTCAGCTTCCACTAAACTTCTATCTCTCACTTCCTCCTTCGGCCTCACTCAATGGTCTTCTACAGCCACCCACAAAGATGGCCACACACTGGACCTCATCTTCACCCGCCTCTGCTCCCTATATAACCTCTCTAACTCACCGCTTCCTCTCTCTGACCACAACCTTCTCACATTCTCTTCCCTGTCCACTCCATGTCTACAATCCCCACCCCACAAACTTTCACACCCTCGCAGAAATCTTAAACACCTTGACCTACACTCATTCTCTGAATCCCTCCTCCCTCTCACAGATATAAGTTCCTTACACAATGCGGATGATGCTGCTGCTCTATATAACACCACAATAGCTGTAGCTTTGGAATCTGCTGCCCCACTTACACATACCAAAGCTCGCAAAATCAACAGACAGCCCTGGCACACCAGCCTGACCAAAGAACTGAGGCGAGCTTCCAGGGCTGCTGAACGCAGATGGAAAAGATCCCACTCCAACGAGCATTTCATCGCATTCAAACAGTCCCTCACTACTTTCAAGACCACACTCACCACAGCTAAACAAACCTACTTCTCATCTCTCATATCCTCCCTGTCTCACAACCCTAAACAGTTATTCAACACCTTCAATTCTCTCCTCCGTCCCCCAGCACCTCTTCCCTCCCCACTCATCTCAGCTGAAGACTTTGCCTCATTTTTCAAGCAGAAGATTGATAACATCAGAGACAGTTTTGGTCAACAACCCCCAGAGCCCCTCCTCCCGACTTCCCAGCCCTCCACCTCCAAAACCAACTTCTCCACCATTACAGAAGATTGACTCTCCACTCTACTCTTAAGATCACATCTCACCACTTGTGCACTTGACCCGATCCCTTCCCACTTCATCCCAAACCTCACCACAGTCTTCATCCCAACCCTAACCCATCTCTTCAACCTATCACTAACAACTGGTGTTTTCCCCTCAAGCTTTAAACATGCCTCCATCACACCTATCCTCAAAAAGCCCTCTCTTAACCCATCCTCTATATCTAGCTATCGCCCTATATCACTTCTCCCCTATGCCTCCAAGCTACTGGAACAACACGTCTACCTTGAACTGTCCTCCCATCTCTCTTCTTACTCCCTCTTCGACCGCTTACAATATGGCTTCCGGTCACACCACTCCACTGAAACTGCCCTTACTAAGGTCACCAATGACCTCTTAACCGCCAAGAGCAAGAGACACTACTCTGTCCTCCTCCTCCTGGACCTGTCGGCTGCCTTTGACAAGGTGGACCATTCCCTATTATTACAGACCCTCTCATCCCTTGGCATCACAGACTTGGCCCTATCCTGGATCTCATCATACCTAACAGACCGGACATTCAGCATCTCCCACTCACACACCATCTCCTCACCTCGCCCCCTATCTGTCGGAGTCCCACAAGGTTCAGTCCTAGGACCCCTGCTCTTCTCCATTTACACCTTTGGCCTGGGACAGCTCATAGAATCTCATGGATTTCAGTATCATCTCTATGCTGATGACACACAGATCTACATCTCTGGACCAGATATCACCTCCCTACTAACCAGAATCCCTCAATGTCTGTCCACTATTTCATCCTTCTTCTCTGCTAGATTTCTGAAACTTAACATGGACAAAACAGAATTCATCATCTTTCCCCCATCTCATGTGACCCCCCAACAAACCTATCCATTACAGTAAATGGCTGCCCACTTTCCCCAGTCCCACAAGCTCGCTGCCTCGGGGTAATCCTTGACGCTGATCTCTCCTTCAAACCACATATCCAAGCCCTTTCCACTTCCTGCCAACTTCAACTCAAAAATATTTCACAAATCCGTTCATTCCTCAACCAAAAATCTGCAAAAACCCTAGTCCATGCCCTTATAATCTCTCACCTTGACTACTGCAACCTCCCGGTCTGTGGTCTCCCCTCGAACACTCTCGCACCCCTCCAATCTATTCTAAACTCTGCTGCCCGACTAATCCACCTGTCCCCCCGCTATTCCCCAGCTTCTCCCCTCTGTCAATCCCTTCACTGGCTCCCCTGTTGTGAGTTCATTTTCCCCTTCACTACTGAGGCCCGAGGAACTCCCTCTTCTGGTGAAGAAAGGTAGTGAGCCTGATTGTCAAACACCTGGGGCTGATGATGATGACTGGCTGAGTGGAGTTAATGACTGGATATAAGGCTGCCGACTCCCTTCTGGCCTGCGGGTGATTTCTCTGTGGACTTCTAGGAAACCAGTCTGATTCCTGCTCATCTAAAGCTAAGATTTCTGCTTTGCCTTTTTGCATTAGTGTTTTGTTTTCCTTGCTTTTCTGGATTCTGCCATTCCCTGCTGGGGTGAGCTGAATCTCCTTTTGCCTGTTGCTCTGTCTTCAGAATATTCCTGAGTACTGACATAGCTTTTTTGAAGCCTAGCGTCTTCAGGGCCTTTTTTACTGTCAGTTTGTTGGCTCTTATTTTCATAGGGGTTTTCACGGATTGCAGACAGCAGCCTTCCTGTCCTTTCCTATCTAAGCTAGCGTGGGCCCCATCTTTGCTCAGTCTATCTTTCTGTCTGTGTTTTGTTCTGTCTTCTTGCTTCACCGTCATTATATGTGGGGGGCTGCCTTTTACTTTGGGGTCTGCTCTGGGGCAGTTTAGATTTCCCTTTCTGTCTTTAGGCTATGTAGTCCTCCGGCTGTGATCGAGGGGCCTAGGGCATCGTAGGAGCCCCCCACGGCTACTGCTAGTTGTGTTGATAAGTTCAGGGGTCTGCAATCCAATAGCTGCCAACTTCTCTGGTTTTCTGGACTTAGCTAGCATTTCTATTTTTGCCTCCTACTGTGACTCAATCATAACACTCCCCATTGCCCAGAGACTCCAGTACAAAACGCTAACCATGACATACAAAGCCATCCACAACCTGTCTCCTCCATACATCTGTGACCTCGTCTCCCGGTACTTTCCTGCACGCAACCTCCGATCCTCACAAGATCTCCTTCTCTACTCCCCTCTTATCTCCTCTTCCCACAATCGCATATAAGATTTCTCTCGCGCATCACCCCTACTCTGGAACTCTCTACCACAACATATCAGACTCTCACCTACCATCAAAACCTTCAAAAAGAGCCTGAAGACCCACCTCTTCTGACAAGCCTATAGCTTGCAGTAACCACCGATTGACCAAACCGCTGCATGACCAGCTCTACCCTCGCCTACTGTATTTTCACCCATCCCTTGTAGATTGTGAGCTTCGCGGGCAGGGTCCTCTCTCCTCCTGTACCAGTTATGACTTGTATTGTTTAACATTATTGTACTTGTTTTTATGTATACCCCTCCTTACATGTAAAGCGCCATGGAATAAATGGCGCTATAACAATAAATAATAATAATAATAATAATAATAATAATAATAAAAAGAATTAATCCAATCGGTAAACGGCGTAGCGAAAAAAAAGTAAAAACTCCAGAATTATGTTTTTTTATTCGCCACAACATTGCATTAAAATGCAATAACGGGCAATCAAAAGATTGTATCTGCACCAAAATGAAGAAAAAAGAAACCACAAAAGCACGCCCATAGGGCTTTACCAGATATAATAAGTAAAAATTGAATTGTTCAGGGTACTCACCCTCAGAGGTTGTGTAATGCCACAAGTACTAAATACACTCAATCCCATATAATGAAGCTGCAGCAGGAGGGTGTAGACAGACAGCGTCTGCTTCCATTAATCAAAGAGGAGATCCAAAAAGGGAAAAAAAAAACAACCTCTTTTTAATCTAGTCCAATTTGTGATTTATGGGGAGTAAGTTATTGTGTCTTTTAATATTGGTTTGTTTTGGAATGAAATGTTTATGTATTTGCATTTGGTTACTCCACCCCACAGCTTCCTCTTTGTGAGCAGCGGAGTCATTAACCCCGGTATGATATAAACTGTCAACCTTTGATTTGCCTTCATTCTTGTACATCCGACCTGAGGAAGAGGTCATGGAATGGACCTCGAAACGCGTTGTCTTTGTATGTACTATGAAATAAAGCATTGATATTGGAACCTACTCCTAGAATCTACTGGATTTCCTCCATTTGAGGCTTGAAGTATAGCAGCGCGGGAACCAGATGTTTTTTTTTTTCCCTTTTTGGATCTCCTCTTTGATTATCTGCACCAAAATGGTATTGTCATGGAGTGACTGACCAGTGTGACACGACCCAACAGTTGGTCAGTCACCAAATGACACAACAGCACAACGCCGATGGAATAGGGGAGAGGAACTCCCTGACAATAGGAAATCAGGGACTGTCACCTCCTGAGCTCCACCCTGAGCCTGCCCCTGTTCTCACCTAACACCCTATGCAAGTCCTTCCCCCTGCCGACATCAGGATACCTCGTCCCTATTTGTCACCTAGATCTGCCCTGGCTGGTGCACGGGCCGGCAAGGAGCTCTAGCCTCACCTCTGCAGATAAATCACACAAGGGGAAGTGACAGACACAGGAAAACACCAAAAACAGGCAGAGATGCTTATCTGTAAACAGGCCTCAATACATCTGCACTAAACAGGCTGCAGCGGACCCAAGTAAAATGGCAACTGCACAGGTGTAAAATACCAAATGATACAGCCAGCCTACAATCAGGGATTGGCCGTGTGGACTGGAAAAAAATCGCAGCATGCTGCGATTGTAATTGGAAATCTGATTGCATCCCGCAATAGAAGTCAATGGGTACCAGAATAAAAAAGCACACAGCACTCGGTCCATGTGAGTGCTGTCCAATATTTACACACGAATCACATTAGAAAAGCCTGCAATTCATATGCGGCTACAGTAAAATCACACTGACAGTTTATAATAGAATAGATATATACACATAGAATATACACATATAAACACGTCAGTGACACACACACATATATATATATTTAGATTATATAGATAGATAGAAGAAAAGTCGGCAATTCAGCAGCCGTGGTAGTGTAAAATCACAGCAGGAGCCGACAGGATAGAAGAGATGGATTACATACAGTAAATACAAATACAATAGGTAGATATATAGATGTCAGTGACAAATACAATTAGTACAGTGTGTGTGCAGCTTACTGTACATGTATTTAATTTATAAAGATTATTTTTTGGGAAAAAATGGTGTGGGCTCCCGCGCAATTTTCGGAACCAGCAGAGGGAAAGCCGGCGACTGGGGGCCGATGTTTATAGCCTGGGAAGGGGGTAATACCCATGGAGCTGCTCAGACTTTCAATATCAGCTCACAACTGTATACTTAGCGTTTACTGGCTATTAAAATGGGGGACCCCCAATGACATGGGGGTCCCCCTGTAATTAATAACCAGCATAGGCTATGCAAACAGCTGCGGGCTGATATTAATAGCCTAAGGCCTGTTTCATACCTCCGTCGTTGGCGGTCAGCTGAAATCCGCCAAACGATGAAAGAAACTAATCCGTCTCCGTTTAGTGATGTCGGATGACATCGGACCACGTCGGTGGTGAGATCGGCGGCCGTGATCTCTCGGGAGGTCGGTGGTAAGATCGGCGGCCGTGATCTCACGGGAGGTCGGAGGGGACATCGGCGGCCGCGAAATCGCGGGAGGTCGGTGGTGGCCGCGATCTCGCGGGAGGTCGGTGGTGGCCGTCCTGGCTGAAAACCACTGGTGAATGAAATTCTGCAAACGCAGCCTCAGTGACTAGCCGTGACGTCACTGGGGCTGCCCTCCCAGCCGGCCTGAACTGCCGTGCCCTCTGGACCGTGGTAAAATAGCAGTGATGAGGTGACCACAGTTCAAGCTCAGTGTCTTCACAGCAGATCACTGTACTAATTGTATTTGTCACTGACATCTCTATATCTACCTATTCCATTTGTATTTACTTTATTTAATCCATCTCTTCTATCCTGTCGGCTCCTGCTGTGATTTTACAGAACCCGGCAGATAAAGTACCGGCTTTTCTTGTATATATCTCTCTATGCAATATAAATACATATATATATATATATGTATATATATATATATGTATATATGTCACTGACTATTCTAATCTGTCACTCTGTAATTATACTATACGTGGCAGATCTTTTGACGGCTTTTAATCTATCTATCTATCTATCTATCTATTATATATACAGTATATATACAGCTCTGGCAAAAAATTAAGAGACCACTTTCAAATGTTCAGTTTGTCTGAGTTTTCTCTTTATAGGTATATTTTTGTGTAAAATGTAAATTGTTCTTTTAGTCTATAAACTTCTAACAACATGTCTCCAAATTTCCAAGCAATACATTTTGTATTTTTTTTCTGACAAAGAAAAAATGAAAATAGTCAAAATAAAAAAAAACAAAATGTGCTTTCAGACATCAAATAATGCAAAGAAAACAAGTTCATAATCATTTAGAAACAACAATACTAATGTTTTAACTCAGGAAGAGTTCAGAAATCAATATTTTGTGGAATAAACATATTTTGTAATCACATTTTTCATGCGTCTTGGCATGCTTTTCACCAGTCTTTCACACTGCTTCTGGTGCAAAAATATAAGCAGTTCTTCTTTGTTTGATGACTTGTGACTATCCATCATCCTCTTGATTACATTCCAGAGGTTTTAAATGGGATTCAGGTCTGGAGAATGGACTGCCCATCAGGGCCGGCCCCTGGCGAAAGAGTCTCAGTGGGCCCCCCTTTTAACACATACCACGATTCATGCTGTGTGGCATCTGTGGTGCCGTGAGAAGAGAAGAAAAAGAACCACTGCAAATAGCGCACACTCAACCAGTACAAAAACAATGTTTTATTGATGCAGCAATACAAATTAAAAACATAATAAAAACATATGAAGCATCCCACAATATATAACAGTGAAGTATGGCATATCACAATTATAGATTATGCTGTAATAACCTGTATATCAACCATGTGGTCCAACCTCACTGCAATTAATCACAACAACCACCCCATAAACCTGCTCATGGAGACCAAGGGCCCTAATATTGCACAATCGCTGCATGAAATAATTCCATGCATGTGTCCCTAAATATTCACTGGTTAGGGCACACAGGCCATAATAAGCCAACAGCAATATGGCCAATGCCCACAATCCAATATTCAATTGTACCACACAAAAATTACTCCAGAGCAACCAATAATAAGGTCGCAGTGAAAATACAGATATAACCAAGTGGGTGCTACACCCAGGATCATACCCCACGCGTATCGCCGCAACCCATGCGGCTTCATCAGGGGAAGTCATCTGTGGTGCCGGGCAAAAACGGACTTATCTCCATGTGGATCACACGGGCACGCATGTTATCCACACGGACACACGCTCTATGGCAAAACACATTCATGTGAAGGAGGCTATTGATTAGTAGTGTACGTATGAAAGAATGATGAGAAAGAAAGAACAGAAAGAGAGAGACAAAGAACAGAGAGAAAGAAAGAAGGGAAAGAAAGAACAGAGAGAAAGAAAGGAAGAACAGAGAGAGAGAATGAACAGAGATAGAAAAAAAGAAAGATTAGAGAGCGAAAGAAAGAACAGAGAGAAAGAAAGAGGGGAAAGAAAGAACAGAGAGGGGGAAAGAAAGAAAGACCAGAGAGAAAGAAAGAGTGGACAGAAAAAAAGACCAGAGAGAGAAAGAAAGAGGGAAAAAAGAACAGAGAGGGAGAGAGAAAGAAAGGGGGGAAAAGAAATAAAGAAAGAACAGAGAAAGAAAGAACAGAGAGAGAAAGAAAGAGTGGACAGAAAAAAAGAACCAAGGAGAGAGAAAAAAGAAAGAGGGGAAAGAGAGAAAGAAAGAGGGGAAGGAACAGAGAGAAAGAAAGAGGGAAAGAAAGAGAGAGAAATAAAGATGGGAAAGAAAGAACAGAGAGAGAAAGAAAGAGCAGAGAGAGAAAGAGAGGAAAGAAAGAACAGAGAGAGAAAGAACAGAGCGAAAGAAAGAACAGAGAGAAAGGGGGGAAAGAAAAAACAGAGAGAAAAAAGAGAGAGGGGAAAGAGAAAGAAAGAACACAGTGAAAGAAAGAACAGAGAGAAAGAGAAAGAGAGGGGAAGGAAAAGAGAGAGAAATAAAGAGGGGAAAGAAAGAACAGAGAGAGAGAGAAAGAAAGAGGGGAAAGAAAGAACAGAGAGAGAGAAAGAACAGAGAGAGAGAAAGAGGAAAGAACAGAGAGAGGGGAAAGAAAGAGAACAGATAGAAAGAAAGGGGGGAATGAAAGTGAACAGAGAAACAAAGAACAAAGAGATAAAGAAAGAACAGAGAGGGGAAAAAAAGATTAGAGAGAAAGAACAGAGAGAGAAAGAAAGAACAGGGCGAGAGAAAGAAACAGAGAGAGAAATATTCCATAAAGAAACCACAGCAGCCCGGCTCCCGATGCAGGACATATGATCCACTCACATGGCCGGCATCCCTGTGTCATGATCCATGCTGGATTATGAGCTGGATTATGATAGGTTTTGAATAAGTAACCTATTTATTCCTTTGAGCTGGTTGCTTGGAGTTGGTTTAGCCCCCGGTGGCCATTGGGGTTATTGCACGGTGGTGTCTTTTGTTCTAGTTTGCCCCCGGTGGTGGTTAGTGTTATTGCACATGATAATGAAGCAGGTGTGATTCCTTGGGTCCTGCCTATAAAGGTGTAGCAGGTGGTTTCACTCACTGTTGGTCACATTGGTCTTTTCCAACCATCCTTGGTGAAGGAAGGAAGGCAGCTATGGTGTCAGCGAGGAGTTCTTGGAAAGCTTGGAGGAGTGGCAGCTATGGTGTCAGTGTGGAGTTCTTGCAAAGCTTGGTGGAGTGGCAGCTATGGTGTCAGCGAGGAGTTCTTGGAAAGCTTGGTGGAGTGGCAGCTATGGTGTCAGCGAGGAGTTCTTGCAAAGCTTGGTGGAGTGACAGCTATGGTGAAAGCTGCACTCAGATGCTGGACTCTGTTGCTGGAAGAGAGCTGCACTCAGATGCTGGACTCTGTTGCTGGAAAGCTGCACTCAGATGCTGGACTCTGTTGCTGGAAAGCTGCACTCAGATGCTGAACTCTGTTGCTGGAAACCTGCACTCAGATGCTGGACTCTGTTGCTGGAAAGCTGCACTCAGATGTGGGACTCTGTTGCTGGAAAGCTGCACTCAGGTGTTGGATCTGGTTGGAGGAAACGATGCACTCAGGTGTCGGACTCTGTTGCTTGGAGCATTAGCAACAGAGCAAAGCTAAGTGGTGTTTCCCTGTTTGTCACTTTCCTCAATGTGTGTTTTAGTGTAGTGGTGGAATTAGTTTCTGCAACATCCACTTCACTAGTAAGGGAGTGACTCAGGGCGAGCTAGGAATTTCAGGTATCCTGATCGGCACCCAGTGCGGAACCGGCCTAGGGATCGTTAGGAGTGTAGAGACACTGACTCAGGGGAATGCAGGAGGTCTCCATGTCCCCGTTCCCTATCGCAGGACCACCATTGTAATTGTTTTCCTGGTTTTCCCCTTTATTCTGAAATTCGCCCTGCTGGAGGCGGTGACATACGTGTACTACTGAAATTCACCTGCTGGAGGTGGTGTATCCGGCTGCACGTTCTATTATTTAAATTCGCCCTCCTGGAGGCGGTGTATCCAGGGTCACGCGTGTTATATAAATTCGCCCTGCTGGAGGCGGTGTTTCCAGTCACACGTGACCATGACACCCTGATTCCAAGGCGATCCCGCTGTTCGTGCTGTCGAAGGACACAGTGATGGATCTGAAGCATTCCCTGAAGTGCCTCCATGGTTCCGTCAAAATCTTCTCCTGAAATTACCTAATTTCCGGTCAGCTTCCAGCACGTCACTTCCGGTAGAATGTTACGTGCGAGTTTTAAAGTGCTCCTTGGGGCTCCGTCGTGTACTCCTGTGTCCGCGGGAAGAGTAAGCTCCCGCCTGGGGCAGTCTCTCTCTCAAAATCGGGACTGTTTCGCTGGATCCGGGACGGTTGGGAGGTATGAATGCTCCCCACCATACACATCGTACACGCACGGCTGTGCACACCTCATACACACACGGTTCCGGTTTGTATGCCTCGTACAAACTGCTCCACTCAGTACACCTTGTACACATACGGCTTCACTCTGTGCTCTGCTCCGTAAACACACGGCTCAGCTTCGTACACTTTGTACACACGGCTCCGTTCCATACTCCTCATACACACACGGCTCCGGGCTCAGCACCGTACACCTCGTGCACACGTAGCTCCGCTCCGTACACTTCGTACACACATGGCTCCACTTTGCCTACCTCGTACACATCCGGCTCCGTTCCATACACCTCGTACACATCCGGCTCCACTCCGTTCACATTGTACACATGCAGCTCCGCACACCTTGTACACAAGTGGCTCTGCTCCGTACACCTCGTACACATGTGGCTCAACTCTGCCTACCTCGTACACACGTGGCTCCGCTCCATACACCTTGTACATACGCGGCTCCACTCCGTACACACGCGGCTCCGCTCCATACACCTCGTACACACGCGGCTCCGCTCCGTACACCTCGTACGCTCATGGCTCCGGGCTCCGCACCGTACACCTCGTACACATGCAGCTCTGCTCCGCACACCTCGTACACACATGGCTCCGCTCTGTACACCTCGTACACACATGGCTCCGGTCCGTACACCTTGTACACAAAGGGCTACTCTCTGTACACACACGCTCCGTGCTCCACACTGTACACCTCGTACACACGCGGCTCTGCTCCGCACACCTCGTACACACATGGCTGCGCTCTGTACACCTCATACACACACGGCTCCGCTCTGTACACCTCGTACACACATGACTATGCTCCGGTACACCTCATACACACACGGCTATGCTCCAGTACACCTCGTACACACGTGACTCCGCTCCGTACACACACGGCTCCGCTCTGTATACCTCATACACACACGGCTATGCTCCGGTACACCTTGTACACACGCAGCTCTGCTCCGCACACCTTGTACACACACGGCTCTGCTCCTTACACACACGGCCCTGCTCCGTACACACACGGCTCTGCTCCGTACACACACAGCTCTGCTACATTTTCCCTGTAAACCCCTCCTGACCCCACACATAAACTTCCCTCATCCAGCACCATGACGACCACCAGCACAGCAGCGTCCTGCATACACTGAGGCCCCTGATCATGTGACCCCCTGACTCCTCCCCTCCTGTGACCTCATCACAGGTCCTGTGCACACAGAACAGCCTGGGACGTCATTGCAGGCTACGGTGGGACTCTGGGAAGGCGACTGGGCGAGGATGGGGTCTGTGCATGGAGAACATGGCGGCATGTATCCTAGACAGCGTGAGTGGGCCCCCCGTCTCGCCTGACGCCGGCCCTGCTGCCCATGACAGTGTTTTGATGTGGTGGTCTCTATTCTGACTCTTCCTGCTGGCTGTAAATCCCAAGTGTCCTAACTATCAGCTTCTTAGATAATTGTATAACTTGTACTTACACCACCAGGCGTCCTCAGTAGTTTTAACTCCACTGGCAATGCAACTGTAGAAAGACCAGGCGAAACAATGCTGTTTTCTTCCAAAATCTTGTATTAGTTTACAATGGACAGTAGGTAAAAAGGAGTAATCTTTACAAGGGAGTACACATGCATCTTAATGGCCGCTGTAGGCTAAACTGAAGAAGGGAGGAGCAACCTAATACAGCGCTCAACTACAGGAGGAACATAGGGACAATTTTTACAGAGTCTAATTCTACCTAGCAGCTTACATATCAAAATGAGGAAATGGTTGCACTCAGTGGTTGCATTAAGGCATATCAATGTGAAATACAAGAAGCATGAATAGCGTAATGGCTTTTGAAATTTAGGAATAACACATGACATGCTTAGCACCAAATTTGGCCAAAAAATGTGAGCCCATTCACCAATGTCAAGGTGATATCATTGAATGGGTCCCTATTCTAACTGCCTAATGTGAACACTTAACGATGGCTAATAACTTGGTAAAGCCTGTATTTATAGGAAGGTCGGAACCAAATGTGATTGGATGGAATTAAAATCACAGCATAGTGAAGGGCGGAGTGCTCAGTCAGAAAGTTAGCATACAAGTTACAGAAAACTGATGGCACATCTAGAACTAGTCTGAACAGGTGCATACCAAAAAACATCTTACATATCAAAATGAACAAATGGTTGCACTCAATTGCATTAAGGCGTGTCAATGTGAAATACAAGAAGTGTGAATAGTGTAATGGCTTTTGAACTTTAGGAATAACACATGACATACTTAGCACAAGCACAAAATTTGGCCAAAAAATGTGAGCCCATTCACCAACGTCAAGGTGATCTCATTGAATGGGTCCCTGACCTGACTGCCTAGTGTGAACACTTACCTATGACTAATAACTTGGTAAAGCCTGCATTTATAGGAAGGTCGGAACCAAATGTGATTGGATGGAATTAAAATCATAGCATATCAAAATGAGGAAATGGTTGCACTCAATTGCATTAAGGCACAAATGGTTAGAAACAGACTCCATGAGGATGGTCTGAGTGCCTGACGTCCACAGATGGGGGTTGTGCTCACAGCCCAACACCATGTGGCCCTCCAAAGAAATGCCACCCCACACCATTACTGACCCACTGCCAAAATGGTCATGCTTAAGGATGTTGCAGGCAGATCGCTCTCCAGTGGCGAATTTGCCAATCCTGGTGTTCTGTGGCAAATGCCAAGCGTCCTGCGCGGCGTTGGGCTGTGAGCACATCCCCCATCTGTGAACGTAAGGCACTCAGACCATCCTCATGGAGTCAATTTCTAACCGTTTGTGCAGACACATGCACATTTGTGGCCTGCTGGAGGTCATTTTGCAGGGCTCTGTCAGTGCTCCTCCATTTCTTCCTTGCATAAAGGCTGAGGTAGCGGTCCTGCTGCTGGGTTGTTGCTCTCCTGCGGCCCCCTCCACGTCTCCTGGTGTACTGGCCTGTCTCCTGGTAGCGCCTCCAGCCACTGGACACTACGCTGACAGACACAGCAAACCTTTTTGCCACAGCTCGAATTGATGTGCCATCCTGGATGAGCTGCACTACCTGAGCCACTTGTGTGGGTTGTAGAGTCACCAGTGTGATAGCACAACCAACATTCAAAAGTGACCAAAACATCAGCCAGAAAGCATTGGTACTGAGATGTGGTCTGTGGTCCCCACCTGCAGAACCATTACTTTATTGAGGGTGTCTTGATAATTGCCAATAATTTCCATCTGTTGTCTATTCCATTTGCACAACAGCATGTGAAATTGATTGTCAATCAGTGTGGCTTCCTAAGTGGACAGTTTGATTTCACAAAAGCTTATTTTAATTGGAGCTATATTTTGTTGTTTATGTGTTCCCTTTATTTTTTTGAGCAGTGTGTGTATATATTGTCACGGTCCCCGACGCTCCCGGTACTTACCTGCGCAGTCCCGTGACTGTAGCGCTTCCCGATGCGCTCCTGCTCCATGGCGCGTCCCCGCTCCTGACATCCGGGGGTCCTCGGCGTTGGTCCTGCGTGCCTGCGCCTGACATCTTCCCCAGCGCTCAGACCTCTGGGAGCTGTGACCCAGTGGCTCCGCCCCCAACATGGCGGTGCCCACCGGGTATTTCAGCACGGTGTCGGGCCAGGTAAGACGCCTGATTATCTCCTGCAGAGACGCTGTCCCTGCGCTAGTGTTCACCCTGTCCTCAGGCCCCTGTACTGTCTGTACTTTCTCCCTTTGGTCTCTGCCTGCGCTACCTCTGGTAGCCCCTGTGTTCATTCACTTCCTGCCTTGCTCTGCATCTCTGTCTTTCCCCTGTGTATCTCTCTCTGGCCTGTCACCTCCAGCTGTCAGACAGGGTGTCCCTGTGTTTTCTTTACACCTGTCCGTCCTTCCTGAACCTCCTGTCCGTATTATGGTTATCTCTCTCTCTCCTGCAGCCTCCAGCCTCCGTTAGTCCCCGGTGCTCCCGACTCCATTTGCCTCCTTTGCTCCGTGGTCCCTGAAGTCCTCTGTTCATCAGCGGTTCGAATTCCTCGCCTCTGTCTCCCTGGTGCTTAGCCCTAGTCGCCCCTTTCGCTCCAGCTGTAGCGGTTCCATCCCTCGTGGGCCTGCCCCTAACGCTCCCTGTATAGGGGGTGGCTCCACCTGGTCCGCTTGCCCTCGGGGGCTCTGGAGCCGTGACCCAGAGGGTCCGCTTCCGGGTTTCCACAGCATTTCCACACCGTAACATTATATATATATATATATAAATATATATGTGTGTGTGTGTGTGTGTTTTGAAGAATATTTAGTTTGAAAACGATGTGTAAATGACAGAGAACTGTGTATGTAAAAACTCATGTTAAAATTGCATTGCAGTCTGATAGCAAACACACTGCATTCTGATGGAAATCGGATGATAGGTGTGAAAAATCAGATTGTACTGCATAGAAAACCCGTGACACTCACATAACACTTGCATTACACTCCTCCGACTCTCCTGCATCAATATCGGACCGATTTTAAAATCGCTAGTGTGTTTCCAGCCTATGGGGAAATTCCACACAGAAATGGACATGCTGTGTATTTGAAACACGCACTGCAAGTTAGTTTACGCTGTGTTTAAAAAAAGCACAGTTGTCATGTGATCTCTATGAAACGCAGCAAAAATACACAGCATTCAAAATGCACCAAAAGCTCGTAGCGGGAACCTAGTCTTACGGTAAAGAAAAGGGCCTCAGAAGCCCAGACGCTGACTCCACAGCTGCAAGAAGCCCACATGACATAATGAAAAACATGTTATCTTCATAATAATCCAAGTGTGACACAACCCATGAAAGAGAAACATATTGGCATCTGTGGGTAAAATAGCAAAAGTGTTGGTAGCAGGTAACCCATGGAGTGAAGTATCTCCCCAAATTATGGATAAATCATAATATCGCCGGAGTAGCTGGGGGTGGCGAAACCATCGACTACTTCAGCTGGTTGTGTGGTCACATTCAGCCGAAAACCTGCCAACTCCCTGCTCTGCAATACATGCCACCGGCTAGTCAGAGGCCAATAGCTGAAGTTGGTGAGCCCGTGACTGGGGGTGCATGGCAGTGATGTCCAGCGCCATGATGGGAAGAAGAGGACCCCGCACTGCGTGGGAGCGTGGATTAAGATGAGTAGTATAATTTGCTTTTAATGTACTACAAAACAAGGCACAACATAGCAGGATGTGGGACATATATACAAGGATGGGGCACATACCAGGATTGGGGACATATTGCTTTATTTTATTTTACTGACTTATATAGCGCCATTAATTCCACAGCACTTTACAGACATTATTGGCACTGTCCCCATTGGAGCTCACAATCTAGATTTCCTATCAGTATGTTTTTGGAGGAAACCCACGCAAACACGGGGATAACATTCAAACTCTTGGAGATGTTGTCCTTGGTGGCATTTGAACCCAGGATTCCAGCGCTGCAAGGCAGTAGTGCTAGCCATCATGCTGCCCTCATATGCCAGGATGGGGGATATGTATATGAGGATGGGGGACATTATACCAGGTTGTGGCACATTATACCATGATGGGGCACATTATAAAAGGAAAGGGACCAGGATTGGGGACATTATACCAGGAAGGGGAAAAGGTTGGGAGACATTATCCCAGGAAGGAGCCCCGTTTGTGGAACATTATTAGTGGAAGAGGCGTCCCTTATTACGTATCATCCTCTATAGTTATTATATAGCGTCCTCTGTTGTTACGTACAGTGCTGTTCCATTATTACAAAGTATCATGTCTTTTTATATACAGCATAGCATCGTCTCTTATATATCATATACTTGTTATTTTTGTTAGTCACAGCACCCTCTCTTTAGTAAATAGATTTCTCTCTTGCCAGATATAAAATAACTGCTAAAGCCTCTTTCACACTTCAGTTTTTTGCCATCAGTCAAAATCCGCCAAAATTTGAAAATGGCGGATCCGCTTTTCTTGTGGCGGATCCACCATTTTTTTCCATTGAGATACATTAGTGGTGGATTTTGGCGGATGTTCGTCCATTACGTCCGCTATTCGGCGGATCCGCCAGATTTTTGGTGGATTCTGTCTGAGGAGAACGGACTTTGCAACGTTTTTTGGCGCCATCAAAATGGCGGGAGACGGCGGATCCTCCATCGTCCACCATTTGATAGACTGGCCACCTATGGGCGGCGGATGCGCTATTTTGCGGAATCCGCCGGCGGAATCCACTTTTTCGCACTGAGCATGCTCAGAAAAAAAGATGCTTTTCCAGACAGTCCAAAACTATATAAAGGTGGGCTAATTAATCATTGGGCCCAGACATTCGGCACCAGCCAGAAGAAGAGACAAGAGACAGCCTGCCTTCCCGCCTGCCTGCCCAGCACCAAGAGGCCTGCCACCTCAAGAGGCCTGCTAGCACCTGCCCAGCTCCAAGCCAGGACCGAGAGGCCTGCCAGTGCCAGCCAGCACCAACAGCCTGCCAGCAAAGCCTGCAATTGTGTGAGTATAAAATCTATTTGTGTTGGGCATGTCTGTGTGTGTTTGTGGCTGGCCTGCCTGTTTGTGTGTGTGTGGCCTGCGTGTTTGTGTATGTGTGGCCTGCGTGTTTGTGTGTGTGGCCTGCCTGTGTGTGTATATGGTCTGCATTCCTGTATGTATGTTCGTGGCCTCCTAGTGTTGCATGTCTGTGTGTGTTTATTTTTATTATGCTTTTTTTTCATACTTTAATTGTTTTTCTGTTGCATGTGTACTGCATTTTATTTTCATAGTACTGTAATTTTATTTGCAATTGTGCTGTGATTGTGTTATGTGTATTGTATGTGGTGTAACAGTGGTATTGTATGTGGTGTAACTGTAGTATGTTTTCTGTTTTTTTTATTCATTTACTGTGGTATTTAAAATAAAGAGCAGAGTAGCTCCTACTTGTGAAAAAAATAAATAAAAAAAATTAATAAAAACTGTTTATAAAAATTGTCCGTAGTATTATTTTAAAACCAGGTAAAATATTCTTATGTGCAAAAAAGGTAAAATTAAGTGTTTGTGTTTGGTATACAAGTGTGGTTATACTCTCAAGTGAGAGATTTTAAGGGAATTTACACACAAACACTTGGGTATACTCTCAGTGAGAGTTTGAGGGAATCACACACATCCAATCACAGTGTGGTTATACTCTCAGTGAGAGATTGTAAGGGAATTTACACACATGCAAACACTTGGGTATACTCTCAGTGAGAGTTTCAGGGAATTACACACATCCAATCACAGTGTGGTTACACTCTCAGTGAGAGATTGTAAGGGAATTTACATACATGCAAAAAATGTGGGTATATTGTCAGTGAGAGTTTCATGGAATTCCACACATTAAATAACAATGAAGATTTTTTTTATGTTATTAAAATTATATTTATACTTGCAGATCCATTTAGGAAGTACCGCAGCATACCCACCAGGCAGCAGCAGACCCGCCAGGCCGCAGCAGAGCAGCCAGACCGCAGCAGAGCAGCATACAAAAAACTTCAGTTTTCACAGTAAGTATAAATGCCTGAAAGTGTTTATTATCCTTTGTATAGTAGCTTAACAAGTGTTTTTATACTTGCAGATCCATTTTGGAAGTACCACAGCACACCTGTGGCGCCCCTGAGGCTCAGTCGCCACAGAGGTACTGCACCTTCTCCTAAGGTGTAGTGCCCCACCGCCTAGGTAAGTTGGGAACTCCTTTCCTCACTCCAACACCTGCATCCCACACACAGGATAGTTCAGCACTGATCACATTGCGGCTCATGCTTAGAGGGTAGCAGAGCACCTCTGGTGATTCCTTGCTTCGTAACACGAGATATGCTGGGAGGTGGGTGGAGTTAGATATAAAAGAGTGGGAAAGCTTAGAATTACGGGTCAGTCTGACAGAAGGTCAGAGGAGTAGGAAGTCACTCAGACAGGAGTGAGGATCCCTGAAGGAGGGATGGAGGAAGGAGTGCTGCAGCTGCCTCAGTGACCTGAGCCAGCTGGGACGGGAAAGAGAACAGAAGGAGAAAGACGTAGAACTGCAACCTAAGCTTCCATAAGAGAGAGAAGGAACAGCGTGGAACGAAGGAGTAGGAGAACAGAGAGGAGTTGTGGGTTGGAAGAGAAACCCTGCCTATAGGTTCTCAGCGCAAGGCCGGGGCCCGGTCCCCGAGGTTGTATGGACACTTATGGTTCTGCAGCAGACACCGGTGGAGTAGTTGGCTGTAAATGCACTACTCCCACCCAAGACTTGGGACACAATAGCAACACGGATAGAGAGCCGGGATCCAGGAGGTCCCTGATCAGGCTACAGCTGTCTGTCATACAAGTAGAGTTGTTAGGAACATCTGACAGGAGGAACTTCAGAGTAACCACGGTACTGGAGCTCTTCACACTAAAAGGCGCAATAGAGGAGTCGTTCAGGAAAGGTACATGTTGGCGGAGTGTTGGAGAGGAGAAGCCTAACTTGCCCAGGAGGTTGATTGAGTCTCTGCCTCGGAGGACACGGCATGGAAGCGGGCACCAGTGGTTACCAAGAACTGTGAGTAAAGCGTTGAAACTGCAAGCCCTGGTGTCTTTCAGTCACTGTGCACCAACATCGTCAGCACCGCTACATCTGGGTATGATCCTTCACACTACCTGCACCTACACACTGCCCTGGGGCTACAGCTTCACCTGTGGGGAGCTATACCATCTATGCTGCAACACACCATCAGCCCCAGAGGATCTGCACGCAGCGTTGGCTTAACATCTTGCTTGCCAAACACCACAGGTGGCGTCACGAACTATTCTATTTCATTAACTACAAACCACCATTGACATTGGGCGCCCAGGGCCACGGACCGGGTCACTACTGCTGTGACACATTCCCCTGACACCGGCCCGGTACCGAGTACCCCACAGCCCTGGGTGTGAGGGTGACCCACACCCGCCAGGCCGCAGCAGAGCAGCCAGACTGCAGCAGAGGAGCATACAAAAAACTTCAGTTTTCACAGTAAGTATAAATGCCTGAAAGCTTTTATTATCCTTTGTATAGTAGCTTAACAAGTGTTTTTATACTTGCAGATCCATTTCGGAAGTACCGCAGCAGACCCACCAGGCCGCAGCACAACCGCCAGGCTGCCAGACTGCAGCAGAGCAGCATACAAAAAACTTCAGTTTTCACAGTAAGTATAAATGCCTGAAAGCTTTTATTGTTATGAATGGGTCACCGAGGAGGAAAAAACAACACAAGCTAAGTCTCAGAAAACCATAGATGTTGGTAACTATGCAGATTGCAGATCTCTGATCTTAACCACACAACTAGCAGCAGTCGTGGAGCATACCTATGATGATCCTAGATGCCTCGTCCCAACCGGAGAGCTACATAAGCCTAAAACAGGAAAAGGGGAAAACTAACTGCCCCAGAGCAGACCCCAAAGGAAAGACAGCCCCCCCACATGTATTGATGGTGCAACAAGATGAAAACACAAACAAAGGCAGGAAAACAGGCTGAGCAAACGATGGGGCCCGACTAACTAGAAAGGACAGGAAAGGAAAGGCACTGTCTGCAATCTTCCAAAAACCCTACCAAAATAATGTCCAACACTTCTGATAGCAAAATTAACCCTGAAGTCACTAGACTTCTCCCACTATATCAGCACTCTGAAATATTCTGAGACAGAGCAAAAAGAGGCCAATCTAATAAGGGACAAAAAAGGCAAATTGGCAAATACAGATAAATAGGAGTGGAAATTCAGCACAGCCCCAGCAGGGGCTGGTTGACCACACAAAAAACTGAATTGACCAACAAGAGCAAGTGTGAACATTAGCAAAAACAAACTTAACTTGAGAAGACTGGAACAGAGCTGAAGTCCAAGACCCGAGAAGCTGACTGAATCACAAGCACCAGGATGGGGCGTCGGCTGTCTTATATCCAGTCTGATACTCCAGAGATCCAATCGTTATCCTCCTCATCAGGTGGCAGATCACTACCAATTAAACCAACCTCACTACCTCCTATCACCACCAGAGGGAGAACGGAAGGAGAACTCTCAACTGGTGGAGCAGAAAATGAGTTCACAACATTTTATTATCCTTTGTATAGTAGCTTAACATGTGTTTTTATACTTGCAGATCCATTTCGGAAGTACCGCAGCAGACCCACCAGGCCGCAGCAGACCAAATAATGTCTTCTTCTGGGACCTCCCCCTCACATCATCATCGAACTGAGGTAATATAAATAATGTTTTTTTTTTATATTATTTTACTGTTAAATTTTTTTGTAACCCTATATGCATGTATTCTGTTTTCACAGGAAGCTGAATCTGAGGAGCTTGCAGGAGGAGACATGCAGGGTGGAGAAATGCATGGAGGGGGCACGCAGAGTGTAAGTTTAGCAAATACAAAAACTCACATTCATACATAATGCTACACCCAACACAAACATTCATCACAGCACACACAATAACTCCACATCCATCCAACCACATACCTTTTTTTTTACAGTCTTCACAATCCGGTGCCCGCACTAGAGCGACTCCCAGGACATCCCAGCGTCGTCGAGGTGATGCCTCTGGTGGTCGGCGAACAGTAAGTAACCCTTTATTTTGTTGATTGATTAAGCTCATGTGTTTCAATTTAATAATTTTTTTTTTCCACATGTTTCACAGCGTGCTCCCCAAATACCAGTGGAAGAGGGGATAATCATTGATGTGGACGCCCTCATCGAGGCTGTGCAACCACGGGAGCCGCTGTGGAAAATGGGAAACCGCTTCCATGCCTACCAACCAACCACCCAACTGCTATGGGATGAGGTGTCTTCGGAGGTTGTAGACAACTGGGAGGAGCTCGATGCGAGGGCCAGGGATTTTGTGCGTAAGTATTCCAATTTCAGTAACTTAATATTACAGCGTGTGAAGTTTTTAATACTAACCACTTTTTTTTTTTTTTCCCTTCACGGGTGACAGGGTTATCATACGGTGGCGGTCGCTCAGGGATCGCTTCAAGAGGGACTTCAACAAAGAGATGCAGGCCCCGAGTGGATCGAGAGGACGCAGGAGCACCCCGTATAAACATAACAGAGCCCTGTCGTTCCTCCGGTCGACGATGGTGAGCAGAAAGTAAATATTCCATCTACTACACTCCTATTTGGGGGACAATCACCTCACTGCAAAGCGTAAATGGGAAAGGGAGGTGGGTACCCTCACAAGAGAACAATGGGAGACTATTCTTGAATATGTCCCGAAGATCTCTCTAAGCGAGCAGGCACGGCTCTCCCAATTATATGTAATACATAGAACATACAAAACACCGCTGGTCCTATTCAAGGCGGGCTTGAGGGGAGACTCTAGCTGCCCTAGATGTGGCACAGACCAGGCCGGACTGTTGCACATGCTATGGTCGTGTCCGCGGCTGGTGGCATACTGGCTGGTCGTTATCAACAAAATTGAGAGAGCTTATGCATGTACGCTCGACAGGAATCCAGTGCTGTGTGTTTTGGGGGAGGTGGATGGGATACCTGTCTCAGAACATTACAAAGTGGCAATAGCGAGGTTGCTGTATGTGGCACGTAAACTAATAGCACGAAAATGGAAGGATTCGGAACCCCCCACTAGGAGGGAATTTATTGCTCAGACACGTACGGTAATGCATTTAGAGGAAAGCATTTACAGGCGAAGGCATGGTGAAAGAACTTTCGAAAAAATATGGTCCGCCTGGATGGCGGTGATATGATTGCTAAGACTCTCAAGTATACCCGGCATAAGGAGTATTGGGGGAGGGGGGATGGCTTTGATTGTATTACTACAAGATATGTGAATTGTTACATGTATATTGATATCCACTGTTTATTGTTTAAAATCTTTTGAAACCTAAATAAAAATAACTGGTTTAAAAAAAAGAAAGTAAATATTCCACACACCATTTCTGTTGTACAAATGTTTCCATGTTTAACCAAATTTTTTTTTTCAGCAATGCTAAATGAAATGTAAGTATAATAATATATTTTTCTCTTTTCTAGCACCATCTGCAGTACTCGGGAGCCTGCTTCTGAGTTGCCTCCCTCTGGAGTGATCCCTTCGGAGACCGCCACCGGGGAACACATCGAGGTATCCGACCCCTCTGTACCTTCCCTCTTGTCTCGTCCCTCTATCTCCTCCACCAGCACTGGAGCAGCAGGGCAGTCTTCATCACATGAAGCTGCTGGTGACTATTTAGAGTTCCCTTTACCCCATCCCTCTGACACTGCCGCAACATCTCGACCAACTTTTGGTTCTGGATGGCAGCGTCTGAGAGATCAGGAAAGCATGACCTTGTCTGACTGTTTGAATCTGAATTCAACCGTTCAGAATGCAGTCCGTATTTTGGGGCAACAGTTAACTTCTGGGTTGAACATGATCAATCAAAGTATCATGGAACTCAGAAGTTACATGGAACGGTTGAATGCAGAGTCAAACCAGACGCCGAGACATTTTTTTTCATTCAGTTGTCCGGCAAATGGAAGGTTTAAATACTCACCAGCAGATGCATGTGATGCAAGCCTGTCACGATGCTCTAGTGGCTGCAGAGTCCGAAGCATCCCATTCTACCCATGCACCTCATTCCACCATCCATCGTCCCTCTGTCCATCCTCCCTCTGTCCATCCTCCCTCTGTTCATCCTTCCTCCGTCCATCCTTCCCCCGTCCATCCTTCCACCGTCCATCCTTCCACCGTCCATCCTCCTACCACCATCCATCCTCCTACCACTCCTTCTCCTTTCTCTAGTTCCCCATTCCATTCTTCCCAGTACCTTCCTTCCCCATTGCATTATACCCCAATGCCCTCACCATACCCACCTCCACACACACCTTCAATGTTCCCACAAACATCCTCTGTTCAACTCCCATCCCAACCTCATGTTTTCAACCCCCCTTCCACTTCTGATCCTCACCAACTCCGTTCCCAGTCCTCCACCCCCCCCACTCAATGTGGTCAACCCTGTTCCCTCCGATGATATCTCCAGCCAACTGTACCAGCATCTGTAATTTTGTAAAAAAATTAGTAAAATAAGTTTTCTCAAAAAATTAGTAATAAACAGTATGTAATTTTGAAAAAAATTTCAAAAATTAACATGTTTTTGTTTCAAAACAATTTTATTGTGTAGTTTACTTTTTTTCTTTACTTCTTGGTAAAGTTTCAAAGTACACCGGTGGTGTAAAGGTAAAAAAAACACAACACTTGGTGAAGTTTCAAAGTACACCGGTGGTGTACAGATACAAATACACAACACTTGGTAAAATTTCAAAGTACACCGGTGGTGTAAAGGTAAAAAAAACACAACACTGTTATTACCCACAATTGGTGTAAAGGTATCAAAACTATGAAAGAAAAAAGGAAAAATTACAAAAGCGCACTCCACCACTCTTCGTGCTCTTGTCAAGCGATAGTTAAAGATTTTTTTGGTGTGTGTCAATCCATGACTTCCATAGGGCTTGAGAAGATGTTTGGAGAGTTGAAATGCGTCGTTGCCAACACACACAAATGGCATTGGTGGGCCTGTTGTTCCAGGGAGTGGTCTTAGAGGTGGAAATTCAAAATTGTCTCCATACAAACAACGGCCCATTGCGGACATCTTGAATACCTGCGAATCGTTGGATCGACCATACGCACCAATGTCGACCGCAATAAATTTGCATTTTGAGTCTGCAATGGCCATCAATACGATGGAGAAGAATTTCTTGTAGTTGTAAAATTCTGATCCAGATCCAACGGGTTTCAAAATCCATATATGCTTCCCATCAACACAATTTGGAAACTGGCAAATTTCTTGAAAGTTGTCCGTAATCTCCTTCCACCTCTCCTGTGTTGACTGTGGGATGTACTCCTCGTGTAGACAATCCCACAATGCCTGGCAGGTCTGTTGGACAATTCCAGATATTGTCGATATCCCAAGCCAGAACTGGAAATGGAGGGAGGTGAAGGATTCTCCAGTTGCCAGGAATCTGTTAAAAAAAGGGGAAAAAGTAAAATTAATACAAACTACAAGCCATAACATAACAATAAAAGTATGCAGAATCAGAAAACTTTTAAAAAATAGATAACTTACCGAAGGGTCACCATCAAACGCTCCGCCGGTGAAATAGAAAAGCGCATGTAGGTGTCTCTTCTCCGGATTTGCGCTCCGACACGCTCCACCAACATCTCAAACAAGTCCTGTCTCATGCGCACATAATTGAAGAACTTGTCCGGATTATCCCTCAATTCCAGATACAGTGTAGAAAACACGCCAAGTGTAAATCTCTGCATTTATCGGATGAATCCATTGCCGTCTCTTCCTCCGACGCAGGATTCGCAGTCTTCTTTTCTCCCTCTGGAGAGCAATAATTGCCAAACGATTGCATTGAAAATCAAATTCCACACAGAGGGTGTTAATATTCGCTATTACTCCTTCCATCTCTGCCACTAGCTCTAAAACCTTTCAAAGATATTGTTTTACAACACCATAGATATAGTTTTCCCTAGTCTCCAGGACCCAATCACATTTGGGAGCATTTTCCAAGAGCCAATCATATTTGTGAGCATCCCATTTGGAAGGTGTGTAAAAACAGATCCGTCAGAAAACGGACCCAAGGGATGGCAAAAACGGATGTCAGCGGATGGTACGGATCCGGTTTTTGACGGATCTGTACACAAATCCGTATAGCGGATCCGTCAAAAAACGGATCCGTACCATCCGCTTGCATCCGTTTTTACACATTTTTAGCGAGTCCGCCATTATCACTTTTTGGCGGTTTTTGACTGATTTGAAAAAACTGATGTGTGAAACAGGCCTAATGGGGCAGCATCTGAGCAGGAAAAAAGTCCATCAGCCTCCTCCATCAGCAAAAAGCTTTCCCATGCTCCATCAGCCATCATTTCAGTCTATAGCTAACAAGAGATGACATTTTGTAATAAAGAATAGGGCGCTATAAATAAAAATAAGAATCCGATTTGTAAGGGACGGTGCTGTACATAACAAAAGCATGCACATTGTAATAAGGGACGACAATATACATAAAGAGAGGAGACTAATATATATATATATATATATATATATATATATACACATACAATGCTCAAAAAAATAAAGGGAACACTTAAACAAAAGAATATAACTCCAAGTAAATCAAACTTCTGTGAAATCAAACTGTCCACTTAGGAAGCAACACTAACAATCAATTTCACATGCTGTTGTGCAAATGGAATAGACAACAGATGGAAATTATTGGCAATTATCAAGACACACTCAATAAAGGAATGGTTCTGCAGGTGGAGACCACAGACCACATCTCAGTACCAATGCTTTCTGGCTGATGTTTTGGTCACTTTTGAATGTTGGTTGTGCTTTCACATTCGTGGCAAGATTGCTGTAAAAGAGAAATAGCGCAATAGTGCATTATCTAGTGTGCAGATAACAATTGCAAGTAATACACTCACCAAATGGAGTTTTGTAGCAGGCAATGGTGGATTCGCTGCTGCAGAACCACAGATCCACCAGGGACCAACATAGAAGATTCAGGATAGGAAAAATGTGGTCAGACAATCTGCGCTGCGAATCACTAAAAACTCAGATTATTAATACAGTGGTCTTTATTCTACGCGTTTCAGAGTCTCACAGAACTTTCAGAGTATTAATAATCCGAGTTTTTAGTGATTCACAGCGCGAATTGTCTGACCACATTTTTCCTATCCTAAATCTTCACACTCGTGGTAGCATGAGATGGACTTTACAACCCACACAAGTGGCTCAGGTAGTGCATGTCATGATCCAGGTTTGATCTGACAGTTTTAAATGCACAAGTGAAGTTTTTTTTTCCCTATGGCTGTGTGCCAAAGTGTGGTGTTTGTCCTGGTGGCCATTAGGATTATTGCACAGTGGTGTCGTTTGTTCTAAGTTGCCCTGGTGGTGGTGAGCGATATTGCACTCTAGTACCTTAGTGTGTGCACGTAATTATAATGCAGGTGTGAATGCTCTATAAAAGAGTGTCAGGTGTGTTCAATCACTGTTGGTGATAGGTCTTCAGTTACAAGTAAGCCTGGGTGAAAGATGGAGCTGAACAAGAGTCCTAGGCAGCCCAGCCAGAGGGGATGAGTGGCAGCTATGGAGTCTGCAGGGAGTGCTGGCATGGATTGGTGGAGTCCAACGATGGGGTTTGCAGGGAGGGCTGGCATGGCGTGGTGGAGTCGCAGTTTATGGTGTCAGCAGGAAGTGCTTGCATGGCTTGGTGGAGTGGCGACTATGGTGAGAGTTGCACTCAGCATGCTGGACTTGGTTGCTGAAAACTGGACTCAAGCATGCTGGACTTATTGGCAGAAAAGTTGGACTTTTTGGCAGAAGCTGGACTCATCTTTGGGACTCTGTTTACTGAGCAGTTGCAACTGGTGGTGGACTCTGCTCCAAGGCTGCACTATGGTGATGGATCCGGTTATGGTGATGGATCCGGTTGAAGGAGAAGATGCACGCAGGTGGTGGGCTCTGTTGCGGGGAGCATAAGCAGCAGAGCAAAGCTAAGTGGTGTCCCCCTGTATTGTCATTTTTCCTTATGTGTGTTTAGTGCAGTGGTGGGATTAGTTTCCGCACTGACCAATTCCCTAGTGAGGGTTTAGGTGCAGGGCGAGTCAGGGTTTTGAGGTTCCTGTGCGTTGCCCGGTGCGGGACCAGCATAGAGAACGATAGGAGTGTAGAGACACTGACTCAGGGGAGTGCAGGAGGTCCCCACTTCCCCGTTTCCCTATCGCAGGGCCCTCCGTTGTTATTGTTACCCAGGTTTCCCCTTTCTTGTTTAAATTCGCCTTACTGGAGGTGGGGTTTTCAGACTTACGTCTATTACCTAAATTCGCCTGTTGGAGGCGGCGTATCCAGCTGCACATCTTATTATTTAAATTCGCCCCACTGGAGGCGGTGTATCCAGGGTCACGTGTGTCATATGGGTTCACCTTGCGGTACTCGCTGTGTCCAGACACACGTGACCGTGACAGTGCAGCTCATCCAGGATGGCACATCAGTGCGAGCTGTGGCAAGAAGATTTGCTGTGTCTGACAGCTTACTGCCCAAAGGCTGGAGGCGCTACCAGGGGACAGGCCAGTACACCAGGAGGTGTGGAGGGAGCCGTAGGAGGGCAACAACCCAGCAGCAGGACCGCTACCTCAGCCTTTGCGCAAGGAGGAACAGGAGGAGCACTGCCAGAGCCCTGCAAAATGACCTCCAGCAGGCCACAAATGTGCATGTGTCTGCACAAATGGTTAGAAACCGACTCCATGAGGATGGTCTGAGTGACTGACGTCCACAGATAGGGATTGTGCTCACAGCCCAACACCGTGCAAGATGTTTGGCATTTGCCACAGAACACCAGGATTAGCAAATTCGCCACTGGCGCCCTGTGCTCTTCACAAATGAAAGCAAGTTCACACTGAGCACATGTGATACACGTGACAGAGTCTGGAGATGCCGTGTAGAGTGATATGCTGCCTGCAACATCCCTCAGCATGACCAATTTGGCAGTGGGTCAGTAATGATGTGGGGTGGCATTTGTTTGGAGGGCCGCACAGCCCTCCATGTGCTCGCCAGAGGTAGCCTGACTGCCATTAGGTACCGAGATGAGATCCTCAGACCCCTTGTGAGACCATATGCTGGTGTGGTTGGCCCTGGGTTCCGCCTAATGCATGACAATGCCAGACCTCATGTGGCTGGAGTATGTCAGCAGTTCCTGCAAGATGAAGGCATTGAAGCTATAAACTGGCCCGCCTGTTCCCCAGACCTGAATCCGATTGAGCACATCTGGGACATCATGTCTCGCTCCATCCACCAACGTCATGTTGCATCACAGACTGTCCAGGAGTTGGGGGATGCTTTAGTCCATGTTTTGGAAGAGATCCCTCAGGAGAACATCTGCTGCTTCATAAGGACCATGCTCAGGCATTGTAGGGAGGTCAAACAGGCACGTGGAGGCCACACACATTATTGAGCATAATTTCCTTGTCTTGAGGCATTTCCACTGAAGTTGGATCAATCTGTAATTTGATTTTCCACTTTGATTTTGAGTATCATTCCAAATCCCAACCTCCATGGGTTATTAATTTGGATTTACATTGATCATTTTTATTGTTCTCAAAGCATGCCACTATGTAATGAATAAACATTTGTAACTGGAAAATTTCATTCAGTGATATCTAGGATGTGGTATTTTAGTGTTCCCTTAATTTTTTTGAGCACTGTATATATTTGTAGCTTGGTTGCCATTAAAAGAGGGAGGCCCAGATACATTTCTTGCACAGGGGCCCCAAGCTGTCAGTGTTCTCCCCTAATTATCCACGTTTGGTGTGTATTGAATGCCTAAAGTATGTTCGGCAAGTTGACGGCCATATTGTTTATCTAGGAGGTTCTTGAGGTAAAATTTGATTGCATCTAATCAGCCATCCTTCTCTTTACATCAACGTAGGAAGGAGTGAGGGGTCTGGTGAGACCTTTTATAACATTTAATCTACCAAATATCATAATCAGACCCCAGGAGAAGAAATGTGCATTGCAGATCTGTCCATATTTTTCTTGTGGCATTCTCCGACAGAAGCGCTCATGTATTCAAAACTCTTAAGACACTTTTTCATGTTTTGTAGCTTTTTTTAAGTGTATTACTCTTTGTGCATTTTAAATCTAGAACTGAATAAGTTTGTTCCTTGTTGCAGTAAATGTACCCACAAACCCTGAAGGGGGCGAATATCGCTTGGTTGTCTTACCCTGTGCGTGTTACTCAGTGTAACCCCTGCAGCTTGCTGGCCTAGCAAAACAGCAAAAGTGTGGTGTCCATTGGCTGTGGAGTACACATTGTCAGCCTATTGCAAAAGGTTGGATGAATGAGTGTGAAAGCGGAGTCCCCCTTTAAGGTAGCATCTAAGACACATATTCAGCCAATAGGCAGCGTTTGTGACAGTTAACATGGCTGCTTTTTTTTTCCTGTGTTTTTCCGTCTTCAGATATGACTAATTCATTAACTGGCATGCCTCTTAAATAATTAATCTTACTCCAGCGTGGCCGTCATTATGACTGGCATGCACAATGCTAGTCTGAATGAATCAGCGCTAAAAAAATTTTTGACAAGTATTCTGAAGTGGCTCCACTCCGACATCTACATAAAAAACAAATAGGCTGCAATTAATTATGCTCAATAATAATATATTGTAATTATTTATATTAATATGATTGTATCACTTAATATTGAGCAAAATTAAGTATGCTGATATCTCCTATATACCGTAAGAGCCCCATACAACCTCCTATATCCCGTAAGAGCACCTACACAGCCTCATATATATATATATATATATATATATGTATGTATGTATAAGTATGAGCCCCCACACAGCCTCGTATAGATAGTATGAGCCCACCACATAGCCTCTTAGGGAATGTGCGCACGATAAGTAAACGCTGCGGGTTGGACGCTGTGTACTTGCGCTGCGTCCAACCCTCAGCATCCAGATATTACAGCATAGTGGATGGGATTTCAAGAAATCCCTTGCCCACTATGCATGCACAGACGCCCATGGCTCACCCACGGATACTGGCATGTGGCGCGTCTTTCCAGCATGTCTATTTATCTTGGGGAGACGCGAGCCTCCACATGATAAATTTCACCCATACAATGTATTCAGTGAACACATGCGGATTCACCTGCGTTCAATATCCGGCAGCGCTTTGGACACAGTGGACATGTGCTGAGTCCAAAGCGCTGCCAATTACTAAATGTGTGCACATACACTTTTATAACGTATGAGCCCACACACCGCTTCCTACAGACAGTATAGGCCCCCACATAGCCTCCTATATACTGTAAAAGCCGCTACACAGCCTCAAATACAGTATGAGCCCTCATACAGCCTCCTAAAGTGTGAGCCTGCACAAAGCCTCCTATATACAGAATTAGCCCCTTCACAGCCTCCTATATACAGTATGTGCCCCTACAAAACATCCTATATGCAATATCAGCCCCCACATAGCCTCCTATTTACATATGAATACTATATCCCATACACATGGAAAAAACAAGCAAGAACACATCTTCATCTTGCTCCCAACTTCACTGAGTCTGAGCAACAGCATGATGAAATGACTGCTGTCTCACACACTGATTGGAGAAAGATGGAGACAGCGACCCCCTCCACCAAAGTATTCACCGCTGTTTGCATCCTGAGGATGCAGATACCGGTGATAGAGGGCGGCGCATTAACGGCAGGTGGGGAAGGGAATGCGGCCCGTAGGCCACTGTTTCAGCCCTTCGGCTGTGCTGTCCCTGTCCGCGGGCCTGACTGGAACAGCCAGGGTGCCAAATGTGGCCGGCAGGCCGCTGTTTGTCCAGGTCTACCATAGAGTACAGTAGGGAAAAAAGTATTTAGTCAGCCCCCAATTGTGCAAGTTCTCCCACTTAAAAGGATGAGAGAGGCCTGTAATTGACATCATAGTTAGACCACAACTATGAGAGTTAAAATGAAAAAGCAAACCCAGAAAATCACCTTGTCTGCTTTGGCAAGATTTATTTTGCAAATTATGTTGGAAAATAAGTATTTGGTCATTAACATACGTTCATCTCAAGATTTTGTTATATATCCTTTTGTTGGCAATGACAGAGGTCAAACGTTTTCTGTAAGTCTTCACGAGGTTGGCACACACTGTTGGTGATATGTTGGCCCATTCCTCTATGCAGATCTCCTATAGAGCAGTGATGTTTTGGGCCTCTCGCTTGGCAACATGGACTTTCAAATCCCTCCAAAGGTTTTCTATGGGGTTGAGATCTGGAGACTGGCTAGGCCACTCCAGGACCTTCATATGCTTCTTATGAAGCCACTCCTTCATTGCCCTGGTGGTGTGCTTGGGATCATTATTATGCTGAAAGACCCATCCATGCTTCATCTTCAATGCCCTTGCTGATGGAAAGAGGTTTGCACTCAAAATCTCATGATAGATTGCCCCATTCATTCTTTCATGTACACGGATCAGTCTTCCTGGTCCCTTGGCAGAGAAACAGCCCCAAAGCATGATGTTGCCACCCCTATGCTTCACAGTAGGTACGGTGTTCTTTGGATGCAACTCAGCATTCTGTCTCCTCCAAACACAATGAGTTCTGTTTCTACCAAACAGTTCTACTGGGGTTTAATAAGACCATATGGCATTCTCTCAATACTCTTCTGGATAATGCAAATGATCTCTAGCAAACTTCATATGGGCCCAAACATGTACTGGCTGAAGCAGGGAGACACGCTGGCACAGCAGGATCTGAGTCCCTTTCGTCATAGTGTGTTATTGAAGGTAACCTTTGTTACGGTGGTCCCAGCTCTATGCAGGTCATTCACTAGGTCCCCCCCCGTGTAGATCTGGAATTTTTGCTCACCATTCTTGTGATCATTTTGACCCCACGAGGTGAGATATTGCATGGAGCCCCAGATTGAAGGAGATTATCAGTGGTCTTGTATGTATTCCATTTTCTAATTATTGCTCCCACAGTTGATTTCAATACACCAAGCTGCTTGCCTATTGCAGATTCAGTCTTCCCAGCCTTGTGCAGGGCTACAATTTTGTTTCTGGTGTCCTTCGACAGCTCTTTCGTCTTCACCATAGTAGAGTTTGGAGTGTGACTGTTTGAGGTTGTGGACAGGTGTCTTTTATACTGATAACAAGTTCAAAGAAGTGCCATTGTGCCATTCACCCAATTATACGCTTCTTCTCCTGACATCACGCCAGCCTTTCTAGAAAACACCGGCGATTGTCTAAACGCTGTGTCTAATATCATGTCCTCACTATATCTGAAACTGAACCTGTCAAAAACTGAACTCCTGGTGTTTCCTCCCTCTACTAATGTACCTATACCCGACATTGCTATTTCTGTGGGTGGCTCCACTATTACTCCCCAGCAACAGGCCCGCTGTCTTGGGGTCATACTTGATTCCGAGCTTTCCTTTGCCCCCCACATTCGATCACTGGCTCGCTCTTGTCATCTGCACCTCAAAAACATTTCTAGAATTCGACCTTTTCTTACTTTTGACTCTGCAAAAACTCTTACTGTTTCTCTTATTCATTCTCGCCTCCACTATTGTAACTCTCTTCTAATCGGTCTCCCTCTTACCAAACTCTCCCCTCTGCAATCTGTCTTGCATGCTGCAGCCAGGATCATATTCCTCACCAATCGTTACACCGATGCCTCTACCTTGTGCCAGTCATTACACTGGCTACCCATCCACTCCAGAATTCAGTATAAACTTATTACCCTCACCCACAAAGCCCTCCATGGCTCAGCACCACCCTACATCTTCTCCCTTGTTTCAGTATACCACCCTACCCGCGCCCTCCGTTCTGCTGATGACCTGAGGTTAGTATCCTCAATAGTCAGAACCTCTCACTCCCGTCTCCAAGACTTTACACGTGCCGCGCCAATTCTTTGGAATGCACTTCCCAGGTCAATACGATTAGTCCCCAATCCCCACAATTTTAAGCGTGCCCTGAAAACACATTTATTCAGACTGGCCTATCGCCTCAACACATTAACCTAATCTATCCCTGTGTGGCACAGCCAAAAGTCTTACCATAACCAGATTTCCCGCATCATGTTCCCACATGCTGTATGCATCCATTAGCCCTCTGTGTCTGTACTGTCACACACTTAACATTATGGCTGGTCCATACAATCAGGGCAACTGTTACCACCCACCTTTCGTGTCTACCTCTTTCCTCATAGACTGTAAGCTTGTGAGCAGGGCCCTCATTCCTCTTGGTATTTGTTATAATCTACTGGTTGTGATTATTGCTATGCTGTAATGTCTATTGTCTGTACAAATCCCCTCTGAAATGTAAAGTGCTGCGGAATATGTCGGCGCTATAAAAATAAAATTTATTATTATAAAATTTATTATTGTCAATTACAGGCTTCTCTCATCTTTTTAAGTGGGAGAACTTGCACAATTGGTGAGTGACTAAATACTTTTCTTCCCCACTGTATATGCACATATGCATAGCAATGTAAAACGACTTGTGCATATGTTACTTCTTTATGACTTTTTTCAGGATTCTAAATCCACAAAGCTATTTTAAGAAGTGACCAGTCAATTCTTCTGGTGGAAGCAGCTCAGAATTAATACAATAAAAAAAAAAATACTCCAGCGGCAGAGCTGCTGCAAAAGATATCAGAAAATATGTAAAAAAAAAAGATGCTTCTGAAAAAACACAGCTGGCATTTTCCTGACATATCTTTTGAAGGAGAAAGTCAACAGGTACACCGAGGTCTAAAAGACTCCACCGTGTGCACATTCCCTTAAAACGACCCTTTCTCAAAAATGTTTCTAAAGGCAGTTTAGCTAGATGCATTGTTTTGTACATCTGTTGCAATGGGACTGAAGGAAGAACTGGCTTTCAATGATTAAGAGATATATTTATAGTCATTACAAGACTGACACTAAATAGCGGAATAACGGTAGCACACATAGTTGGAGAAGATGTAACTGGAGTCAGAACGAGCAAGCAAAGTGAAGATTCTTTTTAACATGGCTTGATGCTAAGTTCTGGGAGAGGCAACACAAGTATTTCTCAAACAGCTGCAATAGTAGGAATGAGTTAAAGGATTTTTTTCGGAGTTAGAAAGTAGTGCACCCTATCTGCTAGAGTTTAATGTTAAAGATCAGTGGAGCCTGTCAGTTTCTATGGGATATGATAACAAACTGAAACATTTTCTTGACCTCTTACCAGTAATATATCGGGGAGATGATTTATCAGCATCAGAGAAACTCTTAAAATAGAACTGAAAGATGTCATCAAAATACCTGGGCAAAGTGACAAATGGGCACTGATGTGGACCTGACAGATGAGACAAGCTCATTGCAGTTCTCCGATGTCCATGAAGAGAAAATGTAGTAGCAGTTCTGTACTTGGCTGTAATCCTTAAAGGTCTGCAGCCATCAGTGACATGGAGACAGATCCTAAAATAAGATGTACAGTCAGGCAAGGCGTGATAAAATGAGCCTTCCAGAAAATGATACTTTAACTGAGATCTCATGGAAATATCGCTCATCACCTATTACTACAAAATATCAGATGTGCAGGGGATTTGACCCCAACATAGCCATGGAAGAGACTTTCACTTGAATGAAGCCATTGGAATCATTGTGGACACTGTCTGGCCTCGGTTCTGGCAGTTTTCATCTTTTTCAGATGTGCACAAAAATGAAATTGAAATGTGTCTGAAAAAGATGAATTTTGCAAGGATAGAAATCAGATGGTGTCCAAATAAATGGCTTTATTGGGGCATTGTAAGAGTTCCCAGTAGAATATTCTTTTTCTGAGATTCCAGCAGAAATAACAACGTAGTCCTTGTTTGGCAGCAGTGTGAACTCAGCCTAATAATTAGGCCACATTCAGTATTTGGTCAGTATTTTACATCAGTATTTATAAACCATAACCAGGAGTGGGTGATAAATACAGAAGTGGTGACGGGTTTCTATTATACTTTTCTTCTGATTGTTCCACTAATGGTTTTGACTTTCAAATACTGATATAAAATATTGAGGTTAACTACTCACCAAATGCTGAACATGCTGAATCCTTAACCCCTTTACCACCGAAGGTGGTTTGCATGTTAATGACCGGGCCAATTTTTACAATTCTGACTACTGTCCCTTTATGAGGTAATAACTCTGGAATGCTTCAACGAATCCCAGTGATTCTGAGAATGTTTTTTCGTGACATTTTGTACTTCATGACAGTGGTAAAATTTATTTGATATAACTTGCGTTTATTTGTGAAAAAAACTAAATTTGGTGATAATTTTGAAAATGTCACAATTTTCTAACTTTGAATTTTCATACCCTTAAATCACAGAGATATATCACACAAAATAGTTAATACGTAACATTTTCCACATGTCTACTTTACATCAGCACAGTTTTGGACCAACAAATTTTTTTGTTAGGAAGTTATAAGGGTTAAAAGTTGACCAAAGATTTCTAATTTTTACAACCAAATATACAAAACCATTTTTTTAGGGACCACATCACATTTGAAGTTTCTTTGAGGTGTCTATATAATAGTAGATATCCAAAATAGACACCATTCTAAAACTGCACACCTGAAGGTGCTTAAAACCACATTCAAGAAGTTTATTAATCCTTCAGGTGCTTCACAGGAATATTTCGAATGTGGGAAAAAAAATGAATATTTAACAAAAAAATTATGGCTTGGCGTCTCTAGGTGGACTGAAGGTACGCCAGGTTCTTATAGTCCATGTAGATGACCACTGGATAGACTGCACCCTCCAGCAGGTATTGCCACTCCTCCAAAGCCATCTTAATGGTGAGTAACTCACGGTCACCAATGGAGTAGTGACACTCTGGAGCGGAGAAGGCCTTAGAGAAGAAACCGCAGGAAGAAGAAGATTTCTGAGTGAGCACAGCTCCAGCCCCTAAAGAGAATGCATCCACCTCTAGGAAGAACTGTTTGTTCATATCCGGATGATGGAGAACGGGAGCGTTGGAGAAGGACCGTTTAAGAGAGCGGAATGCTTCCTCAGCCTCGGAGGACCAGTTCTTTGGATCGGCTCCTTTTCTGGTCATATCAGAGATGGGAGCAGTCAGAGTGGAGAAGTGAGGAATGAATTGTCGATAATAGTTAGCAAAGCAAAGGAATCTCTGTATTGCTTTGACTCCAACAGGCAGCGGCCATTTAAGAATGGAAGAGACTTTCTCAGGATCCATCCTGAGTCTGGTATCTGTGATAATATAACCCAAGACGTGAAGGGCGTAGAGTCGATTCTCCCTAAGACACTGAAGAACTTGCTGAACTGCTCATCTGTGGGAGGCCAGATCTGGGGAAAATATCAAAATATCGTCCAGATACACAACGCAGGAATAAAGCAGGTCCCGGAAGATTGACAAACTCTTGAAAAACTGGCAGTGCATTACTGAGACTGAAGGGCATCACTTGGTATTCATAATGTCCATCCCTGGTGTTGAAAGCTATCTTCCCTTCATCTCCCCGGGGAATGCTGATTAGATTGTAGGCGCCTCTAAAGGGCATGTCACACTAAGAGATATCGCTAGCAATATCGCTATAACTAGTGACGTTATAGCGATATTGCTAGCGATATCTCTGTGTCTGATACTTACCTACGACCGGCTCCCCCGCTGGTTATCGCTGATCGCACGAGAACGTTCAGGACCGTTTCTCGTCAGTCACTTCCTGCGGCGCTTCCTGCTGTGAGGACGAGCGACGCGTGGAGCCGGGCGGGAGGACGCAGGATCGCTGTGTGTGACAGGTAAGTAGCGACCCCCATCCCCAGCGATGTCGCTGGTGAGATCTGCCTATGTGGCAGCTCACTAGCGACCACTTAGCGATGTACCAGCAATCCTGACCGCGTCATATCGCTGGTCAGGATCGCTGGTACATCGCTAAGTGTGACAGTACCTTTAAATCCAATTTTGTGAAGATCCTGGCACCTCTTAATTGGTCAAACAACTCAGGGAATAGTGGGATAGGGTATTTATATTTCATCGTGATCTAGTTAAAACCCCAATAATCTATACAGGGCCTGAGTGATCCGTCTTTCTTTTTAACAAAGAAAAACCCTGCCCCGGCAGGGGAGGAGGACTTCTGAATGACCCCCTGGCCAAATTCTCCTGAATGTAGTCCAACATAGCTTGAGTCTCAGCTGGGGACAGAGGGTAAAATCGGCCTCTAGGGGGTGTAGATCCGGGAATCAAGTTGATAAGGCAATCATATGGCCTGTGGGGCGGCAAAGTCTCTGCTTCCTTTTTGTCAAATATATCGGCAAAGGACCAATAAGCAGACAGCAAGCCAGGTAGCGATGCTGGAGAAGACGGGGCCTTAGCTGCATGTACTGGAGCCAGACACGTCTCATGACAGGAATGTCCCCAGCGGAGCTCCTCTCCAGTTCTCCAGTCCAACACAGGTTGGTGCAGTCATAGCCATGGTAGGCCTAAGAGAAAGCTGTGAGACATGTGGGAAAGAACATAGAAGACTATCCTCTCCGTATGAAGCATCCATGTCATGATTTCTACTCGGTTTCTGTCTTTTTGTTACTTTGTGTCGGGGCTGTCAGTCTGTGCTAGGTCTGTGCTGCAATCACCTGTGTTCATTTTTCTTAATCAGGCTTCTACTTCAGCATGCTATTTCCTCTCCCCAGTGTAAATCATACACTTGCTTTTGCCTGTGGAAAATTGATCCCTCTGTGCTCTGTGCCTGACCCTGCTTGACTTGATTCTCTTCCCGGACTCTGACCTTTGCTTGTGACCTGAATTTACTTGTGCCTTCTACATGTAAACTGCTTTGTCTCTCTGGCTTATCTGACCTCGGCTCGTGTATTGTACTTCGTCTTTGACTTCCCTTTGTCGTTTTGCACCATTTCCTGGACCTAACCTAGGATTGTTTGACCTCCCCTTACTTACAGTAAGTAGTGTATATATTACCTGCTGTGACTCGCGTCACAATCCCAATATGGACCTCAAGCAGCTCAGTAGCCAGATGAACCGTCTCACAAAGAGTTCTCCCATTGACTGATGTTATTGCCAGAGGGTTTTGGAGCGGACAAACTGGGATTTGGAACCGACCCACTACAGCCTGGACGATAAAATGTCCTGCTGACCCCGGAATCCAAATATGCAGACTCAATAAACTGAGATTCACCAGTTGTCACAGCCACAGTAAGGGTCAGAGGTAGAGAGATGTCTTCTCCATCTAGGGAGGCCTCTCCTACCAACCCTACATGCTGGAGTTTGTCCGGCTTCACCGGACAGGCTCAAATGGAGTGGCCCTTGTCTCCATAATACAGGCACTGGCCTTTAGCGCGGTGATCCCTCTGTTGCTGACTGGCAAGGGAAAAGCAGTCAACCTGCATGGGTTCAGGTGAGACCTCGACAGGAGAGGGCAAGGGAATAAGTGGTCTTTGAAAAGACGGAGCCAGGCACTGGGATCCTCTTTCACGTGCCACTTCAAAGGCACACTATTGGAAATGAAGGTCTATACGGATGGCGAGAGAGATCAGGTTGTCGAGAGTAGTTGGTAGGTCTTGACCGGCTAGCTCATTATTAATGTCTCCGGAAAGCCCCTCCCAGAATGTCACCACCAAAGCTTCGTTATTCCATCCAAGTTCAGATGCCAGAGTGCGGAAGCGTACCGCATATTGTCCCACAGATAAATTGGACTGACATAAGCTGAGAAGAGTGGAAGCTGAAGAGGTGGTTTGCCTAGGTTCATCGGATACTTTGCGAAAAGCCTCCAAGAATGCAGGTAAATTGGAGATTATCGGGTCCTCTCTCTCCCATAATGGGTCCAACCACGCCAGGCCCTCACCTCCCAGGTGCGACATAAGGAATGCCACCTTTACCTGGACCAACTGGAAGTGGTGAGGAAGCAGTTCAAAATGTAGCCGGCACTGATTGATGAACCAGCGGCAGAGCTTCGGATTGCCGTCAAAGCGTGGTGGAGCTGTGAGTCGGGGGTCTGGATCTCGAACTAAGCAGACAGTCTGAAAAGTCTCCGGAGAAGACATGGCTGCTTCAACTCTGGAGAGATATTTAAGGTCTCCAAATTGGCAGTCAGGGACTGCAATTGCATGGACAGCACCTCCTGCGCATCTTTCTTTCGGCAGAGCTCTTTGTCCATGGTCCGAACAGGCTGGATCCAGAGTCCAGCTGGGTCCAAGGCCCGAGCAAACTGTCACGGATGTGGTTTGTGGAACCACTGTTCCACGGACCACAGAAAACCAGGAGGGGCGTGACTAAACGAGCCACCTGACTGTTCACTAGAGCCTGATGATGAGGTTAGACTTGGTTCCCGATGAATGTCACTCCAGGACAGACAAACAGATGTGCAGCAGCTGGACCAAGAGAACAGGCTGGATGGAGCAGCAGGCAGAGTGTGTATCAGAGTGCAGTAGGCAGAGTTCATATCAGAGTGCAGAAGACAGAGTCTGCATCAGAGCGCAGCAGGCAGGATCTGCATCGGAGCGCAGCAGGCAGGATCTGCACAGGAGTGCAGCAGGCAGGATCTGCACGAGAGTGCAGCAGGCAGGATCTGCACCAGAGTGCAGCAGGCAGGATCTGCACAGGAGTGCAGCAGGCAGGATCTGCACCAGAGTGCAGCAGGGACTGGTATGCAACCTTACACAACTTAGACTGCAAAACAGGAAGGTTGCTCAGGTACCTCCCCAGTGAGGAGGAAGCAATATATACGCAATGCCTCTCGGCCATTGGTTGGGAAGGAATAACAAGTGCATGCACTGGCCCTTTAAGAGGACGGGAGCACGCGCGTGAGCGTGTCCTAAGGACATGGCTGGAAGCCTGGCTAGAAGCTCTGCTGGAGGCATGCAGAGCATGGGAAAGAGAAGAACTGACCGCAGCATGGGTGAAGTGACATGCCGGAGACCCTGCCTGTCAGAGCAGGGCTCCGGCGTGGTGCTAACAATTCTTTGGATTGGTGTGATTACAGCGATACCAGATTTATATCGGGGTTTTATGTTTGCTCTTTAAAGTATTGCAAAAAATAGTTTTTGCATCACCACATATTGAGAGCTATAAAATTTCCATATTTTGGAGCACAGAGTGTTATGAATGAGTCACCGTAGGAGGCAAAAACAGAAATGCTAGCTAAGTCCAGAAAACCAGAGAAGTTGGCAGCTATCGGATTGCAGACCCCTGAACCTATCAACACAACTAGCAGTAGCCGTGGGGGGTTCCTACGATGCCCTAGACCCCTCGATCACAGCCGGAGGACTATATAGCCTAAAGACAGAAAGGGAAATCTAAACTGCCCCAGAGCAGATCCCAAAGCAAAAGGCACCCCCAACATATAATGACGGTGAAGCAAGAAGAAAGAACACTAACACAGACAGAAAGATAGACTGAGCAAAGACGGGGCCCAAGCTAACTAGATAGGAAAGGACAGGAAGGCTGCTGTCTGCAATCCGTGAAAAACCCTATGAAAATAAGAGCCAACAAACTGACAGTGAAAAAGGCCCTGAAGACGCTAGGCTTCAAAAAGGCTATGTCAGTACTCAGGAATCTTCTGAAGACAGAGCAACCGGCAAAAGGAGATTCAGCTCACCCCAGCAGGGAATGGCAGAATCCAGAAAAGCAAGGCAAACAAAAACAAAACACAAATGCTAACAGGCAAAGTAGAAAACTTAGCTTTAGAGGAGCAGGAATCAGACTGGTCTCCTAGAAGTCCACAGAGAAATCACCCGCAGGGCAGAAGGGCATCGGCAACCTTATATCCAGTCCGTGACTCCACTCAGCCAGTCATCATCATTAGGCTCAGGTGCCTGATAATCAGGCTCATTACCTTCCTTTACCAGAATAGGGAGTTCACCAGACCTCAGTGACGAAGGGGAAAATGAACTCACAACAACAGAGGGCTTCTTTTTTGCGGGACGAGTTGGTGTTTTTAATGGTACCATTTTCAGGCACATGACATTTTTTGATCGTTTTCTATTCCAATTTTTGGGAGGCAGAATGAACAAAAAACAGCAATTCCAATTTTATTTTTTTGTGGGTGGGGGGGATTATGCCATTCCAGTTGTGGTAAAATTGACAAGGCAGTTTTATTGTTCGATTCAGTATGATTACAGCGATACGTCATTTATACCTTTTTCTTTTTTTTTGGCGCTTCTACATGTGCTCAAAAGTTTATACACCCCCGGCAGAATTTTAGCTTTCTTGGCCTTTTTTCAGAGAATATGAATGATGACACCAAAACTTTTTCTCCACTCATGGTTAGTGGTTGGGTAAAGCCATTTATTGTCAAACTACTGTGTTTTCTCTTTTTATATCATAATGACAACCCAAATCATCCAAATGACTCTGATCAAATGTTCACATACCCTATTTCTTAATACCGCGTATTGCCCCATCTAACATCAATGACAGCTTGAAGTCTTTTGTGATAGTTGTGGATGATATTCTTTACTTTCTCAGATGGTAAAGCTGCCCGCTCTTCTTGGCAGAAAGCCTCCAGTTTCTGTAAATTCCTGGGCTGTCTAGCATGAACTGCACTCTTGAGATCTCCCCAGAGTGGCTCAATGTTATTGAGGTCAGGAGACTGAGATGGCCACTCCAGAACCTTCACTTTGTTCTGCTGTAGTCAATGACAGGTTGACTTGGCCTTTGGTTTAGGATCGGTGTCATGTTGGAACATCCAGCTACATCTCATACGCAGCTTCTTGGCTGATGATTGCAAATTTGCCTCCAGTATTTGCTGATAAGGTGCTGCATTCATTTTTCCTTCAACTTTGACCAAGTTTCCCGTGCCTTTGTAGCTCAAACATCCCCAAAACATCAGTGATCCACCTCCGTAATTTACAGTAGAAATGGTGTTCCTTTCATCATAGGCCTTGTTGACCTCTCTCCAAATGTAACGTTTATGGTTGTGGCCAAAAAGTTCAATTTTGGTCTCATCACTCCAAATTACCCTGTTCCAGAAGTTTTGAGGCTTGTCTCTGTGCTGTTTTACATATTGTAGGCAAGATACTTTGTGGCATTTGCGCAGTAATGGCTTTCTTCTGGCGACTCGAACATGCAGCCCATTTTTCTTCAAGTGCCTCATTATTGTGCATCTTGAAACAGCCAGACTGTTAGTTTTCAGAGAGTCCAGTATTTCAGCTGATGTTATTTGTGGGTTTTTCTTTGCATCCCAAACAATTTTCCTTTCAGTTGTGGGTGAAATTCTTGTTGGTCTACCTGATCGTGGCTTTGTTTTTGCAGAGCTTCTGATTTTCCATTTGTTAATCACAGTTTGAATGCTGCTGACTGGCATTATCAATTTCTTGGCTATCTTTTTGTATCCCTTTCCTGTTTTATACAGTTCAACTACCTTTTCCCATAGATCCATTGACAATTCTTTTGCTTTCCCCATGACTCACAATCCAGAAACGTCAGTTGCTGGATGAAAGATGCAAGAGTCTGTCTGGATCCCAGAAACTCACTCAGCTTTTATGCACACACATTGATTACAAGCAAACAGGTCACAGGTGAGGATGTTACTTTTAGTAGCCATTCAAATCTATTTGTGTCAACTTCTGTGCATAGTATCAGGCCAAAATCACCAGGGTGTGTGAACTTTTGATCATAGTCATTTGGATATTTTGTGTTGTCATTATGATTTAAAAGGAGAAAACACAGTAGTTTGACAATAACTGGCTTCAACCAACCACTAACCATGAGGGGAGAAAATGTTTTGGTGTTGTCATTCATATTCTCTGAAAAAAGGCCAAGAAAGCAAAAATTTTGCCGGGGTATGTAAACTTTTGAGCACAACTGTATTTTATAGAAAAACTAATTATTTTGCCTAGCTTTATTCTGAGAGCTTAGATAGCAGCAAGCTAGTAGAAAATATACACATAGTAAAACTAATATACTTTATTCAAAATATTTAAAAAGGAACTCCAGTTCCTAATAAAAGTGCACGTGGGACAAAAGACAGACAGACAAAAAAAAATCGCATGCAATGTCTATGCGATACCAAGGACACCAAAACTCCTTATGAAAAAAGCTTACTAGACGTGACGGTGCTCAGAGATATACCTCACAATTCTCTCTTACATAGCGCTGTCTCAATGTGAAGCTATTGATGCCTATAACAGCATTCCTCTCATTTCTGAGTAATAGGAGATAATCTCCTTTCTGAATGCTAAGGGTAGTCTATGGTATAGAGAGAATTTAACTCCACAAGAACAATCTTGTGTTCACCCTGTAATTACGGTACTAAATGTAAACATGCACAGGTCCCATAGACAGTATAGCAGCACATAAATACATGGATATATGGAGTGGGCGGCATAGCAAAGCAAACTGGGGATCCCTATTGATATACGTGTCTCATTTCCCAAAAGGGCACATGTCAACTGCATTCATAAATACCCCCTTCTTAAAGTTTGCATAAATAAAGACGGCATGTATCAAGGTAGGATCTCACCCATTTTTTTTGACAATGATGGGTCCCTTCATAAACACACTGCTCCCTTCTCCCGATGCGTTTCGCTATAACCAAGCTCATCAGGGGAGTTCTCGGATGTGAATTAGTGCCTTCATGCTCCAAAAATGCCCTGGAGCAGTGTGCTTATGAAGGGACCGATTACATTTAGTAATTACAGGGTGAACGCAATATTGTTCTTGTGGAGCTAAATTCTCTCTATACCATAGACTACCCTTAACATTCATAAAGGAGATTATCTCCTATTACTCAGAAATGAGAGGAATGCTGTTATAGGCACCAATAGCTTCAAATGGAGACAGCGCTATGTAAGAGAGAATTGTAAGGTATATCTCTGAGCACCATCACGTCTAGTAAGCTTTTTTCCTAAGGAGTTTTGGTGTCCTTGGTATCGCATAGACATTAAGTATGTATTTATAGATACAATATCTTTTTATTTTTTTATTATTATTTTTTTAAAAAAAAAATATTTTTACAATGACATCGGGTCACCATGGCAGTGATCGGGACCCCGAATCACACCGCCGGGTCTTTGATTCGATCGCAGCATTTAGGGGGTTAAAATGCCAGGAGCGGAGCACGACTTCTCCTGGCACGTAGTGCCGGGTGTCAGCTGTCAGAATCAGCTGACACCCGGGGGGCGATCGCCCGCTCACCACCCACGTGCGCGGGTGATCGAAATTATGTAATAATCCATCCCTTGGTCAGATGGGCACAGCGACGTATTATTACGACAAATGTCAGAAAGGGATTAAAGAGAGTTTGTTAGTACAGAATGTATTGAAAGGACAAACGCTGGGTGCACCATGGCACGGCCAAACCTTTAAGTGCACGTATTTGTTTTCCCTCTATCTCCAACCCTCCTCTTCTTTGATTGACATCTCTAGCATGATAAAGCCAGAAAAAGTCAGAGACAGATGGAAGGCAAATAGTTGGGATACTGCATGCGGTAAGTATTTGGTACAGAAATTTCTGCGCCATTTCTGCATCTCTGGGCAGGAAAAACCTAGCGTAAAATACATGCTTTTTTGCAATTTTTTTTACATGCATTTTTTGTCGCAGATGTTTCCCTACTCATTAGTATGGGTGAACTCTGCAGCAAAATTGCTGAAAGAATTGATATTTTCCAGATTTAAATCTCCTCCAAATCTGCAAGTCACAAATAAGCAGCATATGCATGGGACTTCACGATTCTTATTCACTTTACTGACATCAGGAAACCTTTCAGGTTTTGTGACTAAACAGCGCAAACAAATGTGACAAAAACGCAACATGTGCACGCATCCTAACGCCCCCTTCAAACATCCGTTTTTTATGTCCGTATGTGGTCCGTTTCTTAAGGACTGCAAATACGGACATAACACACACCCAATGATTTCAATGGAGGTGTGCATGTCAAGTTTTTCACATGGACCGTGTGTCCATGTGGAAAACCCACAGACATGTCAGTTTTTTATGCGCACCATGGACAAAATGAGTACCGCACTTGTGCGCACTGATGACACGCAGATGACATCCGTGTGTCATCTGCGTGACACGAAATGGCACCTGGGAAGAATGGGTACAGTTTGTGCTGTTCCCATGCGCCGGCTGCTGAAGGCAGCTTTCATCAATGTCGCCTGGTCTCCTTGCAGGCCCGGATTGGCCACTTACCCAACCGGGCATTTTCCCGCTGGGCCGCCATTTTCATGCCGTTATGGGCTGCTGGCTGGGCGCCCGCTCCTCTGGCCGCTTGCCAGATAATGCGGTGGCGGCCACCGGCCTCTTCTTTCCTGCCGCCGGCCCTTTAAATTTGCTGGCAAGGTGGCAGGCAGCGGCACCCTAGGGGGTTAAGAACGTGCCGCGCCGCGCGACATGATGCTGCACGTCGTCAGACGTTCTTTGAGGGCGGAGAGCCGGAAAGCGCGCGCCTCTGCCCTCTGCTATGCTCTTCTTCCGTCACTGGCTGGCTGCCTGCGCCAGGCACAGAGACTGACTGAGCCTATCAACGGCGTCGCCGCGGCCGCGTTCACCGACTCTTCCAGGCCAGGAAGCAGGAATTTATCCAGCCTAAGTATCCAGGGACCAGAGGAGGCTGGGCAGTGGGAGCTGCTGTGCGCAACTCGACTCCTACCCCCGCGTGCCGGGCTCAGGGTAGGCTGAAGTTCATTCAAAGCAGTGTGGGCCTTGGCCGGGGCCAGGGGGGAGTTAAAAGAGGCTGGGGGGTGCACTGATGTGATGATGGATAATATATATATATATATATATATATACTGTATATATATACACAGGGCAGGACTGGGGGGGCTGCCATCTGCCAGGGTGGATGTATATACAGGGACTGGTCACTGGGGGGCTGCCATCTGCCTACACTGATGTGGATGTATATTACAGGGCAGGACTGGGGGGCCGCCATCTGCCTGCGCTGATGTGGGTGTATATACAGGGACTGGGGGGCCGCCATCTTCCTGCGCTGATGTGGATGTATATACAGGGACTGGGGGGCCGCCATCTTCCTGCGCTGATGTGGATGTATATACAGGGCAGGACTGGGGGGCTGCCATCTGCCTGCGCTGATGTGGATGTATATACAGGGACTGGGGGGCCACCGTCTGCCTGCGCTGATGTGGATGTATATTACAGGGCAGGACTGGGGGGGGGCCGCCATCTGCCTGCGCTGATGTGGATGTATATTACAGGGCAGGACTGGGGGCCGCCATCTGCCTGCACTGATGTGGGACTGGGGGGCCGCCGTCTGCCTGCGCTGATGTGGATGTATATTACAGGGCAGGACTGGGGGGCCGCCATCTGCCTGCACTGATGTGGATGTATATACAGGGACTGGGGGACCACCGTCTGCCTGCACTGATGTGGATGTATATTACAGGGCAGGACTGGGGGGCTGCCATCTGCCTGCGCTGATGTGGATGTATATACAGGGACTGGGGGACCGCCGTCTGCCTGCACTGATGTGGATGTATATTACAAGGCAGGACTGGGGGGCGGCCATCTGCCTGCACTGATGTGGATGTATATACAGGGACTGGGGGGCCGCCGTCTGCCTGCGCTGATGTGGATGTATATACAGGGACTGGGGGGCCGCCATCTTCCTGCGCTGATGTGAATGTATATACAGGGCAGGACTGGGGGGCTGCCATCTGCCTGCGCTGATGTGGATGTATATACAGGGACTGGGGGCCACCGTCTGCCTGCGCTGATGTGGATGTATATTACAGGGCAGGACTGGGGGGCCGCCATCTGCCTGCGCTGATGTGGATGTATATTACAGGGCAGGACTGGGGGCCGCCATCTGCCTGCACTGATGTGGATGTATATACAGGGACTGGGGGGCCACCGTCTGCCTGAGCTGATGTGGATGTATATTACAGGGCAGGACTGGGGGGCCGCCATCTGCCTGCACTGATGTGGATGTATATTACAGGGCAGGACCGGGGGCCGCCATCTGCCTGCACTGATGTGGATGTATATACAGGGACTGGGGGGCCACCGTCTGCCTGCGCTGATGTGGATGTATATTACAGGGCAGGACTGGGGGGCCGCCATCTGCCTGCACTGATGTGGATGTATATACAGGGCAGGACTGGGGGGGCCGCCATCTGCCTGCGCTGATGTGGATGTATATACACGGCAGGACTGGGGCCCGCCATCTGCTTGCGCTGATGTGGATGTATATACAGGGACTGGGGGACCGCCGTCTGCCTGCACTGATGTGGATGTATATTACAGGGCAGGACTGGGGGGCCGCCATCTGCCTGCGCTGATGTGGATGTATATACAGGGACTGGGGGACCGCCGTCTGCCTGCACTGATGTGGATGTATATTACAGGGCAGGACTGGGGGGCGGCCATCTGCCTGCACTGATGTGGATGTATATACAGGGACTGGGGGGCCGCCGTCTGCCTGTGCTGATATGGATGTATATTACAGGGCAGGACTGGGGGGCCGCCATCTGCCTGCACTGATGTGGATGTATATTACAGGGCAGGACTGGGGGCCGCCAGCTGCCTGCGCTGATGTGGATGTATATACAGGGCAGGACTTCCTTTCTTTCTCTCTGTTCTTTCTTTCTCTGTTCTCTTTCTTTCCCCTCTTTCTTTCTATTCTTTCTCTCTTCTCTCTCTGTGTCTGTGTTCTTTCTTTATTTCTCTCTTTCTCTCTGTTCTATCTTTCCCCTCTTTCTTTCTCTCTCTGTTCTTTCTTTCCCCTCTTTATTTCTCCCTCTCTGTTCTTTCTTTCCCCTCTTTCTTTTTTTTCTCTCTCTGTTCTTTTTTCTGTCCCCTCTTTCTTTTCCTCTGTTCTTTTTTTCTTTCCCCTTTCTTTCTTTCTTTCTCTGTTGTTTCTTTCTTTCCCCTCTTTCTTTATTTCTCTCTCTATTTTTTCTTTCCCCTCTTTCTCTTTCTTTCCCCTCTTACTTTCTCTCTCTCTGTTCTTTCTTTCTTTCCCCTCTTTCTTTTTTTCTCTCTCTGTTCCTTTTCTCTGTCCCATCTTTCTTTCTCTCTCTCTGTTCTTTTTTTCTGTCCCCTCTTTCTTTCTCTCTCTGTTTCTTTCTTCTTTCTTTCTCTCTCTGTTCTTTCTTTCCCCTCTTTCTTTCTCTCTCTATTCTTTCTTTCTTTCTCTGTTTTCTTTTTTCTCTCTCTCTGTTCTTTTTTCTGTCCCCTCTTTCTGCTCTTTCTTTCTTTCTCTCTCTGTTGTTTTTCTTTTCCCTCTTTCTTTCTTTCTTTCTCTCTCTCTGTTCTTTCTTTCCCCTCTTTCTCTTTCTTTCTCTCTCTGTTCTTTCTTTCCCCTCTTTCTTTCCCTTCTTTCTTTCTCTCGCTCTCTCTCTGTTCTTTCTTTCTTTCCCCTCTTTCTTTTTTTCTCTCTCTCTGTTCCTTTTTTCTGTCCCATCTTTCTTTCTCTCTCTCTGTTCTTTTTATTCTGTCCCCTCTTTCTTTCTCTCTGTTTCTTTCTTCTTTCTTCTTTCTTTCTTTCTTTCGCTCTCTGTTTCTTTCTTTCTTCTTTCTTTCTTTCTTTCTTTCTTTCTTTCTTTCTTTCTTTCTCTCTCTGTTCTTTCTTTCACCTCTTTCTTTCTTTTTCTCTCTCTTTTTCTTTCTCTCTCTGTTTTCTTTTTTCTCTCTCTCTGTTCTTTTTTCAGTCCCCTCTTTCTGCTCTCCTTCTTTCTCTCTCTGTTGTTTTTCTTTTCCCTCTTTTTCTTTCTTTCTTTCTCTCTCTGTTCTTTCTTTCCCCTCTTTCTCTTTCTTTCTCTCTCTGTTCTTTCTTTCCCCTCTTTCTTTCTCTCGCTCTCTCTCTCTGTTCTTTCTTTCTTTCCCCTCTTTCTTTTTTTCTCTCTCTCTGTTCCTTTTTTCTGTCCCATCTTTCTTTCTCTGTTCTTTTTATTCTGTCCCCTCTTTCTTTCTCTCTCTGTTTCTTTCTTCTTTCTTTCTTTCGCTCTCTGTTGTTTCTTTCTTTCTTCTCTTTCTTTCTTTCTCTTTCTTTCTCTCTCTCTGTTCTTTCTTTCTCCTCTTTCTTTCTTTCTCTTTCTTTCTCTCTCTGTTTTCTTTTTTCTCTCTCTCTCTTCTTTTTTCTGTCCCCTCTTTCTTTCTCTCTGTTCTTTCTTTCTTTCCCCTTTTCTCTTTCTTTCTTTCTCTCTCTGTTCTTTCTTTCCCCTCTTTCTTTCTTTCTTTCTTTCTTTCTTTCTCTCTGTTTTCTTTTTTCTCTCTCTCTCTTCTTTTTTCTGTCCCCTCTTTCTTTCCCCTTTTCTCTTTCTTTCTCTCTCTGTTGTTTCTTTCTTTCCCCTCTTTCTTTCTTTCTCTCTGTTCTTTCTTTCCCCTATTTCTGTTTCTTTCTCTCTCTGTTGTTTCTTTCTTTCCCCTCTTTCTTTCTTTCTTTCTCTCTGTTCTTTCTTTCCCCTATTTCTGTTTCTTTCTCTCTCTGTTGTTTCTTTCTTTCCCCTCTTTCTTTCTTTCTTTCTCTCTGTTCTTTCTTTCCCCTATTTCTGTTTCTTTCTCTCTCTGTTGTTTCTTTCTTTCCCCTCTTTCTTTCTTTCTTTCTTTCTCTCTCTGTTCTTTCTTTCCCCTCTTTCTTTTTTCTCTCTCTCTGTTCCTTTTTTCTGTCCCATCTTTCTTTCTCTCTCTGTTCTTTTTATTCTGTCCCCTCTTTCTTTCTCTCTCTGTTTCTTTCTTCTTTCTTTCGCTCTCTGTTGTTTCTTTCTTTCTTTCTTTCTCTGTTCTTTCTTTCCCCTCTTTCTTTCTTTCTTTCTCTTTCTTTCTCTCTCTGTTTTCTTTTTTCTCTCTCTCTTCTTTTTTCTGTCCCCTCTTTCTTTCTCTCTGTTCTTTCTTTCTTTCCCCTTTTCTCTTTCTTTCTTTCTCTCTCTGTTGTTTCTTTCTTTCCCCTCTTTCTTTCTTTCTGTTTCTTTCTCTCTCTGTTGTTTCTTTCTTTCCCCTCTTTCTTTCTTTCTTTCTCTCTCTCTGCTCTTTCTTTCCCCTCTTTCTTTTTTTCTCTCTCTCTGTTCCTTTTTTCTGTCCCATCTTTCTTTCTCTTGCTCTCTCTGTTCTTTTTTTCTGTCCACTCTTTCTTTCTCTCTCTGTTTCTTTCTTCTTTCTTTCTTTCTTTCTTTCTTTCTTCCTCTCTCTGTTGTTTCTTTCTTTCCCCTCTTTCTTTTTCTTTCTTTCTTTCTTTCTCTCTCTCTGTTCTTTCTTTCTTTCCCCTCTTTCTTTTTTTCTCTCTCTGTTCCTTTTTTCTGTCCCATCTTTCTTTCTCTCGCTCTCTCTGTTCTTTTTTTCTGTCCACTCTTTCCTTCTCTCTCTGTTTCTTTCTTCTTTCTTTCTCTTTCTTTCTTTCTTTCTCTCTCTCTCTGTTGTTTCTTTCTTTCTTCTTTCTTTCGCTCTCTGTTCTTTCTTTCCCCTCTTTCTTTCTTTCTCTTTCTGTTGTTTCTTTCTTTCCCCTCTTTCTTTTTTTCTCTCTCTCTCTTCCTTTTTTCTGTCCCATCTTTCTTTCTCTCTCTGTTTCTTTCTTCTTTCTTTCTTTCTTTCTTTCTTTCTCTCTCTGTTGTTTCTTTCTTCTTTCTTTCTCTCTCTGTTCTTTCTTTCCCCTCTTTCTTTCTTTCTTTCTTTCTCTCTCTGTTGTTTCTTTCTTTCTTTCTCTCTCTCTTCTTTCTTTCTCTCTCTCTGTTCTTTCTTTCTTTTCCTTAGTACCAGTCAGTGTGCCCACAGTACCGGTAGAATAAGAGGGGTAGGAAACTAGGTGGCACTGGTCAATGAGGAGACCAGAGCAGCGGGGTATGGTGAGAAGAATTATATGGGGCCCATTATGCTGTATGAAGTAATATATGGTGCCCATTATACTGTATGAAGTAATATATGGTGCCCATTATACTGTATGCAGTAATATATGGGGCACATAATACTGTATGGAGCATTATGTGGGGATAGGGGATAACTTTCTGTTTGCTGTCGTCTGACCGCTGGGACCCCCATGATCCTGGGAAACGTAGCTTTGAAGAGCACCATGTAAATGGAGCTGTGGTCAATCATACGCACTGTGGTGCCATTCACCTGTGGCTCTTCAAATAACTCCTTTAAGAGAGTGATGAGGGGACAACAAAGTATAGCAAAAATTCAATGATTGGGGCTGATGAGTGTTATAGTTTGTGGGCTGGTGGGATTTCTGTGGCAGGGCTGCTTTTTTGTCCCAGTCCGGCCCTGTCTCCTTGTGATCATCGCAACCAGGCAACAATGAGGGGAGAGGGGAATTGTATTCAGCACCCACTGTGTACCTCGTCTGTAAAATGAAGAATTAAATTTTAAAAAAATGGCATGGGCTCCCTCATAATTTTCATAACCAGCAGAGAGGGAAAGCCCATGGCTGGCAGCTGATGTTAATAGAAAGGAATAATATCTCAAAGGGTTCCCAAATGTCACGCTGTGACTGTACATAAGATAGGGAAATGGGCCCTTCACTGTCCCTCGGGCTGGGACTCTATCCCTCTTCCCAAAGGTACCTCTGAAGGTGAGGAGGTTAGGACCTCATGCCTCACTGTCCTCCTGTTATATCCTAAACTGTTCCCACCCCCTTCAACAGGAGGCTTGGAACAGAAATGCTAGTGTATCAACACATAAGACAAACAGGGATAACAGAAAATCCACTAACATACAAAATCGCTCATCAAAGGCAGAACATTATATAGGTAAGGAATGTTCAAACCAAATAGGAATAGGACAAGGAGTAATGCATACAACAAAAAACAATATACAACAATCTCCATCAGCAACAATCTCCAACTCAGCACAGCAATTCCAGGGAACCAGGAAGTAAAACTTTCACCGGGGAGGAAGAGAAAGCCTGGCCAGTTTTTATAAAGAGAAGGAATCACCAGATCAGGAGCAGCTGCATGTTTCTATCCAGCATAGAAAGGGTCATTAACCTCTTCAGCACCAAAGAAAACAAAATCCATTTAATATGGGACACAAAACACAAAGGCTAAATAGGTGATCTGTGATTCATAGAATGTAATGACTCTCTAACCCCACTTGTGACACCAAGTTATTGATAACAGCTCATAGTTGTTTGCCAAGCCTTTATTTGTAAGTTTACGGGGACTCCAAAAAAATTACGTGGGGTCCCCCTATAAATTTAAACCAGCAAAGGCTAAACAGACAGTTGTGGGCTAATATTAACAGCCTGGGAAGGGGTCATGAATACTTCCCGCCTTCTCAGACTACCAACATCAGCTCTCAGCTGCCCCAGAAATGGCGCATCGTTAAGATGTGCCAAATCTGGCTATTAGCTTCACCCTTCCCTCTTGCCCCATGGCTGTGGCAAGTGGGGTAATAGGGTTGGGGTTGATGTCAGTTTTGTATTGTCAGCTGACATCAAGCCCAGGAGTTAATAATGAAGAAGTATCTATAAGATGCCCCCATTACTAACCCCATAGTATAAACCATACAACAACAATGTCCATTATTTGAAATAAAACTCAACACCCTCTTTTACATATTTATTAAAAAACACACAAATTTATACTCACTTTTATGCTATAATCCATCTATGCCAATGTCCCATGTAATAGATGAAAAATAATAAATAAAATAATAAACATCCATATTCTTCACCTGTCCACAAGAAGATAATCCATACTGTCTCACGCTGTAATCCATCTTTGCTTCATCTGAATTTGAAGCTGAACGGTGGCATAATGCAACTGTTCAGGATGAAATCCAGGTGACACTGAGCAGCTGAGAGTGCAGTTTCCGTGACCTGCGGTCATTGAAGCTGCAGGTCCTACGGGCAGCTCATTGTGAGCGGCCCGCCCGATGAACTGCAGTGACCTCAATGAGAATTTTGTTTTAGCATTTATCTCCTATATCTGCTGTATTAGGCTGGAATCACAGTAGCAAATAGAAATTGATCCGATGTTGAACCAGAAAAGTAGGACGAGTGGCATCCGTATGAAATCTGTATGACATGTGTGATACCTCTGAGGGTTCAGTCACCACAGAGGTACTGCATCTCATCCAGAGGTGTGGTAATCCACCCTCAGGTAAGGAGGAGGCACCACACAGAACTCACACACTTGCATCCAACACCAGTCCTTTCAGAGTTCGGGAAGAGCTAGGTAGAGGGTGTGGGTGGAGAAAGCAGCAGGGAGAGCTGAAGGAAGTGACGGTTGGAGGGAAAGGGTTTAGTTGGTGCTGGAGACTTGAGTGGTGAGGAGCTCAGCCCTGGACCAGCAGACAGTAGAAAGAAGGAAAGGAAAGACAGAAGAACAGAAAGATACGCTTCAGTGACGAGAGGAAAAAGGGGTCCTAGGGGCACGGGTAGTGAGGAATCCACCCGTGGGGCCCGTATCCATGCCGACTGCAGTCGGGTGGAGGGACCAGGTCGCCGTTATGGGACCGGCCCCAGTCTAATGGAGAAACTGAGGACTCAGCTAGCTAACCGGAGGCTGTAGGCACTGCAAGTGCTACAGCTACATCCACACATATTCGCTGAAAAGGCAGCCATATAGGATCAAGGAGGTCCTAGAGGACATCGCCCGACAAGATCTGAGGCTGCTGGCTTGAGACACTGTGTGTGAAGGCGCAGGGCAGGAGAGGAGGGAGCCAGCACAGTGAAACGGCCAAGAAATGAACGTCTGAACGGGGTTCTGACCCAGTGTACCCCAAACTACCTGAGAGCTGGCTGGATCACCGATCCTGAGGACACAGCACCCCGGCTGGGGATTGTAACATGAGAACTGTGAGTAAAATCTGTGAAGACTACACACTGCTGTGTCCTCCTATTTATTTCCTGTGGCACTTGCCCTGCACTACAACCACCATCATCAACATCTTTAACAATACATCTGCCCTGGGATTATATCTACCTGTGGAGAGCTGTAACAACTCTGCTGCATCACCATCAGTCCCAGCGGTTTCAAGTAGCATCGGCTAACATCTCCTATTTGACGAATACCACAGGTGGCGTCACAAACTATCTTTTAAACTTTATTCCCCTTTTATCATCATTTTTCATTGGACGCCCAGGGTTACGGACAGGGTCACTGCTGCCATGACACATCCTCTTAAGAACTGTCCCAGTTTCGAGTATCCCCACGGCCCTGGCGGGAGCTCCACATGTGTATGCAATCCAAATGCAATGAGTTTTTAACATCATCTTTTGCATACTGTATTCTCTGTGTAATACTGTAATCTCTATGTAATTTATAGCTAGTTTTCTAACAAATAAAGAAATCTTATATACAGAGATAAATAAATATATGGATATAGACAGAGATAGATAGCCGTCAAACATTTAATATGTTCTATAGAGCTTATCCGGCACCTTTTTAGGAATAAATGTACATAAAAATGCCGTGGGGTCTCCATTGTCCCCCTTGTTTTTAATAACTAGCTAGTATTTTGGTGGGAAGTTTAATATCCATAATATCCAAGGAGCTTCCCATATCAGCTCACAACTATCTGCTTAGCTTTTACTGGTTATTAAAAAGGGAAGACCTTTAAAAAAAATGACTTGGGATCCCCTATATTTTTAATAAGCAGCAAAGGCAAAGCAGATGTAACGCACATGGTTTGTGGACCCACTGCACTATGGCTAGGCGTACCCTGAAGAGGTGTAGCTAAGCAGCTACCTGGTGTTCACAGGAGCCTCTGATGGTAAGATCAGGCTTGTGTGGCAGATAACTGCCAGGTGTTACTCTAGGTCAGTGTCCAGAGCAGTAGCAGTTGATCCCAAGGATCAGAGACGCTGGTTCAGATTGTGTGTTGCAGACAGGATAGGACGGCCACTGGTACAGGTTCAGACTGTGCAGTTTCTGGACAGCAAAGAGGACGGCCACTGGGACAGGTTCAGACTGTGCAATTTCTGGATAGCAGACAGGACGGCCACTGGGACAGGTTCAGACTGCGCAGTTTCAGGATAGCAGACAGATCAGGAATACAAACGGGATACAGGTTTAAAAAAGCAAAGTCAGATTAGTAAAAAGCAGACAAGGAAACCAAACAGCAAGCGAGTATATACTGTAACATCACTGCCGGCATACCTGCATGGCTTCCCATCCGCCACCATGCAAGGACATCGACTTACTCACCACTCCATGCCATGTGTCATGTCCGCCATGTCTGTCATGCCGCAAGATGCCTGGAGCAGTGTGCACGCGTGCCTTACCTCATGGCTGCAAGCTGTTGCTGGGTAACCACTCGTCTCTGTCTGACTCTGCAATCCGCTGTATTCCTGGAAACCCCTGATCATGTGACCCTTCCTATCTTCCAGTCCTGCTCTGATTCTGCAATCTGCTGTATTCCTGGAAACCCCTGATCATGTGACCCTTCCTATGTTCCAGTCCTGCTCTGATTCTGCAATCCGCTGTATTCCTGGAAACCCCTGATCTTGTGACCTTTCCTATGTTTCAGCCCTGCTCTGATTCTGCAATCTGCTGTATTCCTGGAAACCCCTGATCATGTGACCTCCTCTATGGTTCTACCCAGGCTGTTCTAGCAATGCTCTCTATGATCCTGGACGATCTGAACCCAAAGTCCCTCCCTGGTCCTGACCCGGAAGTACTGGTGCTATGGTGCTATATCAGACCGCCCCTCCCTATGGTCAGGGCCTGAGTATCGTGTTGCTTCCCTGCATGGCTGCTTGGCCTGCTGGGTCGCTCCTGTATTCTGTGCCCCTGCACTTTGCTCTGTCGTGCGTCTCTGCACACGCTCTGTGCTTGTACTCCGTCTCTTGTCCCGTGCCTTGTCTTATGTTTGTCCGTTGTGCTATGTTCGTCCTTGTCCTGCTTGAACTTGTTGTCCTGGTGTTCTCTGCCTTGCCCATTTCTGCCATATCTTGCCTTCGCTTTGCTCAGTCTTGTGTTCCCTCATCTGATTCTCTGTTCTTGCCTGTTCTCCCTTGCTCTGACCTATGGTGCCCTGTTGTGCCACCTGGCTCATGCACCATTCCTGCTCTCTGATCTATGGTGCACGCTAGCATGTTCTCTGACTAGTCCCAAGGCTCTGCCTTGGTCCAGCTCTGGGCTTCGGCCCGCCTGTTAGTGCTGCAGACCGATCAGCTAGCCAGTGCCCCAGCCATGCTCTCTGTGCTTCCTTGCACTTCACCCTGTTTCTGCACTGTGCTCTACGTGCTCTCTATAGCATGTGCAGGTCCTCGCCTGCCCTTGGCATACCTCCCTGTGCTTCTCTTAAAGTACACGCAGGTTTTGCCATGTTCCCTGTTGTGCCCTCTAGCATGCAGGTCCTAGTCTGTACCTTGTCTCGAACCCTGACCTTGGCGTGCCTCTCTGCACGCGCAGGACTCTGCTTTTAAACTCTGTCCCTGGCATGCCCTCTCGGCATGCGCAGGCCTCCATCCTTGAACCTGACCCTGGCGTGTTCCTTTGCACGTGCCGGACTCTGCTCTGAACCTGTCCCTGGCGTGTCCCTCTACACGCGCAGGCCTCCGTCCTTGTACCTGTCCCTGGCTTGTCCCTCTACACGCGCAGGCCTCCGTCCTTGTACCAGTCCCTGGCATGCCCCTCGGTATGCGCAGGCCTCCGTCCTTGAACCTGATCCTGGCGTATCTCCTAGCACGCACCCTGCCTCGAGCCCTGGCGTGGCTCCTAGCAAGCACCCTGCCTCGTCTCCTGGTTTGTCTGCCGGATTCCCGAAGCCTGCTGACCGCTGCCAGAGGTCTGGAACCTGATGACTGCATCCTGATGCCTGGATCCTGTCAGTCCTTGCCAGTCTTCCGGCGTCCGATGCCTTCGCACCTGCTTTGGACCCTGGCGTGTCTCCTTGCACGCACCCTGCCTTGGACTCTGGCGTGTCTCTCGGCGCGCACCTTGTCTTGGACTCTGGCGTGTCCTAGCACACATCCCTTCTAGGAAGTCTTGTGTGATCCCTAACACGTACCCTGCCCGGGACTCTGGTATGTTTTCTTGCACGTGTTATGTCTGGAACATTTGGCGTGCCCTTGCACGCATCTTGCCGTGTTTCACTGTTTGTGCTCAGCACCTGATTTCCCATTTATGCCTTGCACCTGATTAAAGTGTGAAGCCACGTTTGTTGAAGAAATCCTGTGACTTCGCTTTATGTTTCGTATAATGTTCGTTCTGTTGCCTGACACTCAATAGTGTCTCCCTGAGCCGGCCTCTGGTCCAGCTGCCGTGGTGGCTCACCCCCTTGGTCTTGCCCCTGACACTCCCTGTACAGGGGGTGGGTTCTCACTAGGTTCGCTCGCCTTAGATGAGTGGGTGCCATGGCCCAGAGGGTCCACTCTAAAAGGACAAACGACTCAGCGTATGCTGATGCTCGTCACACCATGCAATGAGACCCTTGTCCTCTGCTTGCTGTGCGTAGGGGCAGCCATGCCTGCACTTCCTGATTCTTAAAGAAACAGTTTGTTCATTCCTAATGTGTCCCCAGCCTATTTCTGTGAGGCACTGGGTAATTAAAGCACCTCTACCTGTTGTGAGGTGCCTGATCAACATTCCCTTTCAGCATGTTTGTGCAGCTGCTGAGATGCCAGGTCCTCCATTGTTCCTTCCAATCTGGGGGCTGAACCTTGAACCCTTATCTGATCTTTCTTTTTCCACCACCCTGGTGAATGAATACCCAGGCCTGAACCGTGAACCTGTACCTGTGTCTGTCCTTGTCTGCATTACAGCTTATCCCTGAACCTGTTTGTATCTAGTCTGGATCTTTTTCTAAATTCCCTGTGTTTGAACCTGTCTCTAATACCTCCAGTGTCTGAACCTTTTCCTATCCCCAAAGCCTGCAGTGTCTGAACCTATACCTTTCTCTAAAACCTGCAGTGTCTGAACCAGTACCTGTCGCTATACCTGCAGTTTTAGAACAAGTGCCTATCTCTAATCTTTAGTTGCTGTGCAATGTTAGTGTTTAGTACACTTGCTACTTCATTTTATGTACCCTGTGTGAACTTGTTCCAGTCTGTCTTGTCTGTACCTTTCCTTGTATGCGTCCTGTGTGAACTTGACCCTGTCTATTCCTTGTGAGTCCTGTCTTGCTGCAGTTCTCTGCCTGTCCGTCCAGATAATGTCACCGTCAGTAGCCATGCATCCAAGGTCAGTCTGGGAGTGGCACTTAATCACATCTATCCAGGCACTCCTCGTTCTATGGCACAGTGGGACCATGATCTATGCTCATGCAAAACAGTCTGAGTTCGAGCGGAACATAAACTAAATTTGTACAAAGATTGCTTAGGCACTTCCGAACAGGTGTAGGTGCCCTAAGTAGTAAGTGTCTCCTACCTATTGACTGGGGATGCTATAGGAGAGTTTCTTTAAGAGACAGAATCATCATGAAGCGATAGTTTTCATCTTATTTTATTTCCAAAATTTCCAGCTATTCTAGGAATTACCTGGTTTTCAATCTATAACCCTTCTATCAACTGGGCATCAAGGACCATTATTTTTCCCTCTGAGTACTGTAAGGACAATGGCCATTGTGAGGGACGAGGGAGACTCTATTTTGGATTTATTAATTCAGGCCCAATATATTGTCCAGAGATCTTCCTCCACTCCTGAAGTGGCCCCAACCCTTGGGATAAGTAAACAAATAGCCAAAAGAACAAAACCACCATTTGTCCAAAGAATTAGAGGCCACATGTTAATGAAGGCAAGGAGGAACAGAGCTGGGACCCCCTGCTGTCTTTTATGCAAGGTGGCCCACATCAAGGGAAAACTCTAGACCAAGCATCACCGATATCTAGAGATGAATTATGAGAGTACTGTGAATCTCAGGGTTAAGTCCAATATACTACCAGAACCCTGGGAGCGCTCTGCACGCACCCCAATGTCTCATATTTCTCCAGCTGTCCCGGATACCGTGCTATCGAGACTGGCTCTCCAGAACCTCTTAGCTGACCCAAGTTTGGACTCTCTGTATCGGTCCAGCCCCAACTAACCTGTTGAGACATCAGTCATCTCGTTTGGACCTCGCCCTAGGAAGTTATGACCCATCCTAGATCTTGGGAATTGGGATATTTTTGGAATTATTTCAGCTAGGAAGTCAAGGGAGGAGAATTCAGTCCAACCCAGAGGGTCGGTGGCAAATATGGGAGGGGGCGAGCTAGGGGTTAAAAGCTAGCTACACACATTTAGCCTTTGCCATTGTTCTGCCATGGAAGCTGCATCATGTCACGCATGGAGACAGACCAGAAACTAAGAAGGTGCCTGTGGATAGGAGAGCTTCCCTCCATCCACAAGTTAAAAGAAATGGTAACATGACACATACTAACTGCTATCCCCAACCTGTACCCTACTTTTATCTGTACTTCTAGCTGTAATATCTGTATATTTCTCTGTATATGTTTGTAATATCCAGTGCGCCTTTTGGAAATTAAATTATCAATTAATTTTTGGCTGCTCTTTTATCTCGAAATCCGATTTCCCACATCCGTGAGATCGGCTAGAATTTATACGCTACCTGGGGTTGGTTTCTGACCCGCTATAAGCTTATTAACGGACCGGGCTTATATCTAACGAGGAAATGGTGGCTACATCCCATCCTGATGTTATTGGGGGATCCTGGCAGTGATGGACTGGAGGTTTATATATATATTTCTGACCTGGGACTGGTGATATATATACTGCCCCCTCTACAGAGTGCCCCGATAACCAGTACATGACAGGGCAGCCTCTCCGGTAACTACTTTTCCTAGGTGCAGTTCTCTGACTGACCTGAGGGTAAGGGGGGGTGCCAGAGAGCTGTGACTGTGTACGCTCTGTCACAGATTGGTGACGGCGGGGGATATCTGGCTCTTCTCGTGTGTTTTCTTTACAGCCATGCTAATGTATCTGTTTACTAACAAATTCAAGTATCCGAGATTTCTCATCACAATTATGATTAACTACCACCTCAGTACCAGCAGTTCAGTAAGAAAAAAGCCGATCAACTGCCTCCTCATCGTGCTTACGACTGTCCCACTGAGTTGCCTCCTTGAGCATTCATTCCGTTTGGAATAATTTACAATCTCTCTGAGCCAAAATTGAAAGTACTAAAATAATATCTAGATGAAAATTTAGAGAAATGCTTAATTGAACTGTCACGCCGTCTCTGCATACTCACCCGGCCATCGCTCCCACGCCGCAGCCCATCGCCGCCCGACAGCCACGGCGGTCACCTCTGACAGGCACGCGGCCGACGGTGTCTTTGCATGCAATACGCATGCGCCAGAGGCCGTGGCCGTGCCTCCCTTCTGCTTCTTGTGCTCCGGCTATGCCCTGACCCGGAAGCACCCCCTGACCAATGGCAGACCAGACAGGGGCATATCAGGCCGCTTCCCCCTGAGAGAGGCGCCTGATCATTGTGTTTCCTACCACACTGGGCCTCGCTTCATCATGTGCACTCTGCAGTCCTGCAGTCCCGTCCTCGTCTGCTCCCTGCAGCAGCCTCTCAGTCCTGTTATCCGAGTTCCCTGCTGTATTCCGCAGTCCTGCCTCCGGTGCTCCCTCCGTCCTTCTCCAGTCCTGCCTGCGGTGTTCCTGTGCATTCCTGCTCCAGTCCTTCCGTCCTACTCCAGCCCTGCCTCCAGTGTTCCTGTTCCATCCTGCTACAGTCCTTCCGTCCTACTCCAGCCCAGCCTCCAGTGTTCCTGTTCCATCCTGCTCCAGTCCTGCCGTCCTACTCCAGTCCTGCCTTCAGTGTTCCTGCTCCAGTCCTGCCTCCGGTGTTCCTGTTCCATCCTGCTCCAGTCCTTCCGTCCTACTCCAGTCCTGCCTCCGGTGTTCCTGTTCCATCCTGCTTCAGTCCTTCCGTCCTACTCCAGTCCTGCCTCCGGTGTTCCAGTTCCATCCTGCTCCAGTCCTTCCGTCCTCCTCTAATCCTGTCTCATGCATTCCTGCTCCAGCCATCCCTCCACTTTCCACTCTACTGTCTTACCCCACTCCTGTCCCCTGTGTTCCAGCTCTGTTCTGTCATCTACTCTTCAGTCCCATAATCCTTCTCCAGTCCATCCTGAGCCGCACCTCTCGGTACCGGCTACCGTGGTACTCGAACCCTTGGGCCTGCTCCTAACGGTCCCTGTATAGGGGTCGGTTCCACCTGGCAGCTCGCCCGGGGCCCCTCGGTGCCACGGCCCAGAGGGTCCACTCCTGGAGATTCCAGCTCCAGACCAGCCATGCTAACAGTACGATCAGGCCATGGACTCCGCCGGTACTACTGCTGCTACCCAGAAAGAGTTACTCTTCCTGCGGGAGAATCAGGGACGCATTATGTCTGTCATGAAGTCTATGGACACCCTGCAGGTGGCCGATCCTGGAACTGCCACTTTACTAGCTGGGCCAGCAACAAGATACTCAAGCCCATATTTTGTCTCACATGGCCACCTTTCATAGCCGCTTGTCGGCTCTACACTCTGCCGCCGCAGCTCTGACTCCTCCCTCCGCTCCTACAGCTCTCCCGACACCCCGCCTCGCCAAACCGCCTTGCTTCACTGGGGATCCTAAGCTTTACAGGGGTTCTTAAATCAGTGTAGCCTCCACTTTGAATGGTTGCCGCAGCAATATCACTCTGACCGGGATTATGTCCCATCTGGAGGGAGAGGCCCTGTCCTGGTTGAATCCCCTCTGGGTACGTGACGATCCCGTTGTCTCAAGTCTTCCAGTTTTCTTGGATACTTTTCACAGGGTCTTCGATGAGCTGGGTCGGTTAGCTACTCTTACTGAATCACTCTTTAACTTACATCAGGGTTCTCACTGTTGGTCAGTACGCTATCCGCTTTCGCACTCTCCTCCGAGGTCGGCTGGAATAACACGGCTTTGGTAGGGGCGTTCTGGTGCGGTCTTTCAGGCAGAATAAAAGATGAACTCGCAGGTCGAGATACCCCGACCACCTTAGAGGACCTTATCTCGCTGGCTACCCGCATTGACCTACGCTTCCAGGAGCGCACTCGGGAGGCAGCGAGAGACAGGAGGTCCACCAGGCCAGCAACCCTTCTCACCCTTTCTGCCAGTCCTCGTTCGGCCGGGTCTTTTTCTTCCTCCTCGGTCGAGCCCATGCAGATAGACCGTCTCAACCTGGCTGAGTTGCGTCAGCAAGAGAGGCAGGCACAAGGTCTGTACCTCATCGCACTATATCCGCACCTGTCCTAAGAGACAGGGAAACTCCTACGCCTAGGTCAGGTAAGAGAGGCCTCCCTAGGTGACGATGATCCCTCTCAACCTCTTACTATTTCTGTTCTTCTGGTTTCAGGGGAGAGACATGGGTCCGAGGTGGCCTACGTGGATTCGGGCTCGGTAGGTAACTTCATTCGGCCAGAAGAGGTGGACAAATACCAAATTCCCGTGGTTGCTCTATCTAACCCTCTCCAGATTGACGCGGTGGATGGCAAACAGCTACAGGTGACCATCACCTTGGTCACTGAAGAAGTGGAGTTGCAAGTCGGTGCCTTACATCGAGAGAAGATCGCCTTTTACGTTTTGCCTAAGCTCTCCCACGCCATTCTACTCGGTCTTCCATGGTTAAGGACTCATCAGCCTGTTCTTGACTGGTCTTCTGGGGAGATACTCCGCTGGGGGCACTCATGCCAAGCTTGCTGTCTGACTCCTGTCCGCCTGGCGGCCGTTCCCCGGTCGCCCCCAGGCCTTCTGGGTCTCCCTCCTGCCTACAGTTCCTACGCCGATGTCTTTGATAAGAAGGAAGCGGAGGTCCTTCCTCCACACCGGCCTTTTGACTGCCCAATTGAACTTGTTCCTGGTTCAACCCCCCCAAGGGGCAGAATCTACCCCCTGTCTCCCGCTGAGACGACAGCCATGTCCGAATACGTCCGGGAGAACCTCGCCAAAGGTTTTATACGGAAATCGTCGTCGCCCGCGGGAGCCGGGTTTTTCTACGTCAAAAAGAAGGACGGAACTCTACGGCCGTGCATTGACTATAGGGGCTTGAATGAGATTACCATCAAGAACAGGTACCCTCTTCCACTCAATCCGAAGCTGTTTGACCGTCTCAGAGGAGCCCGGGTCTTCTCCAAGCTGGACCTCAGAGGAGCCTATAATCTGGTCCGTATCTGTACTGGAGACAAGTGTAAGACGGCCTTCAACACTCGAGACGGCTATTACGAGTACCTGGTCATGTCCTTTGGTCTCTGCAATGCTCCTGTGGAGTTTAAAGAGTTCGTCAAAGAGATCTTCCGGGACCTCTTGTACTCCTGTGTGGTCGTGTACTTGGGCGACATCCTCGTCTTCTCGCCGTATCTCTCGTCCCACAGAAAGAGTGTCCGCTTGGTGTTACAGCGTCTTCGGGAGAACCGCCTGTATGCGAAGATTGAGAAATGTCTCTTCAAACAGACCTCCCTGCCGTTTCTGGGATACATTATCTCCGACGCTGGACTAAGGATGGACCCCGAGAAGTTGTCTGCCATTCTCAAATGGCCTCGCCCCGTCTGGGTAAGGGCTATACAACGATTTCTCGGATTCACCAATTATTACCGGCAATTCATCTCTCACTTTTCCGCAATCACAAGACCTATTTCTGCTCTCACCCTTAAAGGGACTACTCCCAAGGATTGGCCTCCGGAGGCTGAAGAGGCCTTTCTGACCCTAAAACGGGCTTTCTCCACAGCTCCGGTCCTGCATCGCCCGGAGAGCAACTGGCCTTTTGTACTCGAGGTGGACGCTTCCTCGACAGGTGCCGGGGCAGTATTGTCCCAGAGATCCGCCTCCGGTCGTCTCCACCCTTGTGACTTCTTCTCGAAGGCCTTTTCTCCATCCGAGTGTAACTACTCGATCGGCGACCGGGAACTTCTGGCCATCAAGTTGGCCTTGGAGGAGTGGCGTCACCTCCTGGAAGGAGCTGTCCATCCCTTTGTCATGTTCTCGGATCACAAGAATCTGGCCTATCTCCAGTCTGCCCAGAGACTCAACCCTCGTCAGGCCAGATGGTTCTTGTTTTTCGCCCGATTTGACTTCGAGCTCCGCTTCTGTCCCGGCAACAAAAATACCAAAGCCGACGCTCTGTCCAGGGTCTTCCAGCCTCACGAAACCACGGAGGAACCCTTGCATATCATTGACCCCACTAGGATCATCACAGTGGCTCCAGTGAACTGGCTTGCTCCTCCTCCAGGCAAAACGCTTGTGCCTGAGATCCTCAAGCGAAAAGTCCTCCTTTGGGGGCACTCCTCCAAAGTGACCAGCCATGCTGGGACTAAGAAGACCCTGGATCTTATCGCGCGTCAATACTGGTGGCCCACGCTTTGCCAAGATGTACTCGATTTTGTGGCTTCTTGTCCATCCTGTGCAAAAAACAAAGTGCCACGAAGACCTCCGTACAGCTTGTTGCTACCGTTGCCCGTCCCTGCGGTTCCTTGGGAAAACATCGCCATGGATTTCATCACCGACCTACCCTGTTCCTCTGGCTGCACAATCATCTTGGTGGTGGTGGATCATTTTTCCAAGATGGCCCACTTCGTCCCTCTGCCCGGTCTCCCCTCGGCTCCAGAGCTGGCCAAAGTCTTCATCCACCAAATCTTCAGACTCCATGGACTACCTCAACGCATTGTGTCGGACCGAGGGTTTCAGTTCACTTCCAAGCTCTGGCAATCACTTTGTAAGCTTATGAACGTTTCCCTTGACTTCTCCTCAGTAGAGTTGAGCGAAACGGGTCAGTCATATTCAAAAGTCGGCGACTTTCACTGAAGTTGGGTTTCATGAAACGAAACCTGACCATAGCATGAGGTCGGCCACGAGGTCGGCGACCAGAGTGCCAAAGTCGCGTTTCAAAAGATGCTTCCAGCGCCCTTTTTCAGCCAATGATGGAAGACGCACACTGTGGGCAACGCGATGACATAGGCATCGGTCACCACCATCTTTGAGAAGGGCATGCAAGTGATTGGCTGGCTTTGTGTGGCGTCACAGGGGCTATAAAAGGGTGTGAACGCCGACCGCCATCTTACTTCTGCCGATCTTAGCATTAGGGAGAGGTTGCTGGCTGCTGCTGATTCAGAATAAGGGAGAGCGTTAGGCAGGGAAGAAGAACCAAAAAACTGCTTCTACTGTTAGCGATTTCCACTTACAACAAAACACTTTGTGTGCAGTGACAGGGGAGGCTCTATTTTTGTGCATCAGCTCTGTTGGTTATTAGGCTGCCTTATAAGGCTCCCTGATAGCTGCATTGCTGTTTGCTCACTGCTGTGCAAACTGCTTTTTTAAAAGCAAAAATACTTTTCTTCCTCTTTTCAGCACAGTTACCAAGCGTTCATTTTTCCACTCTTTTGTGTGTGCAGCAGTCCTGCTTATTAGGCTGCCTGCGTCCATACTTGGACTGAGAACATCATTGTCAGCGTCCTCAAATCTCTAGTGAGATCCAAATTGTCACCAATCCTATAGACACCCTCCACCTTGTCATACACCATCCAATTTCAGCCTGTTACATTGAGGTGTAATCTCTACTGGGACTGAGACAATAGTTCAGCATCCTCAAATCTATAGTGAGATTCAAATTCTCACCAATCCTATAGACACACTCCACCTTGTCATACACCATCCAATTTCAGCCTGTTACATTGAGGTGTAATCTCTACTGGGCCTGAGACAATAGTTCAGCGTTCTCAAATCTATAGTGAGATTAAAATTCTCACCAATCCTATAGACACCATCCACCTTGTCATACACCATCCAATTTCAGCCTGTTACATTGAGGTGTAATCTCTACTGGGCCTGAGACAATAGTTCTGCGTCCTCAAATCTATAGTGAGATTCAAAATCTCACCAATCCTATAGACACCCTCCACCTTGTCATACACCATCCAATTTCAGCCTGTTACATTGAGGTGTAATCTCTACTGGGCCTGAGACAATAGTTCAGCATCCTCAAATCTATAGTGAGATTGAAATTCTCACCAATCCTATAGACACCCTCCACCTTGCCATACACCATCCAATTTCAGCCTGTTACATTGAGGTGTAATCTCTACTGGGCCTGAAACAATAGTTCAGCGTCCTCAAATCTATAGTGAGATTCAAATTCTCACCGATCCTATAGACACCCTCCACCTTGTCATACACCATCCAATTTCAGCCTGTTACATTGAGGTGTAATCTCTCCTGGGCCTGAGACAATAGTTCTGCGTAGAGATGAGCGACTTTGCCTTTTTTCTGGTCGAGTCGGGTTTCACGAAACCCGACTTTCGCGAAAGTCGGGTCGAACGAAATCGGCCGATTATCGTGAAAAGTTGAAGGCTGACTGAAACACGAAACCCAATGCAAGTCACTGTGGAAGAAAAGTCGGCAGTGAGTGGAGGACAGGAAACACACCTACAGTGCCCATTTTAATGCCAAAAACATCAATTCTTATTCCTTAAGCTTGTCAACCTTAATTTACTTTATAATAATAGTTAGGCATTGAAAACTGGGGGTTATTTGGCTAAAGTTGTGGGGGGAAGGGCTGGCTCCAGATTTTCGTGGGCCCTGGGCCAAAGAGTGTCACTGGGCTTCTTTAACACATGCCACAATTCATGATCCTCTGATACGGCAGAGAAATAGCGGTATAGTACAATGAAAAATACTTCACTTCTTACATCTCATGACTGATCTCCATTTTAAATTCTCCAATAGCTCCAAAAACGGACAGTGTAGTACTCCATACAGTATTATGGCCACCGCATAGTGCGCTATACAGTGTAATGAGGCCCATATATTTCTCCATACAGAATCATTGGAAACAGTATATGGTGAGCTCCAAATAATGCTACAGTATATGTTGGTCCCCATGGATGAAGCTCCACTGTGTTATGGGCCCAAATAATGCTCCAGATATAATGGGTCCCATTTCTAATGCTCCAGTGCATAATGGGCCCTGTAAATGCTGCTCCAGTGTCTGATGTCCACCTTTGGAATGCTCCAGTGTATGGTGGGCCTCATATATCATTCTCCAGAGTATAGTGCTCCCCAAAAATAGCTGTCCCAACATTGAAAACAATTAAATAAGTCTCCTCGCTTGGGAATCCCTGTACTAGTATGGACTCCTCGTCGTCCCCATCTTCCATCTCACTGCACTTGGACTGTTTAGGCAGAGGGCGTACAGACGTGATGTCATCGCGCTCATTGACCAGAATGTCACTGTCAGGAAACGCGGAAGACGTCACGGCGGTGGAGCAGGGAGAGGTAAGTATTTCAACTTTGCAAGTGCTATGATCCTGAGCAAGCAGGGGGGGCTCACTCGCTGGCCACGGCACTGGCACAGGGCCCCTCATAGTACGCCGGTGTGTCTGACGGCGGGTGTGCACCCCCACCGTCAGAGACACTTGATTGCACTATGAAGGACCCTGTGCCAGTGCCGGCGCCCAAGAGTCGGCCTACCCACCTGTCCAGGGCAATGGCACTTGCACGGTTGCGTGCAGTAAGTGGTGACTCCGGTCATGGTGGGGGAGGCAGCCCAGTTAGGGAGGTTTAAAAAATGGCATATGTTGATGTTGGACATTCAGCAGCTGCAAATGGATTAATTGGAGAAGTCCGAGGAAGAGGAGGACAAAAGCGAGCCATTTTTCTGGCAATCTATGTGTCATCAGGGGAAGGTGGGACAAAATCCCAAAATCCTTTGAAACCCATGCATGGTTCATTTTAATGAAGGTTAGATCATCAACATTTTGGGTCGACAGACGGGTCCTTTTTTCCGTCAGGATTGAGCCAGCAGCACTGAAGACTCTTTCCGATAGCACACTAGCAGCAGGGCAAGCGAGCTACTGTAAGGCATATTGTGCCAATTCAGGCCAGGCGTCCAGTTTAGAGGCCCAATAGTCAAAGGGGAATGACCTGTGAGGGAGAACATCGATATGGGACGAGAAGTAGTTTGTAACCATAGTTGATAACTGCTGTCTACTGTCACTTTCAAACGATGCAGTATACTAATGCACAAAGCATGGGCAACAAACAAGGAGAGTTGGAACTACTAACGCAGGAAAAGAAATATGATGTCATTGGAATCACTGAAACTTGGTGGGACAATACACATGATTGGAATACAAGACTAGAAGGATACAACTTATTTGCAAGAAACAGACTTGATAAACGAGGAGGAGGTGTCGCATTGTATGTTAGAAACGCGTATATCTGCACAGAGATTGAAGCTTCAGAGACTGGGAGTTCTGTGGAAACTGTTTGGGTAAGAATACAAGGACAGAACAATGGAAAGGACACCATTGTAGGCATTTACTACAGGCCACCTGTGCACGCTGAAGATATGGATGAACTCTTTATGCATCAAATGGCCAAGTTCTCCCAAAAATATGACATAGTTGTCATGGGAGATTTCAACTATCCAGACATTTGTTGGGAATCTCTCTCAGGAAAAACTAACAGGTCAAGGAAATTCTTATCCTCTCTTGCTGACAACTTTATCTTCCAAAAGGTAGGGGAGAAAACAAGGGGAACTGCTACCTTGGATCTAATCCTTATAAACAGGGAGGAAATGGTTGAGGAGGTAAAAGTGGCTGGGACCCTAGGAGGTAGCGACCATGCTATTTTAGAATTTTGGATAACTAGAGGAGGAAGACTAGTGAAGACTCAGACGTCAAGGTTAGATTTCAGAAAGGCAGATTTTAAGGGATTCAGAAAGAGAATTGGAGGGATCCAATGGCTGGATATCCTTAAAGACAAAAATGTCCAGGAAGGATGGGAAATCTTGAAAAATGAAATTCTCAAAGCACAATTGTTAACAATTCCGAAAAGAGGGAAGAATAGGAAGCATTTAAGGAAGCCAGGATGGATGAACACAGAACTTAAGCACATGCTAAAAAGGAAGAAAAAAATGTTTATAAAATGGAAAGAGGGAGGCATATCTAAAGAAGAATATAATGCTGTCTGCAGAACCTGCAGGGCACAAATCAGATTAGCTAAAGCTGACAATGAATTGAGGCTTGCAAGAGATGTCAAAAGCAATAATAAAGGATTTTGGGGATATGTCAAAAGTAAAAGAAAAGTCAAAGATGCTATAGGATTTTTACAGGATGAAAATGATGAAATGGTAAGACAGGATGTTGAGAAGGCCGAACTTTTAAATTCCTATTTTGCATCTGTTTTCTCTCAGAAAGGAAATGTGACATCAACTGTTCTTCACTGTCCTTTTAAGGGAATAGAAGAATCCAGGATATCTATAAACAGAAAGATAGTGAGGAAACACTTAGCTAACCTAAATGAATTCAAGTCTCCAGGTCCAGATGAATTACACCCCAGAGTACTGAAGGAGATAGCAGAAGAAATTTTTGAACCCCTCTCCATAATATTTGAAAATTCTTGGAGAACAGGAGAAGTCCCAGAAGACTGGAGAAGAGCAAAAGTTGTTCCTATCTTCAAAAAGGGGAAGAAGGTGGACCCAGGCAACTATAGGCCGGTGAGTCTGACTTCTATACCAGGAAAGATCTTTGAGCAAGTTATTAAACAACATGTATGTCAGTACCTGGATAAGAATGAAGTGATTAAACAGAGTCAGCATGGGTTTGTAACTAATAATTCATGTCAGACTAACTTAATTTCCTTCTATGACGGAATCACTGATTGGGTGGATCAAGGAAATGCTGTAGATATAGTATATCTTGACTTCAGCAAAGCATTTGACAAAGTATCTCATACAATCCTTATTGAAAAAATGACTAAGTATGGAATGGACAAGGCAACTGTTAGGTGGATTCATAACTGGCTTAGTGATTGGACCCAAAGAGTGGTCGTAAATGGCTGCACATCCAGTTGGAAGAATGTCTCAAGTCGGGTACCACAGGGCTCTGTCCTGGGCCCTTTATTGTTCAACATCTTTATCAACGATTTAGATGAAGGAATTGAGGGTAAACTGATTAAATTTGCTGATGACACAAAGCTAGGAGGGATAGCTAATACTAGAGAAGAGAGAGAGAGGATTCAAAAAGATATAAATAAACTGGAGAAGTGGGCAGCAGCTAACAGAATGGTTTTTAACAGGGAAAAATGCAAAGTACTACATCTGGGCAATAAAAATGAAAAAAGCATATACAGAATGGGAGGAATAGGCCTAAGCTACAGCACATGTGAAAAAGACTTGGGTATACTAATAGATCACAAACTGAATATGAGTCAACAGTGTGATGCAGCAGCAAAAAAAGCAAATGCAATTCTAGGATGTATTAACAGAAGCATACAGTCTAGATCACGTGAAGTCATTATTTCCCTCTACTCCTCTTTGGTCAGACCTCATCTGGAATATTGTGTCCAGTTTTGGGCACCACATTTTAAAAAAGACATCAACAAACTGGAGCAAGTTCAGAAAAGAGCAAGCAGAATGGTGACCGGTCTGCAAACCCTGTCTTATGAGGAAAGGTTGCAGGATTTGTGGTTGTTTAGTTTGCAAAAGAGAAGACTGAGAGGAGACTTAATAGCTGTCTACAAATATCTCAAGGGCTGTCACATTGTAGAAGGATCATCTTTATTCTCATTTGCACAAGGAAAGACTAGAAGCAATGGGATGAAACTGAATGGGAGGAGACACAGATTAGATATTAGAAAAAACTTTTTGACAGTTAGAGTGATCAATGAGTGGAACAAGCTGCCACGAGAAGTGGTGAGTTCTCCTTCAATGGATGTCTTCAAACAGAGGCTGGACAGACATCTGACTGGGATGATTTAGCGAATCCTGCTTTGAGCAGGGGGTTGGACCAGATGGCCCAGGAGGTCCCTTCCAACTCTACGATTCTATGATTCTATGATTCTATGATTCTACCAGTCGTGTAAGCGGGACTTGAAAAATCAGTCCACAACATGGTCATGAAACCCCTGTATCCAATGCCACTTCTGATGTGTGCACTACGAACACCTCTTCCATGTTGCCCCCTACGGCTCGTTGGAGAACTATCACCGCTGCTGTGTGCTGGGAATGCCTCAAACAAATGGTTTACCAGAGTTGCTTGTTAGCCAATATTAGGTCAAGGTTCTCCTGTGGCATGATGTTTTGGAATTTGCCTTTATAGCGTGGATCCAGGATGCTGGCCAACCAGTAGTCGTCATCGTTCATCATTTTGGCAATGCGGGGGTCCCTTTTTAGGATCTGCAAGGCATAATCTGACATGGGCCAATGTTCCAGGTGTCAATGATGCACTGCGAGTGTTGGGTGGAGGAGCACTTTCTGGCAAATCCACATCCCTCCAGTCACGCACAAACCCTGTATCAGACCTTGCCACGCCAACATTTTCTCTTGCCCCACGAGAAGCATCCTCCTCCCCTAAATAATCATCCCCATCATCATCATCATCCTCCTCCTCTTCCTCTTCTTCCTCCACCTCGACCAGGAGAGGTCCCGGAGCAGACAATGGCTGACTGTCATCAAGGCTTCCCTCCTCCTCTTCCTCCTCATCAACCTCGGCTGCAGACGCCTGCTCCTTAATGTGCGTCAAAGTTTGCATGAGCAGACGCATAAGTGGGATGCTCATGCTTATGATGGCGTCGTCTGCGCTTACCAGTCGTGTGCATTCCTCAAAACACTGAAGGACTTTACAGAGGTCTTTCAGCTTCGACCACTGCACACCAGACAACTCCATGTCTGCCCTCAAAGTGCGTGGCCTTGTATCCTCCCACAAATGCATTACAGCCTGCCTCTATTCGCACAGCCTCTCAACCATGTGCAGGGTGGAGTTCCACCTTGTTGCAACGTCGATAATTAGGCGGTGCTTAGGAAGTTGGAGCAATCGCTGCAGCTTCTGCATACGACTGGAGTGTACGGGCGACCGGCGGATGTGCGAGCACAGTCTTTGGACCTTCTGGAGCAGGCCTGTTAACTCCAGATAATTACTGAGGAAGCAGTGCACCACCAGGTTCAAGGTGTGAGCCAGGCAAGGTATGTGTCGGAGTTTTGAAAGGGCTATGACTGCCACAAAATTCCCGCCGTTATCACTAACTACCTTGCCTGCCTCAAGATGTAGACTGCCCAGCCATGACTCAGTTTGTCGCTGCAAATAGTCGGCCAGTACCTCCGCGGTGTATCTGTCGCCCAAACACATCATCTTCAACACAGCCTGCTGACGCTTACCACTAGCTGTTCGAAAGTGGGACACCTCGTGTGCAACACTGGCAGCTGCGGATGGAGTGCTTGTGCGACTGCGCTCTGTGGACGAGCTTTCGCTTCTGGAGGAGGAGGGTCAAATGCCTACACCCAACTGTTTCCTAGGCAGCACTGTCCCACCACCGCTTTCCCTTGTGGACCCAGCATCCACCACATTAACCCAGTGCGCAGTGAAGGACACGTAACGGCCCTGGCCATGCCTACTGGACCATGCATCTGTTGTGAGGTGCACCTTTCCACTCACTGATTGCTTGAGTGCATGGACAATGCGGTCTTTCACATGATGGTGGAGGGCTGGGATGGCTTTGCGAGAAAAGAAGTGCCGACTGGGTAGGTCTTAGCGTGGTACTGCGTAGGCCATGAATTCGCGGAAAGCTTCACTTTGAACCAACCGATAGGGCATCATCTCTAACGAGATTAGTTTGGCAATGTGGGTATTCAAAGCCAGTGTTCGCGGATGAGAGGATGAGTACTTTCTTGTCCTACTCATAGTCTCTGGTAGGATGAGCTGGACTTGAGAGCTGCATATGGTGGAACTAGCGGTGGATATGGCGGACAGAGAGAGGGTTGATGATGGTGATGGAGTTGGTGTTCTTTCTGATGGCCTAGATTCAGTCTTTCGTAGCAATAACATTGTGATTCCCTTACTGCTTTGGCCTTGCGACGACACCTCAACATTTGCTGCTGGTGGTGTGCTAACCGGTGGGCTTACAGTGGGGGAAACGATGTAGCGTTGCTGACTACCTTCATTGGGAGCAGTTGCACATGTGGTACGTGAGGTTTGGTAGTCCGTCCACGCTTGCAAGTGCATGGTGGTTAAATGTCTAAGCATGCAACTGGTATTCAAATTTCTCAGATTTTTCCCTCTGCTAAAGGTCTTTGCGCACTTCTTACAGATAACCTTTGCCTGATCATTAGGATTTTGTTCAAAAAAGTGCCACACTGCACTCTTCCTACTATGGAAGACATTTTGAGGCCTTGCATGCTGTGCTAATTTGACCGTCTGGCCAAGCTGTCCTGTCTTTTGGTTTTTGTAACCCGTTTTTGGACTGCTCCGGGCCTGCCAGATAACAGCTGTTGCGATGTCGATGCCTGCTGCGGATGCTCCTCCTCCTCTTCTGAGCTATTGGCAGCAGCACCCTCTTCCCCCAATGGATGCCAATCTGGATGTCATGGAATTCCTAGGTTACTTTAGGCAAAAACCCCGGGACCCCTGTGATGTCCCTCAGACTAGGGGAACCCTGTCTGTCCCTCTACCCAGGGTTTACACTGAAGGTGTGCCTGCCTGAGCCTCCACCCTGTCCCTGTCTCCTGTCCAGCCCTAAGCTGAACCCACCTCCCTCCACCCAGTGAGGGGACCAGACACCAGACCCCACAAATACGTATGGACAGGGGTAAAAGAAAACACCACACAGTAAATACACAAGGGAATACAATAATGTGCAAGGGCAACCAAATATATATATAACAGATTGGGGAAAGAACCACTGAGGGATATACTGCACCAGATATCAGACGCTCCAACACCACCACTGCTGACCGGTATTGCTAGCACTAGGCTAAAGCTATAGTCGGCGACGCCCATAGTCAGGATGAACTATTTAAAGACCTAGGGCGTGGCCCAGCCCTCAGCCAGCATGACAACCTGGTTAACCCTATCCCGACTGGAACAGAATACCCAACAGGGTATTACCGCTGTCTGCCGGACACCCTGGTGTGAACAGTGTCCGACATGACAGTACCCCGCCTTCTACGAGGGACCTCCGGAACCTCACCATGTCGAGGACCTGGCTTGTCCGGATGGCGACGATGGAACATAGTAACCAGTCGATCAGCATGAATGTCAGAGGCCGGTACCCATTTCCTCTCCTCAGGACCATAGCCACGCCAGTGGACCAGGTACTGTAGAGTGCGACGCACAACCCTAGAGTCCACCACTTTGGACACCTCAAATTCCAACGCGCCATCCACCAAGACGGGAGGTGGTGGCCCGGGGGAACCATCCACCAAACCCACGACCTTCTTTAGCAATGCTTTGTGAAATACATTATGAATCTTATACACAGCCGGCAACTCCAAACGAAATGCCACGGGGTTGATCACTGCGGAGATTCTAAATGGGCCAATGAACCTGGGACCCAACTTAAGTGACGGTATCTTGAGCTTAATGTTCCTAGTAGATAACCACACCCAATCACCCACACACAGGTCCAGACCTGGCACACGTCTGCAGTCAGCCACCCGTTTGTACCTGGAACCCACCTTCAACAAGCGCTGCTTGACTCTCCTCCAAACAGACGACAATTGAGCTCCCAACTGGTCCTCCTCAGGGACGCCAAATGAGCACCCCTGACGCAAGGTGCAAAATTGAGGATGTTGACCATACACACAAAAAAAAGGAGATTCCCAGACGATTCCTGGCAATGGTTGTTTATTGCGAATTCTGCCAGAGGAAGAAACGCTGACCACTCTTCCTGATTGTCGGAAATAAAGCAGCGCAAGTATTGCTCCAGGTTTTGGTTCATCCGCTCAGTCTGTCCATTCGACTGAGGGTGGAAAGCCGATGAATGAGATAATTTGATTCCAAGGCGAGAACAAAAAGCTCTCCAAAACTTTGCCACAAACTGCGTACCTCGATCAGACACAATGTCAGACGGGACACCATGAAGTCTGACCACCTCGCGAATAAATATCTGAGTAAGAGTCTTAGCATTGGGCAAAGACGGTAAAGCAACGAAATGTGACATTTTGGAGAACCTATCAACAATTACCAAAATGACCGAGTTCCCTGCCGAGGCGGGCAAGTCAGTAATAAAATCCATGGAAATCTCAGTCCATGGCTTACTGGGCACCCCGAGAGGCTGCAAGCTACCAGAGGGACGGGAACGAGGAGTCTTGGCCCGTGCGCACGTGTTACAGGCAGCCACATATGAGGCCACATCCTGCTGGATTTTAGGCCACCAAAAATGACGCGATACCAGTTCCAGAGTGCTCTAAACCCCTGGATAACCTGCCAGTACCGTGTCGTGATGTTCGCCCAACACTCTAGAGCGTAGATGTAGCGGCACAAAAGATTTATTAGCAGGCAACCCCGGCGGTACCACCTCCTGAGCCTCCGCAATCTCTGCCTCAATCTCTGTCGTGATGGCAGATACCACCACACCCTTTTGGAGAATAGGCACCGGCTCTTCACATAACTCTCCACCAGGAAAACACCTGGATAAAGCGTCTGCCTTAACATTCTTCGACCCAGGGCGATAGGTAACAATGAAGTTGAACCGGGTGAAGAATAATGCCCAGCGAGCCTGTCTGGAGGACAGGCGCTTAGCAGATTCTAAATAAAGCAAATTCTTATGGTCGGTTATCACAGTAATCTGATGAACAGCCCCCTCCAAGAAGTGTCGCCACTCCTCAAATGCCAATTTGATGGCCAATAGTTCCCTGTTGCCAATATCATAATTACGCTCCGCAGGCGACAGCTTCTTGGAGAAGAAGGCACACGGATGCAACTTGGCCCAAGAAGGGCCCTGAGACAGTACAGCCCCCACTCCAACCTCCGACGCATCCACCTCCACGACAAACGGTAAGGAGACATCGGGCTGCACCAGAATGGGCGCTGAGGCAAAACTATTCTTGAGGAATTCAAACGCCTGTACCGCAGGCTCAGACCAGTCAGAAAAGTCGGTACCCTTCTTAGTCATGTCAGTCAGTGGTTTGGCAATCATAGAGAAGTTCTTAATAAATTTCCTATAGTAATTGGAGAAGCCAAGAAATCGCTGAAGCGCCTTAAGATTATCAGGCCGATCCCAATGTAGTACCGCCTGCACCTTTGCGGTGTCCATCTTAAAACCTGAGGCGGAGATTATATAACCCAAGAACGGTAGCTCCTGTACGAAAAACACACATTTTTCAAGCTTGACATAGAGCCTGTTCTGTCTGAGCAACTGCAGAACCTGTCTAACATGCTCTATATGTGTATCATGGTCGCGAGAGAAAATGAGGATGTCGTCAAGATAAATTATAACGAACCTCCCCAACAACTGAGAGAAGACATCATTAATGAAGTGTTGAAAGACCGCCGGTGCCATAGTCAACCCAAACGGCATTACCAAACTCTCAAAGTGACCCTCAGGGGTATTGAACGCTGTCTTCCACTCATCCCCCTGACGGACTCTTATAAGATTGTACGCCCCCCTGAGGTCCAGTTTGGAGAACCACCTGGCACCAACCACTTGGTTGAATAAATCGGGTATAAGTGGCATAGGGTAAGGATCACGGACCGTAATCTGGTTGAGTTCTCTGAAATCCAGACACGGGCGTAAACCGCCATCCTTCTTTTTAACAAAGAAGAAGCCAGCAGCCAGAGGAGAAGAGGAAGGTCTAATATGACCCTTGCTCAGGCTATCCGCAATGTATTCCTTGAGAGCTAGCCTCTCGGGACCTGAGATATTAAACATTCTAGCTTTAGGTAACTTGGCCCCTGGTTTCAACCTAATAGCACAGTCATAGGGGCGATGCGGTGGTAGTTCCGAACAACCCTTCTCAGAAAATACATCCGCATAATCCAGCAACGGCTCCGGGATACTGGGGGTCAAAGCGGAAATACATGTAGCCAGGCACCTCTCCTGACACTCCCTGCTCCACTGAATTATGTCCTGGGTCTTCCAATCAATAACAGGATTATGCATTGACAACCATGGAAAGCCCAGAACCATCTGAGCCGGTAAGTTACTAAGCACCTTACAAGTTACCCGCTCTGAGTGTAATACTCCGATGTGGAGTTGTATATCCAACACACACTCTGTGATCTCCCCTTGAGACAACGGGGAAGCATTGATGGTAACCACCCGGATGGGGTTCGGCAATTTCTCCACCGGAAATCCCGCTGTATGCGCGAACCTCTCATCAATGAGATTGGCAGCTGAGCCACTATCAATAAATACTGTAATAGAGAGCATTTGCCCCCCAAGTACCACCCTAGCAGGGAGCATACACTAGGAAACCATGACGGAGGATACACAAAGGCTCAGACTAGACTCCTCCAAACCCTCTGAGCCTATCAGTTTTCCGCCGGCGCGCCCTTCTTAGGTACCAGGGGGCAAGCGTTAATAAAATGTCCTCCTTTGCCACAAAAAAAACAGAGCCCCTGCCTTCTGTGCCAAGGACGTTTAGGCTTGTTACTCGGTGACTGTGCTATACCAGCGATCTGCATGGGTTCCACGGATTCACCCGCGGCAACCTCACCGACCACTCCCCCACCTCCCGGAGGCAACGAAACCAGCGCCTCCTGTCGGAGACGTCGGTCTATGCGTACTACAAGTGCCATCGCAGCCTCCAGAGAGGCGGGAGTCTCGTACATTAGGAGAGTCTGTTTAACCCTTCCAGAAACCCCATGCAAAAATTGACTTCTAAGCGCAGGGTCATTCCACTGCGTGTCCACCGCCCAGCGCCGGAATTCCGTGCAGTAATCCTCAGCTGGTCGATCACCCTGTAGCAGTGAGCGTATCTTAGACTCTGCTAAGTTTAATCTATCTGGATCGTCATAGATCAAACCCAGAGCAGAGAAAAAAAATCTACAGATTCAAATGCCGGTGAGTCTGAAGGGAGTGAAAAGGCCCAGGCCTGTGGGTCACCACTCAGCAAAGAAATCTCCAAGCCCACGCGTTGAGCCTCATTACCTGAGGAATGTGGACGCATACGGAAATACAATTTGCATGATTCACGAAACACCGTGAACTTACCACGATCACCAGCAAATCGTTCAGGAAGGGGAAACTTGGGCTCAGCTGCCCTGGCTGCAGCCTCAGCAGGTACTGCAGGAGCTGACAGGCCTTGTTGCTGGACCGCCCCCCTGAGTTCAGTGACCTGTATGGATAGAGCCTCCAGCTGCTTGGTTAGAGAAAGTATAGGATCCATAGTAAGTGACCCCTATATTCCCTTTTTTTTTTTTTTTTTTTTTCCACTTTATTATTTGGGCCGACTATAATGTCATGGAATGCCTAGGTTACTTTAGGCAAAAACCCCGGGACCCCTGTGATGTCCCTCAGACTAGGGGAACCCTGTCTGTCCCTCTACCCAGGGTTTACACTGAAGGTGTGCCTGCCTGAGCCTCCACCCTGTCCCTGTCTCCTGTCCAGCCCTAAGCTGAACCCACCTCCCTCCACCCAGTGAGGGGACCAGACACCAGACCCCACAAATACGTATGGACAGGGGTAAAAGAAAACACCACACAGTAAATACACAAGGGAATACAATAATGTGCAAGGGCAACCAAATATATATATAACAGATTGGAGAAAGAACCACTGAGGGATATACTGCACCAGATATCAGACGCTCCAACACCACCACTGCTGACCGGTATTGCTAGCACTAGGCTAAAGCTATAGTCGGCGACGCCCATAGTCAGGATGAACTATTTAAAGACCTAGGGCGTGGCGCAGCCCTCAGCCAGCATGACAACCTGGTTAACCCTATCCCGACTGGAACAGAATACCCAACAGGGTATTACCGCTGTCTGCCGGACACCCTGGTGTGAACAGTGTCCGACATGACACTGGGTCAACAACTGGGTCATCCATCACCTCCTCTTCAATGTCATGTGCACCTTCCTCTGTGTCACCATGTAAGGTGGTATAGTATGCGGGAAGGGGCACCTGAGTTTCATCAGGGTCTGATTCTGCCTCAGTACACTGCGAGGACAATGTAGTGCTCTGAGTGAATGTACCAGCAGAAAAACCTTGCAGTGGCTGTGCATCAGTGAAGTCCATGTCAGATTCATCTTGGACTAGGGAATTCACGATTTCACTTGCTAACCCAGACATGGTATGTGAAAAGAGCTCCATGGAGTAATCGGTAGTGTGGCCTGCCACATCCTTCACTTTTGGTAGGGGTGAAGGACACAAGGAAAGGTGTTGTTCCTGACCAGGAGCCTCCATTGACGACTGCTTTTATCTTTTGAAACTTCAGAAGAGGAGGCGATAGAGCTGGAGGCTGTGTCAGCAATGTAAGCCAAAACTTGTTCCTGAAGCTCCGGCTTTAAAAGCGGTTTGCCTACTCCCAGAAAAGGGAGCCTTCGAGGCCTTGTGGAGACAGACGATGACGCAGGCTCAACACCTCCTGCATTAGGGTGCTATTGTGCTTTTGCCACTACCAGCAGATCCACCACCACCACCAACACCATCATTACCAGCTGGCAACCCCCGCCCACTTCCACTGTCTCTTCCAACACACTTCCTCATTTTTGGGAAAATGTACCCAAAATACCACCAGCAATATGGTACTGTAAAACAAGGTACAAGGTGTATATATTATTGGGGAGAATATGAATCTCCCTACAGACTTGAGGACACTGAACTATTATCTCAGGCCCAGTGTAGATTACACCTCAATATAACAGGCAGAAATTTGATGGTGTATAAAATGTCTATATAGGACTGGGGAGAATTTGAATCTCCCTACAGACTTGAGGACACTGAACTAATATCTCAGGCCCAGTGTAGATTACACCTCAATATAACAGGCTGAAATTGGATGGTGTATAAAATGTCTGTATAGGACTGGGGAGAATTTGAATCTCCCTACAGACTTGAGGACACTGAACTATTATCTCAGGCCCAGTGTAGATTACACCTCAATATAACAGGCTGAAATTAGATGGTGTATAAAATGTCTATATAGGACTGGGGAGAATTTGAATCTCCCTACAGACTTGAGGACACTGAACTATTATCTCAGGCCCAGTGTAGATTACACCTCAATATAACAGGCTGAAATTGGATGGTGTATAAAATGTCTATATAGGACTGGGGAAAATTTGAATCTCCCTAGAGATTTTAGCAAGCTGACAATGATGCTCTCAGTCCCAAGTATGGCAGCAGGCAGCCTAATAAGCAGGACTGCTGCACACAAAAGTGTGGAAAAATGAACGCTTGGTAACTGGGCAAAAAAGAGGGTGAAAAGTATTTTTGCTTTTAAAAAAGCAGTTTGCTCAGTAGTGTGAAAACAGCAATGCAGCTATCAGGGAGCCTTATAAGTCAGCCTAATAACCAACAGAGCTGATGCACCAAAATATAGCCTCCCCTTGCACTGCACACTAACTGGTGTGTTGTACAGGCAAAATCGCTAGCAGCAGAAGCAGTTTTTTGTATCTTCTTCCCTGCCTAACGCTCTCCCTACAGAATCAGCAGCAGCAGCTCTCCCTATTCTGAGATCAGCAGAAGTAAGATGGCGGTCGGCGTGCACGCCCTTTTATAGCCCCTGTGACGCCACACAAAGCAAGCCAATCACTTGCATGCCCTTCTCAAAGATGGTGATGACCGCTGCCTATGTCATCGCGTTGCCCACAGTGTGCATCATCCATCATTGGATGAAAAAGGACGCTGGAAGCATCTTTTGAAACGCAACTTTGGCGCTCTGGTCGCCGACCTCGTGGCCGACCTCACGCTATGGTCGGGTTTCGTTTTATGAAACCCGACTTTTGCGAAAGTCAGCGACTTTTGAAATTGACCGACCAGTTTCGCTCAACTCTAGTTCTGCATCCTCAAATCTATAGTGAGATTCAAATTCTCACCAATCCTATAGACACCCTCCACCTTGTCATACACCATCCAATTTCAGCCTGTTACATTGAGGTGTAATCTCTCCTGGGCCTGAGACAATAGTTCTGCGTCCTCAAATCTAAACTGAGATTCAAATTCTTACTAATAGTAGATACACCTTCTACCTTGTTTTACAGTACCATATCGCTGGTGGTATTTTGGGTACATTTTCACAAAAATGAGGAAGTATGGTGGAAGACGCCATGGAAGTGAGCGGGTGTTGCCAGCTGGTCCCGATGGTGGTGGTGTTGCATCTGTTGGTAGTGGCAAAAGCACAATAGCACCTAAGGCAGGAGGTGTTGAGCCTGCATCATCGTCTGGTTCCACAAGGCCTCGAAGGCTCTATTTCTGGGAGTAGGTAAACCACTTTTAAAGCCGGAGCAACAGGAGCATGTTTTGGCTTACATTGCTGACACAGCCTCCAGCTCTCTCGCCTCCTCTTCTGAATTTTCAAAAAATAAAAGCACTGAGTCGTCAGTGGAGGCTCCTGGTCAGGAACAACACCTTTCCTTTTGTCCTTCACCCCTACCAAAAGTGAAGGATGTGGCAGGCCACACTACCGATTACTCCATGGAGCTCTTTTCACATAACATGCCTAGGTTAGCAAGTGAAATCGTGAATTCCCCATTCCAAGATGAATCTGACATGGAGTGCACTGATGCACAGCCACTGCAAGATTTTTCTGCTGGTACATTCACTCAGAGCACTACATTGTCCTCGCAGTGTACTGAGGCAGAATCAGACCCTGATGAAACTCAGGTGCCCCTTCCCGCATACTATACCACCTTACATGGTGACACAGAGGAAGGTGCACATGAAATTGAAGAGGAGGTGATGGATGACCCAGTTTTTGACCAAGATTGGCATCCATTGGGGAAGAGGGTGCCGCTGCCAATAGCTCAGAAGAGGAGGAGGAGGATCCGCAGCAGGCAATGACATCGCAACAGCTGTTATCTGGCATGACCGTAGCAGTCCAAAAACGTGTTACAAAACCAAAAGAGTTGCAGGACAGCTTGGCCAGACGGTCAAATTAGCACAGCGTGCAAGGTCTCAAAATGTCTTCCATAGTAGGAGGAGTGCAGTGTGGCACTTTTTTGAACAAAATCCTAATGATAAGGCAAAGGTTATCTGTAAGGCTACTTTCACACATCAGTTTTTTGCCGTCAGGCAGGATCCGGCTATTTTTAGAAAAAACGGATCCGGCATAAATTTTGGAGAACTGTAGAAATGGATCCGTTTTTCTGCTGGATCCGTCTAGCAGGTTATATCTGTTTCCTGGGGGCTGGCCAATTGGATCTGAGCATGCGCAGACTTAAAAAAACGGATCCGGTGGCTGGATCCGTCTTTTTCTGGATCCGGCGCATTCCGGCGCCCATAGACTTTCATTGTAGCAAAAAGTCGGAAGCGTCGGATCCGGCGCTTACGGCTTTTTCGCCGGAGACAAAAAACGTTACAGTAGCCATTTTTTCCAGACGCCGGAATGAGACAAGTAGCCGGATCCGGCAAAAAACGGATGAAACGCAATGCCATCCGGCGCGATCCGGCGCTAATTCAAGTCAACAGGGAAAAACTGGATCCGGCATTGCATTTTGCCGGATCTGGTTTTACAAAAAAAAGCCGGATCGCGCCTGACGGCAAAAAACTGATGTGTGAAAGAGGCCTAAGAAGTGCGCAAAGACCTTTAGCCGAGGGAAAAATCTGAGAAATTTGAATACCAGTTGCATGCTTAGACATTTAACCACCATGCACTTGCAAGCGTGGACGGACTACCAAACCTCACGTACCACATGTGCAACTGCTCCCAATGAAGGTAGTCAGCAACGCTACATCGTTTCCCCCACTGTAAGCCCACCGGTTAGCACACCACCAGCAACAAATGTTGAGGTGTCGTCGCAAGGCCAAAGCAGTAAGGGAATCACAATGTTATTACTACGAAAGACTGAATCTAGGCCATCAGCAACACCACCAACTCCATCACCATCACCAACCCTCTCCCAGTCCGCCATGTCCACCACTAGTTCCACCATATGCAGCTCTCAAGTCCAGCTCACCCTACCAGAGACTCTGAGTAGGACAAGAAAGTACTCATCCTCTCATCCGCGTACACTGGCATTGAACGCCCACATTGCCAAACTAATCTCGCTAGAGATGATGCCCTACCGGTTGGTTGAAAGCAAAGCTTTCCGCGAGCTCATGGCCTACGCAGTACCACGCTATGACCTACCCAGTCGGCACTTTTTTTCGCGAAAAGCCATCCCAGCCCTCCACGTGCATGTGAAAGACCGCATTGTCCATGCACTCAAGCAATCAGTGAGTGGAAAGGTGCACCTCACAACAGATGCATGGTCCAGTAGGCATGGCCAGGGCCGTTACGTGTCCATCACTGCGCACTGGGTTAATGTGGTGGATGCAGGGTCCACAGGGGACAGCGGCGGTGGGACAGTGCTGCCTAGCCCACGGTATAGGAAACAGTTGGCTGTAGGCGTTCAACCCCCCTCCTCCTCCTGAAGTGAAAGCTCGTCCACAAAGCGCAGTCGCACGAGTACTCCATCCGCAGCTGCCAGTGTTGCACACGAGTTGTCCCACTATCGAACAGCTAGTGGTAAGCGTCAGCAGGCTGTGTTGAAGATGATGTGTTTGGGTGACAACAGACACACCGCAGAGGTACTGGCCGACTACTTGCAGCGACAAACTGAGTAATGGCTGGGCAGTCTACATCTTGAGGTAGGCAAGGTAGTTAGTGATAACGGCCAGAATTTTGTGGCAGCCATAGCCCTTTCAAAACTCCGACACATACCTTGCCTGGCTCACACCTTGAACCTGGTGGTGCAGTGCTTCCTCAATAATTATCCGGAGTTAACACCCCTGCTCCATAAGGTGCGAAGACTGTGCTCGCACATCCGCTGGTCGCCCGTACACTCCAGTCGTATGCAGAAGCTGCAGCGATTGCTCCACCTTCCCAAGCACCGCCTAATTATCGACGTTGCAACAAGGTGGAACTCCACCCTGCACATGGTTCAGAGGCTGTGTGAACAGAGGCAGGCTGTAATTCATTTGTGTGAGGATACACGGGCAGGCAGATTGCAGGCAGACATGGAGTTGTCTGGTGTGCAGTGGTCGAAGCTGAAAGACCTCTGTAAAGTGCTTCAGTGTTTTGAGGAATGCACACGGCTGGTAAGCGCAGACGACGCCATCATAAGCATGAGCATCCCACTTATGCGTCTGCTCATGCAGACTTTGACGCACATTAAGGAGCTGGCGTCTGCAGCCGAGGAGGAAGAGGAGGAGGGAAGCCTTGATGACAGTCAGCCAATGTCTGCTCAGGGAAGTCTCATGGGCGAGGTGGAGGAAGAAGAGGAAGAGGAGGAGGAGCAGGATGATGGGGATGATTATTTTGGGGAGGAGGATGCTTCTCAGGGGGCAAGAAAAAATGGTGGCGTGGCAAGGTCAGGTACAGGGTTTGTGCGTGACTGGAGGGATGTTGATTGGCCAGAAAGTGCTCCTCCACCCAGCACTCGCAGTGCATCATTGACACCTGGAACATTGGCCCACATGTCTGATTATGCCTTGCATATCCTAAAAAGGGACCCCCGCATTGCCAAAATGATGAACGATGACGACTACTGGTTGGCCAGCATCCAGGATCCACGCTATAAAGGCAAATTCCAAAACATCATGCCACAGGAGAACCTAGAGCTAATATTGGCTAACAAACAAGCAACTCTGTTTTTTTCCACCTCCCTAACTGGGCTGCCTCCCCCCACAGGACCGGGGTCACCACCTGGCGCACGCACCCGTGCGAGTGCCATTGCCCTGGACAGGTGAGTGGGAACACTCTTTGGCAACGGCACTGGCACAAGGTCCCTCATAGTAAAATCAAGTGTCTCTGATGGTGGGGGTGCACACCCGCCGTCAGACACACCGGCGTACTATGAGGGGCCCTGTGCCAGTACCGCTGCCCATGAGTGGGCCCCCCCTGCTTGCTCAGGGCACCAGCACTTGCAATACTTACCTCTCCCTGCTCCACCACTGTGTTGTCTGGCCTGTTAAATACTTCACTGGGACTGCCAATACAAATTTGGTGAAATGATAGATGATGGTTAAGATGTAGCTATGCCCTGTCCTGCTGGGCTCTATCATCAGATGATCAATGGCTTCCATTTGTTATGGACGTTGACTCACAATGAGATGCAGTGGTGGTTTATCATCAGCTTTCACGGTTTTCTGACTCACATACGTGTGACATTCTTGCCCACATTTTTAAATGTGTCCTCTCATGCCAATCCAATAGAATTGCCTACGGCCTGTGGCTTGTGTCTTTTGCACTCCAAAGTTACCTGACAGATCATGATAGGCAGTGAGGAGAATGTCTACATCTGTCCCTGTGATCACAATTTGATGGAGATGAGTAACGGTGATGGGTTCCACGGTACTGCAATACAGCAAACCTTTCTTCACAAGAACTGTTTTCGCTGTTTCCACAGACAAAGTAAGTGAGGGTCAGCATCGCCTCTGAGAGTTCTCCCAGGAGTTTTTACCGTGATTAGTAATTCTAAAATTTCTGCAATCTGTCGACTTTCTGTCTGTACTTGTATCCATCTCGTTTCCTCTTGCGGAGAGTCTGGACTGTCTTACTGAGACTGAAATATATATGAAGATTAAAAAATACCCTAACAGTGTATACTGGTGTACGCTTCGAATACATAACCCTTTTTCTACTTTTTAGATTCTTGTCTAATCCATACTGAGGCTGTGAGTGTCTTTGTCGGACTCCGGAAATATACACGCAGATTTTTAATGTTTAAACTATGCTATATATACCTGCTATCCAGTGATACTGTACCCTTTCTCAACTTTCTACAATCACGTCATATCAATACTGGGCCTGAGACCGTCTGAGTCTGCCTCCTGATATATAGACATAGGTTTTTAATGTTTAAACTATGCTATATATACCTGTTATCCGGTGATACTGTACCCTTTCTCAACTTTGTACAATCACGTCAAATCCATACTGGGCCTGAGACCCTCTGAGTCTGCCTCCTGATATACTGTATAGACATAGGTTTTTCATGTGTAAACTATGCTACATACAGTTGTAGCCAAAAGTATTGACACCCCTGCAATTCTGTCAGATAATACTCAGTTTCTTCCTGAAAATGATTGCAAACACAAATTCTTTGGTATTATTATCTTCATTTAATTTGTCTTAAATGAACACAAAAAGAATTGTCCTAAAGCCAAATTGGATATAATTCCACACCAAACATAAAAAAGAGGGTGGACAAAAGTATTGGCACTGTTCGAAAAATCATGTGATGCTTCTCTAATTTGTGTAATTAACAGCACCTGTAACTTACCTGTGGCACCTAACAGGTGTTGGCAATAACTAAATCACACTTGCAGCCAGTTAACATGGATTAAAGTTGACTCAACCTCTGTCCTGTGTCCTTGTGTGTACCACACTGAGCATGGAGAAAAGAAAGACCAAAGAACTATCTGAGGACTTGAGAAACCAAATTGTGAGGAAGCATGAGCAATCTCAAGGCTACAAGTCCATCTCCAAAGACCTGAATGCTCCTGTGTCTACCGTGCGCAGTGTCATCAGGAAGTTTAAAGCCCATGGCACTGTGGCTAACCTCCTGTATTGTAAGGGTTCCAATGGATTGTGATGAATAAGAAAATGCTCACACAAGAATTGAATTTACTAAATTGATTTACTATATAAATGATAAGATTAAAATATAAACAATATAAAACTATAAATACAAATGCATTAATCAGAAACAAGCATTATTCATACGTTACATTATTCAGATAGACGTCAACCAGTCATCCTCCATGAGCCAAGCGAGAGAACATGTGTCCTAGTTCTTTTAAAATGTCCAGCTAAAAAGGTGTGTCCAGCCCCACCATATGGGGAATGATGTCACAAGTCTATTGTCCATTGGCTATAAACACTTCCCCTCAATACCTGTTTTAACCAGTATATAATACAAGAAGCTAGAGGAGGGGGCATCCTGTGTGCCACATAGCAGAAATACAGCAAGCTGGAGGAGGGGCTTCGGAGCACAAGATAATCTAATTATGGCAATGAAGGTCCTTTGTTGGTAGATAAGTGTAAGCCAGTTATTTGCTCTGCTTGGACAATTTGACCATTTGGTTGAAACAAGTTTCAATGACCTTCTAGGAAGGTTCAAAGAGCTGAGTATAACTGATTGAAACTATATCAATAGTTGGTATTAATTAATTGGAGTGTTGAAACCATTAAAAATAAATCATAGTATACACCTATCTAGATGTGGACGGAAAAGAAAAAGACAAGAGATTTCAACGCAAGATTATGCGGATGTTGGATAAAGAACCTCGACTAACATCCAAACAAGTTCAAGCTGCCCTGCAGTCCGAGGGTACAACAGTGTCAACCCGTACTATCCGTCAGGGTCTGAATGAAAAGTTACTGTATGGTAGGAGACCCAGGAAGACCCCACTTCTTACCCCGAGACATAAAAAAGCCAGGCTGGAGTTTGCTAAAACTTACCTGAAAAAGCCTAAACCGTTTTGGAAGAATGTTCTCTGGTCAGATGAGACAAAAGTAGAGCTTTTTGGGCAAAGGCATCAACATAGAGTTTACAGGGAAAAAAAAGAGGCATTCAAAGAAAAGAACACGGTCCCTACAGTCAAACATGGTGGAGGTTCCCTGATGTTTTGGGGTTGCTTTGCTGCCTCTGGCACTGGACTGCTTGACTGTGTGCATGGCATTATGAAGTCAGAAGACTACCAACAAATTTTGCAGCATAATGTAGGGCCCAGTGTGAGAAAGATGGGTCTCCCTCCGAGGTCATGGGTCTTCCAGCAGGACAATGACCCAAAACACACGTCAAAAAGCACTAGAAAATGGTTTGAGACACAGCACTGGAGACTTCTAAGGTGGCCAGCAATGAGTCCAGACCTGAATCCCATAGAACACCTGTGGAGAGATCTAAAAATGGCAGTTTGGAGAAGGCACCCTTCAAATATCAGGGACCTGGAGCAGTTTGCCAAAGAAGAATGGTCTAAAATTCCAGCAGAGCATTGTAAGAAACTCATTGATGGTTACCGGAAACGGTTGGTCGCAGGTATTTTGGCTAAAGGTTGTGCAACCAAGTATTAGGCTGAGCGTGCCAATACTTTTGTCTGGCCCATTTTTGGAGTTTTGTGTGAAATGATCAATTTTTTGCTTTTTTGCTTCATTCTCATTTGTGTTTTTTCATTTAAGACAAATTAAATGAAGATAATAATACCAAAGAATTTGTGTTTGCAATCATTTTCAGGAAGAAACTGAGTATTAACTGACAGAATTGCAGGGGTGTCAATACTTTTGGCCACAACTGTATATACCTGTTATCGGGTGATACTGTACCCTTTCTCATCTTTCTACAATCTTGTCGAATCCATACAGGGCCTGAGAACGTCTGAGTCTGCCTCCTGATTAGAGATGAGCGGTGTTCAAGTCGACCTGTTCGCCAAGTTAAAATTCCAGCTGTTTTGGGCAGTGTTCGAGCCGTTCGTCGAACTCGAACACTTGCTTAAAATTCGGCTATTCGAGGTTCCGTTTGAGAACAGTTCGTTCACCAAAAGCGTAACTTCATTTTCACATTAATAATGGTTTTCAATGTTAATAGACTGTTTCATGGCATAGTAGCGATGTGTGGTAGCAAGCGGTGTAGTACACCTGTTAAGGAGCTACACCGTGTGTGTTTCTAATTATTTTTTACTGCATCTTGTCCAGAAAATCCTTTTGTGCCTTGTACCACTGTCTGCTACTCAGCAGAGGAGCCCACCAGTGAACCAAGCTATGCCGCCTGTTTATTTAAGAACTGTGTGCTACCCAGCATAGGAGCCCAGCTGTTAAGCAAGCTACAGCACCTGTGGTTTGGACACTTAACTTTTTCATTTATTCTGGAATGCCGGTTAGGCCTAATTCCGGAATTCCGGTTGACCTGCACTTACTGGGAAATCCTCGTTCGCGGGGAAGAATTGTAATCCCAGATCCCCATCACTGACGGGGTTCAGCGGGTTATCTGCACCAGTAAGCGACACACGCTGGATCTTTCAGTGTAGCGTGCATGCAGCCCCGGACATGTAAGGGCATGACAGACCTGTTATTGATCGATCTCGCGTGCCAGAGCCTCCCGTGTCCTCTAGTAAGCTTGACGCATACCGCGGGGGCATGCCGGGAGTCTCGTTTGTTAACACAATTAAGCTGACAAATTGCTAGCACTACTAAAAACGGACATCCACCACGACCCACAGAATCAACAAAGCTTGCAATCTGTCAATCTTTTCTGTAGCTGGCATGGTTGAGGTTTCCCGGGTGGAGTCGAATTAAGCCGCAGGCTCCACTCCTGGTGGTGCCCTTCTGGACATTCCTTTAAGGTTCAGCTTCGCAACCATACTGCCCCCGGAAACCAAACACTTTGCCTTCATGGACGCTGTTCGGAGGTTTGTGGGAATAACGCCGCCCGATCAGCAGTTGGCCTAATTTATGGTGGGAAGTCAGACGGTATATGATCGTCTTCGATTTCATGTTTTTTTACTGTTTTTTGGTATTTTACATTTTTATTCCAGCCTTTCTTGACTTCATAAGGGCATTACATGCCTATATCTGTGTCTCCTCCTCCTCCTTTTACTCCTCCACCTCTTTTCTATATGTAGTTGCCGTTTTCCATATGTTATTTTTGTATTCTGAGCATTTTGTCTGCTTTGGGACACCTTTTTAAGGTGTTTTATAATTGTTTTAAATGTGTTTGTATGTGTTTGTGTTTGCATGCCATTGTTTTCAATGGTGTTCGACGTTGTTTGTCGAACGTTCGACAAACATTCGACGAACTTGCCTCGTGTTCGACGAACCAAGTCGAACTGGAACACTAGTGGGGTGGCTCAACACTACTCCTGAATATATAGACGTACATTTTAAATGTTTAAACTATGTTATATATACATGGTATCTGGTGATACTGTACCCTTTCTGCCAGGAAGTCCTCCTCCACCCACCACTCTAGTGTATCATTGACACCTGGAACATTGTCCCACATGTGTGAATATTTCTTGCAGATCTTCTTGTTATATTGTGGTGTGATCCATCCTGAGCGTGTGACAATCTGTGGGTTACTCCTGCAATTTAGATGTACATTTAAAATACCCCAATACTAGTGTATACAGCTCTACGCTTGTGATACATTACCCATTTACTGCTTTTTATATTCTGGTCTAATCCAAACTGACCAAGTGAGAGTTATTTTCTGACTGTAGCAATAAATACTGAGATTGACAGCAATGACCCCTACACTGTGTACAGCTGTACTCTTCAGATCCATTACCGTTATATGGCTTTCTATATTGTGTTGTAATCCATACTGAGCCTGAGAGTGTCAGTGTCTGCCTCCTGAAATATCTACGGAGCTTTAGAATGTTTAAACTATACTATATATATCTGCTATATCTGATGATACCGTACACTTTTTCTACTTTTTATATTCTTGTCTAATCCATACTGAGCCTGTGAGCGTCTCTGTGTGACTGATGGTATATATAGGGAGATTGACAATCATCCTTTGACTGTATAGAGCTGTACGCTTTTGATACAGTACCATATATCTGATGTTATTTTGGGTTCATGTTCTACAACATTTTGAAGTTTGGTGGAAGAGGCCGCGGACGTGGGGGGGCCAGCTGGTGCTGATGGTGGTGGTGCATCTTGTCATGATCTGAGTTTGATCTGACAGAGTTAATGTACAGTGGGGAAAAAAAGTATTTAGTCAGTCAGCAATAGTGCAAGTTCCACCACTTAAAAAGATGAGAGGCGTCTGTAATTTACATCATAGGTAGACCTCAACTATGGGAGACAAACTGAGAAAAAAAAATCCAGAAAATCACATTGTCTGTTTTTTTTCATTTTATTTGCATATTATGGTGGAAAATAAGTATTTGGTCAGAAACAAGCAATCAAGATTTCTGGCTCTCACAGACCTGTAACTTCTTCTTTAAGAGTCTCCTCTTTCCTCCACTCATTACCTGTAGTAATGGCACCTGTTTAAACTTGTTATCAGTATAAAAAGACTGATACAGCAGACCTTTACTGAAGAGATTAGGGGGCTGCGCGGTGAGATGGTGCAGCAACTGCAGCTGTTGGTGGGCTTTGGAGGTTTGAATCAGGCACAGGCTCAGCCAGAACCCAAGATATCTCTCCCGGACCGGTTTTCTGGAGGGAGAGATCAATTCTTGGTATTTCAGCAAGCCTGCAAATTATATTTCAGGCTGCACCCTCATTCATCAGGGAGTGAAGAGCAACGGGTGGGAATCATTATGTCCCTTCTGAAGGGGGATCCCCAATCCTGGGCCTTCTCCCTGCCGGACGATTCACCATCTTTAGAGTCCTTGGATGAGTTTTTTGCAGCTTTGGCGCTTGTGTATGGGGATCCTGATGGTGTCTATCTGGCGGAATCCCGACTCCGTAGGTGTAAACCGGGAGCCCGGGTTGCTGAGAAGTACTGCTCAGAGTTTAGGAGGTGGGCTACTGACACTCAGTGGAATGACCCTGCGCTTAGGAGTCAATTTGTGTAGGGTCTGTCTCCAAAGTTGCAGAACACTCTGGTGCACTACGCCGCCCCCAGGTCACTGGACGCCGCCATGTCCCTTGCCATCCGGGTGGATAGATGCCTTAGGGAAAGACATACACAAAATGTGCCCCCTGTAGTCCTCTCCAGGGGGGAGGACCCACCAGTGCGGTTGGTGGAACCCAAGCAGCCCGGTGTTGTTGGTACAAGAAGGGGATTGCCTGTGGTTCGCCGTGGTGGGGGGGTATGCTTTTCCAGTGGGAAGCCGGGCCATTTCATGGGAGCCTGCCCAGTGCGTGCCAAGTCTCCGGACGAACCTATGCAAGTAGGAGGTGATGGGTTGTGTTCAGGCCTGCCTACGGTTCAGGGAGTGGTGTCGGCATGTTTTTTCTGTGGGCAGACTGGTCATGTCCTTAAGGCTTGCCCATTGCGTGCCAAATTATCTGTGTCATCTCAGAAGCCGCATACCCCTGGTCGTTTGGAGGGAGACGACCAGGGAGTGTACATTTCCTCCATTTTGCCCACCCAAGGTATCATGTCAGCAGAAATGTTGGCTGGCGGGGTACCGGAGGTGGTACCGGTGCTTGTGGACAGCAGAGCAGGAGTCAGTCTGGTGGATGCTCGCTTTGTCCAGACTCATGGCCTGAAGTGTAGGTCGCTGGCCCAACCTATAAGCGTCCAGGCCATTAACTCTGTTCCACTGAGCCAGGGGAGCCTTACCCAAGTCATAGAAAACATCCATCTGCGTATAGGACATCATGAGGAGTCCTTGTCATGCTACGTCTTGGAGGGAATGTAAGTACCTATCGTTTTAGGCTTCCCTTGGCTGAAAAAACACAACCCGGTGATAGATTGGCGAGCGAGGGAAGTAGTCAGCTGGGGGCAGTCGTGTGAGGGCTGCTGCCTAGGGACTACTGTCTCTGCCGTCTCTCTTCAACGGACCCCTTCCTCTCCAGTGAGAGCAGCGGATGTGCTGCAGGAGAGTAGGGGCAAGTCTCAGCCCTCGCCGCTAGCCAACCCTGTGAGGCGCAGACCTAGTGGTGGAAAGGGTTGGAGGGTGGTGTACCCCATGGTGAAGTGCGGGGGTGTGAGTGTGGTGACACAGTTGGACGCCTCTGTTGTCAATTCCAGAAAGAGTTCTCCAAGTGGTGACAAACGAACGAGTGACAATAAACATTCAGGTCCGGACCTGTGTGTGAACGAGCATGTATGGGTGGCCACCAAAAAACATCCAGTGGAAGTGTGTTGTGGAGTCTTACCAGCTCATACCAAACATACACATACACAACTCGTTCCCCAGGTCGGCGCTTCGGAGATGTGTGGTACCTCCAGAACATACATTGCCAATGCCAACGGTACTCGTTTGTCATAAACCTGAGGTTCAGGTAGTGGGGGTGTTAAACTCTGGATCTGGGCGTCCCCGCTGTAGGGTGTTCCCTAATGAGGAGCGGTCTTGAGGGTCCAGAGGCCCCTCATTAAGGGGAGGGTACTGTCATGATCTGAGTTTGATCTGAAAGAGTTAATGTATATAGTGAACTTTTTTTTCCTTGGCTGTGTGCCAAAGGGAGTTTTTGCCCCCGGTGGCCATTAGGGTCATTACACGTGGTGTCGTTTGGTCTAAGTTATCCCGGTAGTGGTTAGTGGTATTACACTTTAGTTAAAGTGCACATGATTAATACAGTTGTGACGCTCTATAAAAGAGTTCAGGTGTGTTTAATCATAGTTGGTGATAGTTGTTCTTTTGCATCCAACCTTGGTGGAGGAAGGAGCTGGAGAGAGTTGTTTACACTGTTGTGGAAGGAGTCATAGAAGGGATTTCCTTGCTGCTCTGTCAGAGCTTGGTGGCAGCTATTCAGGTGGAAGGCTCCATTCGGTTGCTGGACTCTGTGCTGGAGCGTTAGCACAGAGAGAGCTAAGTGTTTCTTTATCCCTGTTTGTGACTTTCCTTATGTGTGTATTATTTAAATTCGCCAGCTGGAGGCGGGGTATCCAGTTTTACGTGTACTTCTTAAATTCGCCAACTGGAGGCGGTGTATCCGGCTGCACGTCCCATTATTATTTAAATTCGCCCGGCTGGAGGCGGTGTATCCAGGGTCACGTGTGCCATAAATTCGCCCTGCTGGAGGCGCTGTGTCCAGTCACACGTTGATCGTTACACATCTGCTGGTAGTGGCAAAAGCACAATAGCAGCTAAGGCAGGAGGTTTTGAGCCTGCGTCATGGTCTGGATCCGGAACGCCTGGAAGGCTACCTTTTCTGGGAGTAGGTTAACCGCTTTTAAAGCCGGAGCATCAGGAGCTGGTTTTGGCTTACATTGCCGAAATAGACTCCAGCAAATATGCCCTCCTCTTCTGACGTTTCAAAAAATGCAAGCACTGAGTCGTCAAGTGCTGGCTCCTGGTCAGGAAGAACCCCTTTCCTTGTGTCCTTCACCCCCACCAAAAGTGAATGATGCAGCAGGCCACACTTCACATTAGTCCATGTAGCTCTTTCTATCATACCATGCCTGGGTTATCAAGTCAAATCGTGAATTCCCCAGTCCAAGATGAATCTGACATGGAGAGTGGGTGGCCAGCCAGGGCAGTGGGGTTAATCGGTACCGGGCCGTTGTTTCAGAGGGATGTGTCACATTGGTGGTGATGACCCGTTCCGTGGCCTTGGGCGTCCATGCAAAGGGGTGAATAACATTTATAGGTGAATGATACGTGATGCCACCTGTGGTTTCTGATCAGATTGACCCGCGCTGCAGTGTCACTTCTCTGGGACAGATGTTGTGGTGCAGCTAAGATGTAGAAGCCCTGCACATGTATGGCCGTAGTCGCAGGGCAGATGAAAGAGTTGGTAGATGGTGTGCAGTGCAGGATGTAGCAGAGCCGTGTGCCAGGCGCAGTAGACAGATGACAGACTTCGTAGTGCAGTTCCTTTACCTGTACTTGGTAAGTGCCGTCCAGGACCCAGAGTACAGATGGAGAAGGAGTTGGTCAGCCTGGAAGCAAATTTGGAATTCTCTCTACGCAGATAGGTAGTGTGGCCTCCGTTCTAGCGCTTATCTGAGGTACTCGCAGTACTGAGTTCACTGAAGTTCCCCCTGTTGACTCTCTTTTGGAACTTTCTCGTATGGCAGGCAGCCATAGCCTTTTCCTTCTGGCTCACACACGTCGCTGCTGGGGCCTCCGAGCCTTAGTTGGGAACAGAGCATTTACAGCTGCTACTTCCTCCGGTTTCTGCTGCAGGACCGTCAGTGTCCCTACTTACTCGGAGACCGGAATGCCGACCATGCGCTCCAGCTAGGAGTGAGCCTTAACTCTGCTCATCCTCCAGCTCCCCTTCTCACGTCCACACACTTCCCCTTCCCTGCACAGAGTGCCCTAACTTACCTCCTCCCGACCACAGAGAGCAGCTCCTCAGCAGTCAGGTTCAGAGGTCTCCCTGCTGGCCTGGAGTGGGAACTGTGTTGTGTGTTGGATTAACTGCTAGAGAGATCGTTCATTGCTCCCAAGCATGACATCACACTCCCTAGGAGGAAGGTAATGCCACTGTGGCGACCGTACTCCTGGGGGCGTCACAAGTGCACTGATGCCCAGCCACTGCTAGTTGATTCTGCTGGTACATTGACCCAGACCACTACATTCCCCTCGCACTCTACACAGCCAGAATCTGACCCTGATGAAACTCAGGTTCCCCTTCCTGCATACTATACCACCTTACACGGAGACAAAGAGGAAGGTGCAGATGAAAGTGCAGGTTCCTTGAGCAGGTGGGGGGGCATACTCATGGGCGACGGCACTGGCACAGGGCCCTTCATAGTACGCAAAAGTGTCTCTGCCGGTGGGAGGGGCGCCGTCAGACACACCGCCGTACTATGAGGAGCCCTGTGCCAGTGCCATCGCCAACGAGTGAGCCCCACCTGCTTGCTCAGGATCACAGCACTTGCAAAGTTGAAATACTTACCTCTCCCTGCTCCACCGCCGTGACGTCTTCCGCGTTTCCTGACAGTGACATTCTGGTCAGAGAGCGCGATGACATCACGTCTGTACGCCCTCTGCCTAAACAGTCCAAGTGCAGTGAGATGGAAGATGGGGACAACGAGGAGTCCAGACTAGTACAAGGATTCCCTAGCGAGGAGACTTATTTAATTGTTTTCAATGTTGGGGCAGCTATTTTTGGGGTGCACTAGACTCTGGAGAATGATATATGAGGCCCACCCTACACTGGAGCATTCCAAAGGTGGACATCAGACACTGGAGCAGCATTTACATTGCCCATTATGCACTGGAGCATTAGAAATGGGCCCATTATATATGGAGCATTATTTGGGCCCATAACACAGTGGAGCTTCATCCATGGGGACCAACATATACTGTAGCATTATGTGGAGCTCATCATATACTGTTTCAATCATTATATGGGACCAATGATTCTGTATGGAGAAATATATGGGCCTCATTACTCTGTATAGCGCACTATGCGGTGGCCATAATACTGTATGGAGTAATATAATGTCCGTTTTTGGAGCTATTGGAGAATTTAAAATGGATATCAGTCATGAGATGTAAGAAGTGAAGTATTTTTCATTGTACTATACCGCTATTTCTCTGCGGTATCAGGGGATCATGGATTGTGGCATGTGTTAAAAGAGCCCAGTGACACTCTTTGGCCCAGGGCCCACGAAAATCTTGAGCCAGCCCTACCCCTCCCCACAACTTTAGCCAAATAACCCCCAGTTTTCAATGCCTATTATTATAAAGTAAATTAAGCTTAAGTAATAAGAATTGATGTTTTTGGCATTAAAATGGGCACTGTAGATGTGTTTCCTGTCCTCCACTCCCTGCCGACCTTGGTTCCCCATTGACTTGCATTGGGTTTCGTGTTTCAGTCGGCTTTCGACTTTTCTCGATAATCGGCCAATTTCGTTCGACGCGACTTTTGGAAAAGTCGGGTTTCGTGAAACCCCACTCGACCCGAAAAAAGGCAAAGTCGCTCATCTCTACTCCTCGGCCTACCATCCACAGTCCAACGGGCAGGTGGAGCATACCAACCAGATGTTGACTGGGTACCTATGTCATTTCTCCAACGCCCACCAGAACGATTGGGTTGACTTACTTCCCTGGGCAGAGTTTGCTTACAACAACCATGCTGGCGAGTCCTCGTCCAAGTCTCCGTTTTTCATTGTGTTCGGCAGACATCCTGGTGTTCCCCTTCCCATAACCCCTGCCTCCGAGGTACCCGCGGCCAACGCTTTGTCCTCCGAATTTTCCAAGATTTGGGCCGAGACCAACACATCTCTCAAGAAGTCCGCTGATCGGATGAAGAATTATGCCGACAAGAAGAGATTGGATCCTCCACCCTATCGTGTCGGGGACAAGGTCTGGCTCTCGTCCAAGTTCATCCGGTTGAAACTGCCTTCCTACAAGTTGGGGCCACGCTACATCGGTCCGTTTGAAATTCTTGAATGTATCAATGAAGTCGCCTACAAATTGAGGTTACCTGCTTCGCTCCGGGTCCTGAACACCTTCCATGTCTCTCTCCTGAAACCTGTGGTGCTGAATCGCTTCCACTCCTTGCCTGATTTCGGTCCTCAGCCTGTGGGTGCCGATGATGTCTTTGAAGTGGAGGACATTATCACCATGAAGAAGGTTAGAGGTAGGACATTTTTTCTTGTTGACTGGAAGGGCTTTGGTCCTGAGGAGAGATCCTAGGAACCTCGGGAGAATATCAATGCTCCCTGTATCCTCAAGAGATTTCTTGCTAATCTCAGGGGAGGGCGGATTAGGGGAGGGGCTACTGTCATGCCGTCTCTGCATACTCACCCGGCCATCGCTCCCACGCTGCAGCCCCTCGCCGTCCGACAGCCACGGCAGTCACCTCTGACAGGTGCGCGGCCGACGGCGTCTTTGCATGCAATGCGCATGCGCCATAGGCCGCGGCCGCGCCTCCCTTCTGCTTCTTGTGCTCCGGCTATGCCCTGACCCAGAAGCACCCCCTGACCAATGGCAGACCAGACAGGGGCATATCAGGCCGCTTCCCCCTGAGGGAGGCACCTGATCATTGTGTTTCCTACCACACTGGGCCTCGCTTCATCGTGAGTTCTCTGCAGTCCTGCAGTCCCGTCCTCGTCTGCTCCCTGCAGCAGCCTCTCAGTCCTGTTATCCGAGTTCCCTGCTGTATTCCGCAGTCCTGCCTCCGGTGCTCCCTCCATCCTTCTCCAGTCCTGCCTGCGGTGTTCCTGTTCCTTCCTGTTCCAGTCCTTCCGTCCTACTCCAGCCCTGCCTCCAGTGTTCCTGTTCCATCCTGCTCCAGTCCTGCTGTCCTACTCCAGTCCAGCCTTCAGTGTTCCTGTTCCATCCTGCTCCAGTCCTGCTGTCCTACTCCAGTCCTGCCTCCAGTGTTCCAGTTCCATCCTGCTCCAGTCCTTCCGTCCTCCTCTAATCCTGTCTCCTGTGTTCCTGCTCCAGCCATCCCTCCACGTTCCACTCTACAGTCTTACTCCACTCCTGTCCCCTGTTTTCCAGCTCTGTTCTGTCATCTACTCTTCAGTCCCACAATCCTACTCCAGTCCATCCTGAGCCGCCCCTCTCGGTACCGGCTACCGTGGTACTCGAACCCTTGGGCCTGCTCCTAACAGTCCCTAAATACCAACAAGTCTGACGGATACACATGATTATTAACCATGTATATGACCGGACTAATATGGCCTATCATCAGCTACTACATAGAATCACATGAAAAATGATCAAAAGGCAATCATACTATACTGTATAAAAAATATAATATTTTATTAGAACAACAATAAAATCACATTGTCAAACACTGGAACAGATAGGAATGTACAAAGCACTCATTACTCATAGTACTCAAAGGACGCAAAGGCCCAGAGCCGACGACTACCATAGGCATGGGTAAAAAGCCAGGAATGTGCCAATACCATCTATACCTACATAGGCTTTACCAGAAGGTATATACCCTCCAGCGTCTGGAAAATTCCTAAAATCATAGATAATAGCACTGTATATCATACTATCCCATGGCACTTAATATCCTTATGAATCCAAAAATGGACACCATGCAACTAATACCACCTTATATTCATTAATCAATAATCCTCATAGTGCAAAATACAGCATAGGAAATCACCTATTATTGGTAATAATACTGGGTATACAAAAAATGTCAGTTAATTATGCAGCTAAGCGGGCACCTCAACAGGAAACACCCACTGTCGCTCAAGGTTAACTACAATCCAATTGATCGCATAATGCTCATTCATGCTGCACAATAACACTTTATCACTAGCCTATTCATAGTCACAATGTGTCCAACGCTACCCCATGACCAACATGTAGTTACCCAGCAATTTGCATAAAATCATTGGTGATTACCTATTATCAGTGGTGGTACCGGGAGCCGTTTCCTCCAGGGCCAGCACATCCGCCCCGACACGTGTTTCGGTCTCCTTTCTCAAGGGGCCTACCAATCAAACAGTGTCACCCTATTATATACCTCTCCCGGTCACAGCGTGTATTACCGCGTGACCGGAAGTGACACGTCCCGCCTGGAAGTGACGCGCTCTGTTGTCCGGTCAACGGCGACGCCAGCAGGCGTCGGCGTCACACAGCGAGCCGGGGCCAGGGCGGGCCCAGTCCACTGCAAAGACGCCGAGAACCAGCAGGCATGGCAGCGACCAGGCCGCATGTGCGTACAGAGCGGAAGCACGGGGACACTTAAAGATACACACACATAATTACAAACAATGTAACCACAACCATTAAAATCATCCGGTATGTCAGGAACACATGCGTGCGTCATGATGCTATACAGTACCCACCAATATAGTAATATCTCATTATTGTATCATATAAAATACCATAGCTAACATACATATATAACGCACCAAGCTAATGATAAATTAATCAATTAATCGCTATCTATACATACATAATGCCCGCACCTAAATTATACCACCAGCTACCATCAATACATAGATACTGTATATGCATAGCTCTATAGCGCATGATATGAGTGGACGCGGTACATCAATGACATGTTCCTGATCTGGCAGGGTTCGTTGGATGGACTGGAAAGGTTTATGCTATCTCTTAATGATAATGAGTTAAATATATTTGTTACCTATAAGTACCACCCACGGACAGTTGAATTTTTGGATGTACTACTTTGTACTGATGACAGGGGCGAGGTACAGACAAGTATTTTTAGAAAGCCGACTGCAACAAATATGTTGCTGCATGCCACTTCATCCCATCCAGGCCATATGATTCAGTCGGTCCCCACTGGATAGTTTTTACGACTGCGGAGACTATGTTCCACAGATGAGGAGTTCTTTAAACAAGCTGAGGACTTGAAGGATAGACTGGTGGAACGTGGTTTTAGTAATCGCATGATTAAGAAAGCCTTCACTATAGCTAAATATTCTTCTAGGAATAGCCTCTTATATGGTCCAAAAAGGAGAAAGGAACAGAATGTAATAAGGTTTGTGACAGATTTCCACTCACAATTCACCCAGATGAGGAAGATTATGAATAAAACATGGCATATTCTAAGGGCAGATCCAGTCATTTCCAGACTTATCCCCGAGAGGTCTGCAATTGCAGCCCGTAGATCGAGAAACTTGCGGGATCAATTGGTACATAGCCATTACATTGGGCTTCCAGCAAAATCCTTCTTGGATCAAGGAGTGATGAGAGTCGGTTGCTCCTCATGTGGCTGCTGTGTTGCTTGTGCCAACATAGATCGGGCGGATTCCTTCTGGAATCAGGATGGATCCCGCAAATTTAAAATTAGGAAACACATTACGTGTAGTAGTAAAAATGTTATATACTATGCGGTGTGTCCATGCCGCAAGATCTACAGTGGGGAAAAAAAGTATTTAGTCAGTCAGCAATAGTGCAAGTTCCACCACTTAAAAAGATGAGAGGCGTCTGTAATTTACATCATAGGTAGACCTCAACTATGGGAGACAAACTGAGAAAAAAAAATCCAGAAAATCACATTGTCTGTTTTTTTTTCATTTTATTTGCATATTATGGTGGAAAATAAGTATTTGGTCAGAAACAAAATTTCATCTCAATACTTTGTGATATATCCTTTGTTGGCAATGACAGAGGTCAAACGTTTTCTGTAAGTCTTCACAAGGTTGCCACACACTGTTGTTGGTATGTTGGCCCATTCCTCCATGCAGATCTCCTCTAGAGCAGTGATGTTTTTGGCTTTTCGCTTGGCAACACGGACTTTCAACTCCCTCCAAAGGTTTTCTATAGGGTTGAGATCTGGAGACTGGCTAGGCCACTCCAGGACCTTGAAATGCTTCTTACGAAGCCACTCCTTCGTTGCCCTGGCGGTGTGCTTTGGATCATTGTCATGTTGAAAGACCCAGCCACGTTTCATCTTCAATGCCCTTGCTGATGGAAGGAGGTTTGCACTCAAAATCTCATGATACATGGCCCCATTCATTCTTTCATGTACCCGGATCAGTCGTCCTGGCCCCTTTGCAGAGAAACAGCCCCAAAGCATGATGTTTCCACCACCATGCTTTACAGTAGGTATGGTGTTTGATGGATGCAACTCAGTATTCTTTTTCCTCCAAACACGACAAGTTGTGTTTCTACCAAACAGTTCCAGTTTGGTTTCATCAGACCATAAGACATTCTCCCAAAACTCCTCTGGATCATCCAAATGCTCTCTAGCAAACTTCAAACGGGCCCGGACATGTACAGGCTTAAGCAGTGGGACACGTCTGGCACTGCAGGATCTGAGTCCATGGTGGCGTAGTGTGTTACTTATGATAGGCCTTGTTACATTTGTCCCAGCTCTCTGCAGTTCATTCACTAGGTCCCCCCACGTGGTTCTGGGCTTTTTGCTCACCGTTCTTGTGATCATTCTGACCCCACGGGGTGGGATTTTGCATGGAGCACCAGATCGAGGGAGATTATCAGTGGTCTTGTATGTCTTCCATTTTCTAATTATTGCTCCCACAGTTGATTTCTTCACTCCAAGCTGGTTGGCTATTGCAGATTCAGTCTTCCCAGCCTGGTGCAGGGCTACAATTTTGTTTCTGGTGTCCTTTGACAGCTCTTTGATCTTCACCATAGTGGAGTTTGGAGTCAGACTGTTTGAGGGTGTGCACAGGTGTCTTTTTATACTGATAACAAGTTTAAACAGGTGCCATTACTACAGGTAATGAGTGGAGGAAAGAGGAGACTCTTAAAGAAGAAGTTACAGGTCTGTGAGAGCCAGAAATCTTGATTGCTTGTTTCAGACCAAATACTTATTTTCCACCATAATATGCAAATAAAATGAAAAAAAAAACAGACAATGTGATTTTCTGGATTTTTTTTTCTCAGTTTGTCTCCCATAGTTGAGGTCTACCTATGATGTAAATTACAGACGTCTCTCATCTTTTTAAGTGGTGGAACTTGCACTATTGCTGACTGACTAAATATTTTTTTTCCCCACTGTATGTTGGCATGACGACTAGGCAATTTAAGATACGTGTCAGGAAACACGTGCTTGGTATTGAGGCTGCGGCAGCGGCCGAGGATATTGCATCCCTTAAAACTATTCCCTGTCACTTTAGGAAGTATCACGGTTGTGATGGAGGCCTCCTTAGGGTTAGGGGCATAGACATGTTGGATATGGGTATACGCGGGGGTAATATCTCGAAGAGGCTGGCCCAGCTTGAGTCCAGGAGGATATGGACGTTGGGTACGGTTCACCCATCTGGGCTCAATGAAAACATAAGTTATGCCCCATTTATTTAATTTCTGGTTTCCTACACCACTATTGTCGGGTTTGCGCTCTTTGCCTTATAGGCTCAATTTTAACTTTTATTTTTTAGTTAATGTCATATTATGTCTGGTGTGTCGGTGCATCCTATCCTGTGGCCAAAGATGTTTCTTTACAGTTACATACAGTCTTTGAGGAAGAAAGATCTGCGTGAGCAAATATCGAGATATACCCTGTGTATTTTTGATGTGAAGTATCACGTCGCTTATTGCTATTTAAATGCCTGTATATGTGAATTTTCGTCTGATTTCTGATATTTAAGCGTGTGTATAAAGATATGCAGATACCACTCATATTATGCGCTATAGAGCTTTGCATATACAGTATCTATGTATTGATGGTAGCTGGTGGTATAATTTAGGTGCGGGCATTATGTATGTATAGATAGCGATTAATTGATTAATTTATCATTAGCTTGGTGCGTTATATATGTATGCTAGCCATGGTATTTTATATGATACAATAATGAGATATTACTATATTGGTGGGTACTGTATAGCATCCTGACGCACGCATGTGTTCCTGACATACCGGATGATTTTAATGGTTGTGGTTACATTGTTTGTAATTATGTGTGTGTATCTTTTTATTGTCCCCATGCTCCCGCTCTGTACGCGCATGCGGCCTGGTCGCTGCCATGCCCGCTGGTTCTCGGCATCTTTGCAGTGGACTGGGCCCGCCCTGGCCCCGGCTCGCTGTTTGACGCCGACGCCTGCTGGCGTCGCCGTTGACCGGGCAACAGAGCGTGTCACTTCCGGGCGGGACAGGTCACTTCCGGTCACGCGGTAATACACGCTGTGACCGGGAGTGGTATATAATAGGGTGACACTGTTTGATTGGTAGGCCCCTTGAGAAAGGAAACCGAAACGCGCCTCGGGGCGGACGCGCTGGCCCTGGAGGAAACGGCTCCCGGTACCACCACTGATAATAGGTAATCACCAATGATTTTATGCAAATTGCTGGGTAACTACATGTTGGTCATGGGGTAGCGTTGGACACATGGTGACTATGAATAGGCTAGTGATAAAGTGTTATTGTGCAACATGAATGAGCATTATGCGATCAATTGGATTGTAGTTAACCTTGAGCTACAGTGGGTGTTTCCTGTTGAGGTGCCCACTTAGCTGCATAATTAACTGACATTTTTTGCATACCCAGTATTATTACCAATAATAAGTGATTCTCTATGCTGTATTTTGCACTATGAGGATTATTGATTAATGAATATTGGGTGGTATTAGCTGCATGGTGTCCATTTTTGGATTAATAAGGATATTAAGTGCCATGGAATAGTATGATATACAGTGCTATTATCTATGATTTTAGGAATTTTCCAGACGCTGGAGGGTATATACCTTCCGGTAAAGCCTATGTAGGTATAGATGGTATTGGCACATTCCTGGCTTTTAACCTATGCCTATGGTAGTCGTCGGCTCTGGGCCTTTGCGTCCTTTGAGTACTATGAGTAATGAGTGCTTTGTACATTCCTATCTGTTCCAGTGTTTGACAATGTGATTTTATTGTTGTTCTAATAAAATATTATATCTTTTATACAGTATAGTATGATTGCCTTTTGATCATCATTTTTCATGTGATCCTAACGGTCCCTGTATAGGGGTCGGTTCCACCTGGCAGCTCGCCCGGGGCCCCTAGGTGCCACGACCCAGAGCGTCCACTCCTGGAGATTCCAGCTCCAGACCAGCCATGCTAACATGAACTTTCTTCTTTGCTAGCAGAAGCACCCTTGTTTTCTGTAGAAAAGAACTCAGTCCTGTGGCCATGTATTGATTACAAAGAAATAAGATTACCACTAAAAATTGCTACCCACTCCCCTTAATTCCTGAGTTGCTGGAGAGACTGCATTTTGCCAGAATTTTTACCAAACTCGATCTAAGTGGGGCTTATAACCTCATACGAATACGCTCAGGAGATGAGTGGAAAACCGCCTTTAGAAGTAGTGATGAGCGAATTTGTTCAGAAAACGATTGCCAAACATAAATTTAGCATGAAGATGGGCAGCACGATGCCTCAGTGGTTAGCACTACAGCTCTGCGGTGCTGGGGTCCTGGGTTTAAATCCCACCAAGGACAACATCTGCAAGGAGTTTGTATGTTCTTCCTGTGTTTGGGTGGGTTTCCTCCCACATTCTTAAGACATACTGATAGGGATTCTAGATTGTGAGCCCCATCAGGGACAGTGCCGATAATGTATGTAAAGCGCTGTGGAATTAATGGTGCTATATAAGTGAGTAAAATAAATGCATATGGCACATTCGGAGTCGTGATCAGAAACAAGAGTAAAATTTTACAAAATTGGAAACATTCGGTAAAAAGTGCGGGAAAATATTTGCGTTTCCACAGAAGTGTTTTGACCACTTTTGTTACGATAATGGTGGTGCATCATGAGCTTGGGGCACGTGTTTGATGAGGGGAGGGGGTTTGCAGAGCTCAGAGGCGCAGCGTTCTTGTAAACAGTAACTTCCTAACTTTATGTGTGCATATTGTGGCTAGCAAATCAGGGCGCAGGAAACACCCACAATGTCCTGACACAACGGCTTATGTCATTGGCTGCTGAAATCACATGTCCCTCTCCATATAAAGAACAGACATCTTGTTTTAGCACCATTTTGACACTGTAACAGTGCAGAAAGGCTGCTTCTGATGATGGCAGTGTTAGCAGCTGCATTTTAGGTAGTTAGTTAGACGGTTGTTTCTTACACAGATAGTTTAGCTCAGAGGCATAGCTAGGGTTTTGGTTTGGGGGGGTGAAACTTCAGAGTGGGTCCCTAACCAGGTAACCTTGATTATAACGGGGGGACGCATCCTAATAGTGGAGGAGAACCTCAGCAGATGACTGCACTGTTGCTGAAAATAATCTCTATATAAAGACCAATATTGATATTACCGCCATATGGTCAGTGGTAGATACCAGTCCTACAGAACATATAAGAGATCACAGCACAGTTACAGATGGTGACTTACAGAAGACGTTATTTCTGATGGAATCGTTCACTTTTCACGCCTTTTCCTTCTGGCCCAGACCGACATGACAACTTCTCCAGCCACGACTCGGCAATAGAGAATACAACAAAGACACATTTCACATCTCATATTTTCAGCACTGTCACCATCTATTCCCATCCTGCACAAACTCTTCATCCTGCTGATACCCCAATGCTGAGCCCGCTGCTGCAGTATGTGTCCATATTACTTCACCTATTGTGTGGTTCTGTTTGACCTCTAAACTCTAAAGCAATCCTCTAGAAAATAATAATACCGGGTGCAAGTGCCGTAGAAAACAGTGCCCACATTTTGTCCCCTAAAAAGTAATATTGCCCTGTGTGTGCCTCTTTGACAGTCACAGTAACCTGAATTCCCCTATAACAATAAGTGCCCACTTTACATTTAATAATGTCCTGAGTCTCACCCTGTACAGCTCCTCTATACACAGTATGATGCTCTCTATACACAGCACAATGCCCCCTCACTGTATATATACTGACCCCGTAATATCCTCCAAACTGTTTAATGGCTCCAACGTTGTATGATGGCCCCTTCACTGTAATTTCCACACTGTATGATGGTGCGCTAGAAAGCCTCCATATAGCATAATACACCTGATAGTCTTCAATATAGTATAATGCACTCCCCATAGGTCTCCATATTGTATAATGTACTCCTCATTTACCTCCACATAGTATAATGCACTCCCCATAAGTCTCCATATTGTATAATGCACTCCCCCATAGGTCCACCGTCTCCATATAGTATAATACACTCCCCATAGGTCCACCGTCTCCATATAGTATAATGCACTCCCCATAGGCAGACTCTATATAGTATAATGCACTCCCCATAGGCCTCCATATAGTATAATGCACGCCCTATAGGCCTCCATATAGTATATTGCACACCCCATAAGCCTCCATATAGTATAATGCACTCCTCATAGGCACACTATATATTGTATAATGCATTCCCCATAGGCAGACTCTATATAAAGTATAGTACACTCCCCATAGAGCTCCATATAATATAATGCACTCCCCATAGGTCTCAATATAGTATAATGCACTCCCCATAGGCAGACTCTATATTGTATAATGCATTCCCAATAGGCAGACTCTATAGTATAATGAACTCCCCATAGGCAGACTCTATAACGTAATGCACCCCTAAAGGCAGCCTCTGTAGTGTAATGCACCCCTATAGGCAACCTCTGTAGTGTAATGCACCCCATAGGCAGCCTCTATAATGTAATGCACCCCATAACCACCTACTGTAGTGTAATGCAGCCCTATAGCCACCCTCTGTAGCATAATGCACCCCCCATAGCCACCCTCTGTAGTGTAATGTAGCCCCTTAAACTAAATACTCACCGCACTTCCTCCTGGTTCCTGCGCTGCTTCCGCTCATTGCAAACTGCAGACGCCGAGTACTGACGTCATCGTGCCCGCTGTCAGTGTCGGCATCTGTGACGTCAGATGCTGACAGGGGGATGATGGGAAAGGGAGCATAAAGCTCCCTGTCTCACCAATGTGGTCAGCTGTATCGGCATTCAGTCGATACAGCTGAACTTGCGATGACGAGCGGGCGGCCCACTGCTGGCATCGCGGCCCCCCCACTTGCTCAGGAGCCCCATAGCGGCCAGGCGCCAGAGCAGGGAGATCAATTCTCCCCGAACTGCCGAAAAATGTAACTGTATGAGCGTGTTGCGCACGCCGATACAGTTACAGTAGCGTAGCTCCGGGTGGGCCCCCTCAGAGCTTGGGGCCCTGGGTGACTGCCCTCTCTGTCCCCCCGGTAGCTACGCTACTGGTTTAGCTAGGTAGTGTCCTGTTTGACTGTGAAATCAACCTTCCAGCAATTTTTTTATTTTTTTGCCATTACTGAGGTCCACAGATAAAGCCAGCAGGGCACATGTCATACAAGTGTATTGTGCACTGCTTCTAGTGTGCTCCATGCACGAGTATAATAATCTAAATCTTATTTTTTCACCAGCTAAATGTGTAACAGCATGCCATATCCCACTTTGTCATTTAGTGCTTTGGTGACATACAGTAGTTTTGTAATTTGAGCTGTTGTGCATGAAGAAATATTTTTGTGGGGTAGTTGTTAGCGCGATTCACCATTCCATACCTCACATTGCTATTTCGAGGCACTGAAATTCCACAGTGTGCATAGCTCATGCATATTAAAAAGAATATTTTTTTCCGTTTAATGTGATACAGCCCGCCGTATTCCACGTTGTAATTGTCTTGCGGTGAAATGAAGCTGTCCTCAGACATACGCACATTAAAAAAAGTATAATTTTTTCTGTTGCTAAGCGTGATACAGTCTGCCGTCTCCCACGTTGTCATTTTGTTGTGTTAAAATTAAGCTGTCTACAGACCTCACGCACATAACAAAAAAAAAATTTCCGTTGCTAAGCATGATACAGCCCACCATTACCCCACATTGTAATTTTGTGGCGGTGAAATTGTTGTTTGTGCAAAGCAACATTTTTTGGGCTTTACAAATTATTATTATTATTTATTATAGTGCCATTTATTCCATGGCGCTTTACATGTGAGGAGGGGTATACATAATAAATACAAGTTCAGTAATCTTAAACAATACAAGTCACAACTGGTATAAGATGAGAGAGGACCCTCCCCGCGAGGGCTTACAATCTACAAGGGATGGGTGAGGATACAATAGCGAGGGTAGAGCTGGTCGTGCAGCGGTTTGGTGGATTGGTGGTTACTGCAGGTTGTAGGCTTGTCGGAAGAGGTAGGTCTTCAGTTTCTTTTTGAAGGTTTCCATGATAGGCGAGAGTCTGTTATGTCGTGGTAGAGAGTTCCAGAGTAGGGGGGATGCACGGGAGAAATCTTGTATGTGATTGTGGGAAGAGGAGATAAGAGGGGAGTAGAGACGGAGATCTTGTGAGGATCGGAGGTTGCGTGCAGGTAAGTACCAGAAGACGAGGTCACAGATGTATGGAGGACTCAGGTTGTGGATGGCTTTGTATGTCATGGTTAGGGTTTTGAACTGGAGTCTTTGGGTAATGGGAAGCCAGTGCAGGGATTGACAGAGGGGAGAGGCCGGGGAATATCGGGGGGACAGGTGGATTAGTCGGGCAGCAGAGTTTAGAATAGATTGGAGAGGTGCAAGAGTGTTAGAGGGGAGGCCACAGAGCAGGAGGTTGCAGTAGTCAAGGAGGGAGATTATGAGGGCATGGACTAGGGTTTTTGCAGATTCCTGGTTGAGGAATGTACAGATCCGTGAAATGTTTTTGAGTTGAAGTCGGCAGGAATTGGAAAGGGCTTGGATATGTGGTTTCAAAGAGAGATCAGTGTCAAGGATAACCCCAAGGCAGTAAGCTTGTGTGACTGGAGAAAGTGGGAAGCCGTTTACTTTAATGAATAGGTCCACTGGGGGGGTCGCGTGAGATGGGGGAAAGATGATGAATTCTGTTTTGTCCATATTAAGTTTTAGCAATCTAGCGGAGAAGAAGGATGAAATAGCAGACAGACATTGAGGGATTCTGTTTAGTAGGGAGGTGATATCTGGTCCAGAGATGTAGATCTGTGTGTCATCAGCATAGAGGCGATACTGTAAGCCGTGAGATTCGATGAGCTGTCCGAGGCCGAAGTTGTAAATGGAGTAGAGCAGGGGCCCTAGGACTGAACCTTGTGGGACAAATGTGATACAGCAGGCTAAATCCAAATTTGAAATTGTTTGCAGCATATCTTTTAGGTTATACAGGCGTCACCCACACTAAAAAAATTCTTCTGTTACTAATGTCGTACAGTAGCGGACATCTAATTTCAAATTGTTTGTAGCATCTAGTCTGTTATAGCGACCTGATCCACAGGTCCCCAAAAATTCTTGTGTTACTAACGTACTAACGTTGTATATTAGGGGATATCTCACTTTCCAATTGTTTGTGGTATCTAGTCTGTTATAGAGACCTTATTCACAGGCACCAAAAAATTGTTATGCTACTGTCGCGCCCCTGAAGCTCAGTCGCCACAGAGGTACTGCACCTTCTCCTAAGGTGTGGTGCCCCACCGCCTAGGTAAGTTGGGAACTCCTTTCCTCACTTCAACACCTGCATCCCACACACAGGATAGTTCAGCACTGATCACATTGCGGCTCATGCTTAGAGGGTAGCAGAGCACCTCTGGTGATTCCTTGCTTCGTAACACGAGATATGCTGGGAGGTGGGTGGAGTTAGATATGAAAGAGTGGGAAAGCTTAGAATTACGGGTCAGTCTGACAGAAGGTCAGAGGAGTAGGAAGTCACTCAGACAGGAGTGAGGATCCCTGAAGGAGGGATGGAGGAAGGAGTGCTGCAGCTGCCTCAGTGACCTGAGCCAGCTGGGACGGGAAAGAGAACAGAAGGAGAAAGACGTAGAACTGCAACCTAAGCTTCCATAAGAGAGAGAAGGAACAGCGTGGAACGAAGGAGTAGGAGAACAGAGAGGAGTTGTGGGTTGGAAGAGAAACCCTGCCTATAGGTTCTCAGCGCAAGGCCGGGGCCCGGTCCCCGAGGTTGTATGGACACTTATGGACACAGGATAGTTCAGCACTGATCACATTGCGGATCATGCTTATAAGGTAGCAGAGCACCTCTGGTGATTCCTTGCTTCGTAGCACGAGATGTGCAGGGAGGTGGGTGGAGATAGATATAAAAAAGAGTGGGAAAGTTTAGAATTACAGGCCAGTCTGGAGGAGAGGCTGGAAGAGAGCCGGCTGACTATAGGTCAGCCTGAGGGGAGCTCAAGGCGGAGAAAGACAGTCAGTCAGGCGAGGCTGAGGACTGGTCTTAGTGGAACGAGCTCCGTAGAGGAGGAATAGAAGAAGGAGTGCTGCAGCTGCCTCAGTGATCTGAGCCAGCTGGCACGGGAAAAGAACAGAAGGAGAAAGACGTAGAACTGCAACCTAAGCTTCCATAAGAGAGAGAAGGAACAGCTCGGAACGAAGAAGTAGGAGAGCAGAGAGGAGTTGTGGGTTGGAAGAGGAACCCTGCCTATAGGTTCTCAGCGCAAGGCCGGGGCCCGGTCCCCGAGGTTGTATGGACACTTATAGTTCTGCAGCAGACACCGGTGGAGTAGTTGGCTGTAAATGCACTACTCCCATCTAAGACTTGGGACTCAACAGCAACACGGATAGAGAGCCGGGATCCAGGAGGTCTCTGATCAGGCTACAGCTGTCTGTCATACAAGTAGAGTTGTCAGGAACATCTGACAGGAGGAAGTTCAGAGTAACCACGGTACTGGAGCTCTTCACACTAAAATGCGCAATAGAGGAGTCGTTCAGGAAAGGTACATGTTGGCGGAGTGATGGAGAGGAGAAGCCTAAGGCTAATTTCACACTTGCTTTTTTTTGCAGCGCGTTTTTCCCGCAAAAAAACGCATTGAAAAAACGCATACAAACGCATACAAATGCTGCGTTTTTTTCAAGCATTTTTTTGAGCATGCATGAAAAAAACGCAGCGTTTTTATGCGTTTGTATGCGTTTTTAATGCGTTTTTTACCGCGTTTGCGTTTTTTTCCAACATTAGGTGGCCCCTCACACTAACCCAAACCATGACTTTACTAACCCTAACCCTAACCCTGACCCTAACCCTAACCCTAACCCTGACCCTAACCCTAACCCTAACCCTAACCCTGACCCTAACCCTAACCCTGACCCTAAACCCTAGCTAACCCTAACCCTTAACCAAACCATACTAACCCTAACCCTGACCCTAACCCTAACCCTTAACCAAACCATACTAACCCTAACCCTAAACCCTAGCTAACCCTAACCCTAGCCCTAAACCCCCTTAACTAACCCTAACTCTAACCCAAACCCCTAAATTCCATTGTCCAACTAATGGTAAAAAAAAAAACGCATGCGCAAAAAAACGCATACATAAGCATGCCAATGCGCACATATGCGCACCCATAGACTTATAATGGGTGTCTTGCTGTAAAAAAACGCATTGCGTGCGCATGCATTTTTTTGAGGCAAGTCGGACGCCCAAAAAATGCAACAGGATGCATTTTGTGCACCCGAGCGCATACCGCAAAAAAACGCATGCGCGGAAAAACGCATACAAACGCATGTGTATGCGCACATAAGCGCATCCCATGCAAAGTATAGGGAAAAAAAACGCATGCGTTTTTTAGCGCTAAAATCCCGCGAAAAAAAACGCAAGTGTGAAACCAGCCTAACTTGCCCGGGAGGTTGATTGAGTCTCTGCCCCGGAGGACACAGCATGGAAGCGGGCACCAGTGGTTACCAAGAACTGTGAGTACCAAGTACCAAGTACCAAGATCTGGTACAGAGTTTAAAATCTATTTTTCTCTAATCCCCTCCACGACAGCACACAAGAGGTTGCCTCCCCAACCTAATTAGGGACAGGAAGCACAAGAGGTTTAAATAGCTCTCCCCTTTCCTCTAACCTTAGTGTTTTCCTGTCCCTAAGGGATGAAGAGGTTTTTTGTGTTCTCCTGAAAGTTGGGCCAGCAACAGACTCTCTTGTATTACCCTTAAGCTGAGCAGCCTAGGTTGATCATTCCGGACCTTCCTCCCACAGCTGTTCAAGTTCAGTGTATTCACAACAGATCACCGTGAGAATTTTCTCACGGTGATCTGCTGAGAATACACCAAGCATGAACTGCGGTGCCCTCATCACTGGCATTTTGCCATGGTCCAGAGGTCACCACAGTTCAGGCTGTGAGGGAGCGCAGACTCAGTGACGTTACTACTAGTCACTGAAGCTCCGCTCCCAGCAGCTCATTCACCAGTGGTTTTCAACCGGGGCAGTCGCATCTTGGAACGATCCAGGTTGAAAACTATTTCTCCCCCAGATATGGATTAGGGTGTGGGACAAAATGATGGACAGGTATGATATATTGTGGTTTATTATTTTACTTTTATTACAGGAGAACGAGGGCATAGGGAAATACAGTAGGTGAGGTCGTAAATATGGTTTAATTACGAATATTAAAGGAGTCTGTGTCTTTATTTCAATTAAAGGATTTTTTTTGGGGTGTCTGTTTACAATTTGACTATGGGGTTAGTAATGGGGGCGCCTTATTGACACCTCTCCATTACTAACCTCGGGGATTGATGTCACAAGGGTGACATCAACCCCCCAACTATTACCCCACTTGCCACCGCTACAGGGCAAGTGGGAAGAGCGAGGCTAAGTTTCTTGAATTGGTGCATCTTAGAGATGCACCTTTTCTGAGGCAGCTGAGAGCTGATGTTTTTAGCCAGGGAGGGGGCAGTTTCCATGGCCCCTTCCTAGACTATTAATATCAGCCCGCAGATGTCTGCATACCCTTTACTGGCTATTAATTATTGGGGGACCCCACTTTATTTTTTTGGGGGGTCCCCCATTTTAATAGCCCGTAAAGGCCAAGTATACAGTTGTGAGCTGATATTAACAGCCTGGGAATCTCCATGGGTATTACCCCCTTCCCAGGCTATAAACATTGGCCATCGGCTTACCCTCTGCTGATTACGAAAATTGCGTGGGAGCCCATGCCATTTTTTTCGGAGAAATAATCTTTTATTAATTAAATACATGTCCAGTAATTTGCACACACACTGTATTAATTGTATTTGTCACTGACATCTATATATCTACCTATTTCATTTGTCTTTACTGTATGTAAACCACCTCTTCTTTCCTGTCGGCTCCTGCAGTGATTTTACTGAACTCGGCAGATGTTTTACCGGCTTTTGTTCTATCACTCTATGCAATATAAATACATATATATATACTGTATGTGTATGTGTCACTAACATCTATCTATCTCTCTCTATATATATATATATATTCTATGTGTATATATCTATCCTATCTATTCTATTCTAACCTGTCAGTGTGATTTTACTGTACTCCGTGCATGAATTGCCGGCTTTTCTAAGGACACCGGTGCATAAAAATCGGACAGCACACGTATGGTTCGAGTGCTGTGCAATTTTTTTTCTCTCATCCATTGACTAGCATTGGCGAGTCTCGTCCGAGATACGCAGCAAATGGCAGCATGCTGCAATTTTCTTCTCAGTCCATTTTCAGCTGAGAAAAAAATCGCCGATGAGATGTAACTCATTGAATAATATTGGTCAGAGTGCAATCCGATTTTTTCTCAGATTGCACTCGTCCGTTTTTCTCGCAAATGAGTATGAGCCCTTATGGAAATTTCCCCCTCCTCTCTATTAGGTAGACAAGCATTCTGCACCAAAATCAAGGGAAAAATTTGCAAATCACAAATGTGCCATCTGCAGTAAGAAACTTCCATCCGGCCATAAAAGTCAAAGCTCTGTCAGCTATGTACGGAGAAAATAATCCGTGAAGAGCAGCCATCCCTCTTTCTCTGGTTGCAACAGTTGGAAGATCATATTAACGGAGTTACCCCTAGAGAAGATCTTCTGGCCTTTTTACCTCTCCTACAGAAAGCTGCAGGTTTTCTTGCAGACGCCTCTGCTGAATCAGTCCACATTGCTGCGAGAACGTCTGTGCTCTCCAACACCACAAGAACAGCACTATGGTTAAAGATGTGGAGCGGAGACATCGTATCCAAATCTAAACTATGCTCTATACCAGGGTTCCCCAACTCCAGTCCTCAAGACCCACCAACAGATCATGTTTTCAGGATTTCCTTAGTATTGCTCAGGTGATAATTGCTTCACCTGTGCAAATACAAAGGAAATCCTGAAAACATGATCTGTTGGTGGGCCTTGAGGTCTGGAGTTGGGGAACCCTGCTCTATACCCTTGAAACATGTTTGGTCCTGCACTGGTTGAATTGTTGGAGAAAGTGGCCAAGAAAAAGAAAAATCTTCCTGAACCAAAAACCCTTAGGCTAGTTTCACACTAGCGTTTTTTAGCGCTGCGCATTGTGCGCACTAGAATCGCATGCAAAAAACGCATTATACGTTTTGTATGCATTTGCTTTTTTTAGGTGCATGCGTTTTAACCAGTTTCTAGCCATGTTAACTCTTAAAACGCATGTGATTTTAAACGCAGGCATGCGCATGTCAATGTGCATGCCTGCATTCCCATAGACTGTAATGTGATTTTTTTTGCGCATTCCGTGTGCAAGCGTGCGCATGCGGTTTTTTTAGGACAGGTCGGACGGACGAAAAATGCAACAGGTTGCGTACGGCGCGCCTAGGCGCACACTACAAAAAACACATGCGCACGAAAACACATACGAACGCATGCATACTCTAGACCATGCGCCCTCTTGTTAAAGATAGGGGCGCAGGACGCATGCGCATGGATGCGCACGAAGCGCAGCGCTAAAAAATGCTAGTGTGAAACCAGCCTTAAAGAGGCCATTTTGTTCATCTCCCCTAATTACAGAGGGAAAGGTAAATCTGGACGTTGGAGCTACCCGAAAGGGGGTAGAGGAAGAAATATTTTTCAAAACCCACGTTCAGATAGGAAATGATGCCAAACGAGTAGGGGCAGTATTTCAAACCACTCAAAGTGGCGGGAAGTAACATCAGACTGCAAAATCCTGGACTCATTCAGAAGAGGAATAAAGAATTTTTCTCCTTTTCCCCACAGTGAGTAGAGGTAACATCTCTTCCGTCTTCAATGTTACAGGACATTCTGTTCACAGAACTGTAGCAAATACTATTCTCTGCAGTAATAGCTCCAGTTCCAGAAGCAGTGCGGAGTCGTCATTACTCCCGTGTGTTCCTTATAAAAAAAAACAAGTGGAGCTTACCGGGTTATCAACTTGAAACGGCTGAATCAATACATTGTGTACCGACAATTCAAAATGGAATCAGTGAAATCTACAATCCCATTAATTGGGAAGGACTTTGCCATGGCCAATACAGACCTCCAAGATGAATACTATCATGTACCTTTTCATCCAAGTTACTATCAGTATCTGAGGTTTGCAGCCACTCTAGGCCAGGAGATGAGTCAATTTCAGTTAAAAGTTCTTCCCTTCGGCATATCATCTGCTCCCCAAACATTCACAAAGATCATCGCTGAGGTAGTAGCCTTTTTCAGGAAGCAAGATATCTGCATCATTCCCTACCTGGACAACCTTCTCATCATGGCTCCTTCTATTGTGATTCTAAGAACACATCTCCAGTCAGTCCTACATACCCTAACATCTTTAGGCTGGATCATAAATCAGGGAAAATCAAACCCGACCCCATCAACCGAGAAAATCTTTTTAAGGATTCTCTTAGACTCGCAAAACCAAAGATCCTCTCTTCCGGTCATTAAACGTAAAATCAAAGGTTCGGATCCTAAAAGAACAAAAGAAGGTATCCTCAGTCCTAGGATCAATGACCGCATGTATGCAGGCAGTCCCCTGGGCACAGGCTCATTCGAGGATCCTCCAAAAATGTATTCTCTCTCAGGCTGGTTTCACACTTGCATTGGGCAGAGCTGCGGAGGACTGCGTACTTCCTCCATTAAGCCCTGCCCACTGCCGCACCTGTTCCATTCAGCTCCGCCTACGTCTGCCTGCGACCTGCGTACCTATCATTTAATATTGGGTACGCAGGCCATGCTGATGCCTCGGCTTGCGCCGTTTTGACACTGTGCCAAACTGCGTTGAACGCAACATGTTGCATTTTGTTGTGGTCGGTGCAGCGTCAAAATGACGGAAGCGGAGGCATCCGCATACATCAGCATGGCCTGCGCACCAAATGTTAAAGATAGGTACGCAGGGCGCAGGCAGACGTAGGCAGAGCTAAATAGAAGAGGTGTGGCAGTGGGCGGGGCTTAACAGAGGAAGTATGCAGCCCTCCGCAGTTCTGCCTAACGCAAGTGTGAAACCAGCCTCACTGTGACAAAACTCCAGAGCCACTCGGTACAACACACTCCCTTCATCACCAAGTAAAATTATCCCTCAATTTATGGCTCAGTCAGGAAAATCTGGCAAAGGGAATAACTTGGATCCAACACCCAGTCTCTTTGGTAACACACGCCAGCAAATGGGGTTGGGGAGCAGTGACATCAGGGAACCTGGCCCAAAAAGATGGACAACCAATACTCCAATTTCAGGGAATTAAGAGAGGTAGAGGAAGTCCTGAGAGCAGCAAAATCGATACTTAAAGGAACCCATGTCCGAATCTACTTCAATAATATGACTTCTGTGGCCGATCTACATCATCAGGGCAGCACAAGATTCGAGAGTCTGCAGCAGGTCTCAACAAGAATTTTCCTTTGGGCAGAACGTCATCTCCTGTCCTTATCGGCTCTTCATCTAAAGGGATCCGACAATATCGAAGCAGACTTCCTGAGCAGGACAGATCTAGACCCAGGGGAATGGAGCCTTAGTACGAGAGTGTTCCAGTTAATAATCAAAAATGGGGTTGCCCAGAGGTGGACCTGTTTGCGAGTCAGCAGAACGCCAAAGTAGAGTATTATTTCTCCATAGGTCCAAATGAAGCCCAATCAAAGGTGGATGCCTTCTCTCACTCGTATAGTTTCAGGTTGGCCTATGCATTCCGTCCAATTCCACTATTGCCAAGGACGCTACCGAAGTTTAGAACGGATAGGGTCAATACCATCTTGATCGCCCCTCTATGGCCAAAGAGGTGGTGGCTTGGGGCTCTGCAATTCCTGAGCTCAGAGGAACCTCTTACTCTGCTGTTAGACCACAACTGTCATGGCTCTGGACGGGATTTCCCTCACCGTCCTCCTAGGCTTAATTTTGCATGACTTCCCTTTGGTTTGGGGAGGGCTACATTTACCCACCTTTTTGCTGGACTCATCGTCAGTGATACTTCCGCTCTCAGCTGAGTAGCGGCCCCTTTGATACCTGTGTATACTGCCTGTTCTTGTATGCTTGTACCGTGTATGACCCGTCCCGTCCCTCGTTTTGTATCTGCGCTTAGACTCTGTACCTTCTTTTTTATCTCTGGTTTTGACCTTGGCTAAAGCTCCTTGACTATTCTCTAGTTTGTGCCCTTGGTGATCGCGTTACCCGCTCTGGCTTCTGACCCCGGCTTGTATTATACCACGCTGTCTGTCTCCTCCTTTAGTTACCACATTACCCTCTGGTCTGACCTCGGATTGCTTGACTCTTCTCTCAGGTCCGCCGCCTCCTGTCTCCGTTCTCAGGAGTATGGGGCTTTGCCCCGCCTCCAGCCACTCCTCCGGTTATCACGTGTTGCAGGTCCTGTTAACCTGTGGCGCACTCATGGCCGCGGCTGCTCGTTACAGCAGGAGTCCTCCGGCTTCCTCCGCACTTCAACTGGCACACATTCTGACTCTGGTGGTGTGTCCATTACAACAACGTTCTACATCAAGGTCTTATTTTTCATCCGGCTCCCCACAGCCTACGCTTGGCAGCCTGGTTTCTGAAGCCACAGTCCTGAGAGCCAGAGGCCTTTCAGATGCTATCATAACCACTTTACAAAAAAGCAGGAGTAGATGGCATTAGTGACCTGTTTCCAAGATATGGAAGACCTTTTCGGCATGGTATGGATTGACTCTCTTCGATCCTTTCCACCCTGACATGGCTAAAATACTAGACGTCCTACAAGACGGCTAATCAAAAGGACTAAAATCTAGTACCTTGAAAGTTCAGGTGTCGGCTCCTATTTTGATCAGAACCTGGCAGACCACCGATGGATAAAGAGGTTCATGACAGCTGTCTCCAGAATCCGTCCAAGGAAGTCCAAAATAATTCCAACTTGGAATTTGAATACAGTGTTGAAAGGTCTATCTGTTCCACCCTTTGATGAGCCTATGGACCAGGTCCAGATAGACAAACTATCTTGGAAGGCGGCCCTGCTAGTGGCCATTACAACAGCAAGAAGGGTGGGCGAGATACACGAACTATCCATTAGGGAACCTTAGGCCGGGGTCACACTGCGTTATGGCAGTCCGTTAGACGGACTGCGTTACACCGTGGCATAACGCGGTGTAACGCAGTCCGTTAACGCTGCCATAGACCCCCATTGTTGGGCGCATCGCGACGCATGCCGTGATGAATCATCAGCGCTAGCGGGTATAGCATAACGTGATCGCGTTATGCTATACCGTTTAACCAGCCCGTCAACGCTATGCATTGAACGGGCTGGTTAAACATAATGTGAACCTGGCCTTATTTGAAAATTCTGGAAGAAAGATTAATTTTCTGCCTAGACCCTTCATTCCTGCTAAAATTATACTCTGACTTCCACATGTCCCAAGAAATAATTCTACCCTACTTCTGTGACAACTCAAAGGACGATAGAGAAGCAGGATTCCATTCTCTGGATGTTTGTCGAACTACAGTATATATTCTTCTACTTAAGTCAAACAAGACAAAGGAAAACAAGTAAAACAAAACAAAGGAAAGAAAACTTCCAAGAGCTCTCTGGTGAATTGGATTAAAAAAGCAATCACAAAGATATAATAGAAATCAAGATCTAACTCTTCCAGAACCGCTAAGAGCCCATTCCACTAGAGCCGTCACCGTCTCCTGGGCTGAAAGGGTTAATGCTTCCATCGACTCCGAGAAGAAGGCAATAACCGAAACGTTTGTAGGGGCAGGCACTGGCACCCACCAGAGGTAATCTTTGCACTACTGTGATTCTGTATTTTGATTTTTATTGCGTCAGTGTTTAGAAATGGTTTTATACCAAGCACTGTAACTGTTGTTTCTTGATGAAAATTCATGCGTAGTATATTAGTCTATGTAGTACCTCTGTATAACATGTAGTGGGTTTCCGCTGCCATTTTTTTGGTTTCCCACTTTTTATTTACTTTGTATTTTGTCTTGTTAAATTTGTTAATAAAATTTTGTATTTTTCAATGATTTACGGTTCTTGTGTACATTTTTTCTTTTTGATTTCCTCTATATTGTACTGAACCTTATTTATGTCCAAATTTTTTTTGCCAAAGTTTTTGATGTTTTTTCGATAACCTTTTTTGGAATTTTTCTTTTTGTTTTCTTTTGCCTGTAATTGACCCAACCCCCTCTTCATCGAGCAGATCTGCAGAGCTGCTACCTGGTCCTCACTACAGATTAGACCTGATGTCTATAAGAGAGCTAGCCTTCACCAGGAAAGTTGTCCAGGCTGTTGTCCCTCCCTAACCATTATTCTTTGGTATTTCTCCTGTGTGCTGTCATAGAGAGGATTAGAGAAAATAGAATTACACTTACCAGTAATTTGGTTTCTAAGACCCTCCACAACAGCACGGGTAATTTCACCCCCTAGAAAAATGTTATGTTCACTTGATTCCTTGCTGTAAATAAAAAATTCAAGCATTCATTCTGTGTGGTCTTTGGAAAACACTGAGGATAAATGGAAGGGGAGGGCTATTTGAACTTCTTGTGTTTACTGTCCCTAATTAGGATGAGGAGGTAACCTCCTGTGTGTTGTCGTGGAGGGTCTTAGAAACCAAATTACCAGTAAGTGTAATTCTATTTTTTGTTGTTAATACTGGGCTCCTACCACACTATCTGAGCAACATGACTGGGGAAAAGAAAGGCCATGGTGTTAGGTGGATAAGGTTTGGTGTTCAAGGTGTACGTGGGGTAGGTGGTAATGTTTGTGAAAGCACTAGTGAACCAACAATGTCAGGTCCTATGCAAAGACAACTGACAACTTCTGTTACTGGACGGGCTACTCCACTATCTTTCTTTGGCAGTTGCACAGCAGTATGTCTTGTTGATGAGGCCCAGAAAGAGCATGTGCTTGAGTGGATAGCAAGCGCACCTTCAAGTGGCCTCTCCTCTTCTTTCTCCACCTCAACATCGCACCCAGTACAGTCAACAGGGGTGGCAACCGAATTACCCTTGCTTCCCCCCCCCGCATACCAACTCTCCAACCACACAACTGACTGTACGGAACCACAGATGGGTGAGTCTGAAGAGCTGTTCACACATTGCCATGGTAATCAGAAGTGTACTCAAAAGCTTCACAGAGTCAAGAGGAGGAAATCTGCACCGATGCTCAAAATATTTTTAGCTTGGATCAGGGGCAGGTCAAAGTAGGGTCCGAGCAGCATCCTGACCTTCGTCACCAGACGTTGAATCCCGGGGGAGAAGTGATCCTGATGAGACTCAAATATCTGAGTCTCACGGGGACTGTACTGTGCTGTCAGGGCAGGCAAATGAGGAGGGTGACTCCAAGGGTGAGGAATGTATTAACACAGAGGATGATGATGAGGTGATAGATCCCAGTTGGCATGAACACAGAGGCACACAGCTGAGTAGGTCATCTGAGAAGGAAGACGAGGAGGTTATATTGCGCCGTACGTACATTGCAGACATGTAATGATGCCGCCATGATGAGCAATGCATCCTCAGCTACAACTGTGGCTGTGACCAGCAGCGTCCACGGGTCTGCTGCTCATAGGGGTGTCAAGAGATGCTTAGCCTGGGCCTTTTTGACACTGCAAAGGATGAGCCAACTCAAGTAATTTGCTAACTTTGCAAAAAATAAACTGAGTAGAGGTAAAAAGTGCAATAATTAGACTACTACATGTATGAACCTTCACATGCGCAATCAACATGTGTTACTCTGGAAATCCCACTGCGCTAAAATGCGGACCAGCGGACCTCAACAACCGCTCCATCAATCGCATTGCTGCTTCTTCCTCCTCCTCTGTTACCATGCCAAATATTGAGACACAGGTCTTCGACTGTAGAACCTCGGGTTCTTTACCCACTCCACTCACGCTAACTGAGATCCCGCCATCAGCTATAACAGAAGCGGACATGCCTGCTGTTTTTGACCGATCTCAGAGAACTAGCATACCACAACTTTCTCAATCCATGCCTTGGAGGTTTTATCATGCCTGGCAACCAGCGTTCTCTCAGCACGTGTCTTCAGCGCTGCTGGTGGTATCCTGATGGATAAGCACAGCCGGCTGTCCCCTTAGGCTGGTTTCACACTTGCGTTTAGGGTCGCAGCGTCGGCCTGCGCACGGCTGCCGCTAAGCCCCGTCCCCTGCCGCGCCTCCTCCGGTAGCTCCGCCTCCGGGCGCATGACGCTGCATGCGTCCCCTATCTTTATCACTGATGACGCAGGCCGTGCGCAGTATGCGTCTGGCGGCGCCTGCGTCCTTTTGACGATGCGCCGAGCGCAACCAAATTGCAACAGGTTGCATTTGGCGCTGGTCGGCGCACCGTCAAAAGATCGCAGGCGCCGCCAAATGCATACTGCGCACGGCCTGCATCCTCAGTGATAGAGATAGGGGACGCCTGATGCATGCAACGTCATGCGCCCGGAGGCGGAGCTACCGGAGGAGGCGTGGCATGGGGCGGGGCTTAGTGGCGGCCATGCGCAGGCCAACGCTGTGGCCCTAAACGCAAGTGTGAAACCGGCCTTAAAGTGTAGACCGCCAAACTTTCATCAAGGTGAACAAGTCATGTATCTCCAAGGACCTTTGCACCCCAATCGCAGACTTTACAGACTAGGAGATGTTGCAATTTTAGGTTGCTGCATTAATCTTGCGTAACTGCACTCTGTGATATGTTTAGTGTGGTTTCTATGCCTGCTGTTTCTGCTGCTGCTGCAGATGTTAAAACAAATTTGTGGAAATGTGACCAGTCATGTTTGGTCTACATCTGATGGGTTGGCTGTAGTGGAAGACGTGTCGGTCCCTATTTCTACTCTCGTGAAATTTATGCCACTTCAGTGTTGTCAGACCCTCATTTTTTTGAAATTTGAAATTCCTGTCCATCTGCTGGGTTGGGTGTAGTGCAAGACCTTTTGGTTCATATTATACTATCTATACTGTGGTGATATTGATGCCACTTTGGTGTTGTCTGCCAATAATTTTTGGAAATGTGAACACTGGTGGTTGAGTGTCCATCTGCTGGGTTGTGTGTAGTGGAAGACCTGTCAGTCCCTATTATACTATTTATACTGTGGTGAAATTGATGCCACTTTGGTGGTGTCTGCCAATTATTTTTGGAAATGTGAACACTCCTGGTTGTGTGTCCATCAGCTGGGTTGAGTTTAGTGGAAGACCTGTCAGTCCCTATTACCGTATTTTTTGGACTATAAGATGCACTTTTTCCCCAAAAAATTTTGGGGGAAAATGGGGATGCGTCTTATAGTCGGAATATACTTACAAATACTGTGGCGGCAGCAGGAGTCGGTCTAGTCTGCGGCAGCCCCGGTCCAATGGTGCAGGGCAACGATCACACTCCCTTCCCAGGCTGGTGCGGATGAGATCTCGTTGCCGAGATCTCAATTTGCTGCGATGTGGTGGCCTCCGGGAAAATGGCCGCCGGGGATGGCGCATGCTCAGATTAGGATCTCGTCTCCTGAGATTTTGGGATGAGATCTCGGTGCCGAGATCTCAATCAGAGCATGCACCGGCCCTGGCGGCCATTTTCCCAGAGGCCACCGCATCGCAGCAATGGATGTGCAGGGCCTCCGGGCTTTTACACGATGACGGCGGAGCCCCCTGCACCACAGAGCACCATAACCGCAACAGCTATACCAGCCTGGGATGGGATTTTCCGGAGGCCACCGCACCTGCCGCACCAGTCACACCAGCCTGATATGGGTTTTCCCGGAGGCCACTGCACCGGCCGCACCAGCCTGGGATGGGAGTAATATCCCCCGGACCACCGAACACCCCCTGTGACCACGCTCCACCAGTGCTGCCGATCTCCGCGGTAAGCTGAACTCAGACTGTAAGACAGACCCTCATTTGACACATTAACTTTTTTCCCTACTTTCCTTCTGAAAATTTGGGGCGCGTCTTATGGTCCAGTGCGTGTTATAGTCCGAAAAATACAATATACTATTTATACTGTGGTGAAATTGATGCCACTTTGGTGGTGTCTGCCAATAGTTTTTGGAAATGTGAACACTCCTGGTTGGGTCTCCTTCATGCGTGTTGCCTGTAGCAGTAGGCCACTGAGACCGTCAAGCCTCCACATCATTGGAGCCAACTACCCGTGTTACTATCCTTAAATTTTTATGACAATAGTAGTCTACAAAACTGATATTTGTGCCACCTGATTGTGAATGAGCATGAAAGCAGGTAGAGGTGTTGCATGTGGTATCAGGGCCTACACCGATCCCTCATTGACCTCATACTGTGGCGTTCAATTGAAAGCTGTAAATGCTGTCCCAGACCCTGGTACCTCATGTCTGGCTGATTTCTCCAGTGCCATGCTACAATTTGTACTCTGGGTGAATTGAGGCCACTTTCCTAGTGTCTGTCCTCATTTGATGTGTTTTGGCAACTTTTGGGGCAATCAGAAGGTGGTGTGCATGCGTTTGTTTTTGCCTCCCATTGACTGTAATGGCGTTAAATCAGCGAGTATTGCAAATTCAGCAATCGTAATCCGACCCGAACATTGAAATATTCGCTCATCTCTATTTAGAACTAGATATGGACATTCTGAATATCTGGTTATGCCTTTTCACCTTAGCAATGCCCCTGCCACCTTTCAGCACTTCATTAATGATGTTTTTCAAGATTTCTTGAATTGATTTGTTGTTGTTTATCTTGATAACGTCCTTAGGGTATGTTACCATGGTCAGTAAATGCTGCGTATTGGACGCTGCGTACAGCCGCAGCGTCCAATCCGCAGCGTCCAGATCTTACAGCATAGTGGATGGAATTTTATGAAATCCCATCTCCACTATGCGTGCAGGGACGCCTCTGGCTTCCCTGCGTAGACGCACATGCGACCCATCTTTCTAGACCGCAGCATGTCTATTTATCTTGCGGAGACGCTCAAGATACTGTAAATATCACCGTCCAATGTATAGGCACAGCCACCATATACATCGGCACAGCCTGCATACCTAATGCTAAAGATAGGGTACGCAGGCCGCATGCCAACGGAGGCGGAGCTGACCGGAGGAGGTGTGGCCGTGGGCAAAGCTCCACGGAGGAAGTCTGCATCCCTCCGCAGCTCCTCCATACGCTAGTGTGAAACTAGCCTAAAGACACTTTTTTACTTCCACATTATTACTAGTCCATCCAAATCCTGAACTGCTGTTTGTTGTCGAAGTAGATGCCTCAGATTCTTCAGTGGGAGCCGTGTTGTCACAGCGACTTGGAGACAAGATGCAGCTTCATCCATTTGCATTCCTTTCTCATACCATGTCGTCTGCAGAAAAGAACTATGACATTGGAAATAAAGAACTTTTAGCTATTGAAGTCACATTTTCTGAATGGAGACATCTTTTGGAAGGGGCCAATCATCCGGTGACTGTCCTTACTGACCACAAAAATTTAAAATTCATCTGTACAGTTAAGAGGTTGTCTGCAAGAACGGCACGTGAAGCCTTGTTTTTCTCCAGGTTTAATTTTATAAATTCTTATTTATGGCCTGGTTCAAGAAATGGCAAGGCTGATGCTCTGTTGAGGATATTTACTGAACCTGGAACTCAGGAGAGGTCTAACACTCATTGTACTATTCTACGTCCCAAATTTTTTGGGGGGAATATTGGACTCCAAATAATTTTTAACAAAGATTAAATATGGATACCAAGCTGACTTTTTTCTTAACCATCCTTCTAAGATCAACGTCGATCTTGGATGCAGAACCATCAAATATATATCCCCGAATCTGCTCGACTTGAAGTTCTCAAACTTGTCCACGATTCTAAACTTGTAGGAGACCTTGGAGTCATGAAAATACAAGAACTACTGTTTAATTCTTTTTGGTAGCCTAATTGTAGGAAGGATGTGAGAAAATATGTTTCCTTCTGTTTTACATGTGGACGGAACAAGATGCCACGATCTTCTCCTCTAGGACTCCTTCAACCTCTTCCAGTTCCATCCAGGCTTTGGAGATCAATCTCAAAGGATTTCATCATGGACCTACCTCCATCTTAAGAAATTACTGTTATCTTTGTTGTGGCTCACAAATATGGCTCATTTTATTTCAACTAAAGTGATTCCTACTGCTGAACAAATCACAGAATTAGTAGCCAAAGAGATATTTAGGCTGCATGGAATTTCTGACAATGTAATTTCTGATAGAGGTGTTCAGTTTACATCAAGATTTTGGAAAAGCTTCTGTACAGCTTTAGTAGTTACCGTCAATTTGTCTACTGCCTTCCACCCACAATCCAATGGCCAGGCTGAAAGACCAAACTGTTGAACTAAAGTACATTCATACAACATACATACATACATATATACTACACTGTAAAAAAATAGTCCCTGGTCTCACTTTATGGCAAAAGCTGCGTGGGAACTTTTTCACACAGCAATGCCAAAAGTGAGACTAGGGACTATTTTTTTTTTACAGTGGCGGAGGGATACAGTGCAGAAGGATACCTACCTCCCGTCATTGGATTCCTAGAGCCCCGTAGAGAGCGGTCGCATCAGCTGATGCTGCTGTTCTCCACGGGAAATCGGCGTGGGACACTCGTGGATTTCTGCAGATCAGGGAGTATATGGCTTGTTTGTTATTTTCATATTTTTTCATAGATGACACTGGCTTCGGGGAACAATGTGACAAGTATTGGTGAGTATGTACTCTATATTATATGTATTGTATGTCTATATGTATGTATTGTATGTATTGTATGAATGTATGAATGTATTGTATGTAGTATGCATGTAGTATGTATGTATGTATGTTGCATGTAGTATATATGTTGTATGTATGTTGTATGTATGTTGTATGTCTGTAGCATGTTGTATGTATGTTCTATGTATGTATGTTGTATGAATGTAGTATGTACTGTATGTATTGTATGAATGTATGTTGTATGTAGTATGTATGTAGTATTTATGTTGTATGTCTGTGGCATGTAGTATATATGTAGTATGAATGTAGTATTTATGTTGTATGTATGTTGTATGTCTGTAGCATGTTGTATGTATGTATGTTGTATGAATGTAGTATATAGTATACATGTAGTATGTATGTTGTATGAATGTAGTATATATGTATGTAGTATGTATGTATGTATGTATGTATGTTGTAGTCCCATCGGTCGATGCCTGCACACACACAAGACCCCCAGCAGGCCCGCACAGACCCCCGGCAGCCAGCACAAGCCCCCGGCAGGCCCATACAGACCCCCCGGCAGCAGGCACAAGCCCCCGGCAGGCCCGTACAGACCCCCGCCAGCCGGCACAAGCCCCCGGCAGGCCCGTACAGACCCCCGGCAGCCGGCACAAGCCCCCGGCAGGCCCATACAGACCCCCGGCAGCCAGCACAAGCCCCGGGCAGGCCCGTACAGACCCCCGCCAGCCGGCACAAGCCCCCAGCAGGCCCGTACTGACCCCCGGCAGCCGGCCCAAGCACCCGTCAGGCCCGTACAGGCCCCCAGCAGCCGGCACAAGCCCCCGGCAGGCCCGTACAGACCCCCAGCAGGCCCGCACAGACCCCGCCCGCATACACAGACACGCACAGTGTCCGCCCACGCACCCGCACCGCCCACACTCTTCCCCCCTCCCGATCTGGATGTGCAAGTAAAGAAAGCGTTTTTTTTCATTCCGATATTTCTGTCCCATTGAATGGGACTTCCGGTATCGGAATCGGCGATACCCGATACTTTTTTGTATCGGGCCGATCCATTCCGATCCGATATTTCTCTATATCGGATGGTATCGCTCAACACTACTGGGTGGACTATTTACAAACAGCAGAATTTGCCTATAATAACCCCAAACACAGTTCTACATCCCAAAGTCCTTTTTTTTGCTAACTATGGTTTGCATTCAAGTATTTATTCCTAATCTTCCATTTAATACTTCAGTTCCTGCTGTTACAGACTTGCAGAGTTGCAGAAAGTTCAGAAAGAACTGAGATGTTACATAAGGCAAGTAGATTACAAAGAAACATCAGATAAAAATCGCAAAGCCCCTCCTACCTTTCTGGTCGGTGACATGGTTTGGCTTTCGGCAAAGAATCTGAAAACGAATGTGCCCTCTTCTAAACTGGGTCAAAAATTCTTAGGACCTTTTCAAATTTCTGCACAAATTAACCCAGTTGCTTTCTGTTTTAGGCTGTGTGCCCACGTAGCGATTTTTAAGTGTTTTTGCCTCGATTTTCGGCGCGAAAACGCTGCGAAAACGTTTAAAAATCGCCCCCCATGCATTCCTATGGCATTCCACACATGCTGTGCTAATGCTGCGCTTTTTTCTGTGGCAGAATCGCATCGCGGAAAAAATCGCAGCATGCTCATTCTTTTGTGCGGAATCGCAAAGAATTGCCGCGATTCCGCACCCATAGGAATGCATGAGAATCGCTTACTTCTCGCATGTGGCTATGCCCACCATGCGGGAAGTTAAGTGTCTCATGTGCGTTTGGTACCCACGGTGTGGAGGAGAGGAGACTGTCCTCCAGGCCCTGGGTACCATACCCCTGTAAAAAAAAGAATAAAAAATAAAAAATCGGGGTATATTTACCTTCCGATGTCCCGCGCTGCATTCCCGGCCTAGCGTTCCCAGTAATGCCTTGCGGCAAGGCCCTGTAATGACGTAGTCTCGCGTGACTCTAGCGGTCTCACGAGATCGCTATAGCAACGCGAGACTACGTCATCACAGGTCTCGCAAGGCATTACTGGGAACGCTGAGGCCCGGGATGGCAGCGCGGGACGCCGGAAGGTAAATATACCCTGATTTTTTTATTTTTTTTAGCATTTTAACATTCTATCTTTTACTATTGATGCCGCATAGGCAGCCTCAATAGTAAAAACCTGGTCACACTTGTCAAACACTATGTTTGACGAGTGTGACCAACCTGTCAATCACTTTCCAAGCGATGCTTCAAATCGCTTGGATAGTGCTTGAATATCGCACGGGAAAATCGCAGCAAAATCGCGATCATAATCGCGGTAAAATCGCGGTGAAATCGCGCGGAAAAAAACGCGCGATTTCTGGGAAGGAGTCCGGTTTTTAGTGAGCGTTTTAAAACGCTACGTGGGCACATAGCCTAAAACTTCCTAACAGCCTGAAAATTTACCTTGTTCCATGTATCCTTGCTCAAACCATTCAGTGAGAACCCGTTTCCAGGAAGAACTCAGCCACCTCTTCCACCAGAAAAAGTCCATGGTAAAGAAGACATTGTGGATAAAATTCTGGACTCTAGAATATTTAGAGGAAGACTACAATATATGGTGCAATACAGGGGTTATGGACTAGATGATGCTTCATTGGATCCAGAGGGCAACTTTCATGCACCCAGGCTTACAAGAGCTTTTCATCAGAGACATCCAGAGGCCACCCTGGAAGGAGGGGGTACTGTCAGGAGTCATACCCAGCTGCTCTTGTGCACCAGACGACAGCTCTTCCCTCTGAGCTATTCAGCTTGCCAGACAGTTCCTTGCTGTCTCAGATACTAGCACCTGTGTTGTTTCTGATTGTTTTCACCCTGTGTTCCTGTTCGGCTCTGCCCTCATTGAACACCCTACTTAAACCTGGCATTGTACTTATTTCCTTGCGAGATTATTGAGCTACCAGCCTTTAGTCAAGCTTCCTTTCACCTGCTTCTTTATTCAAAGCTTATACTGCTGCTTCCGTGTACCGACCCCTGGCTATTCCAGAATACACTACCTGCTGATCTTTTAATCACATTACTTCTCCTGTGTACCGACTCCTTGGATATTCCTGACTATGCTATGTAAGGGTCAGCAATGGCCACAGTCATGGCCGAGGACACCTGGGCTTTTGTGTCCTGACCTCCCCTCACAGAAAAACAATGTTCTCTAGTCAACATACCTGTGTCTCCAGGTCTGTCTCCTTTAGGATCTTCCCTATACCGCAAGGGACCCTCTCCAGGCAACTTTGCATTAATTGAGACACAGTCCACCTCAACTATAACAAGAACATCTTTTCTGGGTTTGTTGCACAGCAAATCCAAAGTCTTCACAGCATAAACAACAGGCTTCAAATTGTATTGTTCCTTCTCTTTCCCTGCACTTCCCATGCGGGTACATGGCACGTACCGGGGTTGGACCATCCAAGACGCATCCTCAGAGTCCTCCCTGTTCAGCTGTGCTACAGTTAGATGGTTCTCTGCCTGCTTCGCTTCAGACAATAGATTATCCGTACCCGAAGTCAGTTGCCACATGGCGAGCGACCTGCCCTTCTGCGCTGCCTCCCATGGTGCCAAGCATTCTCTCGGTCCAGACTCAAAACATCTAAGTATTTTCCTTCAGCCGTTTTGCCCCGGCTCTGAAGGCATCAGTCCAAGTGATGAGTTGCCACATCCTAAAGTCACTGGTGTCTTCCTGCTGCACAAGCCTGCTGTTTTAAATGGCTGGGCTCCTATCTTAAACGTTGCAGAGCTGCTGCTTCCGCAAGGGCCTATAGCCCTTGTGTACGGCTTGGGCACTCAGGCACTTCTCTGCGTTGGCCCCAGGGTATTAGCCCCCTGGGCAGTGAGGGCTCTCTGGCCCCAACTGGGCTCCTTCAGCAACCTAGCACGACTACTGGAAAACAGGAAATGTTCCTCTCTTAGCTCACAGCAAGCCCCTTCTAAATTAACTATTTCCTATACTATATTGCTAAATCTCTATCTTACACTACACATCTAACTGGGAACTACATATCCTATAATACCAGCATCTATTGGCCAATAATAGTAACTACACTTACCCTGTCATTATATACAGTTGGTAATATGGTAATACTCTTGACTGTGTAGCAGTACCAATAAAGCAGCTAATGGTAATACACCTAATGGTGTAGCAATACCAATACATATTTTACAAACGTATTTTCCATCCCCTTACAGCTACCTGCCGGTGCTGCCCCTAGTGGTTGCAAAACCACTACTTCAACCCAGGTCAGTCCATAACACTACTTGTGCCCCAGTACAAGAGTGTCTTATGTTTTTATAAATTTGTGAAACTGTTCTAATGAATAAGTGGTAAGTTCTATGGTTAACAGAGTTCTACCTTGGGTGATAAAGGGGGTAAACTAATTTAAATTTCTCAGCCTCCTTCTTAGGAATGACACATAAAGGATAAATCTGCAAATTTGGAAAATGTAGGGCAATACAGGGAGCAGACCAGTTAATCAATTTCAGATTACTAGTACTAGAAAAATATATATACAAGGCATAAATAAACTGGATAAAAATAAAAGGACACTTTCTCCGTTTTTAAAATATAGATCAAACCAGGACAGGCTCTCTAAAACGCACAGTTGCATCCTCTGAGAGGGTTGACATTGGGACACAAACACAGCTTTGGGAAGAATAGACTCTAGTTCAAGAGACGCACAAAAGATGTAATGCAGGATGTTTGCAAAGTCAAATTCTGAATGTAAGCTGCAAAATTATATTCATGGTTAGAGTCCTTTATACTTCCAATATTTGCATTCTTTTATGCTTTGTTCTCTTACATTGTTCGCAAAAACAAATACAAGCTACTGCAAAGGTTTCTTCATTTCCATAACTATGAGACAGCCCTGCCCTCTACCTATTCCATGAAAGCTTTCAGCATTAAAGGATACCTATCATGTGGCATTTTTTGTATATCTTATTCCGCCATAAACATGCTGAAGATCAGTGTGGATTGTTCAAAAGACTGCTCACAGCAAGCAGCAGCTACTGAGTCACAGACAAAGAGGTACATGGGCTCAATATTAAGCTTGTGGGTCCTACTGCCCTGACCATGCACTTATGCACAAGCTGAGCACTGTTTAAAGTGAGCACTTGTAAGCTATATTTTGACAAATGTTTGAGGATATCAGAACCCAGTCCCACATCGATGTGCGGTACATTTACCTGGAATAACTTTTTTTTTTAAAAAATGTAAAATGATGGTTACACTTTACAAAACGGAAGGTTAAACTTATAAAACCTTAAAATTGTCCTTTTGTGCTGCTAATTGATTAAAAAAATAATAAAAAATCCTATCGGTAACTGAATTCCAAAATTCCATGACAGCAGGCAGAAGAGAAGATTCACTTACCTGACAGGCTATGTTCCCACAATCCAGAATGAGCAGCGCTTTGGACAATGAACCGTGCATTCAATACATTCTATTGATTACATTAGCGTCTCCGCAAGACATATTGACATGCTGCGGTCCTGAAAGACGCCCCTCATGTTATTTTCCCCGGGTGATCCACAGGTGCACATAGTTGCATAGTGGACATGGGATTTCAAGAAATCCCATCCATTATGCTGTAACACACCTGGACCACGATGTGAATTACCTGTATGACAGACTCCTCGCTATTGATGGACTACACCTCAACAAACCTGGGAAACACACATTTGACAGAAGACTTGCTACACTCATCAGGAGGACGTTAAACTAGAAGAAGAGTGGATGGCAAGAAAAACCTTAGACTCGAACATGAAACTAGAAAATATACTGATGAAGGATATGAGGTGCGGCAAAGAAGACTCAAGACAACATACTCGGAAGGAAGGTAAGAAAATTTCTAAAACAATCCACAGGGAGAAGATTGCCACAAAACAAAATCCTCTAAACTGCATGCTCGCAAACGCCAGAAGTCTGACAAACAAGATGGAAGAACTAGAAGCAGAAATATCTACAGGTAACTATGACATAGTGGGAATAACCGAGACATGGTTAGATGAAAGCTACGACTGGGCAGTTAACTTACAGGGTTAGGCTATGTGCACACGTTGCGGAACTCCTGCGGAAGTTACCGCGGGAATTCCGGAATTCCATTCCACGGGAAAACCGCATTTTTAATTCCCGCGATTTTCCCGCGGAAAAACTAAGGATTTGCAAGCGTAATTAGCTTGCAGAATGCTAGCATTTTCCAAGCGATCTGTAGCATCGCTTGGAGAACTGATTGACAGGTTGGTCACACTCGTCAAACACAGTGTTTGACGAGTGTGACCAACTTTTTACTATTGAGGCTGCCTATGCAGCATCAGTAGTAAAAAGATCTAATGTTAAAAATGATAAAAAAAATAAAAAATCGTGTTTTTCTCACCTTCCAACGTCCCGCACAGCGTCCCCGATCATCGCGATGCTCCCGTTCCCAGTAATGCATTGTGAGACCTTTGATGACATAGTGGCCTCGCGATACTGTAGCAGTCTCGCGAGACAGCTACGTCATCACAGGTCCTTGCCACAAGGCATTACTGGGAACGGGAGTTGGCGGGAGCATCGGTAAGGCTGCGCGGGACGCCGGAAGGTGAATATAACCCGATTTTTTATTTTAATTCTATTTTTCACAGGGATATGGTACCCACAGCCTGAAGGAGAGTCTCCTCTCCTCCACCCCCTGGGTACCATCCGCAAATGTTCTGCTTACTTTTCGAATGGTGGGAACAGCCACATGCTTAAAGTAAGCAGAAGAATGCATTCCTATGTGGGCGGAATCGCAGCGATTCCGCAAAATAATGAGCATGCTGCGTATTTTTCCGTGATGCGATTCCGCCACGAGAAAATCCGCAGCATTAGCACAGCATTGCGGAATCCCATAGGAATGCATGGGATGCTATTTTATTGCATTTTCACAGCAAAATCGCGCTTTAAAAACCGCTGCGAAAACGCGAAAAAACCGCAACGTGTGAACACAGCCTTACAGTCTGTTTAGAAAGGATCGTAAAAATCAGAGAGGAGGAGGGGTTTGTCTTTATGTAAAGTCTTGTCTAAAGTCCACTTTAAGGGAGGATAATAGCGAAGGGATTGAGGATGTCGAGTCTATATGGGTCGAAATACATGGAGGGATTTTAAAATAGTAACAAAATTCTCTTTGGGGTCTGTTACAAACCCCCAAATATAACAGAAATCATGGAAAGTCTACTACTAAGGAGGTTAGATGAAGCTGCAACCCATAAGGAGGTCCTTGTTATAAAGGACTTTAACTACCCGAATATTTTACTGGGAAACAGACGTGCAAAATCCTTAAAGGCAACAGGTTTCTGCTAATAACCAATTGGTGCAGAATCCAACCAGACGTCCAGCACTTTTAGACCTAATACTATCTAATAGACCTGACAGAATAACAAATCTGCAGGTCGTCGGGCATCTAGGAAATAGCGACCACAATATTGTACAGTTTCACTTGTCTTTCGCTAGGGGGACATGTCAGGGAGTCACAAAAACACTGAACTTTAGGAAGGCAAAGTGTGACCAGCTTACAGATGCCCTTAATCTGGTTGACTGGGACAATGTCCTCAGAAATAAGAATACAGAAAATAAATGGGAAATGTTTAAGAACATCCTAAATAGACACTGTAAGCGGTTTATACCTTGTGGGAATAAAAGGACAAGAAATAGGAAAAACCCAATGTAGCTAAACAAAGAAGTAAGAGGGGCAATTAACAGTAAAAAGAAAGCATTTATACTACTAAAGCAGGATGGCAAAAAAACTATTGGGAGAAAAATACTTCATCTAAAAAACTAAATTAAAGCTGCCAAAAAGGAAACAGAGAAGCACTTTGCTAAGGAGAGCAAAGTCCCCGTCACACGCAGCGATCTCGCTAGCGAGATCGCTGCTGAGTCACACGTTTCGTGACGCAACAGTGATCTCACCAGCGAGATCGCTGTGTGTGACACTTACCAGCAACCAGCCCCCCGCTGGGTATCGCTGATCATCCTGGAATGGCCAGGGCATTTTTTTGATCGCTGGTCTCCCACTGGCCAGCACGCATCGCTGCGTGTGGCAGGCGGGAGACCAGCGATCAGCGAGCTGGAGCTGGTAACCAAGGTAAACATTGGGTTTCTAAGCGCCGCGCTTAGAAACCCGATGTGTACCTTAGTTACCAGCGCGCTGGTGCAGGGAGCTGGTAACCAAGGTACACATCGGGTTTCTAAGTGCTGCGCGCCGCTTAGAAACCCGATGTGTACCTTGGTTACCAGCTTCCTGCACCAGCGCGCTGGTAACTAAGGTACACAGTGGGTAACTAAGCGACGTGCGTCGCTTGTTACCTGCGTGCCGCTGTCCTGATTGCTGGTGAAGCTGCCTGTTTGACAGTTCACCAGCGATCATGTAGTGACACACCAGCGATCCTGACAAGGTCATATCGTTGTCGGGATCGCTGGTGAGTCGCTATGTGTGACAGGGCCCTAAGACTAATCCCAAACTGTTCTTCAATTATATCAATTGTAAAAGAATCAAAAGTGAAAGTGTAGGCTCCTTAAAAAATTGTAAGGAAAGAATGGTTGTAGATGACGAGGAAAAAGCTAATATATTAAACACCTTCTTCTCCACGGTATTCGTGGTGTAAAATGAAATGATAGGTGAAATGCCGAGAGACAAAGAAAACCCTATATTAAGGGTCACCAATCTAACCCATGAAGATGTGCGAAACCGGCTAAATAAGATTAAAATAGATAAATCTCCGGGTCCAGATGGCATACACCCACAAGCACTAAGAGAACTAAGTAATGTAATATTATTTCTTATATTTAGAGGCTCTATAGCGATGGGGTCTGTTGCACAGGACTGGCACATGGCAAATATGTTACCAATTTTCAAAAAGGGCTCTAATAGTGAACCTGGAAATTATAGGCCAGTAAGTCTAACCTCTATTGTTGGTAAAATATTTGAAGGGTTTCTGAGGGATGTTATTCTGGATTATCTCAATGAGAATAACTCTAACTCTATATCAGCATGGGTTTATGAGGAATCGCTCCTGTCAAACCAATCTAATCAGTATTTATGAAGAGGTAAGCTATAGACTGGACCAAGGTAAGTCATTGGATGTGGTATATCTTGATTTTTCCAAAGCGTTTGATACCGTGCCACACAAGAGGTTGGTATACAAAATGAGAATGCTGGGTATGGGGGAAAATGTGTATAAATGGGTAAGTAACTGACTTAGTGATAGAAAGGAGAGGGTGGTTATAAATGGTATATTCTCTAACTGGGTCGCTGTGACCAGTGGGGTACCGCAGGGGTCAGTGTTGGGACTTATTCTCTTCAAAATATTTATTAATGATCTGGTAGAAGGTTTACACGGTAAAATAAAGATATTTGTGGGTCGCCCTCCCAGGGCTGTGGGGTACTTGGTACCGGGCCGGTGTCAGTGGGATGTGTCACGGCAGCGATGACCCGGACCGTGGCCCTGGGTGCCCAAGTAATGGGGGAATGTAGTTAATGGAATGAAATAGTTTGTGACGCCACCTGTGGTGTTCGGCAAGTGAGATGTTAAGCCGACGCTGCATGCAGATCCACTGGGAATGATGGTAGGGTGCAGCAAAGGTGTAAAAGCTCCCCACAGGTGAAGCTGTAGTCCCAGGGCAGTGTAGAAGTGGTTGGCACGGGGATGTAGCAGTGCCGTAAGGGTAGGAAGCAGACAACACACAGCAGGGTGCAATTTCTGTACCTTTACTTGATAACTGCAGTCCAGGGTCCTGATTACAGATGGTAACGGAGCAGGCTAGCCTGAAAGCAATTTAGGGATTCTCTCTCAGCAGATGGGCTGTACAGTCTCCTTCCTAGCGCTTGTTTGAATGAAGTACTCCAAGTACTGAGTTACACTGAAGTTCCTCCTGTCAGATGTTCCCAAGAACCTTACTTGCACGGCAGACAGCTGTAGCCTTTCTCGGGGACTCCTCTCTCTTGAGTCCTGGCTCACTATCCAAGCTGCTGTTGTGCCCTCAAGTCTTAGATGGGAGTAGGGCATTTACTGCCTCCTACTCCTCTGGTGTCTGTTGCAGGACCGTTAGTATCCGTACAACCATGGAGACCAGGCTCCAGTTCATGAGCTATCACTGCGAGGGAGCTCTCCTTTCGTAGCTCAACCTCCAACTTCTCTCTACATGTCTGCACACTTCTCCCTCTGCAGACTAACTAACCACTCCTTCCTCTTGGCCCTTAGAGCGCACTCCTCCCCTTAATTCCGGTTCAGAGCTCCCCCTGCTGGCCTGGAGTGGAACTGTGTTGCATGTATGGATTGACTGCGAGAGAGACCCATCATTGCCTCCAAGCCTGGCATTACCCTCCCCTGGAGGAAGGCAAAGCCACTGTGGCGGCCATACTCCTGTGGGCGCCACATTTGCAGATGATACAAATCTATGTAAAGCAGTCAGTGCAAGAGAAGATAGTATTCTGCTACAACTGGATCTGGATAAGTTGGAAACTTACACAAACAGAAAAAAAGGTGTAGAGAAAAAGGGAGCTGAAAAAACTCTCAATAAATAAGAATTAGCAGCAAGGATATCAATATGAAAAAAGACAGATAAAATGAGAAAAGGAAAAATTATAGGAAAATATTATGGTTATAATAACACAATTTATATTGCACACTATCTAAATCATTTGTATCGACAACTTGCAGGTAACCAAAAAACAACACGTCTGAAAGCAAACTCCTATATAGGAATACGTGCAGACAATAGCCTGTAGTACCTGATGAATTATCAAAAATCTATACTACAAAAGTGGCAAATAAAACTATTACTTCAATCCCATTTAGATGTAATATTCAAAATTCTTATCAAGAATGCGACTAACCCGGCAAAGCCGGCTATTATGGGCCTCGCGATGGCCGACTATGGGTCTTTATCTCCTAAAGTCAACTTATCCTTCCGGAGGCCCTTCGGTGTCGCTGGTGCGTCTGCTTTGGCGTCGCGGATGTGGCTGCTTTGATGCCGCTGCTGCTAAGTTCAGCTGCTGAAAAATGGCCGTGACCCCTGGGTGTCTCAGCACCCAGGAGGAGTTGGGGCACAACAGGCCCTAAAGGATCTTTGCTGTTGGGGCGCAACAAGCCCTGAAGTAATCCTGCAGCTGGGGCACAACAGGCCCTGTAGGATCTGTGCCGTTGGGGCGCAACAGGCCCTGGAGTATTCCTGAAGCTGGGGGCACACTAGGCCCTGAAGATTCTTTGCCGTTGGGGGGCAACAGACCCTGGGGTAATCCTGAAGCTGGGGGCACAACGGGCCCTGAAGTAATCCTGCAGCTGGGGGGGCAACAGGCCCTGCAGTAGTCTTATGTGGAGATGACCCCCTGTAAATACAGCGGGGTAGGACTTTCAGAAAGTCTTATCAGGCTCCCGTGTCAAAGAGAGGTTGTGTCGCAGTTTCCAGAAGTGACCGTTAGCAGGCCTACGCTAAGGGTTCCTCTGTAGGCGGGGAGTAGGCCTCAACTGCCGACTGTGACGGGATGGCGTACACTGCCGTCGGTGATGAAGAGGCCGCAGCCGCGGGCTGAGGCAGGGAGGAAGTGGGAAAGTCGCCACGGCGGGCTGATGTGAAATCTCAGCGGCGGTTCGGGGTCGCGTACCAGCCGCACCAGAGCGAGCAACAGCGGTAATGGCTGTGGCTGACCGTGGGTCGGGAGCGGCCTTGGATTCGTGTAAAGCACAAGTCTCTTGTCGGTGAGTTCGTCGCTTACCCTCCACAGACCCCCGACGGTCTCGCCGTGGAGCAACGTCGGTTAAGCCGCCTCTTTCTCTCCTCCACGGCTTCCTGTCTCTTGTCAGCCTCTCTGCCAACTGAACTCTCAGCGCGCTCCCTGCTCCTTTTATCCTCGCCCCGACCCCTGTTGCTCTGTCACCTCCAGTTGTGCCTTCTCCTTCATTGCCCCCCGGTACCGTTCCTTCAGAAACCCAGATGGCGGCCCCCCTGGTTCTGGCACAGACACTCTATAGGAGTCCTCCTTCCCACAGCTGCATAAATACAGAGTCAAAACCGTAGCAATTCCTGAATGTGGGAACGTTCCCACATAGGATAACTTGTTACAAGTTTTAGGACTTCCCCATTATCCTTAGTGAAGATTATAATGATAGGAGGCTATCTTTGTTTTTATAAGCTTTTAAACATTGGCGCAAATAGGGTCCGATTGGTTGAGGTGTAAAATTTGAACCTGGATCCCCACCTGCATGTTAGATCCTTTAAAAACATGTGTGTTCACCCCCCATGTAATAATGTCCCCATCCTGGGCCCCTATATTTAATAATGTCCCCCATCCTGAGCCACTTCCTAGTATAATGTTCCTTATCCTGGCCCCATCCTGAAATAAAGTAACCCATCCTAGGCCCCATCCTGTAATACTGCTGGGTCGCCCCTCACACCCAGGGCAGCGGGGTACTCGGTACCGGGCCGGTGTCAGGGGGAATGTGTGTCACAGCAGCAGTGACCCGGTCCGTGGCCCCGGGCGCCCAATATCAATGGCGGTGATGTTAATGGTGTTAAAGTTTATTAGAATAGTTTGTGACGCCACTCGTGGTGTTTGGCAAGTAAGATATTGAGCCAACGCTGCGTGCAGATCCACTGGGATTGATGGTGTGGTGCAGCAAAGATAGTGTAGCTACCCACAGGTGGAGCTGTAGTCCCAGGGCAGTGTAGGTGCAATGGACGAGGAGAGGCGCAGAATGGTATAGATGTTGTTACCCAGATGTGGCGGTGCTGGAATAACTGGAGGACACCAGAGTATGCGGTTCCAAAGCTTTACTCACTGTTTGCAGTTCACACAACTGCCTGCCTCCGTACTGTGTTCTTCGGGTCAGGGCCCCAGCCAACCTCCAGGCAGGATAGGATTCTCCCCTCCACACTCCGCCAATATGTACCTTACTGAACGACTCCTCCAATGCGCCTTTAGGTGCGAAGCACTCCAGTACTTAGTTACCCTGGAATGTCTCTCTCTAGGTGTTCCTAGTCTCTACTTGTATGACAGACAGCTGTAGCCTGCTTCAGGGACTCCTCTCTGCGTCCCGGCTCACTATCCAGTTGCTGTTGTGTCCCAAGTCTATGATGGGAGTAAGGCGTTAGTGGCTCACTACTCCTCCGGTGTCTGTTGCAGGACATAAAGATCCAATCAACTTCGGGGACCGGGCCCCGGCCTTTGCGCTCTGGACTGGAAGGGTTCTCTCATTTTCTCAACCTGCTTCCCACCGTCCTTCTATTCTCCTTCGTTCCGATCTGTTCTATCTCTCTCATGGAATCTGTAGTCTCCAGTCTACGTCTCTTTCTCCTTCTCTTCCTTCCCGTGCCAGGTGGCTCAGGTCACTGAGGCAGCTGCAGCACTCCTTCCTCCATCCCTCTTCCAGGGATCCTCACTCCTGTCTGAGTGACTTCCTACTCTGGGACTCACCCCAGACTGATCTGAAATCCTACACCTTCCTTCTCTTCTATAGCTAACTCCACCCGACTCCCCAGCACCTCTCGTGTTACGAAGCCATGGACCACAAAAGGCACCCTATGACCTTTCCAGCATAAAGCATGGATGGGTCCCTGCTGAACTATCCTGTGTGTGGGGTGCAGGTGATGGAATGTGAAAGGGAGTTCCCAGCCTACCTGGATGGTGGGGCACCACACCTTAGGAGAAGGTGCTGTACCTCTGTGGCGACTGAAGCCTCAGGGGTGCCACATACCCCCCGTTAAACACAGCACGTCCGCGGGCTGCAAGACAACAAAACTACAATACAGGAACACACAAAAATTTTAAATGCTGTTTAACAATACTTATCTAATCTTCCTAATGTAGGAGGTACATTTCTTAAATGTTACAAACAGGCTAACTTCCTATCTTAGTATCAAAAATTTTCTTTAAGTGCAATTCCTAGTTCAGAGTGCAATTATTCTTTCTCTCTCTCTACTGGATGCAAGACACTGACCATCTGTACTTGGCCTGTCACCTGTCACTTTCAATTCTTTATTCAATTCTCACATTCTATCTCAAAACTTTTCTAATTTTCTGTATCAAACATGCTTTAAAAGACATTTACTTTTCATAAGACACAACATTATCACATACGTCATCATAAAACATTCAAAGATTCTTGCAAAGTGCTGAACACTGCTCCCAGCCAGGATTTCTTGCAGTGTCCCTTGAGGTAGACATTATTCTTCGAAAAGTGTCCATTCAAAAACATCATCTTCGCAAAGTGTCTTTGTGGAACCATTATCTTCACAAAAGGGTCCTATATGTAAAACCAAGAAAGGGCACCTAAAGAGGTGCAAACTATTTACAATAAAAGTTTGGGCTCATACTGCGTTCATGATCTCCTCAGTTCCAAATGTAGAAAAACGCTGCCAATCAAAAGCAGGGCAACAAAAGTGCTACCGGAAAAACATGATAGCAAAAAAACAGAAAAAGGCACAACTGGTGCAAACAAACCCTCCTGGCCTGGGTAACGAGATTTGAAAAATTATTTCTTAATGCTAATCCCCTCCTGGGGTTCTGGAAGCTGAACTAGAACTGTTCTCAGAGGTGGTATCTTCGTGATTCTGGCTTCTTGCCAAAGGGTCTTGAAGCTGTGGCAAATGGAACCCATAATGTATCTCAACGCCCATCAACTGTTCTCCCTCAATAGGTGGTTCCACTGTTCTGGCACGAGGTCTAGCTCCTTGGGCCTCTGCAGCTTGCCGGCTCTGACAGGCCACTATCTGGGGACTTGGCAGTGAAGGAATCCTAAAATCACTGTCCCAAAACGATCCAAACCCCCTTCTGGCCTGTAGATGTCGAATCGGGCACGCCGGCTCCAACCGTACCCCCACCAGCCTGGTCCTCCTCCTCCCCATCAACCCATCAGGAAGGCTGGTGTATATACCTGGGAGTTCCCAGTGGTGCGGTCTCTGCTCCGGTGCAGGCGTGGTGGTAGCGGGTGCTGCCCGGTGAGATGTCGGGGATGGCGGTGGAGCCAATAGCAGCTCCGGTTCCGCAGGGATCGCTGGCGGGACCTGCGCAGGACCTCTCTTCTTCCGCTTCAGCTCCCTGGGCTGTGTACAACTCCTCTGGTATCAGCGGCAAAGAAGGGACAGAGTACGCTACTGGTGGCATGGCAGCAGCTCAAAGCTCCGTGGGGTCTGCCAGGAAAAGATCCTGTGCAGCAGCGGCGGGTACTGGTGTCGCGAGTACCGCAGGTGTAGGCCACTCCTGGGCACGCTGCCGGCTCAGTCTTCCCAAGGCCTCCTGCCTCAGCCGCAGCCAGGTGGTCAGCGTGACTATTTCTTCTTCCAAATGCCGGAAATTCATCTCGCGGATCAGGTTGGAGCCGTCAGCCATGGTGATCCATTTCCCCGCGCTCCGCAGGCTGTCTTCCCTCACTCTCCAAAATGGCGTTCTGGCGTTCTTCTTCCTGCCTCGGCCCCTTTCCCGCCACTGGCTTCTTCTGCCCCTCCTTCCGGGGGCGGCGTCTTCTTCACGCGCCTCCATACCAAGCCAGTATGCGTACCCCTCGGGGGGTGGCCCATTTTACAGTCTATTAAATTTGGTCTTTTGCACATTTTCAAAAGTTGTAAATACAAGGCACACAGAACCCGATGGCATCGGGTCTCGTCCTCCTGTTCGTGACGCCAAAATTGGGTCGCCCCTCACACCCAGGGCAGCGGGATACTCGGTACCGGGCCGGTGTCAGGGGGAATGATTGTCACAGCAGCGGTGACCCGGTCCGTGGCCCCGGGCGCCCAATATCAATGGCGGTGATGTTAATGGTGTTAAAGTTTATTAGAATAGTTTGTGACGCCACCCGTGGTGTTTGGCAAGTAAGATGTTGAGCCAACGCTGCGTGCAGATCCACTGGGACTGATGGTGTGGTGCAGCAAAGATGGTGTAGCTCCCCATAGGTGGAGCTGTAGTCCCAGGGCAGTGTAGGTGCAATGGACGAGGAGAGGCGCAGAATGGTATAGATGTTGTTACCCAGATGTGGCGGTGCTGGAATAACTGGAGGACACCAGAGTATGCGGTTCCAAAGCTTTACTCACTGTTTGCAGTTCACACAACTGCCTGCCTCCGCACTGTGTTCTTCGGGTCAGGGCCCCAGCCAACCTCCAGGCAGGATAGGATTCTCCCCTCCACACTCCGCCAATATGTACCTTACTGAACGACTCCTCCAATGCGCCTTTAGGTGCGAAGCACTCCAGTACTTAGTTACCCTGGATTGCCTCTCTCTAGGTGTTCCTAGTCTCTACTTGTATGACAGACAGCTGTAGCCTGCTTCAGGGACTCCTCTCTGCGTCCCGGCTCACTATCCAGTTGCTGTTGTGTCCCAAGTCTATGATGGGAATAAGGCGTTAGTGGCTCACTACTCCTCCGGTGTCTGTTGCCGGACATAAAGATCCAATCAACCTCGGGGACCGGGCCCCGGCCTTTGCGCTCTGGACTGGAAGGGTTCTCTCTCTTTCTCAACCTGCTTCCCACAGTCCTTCTATTCTCCTTCGTTCCGATCTGTTCTACCTCTCTCATGGAATCTGTAGTCTCCAGTCTACGTCTCTTTCTCCTTCTCTTCCTTCCCGTGCCAGGTGGCTCAGGTCACTGAGGCAGCTGCAGCACTCCTTCCTCCATCCCTCTTCCAGGGATCCTCACTCCTGTCTGAGTGACTTCCTACTCTGGGACTCACCCCAGACTGATCTGAAATCCTACACCTTCCCTCTCTTTTATAGCTAACTCCACCCGACTCCCCAGCACCTCTCGTGTTACGAAGCCAGGGACCACAAAAGGCACCCTATGACCTTTCCAGCATAAAGCATGGATGGGTCCCTGCTGAACTATCCTGTGTGTGAGGTGCAGGTGTTGGAATGCGAAAGGGAGTTCCCAGCCTACCTGGATGATGGGGCACCACACCTTAGGAGAAGGTGCAGTACCTCTGTGGCGACTGAAGCCTCAGGGGCGCCACACTGTCATTTTGGCCCATCTATTTAGTAATGTTCTCCATCCTGGGTCCCTTCTTGTAGTAATTTCTTGCGTTCTTCTGAACCACATGTTAGTTAGAAACGAGTGATTCTTTTTACCTTCCTGCTCTACCATGACATACGACATTCTCTTCCATGGCTGGTTGAGAAGTCAGCAGCTTACTTCGGCGTGCCCGCCAACAGCAGCTAATGACATCGTGAAAGAAGCAGGCACAAACATGACACACTCTTCCTGATGAAGAAATAACGAAACATGCGTTGGGACAGCAGGGACACCATAGCAAGCAGCCATCTACAGTGGGGAAAATAAGTATTTGCTACGCTGCCAATTTTGCAAGTTTTCCTACCTACAAAGAATGGAGAGATCTGTCATTTTTATCATAGGTACACCTCAACTGAGGCAGAATCTAAAAAAATTCCATAAAATCACATTGTGTGATTTTTACATAATTATTTTGCATTTTATTGCATGAAATAAGTATTTGATACAATAGAAAAACAGCTTAATATTTGGTACAGAAACCTTTGTTTGCAATTACAGAGGTCAGGTGCTTTCTGTAGTTCTTGAACAAGTTTGCAGACACAGGGATTTTGGCCCACTCCTCCATAGACATCTTCACCAGATCTTTCAGGTATTGGGGCAACATTGAATTTCAGCTCCCTCCAAAGATTTTCTATTGGGTTCAGGTCTGGAGACTGGCTAGGCCACTCCTTGACCTTGAAATGCTTCTTATAGAACCACTCCTTAGTTGTCCTGGCTGTGTGTTTCGGGTCATTGTCATGCTGGAAGACCCAGACAAGACCCATCTTCAATGCTTTTACTCATGTAAGGAGGGTGTTGGCCAAAATCTCGTGACACATGACCCCATTCATCCTCCCTTCAATACGATGCAGTCGTCCTGTCCCCTTTGCAGAAAAGCACCGCCAAAGTATGATGTTTACTCCGCCATGCTTCATGTTTGGGTGTTCTTGGGATTTTACTCATCCTTCATCCTCCTCCAAACACAGTGAGTGGCGTTGATACCAAAAAGTTCTATTTTGGTCTCATCTGACCACATGGCTTTTTCCCATGCCTAATCTGAATCAGCCAGACGGTCATTGGAAAACTTCAAACAGGCCTGGACATGTGCTGGCGTGAGCATTGGGACCTTATGAGCCTTGCAGGATTTTAATCCATGACGGCGTAGTGTATTATTAATGGTAATGTTTGAGACTCTGGTCCCAGCTCTCTTACAGTCATAGACCAGGTCATCCCATGTAGTTCTGGGCTGATTCCTGACCTTTTCAGAATCATCCTTACCCCACGAGGCGAGTACTTGCATGCAGCCCCAGACCGAGGAAGATTCAGTCATCTTGTGTTTCTTCCATTATCTAGAAATTGCGCCAACAATTGTTGCCTTTTCACCAAGCTACTTGCCTATTGTCCTGTAGCCCATCCCAGCCTTGGGCAGGTCTACAATTTAGTCCCTGGTGCCATTAGACAGCTCTTTGGTCTTGGCCATGGTGAAGAGGTTGGAGTGTGTCTTTTATACATGTAACAAGTTCAAACAGGTGCAATTAATACAGGTAATGAGTTCAGAGTAGGAGGGCTTCTTAAAGAAAAACAACCAGGTCTGTGAGAGCAAGAATTCTTGCTGGTTGGTAGATGATCAAATACTTATTTCATGCATTTTAGTTATTTAACCCCCGAGGGTGGTTTGCACGCTAATGACTGAGCCAATTTTTACAATTCTGACCACTGTCTCTTTATGAGGTAATAACTCTGGAACCCGGTGATTCTGAGATTGTTTTCATGTGACATATTGTACTTCATGATAGTGGTAAAAAATGTTTGATATGACTTGCGTTTATTTGTGAAAAAAACAGAAATTTGGTGAAAATTTTGAAAATTTCACAATTTTCCAACTGTGAATTTTCATGCCAATAAATCACAGAGATATGTCACACAAAATACTTAATAAGTAACATTTACGACAAGTCTACTTTACATCAGCACAATTTTGGAACCAAATATTTTTTTTGTTAGAAAGATATAAGGGTTAAAATTTGAATAACGATTTCTCATTTTCACAACACCATTTTATTTTTACGGACCACATCACATTTGAAGTCAATTTGAGGGGTCTATATGATGGAAGATTACCCAAAAGTGACACCATTCTAAAAACTGCACCCTTCAAGGTGCTCAAAACCACATTCAAGAAGTTTATTAACCCTTCAGGTACTTCACAGTAAGTTTTGGGATGTTTAAAAAAAATGAACATTTTAACTTTTTTTCACAAAAAAATTTACTTCAGATACAAATTTTTTAATTTACCAAGGGTAACAGGAGAAATTGGACCCCAAAAGTTGTTCTGAAATTTGTCCTGAGTACGTTGATACCCTATATGTGCGGGTAAACCATTGTTTGTGCTCATGGCAGAGCTCGGAAGGGAAGGAGTGCCATTGTACTTTTTCAACGCAAAATTGGCTGGAATTGAGATCAGACACCATGTCATTTTTGGAGAACCCCTGATGTGCCTAAACAGTGGAAACCCCTCACAAATGACACCATTTTGGAAACTAGACCCCCCAAGGAACTTATCTAGGTATGTGGTAAGAACTTTGAACCCCCAAAGGCTTCACAGAAGTTTATAATGTAGAGCTGTGAAAATAAAAAAAAATCATATTTTTTCCACAAAAATTGATCTTTTTGCCCTCAATTTTTTTATTTTACCATGTGTAACAGGAGAAATTAGACCCCAAAAGTTGTTGTGCAATTTCTCTTGAGTACGCCGATACTCCATATGTAGGGGAATATTACTTTGGAGGCACAGTGCAAAGCTCAGAAAGGAAGAGGTGCCAAAGTTCAGATTTTGCTGGAATGGTTTGAGGGTGCCATGTCACATTGGCAGAACCTCTGAGGTTCCAGACCAACAGAAACCCCCTATATGTGAACTCATTTTATAAACTACACTCCCCAATGAATTCATCTGGGGTGCAGTGATCATATTAACACCACATGTGCTTCACAGAATTTTATGCCACTGAGCGGTGAAGAAAAAATTACATTTTAACCATTAAAATGTTGTTTTAGCCACAAGTTTTTAATTTTTCTAAGGTCTAATAGGAATTTTTTTTTACATCAAACTGATGTCCATGTTTTCCTAAGTGTGCCAATGCCCTACATGTAACCGGGAAATATTTTTCTGGCACAGTGCAAAGCCAGCAATTTTACTGTTATGGTTTGCAGGTGCCATGACCCACTGGGAGAGCCCATTAGGTGCCAGAACAGCAGAACCCCCCATAAGTGACCCCATTTTAGGAACTACACCTCTCAATGAATTCATCTAGGGGTGTAGTGATCATATTGACGCCATGAGTGTGTCACAGAATTTTATACCATTGGTCAGTGAAGACAAAATAACTACATTTTTACCACCAAAATTTTGTTTTAGCCCCAGATTTTACATTTTCACTCAAGAAGTGGGTAAAAATGGCACCAAAATTTGTTCCACAATTTCACGGATTGTGGCAATACCCCATATGTGGCTGTACAGTACTATTTAGCCATACGGAGAGACTCGGGAGGAACGTAGCGCTATTTCCCTATTCAAGTGAATGGGTCTGTGCACATGTCAGTGTGTTTCCACGGACCATGTGTCAGTGGACAAAACACACTGGCACGTCCGTTTTTTAATGTCAGCACGGGCCACAAAACCTCCAGCACATGTGCACACGCATAACACACATGGATGTCATCCATGTGACATGCATCGGCGCAGGAGAAGAAGCGTTACAGTAAGCACTGTTCCCCGGCATCGGGTGCTGAACACGACTCTCATCATTCTCCCCTGCTCTGCCAGCGATCAGCGCGAGCAGGGGAGAATTATGAGAGTTACATTTAAGTGATAAAAGAGACAGCAGATGGTGGCTGAAGGGACTATTACTTCCATCAGCCTACCCCTGCTGCTGCTAATAACAGTGACAGCAGGAGCGGCTATTCATCAACCACCGCCTGCAGTATAAATAAATAATAGAATTAAAAAAATGCTTGTTTTCCCCTGTATTTTCTATAATCAGCCAAGCAATACTCACAGTTGTGGACTTCAATCCACAACTGTCAACTTCAGCAAAGGTGGTTATCAAGAATAGAAGAGTCCCCACGCTGTTTTTTTTAAATTAATTAAATAAATAATTTAAAAAACCTGTGTGGGGTCCCCCCCATTTTTCACAACTAGCCTTGCTAAAGCAGACAGCTGGTGGCTGATATTCTCAGGCTGGTAAGGGGCCATGGATATTGACCCCCAGCCTAAAAATAGCAGCTCGCAGCCACCCAGAAAAGGCACATCTATTAGATGCCCCAATTCTGGCGCTTTTCCCGGCTCTTCCCCCTTGCCGTGGGGTTCATATTTGTGGGGTTGTTGTCACCTTTGTATTGTCAGGTGACATCCATTACTAATCCTATAGTTACATGGTTAATAAAGACACAGCCAGAATAAAGTATTTTATTAGAAATAATACAAAACACAGTTTTACTTTTTTATTTAAAAATAACAAACACAGCTATACTCACCTAACGCCTATTCCACCGAAGCCCTCTTTTTCCTGTAATAAAACTAAAATAAAAAAACAATATCAATCGCCTGTCGGTTGTTCTGTCCCATGCCATAATTCATGTCTGAGGAATAATTAGTTTTCAACTTGAATGGCGCCAAGATGCGACCGTCCAGGCTGAGAACCACTGGTGAATGAGCTGCTGGGAACGGAGCATTAGTGACCGGCGGTGACGTCATAGAGGTTAGGTCACTGAGGCTACATTCCAAGCCGGGCGTAGCTGCGGTGAGATCCGGTCAGATCCCCGCTAGCACCGTGTACTTTTATTGTTTATATTTTTTTCATTCAGATATTTAGAGATAGAATATATATTGATTTTTTATTATTTTTTGATTTTTTAAAAAAATATTTTTACAATTATCTGAAATCTTTTTTTTACTTTTTTCTAACTTTTTTACTTTGTTCCACTATGGGACAATCATTTTTTGTAGGCCAATCACTTCTATAGCATGGAGATGAAGTCTCATTGCCATGCCATAGAAGCTGTCAGCTCTGCACTGACAGAGAGACTTGCTGATCATGCACTGCGCATGATCACCAAGTTTTCTAGCTCTGGTGACCCGGATGTCGTCATGACGACATCGGGTCACCATGGCAATGATCAAGACCCGCATCACACCGAGGTGTCTCCGATCCAAAGTCAGAGGGGCTGTCAGCCCTCTGATGGCTTCCGAGTGCTGCAATCGTGTTCGATCGCAGCATTTCGGGGGTTAAAGTGACGGGAGCGATCTGTGACAGCTTCTGGCACCTAGTGCTGGGTGTCAGCTGTCAGAATCAGACTGCCTCTCGAGTCCAGCTACTCGAACCCAGACCATGTGACTCCTCACCCATGTGACTGCAATAAAAAATGGTCACAGGAGCGCTAGAAAAGACCAGGACAGGGAAGTTTTTTCTTTAACCACAACGCGTTTCGATGGTACTCCGTCTTCATCAGGTGGAAGTTTTCACCTGATGAAGAAGGGATACCGTCGAAACGCATTATGGTTAAAGAAAAACTTCCTTGCCCTGGTGCTCCTGTGATTGTTTGTTATTGCACTACTCCCTTATCCTCCTTTGGAGGTACACGGCTGGAGTTGCGGTAGGAGGACCTTCCCCAATTACTTCTCAGGCTGCCTTCCCAGCGCTCCCCTGTGACCGCTATTTTTGGTTCTCATCACACAGGTCCTGTCAGCACACGGTGGTGCTGGCTCTGCAGGTGGAGATAAGGTGGATATCTTCCCACCCATTCTATAGATGTCCACATAAAACTAGCCCATGTATGCAACTTTAACTTAACCCTCACAACATGAAGTGTGCTGGAGGAAAAACGTCTGGTTTCACATCACTGACGCCACTACGCGCAGTGACTCATATCTCCCCTCCCTTACTTTACCAGTGAATTTGTCACATTCATCCCCGTCTGCCCAAAGCGTGGGTTTGGCACCTTCATTTGCTAAGCATGGGAGTCTGGACAGGGCATCTGCGTTCCTATGTAACTTCCTGGACGTGTGCTCCACATGAAAACTAAAGTCCTGGAGAGCTAGATACCACCTGGCCACCAGGGCATTCTTCCTCTTCTTTTCCCTCATCCATCTCAGGGGCACATGATCTGATACTAACCTGAATTTCTTGTCTAACAGGTAGTATCTCAGAGTATTGATTGCCCAATTGATGGCTAACCACTGTTTCTCAACAATCACATAGTTTTCCTCGCAGGAAGTGAGTTTCCTGCTCAGATACAGGATAGGATGCTCTTTTCTATTCATTTCCTGAGACACCACGGCTCCCAAACAAACTTCTGAAGAATTCCTCTGGTCCACGAATTCTTGGCTAAAGTCTGGTGCGACCAGAACCGTATGTTTGCACAGATCCTGCTACAACTCCTATAAAGCCACCTCTGTGTCAGTAGTCCATTTCACCATTGTCGACTTGGTGCCCTTGAGGAGATCCGTCAACGGTGCGGCAATCATGGCAAAACTTGGGATAAACCGCTAATATAAACCGCTAATACCCCACAATACCAAGAAACGCCCTCACTTGCTTCTTAGAAAGTGGTTGCGGACACTTCTGAATTGCCTCGATCTTATTTAACTGTGGTTTGATTTTGCCTCTCCTGACAACGTAGCCTAAGTACTTTGCCTACTCCTTCCCTATGGCACACTTTTTCAAATTACAGTGAATCCAGGTTTTCTTAATGCAGCCAGGATTACCTGTACCTTTGGTAGATGACTATTCCAATCAGGGCTGAAGACAACAGTGTCATCAAGGTATGCTGTGGTATACTTCCTATGTGGAGCCAAGATCCGATCCATCGCCCTCTGGAAGGTAGCTGGGGCCCCCTGCAGTCCGAAGGGCATTCTGGTGTACTGGAAACACCCATCAGGCATCAAGAAGGCTGTCTTCTCCTTGGTACTCTGGGATATGGGGATCTGCCAGTACCCCTTTGTCAGGTCAAGGGTTGTGATGTACCCCGCGAGCCCAAGTCACTCAATGAGTTTTTCCACGTAGGGCATCGGATACGCATCAAGACTGGATACCTAATTCAGCCTGCGGTAGTCGTGACAAAACTACCACTCACCATCGGGTTTCGGCAAGAAGGGAAATGGGATTTGACCATCCACTGCAGTAACACCAGCTCGCCAGTGGGGAAAAACTGCATTTAACCCCCGCTGGCATGAAAGAAAAAAGTTTTAATGTGAGAAGCCAGATCTGCCACAAATCCAAAAATGGATTGTGTCATTACCCCCCCTTTCAATGAGGGGCATCTGGACCCTCAGCACTGGACCTCACCAGTCAACAACATACAGTGAGGACGCCTCGAGTCACCAGAATTCACCTCGGCAGTCACCTGACCCACAGGTTTACGGCGAACGCAGCACGATGGAGATGACAACAACGTAAGCTCCGGAGGCGCCACAAATCTCCAGCGCTCCGATCTGTGAAATGAGTTGTGTACGGGCATTACTGGGGGTAACTCTAGCTGGTAAGTCCCCGGGTTGAAAATGGCCAACACCCGATACGGCCCGATTGCCCTAGAACTCCAGATCCCAGTACTTCCACCTGATGTTTTTGGTGGACACCCACACATACTCGTTCACAATCACGTCCGGACCTGAACGTTTTTTTCCACACATGCGTCTGCCGCAAGATGATGAACTCCTTACAGAATCAACAACAGAGGCGTCCCCCTGTGTCACCACACTCATACCCCCACTAGGCACAGAGTGAACCACCACCCTCCCCTGACCCCTCCTCCTAAGATGACTCTGACACACAGGGTTAGCTTGTAGATAGGGTAGAGTCTTGCCCCTGCTCCCTGGCAACACCTCTGCTGCCCCCACAGGAGAGGAAGGGGTAAGTTGTAGAAGGACGGGAGAGATCGTAGCTCCCGGGCAGCAGTCCTTACACAGCTGGTCCCAGCTGACTACTTCCTTGGACTGCCAATCTATGACCGGGTTGTGTTTTTTAAACCAAGGGATTCCTAAAACCATGGGAGTTGGCATACCCTCCAAGACGCAGCATGACAGGGACTCTTCATGACAAGCCCCTATACGCAGATGTACATTGTCTACGACTTGGGTAACCCTCCCCTGGCTGAGTGAGACAGAGTCAATGGCCTGGACGCTTAGGGGTCTCGCTAGCATCCTACTCAGCAGGCCATGGGTTTGGACAAAGTGAGCATCCACCAGATTGATACCTGCTGCACTGTCCACAAGCACCGGTATACTCTCAGTTTCCCTGCCAACCACCACTTCAGCAGACCGGGTACGCTGAGGGGAAAATGGAGGAAATATACACTCCCTGGTCGCCTCCCTCCACACGACCAGGGAGATGCAGCTTCTTAGATGGTACTACTTTGGTGCGAGCTGGGCAGACCCCGATAAAATGCTCAGTCTTCTCACAGAAAAAACATGCCACCACACCACGGCAAACCGCAGGCAGCCCCGTTTGGGAACCAACTCTTCCCACGTGCATGGGTTCGTCCGCTTGCACTGGTGTGTCATACTCCCTAGCAAGGACAACAGGGGGCACATTTGTGGTATGTCTCTCCCTGAGGCATCTATCCACCCAGATAGCAAGGGACATGGCAGTCTCCAACAACCTGGGGGCGGCGTACTGCCTCAGAATATCCTGCAACCTTAGGGACAGACCCTGCAACAAATGACTACTAAGGGCAGGGTCATTCCATCGCATGTCAGTGGCCCACCTCCTGAACTCTGAGCAGTATTTCTCAGCCGGCCGGCCCCCCTGCTTGATCTTACGGAGTCTGGATTCCGCCAGGGAGATGCCATCAGAATCTCCATACACCAGTGCCAGAGCCATGAAAAACTCATCCACTGACTGTAGAGATGGTGAATCGGCCAGCAGGAAGAAGGCCCAGGATTGGGGATAACCCTTAAGAAGAGATATGATGATTCCTACCCATTGTTCCTCACTCCATGCTGAACGAGGGCGAAGCCTGAAGTACAACTTGCAGGCCTCCTGAAAAAACAAAAATGTATCTCTCCCTCCAGAAAACCTGTCAGAGAGAGATATCTTGGGTTCTGGTTGAGCCTGCACCTGAGCCGAGGCCCAGAACCCCACCAACTGCTGCAGCTGCTGCACCACCTCACCACGTAGCACCTTAAGCTCATCGGTGAGGGTCTGAAGCAGATGGGCAAAGGCCTGCATTTGAGCCATGGCTCACCAGAAAAAAAAATATGTTGGTTATAATGTCACGAAGTGACTGTCCTAGTGTGACACGACCCACCAATCGGTCGGTCACCAAATGGTAAAACAAAAAACACATTAGGAAACACCAGGGAAAACTTTAACAATGGTGGGCCCTGTCGGTAGGGAACGGGGAATCGACATCTCCTGCACTCACCTGCATATGTGCCCTGTTCTTACTAACGTCCCTATACGGGTTTTTTCACCCCATTGCCGAGCAGGATACCCAACCCTCACTTGCCCTGCTTCTATCCCTTAGTAGGGAACTGGCAAGTGAGGACACTGGTCCCACCACTGCACTCAGACAACACAAGGTAAGGTAAGACAGACACCAAAAGGAACAGGGTAATAAAAATACAACTCTTAGCTTTCTCTGCCGCACAGCAGAGTAAGGCACCAGATCACAGCATTCAGCTGAAGCACCACTGCCCCAAAAAGCTCCTGTCTCCAGCCTGCTTGGTCTCCACAAGTACCTGTTTCATCAACAGTCAGCTGATGCATCAGGTGACCTTTTAAAGGTTGTGGGAGTGGTTACCAGCAACATCAGTTAACCCAGCAGCACTGCAGTAACATTTAATGTGAGAAGCCAGATCTGCCACAAATCCAAAAATGGATCGTGACAAGGGACTTCTCTGATGGAAAAGAGCAGAAATGGAAGCAGATAGTTCCAGTCTTGACCGTCCTTCTCAACGACCTTGAGCATGGCCTTCAAGGTCTTATAGAAGCACTCCACAGGGGCGTCGATCTGCGGATGGTAACCTGAGGTTCGCAGCTGGGAAATTTGGAGGACTCTGCACAGTTACCTCATCACTTTGCCCATAAAGGGGGTTCCCTGGTAGGCCCGTACTAGCAAAGATATGGATCAGCTCCCGGGCAATACTGTTAGCCGAGGAGTTCCTTAGTGGCACCGCTTCAGGGTACCAGGTCGCATAGTCCATGACCACTGGTATGTACTGATGGTCCCGTGCAAATTTAATTAGGGGACCTACTAGGTCCATGGCAATCCTCTCAAAAGGGGCTTCTATCACAGGCAACGGGACTAAGGGGCTTTGGAAGTGAGAAGTAGGAGCGGTTATCTGACAGGTGGGGCAGGATGTACAATGCTTTAAGATCTCTCTGTAACATCCTGGTCAATAGAACCCCCGCATTACTCTCTCCTGAGTTTTCTCCACCCCCAAATGTCCCCCAAAACATGTGAATTTGCCATGTCTAAAACCATCTGAAGGTAGGGTCCTGGAACTAGCAGCTGCTCCACTGTCTCACCTCCCCTCAGTTAGGTCACCCAATACAGCAAATCAAAGTGAGGGATCCTGGTATCAGCCCCCGGCTATTGAGCAACCCCATTAAAAACAGTAACATTATCAAATGCCCCCTTTAATGTAAGATCTCTAAGTTGAGCAGTCCCAAAGTTCTCTTCAGGCACTTCTAACCCATGGTAGATGGACGCCTCTGTAACCATCTCGTCCTCCTCTCCAGCGAGGACACATAGGTGAAACTCCTCCATCTTTACTTTTGATGGAGCCTCTTCCAGAGGGACCTGTTTTTTTCCGGGACACTCTGTGCAGCCCCCTTTTACCACAAGCTCCAAAACAGTGAAAAATCCTGCCGCAGTATATATTAAGTCTTTTACTACCCTGACCTCTTGGGACTTAATACCACAGTGTGTTCCCATGGTCACTCTGGCTACAGGGTAGTCCTTGACATCTCCATGTATGCAGCAGACACCCACATACTTATTAGGGATCAGCTGGTGGGGCAGGGTAGCACTGATTAGGGTCACTAGACTCCCAGAGTCCAAAAGCCATTACCCCATTGAAGGACTCGGTACACAATTGCGGCCCCTCTCCGGGTTGACAGTTCACACTGCAGGCTGGATAGGCATAATAGGAGCAACACCTGCCTAGGCTGCAGTCTATTGGTATCAGGGGACATATGACACCAGGCGCCTATGTGTCCAGGTTTGTGACACCGCCAACAGATCATGTCCTTAATAACAGCCTTAGGGGGCCCCTCAGCGGGATTGGGACCCCCCCATTTGTGGGTCTAGCCATGCTCTGTGGTGAGATCTTCCCCCTTTGGGTATCCTAGTACGGAGAAGTGGCGATGTCTGTTTTGCCAAGGGATTTCTCAACAACCTGGTATCTCTCAACCAGGCTAACCAGGTCATCTGCATTCTGAGGGTCACCCTGCTCAACCCAGGTCTGTATTGGCCTGGGAAGGTAGTGAATGAACCTGTCCATCACCACTCGTTCGTCCATCTGGGCAGGAGTGGAAGTCTCTGACTGCAACCACTTTTGGACTAGGTGGAACAAATCAAACATTTGTGAACAAGAGGGTTTGTCGCCATCAGACGCCCAGCGGTGGGCTCGCTGAGCTCTAATGGACATTGTTAATCCCAGGCGTGCCAAGATTTCAGTCTTTAATTTGGCTTATTCTTTAGCATCCTGAAGAGCTAAGTCATAATATGCCTTTTGAGGAAATACCAAGGCCAGGAATCCATCCACAGACAGCTGTTTCGGGGTGTTGCCCCTCATCAGTGTGGAGTAGGATTCTGGCTAGGTGGGAGTAATGCCTAGTAGACCAACATCACAAAACAATCACTGACCTCAGGGAGACCAGTCAAAGAAAACACTGCGGCAGCCGGCAAAGGCGCTCAATCAGTGAAATCCTAGGTGCAATGCTCCCTGGGAAATACAAATAAGCAAATAAAGTCCGTGGAGCCTCATTTAAGAGTCTCAAACACGGGACTAGCAAGATCTTCCTCCAGGGAAGGACCCAGCCAAGGGGTGGCTCCTTTCGGAAACCACCATTACCACCATATTAAGTGGGCCTTTAAGTCAATATCCAGCTCTTTACGAGTTTACAGATATGACAAGGGAAATACCAAGGCCAGGTATCCAGCCACAGACAGCTGTTTTGGGGTGTTGCCCCTCATCAGTGTGGAGTAGGATTCTGGCTAGGTGGGAGCAATGCCTAGTAGACCAACGTCACGAAACAATCACTGACCTCAGGGAGACCAGTCAAAGAAAACACTGCGGCAGCCGGCAAAGGCACTCAATCAGTGAAATCCTAGGTGCAATGCTCCCTGGGAAATACAAATATGCAAATAAAGTCCGTGGAGCCTCATTTAAGAGTCTCAAACACGGGACTAGCCAGATCTTCCTCCAGGGAAGGACCCAGCCAAGATCTGGCTAGTCCCGTGTTTAAGACTCTTAAATGAGGCTCCACGGACTTTATTTGCATATTTGTATTTCCCAGGGAGCATTGCACCTAGGATTTCACTGATTGAGCGCCTTTGCCGGCTGCCGCAATGTTTTCTTTGACTGGTCTCCCTGAGGTCAGTGATTGTTTCGTGATGATGATCCTAGTAGCCAACTTGGTCTAGAACACAGCATCATCAGATAGATAGCTCACAGTCATATTGATGTGTCTAAAGGTGTGAAGGATGGATGCCATTTCTGAGAATGCCAAGCTCAACATCTTGCATGCTCTTTGTCCATTTTTGTAGCACCTTTTTACTTTGTCATAAGATGCTGCACTAATCTTTGTCGAAGAAACAGCCACGATATATAGTGGCATGTAAAATTTTGGATACCCCTGGTCAAAATTACTGTTATTGTGAAAAGTTAAAGGTGTTTTCCACTACTAGGACAACCCCTTTTTAAATTAATAGTTCAGCCCCAACAAAACTATAAAGCCTATATTCACCGCCCATGTCGGTGCTGTTCCCGGGGTGTTAGCACTCGCTTTCACTGGGGCTGTGATGCGGTGTTGTGACACGTAACGTTGATGTACACTGTCTCCGCCTTTGTACGAACTGAACATGAAGAGGAAGGCACGACTGCAGCTCATCCCAGACTCTCTCTTCATATTCAGCTTGTCCAAAGGTGGAGACAATGATGCCAACGCTGATATGGCATCGGGCATCACGCGTCATTCCACCACATCACAGCCGTGAGTGTCCAGACCGATGTAACAGAGCCGGCCTGGGAGGTGAGTATAGGCTTTATTATTTTATCAGGGTTAATATTTAGTTTAAGAAGGGGTTGTCCTAATAGTGCACAACCCCTTTAAGGAAGTTGAACATGAAATGATTTCTAAAAGGACTAATGTTAAAGATGACACATTTCCATTGTATTTTAGGCAAAAAATATATAGTTATTGTCATTTTTTACATTTTAAAAATTACAAAAAGTGTGCCTATGCAAAAGTTTGGGCGCCCTACATGGTTAGTACCTAGTAGCACCGCTTTTGCAAGTATCACAGATTGTAAATGCTTTTTGCAGCCAGCCAAGAAAGTCTTTCAATTCTTGTTTGATGGGTTTTCAGCAATTCTGTCTTGAAAAATTCTTCCACTTCTGTGAGATTCCTGGGTCGTCTTGCATGCTCTATTTTGAGATCTAGCCACAGAATTTGAATGATATTCAGATTAGGGGACTGTGACTGCCACTATAAAACCGTCAGGGTTTTTTGTGCCTTTTGAGGCAGTTTATTGTGCATTTTGACATACTGTATGTTTAGAATCATTATCCATTTGTAGAAGCCATCCTCTTTTCAACTTCAGCTTTTTACAGATGATGTTATGTTTGTATCAAAAATTTATTGAAATTTCATTGAATCCACTCTTCCCTCTACCCGTGAAATGCTCCCCGTGCCATTGGCTGCAACACAACCCAAAGCATGATTGATCCACTCCAGTGCTTAATGGTTGGCGAGTAGGGATGAGCGTGTATACTCGTTAGGATTCGGTACTCGGCGAGTAATGCAGTACTCGCATCCTGGCGAGTATTTCACTACTCGCCTCGCAATATTCGGCACAGCCCGCAAAGTCCCCGCACAGCCCAGCACAGTCCCGCACAGCCAAGCACAGTCCCTGTACAGTACCTGCACAGCCCAGCACAGTCCCGCACAGCCAAGCACAGTCCCTGTACAGTACCTGCACAGCCCAGCACAGTCCCGCACAGCCAAGCACAGTCCCTGTACAGTAACTGCACAGCCCAGCACAGTCCCGCAGTCTTCACAGTCCCCGTCTAGCCCAGCACACACACACACACACACCATTACTCGCATTTCCCATAGACTTACATTGGATTCGCTACGAGTACCCGAGTATTAGGAGGTACTCGTAACGAGTACAGCGAGTCCGAATATTTCACTACTCGCTCATCCCTATTTGCGAGATGTTCTATTCCTGAAATTCTGTGCACTTTTTTGTTGACACATACCATTGATCATTGTGGCCAATGAGTTCTATTTTAAACCCATTGGTCCACAGAACTTGTTCCAATATGCATCAGGCTTCTTTAGATGTTCTTTTGTATACTTCTGATGCTGAAGTTTATGGTGAGGAGAGGTTTTCATCTGATGACTCTTCCATGATGGCCATATTTGTGCAGGTGTCTCTGAACAATCGAACAATGTAACACAACTCCAGAGTCTGCTAAATCTTTCTGAAGATCATTTGCAGTCAAGCAGGGGTTCAGATTTGCCTCTTTAGCAATCCTACAGCAGCTCTCACTGATACTTTTAATGATTTTCCAGACCTTATCTTGTCCTCTACTGTTCCTGTTAACTGTCATATCTTAATTACAGTTGAAACTGGAAGTTTACATACACTATATAAAAAGACACATCTGCACGTTTTTCTCAATATCTGATATGAAATCAGAATAAATCTTTCCCGTTGTAGGTCAATTAGGATTACCATCATTATTTGCCAAATGCCAGAATAATGAGAGCGAGAATGTTTTAAGGCATTTTTATTATTATTTACAGCAAAGTCCACAGTTTACATACCCTAAGATTACTTTGCATTTAAACAATCCTGGACTGCCCATATGATGATGTCATGTGTTTGGAAGCTTCTAATAGTTTTTTTTTTGCAACATCTGAGTTAATTAGAGACACATCTGTGGATGTCCTCTAATGTACACCTGAAACACACTGCTTCTTTGTGTAGCTCCATGGGAAAGTCTCAAGAAATCACCAAAATATCAGGAAGACAATTGTGTTCTTGCACAAGTCTGACTCATCCTTGGGTACAATTTCAAGATACCTCAAGGTGCCTCATTCGTCTGTACAAACAATTATACGCAAGTACAAACAAGATGGAAATGTCCAGCCAACATACTGCTCAGAAAGGAGATGGGTTCTGTGTCCCAGAGATGAACGTGCTTTAGTCCGACATGTGCATATCAACCTAGGGACAAAAGCAAAAGACCTTGTGAAGATAATGGCAGAAGCTAGTTAGATTGTGTCAATATCCATAGCGAAACTAGCACTGTATCAACATGGGTTAAAAGGCCACTCTGCCAGGAAGAATCCATTACTCCAAAAGAAACATACTAAAGCCAGATTAATGTTTGCAAATGCACACAGGAACAAAGACCTAAATTTTTTTTGAGATACGTCCTGTGGTCTGATGAAATTAGAATTGAACTTTTTGTGCATAATGACCATTTTTACGTTTGGAGGAAAAAGAGGAAGCTTGGAGACTGAAGAACACCATCCCAACCGTGAACTGTGAAACACGGGGGGTGGCAGCATCATGTTGTGGGGTTGTTTTGCGCAGGATGGATTGGTGCTCTTCACAAAATAGATGGCAGCATGACAAAAGAAGATTATATGGAAATACTGAAGCAACATCTCAAGACCTCAGCCAGGAAGTTAAAGTTTGGGTGGAAATGGATCTTCCAAATGAATAATGAACCGAAGCATACTGACAAAATGGTAACAAAGTGGCTTAAGGATAACAAAGTCAAAGTTTTGGAGTGGCCATCACAAAGCCCTGATCTCAATCTTATTGAAAATGTATGGGCAAAGCTGAAAAGGCAGGTGCGAACAAAGCGACCTGCAAACCCAGATCAGTTACACTAGTTTTGTCAGGAGGAATGGGCCCAAATTCTGACCAAGCATTGTGAGAAGCATGTGGAAGGAGATCCCAAACATTTGACCCCAAGTCATTCAGTTTAAGGGCAATGGTACCAAATACTAATGAAATGAATATTAACTTTTGACTTTGCAGTAAGTAATAAAAATGCCTTAAACCATTCTCTCTCTCTCATTCTGGCATTTGGCAAATATGAAGAACTAGATAAAGAGCCCGGCGCTGCCTGAGCATAGAAACTAACTGTGGTTAGTTATAGCAAATTATAATTATCCTCCATCCCATAGTCCCGTGCCCATATACCCATCATACATATCCACGATCCCATAGGCCCGTGCCCATATACCCATCATACATATCCTCCATCCCATAGTCGAGTGCCCATATACCCATCACACATCCTCCATCCCATAGTCCCATGCCCATATACCCATCACACATCCTCCATCCCATAGTCCCATGCCCTTATACCCATCATACATATTCTCCATCCCATAGTCGAGTGCCCATATACCAATCACACATCCTTCATCTCATAGTCCCATGTCCATATACTCATAATACATATCCTCCATCCCATAGTCCCGTGCCCATATACCCATCATACATATCAGCCATCCCAGTCCCGTGCCCACGTCATACATATCCTCCATCCCATATTCAAGTGCCCATATACCCATCACACATCGTCCATCCCAGTCCCGTGCCCATATACCCATTATACATATCCTCCATCCCATAGTCCAGTGCCCATATACAGTTGTGGCCAAAAGTATTGACACCCCTGCAATTTTGTCAGATAATACTCAGTTTCTTGAAGCAAAAAGCAAAACATTGATCAATTCACACAAAACTCCAAAAATGGGCCAGACAAAAGTATTGTCACCCTCAGCCTAATACTTGGTTGCACAACCTTTAGCCAAAATAACTGGGACCAACCGCTTCTGGTAACCATCAATGAGTTTCTTACAATACTCTGCTGGAATTCTAGACCATTCTTCTTTGGTAAACTGCTCCAGGTCCCTGATATTAGAAGGGTTCCTTCTCCAAACTGCCATTTTTAGATCTCTCCACAGGTGTTCTATGGGATTCAGGTCTGGACTCATTGCTGGCTACCTTAGAAGTCTCCAGTGCTTTCTCTCAAACCATTTTCTAGTGCTTTTTGAAGTGTGTTTTGGGTCATTGTCCTGCTGGAAGACCCATGACCTCTGAGGGAGACCCAGCTTTCTCACACTGGACCCTACATTATGCTGCAAAAGTTGTGGGTAGTCTTCAGACCTCATAATGCCATGCACACGGTCAAGTAGTCCAGTACCAGAGGCAGCAAAGCAACCCCAAAACATTAGGGAACCTCCGCCATGTTTGACTGTAGGGACCGTGTTTTTTTCTTTGAATGCCTGTTTTTTTCTCCTGTAAACTCTATGTTGATGCCTTTGCCCAAAAAGCTCTACTTTTGTCTCATCTGACCAGAGAACATTCTTCCAAACCGTTTAAGGCTTTTTCAGGTAAGTTTTGGCAAACTCCAGCCTGGCTTTTTTGTGTCTCGGGGTGAGAAGTGGGGTCTTCCTGGTTCTCCTACCATACAGTCCCTTTTCATTCAGACGCCGACGGATAGTACGGGTTGACACTGTTGTACCCTCGGACTGCAGGGAAGCTTGAACTTGTTTGGATGTTAGTCGAGGTTCTTTATCCAACATCCGCACAATCTTGCATTGAAATCTCTTGTCAATTTTTCTTTTCCGTCCACATCTAGGGAGGTTAGCCACAGTGCCATGGGCTTTAAACTTCTTGATGACACTGCGCACAGTAGACACAGGAACATTCAGGTCTTTGGAGATGGGACTTGTAGCCTTGAGATTGCTCATGCTTCCTCACAATTAGGTTTCTCAAGTCCTCAGACAGTTCTTTGGTCTTCTTTCTTTTCTCCATGCTCAATGTGGTACACACAAGGACACAGGACAGAGGTTGAGTCAACTTTAATCCATGTCAACTGGCTGCAAGTGTGATTTAGTTATTGCCAACACCTGTTAGGTGCCACAGGTAAGTTACAGGTGCTGTTAATTACACAAATTAGAGAAGCATCACATGATTTTTCGAACAGTGCCAATACTTTTGTCCACCCTCTTTTTTATGTTTGGTGTGGAATTATATCCAATTTGGCTTTAGGACAATTCTTTTTGTGTTTTTTCATTTAAGGCCTGTTTCACACTTCCGTTTTTGTGTCCGCCAAACGGATCCGTTTCCGTTTTTTTGACGGAAACTGATGCAGACGGATCCGTTTTTAAAAAACCGGATCCGTTTTTTTGACGGATCCGCGGTAACCACTAATGTAAGTCTATGGGACAAAAAACGGATCCTGCAAAAAAATGGCGGATCCGTTTTTTTACGGAAACCAACGGATTTTGACGGATTTGAAAAAACGGAAGTGTGAAACAGGCCTAAGACAAATTAAATGAAGATAATAATACCAAAGAATTTGTGTTTGCAATCATTTTCAGGAAGAAACTGAGTATTATCTGACAAATTGCATGGGTGTGAATACTTTTGGCCACAACTGTACCCATCACGCATCCCCCATCCCATAGTCAACCATTATGACATCATAATGAGCGGCGGGGCTTGCAACCTATGATGACATCAGCGTCGCCATGGCAACCATTATGACATCATAATGAGGGGTGGGGCTTGATACACACACACTTTTTCACCATTATGTAGATAGGGTGGTGGTGTGAACATTGTCCAACAGATTTGTTCACATTTGTGCATGTCACATGTGTTTTTTTTTATCCAGTTTTTTTCATGCTTATGCATGATTTGAGAGACCCCACCCCTCTCTTGTGTGACATGCACATAAGGAGCTGTCTTACACCACGTGCCCATACTAGAAAGCTCCTGTCTTAATCCTGCTCATTTAGACACTGTTCCTATATTCAGGTTATAAATGCATTAGATAGGGACTGCTTCAATACGGGTTACCTTGACGAGGTGGAGCAGCTTGGCATACATTTTTTTGCAAAAAAAAACGTATCGACTAAATAACCTGTATTTGTTGTTACCTTTTATCAGCACTTGCTGACTACTGCCATATGTCTTACTGCAAGGTATTGCTGCACGTTATTCTGTGCTTTTTGATTCTGTAGATAGGGGCAAAATTGTTTGGTGAATTGGAGCACGCGGGGTTAAAATTTTGCTTCACAACATAGCCTAGGACACTCTCGGGGTCCAGACGTGTGACTGTGCCAAATGTTGTGGCTGTAGCTGCGACGGTGCGGATGCCAATCCCGGACATACAAACACTTGAGCTTTATATATTAGATTACGGTAATCCTAACTGAGCTAAAACAGGAAAGATTTATTCTGATTTCATGTCAGATATTGAGAAAAACAGGCCTGGGTGTCTTCTTATATAGTTTATATAAACTTCTAGTTTCAACTGTACATTTCAAACTGAGGAAAGTGCAACTTGAAAACGATTTGGTATCTTCTTATAGCCTTCTTCTGCCTTGTGGGCCTGCACCATTTTCATTTTCAGAATGCTAGGCAGCTGCTGTTTTTTGGCACAAGGTTAGATGAGGATGGGTTTTATAAAGGTGGGAAATTTGCATCACCTGGCATTTTGTAACCATGATAGTGAACAAGCCATAACCCTAACAGGCTAATTAAGGTCTGAAACCTTGGTCAAAGTTATCTCAGCACACAAATCTCCAAGGGCGCCCAAACTTTAGCATTGGCCCATTTTCGGTTTTGTAACTTTTAAATGAAAAAATGACAAAAAATTTTTTTGCCTAAAATACAAAGGAAATGTGTCATCTTTAACTTTATGCCTTTAAGAGATCATTTCATCTTCAACTTGCTTATCTGTTCACAATAACTAATTTTGAACAGGGGGTGCCCAAACTTTTACATGCCACTGTAGAAGTACCTAAGCATACCATAGGATACTGAAGGCTGAAGCGGTCTTTATAGCTTTGAGACAGCCTTGTCCACACTTTAGGGATATAGCCAATCCACATTTTATCATTCTCAAGAGAATATATTAAACTGAACCTTTTCACTGAGGACAGATTTATTTTGGAGGTCAATTTACATAGAAAGCCCCAGGAATTTTTCATTCCTTTGTGTGGTTACCTATTCTCTCGCCAGATTGCCTAGTGAGTCAAGGATTTTTTTTTTTCCATGTCAATCATTTTCATCTTTTTTCATTTGTTCTATTTAGAGGAAGACTAATGCACCTCATCCCCCAATACTACCTCTGTTCCTCATGGTGGTCAGCAGGACGAAAACTCCTGTGCAATCTGGTCAAGTGATGATTTGGATTAATTATCGCTTTCATGGATGAACAGACAATCTGTGCCCCAAATAACCACATCCCTAGTAGTAGGGGGACTACAAGATGGATCCTTGCATCTGAAAGCACAAAAAAGGTACTTCCGTCTGACAACAACATCCGTCCAGGCAAGATGGAATCACTTTCCCAAAGCCTTCCAACAGTGATCCATACTGGACATGTGAAAAAAATAAAAGTGTCAATATATACTGCACTATGGAAAATACAGGTATATATGAGGCCAGGGAATATAAAATACACTGTGTAGTAACCCAAACTGGCCACAAGATGTCAGCATAATACGACCTATACAGAAAGTGGGCTAAGTGCAGCCGGTGGGCCATCTCTGGCGCTTTGGATGCCCCACTGTCAGAAGCAGCCAAAATAATGGAAATTAAATGCTGTGGCAGTGCTGGGGCAAGGTTGGGCTTCTCTGGAAATCTGCTACAAGTGCCACTCTCTCCCTTGCCAGACTTTTTAGTCATGTGAATAAATCTTGGACTTTTAAACTTAACCAGTAAGTGCCACTACTTTCTTCATTTTTTCATCCTAATGTCTTCACCTTGCTTGAGCACACGATTATAGCTGATGCATGATCAGTTTGATATTTAGTGGATAATACCACATGTGCCTTTTATAAGCTTGCTGATGTATTACTGTATTGAGAGTGGTTCTGGTGATGTATTACTGTATTGAGAGTGGTTCTGGTGATGTATTGCTATACTGACGGTGGTTGTGGTGATGTTTCAATGCACTGACTGGTTCTGGTGATGGATTACTGTATTGATGGTGGTTCTGATGATATATTTCTGTATTGATGGTGGTTCTGCGGATTTACTGTACTGACACAGTTTATAGTTGTAGTCATGTAGGTGTTGTAATATCTAATTTATCAGACTTGATATAAAAACATTATAAGGTCAGTGTGCTGGACTAAAAGTACAGCTGTCTGAAACGGACTAAAGCCCCCATACACTATAGCCAGCTGTCTGATCGTTCGGCCAGCAGCCATCTTTCCTGGCTCTCCCATTACTAGAATTGCTCACTCTGCCAAGCGTTCCTGTGTTCTCTATGAGCGCCGCTGTTGGGCATCTCTGGCAGCAGCTTATTACTTAAAGAACAAAAGGATAAACAGTCCAAAAACCAGGAATGCTGGATTCTTATCTCCCCTGACAATCAGTCATAGGCCCCAATACACGTTGGACTGTCAGTGGAACCCGTTAGTTACAGCGGATTTGGCCAAATTTAGTCTGTGTATGAGAGTCATAACTAGTATCTGAATGGTATGTGCACACCACTTTTTAGGCATGCCTAGAGTTTTTCAGACAGAAGGCCCCTTCATGACACATAATCGTCATTTTGTTCTCAATTAACTTTTTTGCTTTTTTGTTGTTGTCTTTTCAAACATCTTTCAACCAACCACAAAAAACAAACTAGTAAGTAGCTTCCAAACAGAAGCCACCCATATAAATGGACTGGTCATTTCTTTTAGCCACTTTATGTCTTGAGAAACATGAAATGGTTAAAAAAAAAAAAAAAAAAAAACCTCAAAAGGACTGAACATATAAAGTGTGTGAGATGATTATTTTTAGCACTTTTTCATATTGCACGTGCATGGATCCACAAGTTGCATGTGCATTAGGCCCAAATATAGGTTGAATAATGCACGTACATATTAATTACATGATCACAATGTGTCATCCCCCCCCCCCTAAATATCTCCATACCCCGATTAAAATAATAAAAAATAAGTATATCTGGCTACTGCACCACTTGGCTGCTGTGAGCGGCGTGTTCCCCACTGGTGACAGCAGACATTGATCCCTACAGCTGTCATGTGACATTGTTTACATCACAAGAACATGGGGGGGTGACACACGGCCCTGAGCGGCCAAATGATGCTAGGGGGATTTTGTGTATTAATTAGTGATGCTTTCTGGTTATACAGTCGTGGCCAAAACTTTTGAGATTGACAATTTTGGCTATCACAAGTTTGCTGCGTCAGTGTTTTTTTTTTTTTTAGATCTTTTGGTCAAATGTTTTTTAGCATTACCGAAGTACAATAATAAGTACTTCAGAAGTTTTTACACTTCTTCACAAATACATGAATTTTAGGTAAAAGCTCAATATTGACAGCATTGAATCTTATTTTTCAAGACTTCTGCAATTCTCCCTCACATGCCGAATATCAGCTTCTGGCCAAGTCCTGCCCCATGTTAACCCATTCTTGCCTAATCAGCTTGGAGTTTACCACAATTTGAGTTTTGTTTCTCCACCCATTGTTTGAGGATTGACCACAGGATCCCAATGAGATGGAAATCTAGTGAGTTTCCTGGTCATGTAGGCTCACACAAAGAGGTACAAAAAAAAAAAAAGTGTTTTGGAGGCTTACTAGACAAAAGACCTTTTAAATATTTTAATAAAATTTATTTTTTAGAATTGATCCAAAAAGAAGAATAAGGTGCAGAGTGCAAAAAGTGGACTTTGGGCTAATAGATTGACAGAGGGGTGGACTTTGGGCTAATAGATTGACAGAGGGTAGTCTATTCAGGTAGATTCCGTCCAAGAACTATGCTGCCCTGTCTACAGAGGTGACAATGCCAATACTTTGTTAGTGCCTCTGTTCAAATGTCGACTATGCCAAACTTGAAAGATAGAGCCCACGTAAATGACACATAATATTCAGGAATGGCCCAACAGAAAAACCTGAACTGATGAAATACTAAAAAGGGAATGTATAACAGGTTCTAAAATGCTGCTGAAATAAATGAAGCCCTCAGAAACTACAGGCTATCCCTAGCCTCCTAACGGATGCACTATGATAAGACGTACAGATGGAAAGAGGACCAGTAAAGGTCTATATCTGCAGAGGTCAGTCTTTGGGGCCAGTGTGCAGCACACAGTATGCAAGAAACAAGTTGCAAAAGGGAAGTAATGGTTTGTAAGATAACATGGAATAGTCACAAGCACACCTTACACACCACCACGGACCCCAGTATCAGAAGAAATACCGTACAAAATAAGGTAGACATGATAAGCAAATGATATCCTAGATGTTTAAACATTAGCGTTGTACATTCCTAAGGAATTGAAACAGCTCAAACTTGATATTAAACTATACTGGAACACTATAGAAACAGATAATGGGTAATATAACCTAATAACCTATAATCAACATTTGAACAGAGGCACTAACATTTCCTGGCCATGTATCCAAAATGTCAATGTTTTGTTCATTGAACCACTTGTCACTTTTGCCTTGTGACATGATGCTCCATTATGCTGGAAAAGGCATTGTTAATCAGCACATTCCCAGATCGTTGGAAATAATTGCTCTTGAATGATGTTGTGATACTATTCTTTATTTGTGGCATTTTTTTCTTTGGCAAAATTGTGAGCAAGCCGACTCCTTGGCATGAGAAGCAACCCCACACATGAATGGTTTCAGGATGCTTTACAGTTGGCATGACACAAACTCATGATGGTGCCCATCTTTTCTTCTCCGGACAATCATTCTCCTTGATGTCATAAACCATCTGAAGGGTGCTTCCATAGACAAAATAACTTTGCTGGAAGTATGAGGATTGGACTGCAGAGTTTACTGGGGTCATTATTGTTGATGAAGCCCCTTCAAACTGTATGGAACATCTGGAAGAATGATGGCCCGGAGAAGAAAAGGTGAGCACTTCAATGAGTACTGTGTCATTTGTAATGGTCAGTACTGGTTTAAAATAATAAATGTTTTGGGTCACTATCATGCTGGAAGACTCAGCCAGGGACCCATTTTCAATGCTCATACTGAGGGAAGGAGCTTACTGGCTAAAATCTCACAATACATAACTACATCCATCCTTCCTTCAATACGGTGAAGTCATCCTGTCTCCTTTGCAGAAAAGCACTCCAAAGTTGGATGCTTCCCCCACCATGCTTCACGGTTGGGATGGTGTTCTTGGGGTTGTACTCATCCTACTTCTTCCTCCAAACACGGTGAGTGGAGTAGATGCCAAAAAGTTCTATTTTGGTCTCATCTGACCACATGAACTTCTCCCATGCCTCATCTGGATCATCCAGATGGTCATTAGTGAACTTCAAACAGGACTGGACATGTGCTGACATGAGCAGGTGTGTGCCCTGCAGGATTTTAATCCATAACAACGTAGTGTGTTACTAATGGTAATATTTCAAACTGTGTTCCCAGCTCTCTTCAGGCCAATTGTAATTCTGGGCCAATTCCTGACCTTTCTCAGAGTCATCCTTAGCTTCACGAGGCAAGACCTTGCATGGAGCCCAGAACGAGGAAGATTGACAGTCATCTTGCGTTTCTTACATTTTCTAATAATTGTGCCTTCTCACAGTTATCTTCTCACCACACTGCTTGCCTATTGCCCCGTAGCCCATACCAGCCTTGTGCGGGTCTACAATTTTGTCCCTAGTGTCCTTAGACAGCTCATATTGACATTGATTGCAGCATTTAGGGGGTTAAAGCGCAGGGAGCAGTGAGGGCACTGCTCCTGGCAGTGAGAGCAGGATGTCAGCTATCAGATTTGCTCAACTCCTGGCGGCGATAGCACGTTCACAGGGCCTGTGCAAGCAAATTCCCCAGGATGTATCCTTACATCCAAGGTCAGGCAGTTCTTCTCAGCCTGGATGTATGAATACATTGAAAGTCATGAATGGGTTAAAGCTGGTTAGCAGAGGAGAAGGATTATTTCCGTGTGAACAATCCATGTAAAATATTAGGTTCTGTCCATACATTGACTTCCCAAGTCCATTCCAAAAATATAGGGGAGGTAACAGAGGTACATTCATAATCAGAGACAAGCATATAAAATAATAGATAAACAATACCCTAACTTACCACTTCAGTATAAAAAGCTAAGTTCTAACAAAAATTAACTTCAAGTTCCTACAAAGAGGCAAGCAATAATTCACAACTGTGGATGTAACACTGTGAGGTTTTATTTACAGAATTCACATACATCATTGTACCCAGCAGTCTCTTCTTATTAAATAGCTAAATAATTAGGAACACCAACAAGCTCATTCCGACATTTTCAACCATGGCCGGGAGATATTCCACTTTAATCATTTTATTCTTTTTATGTTTCTTCTTGTCTTGTGAGTTAAACCTTGTCAGTCTTGTTTTAATATAAGGTGCATGTTAAAAGGAAAAAAAAAAAAAAAAAAAAAAAAAACACAAAAATTGTAATACCACTAAGTGTCCAGTATTTGTCAAAAGTAGATAGATTGTGGCACTGGTAATGTCTCCTAGTTGTAACTATCATCATTGTAGTTAACATATTCCTTTTGGCTCCTTCAGATCATAGAGCCACCAGCAGTAGAAATGCAAACAGCAGAAAGACTAAAACATAATGACTTTTTGTCCCAACGTTTCTGCTAGTTTCCCAAGGTCCTTTCAGCCAATAGGAACTCCGTCATAATGTTGAAAACGGTTACAGGACTTCTGCAAAATAAAAAAAGACACAGAAAATTGAAGGGGTTTTCTAAGATCTTGAAATATTTGGCCAATGGGGGAAAAATCCCCAGCTGATAGAGTCCCCAGCTGTTCCAGGGCCACCACTGATAGTTGGTGGCATCATTGCTGCAGCAGAGTAAATAAAAAAAGGCAGGAAACGCTGGTGCTGGATCTGCAGGGGGATTTATCTGGTGAGGTGGTCTTTTAATTTTACATGATTATTTTTCCCTCTGACCCAATTTCTCTAAACTAAGGAAATCTTTTTAAAGAAGGCCTGTCGCCTCTCCTTACATGTATAATTTAGTCATTGAGTAAATGCTTATGTTCTTCATAAAATACAAATACTAGAGCTTTTCTTGTTATCCTCAATTTTTCCTATTCATAATTAATGAATAAATTGACAATTGGATGCTACTAGTGATGAGAGAGTATACTCGTTGCTCGGGTGTCCTCCAAGTATTTTGGCGTACTCGGAGATTCAGTTTTTGTGGTCTCAGTTGCATGATTTATGGCTGCTGGACAGCCTGAATACATATGAGGAATGCCTGTTAGTTAGGGAATGCCCACGTGTATTCAGGCTGGTCAGCAGCCACAAATCATGCAGCTGAGACGACAGAAACTAAATCTCAGAGCACGCCAAAATACTCGGGAGATCACCTGAGCATGCTGGGGGAAACCCGAGCAACAAGTATACTCGCTCATCACTACATGCTACCATTCCCCCGTGTCAAAGGGATGCGTTCGTACACAGTCTACACTGATTGGACAGTATCAGGGCTTGCTCACACTAAGGTAGAACACGGCTGAGTGCTATCCGAAATTTTATGGAATAGCCCTTGGCCCAGTGTTATACTATGGGTCATGGCAAATTAGCGATTTTATCTCGTGCAGATTCCACATGCTAAGAGTGGCTCTGCAAATCGGACCATGTACAGCTATTCAAGTTTATGGGTGTGAGTAAAACATCAGACTGTCATCCCAGTGCAGTCCAATGCACGCACAGAGACAATGGAGAAAGTCAATTCTCCATCTTCTCCACACCTGTACTGTAATGTGCCCATGCAAGAGAATCAGATCACAGGAAGATGATACTAGGCTTAAACTGTGACAGAGTTTAAGTAGAGTGTCATTAGCATAATTGTCCCGATTGTCTCACAAGATAGAAGCTACACCAGTGTGGTCAAGTCCTCACAGTGTCAGGGAATAGAGACACACGTACCCAAGTGGTAACAACCAGTTGTCACTTTATTCCTAATTTTCAAAAAGGAAAAACAGAAGAATGGCACAATGCCAAGTTTTGGGAAAAGATAGTCTAAAATTATGAATATGTAGGGATTAGAATCCTACATCTTTATTGTAAATCATATGACATGAAAAGATAATCTTGGTTGCACAAAGTAAGGAGTTTCCACACTACGCCTATTGGCCAGAGTAAGGCATACGTTCATAAAACAGAAAATGAAAAGTTTCTACGAGCCATCTGTATTGCTAATGGTGCATAAAATGCACATGCAACTATATATTGTCATTTGCAAAAATATAGTTGAGTATAAATTTTTTCTTCAAGAAAATAAATACAAATTATGCTTTAACTAAAAGGCCATAAATAATGAACAAAAATAAACTGGAGCACAACTTACACAATCAAAGGAGTTGACAGCAGTGATTTGCTGGTGAATTGAACAGGGATTATGTTTCTATTCATTCCTATTACTAGCTGTAAGATGTGACTGGTGTATTACACTGCTACAATCGGACTGACCTGCACAAGAACACTAAATGCGAGAGCCTTACCAGTTATCTGAGGCGGCTGGACAGGTGACTTTTTTATGAAAGCATCTTTGCCTCCAAAAGCAATTATTGGCTCTGCCGGAGGAATCATTTTGTCTCCATTGGAACTGCTAATTTCGGACAACGTTATCACTTCCTCAAAGGCAGGGGATGATTCTTTAGAGGAGAATCCATTTTCCTGTCTGGATGTTTGCACCCCATTCACTATGTGTTCAGGTACCCTAAATAAAATACTGAAAGTATTAGCCTGCATGGTAAGGTCATGTGTATATGTATATACATCAGCAGTCACCTAAAGGTTGGGTACTGGTATTGGCTTGGATTCCTTCCGCACCTATATGAGATACATGTACAGCAAGACAGTTCCTGAAACAGAAGTTCCTCTCCAATCACACCCTCTATGGTATTTTTTTTTTTTTTTTTTTACTATTAGTAGCCAAGGACCAGGCACCTTTACTGACATGTTTTTTTTTTTCATCAGATCAAGTGGCCTAACATAACATGTGCATAAATAAATGTCAAATAAACAGTCAGCGGCACTGTGTTCCGTTCGGTAAGTTGTTGTAAATGCCACATTCCAGAGAAATCGATAACTGTTAAAACCTATGGGTGGGACATAGATCTCCAAGAGAATCTTCCTCCAGAACTTATTGTACTTGAAAGTGGGCATTACCAGAGTGAGACATATAGATCAGGAGAGCAGACTGTCAGTCATTACATGTCATGCCATTTAGGTGAGCTGATGAGCTGTTTGATGTAGCCAATGTAGATCATACATAATCAGAAGCGTGGAGGATATACAGGTGGCCAACTCTGCACTTACCCCTGAGTCAAATCAGCTCCTGCCATTTTGTCCTGTATCCTAACAACTTTCTTCTCTGGAAGTTCAATCTTCATGATTACTTCCGAGGATTCTGCTTCATCTGAAAACAACATTTTAGTTCCATTTGGTCATAAAAAACAAAGAATATATGTTAACCTTGATAGGCTCTTAATGACTTACCTTTGCTGTGAAGAGATTCTTGTTTGGTTTCCTTCCCATTCATTGCTTGTTTATCATCCTTTTTCTGCAAGTAGCCACAAGTTTACATTAAAAACCCTTAAGGCTACTAAATGGTTGCATTTTGTGTATTTTTCTTCTCTAACAGTACATAATCCAATAGCCTGTTAGATACCAAACATGAGAAGTACTTACTTGAGCATCTGATTTCCGTGTCCTTTTCATTATTTCTTCAAGACGCTGAAAGAGGCAAGGATCAGGAATGAATATTTGTAGTACGACTTACAAAAAGCAAAAACGCCCAGCATTACAATTGAGAAATTATTGGTGACAATTTGAGGTACCCCTTAAATTTGTATTGCTAGCAGAAGGCATTTTAAATATTCACACTCAACTATTCAATTAACATTTTGCTTCTAATGTTTTTCTATACATTATACCAATCTAAATATGTTTGGTATCCACGAACTTGTAATGACCTGGAGAATCATAATGGCAGGTCGGTTTTAGAATTTGGTGAACATGGTAAAAATAAATCCAAAGAACAGTTGTGGGACTGCACTTTTTTCCAAATTTTACCACACTTGGAATTTTCCCCGTTTTCGAGTACTCGTTATGGTAAAACCAATGGTGCCATTCAAAAAGTACAAGTCTCGCAAAAAACAAGCCCTCACATGGCCATATTGATAGAAAAATAAAAAGTTCTGGCTCTGAGAAGAAGGGGAGGGGAAAAAAAACAAAAACAAAAAGGGCTGCAGTGTGAAGTTAAAAAGGCATAAAAAAATGCATGCAACAATGTGTCATAAAAGTGCATGTTTTATGCAGCGCATTTCCTGACAACAATGATTTTTCTGCTGCAAATACTCAGTGTGCACGTAGCCTAAGGATACCAGACTAGACCTTTTTCTCCTCTCTGCACCAAAGTTGAAATGTAATCCTAATTAAAGTAAGAATGATCAACATCAGAATATAAAACAGGTAATAAAAAAATTATTTAACGCCTTCATGACATATGAAGTAAACTTACGACATATGTCGTGTCCCTGCCTTTGATGTGGTGGTCGCCTGCCGAATGGGAGATGGTGCTTTCAGTTATACATAGCACTGCCAATGTACTGGTATGTATAGCACAAGTGATCCGATGATCTTAGCTTCAAGTCCCCTAAGGGGACTATTAAATACAGTAAATGGTGAAGAAAAGTGTAAAAATTTGCCGCGTTAAAAATGAAAAATTACAAAACAATTACAACTAACAAGAAAAGAAAAAAATAGATATATGGTATTGCTGCAGTCGTAAAAGTCCTATCAAAATATAAAATAAATTAAAATGATCGGTAAACCGTGTAACGAGAAGAAAAGTTAGACTACCGAAATTATGATTTTTCTTGGCTGCCACAACATTGCAATAAAATGCAATAAGAAGCAATCAAAACATTGTATCCACCTCAAAATGGTATCAGTAAAAACGTCAACTCAAGGCACAAACAAAAAGCCATCACACGGCCAAATATCTCGAATAATGAAAAGGTTATGGGTCTCAGAAAACGGTGACAAATGTATAGCTTTTTTTTTTTTTTTTTTTTAAACAAATGTACACATTATTTCAACCACTATATGTAACCACTGACTTTATTTTGCGGCTTATAAGTCACACCGGATTATAGGACTCAGCCCAAATTTTGGGGATGAAAATAGGAAAACTTTTTCTTTTTTTTTAATACAAAATGGTGGTGCGTCTTGCAATCCATTTTTACAGTAGCTTACCTGGGTGGGGGCTGAGGCGGTGAAACGGGGTCCCAGGTGGCAGCAGGAGATGCTGTGAGCCCCAGGCTGGTAGGAGGTGGTGTTCGGCAGAGATAGGAGTGGGGTAATACTGAGGGTCCAAGGCTGGCAGGAGGGGTTGTTCAGATGTGCGGGGGACTCTGCCAACATTTTGTGAAAGCCCGGAGCCCCAGCACTTTCACTGGGCAATTGAGATTGCGGTAACAGAGACCTCGGCAGATGAACAATCGTGATGAGAGGTCAATCTGCACATGCACCGCCTCCCACAGCCATTTTCCCTAGAGTCCACAACATTGGAAAGCATGGAAAGTGCGGGAGGCTCTGGCCTTTCACAAGATGTTAGCGGAGCCCCAGCACCGCCGAACACTGCCCCACTCCTGCTGCCTCCGGAAGTTTCCCGCAGCAGAGATCCCGCTCAACCGCAGCTGGATAGTTACATTCGGATCATGAGACGCACTTCAAATCACCCCCCAAATTTGTTGGGAAAAAAAAAAAAAAAAAAAAAAAAGTGCGTCTTTTAATCTGAAAAATATGGTGTGTTTATATCTACACACTATACATATTTGGTATTTGCGTACTTGTAATGACCTGGAAATTCATACTGCCAAGCCACTTTTACCATATAGTGAACATGGTAACTAAAAACCTCAAAACAATTGAGGAATTGAACTTTATTTGCAATTTCAACAAACTTTAAATTATTTTCTTGTTTTCCAGTACACTATGTGGTAGAATCAATGGTGCCATTCAAAGATGCAACTCGTCCGGAAAAAAACAAGCCCTCACACGCCCATATTGACAGAAAAATATACGAATTTATGGCCCTCGGGAAAAAAAGAACGGAAAAATACAAAAAAAAAAAAAAAAAAAAAAAGAAGAAACGGAAAATCACCATGTCATGAAAGGATTAATAAAGTGTTATGGCATTTTTATGAAACACAGATTTCAATAAATAGGTGCATAGGCGCAGAGGTTTCACATTCGCAAGTTTATTGGTTTTGGGTCTACCTGTCAAGCTTATAAAAAAAAATAAAAAATTATATATCTGTAAACCAAAAGCATTGGTTGGTACCTTCTTCCTCTCCAGACGCTCCTGCTCTTCCCTCTGAAAGTGCTGTTCTCTCTCCAGTCTCTGTTTCTCTGCTTCTTCACGAGCTTTGGCTTCTGCTTCTTCTTTCTGCAAAATGTTTCAAAAGGTAAATATACTGAAAGAGGATTCTGTAACACAACCTGCCCAGGAGAGGAGACAAAAAGCTTCTCTATACCATCAGTGCACCACCTTGATAAACACAGAAACTACACATGCTCAAACAATAGAAATGTAAAACCTGCCGAAGGTTAAATGAAACATGTGACAGGGTGTCACTATCCTAAGCGGAGTGCACTTTCATACTTTCATGGGCATATACATTATTTCTTATGCACTAGTTTGATACAGATTCATTTGGCTTTAGTGCGTTGTATCCTGCCAACATCTGAATCTGCTGTTATCAGACAATGTTAATGCATATATGATGGCATAGGTCCCGTTACACACAACGATGTCCCAGCGATCCCACCAACGATCCGACATGGATGGGATCGCTGGGACATAGTTATACAGACTCACCAGCGATCCGGACCAGCGAGCAAGCTGGTATCTAGGGTAAACAGCGGGTATCCAAGAGCCGCGCGGCTCTTAGTTTATCCTAGATACCAGCGTGCTGCGTCGCTGATCGTTGGTCTTCCGCTGTCACACGCAGCGGCGATGCATGCTGGCCAGCGGGAGACCAATGATCAAAAAATGGCCCAGGACGATCCTGCACGATCAGCAATACCCGGCGGGGGGGCGGGCGGATGCTGATGGATGCCACACACAGCGATCTCGCTGTATGTGACGGGGCCCTTAATAATGTTCTGATTGGGATTATCCAACATTTTCTTACACTGCAGGTTATAGCCCATTGATGCATATTATATGCAGGCTTTATTACCTGCAACTACTTTCTAAGACAACCAGAATAGCTGCCAATACCATACATCTATCAGTCCTATCGATAGAAAGCAAATAAACGCTAAAGGGAATCATTCAGAGAGACAATGTGGCATCCTAGTCACCAAGATAGAGGGACATACCTGCTTGGCATCTGCAATAAATTACTTAATAAGAGTATCTGTTAAATTTTCATTTCACAAATCAATAGTACACACATGAAAAGAAGCAACTTTGTAATATATCTTATCTAAGACATCCATTTTTTTCTCCTGGATTGGTGAATCATTCTTAAAATTCAAAAATCATGGTTAAAGTCTATATCCAGTGAAGACAGATTGTTACATTAGGAAATGGCAGTTGGAAACAGGAAGAGGGAGGGGGGAGAGGAGAGAGGAAGAGGGAGGGGGGGGAGGAGAGAGGAGAGAGGAGAGAGGAAGAGGGAGGGGGGGGAGGAGAGAGGAGAGAGGAGAGAGGAAGAGGGAGGGGGGGGAGGAGAGAGGAAGAGGGGGGAGAGAGGAGAGAGGAAGAGGGGGGAGAGAGGAGAGAGGAAGAGGGGGGAGAGAGGAGAGAGGAAGAGGGGGGGAGAGAGGAGAGAGGAAGAGGGGGGGAGGAGAGAGGAAGAGGGGGGGAGAGAGGAGAGAGGAAGAGGGGGGGAGGAGAGAGGAAGAGGGGGGGAGGAGAGAGGAAGAGGGGGGGAGGAGAGAGGAAGAGGGGGGGAGGAGAGAGGAAGAGGGGGGGAGGAGAGAGGAAGAGGGGGGGAGGAGAGAGGAAGAGGGGGGGAGGAGAGAGGAAGAGGGGGGGAGGAGAGAGGAAGAGGGGGGGAGGAGAGAGGAAGAGGGGGGGAGGAGAGAGGAAGAGGGGGGGAGGAGAGAGGAAGAGGGGGGGAGGAGAGAGGAAGAGGGGGGGAGGAGAGAGGAAGAGGGGGGGAGGAGAGAGGAAGAGGGGGGGAGGAGAGAGGAAGAGGGGGGAGGAGAGAGGAAGAGGGGGGAGGAGAGAGGAAGAGGGGGGAGGAGAGAGGAAGAGGGGGGAGGAGAGAGGAAGAGGGGGGGAGGAGAGAGGAAGAGGGGGGGAGGAGAGAGGAAGAGGGGGGGAGGAGAGAGGAAGAGGAGAGAGGAAGAGGAGAGAGGAAGAGGAGAGAGGAAGAGGAGAGAGAGAGGAAGAGGGAGGGGGGGAGAGAGGAAGAGGGAGGGGGGGGGAGAGGAAGAAAGAGGGGGGGAGAGAGGAAGAGGGGGGGAGAGAGGAAGAGGGGGGGAGAGAGGAAGAGGGAGGGGGGAGAGAGAGGAAGAGGGAGGGGGGAGAGAGAGGAAGAGGGAGGGGGGAGAGAGAGGAAGAGGGAGGGGGGAGAGAGAGGAAGAGGGAGGGGGGAGAGAGAGGAAGAGGGAGGGGGGAGAGAGAGGAAGAGGGAGGGGGGGAGAGAGAGGAAGAGGGAGGGGGGGAGAGAGAGGAAGAGGGAGGGGGGGAGAGAGAGGAAGAGGGAGGGGGGGAGAGAGAGGAAGAGGGAGGGGGGGAGAGAGAGGAAGAGGGAGGGGGGGAGAGAGAGGAAGAGGGAGGGGGGGAGAGAGAGGAAGAGGGAGGGGGGAAGAGAAGAAGAGGGAGAAAGGTCCTCTCGAAGAGATCTATAGAACAGAAGTCAGCAGCCCCATACATTCCTTAGTGGCCAGTGCAGAGTACAGCATTTTATATTCCAGTCACCCATACACCTCTCATATTGATGATATTCAAGTGAATGAGTGATAAAGTGCAGCACTCAGCCGTGGCTTATAAGGAATCTATGGGGTTGCTGAGTTCCAATGGCTACTGGAGCAGATTTCAGCTAAATAGTGGGGGTGCTGGGTGCGGTTCACCAAAAACGCATAATGATGACTCATTCTCGATAGGTCATAAATGCTTTGGTCCTGGACAACCCCTTTAACTGGTTAAAATCAAACATGTAATAGTTTGCATGGAAAATGCACATTCAAAATTAATCTGTAATCCTCTGAGCCATGTTGCGTACAAAATTGAGAAAAGCATAGCGACCGATAACTTAAAAGGGAATTTTCACCAGATTTTTGCATTGTGTGATATGTTATGGATGTTTATATCACCAGAGAACAGAATTTCTGTGTCAATAACTCCTCTGCCCCCAAAGGATTCAGCAAAATAGTTACCTACATTTAACCATTTAGCACAAGAATATTCTTTAACCTCCTTTTATACATTATTGTAAATGTTTCTTGTCTCTCACTTGTTTCTGTAGTCTCTCAGTCTCCTCTTGCTCAGCTCTGGCTTTTTCTTCTGCAGCCTTCCTCTGTTCTTCCTCTTCCTGTTGACGTCTCTTTTCCTCCTCTTGTCTCTTCTGCTCCTCCAGTCGCTGGGCCTCGGCCTCTCTCTGGAGTCTTTCCTCAGCCTCCCGAATTGCTCGCTCTTCTCTTTCTCGTCTATAGTTGACAAAATTTGAGGGCTTAAGAGCAACCATGCTACTACAGAAAATACGTAACAAATAACGGTAGACAGATCTAAAACATGAAATACAATCGTTTCTATACGTAAGAAGCAGTGAGCCTCAAGTTTCCAGATCATCTATGATTTAGAGTTGTCACAGAGGTCCTCAAACCTACATTATCCCCTTGATCACCGCTAATATGTCTTTTTACTGACCTGAGATATAAGAGAATATCATCCCCACACAGGTGACGATCCAGCAGCTGTCGACTGTACACTATAGCTGACAACTAGCCGCATCAGCCACGATCAGCGTTGTCACCGTCCATATCTGTTTAACTCCTTAGATGCTGCTCTCAAGTGACTACATCAAGTAAATGGTTAACAGAGTGTGGGGGCTTCCGCTATAAACCCCATTGACAACCTGATATCTTTCTCAGGTGGTCCTCATGCGTGACATGGCAATTCACGGCCAAATAATGGCACTAGAGAATGCCGGCTATAGCGACCTATTCAGTTAGCGACATTTACATGGTAAAAATACATTTTTTCATTCCTGTCATGTCAGTTTGCATTAATTCCTGAAAATCACCTGAATGGTAAATAAACTACCTGACAGCGGTTTTCAATACGTTGAAGGGTGCTCTTTATAAAATGATATAACTTTTGGGGCTTTTCCAATATATAGGACCTCTAAAGTCAATTCAAACCTGGATACGCCCCTAAAAAAATAAATTTTGTAAATTTCATTTTACAAATGGTGCTGATATAAAGCCAACATGAGGGAAATGTTATTTATTAATGTTTTTCTGTGGTATGACTATCTGGATTATAGGGATAATCATTCAAAGTTTCAAAACTGCAAATTTTTTTACATTTTTGTCAAATTTCTGATATTTTTTATCAATAAACACAAAACCTATCAACCAAAATTTATCATTATCATAAATTATAATGTGCCACGTAAAAACAGTCTCAAAATCACTGGGATGTGTTGAAGCGACTGAGTTATTACCACATAAAGTGATACTGATTAGATTTAGAAAGTTTGGCCAGGTTGTTAAGGGGTTATTACTTTCCAGTGACGCTGGAAGCCCATGGTGTACCAGGAAGATTCAGAAGTCATACACAGGTGGTCAAAATTGTTGGTACCCCTCGTTTAATGACAGAAAAACCCACAATGGTCACAGAAATAACATGAAGCTGACAAAAGCAATAATGAATCAAAAATCTGTGAAAATGAACAAATGAAAGTCAGACATTGCTTTTCAACCATGCTTCCACAGAATTTAAAAAAAATATAATCAATGAAATAGGCCTAGACAGAAATGATGGTACCCTTGAAAATAGTGTGACAAAAGGGACATGTTAAATCGCGGCGTCGCCACTAATTAGCATCACAGGTGCCTACAATCTTGGAATCAGTGAGTGGGCCTGTATAGAGGGCTACAGATACTGACTGTGCTGTTTGGTGACATGGTGTGTATCACACTCAACATGAACCAGAGGAAGCGACGGAAATAGTTGTCTCAGGAGATTAGAAAGAAAATTATAGACAAACATGTTAAACATAAAAGTTATAAGACCATCTCCAAACAGCTTGATGTTCCTGTGATTACAGTTACATATATTATTCAGAAATTTAAGCTACATGGGACTGTAGCCAACCTCCCTGGACGTGGCCATAGGAGGAAAATTGATGACAAATCAAAGACAGATAATACGAATGGTAACAAAAGAGCCCAGAAAAACTTCTAAACGGATTAAAGGTGAACTTCAAGCTCAAGGAACATCAGTGTCAGATCGCACCATCCGTCGTTGTATGAGCCAAAGTGGACTTCATGGGAGATGACCAAAGAGGACATCATTGCTGAAAAAAAAAAATCAAAGCCAGACTGAAATTTGTCAAACTACATGTTGGCAAGCCACAAAGCTTCTGGGAGAATGTCCTATGGACAGATGAGACAAAACTGGAACTTTTTGGCAAGGCACATCAGCTCTATGTTCACAGAAGGAAAAATAAAGCATATCAAGAAAAGAACACTGTCCCTACTGTGAAACATGGAGGAGGCTCTGTTATGCTCTGGGGCTACTTTGCTGCATCTGGCACAGGATGTCTAGAATCTGTGCAGGGTACCATGAAATCTCAAGACTATCAAGGAATTCTAGAGAGAAATGTGCTGCCCAGTGTCAGAAAGCTTGGTCTCAGTCGCAGGTCATGGGTCTTGCAACAGGATAATAACCCAAAACATAGAGCTAAAAACATCCAAGAATGGCTAAGAGGAAAACATTGGACTATTCTGAAGCCTTCTATGAGCCCTGACCTAAATCCTATTGAGCATCTTTGGAAAGAGCTGAAACATGCCGTCTGGAAAAGGCAGCCTTCAAACGACAACTGGAGCAATTTGTTCTTGAGGAGTGGGCCAAAATACCTGTTGAGAGGTGCAGAATCATAGAATCATAGAATCGTAGAGTTGGAAGGGACCTCCTGGGCCATCTGGTCCAACCCCTGCTCAAAGCAGGATTCGCTAAATCCTCCCAGTCAGATGTCTGTCCAGCCTCTGTTTGAAGACTTCCATTAAAGGAGAACTCACCACTTCTCGTGGCAGCCTGTTCCACTCATTGATCACTCTAACTGTCAAAAAGTTTTTTCTAATATCTAATCTGTGTCTCCTCCCATTCAGTTTCATCCCATTGCTTCTAGTCTTTCCTTGTGCAAATGAGAATAAAGTTGATCCTTCTACAATGTGACAGCCCTTTAGATATTTGTAGACAGCTATTAAGTCTCCTCTGTCTTCTCTTTTGCAAACTAAACATTCCCAAATCCTGCAACCTTTCCTCATAAGACAGGGTTTGCAGACCGGTCACCATTCTGGTCGCTCTTTTCTGAACTTGCTCCAGTTTGTTGATGTCTTTTTTAAAATGTGGTGCCCAAAACTGGACACAATATTCCAGATGAGGTCTGACCAAAGAGGAGTAGAGGGAAATAATGACTTCACGTGATCTAGACTGTATGCTTCTGTTAATACATCCAGCGTCGGACTGGAACACCTTGGGCCCACCAGAGAAAATCATTCTTGGGGCCCACTATGTAGCTGCATAGAGTTAAATACCAGACCACCAATTATGCGGTAAAACACGCTAATATCCGGGTATAAGGTTGTACATGTCTTAATTATGTAGCAGGAGTTGGGGTAGCCCCCTCATAGAATATAAAGCAGCCCCCTCACATAGTATAATGCAGCCATCTCATAGAATATAAGGCAGCCATCTCATAGAATATAATACTGCCCCCCTCATAGGGAATAATGCACCCCTCATAGGGTATAATGCACCCCCTCATAGGGTATAATACTGCCCCCCTCATAGGGTATAATACTGCCCCCCTCATAGGGAATAATGCACCCCCTCATAGGGAATAATGCACCCCCTCATAGGGAATAATGCACCCCCTCATAGGGAATAATGCACCCCCTCATAGGGTATAATGCTGCCCCCTCATAGGGTATAATACTGCCCCCCTCATAGGGTATAATACTGCCCCCCTCATAGGGAATAATGCACCCCCTCATAGGGTATAATGCTGCCTCCTCATAGGGTATAATACTGCCCCCTCATAGGGTATAATACTGCCCCCCTCATAGGGTATAATACTGCCCCCCTCATAGGGAATAATGCACCCCCTCATAGGGTATAATGCTGCCCCCCTCATAGGGTATAATGCTGCCCTCCTCATAGGGTATAATGCTGCCTCCTCATAGGGTATAATAATGCCCCCCTCATAGGGTATAATAATGCCCCCCTCATAGGGTATAATAATGCCCCCCTCATAGGGTATAATAATGCCCCCCTCATAGGGAATAATGCTGCCTCCTCATAGGGTATAATGCTATATAGATATATAGATATAGAGTTAGATAGATATAGATAGAAAGATAGATGTAGAAATAGATAGATATAGAGATAGAAAGTAGATAATGGATAGATATAGATAGAAAGATTCATAGAGATAGATAGAGATAGATAGAGATAGATAGAGATAGATAGAGATAGATAGAGATAGATAGAGATAGAAAGATAGATATAGAAAGAAATATAGATAGATCGATATAGAGATAGATAGAAAATAGATAATGGATAGATAGATATAGAGATAGATGGCTATAGATACAAAGATATAGGGATAGATAGATAATAGATAGAGATAGATAATAGATAGAGATATACAGATATAATAATAATAATAATAATAATAATAATAATAATAATAATAATAATAATAATAATATAGACATATATAGATAGATATAGAGATAAATATATATAGATAGATGGCTATAAATAAAAATAGATATAGAGATATATAGAGATAGATAGATATAGAGATAATAGATATAGAGATAGATATAGAGATAGATATAGAGATAGATATAGAGATAATAGCTATATATAGAGATATGTATAGAGATAGATAGATATAGAGTTAGAAAGATAGATATAGAGAGATATAGAGATAGATAGAGATAGATGGATAGATAGATATAGATAATAGAGATAATAGATAGATATAATAGATAGATATAGAGATAGATATAGAGATAGATGGATAGATCAATAGATAGATAGATAAAGAGCGAGAGATAGAGATTGATAGATAATGAGATATAGAGATATAGTGTTAGAAAGATAGATATGGATATAGAGAACAGATATAGAGATAGATAGATATAGAGATAATATATAGATAGATAGATATAGAGATAATATATAGATAGCTATAGAGAGAGATATAGAGAGAAACAGATATATATATATATATATAGAGATAGATATAGAAATAGATAGGTAGATAGATATAGAGATAATAGATATAGAGATAGAGAGAGCGGTAGATAGAGAGATAGATATAGAGAGATAGATACAGAGATCGATAAATAGAGAGATAGATATAGATAATAGATAGAGATAGATATATAAAGATAGATAATAAATATAGAGATAGGTAGATATAGATAATAGAGATAGCTAGATAGATAGACATAATAGATAGATATAGATAGATATAGATAGAAAGATAGATGTAGAGATAGAAAGATAGATATAGAGATAGAGCGATAGATAGAGATAGATATAGATAATAGATAGAGATAAATAGATAGATAGAGAAAGATAGATAGATATAGAGATAGATATAGAGATAGAAAGATAGATAGATATACAGAGAGATAGATAGAGATAGAGATAATAGATATAGAGATAGATATATATAGAGAGATAGATACAGAGAAAAGATATAGAGATAAATAGATAAAGATAGATAGATATATAGATATAGAGATATAGAGATAGAAAGACAGATAAAGAGAGAGAGCGATAGATAGATATACAGAGAGATAGATATAGAGATAGATAGAGATATATAGATAGATAGCTATAGAGATAGATATAGAGAGAAATAGAGATAGATTTATAGATATAGATAGATATAGAGATAGAGCGATAGATAGCGAGATATATAGATATAGAGATAGATAGATACAGAGAAAAGATATAGAGATAGATAACGGATAGATAAATAGATAGATAGGTATAGAGATAGATAGATATAGATATTAGATAGAGATATATATAGATAAAGATAGATAGATATAGATGGTAGCTAGATAGATAATAAATATAGAGATAATAGATATAGAGATAGATAGATATAGAGATAGAAAGATAGATATAAAGATAGATATAGATATAGATAGATATAGATAATAGATAGAGATAGATATAGAAATAGATAGAGATAGATATAGAAATAGATAGATATAGATAATAGATAGAGATAGATATAGATAATAGATAGAGATAGAAAGATAGATATAAGAGAGATAGAGAGAGAGATATATAGAGAAATAGAGATAGATAGATAGAGAGAGCGAGAGATATAAAAAAAAAAAACCAAAACACGATACTCACCTCTCCTCCTCGCTCCCACGCTGATCCCGGCCTCAGTGTCAGGAGCTGTCCCCTCTGCCAGACACACAGCGGGTGCGCGATGTAGTGACGTCATCGCGCACTGGCTGTGAGTCAGGAGCAGAGAGGACTGAGGGCGGCGCCGGCCCTGATTTACAGCTTACTGGGCTGGGGGCGGGGCCTCTGGGGGTGGAGACCTGAAATGAGATTCACTGCTTCGCAGTGAATATTCATTTCTCTTTAGCAGCGGGGACAGGGGCTCCTGCCTCCTGACACCCGCTGCTGCTCCGCTGGCAGGGGCCCCCATAGCAGCTGCATGGTGTGCGACACACCACTGGCTGGGGGCCCCTGGAGCAGCGGGGGCCCTAGGCAACTGCTGGCCCTGTATGCCAGCAGGTGCCAGGGCCCACCGGAGAATCCTCCGGTTCCCCGGTGGGCCAGTCCGACGCTGAATACATCCTAGAATTGCATTTGCCTTTTTTGCTGCTTCATCACACTGTTGACTCATATTCAGTCTGTGATCTATTAGTATACCCAAGTCTTTTTCACATGTGCTGTCACTTAGCCCTATTCCTCCCATTCTATATATGCTTTTTCATTTTTATTGCCCAGATGTAGTACTTTGCATTTCTCACTGTTAAAAACCATTCTGTTAGTTGCTGCCCACTTCTCCAGTTTATTTAAATCTTTTTGAATCCTCTCTCTCTTCTCTAGTATTAGCTATCCCTCCTAGCTTTGTGTCATCAGCAAATTTAATCAGTTTACCCTCAATTCCTTCATCTAAATCGTTGATAAAGATGTTGAACAATACAGGGCCGAGGACAGAGCCCTGTGGTACCCCACTTGAGACATTCTTCCTACTGGATGTGCAGCCATTTACGACCACTCTTTGTGTCCGATCACTAAGCCAGTTATGAATCCACCTAACAGTTGCCTTGTCCATTCCATACTTTGTCATTTTTTCAATAAGGATTGTATGAGAGACTTTGTCAAATGCTTTGCTGAAGTCAAGATATACTATATCTACAGCATTTCCTTGATCCACCCAATCAGTGATACCGTCATAGAAGGAAATTAGGTTAGTCTGACATGACTTATTAGTTACAAACCCATGCTGACTCTGTTTAATCACTTCATTCTTATCCAGGTATTGACATACATGTTGTTTAATAATTTGTTCAAAGATCTTTCCTGGTATAGAAGTCAGACTCACCGGCCTATAGTTGCCTGGGTCCACCTTCTTCCCCTTTTTGAAGATAGGAACAACATTTGCTCTTCTCCAGTCTTCTGGCACTTCTCCTGTTCTCCAAGAATTTTCAAAGATTATGGAGAGGGGTTCAAAAATTTCTTCTGCTATCTCCTTCAGTACTCTGGGGTGTAATTCATCTGGACCTGGAGACTTGAATTTATTTAGGTTAGCTAAGTGTTTCCTCACTATCTTTCTGTTTATAGATATCCTGGATTCTTCTATTCCCTTAATAGGACAGTGAAGAATAGTTGATGTTACATTTCTTTTCTGAGAGAAAACAGATGCAAAATAGGAATTTAAAAGTTCGGCCTTCTCAACATTCTGTCTTACCATTTCATCCTTTTCATCCTGTAAAAATCCTACAGCATCTTTGAATTTTCTTTTACTTTTGACATATCCCCAAAATCCTTTACTATTGCTTTTGACATCTCTTGCAAGCCTCAATTCATTGTCAGCTTTAGATAATCTGATTTGTGCCCTGCAGGTTCTGCAGACAGCATTATATTCTTCTTTAGATATGCCTCCCTCTTTCCATTTTATAAACATTTTTTTCTTCCTTTTTAGTCTCATTGACAGTTACAAGAATTGTTTGATTGCAGTGATTGCCTCAAAAGGTTGTGCAACAAAATATTAACTTAAGGGTACCATCATTTCTGTCCCGTCCTATTTCATGAGTTTTAATTTTTTTTTAAATTCTATGGAAGCATGGTTGAAAAGCAATATCTGACTTTCATTCGTTCATTTTCATAGATTTTTGATTAATTATTACTTTTGTCAGATTCGAGTTATTTCTGTGACCATTGTGGGTTTTTCTGTCAGTAAACGAGGGGTACCAACAATTTTGACGGTGTGTATCTATAGGAATGCTTTCCAAAAGAAATAGAGCACATCACGCCAAACGTTTTAAACAAGGACCTTTTTGAGTGTGACGGAAAGGAACTGACCATAGTCAGAACTATACTATGACTATATGTCATATGTATGGAGACTTTTGTACGATCTTGGAGAATATTGCACGTTTTGCTTATTTAAATGCATGGTCCACTATTTTGCTCCATTTTGTAATACAAACTGCCTGGTGGAAAGATAGCCATCCATGTGTGGAGAATGACTGAAAGCGCTGTAAATGTGTCCCGTTGGAGTTCCTCTTTAATAGGCTCTACTGATTACACAGGAAAGACGGACACTGCCAGGTTTTAAAACTTTAACAGAAATACAGACTAGTGAATAGATTCAACAATGAATGACAAGAACGTGTAAACATTTAGCAAAAGGCCTAATAACAATAAAGCTTCTGTGCAGAGATATTCTACAATACATTATTAGGTTTCCCCTTTCTACACAAAAAAATTAAAAATAACTTGCAGGGACATGAAAACAAACATAAACATAGACATAGGTCATCATGAATTGCTGAGGGGTTTTAAATCTCCATTCTGATTGCAGGTCCGGAAACAGGAGCTCAAAGAATTTGTAAAAGCAAAGGGCACAATGAAATCACGTCATATACCAAGACTGCATATGCAGTAAACATTTCCTGCTTTTAGAGAAAGGTTTCTTATCACGTCATACTAATAAATTGCTCTTTTCATACAGCTTTTTCCGATACTAAACATTTTATGATGCTTAGAGCTCTGTAATCCCTAGAATATTTCCATTTACTATACACAGTACATGCAGTAGTACCATTACTCAACATTAAACTTGAGTCCTGTTCTCCCTCATGCCGACAGCTATCTAGATCTTTCTCGAATATGTTTTCAAGTGGTAATGATAGATATGACGTCAGGATATAAAAAGAAACAAACTGCATTGTTAATTAATCAAGCAATTAAACTATATTAGATCATGTAACACTGCGGTTGATAGACTCGTTGCTTTTTTAACCTACGGTATACAAGTAAAACTTCACTAAATTTGGAGCTTCGCTGTAAGTGCATTGTTTCTGTCACCAGATCTAACAGTATCATTTCTATATGGCATGAAATAAGTTGCCTAGCCCTGTTGAGGATGGTGTACTTAGTTTGCAAATCCATCCCAGAATGACTATAATCCTTTCTGAACACTCAGCATTTTACGAGTACAGCCATTCACTGTAATCAGGCTGTAATCCATATCTCCAACCCAGGGACGACGTCACCACCTGGGCAAGCGCCAGAGCCCTGAGCAAACAAAGATGCCCAATCGCCGTCGGGGACACCAGCACCCTATGGGGCCCCTGCTTTAAACTGTTTGCAATCCTTACCGCTCCTCGTTCCCCGCAGGTCCTGTCTCTTCTGCGTCTTATGACTCAGTGACATCTCAGAGCAGAGGACACAATGACATCACTACAGCGTGCCCTCTTGTCCTGACATCTCAGTGCAGAGAGGCAGAAGAGACAGGGTCTGTGGCTAGTGAGAAATACTGAGTATTTGACTATTTATTTTTTTTAAATATATGGAGCATTATACGGGGCCCACACTGTGCAGCGCATCATTATACGGGGCCCACACTGTGCAGCGCATCATTATACGGGGCCCACACTGTGCAGAGCATCATTATACGGGGCCCACACTGTGCAGAGCATCATTATACGGGGCCCACACTGTGCAGAGCATCATTATACGGGGCCCACACTGTGCAGAGCATCATTATACGGGGCCCACACTGTGCAGAGCATCATTATACGGGGCCCACACTGTGCAGAGCATCATTATACGGGGCCCACACTGTGCAGAGCATCATTATACGGGGCCCACACTGTGCAGAGCATCATTATACGGGGCCCACACTGTGCAGCGCATCATTATACGGGGCCCACACTGTGCAGAGCATCATTATACGGGGCCCACACTGTGCAGAGCATCATTATACGGGGCCCACACTGTGCAGAGCATCATTATACGGGGCCCACACTGTGCAGAGCATCATTATACGGGGCCCACACTGTGCAGAGCATCATTATACGGGGCCCACACTGTGCAGAGCATCATTATACGGGGCCCACACTGTGCAGAGCATCATTATACGGGGCCCACACTGTGCAGAGCATCATTATACGGGGCCCACACTGTGCAGAGCATCATTATACGGGGCCCACACTGTGCAGAGCATCATTATACGGGGCCCACACTGTGCAGAGCATCATTATACGGGGCCCACACTGTACAGAGCATCATTATACGGGGTCCACACTGTGCAGAGCATCATTATACGGGGCCCACACTGTGCAGAGCATCATTATACGGGGCCCACACTGTGCAGAGCATCATTATACGGGGCCCACACTGTACAGAGCATCATTATACGGGGCCCACACTGTGCAGAGCATCATTATACGGGGCCCACACTGTGCAGAGCATCATTATACGGGGCCCACACTGTGCAGAGCATCATTATACGGGGCCCACACTGTGCAGAGCATCATTATACGGGGCCCACACTGTGCAGAGCATCATTATACGGGGCCCACACTGTGCAGAGCATCATTATACGGGGCCCACACTGTGCAGAGCATCATTATACGGGGCCCACACTGTGCAGAGCATCATTATACGGGGCCCACACTGTGCAGAGCATCATTATACGGGGCCCACACTGTGCAGAGCATCATTATACGGGGTCCACACTGTGCAGAGCATCATTATACGGGGCCCACACTGTGCAGAGCATCATTATACGGGGCCCACACTGTGCAGAGCATCATTATACGGGGCCCACACTGTGCAGAGCATCATTATACGGGGCCCACACTGTGCAGAGCATCATTATACGGGGCCCACACTGTGCAGAGCATCATTATACGGGGCCCACACTGTGCAGAGCATCATTATACGGGGCCCACACTGTGCAGAGCATCATTATACGGGGCCCACACTGTGCAGAGCATCATTATACGGGGCCCACACTGTGCAGAGCATCATTATACGGGGCCCACACTGTGCAGAGCATCATTATACGGGGCCCACACTGTGCTGAGCATCATTATACGGGGCCCACACTGTGCTGAGCATCATTATACGGGGCCCATACTGTGCTGAGCATCATTATACGGGGCCCATACTGTGCAGAGCATCATTATACGGGGCCCATACTGTGCTGAGCATCATTATACGGGGCCCATACTGTGCTGAGCATCATTATATGGGGCCCATACTGTGCTGACCATCATTACATGGGGCCCATACTGTGCAGAGCCTCATTACATGGGGCCCATACTGTACAGAGCCTCATTACATGGGGCCCATACTGTGCAGAGCATCATTATATGGGGTCATTATTGTGCTGAGCATCATTATATGGGGCCCATACTATACAGAGCCTCATTACATGGGCCCATACTGTACAGGGCATCATTATATGGGGCCCATACTGTACAGAGCATCATAATATTGGGGTCCACACTGTACAGAGCATCATTATATGGGGTCAACACTGTACAGGGCATCATAATATTGGGTTCCATACTGTATGGTGCTCATTCTGTATGGTGCATATGGGCATTCTGTATAGAGCATTATATGGGAGTAACAGCAAAGATAGATACAGCATGGAGTAATACATCCTAATTTTTATTAATAATTATTAAAACCAAGGTACAAACAATTCAATAAATACCTTTGGTATAAATAGCCTTATCCTACAAGCGGATGTTGATATGCTGCTCTTCTGTATAGAGCATTATATGGTGTCCATTATTCTGTACTTGCAGCGGCATGCTATTCCATCCGGTTTGTGTTTAGTTGGACCATCATTTATTTTTCAACAGGACAATGACCTCAAACCCACCTCCAGGCTGTGTAAGGGCTATTTGACCAAGAAGGAGAGTGATGGGGTGCTATGCCAGATGACCTGGCCTCCACAGTCACCAGACCTGAACCCAATCGAGATGGTTATGGGTTCCATTATTCTGTACAGCGCATTATACGGGGTCCATTATTCTGTACTGAACATTATTTTGGGGTCCATTATTCTGTATGGAGCATTATACAGGGTCCATTATTCTGTACGGAGCCTTATATGGGATCCATTATTCTGTACGGAACATTATTTTGGCATCCATTCTGTATGGAGCATTATATGGAATCCATTATTCTGATGGAGCATTATATGGGGTCCATTATTCTGTATGGAGCATTATACGGGGTCCACTATTCTGTAAGGAGCATTATACGGGGGGGGGGGGGGTGGCTGCGGTGACATGGGGTCCCAGGGTCGCTACTGGAGGAGGTAGTAGTGGGGTGATGCTGCAGGCTGGGATGAGTGGATGTTACGATGTGTGGCGCGTCGTAGGTGTCTGGTGCTGCTGCCCGGGGCTGCGGGTGCCCAGTGGGGTTCGGCGCTGCTGCCCGATGCTGCTTCGGGTGTGTCTCCGGTGCTGCCAGGGCTCTGCCGACATTTTGTGAAAGTCCAGAGCCCCAGCAGTTCCATGGTTTCCTGTGCGGTGGACTCCAGGTAAATGGCACCAAGATGAAGAGATGAGATTTCAGCGTTGAAACCTGGCAGCACCTGAGACACAACCGCAGCAGCACCAGGCACCCGCAACAGTACCGTATACCCCCGAAGCACCACCAGACACCCCCCCTCATCCCAGTCTGGGGCCTGCAGCAACAGTACCGGAAAAAGTGCGTCTTATAATCCGAAAAATAAGGTACTTATTTTCCACCATAATTTGCAAAATAAATCTTGCCAAACCAGACAAGGTGATTTTCTCAATGTGTTTTCTCATTTTGACTCTCATAGTTGTGGTCTAACTATGATGTTAATTACAGGCCTCTCATCTTTTTAAGTGGGAGAACTTGCACAATTGGTGGCTGTCTAAATACTTTTTTTCCCCAACTGTATATCAGGTCCATTATTCTGTATGGAACAATATATAGGGCTCAATCTGTATGGAGCACTATATGGGGCTCATTATGCTGTATGGAGCAATATATGGGGCTCATACTGTATAGAGCAATATATGGGGCTCAATTATAATGTATGGAGCAATATATGGGGCTCATTATACTGTATAGAGCAATATATGGGGCTCAATTATACTGTATAGAGCAATATGTGAGGCTCATTAAACTGTATAGAAGACTATGTGTTACCCGTAATACACTGTGGAGAAATATACTGTCCGGTCTAAAAAGAAAAAAACTTTTGAATTCCCCCAGGCAGGGCTGTGGAGTCGGAGCTTATTTTGGTGGAGTCGGAGTTGGAGTCGGCATAAAATGGACCGACTCCTAAAATATATAATAAATTGGGTACAGTAGTTCAGTGCAGAATGTGCTGAATATTTTTTCATAGGAATTTTGGAAAGTTATGAAATGTCCTATAAATGACTGTTCTATTCCTGATGTAAGGCTACATTCTCACACAGCGTTTTTCCTGCGTTTTTTGAGGATACGTTTTTCAGTTGCAAAAGCAGATCTGCTTTTTAAAAACCGCATCACCTGAAAGGTTTTTGAGCTCATAGCTAATGTTTTCAATAGCAAAAGCAGATTAGAAATCTGCTCTATATATCCATATCTGTCTATCCATATCATATCTGTACCAAAAAGAATGAAAGCCGGATAGCACACAGACTAACACTCCTTTTTTTTTTTTTAGCACCAGTCAGGTACACCTCACAGCTGCCCAAAAGGACGCCCAGGACAGGCATTGTTCGTCTTCAGTTACACATCAACATCAATTGATAGTTGGAATACATATACTGCATTCATCACCACATCTTCTTAAGGTGCAGGCTTTATTTTCAAGTGCAGGTGCGTGCAGTATGAGGTTCTGCAGCAGCTGAGGTGTGCAGCATGAAATTCTGCTGAACAGTATGAGGTTCTGACACCCCCCCCCCAAGGTTTGATCCTGGCTACGCCCATAGTGTGAATGTAGCTTGAGGATCCAGGCTTTATCTTAGCCGAGATAAGTCATAGTGTGTGTGTTATATATATATATATATATATATATATATATATATATATATATACACACACACACACACACACATACATACACACACATACAGTATATATATGTCTGAGGAGTCCAAATTTGAGATCTTTGGTTCCAACCACCATGTCTTTGTGCGACGCAGAAAAGGTGAACGGATGGACTCCACATGCCTGGTTCCCACCGTGAAGCATGGAGGAGGTGGTGTGATGGTGTGGGGGTGCTTTGCTGGTAACACTGTTGGGGATTTATTCAAAACTGAAGGCATACTGAACCAGCATGGCTACCACAGCAACTTGCAGCGGCATGCTATTCCATCCGGTTTGTGTTTAGTTGGACCATCATTTATTTTTCAACAGGACAATGACCTCAAACCCACCTCCAGGCTGTGTAAGGGCTATTTGACCAAGAAGGAGAGTGATGGGGTGCTATGCCAGATGACCTGGCCTCCACAGTCACCAGACCTGAACCCAATCGAGATGGTTTGGGGTGAGCTGGACCGCAAAGTAAAGGCAAAAGGGCCAACAAGTGCTAAGCATCTCTGGGAACTTCTTCAAGACTGTGGGAAGACCATTTCCAGTGACTACCTCTTGAAGCTCATCAAGAGAATGCCAAGAGTGTGCAAAGCAGTAATCAAAGCAAAAGGTGGCTACTTTGAAGAACCTAGAATATAAGACATATTTTCAGTTGTCTCACACTTTTTTGTTAATTATATAATTCCACATGTGTTAATTCATAGTTTTGATGCCTTCAGAGTGAATCTACAATTTTCATAGTCATGAAAATAAAGAAAACTCTTTGAATGAGGTGTGTCCAAACTTTTGATCTGTACTATATATATATGTAATCGATATTACATAGTGTATGACATTTACAATTTATTACAGTTTTTTGTGTTCTAAAGTTGTATTCCAATAAATAGATAATGTTCTATCTAAATATCTTGATTATTGGATCATAGAAATGACTAAATGTCTGATGTTCACATTGTACTACAATAAATTTTTCACTTAAATATAAGCAATATATGTTGGAGTCGTGGAGTCGGTGTAAGGGAAATTGAGGAGTCGGAGTCGCAGGTTTGGCTTACCAACTCCACAGCCCTGCCCCCAGGGCGCACACAGTGCACTGCGAGGATTTGCCAGTTTCTGAGCTATTGTAAAATTTACACTAAATATCATTCATGTAATGTAAGATGTTAAATCTTTCGTATTCCACTATACCTATATTTCTCTGCCGTATCTGTGCATCATATATCATGGTATCTGGAGCCTGTCCTGCTCCAAGCACCTAGTTTGATTGCAAAGTTCTTTTCACAGTCGTCCTCCCTGACCCCGAAATCTTGCTCATGCTCAGTAGAAGCTGCACTCTCCAAAGAACTGCAGTGAGATGGAGCCAGTCTTACCCTGCTGCAGTCTCAGTTGGTATTAAGTTTCTAACACCATCTGCTGCAAGAACTAAGTTCACCAAGGGTAATACCACATATGTGAATATCTATGATACAACATGGTAGATTTTCCCAGACTTTAGGAAGGTCTTGGTTGTCATTCACAGCGCTGGGAGGTGATGAGGGATGGTGGGGAAACTTGTGGGAATGGCAGAGAAGGGAGATGAAATGCAATATTGATGAAGTAAAAGCCTGCTGCAACAACAGTAAAAGCCTGCTGCAACAACCCCTTAACTTGATTTAGATATTTGCCGGGAAACAGAAATAAACTTAAAAAAAACAAAACAAAAAAAAACAATGAAGTTTAGAAACATTGCGCAGTGAGTAGTGTTTAAGAAGCTTGACATTGTGGTGACATTAGATGGGCATGGTTATTCTACTGACAGATCCAATTTTAGAACAAAACAACCTTAAATTACCCATACATTAGTGGATATAAGCTGTCTAATATAATCAAGATAAATTGCTGTTTCTGGAACAGCGATACATATGCAACAATAATTCTGTAAAGGGGTGTGAATGTTACTTGCTAATTTAGAGAGTGTAGCAGAAATGTTGTGAATCAATTCACAGGTCCAGCCATCTGTGGCCATCGAACAGGAGCCTTACAAAGCTCCTCTTATCTGCCCGCAACTAACGTCCTACTTTTGATTAGTAAGACTAGCACCACAGTGGATGTGCGTCACACGCTGCAACAATGACGTCGTGCCAGGATAGCTAATATAAAGAGGAGCCAGGGATGCCCTTAGTAAAAACGTGGCTTGCAGAGCTCCCATCCGGTGTCAACAGATTGCAACGTGGACTCTGAACCAGCCCTGCAAATCGATATGCACCATCTCTAGTATGTAGTAATGTAATGCCATGTTCCTACTTGCAGGATCCAACATATTCATGTATAAATTTAAAGATTGCCTTGAAGTGCCTATTTGACGCTTTTTTATCATAAAAATGCCAATTGTTGCTCTGTACATCGCATACCACACTTGTCACAAAGTAGTCACTGGCTGTTCCCCAACCCCCAAAAGCCATATGTTTAAAGTTTTCACCTTTCTTGTTCTTCTCTCTCCCTCCTCTCCTGCTCCTCCTTCTCTCTTTGCTCCCTTGCCTGCCGTCTCTTCTCTGCAAGTAGACGGGCAGCCTCCTCTTTATCAGTTGTGCCCGCCATTGGCTTGCTTGGAGAGGGAGCTGGGGAAGACACATTCACTGTAGCAGAAATAGGCATGACGGCTTGTGCAGGAGTAGCAGCACTTGAAACTGTAGCTGAATTGTCTGGAATATAAAAAGGTACTGTTTTAATAAAATATTTACAGAGAGACACAATTAAGATGATGGTAGACATCCAGCTGCCAGATACAAACCTATATTTGGTGTGAAGCTAGAAGAGGCACTTTCTGGTGGTTCCTGGGGTTTTGTTGATTCCTCCAGTTGAGGTGCAGGGGATGGCTGTCTCTCTTTGTCAACATAGTGTTCTGCTTTCTTCTCTTTGACCTTTCCTGGCGTCTTCTCTTCCTTTAGTTTATCTGTCTTCGCTTTAGACTTGGGTGTCACCTGAGCACCCTTTGGGGAAGGTGGTTTTGGGGTTAGTGGTGCAGATGGACTTGGAAAAGGTGAAGCTGGCCGCCTGGTAGGGGTAGATGGCGAGGACGGGCGATTTTTAGACTTCAAACTGCAGAAATGGAAAGAAACCATTACAAACTGATTCCAAAGTAGACAAAAAAATGTGCCTTCTTTAGTAAGACTGACCTTTTGTCAGGTGTGGAGGATACGCGGCTTTTAGTTGCAGGAAGCGACTGGCGTTTTTTCAGGATACGTTCCCTACCTAAAGCACTTCTTTCACGTTCATTTTCTCTATCTTTCTCCTTCTTTTCTTTCTTTTTCTAAGGATTACAAGAGATTATTAATTAATCTGGCATATTTATAGCAAAGATGTTTTAAATCACTCCCATTTCTACAGCATGTAACATATTAAAGGCAAATAACTTCCTAGAAACTCAATGTGTTGATTTATGGTCTGATAACATATTTAATAGCTACTAGGCTTGTACTTTTAACTTAAAGGGAACCTGTCAGCAGGATTGTGCACAGTAACCTACACACAGTGTTATACTGATTGCAATGATGCCTTGGTTGATGAAATCAGTCTTGTGGTGGTGGTGTAATCTCTATTCTCAGTTTTGAGTTAATGAAATGCTCACGATTCCTGTGTGTGTGGGGGTCTTTATGTGGTGCTCTGCTTAGGTATTCATTTGTATGGCTTCTGACAGGTCACTGATCTCTCACTGACCTGCACCCTAGTTTACATAATGAATATTATATATACATACTGAGAAAAAAAAAAAAAAAAAAAAAAAAAAACACAGACAAAAAAAAACCCCCTCTTCTCCAGGCAGGTGCAGGCCGAGGCACCAGCGCTGCAGCATAATCCCATGTGTACTGTGCTTATAAATATTGTGGTTGAGGTTACCCTGATATATATATAAAAAAAAAATCCATTTGAAAATGGCGCCCAACACGACGATGCAGTAGCAGCTACCAATGCATATTGAAGTGATATGCTGCAGCGCAGGTGCCACCGCCGGCACTTGCCTGAAGAAGGTTTTTTGTTTTTTTTCCCTCAGTATGTACATGTAAACTAGGGGGCAAGTCAGTGAGGGATCAGTGACCTGTCAGAAGCCATGCACATGAATACCTAACCAGAGCTCCACATGAAGACCCCCCACAGCCATTCCCCGAAGCACAAGCATATCATTAACGCAAAACTGAACATAAAGATTACACTACAACCACAAGACGGATTTCATCAACAAAAGTATCATTTTAATCAGTATAACTACACCAACCTGAGACAGACTGTAGGTTACTGTGCACAATCCAGCTGACAGGTTCTCTTTAAATGAAGCCTCCAACATGTAAAGGCTACTTACTGGGGATGAATCATTCCTTTTCCTTGGCGTTACATCAGGACTGCCGGCTGTGGTCCTACGACGCTCTGAGCAGCGATGCTTTTGATTACTACATGGTGTAAGTGGACTTGCAGAGGCAGAACGGGGACATACATGGGCACCTGGTAAAGATATAAAAGTTATGAAAGTAAGAACACCAGAGAAAGAGGACTGAAGCGCAGTTTACCTACAGAAACACACTACTCAAACTCTTACTCAATTCTCTGCTGTTACCAGGGAGTGTTGCAGCACTGCGGCTTCGTGCTAGGAAGGACAAGGTGGGTGTCATCAGGCGGTCAACAATACTGCTCTCCCATGGGCTCAGCTGCAAGCTCCTGTCTGCCAAGAGATAAGCAGGTCAACACACCAAATAAATGACAGAAAGCAATTGTGAATAGGTAACAGGCACTAATGAATAGGTAGTGAAAATAAAAATACTAAATGTTATGAATATATTAAAAAATATTTCCATTATACAAAAAACGCTCACAGTTGAGAAAATGTGGATCAAATATGATTTAGTTCCCTATGTTTACCTATATCTGGCATTAGAAGCCATTCTGGAGCACAGGTAGAGATTTAAAATAGTAACTGTGCTGAAATTCTGGCTCAATTTGTGCCAAGAAACTGGGGTACATATCTTTTATTATGTGTTTAGTTATTTTTTTTAGGTCCTTTTAGACAGTTAAAAAAAGGAGTAAAATTGCATCACGTTTGTACAAAATATTATTCTAAACGTTATTCAATCAAGAGGTTATGTAAAGAAAAGTGTCCAACATTGCTATCAAGATGCGCCAAATCAACAATGTACATGCATAGATAGTACAGGAGGACAAGTGCTTTATGGCAGCCTAATAGATTGGCCGTTAACTGACAGTGAAATGTCAGATTATTACGGTCTCCAGAAAGTGATGGGAATATGACCCCTTCCCTCAGCAAATAACAGATAAGCTACATACAGTGTATTACCTGTGTGTATAGCGTGTGTAGTATGCATTATCTAGCCCTCCAGCAGGACAATAGCTCCTACCTTCTAATGTTAATATGTTACTGCTAATCCTGTCACAGTCTATACGGCAAAGCTAACAAATGATAAGTAGAAAACAGGAAACATTAGCTTTGTTCTCACTCTAGTGGCCAATTTGAAAACAAATATTTAAAGATGTTGGCTATATTCAATTCCCTTTAACATAGGCTACATGATATAGAAAATGTATACCTACTGCGAATGACAAAACGTATTCCTTTGTAACCAATATTTTTGGAGAACTGTAGTGACAAAGCTTAATGTTTCCTAGCACTTGACCACTCAGGTTTTATGGCATGACACGCTATAGTCACAGTGAAAAGATGATGTAGTCATGAATTGTGTCTTTCACTTGTATGAACATATCAATAGTTGGATAACATTGCTGCAGTTTTTCCACTTCAAGAGTTCAGATCCGCGGTAAGTCTAGTCGGATATTTACAAAAGAAAGGACAGGCCAGCAACTTCACTGTTCCACAATGACCAAGCTTCCTCCTCTGCTATCCGCCCTGGAAATAGTTGGGAGGCCAAATCTGGTAACTACATTCCAGAGAAACAGAAAGCAATCCACAGTCTTAAGAGTCTTTCAGCCGCAAGTTTTTATATATTGCCTTTTTCATTTGAATACACGGACTTGGCCATTAATAAAACTTCTTGAAAAAAGGGTCTGCACATCCTAAAGCAGATGTCGTCCTGCAGCAACACCCCAACTTGGTTGTGATCTTCAAGCAAGAAACCTCTAATTCAAAGCACACTGTAACATCCAGGGCATGCTGAAGTATAGGATGTCAGACCTAGGCAAGGTCTGCTGTTACACAAAGGAGGATGAGCCAACCCTGGAGAATTAGAAAACTTCCACAACACTTACTTCTGTTTGGTGAGTTCCATAAGGTGGCTGAGGATTTAGATAATCGCTTGTTGATTATTGAGTCTACATGCCTGGGAAGGTTTACGGCAGACACTGAGCATCTATTTACAGCTAAAGTTTAGGAGAAACAAGAAAAGCACAGCACAATACAATAAGTATCTGATTATTAGATCAGCCTTCTAGCCTACATGCAACGGCAACAACTACATTTATAGAGGTTTAGCCCCAGGCCCGACATACACATCACCACAGGAGTGTAGTTGGCTGGAAACATTACATAGCCATTCGCCTAAAAGCTCAAAGTCCAGCCTCCCTTATTAACATGCAACTATGACTAAACCCTAAGCAAATGTTAAGCGGCATCCAAAGAACTCCATGACAAACCATCAAAATCCAGCCTGTCCAATCCTTTTGTATTTTTTTCCCAGGATCAGATTTTAGGAGAATCGGAACGCTAATGTCAACGCCGAAAGATAATTACAAAGATTTCTTAAAAAGTACCTGTAATATATGCAGCACTTCCTTTATTTACTTACCACCTTTATGTCCTGAAGAGTTCGGATTTAACGCACCAGCCCATGACCATCGTTGCTGACGAATCTCTGCCCAAGTCTTCTTTGTGGTACGGCTGACGGCGGCTTCATATTTCTCCTAACAAGTGACAATACAATACAGTTACAAACTCATGCAAAAGATGGAGTTGGTTTAGATAAATGTGAGAAATACTAAATTTATAATTTACACTGAAAACTTCTGAATCATATGGAGAAAAAAAAACAAAAAACACCTAACTTATCAACTAAGTTTCATCCTAAAAAGAACATCATCATAAACACTAGCAGTGTCGGACTGGGGTGCTAAGATCCCACCAATTATATTGACACTGGGGACCCACTGTTTAGCTTCATGCAAATATTTCCCTCATTCATAAATTTACTTACACTCTTCTATAATGATAAACTGGGTAGTTTACTTATATATGATGATATGCTGCCATTGTCTGCACAGAGTGGGATCAAGTGTATTGTGCATTAGTCAGAGACATCCACTGCGAGGCTACAGAACATGATAGTCCGCACGTGGCCTTCCTACAGGTACATTGTTGCGTTGTCATTGATTCTTCAGGAGAATAACAATGTTTTGTTATGTGTAATTACAGGTTTATGACAGGCAAGCTGGATGCTAGGAGTATGAAGACAAAACGCCAATAAAAGTGAACACTGCCCCCTTCCTATAATCATTAAACTGTTGATTGCAGGCAGGTATCCACTAGATAAAAGGCAAGACTTACCCAAGATAACATGGTCTGTTGTGTAAAATTATAAAGTAGTAATCAGAGGCGTAACTATAATAGGTGCAGAGGTTGCCATTGCACCAGGGACCTTTAAAATAGGGAGGTCCAAAGGGCCCTTTTGCCCCATATGAAAAGACTAGTACTATTAAATACCTGCGTTACTTGAGGCCCCCATTGGAGATTTTGCATCGGCACCCACAAGCTTCAAGTACTGGAAGTAACGCAGTTCTATTTTATATCGGTCTGTAGCCCAGATCAGTTTATAGACTACTGTACACTGACACACATAGTTTGCTGATGGATTTTCTGAATTTTAAACTTCCTAAGCCATAATCTGCTAAATTTGCATCTCTCCCACAGCTAATGAGAGTTTCCAGTGAAACAGATAGATTTCAGGAGTAATAATAAATTAGATATTCTAATGAAAATGAGAAAAATCATATACTGAACAACTAGAATTGTTCTGCATTTCTATAGGTGATTTTTACTGCTACTGAAGCCCAGTATATTTATTTTGACAGTAGGAGAAGCCACCACTTATCACTGACTATTCACACTGACGTACCTTATTCTTCTCGTACTTTAACCTTTGCCGTTCCTCCAGCATGACCCTTCTCCTCTCGGCCTTCAGCCTCTGTTCTTCTAGCCTCTTCTTCCTGTCTTGTATTTGTTTCTCTCTAAGTTGTTTTGCCTTTTCCTCTTTCTCAAGCCACACATTCTTCTTGGCAGCTGCAGGTAATTATAAAGTTTGGTTAGGTTAGAGACCATGCTTGAGCTGCATGAGGAGGAAGATCTGTACTCTCTCTTTGTATATATCGCATTGCATAAGTATAGAAGATTGGTCTCAGGGAATTAGAGTCTTCAGTCCTACTGAAAATCCATCAGCAAAATATGCTGCCATTAATAACAGCCTGCATTTTGCTGACGGGCATAGTAGCTACTGAACTGTAATTTCAAGAATAGTACACATGAAGGAACTACTGTTCATACAATTCCTAGTATATGTGTGTGATTTCCTTAACTGTACTGGGATTCTCTAGAGCAGAGATAAAAGGTGTCCCCAAATGTGTCTAAATTAGTCAGTACTTCAACTTGTTAATATTCTTCATGTTCTAAAAAAGCCCTGATCTTGAGCTTAAAAGGGTTTTTAACAAGGCATAAGACACACTTTTCTACAGTCAAATTGGTTAAGAGGTGAAAAAAGTTGAAGTTAACCAATTTTGTGCTGCTGAAAATGAATATTGCTGATTGGCTCTAATTTTCAAGATCCAGAAGAGGTTATAATTACTTACAGTACAGACCAAAAGTTTGGACACACCTTCTCATTCAAAGAGTTTTCTTTATTTTCATGACTATGAAAATTGTAGATTCACTCTGAAGGCATCAAAACTATGAATTCACACATGTGGAATTATATATTTAACAAAAATGTGCAAAACAACTGAAAATGTGTCTTATATTCTAGGTTCTTCAAAGTAGCCACCTTTTGCTTTGATTACTGCTTTGTACACTCTTGGCATTCTCTTGATGAGCTTCAAGTGGTAGTCACCGAAAATGGTCTTCCAACCGTCTTGAAGGAGTTCCCAGACAGACTTAGCACTTGTTGGCCCTTTTGCCTTCACTCTGCGGTCCAGCTCACCCCAAACCATCTCGATTGGGTTCAGGTCTGGTGACTGTGGAGGCCAGGTCATCTGGCATAGCACCCCATCACTCTCCTTCTTGGTAAAATAGCCCTTACACAGCCTGGAGGTGTGTTTGGGGTCATTGTCCAGTTGAAAAATAAATGATGGTCCAAATAAACGCAAACTGGATGGAATAGCATGCCGCTGCAAGATGCTGTGGTAGCCATGCTGGTTCAGTATGCCTTCAATTTTGAATAAATCCCCAACAGTGTCACCAGCAAAGCACCCCACACCATCACACCTCCTCCTCCATGCGTCACGGTGGGAACCAGGCATGTAGAGTCCATCCGTTCACCTTTTCTGCGTCGCACAAAGACATGGTGGTTGGAACCAAAGATCTCAAATTTGGACTCATCAGACCAAAGCACAGATTTCCACTGGTCTAATGTCCATTCCTTGTGTTCTTTAGCCCAAACAAGTCTCTTCTGCTTGTTGCCTGTCCTTAGCAGTGGTTTCCTAGCAGCTATTTTACCATGAAGGCCTGCTTCACAGTCTCCTCTTAACAGTTGTTGTAGAGATGTGTCTGCTGCTAGAACTCTGTGTGGCATTGACCTGGTCTCTAATCTGAGCTGCTGTTAACCTGCGATTTCTTAATACTGGTGACTAGGATGAACTTATCCTCCGCAGCAGAGGTGACTCTTGGTCTTCCTTTCCTGGGGCGGTTCTCATGTGAGCCAGTTTCTTTGTAGTGCTTGATGGTTTTTGCCACTGCACTTGGGGACAATTTCAAAGTTTTTCCAATTTTTTGGACTGACTGACCTTCATTTCTTAAAGTAATGATGGCCACTCGTTTTTCTTTACTTAGCTGCTTTTTTCTTGCCATAATAATACAAATTCTAACAGTCTATTCAGTAGGACTATCAGCTGTGTATCCACCAGACTTCTGCACAACACAACTGATGGTCCTAACCCCATTTATAAGGCAAGAAATCCCACTTATTAAACCTGACAGGGCACACCTGTGAAGTGAAAACCATCTCCAGTGACTACCTCTTGAAGCACATCAAGAGAATGCCAAGAGTGTGCAAAGCAGTAATCAAAGCAAAAGGTGGCTACTTTGAAGAACCTAGAATATAAGACATATTTTCAGTTGTTTCACACTTTTTTGTTAATTATATAATTCCACATGTGATAATTCATAGTTTTGATGCCTTCAGAGTGAATCTACAATTTTATCATGAAAATAAAGAAAACGCTTTGAATGAGGTGGTGTGTCCAAACTTTTGGTCTGTACTGTATGTCACCTTTCAAGCAGGCTTATAGAAAAACTGTATCTTTATTATTTCATCATCATCATTGCATTGTTAGTAGCTAGTTTATTACATTATTTATACTATTAAGCCATCAGTATTATATCTTAGGGTGGCCAATTAAAAAATGCCAACACCGCTCTGATGGCATAATCCTAATTACAGCTGCATCACCTACTTTTATAAATGCTCTCTGTGTAAGGTATACAGTTTTAGAATTTCTTCAGTTTCTTAGCATAGACATATTTCTATATGTTTTTTCAGATATGCCTTGTTCTTGCAGTAACACAGCGAATAATTTTTGCTACATACAGTGCCTACAAGTAGTATTCAACCCCCTGCAGATTTAGCAGGTTTACACATTCGGAATTAACTTGGCATTGTGACATTTGGACTGTAGATCAGCCTGGAAGTGTGAAATGCACTGCAGCAAAAAAGAATGTTATTTCTTTGTTTAATTTTTTTTTAAATTGTGAAAAGTTTATTCAGAGGGTCATTTATTATTCAACCCCTCAAACCACCAGAATTCTGTTTGGTTCCCCTAAAGTATTAAGAAGTATTTCAGGCACAAAGAACAATGAGCTTCACATGTTTGGATTAATTATCTCTTTTTCCAGCCTTTTCTGACTATTTAAGACCCTCCCCAAACTTGTGAACAGCACTCATACATGGTCAACATGGGAAAGACAAAGGAGCATTCCAAGGCCATCAGAGACAAGATCGTGGAGGGTCACAAGGCTGGCAAGGGGTACAAAACCCTTTCCAAGGAGTTGGGCCTACCTGTCTCCACTGTTGGGAGCATCATCCGGAAGTGGAAGGCTTATGGAACTACTGTTAGCCTTCCACGGCCTGGACCGCCTTTGAAAGTTTCCTCCCGTGCCGAGGCCAGGCTTGTCCGAAGAGTCAAGGCTAACCCAAGGACAACAAGGAAGGAGCTCCGGGAAGATCTCATGGCAGTGGGGACATTGGTTTCAGTCAATACCATAAGTAACGTACTCCACCGCAATGGTCTCCGTTCCAGACGAGCCCGTAAGGTACCTTTACTTTCAAAGCGTCATGTCAAGGCTCGTCTACAGTTTGCTCATGATCACTTGGAGGACTCTGAGACAGACTGGTTCAAGGTTCTCTGGTCTGATGAGACCAAGATCGAGATCTTTGGTGCCAACCACACACGTGACGTTTGGAGACTGGATGGCACTGCATACGACCCCAAGAATACCATCCCTACAGTCAAGCATGGTGGTGGCAGCATCATGCTGTGGGGCTGTTTCTCAGCCAAGGGGCCTGGCCATCTGGTCCGCATCCATGGGAAGATGGATAGCACGGCCTACCTGGAGATTTTGGCCAATAACCTCCGCTCCTCCATCAAGGATCTTAAGATGGGTCGTCATTTCATCTTCCAACAAGACAACGACCCAAAGCACACAGCCAAGAAAACCAAGGCCTGGTTCAAGAGGCAAAAAATCAAGGTGTTGGAGTGGCCTAGTCAGTCTCCTGACCTTAACCCAATTGAAAACTTGTGGAAGGAGCTCAAGATTAAAGTCCACATGAGACACCCAAAGAACCTAGATAACTTGGAGAAGATCTGCATGGAGGAGTGGGCCAAGATAACTCCAGAGACCTGTGCCGGCCTGATCAGGTCTTATAAAAGACGATTATTAGCTGTAATTGCAAACAAGGGTTATTCCACAAAATATTAAACCTAGGGGTTGAATAATAATTGACCCACACTTTTATGTTTAAAATTTATTAAAATTTAACTGAGCAACATAATTTTTTGGTTTGTAAGATTTATGCATCTGTTAATAAATCCTGCTGTTGTGTGAAGTTTGAAGGCTCTAACTTATTTGCATCTTATCAAACCTGCTAAATCTGCAGGGGGTTGAATACTACTTGTAGGCACTGTATGCAGAGATGTCACTTTTATTTCACAAAGGTAAAACTTGACTACTATGATGAAGAAACCTGTAGGCAATCTATGCCTTTTGCAGTCACTATGATCTGGAGAGAGCCAACTGATCACACTAACAAGTTTCAAGGAAGAAGTGAACTTTACACAGTATCCAAACATTCCATCTGCAATACACCCAGTACCACATACAGAAGAACTGCCGATTCCAAAAGTACCAGAAACATTTCTGTTGGGTCAGTTGAGGAAGAAGTTGATGCTTGGCGTCATGAAGCATCTTCCTCTTAACGACCCAGACTTTGTCAGCAACCTCAACTGAAACATGACTTATAACACAAAGTGAACGGAACGATCTTGGTAGAGATTTGGATCTGCCTAAAAGTAAGGCTAAGCTCTTAGGTTCCAGGCAATAGCAGTGGAATCTCCTACCGGGCGCAGTTTGGATTTCTTTGTTCCGCAACCATGATAAAGATCTTGTCCAATACTTCTTCACAGAGGGCTATTTTGCGGCATGTAACATCATCAACAGTTTAATGGAAGCTCTGAAGATAAGACATAATCCAGAGGAATGGAGGCTCTTCTATGATTCATCCAAAACAAGCCTAAAATCAGTCCTTAACAGCTATTGAGGTGCCTGAAGTAGGACCAACGTTTGTGGCCCCTATGTGGTGACTTCAAAGTAGTTGCCCTCTTATTTCGTTTTCATGGTGGATACACAAAGTACTGCTGCTTTCTGTATGAGTGGCATGTTTGTGCAAGAGAATATCGCTACAATAAAAAAGGCTGGCCTCGGTGACATTCATTTGAGCCACAGAGTAAAAATGCCCTGCGTCCAGCACTTCTTGACCCACATTGTTGGCCTAATGAAGAACTTTGAAAAAGCTAAAGCTAAACATACAAAAGCATTCAAGTATCTCATTGATATATTTCCAAGGTTGAGTGAAGCAAAGATATAGGAAGGGGTCTCTATTGGACCTGAGATTTGTAAGCTTCTTCAAGATGAGGAGATTCTCTGTTTATTGCAGGGCAAGGAAAAGTCTGCATGGGTAACGTTCACATTAGTGGTAACTTATATTTTGGGAAACTCAAGTGCAGATAACTATGAAGAGTTGGTGGAAAATCTCCTCAAAACATATAAAGATCTTGCTGGAATATGTCCTTAAACATTCATTTCTTACATTCCCATCTAGACTCTTCTACACCAAACTGCGGAGCAGTTAGGGACGAGCACAGTGAGAGATTTCATAAAGATATTGCGGCTATGGAGAAAAGATAGCAAAGTAAATGAAATCCATCAATGCTTGCAGATTACTGTTGGGACAATTGTAAGATGATCTGTTGAAAGAGTACGAGACAAGCAAAAAAAAAAAAAAAAGACGACCACTGAATCAGGACCAAATTTTGTAGCACAAGTCTGTAACTGCTTATAATTCACAACAGAGTTTAGACATGTTTTAGTTACTTGAATTGCTTCCAAGTTTCCGCTAAATAAATATCAGAAAATTGGCATAGCAAAATATTCTGCATCTTTATATTTGCAAACATAATGTTTCAATGTACTGAAACTCATGCATTAATTATATGTAGCAGTATAAGAAAAACTCTGATATTATAGAAAGAACTAAAGATTTTCATTGTCAGATATCAATACAAATCAATAGGAGGTGGATGTGCAGTACCTAGCGCGCCCACTTATCAGAAGACTGAGCAGCTCTGCAATTGAACATTTCCATCCGGCCGCCACAGAGAACTGATCGGCGGGAGTGCCGGGTATCCTGAGGATAGGTCATCAAAGATAAAGTAGTGGACGACCTATTTACTTCGTCTTTTTTCTCTGCTCTATGAAGAAACAGGAAGTCTCTATTCCCTGCATTTATCATCCCCTCTTCAACTCCTGGCCCAGCTACTCCACACCTGCCCCTGCCACGCTTTTCACGTGACTCGTGCAGAGAAAATGGACCTCCTGTTATTACACAGAACACAGAAGGATTTGGCTAGTCAGCTTTTAATTGTGTGATGTCCTAAACCTAATGCAAAAAAACAGAAAAATTAACAGGGTAGAAAGGCAAAATGAGCAGTTTTAAGTGCACAGTGCTATATGACAACTGCAATATATTAAGAGGATAATAACGGATAGGAGGAGTGCTTCTTTATCTACTGAGGCGTGTAGTCAGCCAGCACCCTTCATGCAAAGCTCTAATCACATGCCAACAGTATACGGTGTTAGGTACATAGGACCTACCCGGCCCAGGACAGAGCACGTCTGTAACATGAAGTACACATGTACTTTGTATAATTTACTCATTTAAGCATACTTGAGGACATTTACTGTACAGTACAATGTACAATAAGGGATAGTTACTTTTTCCATAAAATGTGCTGAGTTTTTTCTTCACATTTATTTTTGCCCAATAAAAAGGTTTAATTGGTGCACACATGTACCGTAATTAATGCGTGTAATAACAGCAGGCCATTCACAATGTCCCATATCAAGCAAAATGCAGAATCCATTCATTTGGCACAGTCTGTATAAAGAGCCTCCTCTATTCCATCATCCACTGGTGTCTGTAGGGTGACATTGGGGACTGCAGAGATGCCGGGGCACCGCCTTAAAGTGCCGCAGTAGGTTTAGATCAATGATTATGGACTGAAATAAAAACATTCTGAAGAATCTGATCAATAGCTCTAATCCGGCAATCTCACAAGGTTTGGAGAAACGCCAGAGAGCTGGACTTTTTACTCTTCACTTAAATACTGCCTTGTCTTGCTTGGAACTAAAAGCAGCCAGACCAACATGTCAGATTTTGCTGAGTAACAGCCACATGGTGTGCCATGTTAAAGCGGAGAGAACATATTTAATGGCAGAAAATGCATGGCACCACAACTGCAGTTAAGGGGAATCTGTCACAAGGTTTGTGTCACCTAAATCTGAGAGCAGTATGATGGAGACCCGGAGACCCTGATTCTTGTGATGTACAGCTTACAGTAGAGTATAGATAATCTCCTACTAATAAAAGCGATGTCATCACTGCAGGACTACTAAACCTACCACCATGTCTTCCTCCATATTTAGGAGACCTATATAGCCCTGCCTCCACTATGTATTTGTTGCTTCCTGCCTAAGCACATTGCGCTTAGAAAGATGCCAATGATTGTTGGGGCTGGTTTATACAGAGCTGATAAATATGGAGGACTACACTGCAGCAAGTTTTCTAGCCTTTCAGCGATAAAAATCACTTTTATAAGCAGGAGATCATCAATTTATACAGTAAACAGTCCTGTAAGTGATTCATTGTTGGAATCAGGGTCTGCTTCTACATCATTCTGCTCTCAGACGGGTAGCAAAAATCTGTCCATGGATTCCCTTTCAAAAAGACCTTTAACCAGCAGATCTAAATAAAAATGTAGGTTTTTTATTTTAACTTCTTCTCATCAATCCTTGAGATATTCACTTGGAAAGTTTAGATTCTGGTTTATGCTCTGACCAAAAGGCACCAAGATATTTATTGAGTGTACCTTTACCTCCTGCATGACAGAAAAAAGAATGATCAAACCCCCAGAGAAAATCAGACTTGGATTTCTCCTGTGAGACACGTAATCACATCAAGCTCTGCTCCCCTCACTCATCACTTGAGATGAAAGCTGTAAAGATCGTTTGTAGTGACACACAGCTCTGCTCCTCACTGCCAATGCCAGCAGTGAGATCATTTAGAAGAGCACGGCTGTGTGTCATCTCAGATGAAAACCAGTTCTAAGCTTCTCTAGGGGCTTGTGTGTGTTGGCGTCTCCTGCTTGTGATTGGTTAACGTCATGCAGGGGAAAAGGACACTCCCCTTTGGTATTCGCATGAATTAGAATCTAAACATTACTAGTTAACGTCTCCACATTGGAGATGAGACATTTTTTTTTTAAATTACATTTTATTCAGCTCTGCAGCCACTATTACATGAGGAGGCCAGCTTAACATGCCAAAACTGGTGAAATAGCCTCTTTAAGCAAAATAAAAAAAACTGTTTAGGAGATTTTAGTAGTGACTACAAAAATAAAAATATGAAAAATGAACTAAATTCACTAGAAGTCGCAATTCTCAAAAAAACCCCACCACTTTTCACGCATCATTGTCCTGTCTTCGGCATGAGCATGCAAGTTCATTAAGCTTGAGGTAAAGTCAAGCTGCTCTGTCACGCCACACCAGCTCAACGCCTTGATATGCAGAACATGAGTTACTAGTCATCTATCCAGTCATGTAGAAGAACTGACGTAGAGCCACAGTGACATCCTCACACTAGAAAGGAATGCTGTATTCTAGGAACTGTTATTCCACCTCCTTTATATGGAGCAGACAACGTACAGACCACATGAGAAAGTAAACGGTGGGTGAGCTTTGGGAACTACATGTAGATATTCACCTGTATTTACAAGTGTCACAAAGGTGAGATTTACAAAAAAGTGTTTTATACTTCAGCCCAAGTGTACTGGTGCTGAAAACAATTAACTAGGAGTTGCACAAGTTATTCCTTTACTCAATCTAATTGAATTATTGTCACTTTGTGAGATATAACATGCATTTAGTGCAGTGGAATACGTTGGCACTATACCAAGAATAGTTGGGTGAAGAGGGCACATCAAAGAAAACAACAGCGAAGACAGGAGTTGCTTCCTATGTGTCTGGAAGAAGTGAAATATTAATGTTGTTTAGCCTCCACAGCAAATCAAATATTCATGTGCTTGACTTGCGAGTTTTCCTGGCAAGGGCAAATTTCAAGAGTTCTGATGGAGGAGACAGAGCCCCTCTATAGCATGACGCTAGGTTACCGGCATGCAACGTTTTGTTATCTACTCACCCAGATATTTGGCCCTTTCTTCTCTCCTTTCTTTTGCTTGCTTCTGCCGTTGTTCTGCTTTCTGGGTGTCTGCAAAAAAATTCAAACACAGGTTCTAGTACATTTAGATTATTTGTGCCCCATTACACTACATTTGACAGTACGTTCCTGACTTCACGGAGGATTATCGGAATCCCTAAAAAATGGATTCAGACGTACCCTTTGAACTGTTTGCCTTACTAAACTTATTGATTGTTTAAAGTATGACACTATGGATTCCACTTGTGCTCCTCGCTTTGTCGGTGGTTTAGCTTTTCAGATGGCAACAATATTCTTACAGACTTTACTGCTGCAAAAGAGCGCAAACAATGAACAAAATCTCACATTTTGGACTCAGTTTCCTTCATTTAATGCAAATAATCCGTAAGGGGCATATCTGAGTCTTGCTTTCATGGATTCTACTGGAAGTCCCAGAAGGAAGGACAATGACTCTTAAAAACATCAAAAGGAAAAATATCTAATGATTAAATCAATATAAAAATATATAATCAAAAAACTGTCAACTTGTAGGAAAGTCATCCATCAGCCACAGAAGTGTATATGAAGGTTGACTACACACTTCAGAATCTATTTGGAATATGCACCTAGAAAGCTACGCTACATTCGTCAAATGTATCCATAGCCCCCATTCACCTAAATGAGGACAAAAAAAAAAAATAATAAAAAAAAAGTCATGTTGGCATGTGCCAAGCTGGTGTCAGTAGTCATTTTTTTCAATTACATGGAATAGTGTAAAAAAACTGCAAAATGGTAATGGTTATCATTGTAAGGATACAATGACATACACAGAAGGTATATACGGTACATCAGAAAATTATCTTTATGTATGCTTTTAACTGTTAAAAACTACACTTGAGCGAGCCAGCTAATATGTGCGTAATACTGTAAAACTACAGCAGGTATGTAAGCAGAAACAAAACGAGGTCAAGGAAAACCGGCGTTCTTCATCTCATGCATTATTTAAAAGTTCTAAGATAAGACTACATGAATATATTAATGAACTGCCTAAAAAGATGATCCCTAACATATACTTGTAATACACTACAATTGCCTTCATTATCAGGGGTAATTGTTAGTAAACATGCAAAATGGCAGCGAAGTTAACATTGTCATGCAAACTTGGGTTAGACTAAAAGGGAGCTTCATTGAGACTATGAAGAAGCCATGTTGCATTTGAAATATATTCAATATATCTGATGACAATAAAAGGTCACGATTTAACACAATTTTACAATTGATTTAGAGATAGACAAGCTGAATATCGTAAACACACTATCTACTATTGATCCAGAATTACTGCTTGTACTAGAGTCAGGGGCTGTGGTCACAATTCTGCTGAGGCTATATTCATTGCACTTTTGTTTAACATGTGCTGAGAACGTTTCTGACCATTAACATGTCCATGGGGTTCTTTTGCTAGGTCGAGGCCAAAAAAAATGTATCTTGTTGACTGGTATACACAACGGTATCACAAACAATTTGTTAAAGGGAATCTATCAGCATGATTTTATACCTCAAGTTATTTATAGGTGTATGTACATCTTACTGAGACAAGTCAAGCAGATACATTTACTTGGCCAGTTTGGTCCTCCGTTCTTGAAAAATCAGAGTTTTAATTGATATACTAATTAGGCTGTAGATCTGAAGCCTCCGTCACTTCAGCTCTATTTCCCACCCAGTGCTACCATCTCCTGCTTGATTGACAGCCTATATGCTGTGTGTCTTCAGGGAAATGACTCAGTCAAAGAAGAGGAAGCGGCACAGGGCAGGTAATAAAGCTGGAGTGACAGAGGCTTCAGATATACAAATATCAGATATACAAAAATCAAATGGAGATTTCTCAGTAACAGGGTAAGAGACTGACCATGTTCAGAAAAGCTACATGCGCATATAAATAGTTTGTGGAGGGAAGTTAAAGGGACTCCGTTTTAACAATCATCCTGTGCTGACAAAATGCCGCCACTCGAATCTACACGGTTGGGCCAATCTCCACCATACACCCTCTTCTTTAATTAACAGCTCTGGCTTCATAAGGATAGAGAAGGGAGGAGATAGATGAAGACCAAGCAGATGGGAAGGTGTATTTAAATGATTGGCTCCACTGTGAAGCACCGACCGTCTGCATTTGGTTTTAAGGCCGGGATCACACATGCGAGAAACACGGCAGAGTCTCGCATGTTAATACCCGGCACTGCCACCGGCACTCGGATCGGACGTGCGGCTGCATATCAATACATGCAGCCACAGGCTCCGCTCCAGCGTGCCGGTGGCAGTGCCCGGTAATAACATGTGAGACTCGGCCGTGTTTCTCGCATGTGTGATCCCGGACTTGCAGTCATTCTGTGCTGACAGAGTCCCTTTAAATCCTGCTGATAGATTCCCTTTTTTGTCCATGGATGATGGACACCAATGTAGAGCAGTCTTCATGCCTGCATTTAACATACATCTTGGGTACTTTCACCAGCATATACGTGAAACGGAGGCCTTAAAAAATGTGAATATAGACTGTTACTGGAAACAGTCAACAAACCTGTTGACAGACACACATTCACTGGCCTCTCGGCTGACCAATGTTAAAAGCTTCTCAGACTGAAAGTCACTAGAGTAAACTCTCTGCAGACAATGAGCCTGGAAAAAAACATTTCAGTTCTAAAGTCTACAGAAATTAAAATGCATTTCTGAACTATATTGCAGGTTGGAACATGTAAAATTGTGCTCAAAGGTTGACACATTTTATTTCAAAGCTATGCATTAATGGTGTACATAAAGCAGATCATATCAAAGCTTTATATAAATCAAATGCTCAATTAGCAGAAAAAAAAACACACATTAGACCATGTTCATACTTGGCAAATAAAACATTGCCTTCAAAACACCTGTATTTCAGCATTTTCCGCAGTGTTTTCTTTTCTTTGCAGTTTTTGGGGGCATATTACATGTGTGCTTTGTCTAAAAACAATTAAACCCAGCAAAAAATTCTGTCTTTTTGCTGCATTCTTTACTTTCTCATTTTTTGTGGGTGAAAAAACACAAAAAAAGAAAATCAGCAAAAAGACTGAAAAAATGACATGCTGCAGATTTAAAAAACGCTGCTGATTTCCAATTCAATCACAAAAAAAGCGTGGGCAAAGCGTGTATGTGTATGAGACATCAGAAATCTCATTCAGTCACTTTGCTGGCACTAGGAAATTCTTTAGTTTTTGTAACAAAACTAAGCAGAAACAAATGTGACAAAAACGCGGCAGATGCTAAGCATATGCATATACCCTACAATGTTAAATAAAGAGAAGCCACCCAGAAAAGGCTTAAAAAAACAACATGATGGCTTTTTTAAGCCAAAATGCCATAAACAGTGTTAAGTGTAAAAGAGCTCTAAAGAGGTCTTATATGCCATAAAATCACTCGTATCATTTTAATTTTTGTTGTGAATATTCTTAAAGGGAACCTGTCATGTTGAAATTTATTTCTGATCTGCAGGCAGGATGTCAGAGCAGGAGGAACTGATCAGATTGATATCAATTTTTGTGGCTAAAGTTTCAGTGAAACTTGTACTTTATTCATTGAAATCCCTGGTGTTTGTAGGCATCAAGTCTCGTAGGCGGTGCAGTGAACGATAGTCTTCTGTATGAAGGTGCTTTGAAAGATAGCGGTCAGTCACTGAGTAAGACCACCCACTGGACTCTGGCATATATATAAATTAGGGACTAGTGATGAGAGAGTATACTCATTACTCAAGTTTTCCGAGCATGCTCAGGTGTTCTCCGAGTATTTTGGGTGTGCTCATAGATTATGTTTGTGTCTCCGCAGCTGCATGATTTGCGGCTGTTAGACAACCTGAACACATGCAGGGATTTGCCTGTTTGTTGAGTAATCCCCACATGTATTCAGGCTGTCTAGCAGCCGCAAATCATGCAGCTGCGGGGACTCAACCTAAATCTCTGAGCACGCCCAATATACTCGGAGACCACCTGAGCATGCTCGCTCATCACTATTAGAGACATCAATGAATAAAATATAATTTATACACTGAACCTTTCGAGCAAACCTATATGTCATTGTGCTTATTTTCTTTGTCTCTATATTGTGATATCCACAGATCAGACAGCTTATACAACGTGACAGGTTCACTTTTAAAGCACCAAACGATTAACACATCCAAGTCAGTAATCGGTCATTTAAGGAAACTATAAAACAAAGGGAAAAAAACTCCTAAAATATAAATATAGTTAAAATTACCATATAAATCACAAAACACTCTGTAGGGTCACTTGTAATTATCTTATTGAAATATAATAGTCTTCCATTTCTTTTCCCCATCTTAAAAGGTTGTGGGAAGTGTACTCACCCTCATTCACCCTACCTTGTCGTAGAGGTTGGCACCCCAAGTGTGACACGTCGGCTATCCCTAAGTGAACCCAATAGGGACTAACTATCAGAAAATCCAACATCATCACCAAATAGTAAAGTGCTACAGTGCAATATAATAGATTAGATCTGATGCATGACCATAGCATCAAAAAGGCCATAAGCTTAGAGTTCTCCTCGGGCAGAGAGTGGCAATGGGCGTCTACTTTCATTTGCTTTAGAGCGCAATGTGAGTTCCAGGCGAATTATACCGCAACAATGCCACTTCCGGTGACGTGCGCCGCCGTGGAGCCCACTGTGCCCCCTACATGCTGGACCGCCCCACAATGACGCCACTTCCGGTTATATTATAAAAATTACATATTAGGAGTTTTTTTCCCCATTGGCTATAATCTGTATTATACTCAGATTGTATAGATTCTCTTGGCTTTTAATTTAAGGATCGCTCAGTATTCATTTTATATGATTAAGGTGGCAGTGGAAAGAAAACCCCAGAAAGACATGGTTTTAGTTCTATAAAGGCTCCTTGCCCCTTTTTCTGCCCTTAGGTCACGGACAAGTCTGGCTTTAAATGAAAACTTGACAAACCAATCAAAAAGACTGTTTTTAGGCAACATGGGCCAGGTAACCAGCCTGTCTAACATGATACAGCTGATCTACAGCAAATATTGTAATAACAGTGATCAATATGATAAAATGTTGAGTTCAACAATATTTCAAGCAGCAGCAGGAACGGTTAGAGCTGAGAAACAAAGCCAGTTATATGCCACATCGGAAGATGGATGACATAAAACGGATGTCTCAGATGTAGAGCCTGAAAACCAGACCCCGATTCCACAGTGGTCTTGTTATTCTAAACAGGGACGTTAGGATTACCGTATGTTAATTACTCAAGCGTCAGCCAATGGCCAGTAAAGTAGGTTTATGAGGCGCACCTATTTTTAGTTTGGGTGTAACAGCTGGAGTAGGAGATTGGGCAGCAGAGGGAGAAGTCCCATCGCATTTTACTGTTTGCTTTTCTTTCGGAGAGTTAGGACTGTCGGCCACTTGTGATGTGCCTGGTCTTTCAGTCTGTGGTAAAGAACTGCGATTATCAATGGGTAATCTTGGTCCCTCCTCAGTTGAAACACAAGGACCTTCTGTTTGTGAAGAGAAAATGGGCCCATCAGCCGACTTTTCTGTATCAAGTCCACAAGTCTGTTGCAAGAGTTTGCTCTTCGTCAAAGATGAAGAACTGGCAGTGTCTGCTTCTGTCGGTGTGTTTTGTTGTCCTGTTGCTAACCGAGAGTCGGAGTTGTGTGAGGGCTCTGCTGGTAACTGCACATTTTCTTCTGTTGCTTCTACACCTAAAAGAACATACAAACATGAATAGTAACGTATTAGGGCATCACATGGCTCAACATCGTCAAGGCCTAGCTGCAACTCAATACATAGACATACAGTTACATTCATCCCAAAAGAGAACTGACTATGTAAGGCCCTAACCTGCCTTCACTGATAAAAGGATACAAATGGTGGAGCGGGGATATTGGAACCTTCAGGAAATGAGATGGAAAATATATCATGTATTTAAGAACCTTTATTTGCTTAAATTATAACTTATTTAAATTCAGGGAAAACAATACAGTAGACTTAATGTGTTATCACAGAAATTACATGCAAGAAAAGATTAGAGATAGCACTCTGTGGTCTTAATTTTAATCTCTTTCTGCATTTAATATTTAAGCAGAAAATGCAAACACTAATGTAATGTATAGGATATGCATGTTTATTATTATATTTGCCTTTTCCAGAGTATAAACAATGACATATACAGTGGTTGGACAGAATTATTTCTTCCTGCCTGAACCATTGCCATCAAATTATGTTATGTTGGCAAACTTTCAAGCATTCACTTTCTTCTCTTTACCAAGGCTGCAGCCAATTCAAGATCCAAATTGCATCGTTAAATTAATAACCTTCATGCTATTTATTGCACTTTATATTTTATTAAAATTACAAAAATATAAGCAGAGAGATGCATATTTTATAGGCCAGTTCTTAGCTAGGTACTTTGGAAATTATATTTTATCATGAAATCCCACAGTAAATGGTATTTGAACCCATTACTTGACCACAAGGCTTATAAGCCACCTAATTAATTCTCAAGGGCCCGCACTACCTTTTTCAGGTAAAATGTACATGGTTTGATGATCATATTTGTAGGCCCTATAACAGAATATTCTTTAAAGAGCTTGTCCCACACTATTCGGGAATTTCATATTACATGTCTACCTACTTTTATTACTATTCTAACCACGGTTGTAATATACTTCATTAGCAAATTCACTACCCCACCCTTTTTATTCTAACTTCCAGTCTGGATTTTTGTTTCCTTAATTCTAATGATTTGTTTGAGTCCCCAACATGCACTGGGGATTCTCAGACAGATTATTAGGTGCAGAGGTGCTGTCTCTAAGGCTGTGTGCACACGCTGCGGATTAGGTGCGGATTCATCCGTGCGGATTTTGTAAAATCCGCAGGTGAAACCGCAGGTTAAAAGACCTGCGGTTTTACCTGCGGATTGCTCTGTGGTTTTGCCCTGCGGTTTTTCATCTCAATGGAGGAGATGGCAAACCGCAGGGGAATTCGCAGAAAGAATTGACATGTCAATTCTTTCTGCGGATTGAAAACCGCAGATAATCCGCGCGGAAAATTCCGCACCGTCTGCATTGCGGTTTTTGATTCCCATAGGGAATCATTGTACTGTACACCGCAGCAGAAACTGCTGCGGGTCCGCAGCGGTCAAAACCGCTGCGGAACCGCAGCAAAATCCGCAGCGTGTGCACACAGCCTTAAGGTACTGTCACACTTAGCGAGGTACCAGCGATCCCAACCAGCGATATGACGCGGTCAGGATCGCTGGTACATCGCTAAGTGGTCACTAGTGAGCTGCCACATAGGCAGATCTCACCAGCGACATCGCTGGGGACGGGGGTCGCTACTTACCTGTCAGACGAGGCGATCCTGACGTCCTCCCGCCCGGCTCCACAGGAAGCTGACGACGAGAAACAGTCTTGGATGTTCTCGCGTGATCAGCGATAAGCAGCGGGGGAGCGGGTCGTTGGTAAGTGTCAGACACAGCGATATCGCTAGCAATAAATATCGCTATAACGTCACAAGTTATAGCGATATTGCTAGCCATATCGCTTAGTGTGACAGTACCTTTACTTGCCATCCTTTTCCCCAGAGCATGCAGAGCAAGTAACAGAAGGATGATGTACTGCCGGTTCTTACTGTTAGGCGTCGGATTCATGTAGCTACACAACAGGAATCCAGAGCCTCACATACTACTTCGCAGCAAGTCATTCCTGAGGCTAAGTCCCGCTGCCGCTCCACTGAGCATGCTCATGAGACGATCTCCCATTGGAGCTCGGGAGTGACGTGCTCAGGTCCTTCCCCTGATCTGATTGGTCCATCTCAGAGATCTGGAAGGTCCCGGCAGCGCACGGCTATAAAAGGACCGCATGGCCGTTCGGCCATGCGCTAGTATAGACATTACTTGCTAGATGTGTGAATGGTGACGGATGTATGATTCTGGTGACTGACTCATTTGAAACCCCTTCCCTCTGATATTACGCATGTGGATAGGGAATTAGTTCAGCAGTCAGCGCCAGTCAGTAGCAAGCCATAGGCCACTGTGCACACGGTGCCTCTACACTAGCGTCCGATTGTGCTACTGCTCACAGCACTATCGTCTCGCAGCAGTGTCCTACGCTGCGCTGCAGTTGCAGCTCTCTTTGGCGCCCGCAGTAGCGACGCCGCACACACGGTAGGTCTAGACGGACGCAGTTCCTTCTGCCTTTGGTCCTGCACCTGTGACCTGATACCGAGTGTGCATATATCGGAGACCTGTGACGCTAACAGGCTCAGCCTTTGTGTTTACCCCTACTGGCATCTGTGATTAAACAGTGATTGCTCTGCGCACCTGGGTGACGTTTAGCCCCGTGCGCATTATACCGCAATATGGCATGTCTGCCATTACTCAGCAGCAGTTATAACACCTTCTGCACGGTGGACCCCGAGCGGCGAACGCACTTTATTATTTATTTTATTTAGTGCACTCCGCCGTTCCTAACACTTACTGAGGGATTACAAAATAACAGCAATACTGATAACGACTAGTTACAAAAGGCACAGAAACAATAAAAAGTTACAAGGGCTAGAATAAGAGGCAACTACACAAAGTAACATTTAGTGCCATGTAGCAATCCATTTTAAACTATACCTTTTCAGTCAATGGGACAGTAGTTTTGTAAGATTGTGCTCTATTTTTATCAATGCTCAGATCTGTTCTATATTTTCTTGATAGTACGTCATTGAAACTTGGAGAGAAAAAAAAAAAAACTACTGTGGCTAGGTTTTCAGCCGGTGAAATAGGGGGAAATTTTATGTGAATACAGATGTACCATTTATTCCACCTTTAGGCTGTGTGCCCACGATGTGTTTTGCAAGCGTTTCTGCAGCGTTTGTGCCGGATCAGACGCTGCAGAAACGCTTAAAAGATCCATAAAATTAATTAGCATGCGTTTTTTGCTTTTTGTGCCAATGCATGCGTTTTTAACCGCTCAGGAATCGCTTAGCGGCTAAAAACTCAACATGATCATTAATTCCCGCATTGCTGAGCGTTTTTAGCCATCCCCAATGTTCCTAGAAATCGAGTGTCAAAAAACGCGTCAAAAACGCGCGTGCGTCTTTTTGACAAAAACCGCGCAAGAAACGCGCGGAAAAAGATGCGTGGTTTCTGGGAAAGGGGATCCTTTTCCTGAGCGTTTAAAAACGCTAGCATGGGCACATAGCCTCAGGCTGACTTTCAGTCACTTCTTGTGTACAGTCATTGTCCATCCACAGATGAGAGGATTGGGGTGACATTTTCTCTACAAGGATTCAGAGTCAGCTGTATATATTGATTCAGATGAGTTTGGGAATGTTTGCCACCAGCTATATGACCTACCTGGGTGCTGCAGAATAGCTCCTATACACTTGAATCCTCCTAGTCTCTTGAATCAATCACTGTGGTGCACAGCAAGACAAAAGCCAATACACATTAAGCAGAGCTTCAATTGCAGCTCCATTCAATGTGTATACATTAGTGCACCTCTGAACCCAATAGCAGACCAGTGGGGTGCCAGTTGTCTGAGCCTCCCCTTTATGAGAGCTCATGAATATCTCGTTACCAGACAACCCCTTTAAGCAATGATACATCTAGTTCACCAATTTATGGCAGAAACTCCACTGCTACTACTGAAATTACAATTAGAGGAGATCTCAAGTTCTTTTATCATGTCTCAATCTCCTTTCACTGAAAATAAAAATTACAAGACTATCTTGCAAAAGCCAGGAAAAACTAGAAGTTATTAACCAGTTGAGCTGATAGCAACCCTCAGTACTCTAATATCCGGTCATTAGCCAGAACTCCATGTGACCCACCCCATCAAGAATCATCAAACTGTAGCATATGTAAAGTTCTTGAGGAGCAGGAACAGAAAAAAGGTGCTCTAATAACCCCAGAGTCCGAACCTCAGTGCAAGAAGTCATACTGTGCTAGTTCTTATCACAAGTCACACAAGGTATACCTTAAGACGGTCGGGCAGGCGTGACTCACGTTTCCATATGTATGATTAAAGGGAACCTGTCACCTCGTTTTGCTGCTATAAGATGCGGCCACCACCTTTCATGGCTTATCTAACATCATTCTATATTGCTGTAAATAAGCCCCTGGTCCGACCTGAAAGATAAGAAAAATAAGTTTTATTATACTCACCCGGGGACGGTCCGATGGGTGTTGCAGGTCCCGGGTCCGGCGTCTCCCATCTTCATGTGCAGATAAGTACGCCTGCGCAGGAGCGTGGCACAAAGCAAGCAGGATGATGACATCGCATGAAAATGGGAGGTACCGAACCTGCGACACCCATCGGACCAGACTGCCCCCCCGGGTGAGTATAATTAAACTTATTTTTCTTATCTTTCAGGTCGGACCAGGGGCTTATCTACAGCATTATAGAAAGCATCTTATAGCAGCAAAAAGAGGTGACAGGTTCCCTTTAAGTATAACTGGACGCAGTGCAAGTAACTGGCATTTATTATTTCTGTAATATTCTTCCACATTTTACATAATTTGGCAAATAAGCCTGAAGTGGCTTTAAAAGGGAACCCGTCAGATACATTATGGACTTTAAACCACCCCACAAGTTATACAGGTACATAATAACTTTCCTAGCACACTTATTAAGGCTGTTAAGGTTTAGTGTAAAAACAACTTCATCATTGAGATGATGTAATAGAATGTCCCTGTAGTAGTCATCTAGGCCTAGCCACTAGTCTGCACAGTTTCAGCTGTAATTACATCCAATGACGTGTGATTGAAGGGCTAAACCAGTCAGACATCAGAAGATTGCTGATGAAGAATTCTCGGTCATGCTCTGCAGATTCCCTTTTGGCATGTCAATCACACCTCAATGGAAGGCAGTGGCTGCAAATGTTTTGTGAAAGGCACACCTGTCAATAGAACATACAGGACTGCAAGTCTCCTAGGGAAAATACTTTACTGGTAGCTCAGTTAGCACTGCAGCCTTGCAACGCTGGGGTCATAAGTTCAAATCCCACCAAGGACAACATCTGCAAGGAGTTTCTCTCTGTGTTTGCATGGACTCTCTCTGGGTTCTCTGGTTTCCTCCCACACCCATACTGATAAGGAATTTACAACCCCTGGCAAAAATTATGGAGTCACCAGCTGCACTCTGTGAAGGTGGCTCTTCTGTTTCTTATCCCCAGTAACGCCGAAATACTGACTTTTATAAATAGGTCCCCATACCTGTATTGAGTCCCATAGGTATGGTGAGTCCCCCTGTATCAGCCGCCTCCCAGCCGTCCATCATCCCCTTGTTGCGTCCCTGCACCGCCTCCCAGCCATCCATCATGCCCCTGTGTTGCTGTTGGCGTTACATGCCGGTGGGTGCCTGCGCTGTGCCAATAGTTCTTGGGCATGCGCAGTGCACGCTGCCAGGGAACTGACATCAGGCAATCGCGCCTGCGTGTTTTGCAGGCGCCAGATTCCCAGCCCCACAGTGTGACTGCATCATAACACACTGCGGGGCTGGGAATCTGAGGCCTGCGAAAAAAAAAAAAAAAAGATGGTAGAGTACTAGGGCAAGTGGAAACATTCGATTATTATCAGAATATAAAGAACTTTACTGAATACATGGTTGGTATAATGGTTGCACTGCTGCAGACAGGTGCACATACACAACACAATGGTACATACAATTGATAAAAACAGAGCACAGGTATAAAAAGTAATTGTAACTGGACACAATAACAGGATGGTATAAGCATAAAAGGTAAGTATGAGGTAAGTATGAGGCAAGTCTCAGCACGGAGTATTATGACCGGTTAACCATGCTTGTAAAGATTTACAGACAAAGAACCCCCCACAATGATGAGGAGGTAGCAGTCTAAGGCTAGTTTCACACTAGCGCTTTTGAACGCAGCGACGGCCTGCGCACTGCCGCCACTAAGCCCCGCCCCCTGCCGCACCTCCGCCGGTAGCACCGCATGACGCTGCATGCGTCCTGCGTCCCCTATCTTTATCACTGGGGGCGCAGGCCGTGCGCAGTATGCGTTTGGCGGCGCATGCGTCCTTTTGACGGTGCGCCGACCTGCGCCAAACGCAACCTGCTGCAGTTTGGTTGCGCTCAGCACACCGTCAAAAAGGCGCATGCGCCGCCAAACGCATACTGCGCACGGCCTGCGCCCCCAGTGATAAAGATAGGGGACGCAGGGAGCTACCGGCGGAGGCGCGGCAGGGGGCAGGGCTTAGCGGCGGCCGTGCGCAGGCCGTCGCTGCGTTCAAAAGCGCTAGTGTGAAACTAGCCTAAAGGTGCTGTCACACTTAGCGATGTACCAGCGATCCTGACCAGCGATATGACGCTGTCAGGATCGCTGGTACATCGCTAAGTGGTCGCTAGTGAGCTGCCACACAGGCAGATCTCACTAGCGACATCGCTGGGGACGGGGATCGCTGCTTACAAGGCACACTAGGCGATCCTGCGTCCTCCCGCCCGCGTCCACGTTCGTCTCTCCACAGGAAGCGCCGCAGGAAGCTGAAGACGAGAAACAGTCCAGGACGTTCTCGCGCGATCAGCGATAACCAGCAGGGGAGCCGGTCGTAGGTAAGTATCAGACACAGCGATATCGCTAGCAATATCGCTATAACGTCACTAGTTATAGCGATATCTCTTAGTGTGACAGGCCCTTAATGTATGTAGTAAAGCGGAGACCAAGTAGATAAGAATGTACCCAGAAAGGTCTATGAATGTGTCCTATACAAACAGTCCACAAATTGATTCCTTTGTTAGCTATTGAGAGCTGCGAGGATGCAGCAGGCACAAATAGTAAGGTATCAAAAAAGTAGGGTAACGGAAACACAACATGCCAAGTGACTGTAATTACAATACCTGTGAGGTCCAGTAAGCGAGTGTGGTGCCCACCCTAAAGCACGTTTTGGTATGAATCTTCATCGTTTTACCATTTAGGGGCAAAAATATCCTGAAAGTTGGGGGTCGCAAAATTCTAAAAGACATGGCACATCCCACAACCAGTCCCATATGAGATCACCAAGGGGAGGTATGTGGGCAAAACATTGATTTAATTAAAAATAATAATAGTAATAAAAAAAAAAAAAAAAAGAGTTTGGGGTTCTGTCATTGTTCATTATTGGAAGACATAACGTAATTTGCTGTGAGGTACCAAATTCCTAATCGGAGTGTTTCCCTCCAACAAGATAATGACCCTAAGCACACAGCTAAAATAACAAAGAAGTGGCTTCAGAACAACTTTGTGACCGGTCTTGACTAGCCCAGCCAGAGCCCTGACCTAAACCCAATTGGGCATCTCTGGAGAGACCTGAAAATGGCTGCCCACCAATGTTCACCATCCAACCTGACAGAACTGGAGAGGATCTGCAAGGAAGAATGGCAGAGGATTCCCAAATCCAGGTGAGAAAAACATCATTCCCAAGAAGACTCATGGCTGTACTAGCTCATAAGGGTGCTTCTACTCAATACTGAACAAAGGTTCTGAATACTTATGACCATGTGATATTTCAGTTTTTATTTAATTAATTTGCAAAAATTTCTACATTTCTGTTTTTTTTTTTTTTTTTCTTTTTAGTCAAGATGGGGAGCCCAGAGACTGTACATTAATAAGAAAAAATGAACTTTTTTGAATTTACCAAATGGCTGCAATGAAACAGAGTGAAAAATTTAAAGGGGTCTGAGCACTTTCCGTACCCATAGAAAAATGTAATAGCTCTGTTCCTCTTGCTCTGAAAACAGCACCTCTGAAGCCATACGCTATCTGTAATGGTCGTCCAATTGGCCTGTATAAGCGATTGGTGGCAGAAGCTAGTAGTTCCTTTTGTCATTATGTAGTTTGTATTACCATACCAGGATGTGTGATGGATAGATAGATGATGGATAGATATTCCATGCATTGGAATCGGAGGTGTATTTAACATATACAATCACTGAGCTCCCCAATATGTGGCCTAGTAGTGGAAGCAGCTGTGGCCTTGTCAATCACTCGTCAGTCAACTGTGCAATTGCCATGGCGATTAGAGGCAGCGAAGTTGCGTCCCCTGGCGTTACCTGTGACAAACTGGTGGAAGTAATGGAATCCGTGTGACTCCCCCCAAAGTTATATGTAACAAGTACTATTAGAAGAGTAAGGGTTGTGAGTATAATAAAAGGTGATTTGCCCAATCTCTGCATCCCTAACCCCCCACAGCATTGCTAGGCAGCCTCTTCTACTGTGGGAAATGCCCAGATCACCATGGCAGCCCTCTGTGCATTCTCCTCTACAGCTGTTCTCTCCAGGACTGCCAGTAATGCTGCACCTGTCAGCTGAAGACTGTCTGGGGCTCAGGCCTGGCCACTGAGATATTGCCAGCTGTCAACCTACAGGGGACTCGCCCTTACAACTAGCCATAGTTGCAGTTTTAATAAGTAGCCATTTAATATAAAATACTTACCCTACACAGAATCATTCTGGAGTGACACAAAGTATACCTGGCGTACCAGTACATACCTTGTATTTCGAAAACTATTTTCCCCTGCAGATCACAGCTGAGGCCTTTGTTCATGTGTTTTCACTGGAAAGAGTTGACAATCAAACAAGCCAAACACTCATGTCAATGGGACTCGGGGGAAAAATAGTAGGCAACTGGACAAGCGCTCCTGTGTATGGGGGAGTCAGGAATGACAGCGGTCTGCTGACCTATACTTATCTAAGGCTTTGGGGACGGTGGCTCGTTTACATGGTCATACACTCTGTGCTTTATGAACTATAGCTCCGTGACTTAATTTTCAATAATACAACTGCAATACTTCAACAACATGGCTGAAAGGGGCACCCCCATCTCAAAGATCCTATCCCAAAATGCAGGTGGTGTAATAATAATAATATTAGCAAATATAGCATGTGCAGGCATTGCAGGACCTTAGGTATCCATGGTTACGACCACTGACATAGTGACAGTTAGCTAGTTGCTAATGGTGATAACCATAGTTACCAAAGGTCCTGCACATGAGAGACATAGCGAATTAGAAAAACTATACTACATTTCTAATTGGAGGAATTTGCTATTATTAATATTATTACATATTGGGACAGGATCTGGGAGATGGGAATGCCCCTTTAAGCTACCAACATTGATTTCCTAATCTCCTTGTGCTCCGTGCTAGTTTACAAGTTACGTTTACCAACTATAAGAGGCTACCGACTATGGCACGTATTACAAATAATCCAGAAATATATTTTGCAAAAAGAAAAAAGTTACATTATCATATTTGATTCATCAGAGGGTTTTTGATAGGAAAGATATTACACACATGCTGTGCCTTCTACATTTTGCCCACTATGTAGCCTACTTGGTACTCAGAGTCAGATGACATAAGAACCCAGGCGTCTGACCTTGCAGGGATCCCAGCTGCCAGCAAACATCAAAGACAGGAAAGGTTCCACACAGCCAGCCCTTTCCATTCACCACATAACTATCATTACCATGTGGCTGCCAGCTCAGCCTAAAGACGACAGTTGCTGCACAAATGGTCAGCATGAAGAGGAGGCACAAGAAAAACCCACAGAAACAAAGTAAAAGGAGTCACCGTATGTCAGCAATTGAGCTAGGAAAGAGTTAGTGCCAACCCCATTTATTATATTTAGTTGGAGAAAACTTAACTTCCAAACTGCTTTAAATCAATAGGGCTTAATTGTGATCAGAAATGGAAAAAGTACAGCACTAAACGCCCATCACCATCTACTAGAACTACGGTACATTGATCTTCCATTACATGAAGACAAGAATTCCATTTACGGGGGTGTGGACAAGAAGTCTATGAAACTCACGCCAACCAGCCAAGTGCATGGGGGGGCTTAAAGAGAATCAGCTAGCAGGTTTTTGCAATATAATCTGAGAGCAGTATGATGTAGTGCCCGAGAGCCAGATTCCAGCATTGTGTCACTTACTGGGCTGTATGTTGCTGTTTCAATAAAATTACTGTTTTAAACACCTGACTAAGAGTACAGGACTAGGTACCTTGTGCTTCCTAGTCAACTTTTCTTAGTAATAACTCCCCCCCACCTCGGATTAGCAACTTTCTGTCATTGTATCGTGTACATAGAAAGTTGCTAACCAATGGTGGGTGTGTGTGTGTGTGTGTGTGTGTGTGTGTGTGTGTGTGTGTGTGTGTGTGTGTGTGTGTGTGTGTGTGTGTGTGTTTGGAGGGTGGAGTTATACAGGGCTCTGTATTCTGAGCACTGATAGATCTGCAGCAGAGAAAACAGGCATTGCACCAAAATGACAGACTCCAGAACAGCAAGTGACACATTACTGCAATCAGCGTCCCAGCCCCTACATCATGCTGTGCTCAGATTACATAGCACAAACCTAGTGGCAGATTCCTTTTTAGGGCTGATTATACTTACTTTAAAAATCCATGTCAGAATAACTGCATAAATCACAATAACAACAAGTAATAACGGCTCTCATATAATGCTAATTTTGATACCAGGCAAGAAAATGATACACCAGCCATTATCAATTGAATAAATCTATATAAAGGAGGTCCACATTAGAATAGCTCCTCAATATGGGCTAGGAGCAGCTGCTATTCACGCCAGCAGCTGGATGTACACACTGCACAAAGCTGCAGCACTCCTCGGGACAGGCCATCAATATCAGAGCAGCGGGCAGCCCCTTACAAAGTGGCCGGAGTCTGTACTGTGAGAGCGCTCCCCTAAACCTAATACCGGGATCAGCTTCTGCTCTACTGTCTACCACTGAATATGGAAATACAAAACAAGCGGAATAATTTATCCTATTAGGGAGAAAAGTATTTTTACTGAAATTATAGTGAAGAAAAAAAAAAAAGATTTTTGGCATTGCATAATTGACTATAATTTAGGGAAACGAATTGTCTTGATCCCTTTGGGGCTGTCACTCATGTTGGAATAGCTAGTGGACTCTGTGTAATAGAATGATAAACAGCGGCAGGATGACTGATACAAAAAGAGACCAGCCCTGGAATCCTCATTCACATGCAGCCCACCATGTCACGTCTCCGTGCCCGCACTCGCTGCTTTATATACGGACCCTTAGCTAATGCCGGAAGAATGCAGCCACTAATCACTCCTTCATTGAAAGCACTTCCCCGACTAGCAGCCATTTTACTGGGAGAATTGTCACAACACATTTCTTACAGTCCTCGTGTAAATACTTCACAACGGACTCGAAACGGAAGCATTTTATTTTTACATTTCTTCAAATCATTTCTCAAGGTGATAAATATTTAATTTCAAGCAGTTTTTGCAGAATCGACCTACTCAACACAATAAAAGGGCTGCTTTAGTTGGCCAGGCCCCGGGGGGCAATCATGCCGCCTGACCCCTAATAAACATTATTCTGCCGCCCACCATCAGTAGTCATTTCATTACTTTCACCAAGTACCGTAAATCAGGCAGCACATAAGAAACGGTAAAATAACACATAATGGCCACATCGTCGATTCATGGACTCCGAGACATCAGTGCGTTATGGCAGTGCTATTCATTACACGCACAATGATCTCTTTGGGCATTACTATGCTTCATTGCCCTGCAGAATACTTCATCCAGTAAACGGACATCGAAAATAAAATAGAGATGTCTAAAACCACAACTGCGGCCTTGCTCCTATATCTAGGCACAAGTTGCCCTCTACCTTCCTAGTACACAATGGTACAGATTACAATGGTCGCTGCCTTACAATTTTGGAGCACAACATTTTAAACAAATGGATCAATTAAATGCAAAAAAAAAAAAACAAATACATTGACCCATTGGCGCCATGGTCAGTTTTGTTGCAGACTTTATGACAGATGTTTTTTTTTTTTTATTGTTGCATTTTAGTAGCCATAACTATTTTTTGTGTCAGTCATAAGGGGGCTTTTTTTTTGTTTTGTTTTTTAGGATGAGTTGTATTTGTCAGTGGAATTATTTTGGTGTACATATAAAGTATTAACATTTGCATTTTACATTTTTACACACTACTCTGTGCTGCACTAAAAGTATTGCCTTTATTTTGAGTGTCAGTAGGAATATGGCAATACCAAATTTCTATAGTTTTGTATTTGTGGCTTATTTTTGACAAATACACACTTGCAAAAAATATCTTTTGCTTTTATGTTGGCGTATTTTGAGCGCCACAAGTTATACAATTTTCCAATAATCGAGCTGTATGGGGGCTTACTTTTTGGTACCATTTGATTCTGATTTGGCAGATATTGAGAAAAACATGCATGTGTGTCTTTATATAGTGTATGTAAAATTCTGGTTTCAACTGTACATAAGAAAAATCTGTATTTCTCTGGAATAAGATATCATATTGCAGATATTAAGATATCACCGTACATACTCGTGTATAAATTGACCCGAGTATAAGCCAAGGCACCTAATTTTGCCATGAAAAACTGGGAAAACTATTGACTCGAGTATAAGCCGGGTATGCATTGTCCCAGCATCATCATCCTGGTATGCATGGCTCCTCATCCCCATCCTTGTCTGCATGGCCCTCCATAAGAAAAGCATAAAAAAACCAAACCTCCTACTTACCTTCTCTGCGAGCCCTTGCAGCATCTTGTTCTGATGCCAGCAGCTCGTGTATCCGGCCGATCATGTGTCCCCACTCATTAAGGTAATGAATATTCACCTCTCTCCACTCAGCGGGACAAGTGATCGGCCGGCAGCAGGAGCTGCTGGCATCAGAACAAGATGCTGCGAGGGCGCGCAGGGAAGGCAAGTAGGAGGGGGTTTTGTAGTGAATATTCATTTCTCTTTAGCAGCAGGCACAGTTACAGCCTCAGCAGCGGGCTCCTGCCTCCTGTGAGCCCCACTGCTCCACCTCCAGCTTCTGGGACAATGACTCATGTATAAGCCAAGGGAGGAATTTTCAGCAAAAAAAAAAAAAAAAAACTCTGCTTATACACGGGTATATACAGTATGTTATTTAGCTCCCTATGACCTGAATGCCCATATAGACGGCTTAGGAGGGCTGATCCCATTGATCCTGGCTGCCATCAGATAGAAGTAATATCAATATGAGGAGACTCCAGCATCAAGCGAAAGGCATTGGGGAAACCATATAAGATGGAAAAAAGGAATCAATATGTCAAACAACAAAGCTACAGCGCATCAACTAAACTGGATATGTCATGCACTAAGACATATGCTAGGGTGTCTACATTTTTCTAGAATAACAACTTATGTAACACTATAAAAGCAAATTTAAAAAAAAAAAAAAGATGGCGTCTTTAATGCATCATGCTCAACATATCTGCTTTTCAGACTTAAAGCACCACTCCAGCGGGTTTTTTTTTTTCCAGTGCTGGAGTTGCGCTTTAAATGTAAGTCCCCTGCTCCCAATCACATACTCCGGCAAGTCACTTTTCGACTGAGACAGACTAGAGCAGCGGAGAAAACAAATAGAAACGCCGGAAGGAGAGTACGATGACAGGGGTCTTAAGGGGGCTTTACACACCGATTTTGTGATGCAGCAGCGATATCTCTACATGTGATACTTAGCTCCGACCGGCTCCCCTGCTGGCTATCGCTGATCGCGAGAGATCGCCCACGTCCATTTCTCGTCGTCGGCTTCCTGCTGGCGCCAACGAGCGAGCTATGGACGCGGGCGGAAGACGGCGGTCATCACTTTGTCTGAAAGGTAAGTACGACCGCCGAGCATCGCTACATCGCTGGTGAGATCTGCCTGTTTGGCAGCTCATTAGCGACCATTTAGCGATGCACCAGCGATCCTGACCGGGTCGTATTGTGGTCGGGATCGCTGGTGCATCGCTAAATGTAAAGGGGCCTTTACATTTGAAGCACCACTCAATCGGTGTATAATAAAAAAAAAAAAAAAATAAAAAAAAAAAAAATCGCTGGAGTGGTGCTTTAAATAGACAACTTTGTTTTTGGCACAAATAAAAAGCAAAAATTGTGTGACATTTATATGAAGAAAAAAAAATACAAAAAACAAAAAACAAAAACTAAATTCTAAATTGTAGCAGCCTTCCACATTTAACAGTGCACCAAATGTAAAGAGTTTTGTGCACCACAATTATAATTCTATCAAAAATAAGAAAATAGTTTTAAAACTTGACTGCACAGACTGGCCCAGCAATATATTATTATTATTATTATTATTATTATGCATTTATATAGCGCCATTTATTCCATGGCGCTTTACATGTGAAAAGGGGAAATATAGACAAGTGTAATAAACACGTGTAAGACAAGGGACACAAAAGTACATAAGGAGAGGGGACCCTGCCCGCGAGGGCTCACAGTCTACAGGGATTGGTGAGGATACAGTAGGAGAGGGTAGAGCAGGTCAATATATCTGACTTATTGTGCTGTGGCTGCAAGATACAGCTATAGATAGTATCATATGACTGCCCATTCATCTGGGCTCCAGCTGCAGCTCAGTGAGTGATTGGTTCCATGGCCTTTACGTGACCCGAGACCCGGTTCACACATTGGTGACAGTATTGTGGTTGAGAACAGCACCACTATATCTCAAAATCATTGCAGAACAGCAGCTGAAAATGAAATATGTCAATGGGAATGTAAATACAGCTTGAAAACAAACCCCACGTTTAAAGGCTAACCCTAAACATCATATGAATAAAATCTGTCTGGTTAATGTAAAACTACTCCCAAAACATACATAAAGAAATCGCTTCAACGGAATATGTCATCAAGTTTCTGCTGTCCCATGTGAGAGCAGCACGATGTAGGGACAGAGAACCTGAGCCTAAGGGCTCACACTCATCAGCGTAAATTAAATCTGCTTGATGCTGTTCCCGAAAAGTGGGGCGAGTGTCATGCGACTACAATGGGATTTTTCTCACCTACTATCGGTATGACATCCATATGACATGCGTTATTAACATCAGCTTCTACATACAGTAATACTGTCATTTCAAAATAAGACAATCTTAAATACAGACAGATGGCATTGAGATAGATAGATAGATAGATATATATATATATATATATATATATATATATACACACACACATACATATACACACACACACACACACACACACACACACACTGTACAAATATGATTGGTTTATAATTGTATCATCCAGATGTTATCAGACGGAGACACCCTGATTGGAGACTCCAAAATTTCCTCCCACTCCTCTCTCTGTACACCAGGGATGAGCCTTTCCCATTTCCCTTTAGCCGAATCTATGGTGGATTCTGTTCCTACTGACAGCATGTATGTATACAGAGAGGAGACCCTGTGATTTCAGAATTCCTATCAAGGCTAAAGACGAGATAGCATTGTTTACGCCTACACATCTCATGTGTGACTGAAAGGCCAACCTTAATTGTAAATAACGAAAGAATTGGGCTCTCGGGACATTGCATTTAACCTGCAATTGTTCAAAGGATATCAGAGTTCCATGATCATGTAGATCACCCATTGTAAAAACATTGTATTGAGTCCAGAATTTGGCAGATGGGTGTTCAAGTAATGCCGGAAGGTAACCATTATTCCAAAGGGGCATTTCAGCTATAATATTCCCAAATCCAATCACTCTTTTAATCTGTTTCCATAGTGATCGTGCCAGGCGAAGTAGGGGTATCAAACGTGGGACATTTATTTTCCCCAATTCCATAAAACCCAGCGGGCAATCAGCTCGTGCGGCATGAAGCAGATGATCTTCAGAATTAGGGAGGGGATTACCGGGCATCCACTTACAGCTCTGGCCTGTCCAGCCAGATAATACAGAAAAAAATCCGGTAACGCTGCCCCCCCTCCTAGGTCTTTGCAGAGTGGATAGTTTGAGTTTAGGCCTGGTTTTCCCCCATATAAAAGACGTAATCTGGGAGTTCAGGTTCGCAAAAAAGAATCTGGGCACCACCACAGCACTGTGTTGAAGAGAATAGCTGAGCTTAGGGCGTAATATCATTTTAATTAAATTAATACGTCCGGCTACACACAGCGGGAGTTATCCTGCCCCCTAGTTTACATGTACATACTGGAAAAAAAAAAAACCTTCAGGCTGGTGCCGGCACCTGTGCTGCAGCATATCACTTCTATATACGGTACAGACCAAAAGTTTGGACACACCTTCTCAAAGAGTTTTCTTTATTTTCATGACTATGAAAATTGTAAATTCACTCTGAAGGCATCAAAACTATGAATTTACACATGTGGAATTATATAATTAACAAAAAAGTGTGAAACAACTGAAAATATGTCTTATATTCTAGGTTCTTCAAAGTAGCCACCTTTTGCTTTGATTACTGCTTTGCACACTCTTGGCATTCTCTTGATGAGCTTCAAGAGGTAGTCACCGGAAATGGTTTTAACTTCACAGGTGTGCCCTGTCAGGTTTAAGACAGGTTCAGACAGGGAGTGCGTAGCTTACTGTACATGTGTTTACCTAATAAATGAATGGGCTGATTTTTATAGTCTGGGAAGGGGGTAATAAACATGGATCTTCCCAGGCTATTAATATCAGCTCACAGCTGTCTGCTTAGTCTTTACTGGTTATTAACAAGGGGTGACACCCCGAAAAATGATGTGGGGTCCGTCTTATAATAACAAGCAAAGGCTAGGCAGACAGTTGCGGGATGATATTATCATATCCCATGATTTAGGAATCATGATTTTTGCCTTCCTCTCTCCCTGTCTCTGATGTAGCTCTGACGTCAGTAACCCCCCTCCCTTCTTTCTCATTCACCATCTATCAGATATCTTAGAAGCTCATGTGTATGCAGTCCTGTTTCTGAAAAGTCTTTTCTGCTGTATCATTCATATCTTCAAGAATTCAGTTGGAAAATAAACCTTCTTCTGGAATCTTCATACGTGCCTCCTACAGTCAAGTTAAAACTGAGGACATCATTATGTGTCAGCACAGTGAAAGAGACAGCCTAGAAACGGTTTCTCACAGCACCCTACGCTTGCAGCTTAGTCATGGAGTCAGAATAGATATTAATAACGTAGGAAGGGACCATGGATACAGGACTGCTCCCAAACTAAGAACGTCAGCTCTCAGCCGCCCCATCCATTAGATACGCCAATTCTGGGGCTTGGCCTCCACTGTTCCCACTTGCCCTGGTAGAGTCACGAGTGGGGTGTTAGTATTATTGTAGTTGATGTCAGCTTTGCAATGTAAGATGACATCAAGCCCAGAGGTTAGTGATGGTGCGGCATCTATACAAGACACCCCCATTACTAACCCCATAGCTAAATGTAATAAAGACAAAGACCAAGTAAAGTCCTTTAATTGAAATAAAAACTCCCTGACCCTCTTTTACGCATTTATTACTGTAAAAATAATAAAATGCCATATTCCTCACCTGTCTGCAGATAATCCCTCTGCGGAATCCAGATGGTTTGTTGAGCAGTGTATGGTGCAACCGATCAGAAAGCGAGCCGGAACACACAGTCAAGAGTGTGATTACGCTCCTGCAGTGTCTAGTGCTGACATGAGTAAGGTCATCAGAGTTCATTGCCGATGAACCCCGGTCACCTTACGGACGTCACCACTCCCACCGTGAGAAAAGATGATCATAGATAGATTATTATTGCTCCCAGCAAGCACATACCATATTTATATAAGACAATTTGCTTGTTCGTCGGCAGCTTGTTATTGTCAAGTATTAGCTAAATGCACATGCACGCCAAGATTAGCCGTATTTATCTGTAAAGACCAATAGTGGCCAAATTTTACTATGAATCCATAATTATGAAATACTAGCTGAAGAGCCCGGCGCTGCCCAGGCATAGTAACTAACTGCGGTTAGTTATAACAAATTATAATATATATATAATGCTGAGTGTAGAGCCTCGCCGACTCCGCATAGCCACATTCACTATAATATCCCACACAATCCAGTCAGACAGAGCTACCGGACTACTACTCCTAATATCCCACATCGTCCCGTCAGCCAGAGCCTCCGGACTACTACCCCTAATATCCCATATCATCCCGTCAGCCAGAGCCACCGGATTACTACCCCTAATATCCCACATCATCCCGTCAGCCAGTGCCACCGGACTACTCCCCCTAAAATCCTACATCATCTCATCCCGTCAGCCAGAGCCACTGGACTACTATCCCTAATATCCCACATCATTCCGTCACAGCCGCCGGACTACTACCCCTAATATCCCACATCATCCCGTCAGCCAGAGCCACCGGATAACTACCACTAATATCCCACATCATCCCGTCACAGTGGCTGGACTACTACCCCTAATATCCCACATCATCCCGTCAGCCAGAGCCACTGGACTACTACCTCTAATATCCCACATCATCCCCTCAGCCAGGGCCACCGGACTACACCCCCTAATATCCTACATCATCTCATCCCGTCAGCCAGAGCCACTGGACTACTACCCCTAATATCCCACATAATTCCGTCAGCCTAGGGTCAGAACCAGAGCGCTGAGTGGATTTGCCCTGACTTCCATACCAATGATCCCTTTAATAGAAGCCTGGGGTGAGAATCCGAGTGCTGAGGGATTTACCCTAACTTCCATACTGGAAATCCCTTTAAGAGAGGCCTGGGGTCAGTATCAAAGCGCAGCGTGGATTTGCCCTCACTTCCATACCGGGGATCCCTTTAAGAGAGGCCTGGGGTCAGTGCCAAAGCGCAGAGTGGATTTGCCCTCACTTCCATACCGAGGATCCCTTTAAGAGGAGCCTGGGGTCAAAACCAGAGTGCAGAGTGGATTTGCCCTGACTTGCATACCAATGATCCCTTTAATAGAACCCTGGGGTCAAAATCAGAGCGCTGAGGGATTTGCCCTAACTTCCATACAGGAGATCCCTTTAAGAGAGCCTGGGGTCAGTACCAGAGCATTTGAAGGCAATTGCCCTGACTTCCATACCAGAGATCCCTTTAAGAAAGGCCTGGGGTCAGTACCACAAAGCACAGCATGGATTTGCCCTAACTTCCATAGCAATGATCCCTTTAAGAGACCCTGGGGTCAGAACCACAGAGCTGAGTGGAACGGTCCTAACTTCCATATCGGTGATCCCTTTAAGAGAGGCTTGGGGTCAAAACCAAAGCGCTGGATAGATTTGCTCGGACTTCCATACCAATGATCCCTTTAAGAGGGAAGATGTGCCAATGGAATGAAGGATGTGTGATGGGGATATGGGCACCGAAGGGGGGGGGGGATTCATTTCAGTCATGTGCTCTCTGCTCCTTTCTGGGGACAATGGCTGGGAGCTTATGTTTCCGGGGATGCTAGATTCCTCCCTCCATGTCAGTGTCTGCTGAGGTGTTTTCATGGAGTGGGAAAACTGTTCCTCATAGCAACCAATCACAGCTCAGCTTCTTTTGAACAACTTTGAAATTTTGAAATGAAAGATGCTTCGTGATTGGTTGGTGATACACACACATTCAGTTTTATATATAGAGGTTACCTACAACATATACAATGTTATATACATGATATCTAACGGAGAGCACCATTTAGCCCGTAGGGTGACATTTTCATTACGTACATGTTATTTAGGCACAGACATTAATTATGGTGTTGTAACCTCACTCATATCCGTCTCCAAAATCTTTATTCTGCTGTCTGACTTGATTATGGTGATTACCAGCAGGGCTGTGGAGTCGGTAAGCCAAACCTGCGACTCCGACTCCTCAATTTCCCTTACACCGACTCAGACTCCAACTCCGACTCCACGACTCAGACTCCCACACATATTGCTTATATTTAAATGAAAAATTTATTGTAGTACAATGTGAACCTCAGACATTTAATCATTTTTATGATCCAATAATCAAGATATTTAGATATATATATTGGTGTACTACCCGGTTTTCATTCTTTTTGGTACAGATACGATATGGATAGACAGATATGGATAAATGGATATATAGATAGAGCAGATTTCTAATCTGCTTTTGCTATTGAAAACATTATCTATGAGCTCAAAAACCTTTCAGGTGATGCAGTTTTTTAAAAAGATGATCAGCTTTTGCAGCTGAAAAACGTATCCTCAAAAAACACAGGAAAAACGCTGTGTGTGAATGTAGCCTTAGATCAGGAATAGAACAGCCATTTATAGGACATTTCATAACTTTCCCAAACTCCTATGAAAAAATATTCAGCACATCCTGCATTGAATTACTGTACCCAATTTATTATATATTTTAGGAGTCGGAGTCGGTCCATTTTATACCGACTCCAACTCCGACTCCACCAAAATGAGCACCGACTCCGACTCCACAGCCCTGATTACCAGTTTCTATATCTCTACAACTTTGTGAGAGAGGGAGAGGTCATATTCTGAGAGCTATAATCTCTTCATTTGTTTTTACAAAGCAGTATAAGGGCTTGTCTTTTGATCGAGTACTTTTTATTGGCACTATTTTTGGGTGTATGAAGTTTTTGGATCACTTTATATTTCTTTTTTTTTTGTAAAGTGAGGTAAACAAAAAATGCAATTCTGCCATGGTTTTTTCAATTCATTTTTCCTTTGCTTAGTTCACAGAGATAATTGGCAATACTAAATGTTTTTTTGTTTTTTTTTTTTAAAAAGAAAAACATTTTTATATTTAAACTTGGATATGTTCTTACATTCAGGGTTTTTTTTTTTCTTACACTAAACTTTACACTTTTTTTTTATACAATAAAATACTGGTCTCACAAGGGAGCATGAACAAGTGATCCTTTGATAACACACTGTACAACTTATGTTGTCTAGTACGTTACTAAGCCTGAAGTGTTTGACTGACAAGTGGCCTATCAGACCCCACTCTCTGGCAATAACTGATGGGCTGCTGTACATGGCAGGAATGGAGGCCATTGTTAAGATTTTGGCTGCAATGGTAACTGATCAGCACCCCACAATTGCTTTGTGGGGATGTTGATGGGCATGATCTCTCTTAAAACACCACTCCAGCATTTTTTTTCCAGCGCTGGAGGGGTGCTTCTACCCAAGGTCCCTGCCCTACTCTTAAAAGTCACCCATCGGCGTCTTCAGCTTTTTCCACCCCCGCACGGCTCTGGTCGAGTGGTGCCATTTTGTTACAGCAACTTCTGACTGGCCGGAAGTCAGAAGTAACCGTCACAAGTGCTTAATACAAGTTATGAGAGCCAGAACAAAGCCCTCATACACTTGCTTTGAAAAGTGACTTCCATCTTACTCTGGCAAACACTGGAGGGATCCGGCAGGATACAAACGGCCGGTGACGGACTGGAGCGGTGGTGGTAGAAGGTGAGGACACCGGCAGGTGAGCATAATACGGATGTAGGGGAGCTTAGATTAGAAGGACCACTCTAGTAATGCAATTAAAAAAAAACCCCACACTTGAGTGGTGCTTTAATTAAGGTCTTCACAGTGCGACTGGGACATGCGAAGAGTTAAACAGCCATGATCACACATAGTAGTAACAGCCAGCTCTTGCTGCGGATGGTATAAACATAGCCCCGGTGCCCACTTCACCCGTGCGTCATTCATGTGCAGTGTTTAGCATAAAATAACACTTCTACATGACATATATGTATTATGAGGTGCGTGAAGGGGTTAATAAAGCTGATCCCACTTCAGATGCAGAATGACCTGTAATACCTTGTTCAGTGCATATAGGCTGCCATTGTTCTCGGCAGCACAGGACCTGTTTACACAGAATGATGTGCTGCCGAGAACGAGTATTTTCCATGAGCCACAAGTTACACTGTACGATAATCGGGAAACAATCATTCATCCTTAGGAACACTTATTCATGATCATTTTGCAGTGTTAACGGATTGCTACAGTAGAGAAATGAGAAACTGCCTCATTCAGGACAACAGCCGCATCAGCCAGTTCAAAGAAACTTTTTTGGTGGGCAGGGGCTTTTTTAAAGTACAGTAGTGACGTCAAAGATAATTCTTTCAGCCAAATAAGCAACATATGACATACTCATCTCGGTAATTCAATAAAACATATTGCACCATGCAGTTTGTAGGCTAAGTTTCCATAGCAGCTCACATTTCAGGCAATTATATGTAATTTCTCAGACAGGTTTAGTGTCTAGGAATGACCTAAAGGTGTAATAGAGCGTGAACTGGAAGTGACACACTGCCTTTACGGGAATTGTACTGTACCTTGCATCCTCTCCACATTTTATGCCCATCTTCCTTACCTGAGCATGACTCATTTCCTGCCCCTCCCCAAAATACCAGAGGAATGTATAAGATTCCTGCAGATTGTTCCTGATGGTTTAGGATACAGCAAAAGAAACGGAAACATAATACAAGCCTCTGTCACTGCGCTGGATAGCATACATGTGATCTGGTATAGTAACCCGTGTAGCACAGAAACTGCCTACCATCAATATTTCCACACATCAGACATTGGGGGCCAGGGACCAGAGTATACAAGTGTTGCTGCATTCAATAAGCTGATTTTCTAGACACCTATTACACAGTGTAAATGGTACAGATTTGGCTTCATATTCCTAAATTAGGCTTTATCATGTACATATGTGCTAATCATTGGGTTGTTTTGGAGTTCCATACTAATGGCCTAAGCAGCATAGATCATCAGTATGGGATTGGTAGGTTTTCCCCACCGATCTGCTTCGGCAGGGAGAACTGTATAGCAGACGCTGTCAAGTACTGCAGTTTATCTACCATTCAAGCGATCATCCAATGGCAACTTTCCCAGCAAAGTCGGCATTCCAGGACTCCAAAATGAAAGGGGCCTGCAAGACCATGGAATATAGTGTACACTGCGATAGATTTGTAGAACTATACAATCATCTGAATAGGGCATACTAATATCCAAACACATGATGTAGAAACAACCCCAGGGAAAGTAGACTGGGCTCTGAAAAGAAAAACAACTTGCAGGCAGGGCTAGGTTCACACTTGTGTTGGGGCCACTGTCAAGCTACTCTGTAAGTTCTGTCATTATTTCCTTGGCACAGCCCATCTAGCATCTTTGTATCAGTCAGGATATGTTCACACAATGAGATTTTGATGCATTTTTGATGCTGTAGAATTTCCGTACCTATTTAAATTAGGTTACGTGCATTTTACAACATGCATTTTTTGTCTGTTTGGTATGTCAAGCTTTAAATATTGTGTTTTTTATTCTTCCTGTTTTTGTTTTTTTTACCTTGACAAAACTTTGCATACTTCAGTGCGATTATTTGCGTTGTTGATGTGGAATTTCCGCAACTATGGGAAAATTCTGCACAGAAAACGGATATGAAAAACTGATATGCTGCAGATTTAAAAAACGCACCGCAAATCACTTTACACAGCATTAAAAAGAAGCACAGAGAGCATGAGATTCCTAGAAAAATGTCATCCACTTGCTGGATCTCTAAGACACTGCATTTTTGATGCCGCAAAAACACACCAAAAGCTCACCGCTCGAACATAGCCTCATAGTACAGGATGTGCTTTTTTTGCAGGAGTTATATCTTTCTGTGCCCATGATGGAAAATAGAGCACTAAACAAATGCTAGTGTGAACGCAGCCTTAAGGACAAATTACGTTAACAGAATCAGTAGCAAAAATCACTAAAACAATTTTTAAATCATTCCCTTAGAGTAAAATATTAGGCTTTGTTGTATTTCTACCAATACATTAAAAATCCAGCCTTTCTAAAGGCACAGTAGCCCTTCTCTTGACACAGACTGTCTTGTCCAACTAAGAATTTCTCATGGCTGAGATCATACCCTGCCTTTTCCTCTTGTGTCATGACAACCAGTTTAAAGAACAGATTATTCCCACAGCCCTTTATATACTCCCCTATTCCAACATCTATCCTACACTGGCTACAATACCAATATGTAGATGTTCTCAGGGTTTAGGAAGAGGTTAAGTTAACCATGTTCTGCATATCAATGCTACGCCGTCATGTTTTCCAAAGGAAAATAAGAACAAACTCCGTTAGAATGTTGTTTTTTCCACCCATGGGAAACATAAAAATCCAACACCTTGTCGAAATAGGTCTTCACTACCTTAAAAGATTTAAGGGCTCACTCCTCAACTGCACCATCACCTCAAAAGCTTGTGACGAGCATCAACGGAATCAACGTAAACACTGGAAAGGAATTCTATTACAATACTTAGTGATCTTTAGGTGATCATTAAAAGCACAAATGAAATAATTAGTGTACACATACTTTTCAGAATGAACAATTTAATAAGGGCACTGGCAGAAGATTTTTCTGCATGGATTTATGGGTGGAAAACTTAAAGTAGCCGAGATTTTAGCAAACCTTATGCCATGTGCACACGTTGCATTTTTGCATCTTTTTTTTTCCATGTGGATTTATCATCAAAGCCTTGCAAATCCTGATGCCAGCAAAGTGAATGAGAATCCTCAAGGGTCATGCCACACATTGCTAATTTGTGACTTGCAGATTTGGTGCCGATAATAATCTGGGGCATGTCAGTTCTTTCAGCGTTTTTTCACTTGACGTCAATTAAGTCAGTAAATAACTCTATAAAAAAGCAGGTCTAAAAATGATTTGCTGCTTTTTTCCAGGCATTATTAGGCTATGTGCCCATGTACCGTTTTTCATGCAGAATATTTTCTGAGCAGAAACGCGCACCCTCTTCCCGGGAAAACGCATGATGCGCTTTTGTAAGTGTTTTTGACGCTTTTGCTAAGCGTTATCGCATGCGTTTTTGCAATACAATTGAATGTAGGCGGAAACGCACACGTTTCCGCAAAATTAATGCACATGCTGCGTTTTTTCCGCTTAGCGTTTCCGCAGCGGAAAAAAAAAAAAAACACCATTAGCACAACATGTGCGGATTCCATTATGATTACATTAGATGCTTTTCTTAAGCGTTTCCGCAGCAGAAACGCGCGTCTAAAAACGCTGCGGAAACGCTTAGAAAACGCAATGTGGGCACACAGCCTTACTTGCAAGCTTTTTTAGACAGCAGTGAATACTATAGAGTCACATACCTCCAGGGTGTCCTCGGGGTACAATCATATGGCAGCTATTCTCCTGCATTGTTCTCCGGCATACAGTACAGACCAAAAGTTTGGACACACCTTCTCATTCAAAGAGTTTTCTTTATTTTCATGACTATGAAAATTGTAGATTCACTCTGAAGGCATCAAAACAATGAATTAACACATGTGGAATTATATAATTAACAAAAAAGGTGAAACAACTGAATATATGTTTTATATTCTAGGTTCTTCAAAGTAGCCACCTTTTGCTTTGATTACTGCTTTGCACACTCTAGGCATGCCCTTGATGAGCTTCAAGAGGTAGTCACCGGAAATGGTTTTCACTTCACAGGTGTGCCCTGTCAGGTTTAATAAGTGGGATTTCTTGCCTTATAAATGGGGTTGGGACCATCAGTTGTGTTGTGCAGAAGTCACTTAGAATTTGTATTATGGCAAGAAAAAAGCAGCTAAGTAAAGAAAAACGAGTGACCATCATTACTTTAAGAAATGAAGGTCAGTCAGTGCAAAAATTGGGAAAACTTTGAAAGTGTCCCCAAGTGCAGTGGCAAAAACCATCAAGCGCTACAAAGAAACTGGCTCACATGAGGACCGCCCCAAGAAAGGAAGACCAAGAGTCACCTCTGCTGCGGAGGATAAGTTCATCCGAGTCACCAGCCTCAGAAATCGCAGGTTAACAGCAGCTCAGATTAGAGACCAGGTCAATGCCACACAGAGTTCTAGCAGCAGACACATCTCTACAACAACTGTTAAGAGGAGACTGTGAAGCAGGCCTTCATGGTAAAATAGCTGCTAGGAAACTACTGCTAAGGACAGGAAACAAGCAGAAGAGACTTGTTTGGGATAAAGAACACAAGGAATGGACATTAGACCAGTGGAAATCTGTGCTTTGGTCTGATGAGTCCAAATTTGAGATCTTTGGTTCCAGCCACCGTGTCTTTGTGCGACGCAGAAAAGGTGATTGGGTGGACTCTACATGCCTGGTACCCACCATGAAGCATGGAGGAGGAGGTGTGATGGTGTGGGGGTGCTTTGCTGGTGACTCTGTTGGGGATTTATTCAAAATTGAAGGCATACAGAACCAGCATGGCTACCACAGCATCTTGCAGCGGCATGCTATTCCATCCGGTTTGCGTTTATTTGGACCATCATTTAGTTTTCAACAGGACAATGACCCCAAACACACCTCCAGGCTGTGTAAGGGCTATTTGAACAAGAAGGAGAGTGATGGGGTGCTACGCCAGATGACCTGGCCTCCACAGTCACCAAACCTGAACCCAATCGAGATGGTTTGGGGTGAGCTGGACCACAGAGTGAAGGCAAAAGGGCCAACAAGTGCTAAGCATCTCTGGGAACTCCTTCAAGACTGTTGGAAGACTATTTCCGGGGACTACCTCTTGAAGCTCATTAAGAGAATGCCAAGAGTGTACAAAGCAGTAATCAAAGCAAAAGGTGGCTACTTTGAAGAACCTAGAATAAAAGACATATTTTCAGTTGTTTCACACTTTTTTGTTAAATGTATAATTCCACATGTGTTAATTCATAGTTTTGATGCCTTCAGAGTGAATCTACATTTTTCATAGTCATGAAAATAAAGAGAACTCTTTGAATGAGGTGTGTCCAAACTTTTGGTCTGTACTGTAGTAAACATATTATAATGTTTTAATGGTTATGTGTGGTTATCTGATTTTGCACCTTGGTCTGTTCTTTTTTTGGTCTTAAGCCCCCTTCTCACATAGCGAGATCGCTGAAGCGTCACTAATTGTGACGCGCCAGTGATCTCGCTACATGTGACACGCAGTGGCGACCGGCCCCCCACTGGATATCGCTGATCATGCTCGAATGTCCTGGCCATTTTTTCGTCATCGGCGTCCCGCTGGCCAGCGCGCATCGCTGTTTGACGCCGATGAGCGACCTCGTTGGCGATGCAGAACTCGGGGACGCAGCAGGGAATCATTTGAAAAGCTGCTATGTGACAAGGTACCAACGACCGGCGAGGTCGTTACACGGATCGCCGTTTCGTTGCTGCGTCGGTGAAGAGATCCGCCTGTTTGGCAGCTTACTAGCGACCATTTAGCGATGCACCAGCGATCCTTACCGGGTCGTATCATTGTCAGGATCGCTGGTGCGTCGCTAAGTGAAACGGGACCCTTAGTTCTCCCTTTGTGAGACTCTTATACTGTCACACCTTGGAGCATTATTTGTACACACAGTTTATTTTCTTCTGCTTTTTATATATATTCATGTTTATCTATTTACGCTATGAATCACACTAACATCCTTTATTTAAATGTTAGTTATATTCTGTGTACCTATCCATCTTATATTTACAACCAATGTGGTGGTTTTATATTGTGCCCAGAGTCTGTTTTTTGCATCCTACACATTGCCCTATTTTCTCTTTTTAAATGGTTTTAATATGTATATCCCTTTGAATTGATGTACAGATAAAGGATTTTTACATTCATCATTTGAAAAGAGTCATTTTTCTCTCGGACACAGAGATAGATGATATAAACAGACATATAGATAGAGCGACATATAGACACAATTGCACAAAACACCCCAGCATATTATAAAATTACACCATGTGGAGCTTATTTTATTGGACAGCTTTTTATGATTACAATAAAAAAAAAACCGCGGGCCCCCCATTTTTAACCGACAAAGTTTAAGCAGACAGCTGAGACCTGATATTATTAGGCTGGGAAGTCCCTGGTTATTGGGCTCTTCCCAGCCTAAAAATGCCAGTCATTAGCCGCCCTAGAAGTGGCACATCACATGAGATGAGCCAATTCTGGCACTTTGCCTTGGCTTTTCCTAATTGTCAACACACCAGGGCAATCGGGGTAATGGTAAATTGGGGTTGATGTCAGCTGTGAATTGTCCAAAAACATATCTGACGTCAAGCCCTGGTGTTAGTTACAGACATGTGTCTATGTCCTTGTTTTGAGTCACCATAGGGTATAGCAGCAGCCACTCCTGGTGACATCAGTAATGTTACTGCTCATCAGAGTGGCCGGGTCACAAAGCCCTCTGCGTGACCCAGCGACTCTGATGAGCAGTAACGTTACTGATGTCACAGGTGTTCAGAGGCGCCTGGTCTCACAGCACAGCGTGAGCTGGGAGTAGCTGCTGCTAAAGCCTATGGAGACTCAAAACAAGGCTGCATAGGATTTGCACAGAGGATTCGATGGATATCGCTCGATTCACTTGGACTACATTGGACCCGAGTGGGAACTTTTTTTTAATAAAGTGGTGAATGAGGGAAAGCATCTGGTTTATGCTCTATGCTTTGTGTCCATGTTCTTTTCAGGACTTCATTCCCTTTCCATTTATTTTGGTTTCCATCTCCATTTCATCCGACTACATCTGACATTTTTTTTTTATTATAAAAGTGGTGAACCAGGGAGTGGGAAGTGTTTATTTAATAAAAAAAAAAAAAGCACAATTACTGGTTTATTACTGGGTTAACAGTGGAGGTGTCCGATAGACTCCTCTCCATTATTAACACCAAGGCTTGATGTCAGCTGTTTTTGGACAATTCACAACCCCAACTACCATTACCCCGATTGCCAACGCACCAGGGTAAATCGTGATGAGCAAAGGTGAAGTGATGTGCCACTTCTGGGGTGGCAGATGGCTGGTGTTTTTAGACTGGGAATGGGGAGGACCCAACATCACTTTTTAAAGCCTGCGTCTATCTACAAACTCTCTATTGGATTTATTGCTAGAAAAACTTGCTCGAAAATTTCTGCATCCAAATACTTAGCATGTGCAAGTACTCTTAGGCTACGTGCACACGGTCAGTAACCGGCAGCGCTTTGAACACAGCACATGTCCGCTCCATCCAAAGTGCTGCCGGCTCTTGTACGCGCGGTGATTCCACATGTGTTCACTGAACCATGTGGAATCACCGTGTCCCTATTCATTGTATGGGTGACTTTATCTTGCGGAGATGGAGCGTCTCCGCAAGATAAATAGACATGCTGCGGTCTGGAAAGACGCGCTGCATGACAGTCTATGCGGGTGAGCCACAGGTGTCGGAGCACAGATGGTGGGCATGGCATTTCTTGAAATCCCATCCACTATGCTGTAACATCTGTCCGCTGCAGGTTGGATGCAGCGTTTACTGATCGTGGGAACATACCCTTAGGTTATATGCACATAAAGCATTTCTTGCAGAAATTTCTACATCTCATGGCAGGAAAAACATAGCAGCAGAAGTGCACATTTCTGCTGGGTTTTTGGTGCAGGTGTTTCCCCACTCATTAAACCTGTAGCAAAAAGCTCACAAAAATTGACATGTGGCAGATTTAAATTTGCAAGTCACAACTAAGCAATGTGTGCATGAGACTTTAGGATTCTCATTCACTTTGCTGACATCAGGAAACCCTTCAGTTTTTTGTGAGAAATCTGCACTGATTAAAAACGAGGCAAAAACACAATGTGCGTACACAGCCTAATCAGTGTTTTTTAGTAAAAATACCTGCACAAAAACTCCCAAGCACTTCTGATAGTAAAGGGAAACAGTCAACACATTTTGGTACACCAACTTAGAGCAGAATTAAGTAGGGGCAGGGACCCTGATCCAACAAAGTATTACTAACTGAGCAGCTAGTTGTATTTTTTATAAAATCCCTCTTTAATCAGCTGCAGATCTAACGGTTCTCTGGATGCTGAGCGCTATATAACCCTGCCCACAACATTGAGTAGTGGCTTTCTGTGGACACTGTGCTCATGAATATAGAAGACTACATGGCAGCAGTTTTACGAGTCCTCTAATGATAATTTCCTCCTGATAAAACTGTGATTGTAACTAAACGATAGCAAGCAGCCCAGTAAGTCACATCGCTCGCATCAGGGCTCTGGGATTAGGTGGCAAAAATCGGGTGATGGATTCCCTTTAATCCTACAGCATGTCAATTTATATTGTGTATTTATTGGTTGCAATTTTGAGGCAGAGATATCCCATTGAGTTTAACAGGGAAGTCAAAATCTTTCTGAATGTACCGTAGATCTGCAGCATAATCCTCAAGTCCTTAAAAAACACACAACTACAGGCTGCAGTGGTCGCGTGGGTTAAGACGTAGTCACAGGAGACTGCGTTGTTCGGAGCCATCCGGTTCCCCTTTTTATTTTCCACTTTACGGACATTGCAAAGTCTCTGTCACTATGTACCGGTATTGTGTATGCTATCATATTTAATAACTGGGTTAGTGGCTACTCAAGACTTCACTGTGCCGTAGTCTGCATGCAAGTATATTCATCAAGTGATGACATGTTGTGCTGAATGTCACAAGCATCTGGCCATCAAGACTGTAGAGGGTTGTGTAGATGCTCCTGGCAATCAAAATCATTTAATAGTGTCTGAAAATTGCTTATTGACCTTCCAACAACAACATCATTGTCTGCACTAGCACTGGTGTCAGGGGGATTACAGAAGAGGCAGGATCTCAGGCACTGAGGCGGAAAAGTGACACATTGTGGGAAGTGAACCAGGCAACAGAGTAAACGGAACGAAGGCTGGGACACTGAAGGACAAAGCGCAAAACAGGAGCTTTCCCAAAATCTCCTCCAACATCTATGCAGAATTCCAAAACACAGAATAACTGGACATACACTGACACTCAGTACAATGTGTGCAAGTCGTAACGTGTCCTGGCACTGGGAATGGAATCTGCTGCTCACCAGCTTACACATATGTAACATACAGACACAACAGCAAGAATAATGGTAGCTGCTCTCATCTGAATGCTTTATATTAGTCTCTTTCCATAAAAATAATCGCATATTGCTTTCTGCAAGCATCTACTAAAATACAAATTAAAGTACATTTTAAAATCCAGATTATCTGCAGTGTAATACAGTGTCCATAAAGCAAATATCATTTATACGCTGGAGAACAAAAAAAAAAAGATCTACTGGTATATAGAAGTTGACATGTGGTGTGGATTGAGAATCTGCATGACTGCAGTTTGAGGGTTTTCATTGCGAATTTGACACGCAAACTTGCAGCAAAAGTCACACATTAATCTATGGACAAAGCTCAGGAGGTGTAAGCCGGACAGTGGCCACTGTCAGTATGGACGACTAGACATTCATCCACCATAGGGAACCATTATTTGAAAATAAAAAAAAGCATTCTGCATGTCATGTTGCACGATTCTCTTGCATCGGATCTCTGTATAGCACAGTCTGCTGGGGAACAGAAAATGAGCCACTGATTTAGCAACAAAGCTGCTGCAAAATTTCAACAGATCTGCCAAGCAATCCACCGTGTTTATCTGTCTTTGGCTGTGGAATTCATCCACTGCTAGTGTGATCATCAAGTCTGAACGCTACGAAGACTTTTTCATACATAACACATGCTATTCACAAACATCTTAGCCGCCTTAAGGCTATGTGCCCACGTATGCAGAAAATTTCTGCATGAAAACCGGACTCCTTGCGCAAAAAACGTGCGTTTATGCATTTTTTTTTTCCACGCGTCCCCAGTCTCATAGAAAATAGCTAGAAACGCAATTTTTCCGCAAAATTAATGAGCATGCTGCGTTTTTTACCGCAATGTGTTTTCTCGCGGAAAAAAAATGCATCAATATGCACAAAAAGTGCAGAATGCATTAAAATGAATGGGAAGCTTCTTAAGCGATTTTTAAGCGTTTTTGCCAGTAAAAACGCTTAAAAAACGTGAAAAAAATGCTTACATATGCACACAGCCTCATAGTACTGTAACATCGCAGATTGTTTCTCCAGAGAATCTGGGAGGAAAATATTCAGGCTAGCATCCGTTCCCTTTACATAATAAAGCTCCGCATTGTCTAAGCACACTGATGTTCACGTTTTTAAGTGTCGCTAGTAACTCTAGGGACCGTAGACTTGTCAATCTACAGTTAGGTCCATATATATTTGGACAGAGACAACATTTTTCTAATTTTGGTTCTAGACATTACCACAATGAATTTTAAACAAAACAATTCAGATGCAGTTGAAGTTCAGACTTTCAGCTTTCATTTGAGGGTATCCACATTAAAATTGGATGAAGGGTTTAGGAGTTTCAGCTCCTTAACATGTGCCACCCTGTTTTTAAAGGGACCAAAAGTAATTGGACAGATTAAATAATTGAAAATTAAATGTTCATTTTTAGTACTTGGTTGAAAACCCTTTGTTGGCAATGACTGCCTGAAGTCTTGAACTCATGGACATCACCAGACGCTGTGTTTCCTCCTTTTGATGCTCTTCCAGGCCTTCACTGCGGTGGTTTTCAGATGCTGCTTGTTTGTGGGCCTTTCTGTCTGAAGTTTAGTCTTTAACAAGTGAAATGCATGCTCAATTGGGTTGAGATCAGGCGACTGACTTGGCCATTCAAGAATATTCCACTTCTTTGCTTTAATAAACTCCTGGGTTGCTTTGGCTTTATGCTTTGGGTCATTGTCCATCTATAGTATGAAACGACGACCAATCAGTTTGGCTGCATTTGGCTGGATCTGAGCACACAGTATGGCTCTGAATACCTCAGAATTCATTCGGCTGCTTCTGTCCTGTGTCACATCATCAAGAAACACTAGTGACCCAGTGCCACTGGCAGCCATGCATGCCCAAGCCATCACACTGCCTCCACCGTGTTTTACAGATGATGTGGTATGCTTTGGATCATGTGCTGCACCACGCCTTCGCCATACTTTTCATCATTCTGGTAGAGGTTGATCCAAAGAATGTTCTTCCAGAACTGTGCTGGCTTTTTAAATGTTTTTTTTTAGCAAAGTCCAGTCTAGCCTTTTGATTCTTGATGCTTATGAGTGGCTTGCACTGTGCAGTGAACCCTCTGTATTTACTTTCATGCAGTCTTCTATTTATGGTAGATTTGGATATTGATACGCCTACCTCCTGGAGAGTTTTTCACTTGGTTGGCTGTTGTGAAGGGGTTTCTCTTCACCATGGAGATTATTCTGCGATCATCCACCACTGTTGTCTTCCATGGGCACCCAGGTCTTTTTGCATTGATGAGTTCACCAGTGCTTTCTTTCTTTCTCAGGATGTACCAAACTGTAGATTTTGCCTCTCCTAATGTTGTAGCAATTTCTCGGATGGGTTTTTTTTCTGTTTTTGCAGCTAAGTATGGCTTGTTTCACCTGCATGGAGAGATCCTTTGACCGCATGTTTCCTTCACAGCAAAACCTTCCAAATGCAAGCACCACACCTCAAATCAACTCCAGGCCTTTGATCTGCTTAATTGAGAATGACATAACGAAGGGATTGCCCACACCTGTCCATGAAATAGCCTTGGAGTCAATTGTCCAATTACTTTTGGTCCCTTTAAAAACAGGGTGGCACATGTTAAGGAGCTGAAACTCCTAAACCCTTCATCCAATGTTAATGTGGATACCCTCAAATGAAAGCTGAAAGTCTGAACTTCAACTGCATCTGAATTGTTTTGTTTAAAATTCATTGTGGTAATGTCTAGAACCAAAATTAGAAAAATGTTGTCTCTGTCCAAATATATATGGACCTAACTGTACATAATGCATTCATACAGCCTTCTGCACAAACAAGAGAAATATAAACGCATCATTTACCCCAGCAGAAAGATTTATGGGGTCCAATTTTAACATTATGTGAAGAACTTAAAGGCCAAGTTCTCAAATTGCGTAAAAATGACACCAGCAAAAACCACAAAGAAATCTGCACGTTTTATGTGCAAATTTCATTGGCGATCATTGTTTGGGATTTCACTAGTTAAATCGCACATTTGAAAATCTTCAGCATACCTACGCTGTGAGTGTTCACCAACGTTATACTGCACAGGATTGTGGGAATTTCATTGTGGATTTAGTAACAAGTTCCGATGTGTGAATCTGCCCAATGAGAATTTGCCCCTTTTCCAGATCCTCTAGTCAGGAATGGAATAGCTTTCCAGAAGATCACAGCATTAAGTATTAGAATTCCTATGGCAGCTCCAAAGTTCTTCAGTCGGACACCGGCCTTATTTTTGCATATTTGGTCACATAATGGTTTCCGATCATGACACATGACAAAGAAGCATCAGTCATGCGATACTTAGTCAGCATAGGAAATAACTGCAGCAGTTAGAAAAAGGCACAAATAACTAAACAAGGAACACAGTGCTTTATGTGCTTCAGTGGTCTACAGAAAATTGGTAGGGGTGCCACAATCACTAGGAAGGGGAACGCAAGTGCCCCATTTCTCCAATGCACACCCACAGCGAGGAGGATTTTGCAAGGAGCATCAGTTGAGTATAACACTATGTAAAGTAACCCAAGTTTTGTTTTAGGGATCACCCCAACCACAAATGCTGGACATGGCACAGTGCGGTCCAATGTGCTCCTCACCCTCGACTCATCCAACGAGAGAACATTCTCAAGATTGACCATGTGGCTGGCAATTTCTGCTATGCTACTACCCCTCATTAATCCTTTATTTTGTCTAGTCTCTCTTCTTCAAAAGGAGATTTCTGGTTTTGAAAAACCCCTTTTGAGGACTTTTGTTATTAAAAACCAAAACAAAAGAAAAAAAAAAAAAAACTTTGCCCTTCTCACCCTTCTCGGGTACAGTGCAGAGTTTCTGTAGCAGCTCACAGTGGTCACATCAGCTTAGCAGCTCTGCCCTTGTTGACGGCATGAGCTCATTGATTGTTACTGTAGACAGCGCTGCAGCCAGACACTGGCAGCAGGCGCTGAGACTCAGCCCTGGACCACAGGAAGGTGAGTAAAGCACAGTTTGATTTTCATTTATACCAAACTGCAGCTGTTTGACCAGAAAACTCCTTTAACATTAGGGCATATTTAACACATGCTCGTTTGCAAGATTGGGCTGTCAATCCTTTCCAGACTAATATTCTAACATACGGTTTCTTTGCAGGATTCACCCTAGAATCTGTAGTCAGTGGTTACAAAGCAAATAGAATAAGTTAAGATTTGGGAGGGGGCGAGTTCCTGTTTCCTGCTATCTAATGTCACTGTGTATTCAGGGATAGCTCACAGAGCCAAAGTCTCATTTCTCTCCTATCACCACTTCTCAGATATTGCTTCTGTGCAAAGAACAAAAGCGCCATCAGTCACAGGCCCCAAGAAGTCAATTTGCATCAAAATGAGCAAGTCGTTTCTTGGCCGTTAACATGATTGCATTGATTTAGGAAGCTAATTACCACTTTTATGGATTACAATACGCTATTTTTGGGATAGCGACTGTCAGATTCCTAAGCAGGGCGATGGGAATTTTCTTCCGGCGGCCTGCTAAATACAGCACAGGAAGAACACAAGCCCTATCTTTACTTGTTTTCAGAAAATGAAAAATATAAAACAATTCACTTTTGCACAATGTTTTAGGGCAGATTAATTTTGTATTTTATGTGAGAATCATTGAACTCTTATAGAATAGAAAGTTATAGTGAAAACAATGTTACGCTAAGGCCTCTTTCACATTTCAGTCTTTTGACGTCAGTCAAAATACGCCCTTTTTTAAAAAAAAAAAAAAACTGATCCATTTTTTTGGTGGAATCTGTTTTTTTCCCCCATAGACTAACATTAGTGGCGGATTGTGATGGATGGTCGTCCGTTGCATCCGTTTTTTTGACGGATCCGTTGAAATGTAAGTGTCTGCCGTCTGGAGTAGACAGACAAAGTAACGCTTTTTCCGGCGGCGGACCCGCTTTTTTAAACTGAGCATACCCAGAAGATGCAGGGAGAGGTCCGGCACCTACGCACTATTCTGCAGTGTGCCTGCGCCACGACAGGAAGGAAAGAAGAGGACTGCATTGTATGAAGATGGGAGGCGCCGGACCGGACAGCGACACCCAGTGGACCTTTTTTCTTATCTTTCAGGTTAAATCGGGGGGGGGGGGGGGGGCTCATCTACAGCATTACAGAACGCTGTAGATAAGCCCCTGATGTCAGATTCCCTTCTGGATGGATTTGCCATTAGGCTATGTGCACACGCTGCAGTTTTTGCTGCGGTTCCGCTGCGGTTTTGGCCCTGCGGAACCGCAGCAGTTCCGCAGACATGGTACAGTACCACGTAACACTATGGGTTTTCAAAACCGCAGTGCTCACGCTGCGGTTTTTTCCACGCGGTTTTGCTGCGGTTTTTTTCCCGCAGCATGTCAATTGTTTCTGCGGATTCCGCTGCGGTTTCACACCTTTAACATAGCAGATGTGTGAAACCACAGGGCAAAACCGCAGGCCAAAACGCAGCAAAACCGCAGGTCACTTTACCTGCGGTTTTACCTGCAGTTCCGCGGGAAAAAACCCGCAGGTTAATCTGCAGCGTGTGCACATAGCCTTATAATTCTCCGCCACCCCCAGGATTTTCTATCTTTTGTTGCCACTGGATCTATCTCCCAGTAGTTCTTGTGCTATGGTTTGAGCATCTACTGAACCTGTATAATAAAAATGTTCATTGACCTGGCAATCAGGTTGCAGCCAAGCTCAGCTATGCCATCTTCAGGCTTAAAGACCCCACTGATTCCTGCATCTAAAGACCCTGTCTAATTGCTTGGAAAAAAATACTAATGGAAAAAAAAATAAATAATATATATATATATATATATATATATATATATATATATATATATATATATATATATATATATATATATATATATATATATATATATACACACACAGACAGACAGACACACAGACAGAGAGAGAGAGAGAGAGAGAGAAAAAAAAAAAAGAAATATATAAAATTCTTTAGGCTAAGTGCACACGTACCGGAACTCTCGCGGAAATTACCGCGAGAATTCCGGAATTCCATTCTGCGGGAAAAATCGCATTTTAAATTTCCGCGATTTTCCCACGGAAAAACTAGCATTTTGCAAGCGTAATTAGCTTGCAAAATGCTAGCGTTTTCCAAGCGATCTGTAGCATCGCTTGGAGAACTGATTGACAGGTTGGTCACACTCGTCATACATAGTGTTTGACGAGTGTGACCAACTTTTTACTATTGAGGCTGCCTATGCGGCATCAGTAGTAAAGATAGAATGTAAAAAAAAATTAAAAATGGTGTTATTCTTACCTTCCGAAGTCCCGCGCATCCGTTCCCAGTAATCCTTTGCGAAAATGCCCGCGATGACGTCCATTCTCGCGGGATCGCGATGTCTCGCGGTAATTCGCGATGATGTTGTGCGAATGACCGCGAGACTTCGCGAACCCGCGAGAACGGACGCCATCGCGGGCATTTTCGCAAAGGCTTACTGGGACCGAGAGCGTGGAGAGAGGCGGGAATGCTGCACGGGACGCCGGAAGGTGAGAATATTTTTTAATTTTAAATTCTATTTTTTACAGGGATATGGTACCCAGAGCCCTGAGGACAGTCTCCTCTCCTCCGGACCGTGGGTACCATCCGCAATTGTTCTGCTTACTTTTCGCATGGTGTGCACAGCCACATGCGGGAAGTAAGCGGAACAATGCATTCCTATGGGTGCGGGATCGCCGCGATTCCGCCGCGATTCCGCAAATTAATGAGCATGCTGCGTTTTTTACCGCAAAGCGATTCCGCCGCGGTAAAAACCGCAGCATTAGCACAGCATTGCGGAATCCCATAGGAATGCATGGGATGCTTATTTTTCGCGTTTTCGCGGCAAAATCGCGCGGTTAAAACCGCCGCGGAAACGTGAAAAAAACGCCACGTGTGAACTCAGCCTTATTGATATATATTAAACAAAATCATTACTCTCCCCAAATACACAATACTTGATGTCCAGTAAAGGACAACCCCTTTCAATCACTGTTTCCCGTTCTAAGATTACACCTCGGCAGGCGCCATTCCAACGGTGTTGGCACTGGCTCTCCTGGGGCTTGCATGACATTGTTATGTCACGTGATCCCTGCAGCCAATAAACGCTGGCTTCACTCTGTCCTCCTTCAGACAAATCAGACGTCTGGAGGAAGTGAGAGAAAAGCCACATCTCTGACATGCTCAGGATACCAGTTACTTTGGAAGTGGTTGGAAGTATAGGACACTGAAGGGCCACAGACTGACCAGAGGAGAGCCGATGCCAACACTGCTGGAACGGTGCCCCCACCAAAGAGGAGTACAGGGGTAATTATTTTACAAGCGAGGAAGGATGATGATTGAGAAGGAGGTTGTCTGGGTAGTGGACAATCCATCAATCTATAGAACCCTATAAAAAATTATATAGGCGAGAGTCAGAGTACATAAGAGAAAAGCCAAATGTAAATGCATGCAACTGCAGTCCCTGAATAAAAACCTAGTCATGTAATTACCTAGCCGCGGAGACTGGCACCATATATGGCGCCCATACTCCTTGACAGCACATCTTAATTTAGCTATATTACAAACAAATAGACCAGCAAAATCAACAAAGTAGTGAGATTTAATCTAAACCTCTTATCAGTGGTATTCAGTCCCATTGGGGTGATTCACAAAAATTTTATAAATTTTAATATGACCTAGGTGCAGATCAAATGAACAAGATCCATAGATCTATAATCATGAGCCATCATAACCCTCCGCATAACATATATAAACTCTTTGAATGAAATATGAATACCTATTGGACATATTTTATATATTTCTAAATCACCTACTTATAGAACCTTAATATAGCTGAGCGATAATGGGTCTGTAGTTCATGTATCTGGGGAATAGGGCAACAATCTTTAGGTCATGTAAAAAAAAAAAAAAAATCATTTTAAAGGGTATTTTTTCAGCAGTAATTTTTTTTTTTTAGGATACCCAATTTGATTATCCATCATCTATACTCAATTGTAAATCTACTTACCGTATATACTCGCGTATAAGCCGAGATTTTCAGCCCATTTTTTGGGGAGCAGGGGTGTCAGAGACCATACTCACCCCTCCTGGCACGTCTCTGCAGCCCCTGCTTCTCCCTCGGTCGTCTTCTTCCTGCGTTCAGCGGTCACGTGATACCGCTCATTAAACTCATGAGTATGCGCATATTCATGAGTTTAATGAGCGGTATCACGTGACCGATGAATGCAGGAAGAAGACGACCAAGGGAGAAGCAGGGCCTACAGAGAAGACTGCGCCAGAGCAATATTCACCTGTCCCCGTTCCATTGCCGTGCACCGCTGTGTCTCCGGGTCCTCCTGCTGTGACTTTCAGCAGAGGGCGCGATGACGAAGTCAGTGCGCGCCCTCTGCTAACGTCACTGCAGGGACCCGGGAGACAAGAGCGGTGGACGGCGATGGAACGGGGACTGGTAAATATCACCAGTGCTGGGGGCTCAGGACACCGGCACCTGGCCCCCAGCGACGGAGAGGTGAGTATGTCATTTTTTTTTTTTTTTTAATAGCAGCAGCAAATAAGGGGTATTTATGGAGCATCTTATGGGGCAGCATATTATGGGGGGTATTTATGGAGCATCTTATGGGGCAGCATTAATCCTTGTGCAGCAGCATATTATGGGGGTATTTATGGAGCATCTTATGGGGCAGCATTAATCCTTGTGCAGCAGCATATTATGGGGGGGTATTTATGGAGCATCTTATGGGGCAGCATTAATCCTTGTGCAGCAGCATATTATGGGGGAGTATTTATGGAGCATCTTATGGGGCAGAATTAATCCTTATGCAGCAGCATATTATGGGGGGTGTTATGAATGGGTCACCGAGGAGGATGGCAGGAACAGGCTAAGCAACAAGAAGACCAGAGAGGTTGGTAACTAAGCGGATTGCAGACCCCTGATCCTATCCACACAACTAGCAGTAGCCGTGGAGCGTTCCTACGATGCCCTAGACGCTTTGTCACAGCCGGAGGACTAACTAAGCCTAAAGACAGAAAGATGAAATCTAAACTGCCCCGGAGCAGATCCCCAAAGGAATAGACAGCCCCCAAACATATATTGTCGGTGAGACAAGAGGAGACAAACACAGGCAGAGAACAGACTGAGCAAACGGTGGGGCCCAAGCTGCCAAGACAGGACAGGACAGAAAAAATACTGTCTGCAATCACGCACAAAACCCTGAAAAAGTTCAACACTTCCGATATACAAAAAACCTGAGGTCACACGACCTCACTCCCGCTGGATCAGCACTCTGGTATAAACTAAACTGGCAGCAAAGCAAAAAGATATGTTAACAGGGGACTGAACAAGCTGCAACATATGAAGCAGGGACCAGCGCTGCCCCCAGCAGGGAGCACGCTGAACCCTAGCAGCAAAACAGAAAGCAAAAAAAAAAAAAAAAAAAAAAGACACAACCAGATTAAATGCAAAGGATTAGCAAAAGAATCACTTAGCTGAACCATGCAGATCAGGCAGGGGACAAAAGAGCTCCAAATGCACAGAGGAAATCATCAGCAACCTCCAAGAGCAGCCAGCTCAATTATATGGTCCCAGCCAGTAATCTAAGGTTCCCAATTATTGTCCTCAGGTGGGGAATTTCCATCCACCTGGCCAGCTCCACTACTCTCAGTAACAACCAGAGAGCTTCGGTTCAGAAATTCAAGCAAGGGAATTCACAACAGGGGGGTATTTATGGAGCATCTTATGGGGCAGCATTAATCCTTGTGCAGCAGCACATTATGGGGGGTATTTATGGAGCATCTTATGGGGCAGCATTAACACTTGTGCAGCAGCATATGGGGGGTATTTATGGAGCATCTTCTTGGGCCAGCATTAACCCTTGTGCAGCAGCATATGGGTTTGTTTGTTTTTTTTAATCTATGAAGCATCTTCTTGGACCACCATTAACGCTCGGCTTATGCATAAGTCAATAAGTTTTCCCAGTTTTTTGTGGCAAAATTAGGGGGGGGGGGCTTAAACACGAGTACGGTAATTCACGAGTAGCAGATGTACCTAAGGACCCTGCCTAACACTCACTACATCCTCATTGCTCGGACAACCAGGTTGTAACAGAACAGCTGTGCTATGCATGCACAAGAAGAGATGAAAATCAAAAGCACGAAGTAAAAAAATAAATGGATAAGCACTGTTTGTACACCAACCCAAAAAGTAAATTTTATGGATCTTTTATAAAATAAAGTTTGTAATAGTAGCAAAAAAACTACTAAAATAACTTATCTACTACACTAATTTTCTGTTTCACTTTTTTCCGCCAATTTCTCCTCTCTATCTTTGCTGAATTTCTTTGTTCTTTTGCTTGCTGTTTCACTCCCTCCTCACTAATTTTTTTTTCCACTCTCTAAAAATTGAGATCTCTCTCCATCACAAAGCAGACAGGAAAACAGAAAGAGGGGCCTGAAGAACTGAGGAGGAGCCATGTGCCAATGGGAAATGTAATGAAGCTGGATGTATGTGTAGTGGGGTAGGAGACAAAAAAAAAAAAAAAAAAAGTAAAAAGGAAGAAGCTTTATGATGGGGGTGCACTGTATTTAAGAATAATTAGGCCATGTTCACACTAGCTGCTTTTTCAGCGTTTTATTTACCCTTTTTTTAATGCAAATTTTCAGCTGCGTTTTACAGTACCAGCAGAGTCATGCACATAGCTTTTCCTTGTCCTCAGTATTTTGTGCAATACCTTGGTTTTTCAGAAGCATGTCACTTCTTTCACCTATTGAAAGCAATGGGTGATGCAAAAACAGGTATCAGTTTTGCTCCATTATTTTGGGCCAAAAACCTTATGAAGTAGAATCGATTTTTATTTTCATGCACTAATGTCAGCATGCACAAGAGACAAATCTAACATGACAAAAACGCACTGAAAATACAGCAAAAAATGCAACAAAAACTAAGCAAAACCTGATTTCTGAAGTAAGTTGTTTACTGCCAAGAGAGCAGGTTTTGCCTGCGAAAAAGAGGATCAAAAACACAACGTGTGAACATAGCCTTGTACAGATACTGTGCATTGTAAACAAAACAAAAAATGGGGAATATCCCTTCATTGATTACACATTAGTTCTAGTACAGTATTCTACAGGTTCTTGTTTCCACACCACATCCATAAGAACACCATATTTTAAATGGTAGAGCCAACAAAGTTATAAACAGTTGAGTTATTATAATGCTAGTGGATATCAGGCTTTTCCAGGAATATAATGGTTAATCCATGACACACACAGCAATCATTATGTCACTGTGCGGAGGCTGGAATATGCCTTGGAGGCTACAGCACCTGTGTGAGCTCTGAGTCAGGGCAGCATCCACACTGGCCGACGATGGATCACGTCCCGCAGTGACGGAGTGAAGGCTGGGGCGTGTACGCCACTTTCATGTACAGATCACCAGCATATTGGGCAATGCTAATACATTAGTATGACTACATCCCTTGCCATCATTAAACAGCTGGAAGCACTTTCCACAATGCAGCAACACTAAACCTTGCAGTATCAACTACAATTAAGCATACAAACAAATCCAGTGTCCAGGGCACATAGAAAAACAAGAAAAACAATGTTTTATGGCTATAATTCATGACATGATGAGTTTCTTTAGAATAAAAGGAGGTATCCAACTTTTAAAAACAAATAAATCTACTTGCCTCTTTCCCCAGTGACCCATTACAGACCCCAAGTCTAGGGACCATCATGGCACATGAATGAGTAACGTGCTGTGTTGCTGGCATAAATCACACAAGGCTGAGGAGTGAAGCTGGTAAAGCACAGAACATAACCGCTGTAGTTAATTTGCTGCTGTTATCACATGCTGGCCCCTGAAAATCAATGATCAATAAAACATTCTCTTCTTGCAAAAATAAAAGGATATTATTGAACGCCTCTGCTAGGCCTGTAGGTATTTTCCTGCAGTCAACCTCGCAATAAGCGATAATCAAAGAAATGTCTAAACATTGGGGCGCAATGAGAACCGATATTACAAGTCTCCTGTAATACACACACTTACCGAGAGCCAGAAAACATTGCCGAGAAATACATGAACAGGGCATTCAGCTCCACACATGATTTTCACCTATTTAGAGCAGAGACGCAAACAGAAATCTTTGGAAGAGGTAGCGGTTATCCAGCCTTAGTAAAAATTACAAAAGGCTGTGAAAATCTAGAAATCTACAGTTAGGTCCATATATATTTGGACAGACACATTTTTCTAATTTTGGTTCTAGACATTACCACAATGAATTTTAAACAAAACAATTCAGATGCAGCTGAAGTTCAGACTTTCAGCTTTCATTTGAGGGGTATCCACTTTAAAGGGCATGTCACACTAAGAGATATCGCTAATATCGCTATAAGTGACGTTATAGCGATATTGCTAGCGATATCGCTGTGTCTGATACTTACCTATGACCGGCTCCCCCGCTGGTTATCGCTGATCGCGCGAGAACGTCCTGGACAGTTTCTCGTCGTCAGCTTCCTGCTGTGACGACGAGCGACGCGTGGACGCGGGCGGGAGGACGCAGGATCGCCTGGTGTGACAGGTAAGTAGCGACCCCCGTCCCCAGCCATGTCGCTAGTGAGATCTGCCTGTGTGGCAGCTCACTAGCGACCACTTAGCGATGTACCAGCGATCCTGACCGCGTCATATCGCTGGTCGGAATCGCTGGTACATCGCTAAGTGTGACAGTACCTTAAGATTGAATGAAGGGTTTAGGAGTTTCAGCTCCTTAACATGTGCCACCCTGTTTTTAAAGGGACCAAAAGTAATTGGACAGATTGGACAGATTAAATAATTGAAAATAAAATGTTCATTTCTAGTACTTGGTTGAAAACCCATTGTTGGCAATAACTGCCTGAAGTCTTGAACTCATGGACATCACCAGACGCTGTGTTTCCTCCTTTTTGATGCTCTGCCAGGCGTTCACTGCGGTGGCTTTCAGTTGCTGTTTGTTTGTGTGGGCCTTTCTGTCTGAAGTTTAGTCTTTAACAAATGAAATGCATGCTCAAGTGGGTTGAGATCAGGTGACTGACTTGGCCACTCAAGAATATTCCACTTCTTTGCTTTAATAAACTCCTGGGTTGCTTTGGCTTTATGTTTTGGGTCATAGTCCATCTGTAGTATGAAAGGACGACCAGTCAGTTTGGCTGCATTTGGCTGGATCTGAGCACACAGTATGGCTCTGAATACCTCAGAATTCATTCGGCTGCTTCTGTCCTGTGTCACATCATCAATAAACACTAGTGACCCAGTGCCACTGGCAGCCATGCATGCCCAAGCCATCACTCTGCCTCCACCGTGTTTTACAGATGATGTGGTATGCTTTGGATCATGAGCTGTACCACAACTTCGCCATACTTCTCTTTCCATCATTCTGGTAGAGGTTGATCTTGGTTTCATCCGTCCAAAGAATGTTCTTCCAGAACTGTGCTGGCTTTTTTAGATGTTTTTTAGCAAAGTCCAGTCTAGCCTTTTGATTCTTGATGCTTATGAGTGGCTTGCACCGTGCAGTGAACCCTCTGTATTTACTTTCATGCAGTCTTCTCTTAATGGTAGATTTTGATATTGATACGCCTACCTCCTGGAGAGTGTTGTTCACTTGGTTGGCTGTTGTGAAGGGGTTTCTCTTCACCATGGAGATTATTCTGCGATCATCCACCACTGTTGTCTTCCGTGGGCGCCCAGGTCTTTTCGCATTGATGAGTTCACCAGTGCTTTCTTTCTCAGGATGTACCAAACTATAGACTTTGCCACTCCTAATGTTGTAGCAATTTCTCGGATGGGTTTTTTCTGTTTTTGCAGCTTAAGGATGGCTTGCTACACCTGCATGGAGAGCTCCTTTGACCGCTTGTTTCCTTCACAGCAAAACCTTCCAAATGCAAGCACCACACCTCAAATCAACTCCAGGCCTTTGATCTGCTTGAGAATGACATAACAAAGGGATTGCCCACACCTGTCCACGAAATAGCCTTGGAGTCAAATTGTACAATTACTTTTGGTTCCTTTAAAAACAGGGTGGCACATGTTAAGGAGCTGAAACTCCTAAACCCTTCATCCAATTTTAATGTGGATACCCTCAGATGAAAGAGTGACCTTCAACTGCATCTGAATTGTTTTGTTTAAAATTCATTGTGGTAATGTCTAGAACCAAAGTTAGAAAAATGTTGTCTCTGTCCAAATATATATGGACCCAACTGTAGTTCCCCAAGCGATCAGAGGTTTCAGTGGTGCCACCATTTTTTATCCACTAGTGGCTGGCACATGATTATTGTTCTGCAGTGTGGTATGGCATCTTAGCTGGATAATTTATTAGGACAACTACTTCAACAACTCTAGCTCTGAAGGTGCTTGGTGAGACTTTGTAATTTTTATGTCAGTCTTAATAAAGGAAGCAGTGGAAGATGTGCGAAATTCAGCAAGAAGCATGCACCTAATAAATTTGGCTCATCTCTCAACTACAGCACATCATCGCCAAAAATGTACACCAGTCAGAGCGCCACATTAGTAGTGTAAATTCTGATGAATTTGGCGAGTTTGACCACGCCTTCATCCCACCCAAACTAGACCCACTTTTCAAAATAAAGGTCGGTAACTTTAGGCACTCAAATGATCACAGTCCGCTGTTGATGAAACAGAATCAAGTTCTATTTTGGGAATTAACAGCCAAAATATGAACAAAACAGAAAAAAGCACCCCGCTTCGGCCTTTCTCAAGGATCTCTGTAGGTAGGGATGTTGGTGTGTGCGGCGTGCACCATGCTTTCCTTGTGCACGCCACACACGCCAACATCCCTACCTACAGAAATCCTTGAAAAAGGCCATAAAGGCTGGAACGTTGGGATACTTTATGTTTTGTTCATATTTCAGCTGTGAATTCCCAAAATAAAACTTGATTTCTGTTTCATCAACAACGGACTGTGATAATTTGAGTGCCAAAAGTTACCGACCTTTATTGACTTGTATATTTCCTTTGGAGCACCAACAGCAACTACTAGGAGTGCATTATAAGTCTCTGACTGAATTACTCTCAATATCGATATTTTATTCACAATAGAACATAGAACACAGAAAATTGAAATCAGTTTTCCATTTAAAGAAGTTAACTCATTTACAAATTCATGTCAGCAGCATAGGTCAAAAAAAGTTGGGATAGGGCCATGTCTACCAAAGTGTAGCATCCCTTTTACAACAGTCTGATAATGTCTGGGAAGTGATGTAGATTTGGAGAGGAATCTTGCCCCATCCTTATCTCATGTCAGATTCTTTGATGTCCAACAGTCCTGGGGCTTCTTTACCAAATTAGTTGTTGCATAATGAACCAAATGTTTTGTATTGGTGAAAGGTCTGGACTGCAAGCGGCCAGTTCATCACCCAAACTTTTCTCCTATGAAGCCAAACTATTGTGATGAATGTAGCATTTAGTTTAGCATTGTCTTGCTGAAATATGCAAGGTCTTCCCTGAAATAGCCATTATCTGCATAGGAGAATATTTACGTGATTATAAAATTTCTATATAATGCTCAGTGTGGATAGTGACTCATAATTGTAAGCTGCCCACGCCATAGGAACTAATACAACCCCATACCATCAGAGATACAGGATTCTGAAATGTGTGCTGATACCAAGCTGGATAGTTCCTCTCCTCTTGAGCCTGCAAGACACAGCATCTGTGGTTTCCATAAAGAATTAAAAAATCTGATTCATATGACCACAGAACAGGTTGACATTTTGCTTCTTTCCATTTTAAATGAGCTTTGGCCCAGAGAAAACTGCAGCATTTCTGTATTGTATGAATACATGGCTTCTCTGCGCGATGAAGCTTTAACTTGCCCCTGTGACTTCCACGGTAAATGAAGTTCATAGACAATGATTTCTGGAAATATTTCTGAGAGCATGCAGTGATTTTCACAACTGAATCATGTCCATTTTTAATGCAGTATCATCTTGAAGGCCCATAAGCATTCAATATGGACCACTGGACATGTTGCTTGTAAACACGGATTTCTTCAGAATCTCTGAATCTTTTGATATTAAGTATTGTAGATGGTGGGATATTGTAAGCCTTTGCGGTTTCACATTGAGGAACATTTTTATAAAACTGGTGAACCTCTGACCATCTTTGTTTCTAGGGACTCTGCCTCTCTTGCATGCTCTGTTTAGACACAGTCATTTGATTTATTTAAAAAATTGACCTTCCATTTGTTTATTATTATGCATTTATATAGCGCCATTTATTCCATGGCGCTTTACATGTGAAAAGGGGAAATATAGACAAGTGTAATATATGCAAGAGTAATATACAGGTGTAAGACAAGGGACACACAAGTACATAAGGAGAGGGGACCCTGCCCGCGAGGGCTCACAGTGTACAGGGATGGGTGAGGATACAGTCGGAGAGGGTAGAGTAGGTCGTGCGGTGGTTCAGTAGACCGAGGATCATTGCAGGCTGTAGGCTTGTCGGAACAGGTGGGTCATCAGGTTCTTCTTGAAGGTTTCCGTTGATGGCGAGAGTCTGATGTGTTGCGGTAGGGATTTCCAGAGTATGGGGGAAGCAGGGAGAAGTCTTGTATGCGGTTGTGGGAAGAAGAGATAAGGGGGAGTAGAGAAGGAGATTTTGGGACGATCGAAGGTAGGTACCTAGAGACCATGTCACAGATGTATGGAGGAGACAGGTTGTGGATGGCTTTGTATGTCATGGTTAGGGTTTTGAATTGGATCCTCTGGGCAATAGGAAGCCAGTGAAGGGCCTGGCATGGGGGGATGCCGGGGAACAGCGGGGAGACAGGTGGATTAGTTTATTATAATTTTTATTTTCTTTTGTTAACCATGTCCCAATGTGTTTTTTTTATATGTGTTGCGGCCATCAATCTCTAAATTAGTCTTTTTTTTTTTTTTTTTTTTGTTTAAAACTAAAATGGAAAAATGTCCAACCTTCAACTTGCAATATGTTCTATGTTATGTTGTGAATAGGATTTGGCTACAAAATATTTCCAAATCATTGCTTTCTGTACATTTTACACAGCGTGCCAACTTTTTGAGAATTGGGGTTATACTATGGATTTATCTTTTCCAAACTTGTCCCCAATGCACACAGTAAGCTTGTAAGTGATCTATTTCAAAGTGGTTGGTGCCAGCAGATAGTGACTACAACACATTGTGTGCAGGGCTGTGGAGTCGGAGTCGGAGTTAGTTTTGGTTGGAGTCGGAGTCGGTAGAAATGTACCGACTCCAGCTTTAAAAAAAATGTATTAATATTTCATAATTGAACTTTCATATGAATTTTATAAATGTTACTCAAATATATATGTTCTATTAAACTATGAACAACAGTGATAAGCAGTTCTGCTGGAGATAGAGACATTTCTTACTTCTTGTGTGTCACTGTTCTCCACTGCCCTTATCTAATCTTATACTTGGTTAACCTCATGCTGCCCCAACCCCCCTACTTACAATGTATGAAACTGAAAGTGAAAATGTGTTGCAAATTCTTAGTAGTAAAGCTCCTCCTCTAGACTAGATCATACTAGGTGTGCATCTTCCAAGCATCTCACAGCTGCCTGCTACTCAGAAGAGGAAGACTGTAAGAAGTATTATCCTTTCAACAAACTTTGCATCAGTTAACTGTGAGTACATGAGGAATAATAACAGTATTACCGACCACTATATCAGTTGTACGACCTGGAAATAATTTTGTACAATTGTTTTTAGGAAAAACAATTGTCATTTGGATTGTGAATGCAGAATTAAAAACCTGAGAATGTCAAAGAAGCATCACATTAAATCAGCTGTATTTGAACATTTCACCATCACTCAAGATAGAAAACATTATGTCTGTCAGTGTATGACAAATGATCCAGACGAAAACAAATGCTGTGAAGCCAAGATGAGTGCATATTCAGGCAAAGATAAAAATGCTCCTACCAGAGCTTCTAATCTAAAGAGACATTTACAGCGCTTTCATCCAGAAGTACTGAAAGCAGTGGATGAGAAAGACTGCATCCAAACCAATGAACCAGTGCCCAGCTCTTCCAGCCAAACAAAGGAGCAGAGAACTTTGCAGCCATCAGTTGCAAGATATTTTGTCAGTGACAAAGTTACTGTGACAATGACAGTAGACACATTTAAAAAACAGATCATAGAGCTTGTTGTAAAGGATAGTGTGCCTATTTCATTATTTTCACGACCAGCTTTTATGTGTCTGAATGGGGAAATGGCCCGCAAGCTTGGTGTTTCTCTGGAGAGAGAGAGAGTATTAGAAAATTAGTAATCGAAGAAGCTTTTAAACAAAAGAAAGAACTTAAAAAAACTCTCAAGGGACACTTTCTGTTTCTTAAAATGGATGCCTGCACACGTCTCAGAGTGAACTATTTTGCCATCAATGTCCGATTTGTTTGTGACAAAAATGAAATAGTTACCAAGACATTGGCAGTAAAAGACACCAAAGCTCATCACATCAGTGAGTTTCTCCAGGTCTTGGTGGAAAAGGTTCTGCAAGACTGTGAACTTAAAAAAGAGCAAGTTCTTTCTGTCGTAACTGACAATGCTTCAAATATGATAAGTACTATTAAGCTAATGAATGAGAGTAATGATGGTGACCAGCAGCTAGAAGAACATTCTGGGTCCACAGACACAGAAATGTTTAAAATAGAGGAACACAGTATTGTAACTGAGGAGCAAACTGAAGTTGCTTCAGATGAACAGCAACATGATAGTTTAGATGATCTTGTTGAAACTGTGTCAATATGTTCTTTCGTTCATCACATGCGCTGTGTTGTGCATACGCTACAGCTGGCTATAAGAGACAGTCTGCAAGAAGGACATGCTGCTGCACTGATTGGCAAGGTGAGAAAATTGGCTACTGTTGCCAGAACCCCTAAAGTTGACTCAATTTTGAAGAGACGTGCTGGAAAAGGGGCAATTATTGATCAAGCCACACGATGGGGCAGTACTTACTTAATGATTCAGCGCTTGGTTGAACTGAAAACCTTTCTTGTAGACATGGCTAACCCTCAACTGACGCTAAATGAAAGTCAGTGGAATCAGGTGACTGAGCTGGAAAAATTGCTAGAGCACCCATTTACAGTGACTAAAAAATTACAAGCAGAGGACTTAACTCCAGGTATTTTCTTAAAGGAGTGGAAGAACCTGATGTTTCGCCTGTCCCAAAGAGGAGTGTTAATTGCAAGTGGCATTGCTACATCAATGAAACGGAGAGAGGAGCTACTATTACAAAATAACATTCTTTTGGCAGCTGTTTATGTAGACCCAATGCATCGGATTCTTCTAGATGATCAACAGCTAAGTAAAGGAAAAGAAGCTCTGTTTGAAATAGCAGTAAGGATGAAAGGGTTGCAGAACAGTCAGGAGGAACAAGAAGAATTTGGTCGTCCTGCCACATCTTCACCCTCATCATCAACTGATGAAGAATTTAATTTCGAAAAATATTTGGATCACAAGGACCGTGCAAAGCGTTCCGGCATAGAAGAGTCATCTCCATCAAGGAACACAGCCAGTACATTTCAGCAGAATTTTTCATGTGCACTAAAAGAAATTGAGAAATTTGACCGTTCATCAAAAATAACAGTGCAACAAGCGATTCCTCTGTATCCTGACATCGTCAGAGATGTTGCCCGAGTGGTTACTGCTTTGCCACCAACACAAGTTAGTGTAGAGAGGTTGTTCTCTGCTCTCAAAATAATTAGATCAGATTTGAGGACATCCATGAAGGAGGATCTGACAGAGGCAATACTATTTCTGAGGACAAATTTATAGATTTCTTCTTATTAACTGCATAAAAGTGTTTATTGCATATTTACTTACAGTTTAGAAAAGTTTATAAAAGTTATTTTCTATATTCTAATTGTATTCTAATAAATGTAGTTTTTGCTCTAAGTGGTCTGATTACTTATATGATGGTGAGAAACTGAATAAGCACGATGTTTAATATTTTACAACAGCAAATTTGTTGTTATGAATTGGCCATTTATGAAGGAGTCGGAGCCGGAGTCGGAGCCGGAGCCTGATAAAATCCAGGAGTCGGAGTCGCAACTGTGGCTTACCGACTCCACAGCCCTGATTGTGTGTCCTGGCACAGCAAACCTAGCTGAAGATAATAAAACATTCAGTGCTGGAATAAGGGAGCAGCAGAGCGTTCATCCTTGGGACAGCTCTTCAGAAGGAGCAAGATAAAGAATTGTTGATTGCACAGTTATAACAGTGCATCAAGGAGTTGTCAATAAAATGGATAAAATAGAACCCTTATGATAGTAGCCCATCTTCTGTTGTGTCAAAGCAAAGACAGAACAGTTTAAAGGGGCTGGCCACGTACAAAAAGGTTTGTGTGTATAAAAATATATATAAAACTAAAAGTTAAATTCACACATCAGTTTTTCTTCACGTACACAAAAAAACAATTAGGTTGATTTTCATTTGTGTGCAAGATCAGACTTTCATGCCATTTTGGCCATACAGTTGTGGCCAAAAGTATTGACACCCCTGCAATTCTGTCAGATAATACTCAGTTTCTTCCTGAAAATGATTGCAAACACAAATTCTTTAGTATTATCTTCATTTAATTTGTCTTAAATGAAAAAACACAAAAGAGAATGAAGCAAAAAGCAAAACATTGATCGTTTCACAGAAAACTCCAAAAATGGGCCAGACAAAAGTATTGGCACCCTCAGCCTAATACTTGGTTGCACTACCTTTAGCCAAAATAACTGCGACCAACCGCTTCCGGTAACCATCAATGAGTTTCTTACAATGCTCTGCTGGAATTTTAGACCATTCTTCTTTGGAGAAGGCACCCTTCAAATATCAGGGACCTGAAGCAGTTTGCCAAACTGCCATTTTTAGATCTCTCCACAGGTGTTCTATGGGATTCAGGTCTGGACTCATTGCTGGCCACCTTAGAAGTCTCCAGTGCTTTCACTCAAACCATTTTCGAGTGCTTTTTGAAGTGTGTTTTGGGTCATTGTCCTGCTGGAAGACCCATGACCTCTGAGGGAGACCCAGCTTTCTCACACTGGGCCCTACATTATGCTGCAAAATTTGTTGGTAGTCTTCTACTTCATAATGCCATGCACACGGTCAAGCAGTCCAGTGCCAGAGGCAGCAAAGCAACCCCAAAACATCATGGAACGTCCGCCATGTTTGACTGTAGGGACCGTGTTCTTTTCTTTGAATGCCTCTTTTTTTCTCCTGTAAACTCTATGTTGATGCCTTTGCCCAAAAAGCTCTACTTTTGTCTCATCTGACCAGAGAACATTCTTCCAAAACGTTTTAGGCTTTTTCAGGTAAGTTTTGGCAAACTCCAGCCTGGCTTTTTTATGTCTCGGGGTAAGAAGTGGGGTCTTCCTGGATCTCCTACCATACAGTCCCTTTTCATTCAGACGCCGACAGATAGTACGGGTTGACACTGTTGTACCCTCGGACTGCAGGGAAGCTTGAACTTGTTTGGATGTTTGTCGAGGTTCTTTATCCAACATCCGCACAATCTTGCGTTGAAATCTCTTGTCAATTTTTCTTTTCCGTCCACATCTAGGGAGGTTAGCCACAGTGCCATGGGCTTTAAACTTCTTGATGACACTGCGCACGGTAAACACAGGAACATTCAGGTCTTTGGAGATGGACTTGTAGCCTTGAGATTGCTCATGTTTCCTCACAATTTGGTTTCTCAAGTCCACAGACAGTTCTTTGGTCTTCTTTCTTTTCTCCATGCTCAGTGTGGTACACACAAGGACACAGGACAGAGGTTGAGTCAACTTTAATCCTTTACAACTGGCTGCAAGTGTGATTTAGTTATTGCCAACACCTGTTAGGTGCCACAGGTAAGTTACAGGTGCTGTTAATTACACAAATTAGAGAAGCATCACATGATTTTTCGAACAGTGCCAATACTTTTGTCCACCCTCTTTTTTATGTTTGGTGTGGAATTATATCCAATTTGGCTTTAGGACAATACTTATGTTTTTTCATTTAAGACAAATTAAATGAAGATAATAATACCAAAGAATTTTTGTTTGCAATTTCTTTTCAGGAAGAAACTGAGTATTATCTGACAGAATTGCAGGGGTGTCAATACTTTTGGCCACAACTGTATGTCTGTTTTTACCTTCTGTTTGCCATCCCTGTTTTCGCAAGCTTCACAACCAGTTAGTGAAAAATGAGCAATGGGATGCATATTGGGTACCTGTGTTTTGTCCATTTTTCACTGACCTACTCAATTGAACAGACAAGTATGGACTGCAAAATGGACAAGTGTCAGTGTGAAAAACACTAACAACAGATAATTGTGAAACGGTAAAGCCTCATGTATGCACGAGTCTGGTATTAATTTGTCAGGAAACATCCGGTATCTATCGGCTATACAACACAATGCCTCTCCATGCTCAACAGTGTTTATGTACCTCTCATTAAGGCAACAAGAAGCAAAGCAATAAACCTGCTATTTGAGAATAAAACTAGTAGTGCCTACATCAGGGATTCTGTCACTTACGAAAGCAAAAGTAGAAAAACATGCAGCATTATTCTTACTGTCTTGTTGTTCTAAGGATTGCAGCCCGCCACACACTTACTGAATATGTTGAATGATGGAAATGGAACACCACCATGGTTTCTATTACAAGTGAAAAATATGATGCCAGTGTAAACTGGGCCTACTGCATGCGTTCCAGACGATGGTCATTTAAAGCAGTTGCTTGGGACTTTTACATTGCTGGAAATCAATATCTGATTGGTGGTGGTGTAGCACCCAACGCCTCCGCTGATCAGCTGCTCCCAATGCTGCCGGCTGTTCTTAGTTGCAGAGCTGCACATCACAGCTCCGTCATCGGCTTAGTTACTGCAGCCTGGTACTGCACATCTGCCCCCCAGTGATTCAACTTGGGGGCAGATATGCGGTACTAGGCCATAGGTACTAAATTATTAATCAGATATTGAGGACCTAGCCTAAGGATAGACAATGGATGTAAAAGTCCAGGCCAACCCCTTTAACACTATAATAAACTATAAGAAACACACTTTTGGGTATATGATTATTTCAAAACATCCCCATTTATTCAGATTCTTCCTCAAGCAAGAATTTGTGCTCCAACATGAGTAACAAAACAGTTCCTTGAGCCTACTTACCTCAGCTACCAATTATGGTTCCTCTCAATACAATATGTTATGAATACTTATAAAATGTAGCTAATGGGAAAGCCTTATATTCTATCCACACCGCCACTCCACTTTGAGCATGCTCACCATCACATTCACACAGGGGGCTTCAGAACCCCCATTCTCAGGATTGGTGGGGGACCTGGAGATCAGATGTACAATAATCATACATTAACTACTTATGTGGAGGTTAAACATGTTAAAAGGGAAGCGTACTTTCATCAAACTCTGCATAAATCAATAGTACATGGGATTATAACAAACTGTCATATATGCAATTAAGAGAATTCTGCTTCTTTCTCCACTTATGAGCCACTTATTTCCCTCTCCCTTGCCTTTTGTCATCCAATCAACAGTATCCTGCTCAGGACAAGATGAAATGCCAGCAAAATGAATTGTCAGACTACACAGCCTATCATACTCTATGGAGAAACTAAATGGAATGTGAGTGAAAAGCAAAAGGGAGAAAACAGGAATTGGGAGATTCAGATACAGCTCTGGCAAAAATTAAGAGACCACTGCATAGTTTTATAAAAATCAGCATCTCTACATGTCTGACAGCCATTCTATTCCAGTGTCAGTTGAATTCCAACCAGAGTACACCTCATTCTACTTAATGTGCTTCTGATTAGGTGATCACCTGAACCAAATCTTATTTAACGAAGGAAAATAAAAAAAACCCTGCTGTGGTGTCCACAATCCTTGGAAAAGCTGGATGGCAAAACAAGTGCTAGTAATATCCCAAAAGTAATAGGAATGAAAAAAACTCAACTCAAAAGTCTTGAGTGAGGAAAAGAAGGGCTCAATTCTGACTTAACTAGCAGAGGAATACAGTGAGCATCATGTTCCCTCCATCCTTAAAATTTCTAAGACGGCAATCGATTACAACAGAGTAAAGCAGCAGACATTTGGGACAACAAAGTTACACACCGGCAGATGGCGAAAACGACTCTCCACTGACCGGGATGACCGTCATCTTATTCGAATGTCACTCAGCAACCGCAGGATGACATCAAGTGACCTACAAAGGAATGGCAAATGGCAGCTGGGGTGAAGTGCACAGCAACAACAGTTCGTAACAGGCTCCTAGAGGCAGGGCTCAAGTCATGTAAAGCTATAAAAAAGCCTCTCATCAATGAAATCTTCTCTGATGAGACTAATTTTCAGCTTTGCCCAACACCTGGTCGTCTAATGGTTAGACAGAGACCTGGAGAGGCGTAAAAGCCACAGTGTCTTGCACAGAAATTTGGTGGAGGATCAGTGATGATCTGGGGATACTTCAGCAAGGCTGGAATTGGGCAGGTTAATCTTTGGAAATGGACTTATGAATCAAGCCGCATACAAGGTTATCCTGGAAAAACAGTTGATTCCTTCTGCTCAGGCAATGTTCCCCAACTCTGAGGACTGTTTTTTCCAGCAGGACAATGCACCATGCCACAAAGCTAGGTCAATGTGTGGATTAAGGACCACCACATCAAATGCCTGTCATGGACAGCCCAATCTCCAGACCTGAACCCCATTGAAAATCTCTGGAATGTAATCAAGAGGATGATGGATAGTCACAAGCCATCACACAAAGAACTGCTTAAACTTTTGTACCATGAGTGGCATAAGGTCACCCAAAAGCAGTGTGAAAGACTGGTGTAAAGCATGCCAAGACGCATGTAAGCTGTGATTAAAAATCATGGTTATTCCACAAAATATTGATTTCTGAACTCTTCCCGAGTTAAAACATTAGCATTGTTGTTTCTAAATGATTATGAACTTGTTTTCTTAGCATTATTTGAGGTCTGCAAGCACTGCATTTTTTGTTATTTTTGACCATTTCTCATTTTCTGAAACTAACTACGTAATTTAGTGCTTGGAAATTCGAAGACATGTTGTCAGTAGTTTATAGAATAAAAGAGCAATTTACATTTTACTCAAAAATATAAGAAGAAAAATCAGGCAAAATGAAAATTTTGCAGTGGTCTCAATTTTTGCCAGAGCGGTAGATGCTGCTGAGCTTTCTAACATTTTTTTTTTCTCCTCGCCCCAGTGTTGGATTCACATCTACACAGTTCAGGACTGCGTAGGAATCCATCCTCATGTACTGTGTTGTGTATAGATAAAATCAGAGCAAGCAGTCTTGTCTCACCTGATCAGAGTTAATTGCAAATTACAGAGGGTAGGGTATAAATCCCAAGGTTAGACGCCCCATTACACGCATCAATGTCCCAGCGATCCCACCAACGATCTGACTTGGATGGGATCGCTGGGACATACTTAGCTGATCGCTGGTGAGCTGTCACAGACAGACCCAGCAGCGATCAGGACCAGCGAGCAAGCTGATTTCCAAGGTAAACAGCGGGTATCTAAGAGCCGCACGTCTCTTAGATACCCGCTGTTTACATTGGAAACCAGCACCCAGCATCGCTGATCGTTGGTCTCTCGCTGTCACACGCAGCGATGCACGCTGGCCAGCGGGAGACTAACGATCAAAAAATGGCCCAGGACGTTCGAGCGCGATCAGCGATACCTCTCAGGAGGCCTGGCCGCTGATACATGTAACACAGAGCGAGATCGCTGTGGCGTCACAAAATCAGCGATCTCGCTGTGTGCCGGGGCCTTAACTTTTGACAAGCAAAAATGGCTGCACATATACCATTTGCATACTTGCAGTCATGTGCCTGACCCCTTATCTGTTTTTCTCAATAGAACATTCAGAGAAGAGGATGAGAATCTAGTCAGCACGTTAACATAAGTATGCAAATCTCGTATTTGCAATCACGTGACAACTGCTCGACCTGGCTAGAGCTGAATTCTAAGGGTGTGTGCACACGCTGTGGATTTTGCTGCGGTTCCGCAGCGGTTTTGGCCGCTGCGGACCCGCAGCAGTTTCTGATGCGGTGTACAGTACCATGATTCCCTATGGGAATCAAAAACCGCAGTGTAGACGGTGCAGAATTTTCTGCGCGGATTATCTGCGGTTTTCAATCCGCAGAAAGAATTGACATGTCAATTCTTTCTGCGGATTCCGCTGCGGTTTGCCATCTCCTCCATTGAGATGAAAAACCGCAGGACAAAACCGCAGAGCAATCCGCAGGTAAAACCGCAGGTTCTTTTGACCTGCGGTTTCACCTGCGGATTTTACAAAATCCGCGCAGATGAATCCGCACCTAATCCGCAGCTTGTGCACACAGCCTAACAGTAGCTACATTACACACCATTGGTATTTGGCAAACTGCACTGCTAAAGGTTTGACCTGGGGTGGAAAGCACCTTCAAGAGAATGAGCCTATAGGGGGGAAAACTGGTGAATATGGACACACATATGTCAGCTTATTCTGAAAAGTTACTAGAAAGTAGTATTACCCATTAGGGATAGCTGTAATCAATGTTTACTTATGCTACACTTTTTTGAACAACTGGATTTGACCATTATTTTAGCTCCAATACCAAATTCTCATAGTATCTTTAGCTCCAGAAAGTAACTATTTTGCCATTCTGCACATTTTTCCTAGATTCAGAATTTAAAAAGCATTTTGCAACTAATTATATTTTTTTTCATGAAACATTTGCAAACTGTAGCCGAAAATCATAACAGGTCATTACAATCTCTGGGCTAATTTCCTAATGCTACCACCAACTTTTTCCTGCTTTGTTACTTCCTTTATGCACACACAGCAGATATCTTGCAAAGTGGTGTGGGAGTTAAAGGCAAGACTGGTCTACATGAAACTGAGAAGGTGGAAGTTAAAGTGGTCTGTAAATGTTCCTCTGTGGTAGATTACAGATTCAGGGCTCAATACAAATAAACTGATCAAAATTAACAGACCACTAAAATATGGCTCATCAGTGCTAATCTAGGGCTGACTGTTTACTGACCTACAGAAAAGCTGGACAAGCCATTTCACTTCTGGTAGCACTAATTTGCAAATACAATGTTTCTTCTAAACTTTAGGACTGAGCAAACCCAGGAGTCATGTCCCAAGAGTGCCATGAAATTTGCTACTTTCTCCTCACCATTCGGTTGTATTGTAATGGTTCTATTGTAATCTATCATCAGGTTTTTGCCACCTAATATGAGCACAGCATAATGTAGAGACTGAAACCTTTATTCCAGGATTACAGGGCTGCTTTCTGTAGCTTTGATAAAATCACCATTTTAATCAGCAGATTATCACTAGAGGACTACTTGGCTAACTCCAAGGTAGTCCTGTATATTCACAAGCAATGTACAACCCCCACCACCACCAGTGATTGACAGCTTTCTGCACCATGTACACAGAAAGCTGCCAATCAGTGGTGTGGGCAGGGTTATACAGTGCTCAGCATTCAGAGAACTGCTACATCTGCAGCAGAAAGAAACAGGGATTTTATCAAAATGACAGTATGCAAGCCCGTAAAGAGATTTATAGAATATATTCTAACTTAAAGAATATATAAATGTGATATGGACTTTTACAATTAACCTTTTTAATGGACTCCACAATAATCTTTCATTAAAGGGAATCTGTTACTAGTTTTTTTTTTTTTTTTTTTTTTACACCTGCTAAAAGCAGCTTGATTTAGGGACAGAGACCTTGATTCCGGTTATAAATCTCTTTACGGGCTTGCATACTGTCATTTTGATAAAATCTCAGTTTTTTTCTGCTGCAGAAAAAGGTGTCCCAATTACTAAAGGGCCTGTCACACAAGAGATATCGCTAGCAATATCGCTATAACTAGTGATGTTATAGCGATATTGCTAGCGATATCGCTGTGTCTGATACTTACCTACAACCCGCTCCCCCGCTGCTTATCGCTGATGGCGCGAGAACGTCCTGGACCGTTTCTCGTCGTCAGCTTCCTGCTGTGCCTCCTGTGGAGAGACGAGCGTGGAGCTGGGCGGGAGTGTGACAGTACCTTTATCCCAATGGATGTAGCACACATCCATGAATGATATTCCCTGGTCAGTCTCCCTCATGCCAACTAAACAATTCTCATTACAAAATGGAATCTACAAGACCTCTGAAGAAGTCTAAGGCTGTGTGCACACGCTGCGGATTCCGCTGCGTTTCCGCAGCGGTTTTGGCCGCTGCGGACACGCAGCAGTTTTAGCTGCGGTGTACAGTACCATTCATTTGAATGGGAAAAAAAAAACGCTGTGCCGACGCTGCGGAAAAAAACGCGCGGATTTGCTGCGGTTTTGAATCCGCAGAAAGAATTGCATGTCAATTCTTTCTGCGGAAACCGCTGCGGGTTCCTATCTCCACCATTGTGGAGATAGTGAATCCGCAGGACCAAACCGCAGGCAAAACCGCAGATAATCCGCAGGTCTTTGGACCTGCGGATTATCTGCGGTTTTTGCAAAATCCGTGCGGATTAATCCGCAGCGGATTCCGCAGCGTGTGCACGTACCCTTAGGGTATGTTCCCACGTAGTTTTTAGTCTCTGCGGATTTTGTAGAGAAAACCGCAGGAAATCCGCAGGACAAAGTGCTGCGGTTTTTCTGCGGATTATCTGCGGTATTGCCCTGCGGTTTTACACCTCATAATGGATGAGGTGTAAAACCGCAGCGTTTCTGCACCAAACAATTGACATGCTGCGGATTGTAAACCGCAGCAAAACCGCGCGGAAAAAAAACGCAGCATGTGCACAGCTTTTTTTTATTTCCATAGGAAATAAAGGTACTGTACAACGCAGCAAAATCTGCTGCGTTTCTGCAGAGCCGGAAACGCAGCAGAAACCGCAAAGTGTGCACATACCCTTACAATATCTGGCTCCAAGTTGTTAGCAACTGATAGTTTAGATCCTCTGTGAATCGTACAAATTGTTAATCGTACGGATATTTGGAGGCCAAATATTCGGAGGATAGTAAGCTTCAAATGTCGGTCATACCACTTAGTGAGGTGGTCACTAGCCATAGCATAGACATTGGAAATTATGGCTGTACATCAGGGTGGCTCTCTCCACTCACTACTATGGAAGTAGAATGTGTGTTCAGTTTTTTCTGCAACGCAAACAAACAAAAAAAAAAAAAATGTATAGAAGCATGTGGCACCCCTGAGGGTTCAGTCGCCACAGAGATACTGCATCTCACCCAGAGGTGTGGTACCCCACTCTCCAGGTAAGATATAGCGCTAACATATTCAGCAGCACTTTACAGTTTGCACACATTATAATCATTGTCCCCGATGGGACTCACAATCTAAATTCCCTATTATTATGTTTTTTTTGGTATGTGGGAGGAAACCAGAGTACCCGGAGGAAACCCACGCAAACACGGTGAGAACATACAAACTCCTTGCAGATGTTGTCATGGGTGGGATTCAAACCCAGGACTCCAGCGCTGTAAGGTTGCAGTGCTATCCACTGAGCCACCATGCTGCACCTGACAGGACACTAACACCTGCACTCAACACACACCCTATAGCAACAGGGCACCCTGGATGGACCCTACAGGAGGAGGATCTCAACCCTGCCTGGGTAGTAAAAGGTGTTGGGAGGTGGGTGGATCTAGTAGGATGAGAGCGGGAAAAGAGAATTTAGTAGGGAGTCCGCCCTGAGGGGAGAAGTAGAAGGATGTGTCAGAAGCAGCTCCTGGTCAGGAGGAGCTGCTGGGAAGGAAGAGACAGAAGGAAGCTCCCTGAAGAGGGAAGGGATCCTACAGGCACGGTACAGCGACCATACTGTCCGTGAGGCTCGTTCCACGCCGACTGACGTCGGGTGGAGGGATAAGGTCGTAGTATTGGAACTGGCCCCAAGACTAGTGGAGAGGACAATGGACTCGGCTAGATAAAGCAGAGGCTCTGAGCATTGCAGGTGCAGCAGCCAAATCCACAATTATTCACTGAAAAGGCAGACACATAGGTCCCTGGATCCTAGAGGTTATTCCCGACAAGGTCCGAGTCTGCTGGCTTGGGACACTGCTTGTGAAGGTGCTGGACAGGAGGGAGGAAATCAGCACAGGTGCACACTGAAGGGAGTTCTGGAAAGGTGTTCTCCATCTGCCTGGGAGTTTGCTGGACCCCTCACCGGGAGGACGCAGCGCCAAGCGGGTATTTGTGTACACAAGAACTGTGAGTAAAGCTTTGGAACTGCACCCAGCTATATCCTCTGAATTCTTTCTGCAACACCTACTCAGCACTGCTACATCTACCACTACCAAATATAACATCTTTTCTATCACCACTGCCCTGGGACAACAGCTCTGCCTGTGGAGAGCTAGTCCAACTCTGCTGCATCACACCATCAGTCCCAAAGGATCTGCACTGCAGCGCTGGTCACCTCTGACCAGAAACCACAGGTGGCGTTATGAACTTATCTACACATAGACTTTATTCCTCATCAATTCTTAGTTTTCATGGACACTCAGGGCCACGGACCGGGTCACTGCTGCCGTGACACATCCCTTTAAGACACTGGCCCAGTAACGATTAAACCCACGGCCCTTGGGGTGCTCCAAACACACACACACACAGAACTTCAAATGAAAATGTGTTGTACCTGTGGTGGTTACCACACAAGGAAGATCAAAGGACCCTCTTATTTTATGAACGTGCATGTCCCAAGGTGGGACCTTATCTATCAAACATGAATGTGTCAAAAATATCTGAAGGCCCCATACACATTAGATTAAAATAGGCTGAACTGGCCAAAATCTGAACCCTCAGTGTTCAGATAGGGAAGGATTTGGCGTGTCAGATTTATAATGGATGATCCTTTTGTAGTCTGGGAAATAAGTTAATGCCAGAGGAGTGCAGCAGCAGAGCTTGGGTACATTTGGCCAAGCCATGTGTTCCTGCATATGTTAGACAATTATCTCTTGACAGACAGCTATCTATTGTGTATGGGAGACTTACATTGCGAATATCCCTTTAGCTCTTGTTAAAACAAACAAAACAGCATAGGCCTATTATATTACAGTTATCCATTGCACAACCTCAGTAGACATCTGATCCTACAGATCATCCATTCCCTGCTAGGAGCAATGAAAAGGTGTGATATCATTGTTTTCCTTAACAAGTCACTAAGGCTGTGTGCACACGCTGCGGAAAAGGTGCGGATTCATCCGCGCGGATTTTGCACAATCCGCAGGTGAAACCGCAGGTCAAAAGACCTGCGGTTTTACCTGCGGATTGCTCTGCGGTTTTGCCCTGCGGTTTTTCATCTCCTCAATGGAGATGGCAAACCGCAGGAGAATCCGCAGAAAGAATTGACATGTCAACTGCTGCGGGTCCGCAGCGGCCAAAACCGCTGCGGAACCACAGCAAAATCCGCAGCGTGTGCACACAGCCTTAGGTGGTGTTCATACTAATGCACTGGAGGGAAGGAAACTCACCTTTCATAAGCACACACAAGCCTGCCATGCATATATTCCTTGGTTGCCAACATTTCATAATTATATGTCACAGTAAAGCGACCACAAAAAATGCCATCTACAAAAAATAAAGTCAACATTATGTGCCACAAGCAGAAATCTTTCATTTTTCCCTGCATATGGCAAAATTTCAATGATTATGTAATGTGAAGAAAGTTCCCCCTTCCCTTACCCAGCGACGGAGTAACGGGGTTTTCATTGCCAGCAGTCCATGCGCGAGACTTAGCACTTTATTACTATTTCTCAATTTCTTCCTGACAGGAGTAGAAACGAAAGTCAACTTTCTGACTTACTGGAGTCGAGCTGTTTGCAAGGACAGTGTCATTTACTAGTACAGATCTTCCTATCTAATTCTACCCTCAGTGTATATATAGCTATCTCTCTTCCACGTAGTCAGACATGTGCCCGTATTATTAGTCACAGACAGTGATGTCTTTTCTAGCTGTAGATAACAGCTTTGCAGCGCTCTTTCACTCTTGGAAGCAGTTGCATACCACACGTCGTATCCAAGGGTAATAGACATAAACAAGTTTCCAGGAAGACATACAAGGGCACAGCAGAGAAAACCACAAGGAAGCCAGAAGCTAAATACAGTAAATATTGAATTAATGCCATTCTATCAGTATAAGAACTTGATTTATGGCTGACTTTTGTACAGGCCAGTGTTGCAATCTACAGTACCAAAACATGGGCTACTGTCCACGATCCCTGCATGATCACTGGTCACATATACGATGCCCACAAGTTTAGTTTAGGCCTATCTGGTATTTAGTACAACTTTATCTCCTGCATTGCTCATTAGGGCAGTTTTCTTTCCTTCACAGCTATGAAACACAAAACATGGGTGGAGATAAAAATGCAGACACCGGTGACGAGATCTCTGACCAGTTCACTTTTGTGTAATCTTCTCAATCTGCTGTAAGACTTGCCCACACAGGATACAAGTATAGCAGCAAGTTATTGGCATGACAGAATGAAATGACAAAGACTGAGACGCTTCTACTACCCCAAGAGCCAATCTGGAGCAGATTTGTATTGGTTTTCTTGGCTATCAGTGATGACAATCAGATCTAACTGTAATCTCACTCATTATTGTACTGTTCATGCAGTTATCACCCAACCAAAACACAGAACAATGTCAGAAGATGTCAGTCACCACATTTGTCAAAGAGGACCCTTGTGCTTAAGAGTTGCTCAAAGCCATGTCATGGTCAGTACCATTTTCCATACAAGTTAAAGGGTTATCTGGGATTTTAACATTGATGGTCTATCCATAAGATAGGTACTAATGTGATCAGCTGTTCCCATTGTTGGCTGGAACTGCTCAGTTGAAGAGCTACACAAAACAACTGTGTAGTGGTCGCGGCCAGGTACTGCACATCCGCCACCTATTCAAAAATATAGTACCCGGCCATGGTCACTATACAGTCGATGGCGTTTTGCTCTGCAGCTCCGTAACTGAGCAGTTTCGCCAGCAGCCGACACTGGAACAGCTGACTGGCAGGGATACTGGGTGCCGCCCCCTCCGATCAGACATTGATGAGCTATCCTAAGAATAGGCCATCAATGCTAAAGTTCTGGACAGTCTGTCTCAAAAGGTGTACCTCCTTATAAAAATGATGAGGCAGGTCACCACACCACCATGAGAAAGCAAACAACAGAGCCTCCGAGATTCAGATTCCTGTAAAAAGCTTAAAGGGGTTTCCCCCCCTTTCAGTACGCCTGTTAAAAATTATGGAAAGACAATTTAGACAGCATGAGCTGATGAGTGTTTGGCTGCAGCACTTGTGAAGTGAAGTCACAGCAGCAAACAGGTAAACAATCTTTGTAGAAGTGGCAGAGATGCATACTGGACCTGGGAGGGCGAGTACCTGCTGGAGGATGCATGCTGGACCTGGGAGGGCGAGTACCTGCTGGAGGATGCATGCTGGACCTGGGAGGGCGAGTACCTGCTGGAGGATGCATGCTGGACCTGGGAGGGCGAGTACCTGCTGGAGGATGCATGCTGGACCTGGGAGGGCGAGTACCGGCTGTTTCTATTGATATGACACATGCACAAGGATGGCAGACAGAATGCTGAAATGGGAAAACTTCTTTAAAAAGATTTTTGTTCTAGGGAAGGAGCTGTTTGGGTAGGAGTCTGTTCAGACTCCTTATTACAAAGTGAAGTTAAATGCTACAAAGAATGGCTTTCACTCCGTAAGATTAATATTACATGGTCACCCATTGTTTTCAATGCAAAAATGCAGAAGTACTAGCAGGCGATATGGACAGGGGTTTCAGGAGCCAATCTGGGAGAGGAAAGGGAAATTAAGAGTTGAATAAAGATTCACAGGACCCCGGCCCTGCAGCCATGTTGGAACAGTGCCCTGTGAACCTCCCACAAGCTGTGACATCCCCAGAGCCATTTCTTTCTAGCAGGCCCCTATGACAAGTATGGGTCACGTCACAACGTAATGATATCGCAGGGTCTACTAATCAGAAGAAGTGCAGCGGATGTCACGAATAGTAGAGGTTCAAAGTGATCTAGCCTGGCAGCCATGGAATATGGACGTGGCCCCTGGACAGGCTCCTACTAATCTTTTTGCTCAACTCGGAAAGGTGATAGTTCTCCGATATGGAAAACAAACAAAAAAAAATACACTAAATGTTAAGCTTTCCTCTGTTTGATTGTCTGGGAGAGGCACCAGCAGAAATCACTGCAAACACTGGTGCTGGCCTGTAACGTCACAGCAGGCGCACACCTAGAGGGCCAGGACAACTTTACACACTCGTCTCTTTAAACTTGTAGCCAGACACATCCTGATGGAGAGGATACATAACAGTAACATTGTCACATCTGGACCTGCAACATTAACTAATCATGCCTGGACAATGGCACAATATTTACTATAACACCTCAGCAAGAAGAAAACCTAGAAAGTTTATGGGCGGCTGTGAAATAGAAGCTGAGGACCTGTAAGCCATAGATCTTTCAAAGAAACAGCCTGTTGGCCTGAAGGAGGGGGAGAGGACCTGAAGGAGGGGGGAGAGGACCTGAAGGAGGGGGGAGAGGACCTGAAGGAGGGGGGAGAGGACCTGAAGGAGGGGGGAGAGGACCTGAAGGAGGGGGGAGAGGACCTGAAGGAGGGGGGAGAGGACCTGAAGGAGGGGGGAGAGGGTCTGGGCCCCCTCCTGCTGAATCCGGCTATTGTGCTCCTCCATGAGGACTATCTGCAGCGCCATAGGGCATGAGTCCTGGACTCAGTCCTCAGAGCAGTGCCCTCACCCACCGTGCCCATACCTGGTGTGGTATCCTCGCGTGTGGTGGCCATGTCCTCACAGTGCTTGCTCTTGTGCTCGCTGGGCCAGGCTCTGCAGCTATGGGCGCGATCAGGAGCTGCCTCTCTGCTGCAGTCTCATTCCTGAGGGCAACAGGATCCGATTAACAGTTGGAAAAAAAAGCCTTCATCACCAGGGAGGGAAGAAGAGTATTGTCCAGCCCCCTCCCTGCCCAAACAGCACGCCAGGATCTGCTGCCTTGTGAATGGGGAGATCCAGTACTGCTCCTCCTCCCCCAGCTGGATCCGGCGGCTCCCAGAAACTTGACAAGATCCCCAGCTCCGAATGTAGAGGAACAGCTGATGGCAGAGCTATTGTACAGGCAGTGTGCAGCCTCCACCGGAGCGTACCATGTGCGGCACGGGGGTGGCCTCACTGCCTCTCCCTTCACACGCCCAGTTATCACGCGTACTAGGGCTTGTGCTGAGATCTACCCTCTCACATCCGAGTCCAAGCAGGGTCTAAGCCGGATATTTTAGCGGAAAAAGCGAACTCTGAAGCGGCGGCGGCGGCCCCCTTCTGGGTGGTATGGTCGAGCCTTGCAGCGTGCTGAGACTATCTAAGGAAAGTTGCATTCTTTTAGGATTGGGAAGCACAGATGGTGACTCACTGAGGCGGCCCAGACACCCAGCTCGGGGCTGGGGATGCAGAATGTGCTCACAGAGCGGCCGTGACGTCATGGGCCGGGTGTCATCACCTCAAATTAGGCGGGAACTGCAGGTGTTTTCTGTCAGGCAGCGGTAGGGGACGCGTGAGTCCTTGCCGTAGATAAATGTAGGACCTGCACTATAAAACACGATGGCAGAAAGCGCACCAATTTATCATAGCCGTGGCCGCTCTGAGTACACTCAAATGAATGCTCTGGCTTCTGAGGGGGTTCTGAGTCTATGTGCCCACGTATGCAGACAATTCCTGACTAAAAACCGGACTCCTTCCCAGGAAATAGCATTTTTTTCCGTGCGTTTTTTGTGCATTTTTTTTTCCCAGAGCATCCATATTCTCATAGAATATAGTTGGAAATGCATTTTTTCCGCAAAATTAATGAACATGCTGCACTTTTTAGGCTAGTTTCACATTTGCGCTGTTTTGCGCAGCATTTCGAGCGCACATAAAACGCTTGTAAACGCTGCAATACTTTGTTGCATCAGCTTGCGCATTATGACAAAAAATGCAGCGTTTTTATACGTTTTCAAGCGTTTTTCCATGCATTTGCGTTTTTTATGCGCATGGGTTGTCTAGGTGTCACATTTCACAGGAGGAAAATCCTTGAAAAATTCTTGCAACAGACTCCACCAATGGGACATCAGTGGGCGTGTGTTATGGGAAATCTTTATATAGACCCAGTTTACAGCCGAATTCTTCACATTTTCTTGCTTTTTCCTTTGTCAACATGGATCTGCGTTGGAAGAGTTTTCACTTCAACTTGGATCTGGACATCAGGACGGCTCAGGCTTATGCAGTTGCTTGCCATCAACAAAGGGAGAGAGAGACAACGAAGACGGCAGCAGCGGCGTGTGTGGATACATCCCATTATTGAACTCTGGGAGAGCCGTGGAGCGTACCACACCCTATACAGCGAGCTCCAGGAAAACCCAGAGAAATTTACAGACTATACCCGGATGTCCCAAGAAAGCTTCAGGGATTTGCTTGGTTTTGTCCAAGAATCCATCCGGAGACAGGACACACAGCTCCGTCGTGCGATTCCTCCTGAGGAACAACTCCTGGTCACATTACGGTTTGTAATATTGAAAAACCAATGCCTGCATAATTGTTTTTTTTCTGCAATTTACTATTCCAAAGCCTGCAGAATTATTGTTCTGCCATATACTAACTTTTTTTTTTCTTTTATTAAAAAACCATATACATAAATATTTAAGTTTTGTTCTTTCTCTGTTTCACAGATTCCTGGCTACTGGAGAGAGCCTCTCTTCACTCCACTTCCAGTACCGGATTGGAATCTCCACCTTGTCGGGAATAGTTGTGGACACCTGCCGGGCTTTGTGGAACGTTCTCTGTCCTGAATTTATGCCCCTGCCCACCGCCGAAAAGTGTACTGAAATAGCAGAAAAATTCTGGACAGTCTGCAATTTCCCCAACTGTTTGGTAGCGGTTCATGGGAAACACATCTGGATAATCAAACCCAAAGGAACAGGCTCTGAGTACTATAGCTACAAAAAGTACTTTTCTACAGTGGCCATTGTGGATGCAGACTGTATGTTTGTTGCATTGGACATTGGGGCATTTGGCAGTGGGAATGCTTTTAAGAACTCGGACATGGGCCGGAGGTTGTATGGCAACCATTTCAATTTCCCCATGCCACAGCCTCTTCCCCACACCGAAGGTCTGCCACAGCCATTTGTATTGGTTGGGGATAAGGCCTTTCAAATGTACACAATCCTGCTGAAACCCTACTCCAGCCAGGAATTGGACCACATAAAAAATATCTTTAATTACAGGCTGACCAGGGCCAGAAGAACTGTATAGTGTGCCTTTGGTATACTTGTCTCCAGATGGTGCATTCTCGGCACAGCCATTAATCTTAAACTGGAAACAGTGGATGAGGTGGTAAAGGCGTGTGTGGTTCTACATAATTTTGTGATGGCTAAAGAGCACCCGACCTTTGAACTCGATGATGCAGCTCCTAACCCATTGCCTGAATTCAATCAGCACCCTCTCAGGTCATCCGTTAAAGTTGGCCAAATGAGGGATAAACTTGCAGCCTACTTCATCTCAGATGTAGGACGGGTGGAATGGCAAGATCAAATGGTATAAAAATGTTTTCTTGTGTGTTTGTTAATAAAAAACCTGTTTTGATACCTGTACTGAGAGCACTCTGTCTTTTTACACTCCAATACAATCAACTGGCCAGGTGTACTAGTGAATTCATGATGCTATGTTTTGTGCATCATGAATTTACTAGCTCTCCTGACCAGGTGACTATACACACACACATAAGTTGTATGACCTTTATCATCTCTACAGCTTGTGTTCAATTTGCAGCGGCGGTGGAGGTAATACAACTACTATGTGTCACCTGGCCTGATGTTACAAATAGTGATTTGGGGATGCACTAGCATCCGTCACTATGACACCTGAACATGTGACTATACATATTATTTGTAGGATCACCACTGTGGCTTGAGTTTGAATGCAGACTGGAGAAATAATAAAGTTTATACAACTTCTACAGTCCCCAGGCCTGGTGTCATGTTGAAGTGAGGACGCCCAAAATAACGCATCCTGACTTCAGAATGTTATCACACATGGGCTGGTGAATACACATATGAGTTAAACTGCAGCATCGCTACAGTCTGTGTGAAATAATTATGCAGACTGAAGCGACGCTGCAGGTTAACTCGTGTATTCACCTGCCCAGGTGTGATAAATAGTTATGATACAACTCTCATATGGTGGATTCCACCTTTCCCACACCCCCCTGCCCCAGCAGCAAGCATGGTGGAGGAGTTGGTTTTCTCCTGTTAGATAACTGCTCCTTCACGCCAATCCCACTGCCACCCTCTGTTACCCTCCCTTCCTTTGAGGTGCACTCTGTGCGCATCTACTCCCCCTCCTACTAGCTGTCATATACCGCCCTCCAGGGACAGCCATCACCACTTTTGACCACTTCACCACCTGGCTACTTCATTTCCTTTCCACTGATATCCCCACTAACATCTTGGGCGACTTCAACATCCCCATCATTGACACTTCCCTCTCAGCTGCCACTAAACTTCTATCTCTCACTTTCTCCTTCGGCCTCACTCAATGGTCTTCTGCAGCCACTCAGAAAGTTGGCCACACACTAGACTTCATCTTCTTCCGCCTCTGCTCTCTATCTAGCTTCTCTAACTCGCCTCTTCCTCTCTCTGACCACAACCTACTTACATTCTCTTCCCTCTCCTCCTCAGGTCCACAATCCCCACCTCAAAAACTTGCACACCCTCGCAGAAATCTTCAACACCTCGATCTACACTCATTGTCTGAATCCCTCCTCCCTCTTACAGACATAAGTTTCCTACACAATGCAGATGCCGCTCTATATAACACCACAATAGCTGTAGCTTTGGAATCGGTTGCTCCTCTCAAACATACCAAAGCTCGCAAAATCAACAGACAACCCTGGCACGTCAGTCTGTCCAAAGAACTGAGGCGGGTTTCCAGGGCTGCTGAGCGGAGATGGAAAAGATCCCACTCCAATGCGGACTTCATCGTATTCAAACAGTCCCTCACTACTTTCAAGGACACACTCGCAGCAAAACAAACCTACTTCTCATCTCTCATATCCTCCCTGTCTCACAGCCCTAAACAGTTATTCAACACCTTCAATTCTCTCCTCCGCCCCCCGGCACCTCCTCCCCACTTATCTCAGCTGAAGACTTTGCCTCATTTTTCAAGGAGAAGATTGACAACATCAGAGACAGTTTTGGTCAACAACCCCCAGTGCCCTTCCTCCTAACTGCTCTGCCCTCCTCCAAAACCAACTTCTCCACCATTACAGAAGATCGACTCTCCACTCTACTCTCAAGATCACATCTCACTACCTGTGCACTTAACCCGATCCCATCCCACTTCATTCCAAACCTCACCACAGTCTTCATCCCAACCCTAACCCACCTCTTCAACCTATCACTAACAACTGGTGTTTTCCCCTCAAGCTTTAAACATGCCTCAATCACACCTATCCTCACAAAGCCCTCTCTTGACCCATCCTCAGTATCTAGCTATCGCCCTATATCACTTCTCCCTTATGACTCAAAACTACTGGAACAACACGTCCATCTTGAACTGTCCTCCCACCTCTTTTCTTGCTCCCTCATTGACAGATTACAATCAGGCTTCCAGCCACACCACTCCACTGAAACTGCCCTAACTAAAGTCACCAATGACCTACTAGCCACCAAGGCCAAGCGACACTACTCTGTCCTCCTCCTCCTGGACCTGTCCTCTGCCTTTGACACAGTGGACCATTCCCTTTTACTACAGACCCTCTCCTCTCTTGGTATCACAGACTTGGCCCTATCTTGGATTGCATCATACCTAACAGACCGGACATTCAGCATCTCCCACTCGCACACCACCTCACCGTGCCCCCTATCCGTCGGAGTCCCACAAGGTTCAGGTCTAGGGCCCATGCTCTTCTCCATTTACACCTTCGGCCTCGGACAGCTCATAGAATCTCATGGCTTTCAGTATCACCTCTATGCTGATGACACACAGCTCTACATCTCTGGACCAGATATCACCTCCCTACTAAACAGAATCCCTCAATGTCTATTTCATCCTTCCGCTAGATTTCTAAAACTTAATATGGACAAAACAGAATTCATCATCTTTCCCCCATCTCACATGACCCCCTCCAACGGACCTATCCATTAAAGTAAATGGCTGCCCTCTCTCTTCAGTCCCACAAGCTCGCTGATTCGGGGTTATCCTTGACACTGATCTCAATTTCAAACCACATATCCAAGCCCTTTCCACTTCCTGACGACTTCAACTCAAAAATATTTCATGGATCCGTACATTCCTCAACTAAGAATCTGCAAAAACCCTAATCCATGCCCTCATCATCTCCCGCCTTGACTACTGTAACCTCCTGCTCTGTGGCCTCCCCTCTATCACTCTCGCACCCCTCTAATCTATTCTAAACTTTGCTGCTCGACCAATCCACCTGTCCCCCCGCTATTCCCTGGCCTCTCCCCTCTGTCAATCCCTGCACTGACTCCCCATTACCCAAAGACTCCAGTTCAAAACCCTAACCATGACATGCAAAGCCATCCACAACCTGAGTCCTCCATACATCTGTGACCTCGTCTCCCGGTACTTACCTGCACAAAACCTCCAATCCTCACAAGATCTCCTCCTGTACTCCCCTCTTATCTCCTCTTCCCTCAATCGCATACAAGATTTCTCCTGCGCATCCCCCCTACTCTGGAACTCTCTATCACAACATATCAGACTCTCGCCTACCATGGAAACCTTCAAAAAGAACCTGAAGACCTACCTCTTCCGACAAGCCTACAACCTGCAGTAACCACCGATCCACCAAACCGCTGCATGACCAGCTCTACCCTTGCCTACTGTATCCTCACCCATCCCTTGTAGATTGTGAGCCCTTGCGGGCAGGGTCCTCTTGTTAGGAGTGGCGGAAGACACTAAATAAAAAATACAAATAAAGTGCCTTCGCCACTCGGGGTCCACCGTGCGGTGGATGGAAAAACCGCTGCTAGATGAGGCAGAGCACTATGGCGGTAATGTGCACAGGTTTAAACTGCACCAACTGTGCACAGAAGCAGACTCTGTTATATTCACAGAGCTGCAGGCAAAAGCATACAGAAAACGCTGTGTCTTTTCAAGGTCACAGACCCAGCGATGCAGACACAGTATTCCTGGTCACAGGAGTAGCCTTAGACGACAGGACTACTCCGTCTAGACCTACCGTGAAAATAAGGTCCGTGGCGTTGCAACTGCGGACGCCGACGTAAGCTGCAACTGCAGTGTGGCAAGAACTGAGCCGCTGGCAATGCGCTGCAAACATGCTGGCGCAATGCAGACGCTAAGCTGCTGTCTAAGATGGAGCAGGCGTGCTGGCGCTGCTACTGGTAGAACACAATCACTCACACAGATGTAATAACCAAGGTAGGGGGTATTTAATGAGTCATTCACCAGTCCAAGCATCCATCAGCAAACATACAGCAGCAAGTATGAAATACTAGCGCATGGCGGAACAGCCATGCGCGCTTTTTATACCAAACGGGACCTTCCGGAAATCTCCAAGGCTCCAGGAGGAGCCAATAGGATTAGACACAGGACCTGAGCATGTGACTCCCGAACTCCAATGGGAGCTCGTCCCATGAGCATGCTCAGTGGAGGGGACAGAGGACTTAGCCTCTGGAGAGAGTTGCCGCAAGGCACTCTCCTCTGCAATCTCTACCGCAGATGAAACACAGGAGACTGCAGAATGGAAGGGTCTAGATTTCATCATAGGGAAGGAAGAAATCAGGCTCCTAACATTACCCCCCCTCCTAGGGCCCCCTCCTCCCTGAGCCTTCCGGACCATCATCCTGGGCTCAAACTCACCCGAAGGCGAGTTTGATGTCCTGGTAGGTGTTACAGTAAACCGGGACACCTGGAAGGCATCAGTGGAAGCAAGGTCACCAGGTTTCAAAAGAGACACCTGGGAGATGGCAGGAGCTGGCGATGTAAGTGAAGGCCGCTGCGAGTCAGCGACCGTCACCACTCTCCGTTTAGGAAGGTTGACCTGGGCACATGAAGTGCAAGCCTGGATACATTTTTTAACCCCTTCACCCCAAGGGTGGTTTGCACGTTCATGACCGAGCCAATTTTTACAATTCTGACCACTGTCCCTTTATGAAGTTATAACTCTGGAACGCTTCAACGGATCTAGGCGATTCTGAGACTGTTTTCTCGTGACATATTGTACTTCACTTTAGTGGTAAAAAATTTTCGCTATAACTTGCGTTTATTTATGAAAAAAACAGAAATATGGCGAAATTTTTGAAAATTTTGCAATTTTCAAACTTTGAATTTGTATGCCCTTAAAACAGAGAAATATGTGACACAAAATAGTTACTAAATAACAGTTCCCACATGTCTACTTTACATCAGCACAATTTGGGAAACAACATTTTTTTTTGTTAGGAAGTTATAAGGGTTAAAATTTGACCAGCGATTTCTAATTTTTACAACAAAACTTACAAAACCATTTTTTTTTAGGGACCACCTCACATTTGAAGTCACTTTGAGGGGTCTATATGGCAGAAAATACCCAAAAGTGACACCATTCTAAAAACTGCACCCCTGAAGCTACTCAAAACCACATTCAAGAAGATTATTAACCCTTCAGGTGCTTCACAGGAGCAGAAGCAACGTGGAAGGAAAAAATGAACATTTAACTTTTTAGTCACAAAAATAATATTTTAGCAACAATTTTTTTATTTTCCCAAGGGTAACAGGAGAAATTGGACCCCAAAAGTTGTTGTCAAATTTGTCCTGAGTACGCTGATACCCAATATGTGGGGATGAACCACTGTTTGGGCACATGGCAGGGCTCAGAAGGGAAGGAGCCTCGTTTGACTTTTTCAACCTAAAATTGGCTGGAATTGAGATCGGACGCCATGTCGCGTTTGACGAGTGTCTGATGTGCCTAAACAGTGGAAACCCCCCACAAGTGACCCCATTTTGGAAACTAGACCCCCTAAGGAACTAATCTAGATGTGTGGTGACCACTTTGAACCCCCAAGGGCTTCATAGAAGTTTATAACACCCGGGCGTGAAAATAAAAAATCATATTTTTTCCACAAACATGATCATTTAGTCCCCAATATTTTGTTTTCCCAAGGGTAACAGGAGAAATTGGACTCCAAAGGTTGTTGTCAAATTTGTTCTGAGTACGCTGATACCCAATATGTGGGGGGGAACCACTGTTTGGGCACATGGCAGGGCTCAGAAGGGAAGGAGCCATGTTTGACTTTTTCAACCTAAAATTGGCTGGAATTGAGATCGGACACCATGTCGCGTTTGACGAGCGTCTGATGTGCCTAAACAGTGGAAACCCCCCACAAGTGACCCCATTTTGGAAACTAGACCCCCTAAGGAACTTATCTAGATGTGTGGTGACCACTTTGAACCCCCAAGGGCTTCACAGAAGTTTATAACACCCGGGCGTGAAAATAAAAAATCATATTTTTTCCACAAACATGATCATTTAGTCCCCAATATTTTGTTTTCCCAAGGGTAACAGGAGAAATTGGACTCCAAAGGTTGTTGTCAAATTTGTCCTGAGTACGCTGATACCCAATATGTGGGGGGAACCACTGTTTGGGCACATGGCAGGGCTCAGAAGGGAAGGAGCCCTGTTTGACTTTTTCAACCTAAAATTGGCTGGAATTGAGATCGGACGCCATGTCGCGTTTGACGAGCGTCTGATGTGCCTAAACAGTGGAAACCCCCCACAAGTGACCCCATTTTGGAAACTAGACCCCCTAAGGAACTTATCTAGATGTGTGGTGACCACTTTGAACCCCCAAGGGCTTCACAGAAGTTTATAACACCCGGGCGTGAAAATAAAAAATCATATTTTTTCCACAAACATGATCATTTAGTCCCCAATATTTTGTTTTCCCAAGGGTAACAGGAGAAATTGGACTCCAAAGGTTGTTGTCAAATTTGTCCTGAGTACGCTGATACCCAATATGTGGGGGGGAACCACTGTTTGGGCACATGGCAGGGCTCAGAAGGGAAGGAGCCCTGTTTGACTTTTTCAACCTAAAATTGGCTGGAATTGAGATCGGACGCCATGTCGCGTTTGACGAGCGTATGATGTGCCTAAACAGTGGAAACCCCCCACAAGTGACCCCATTTTGGAAACTAGACGCCCTAAGGAACTTATCTAGATGTGTGGTGACCACTTTGAACCCCCAAGGGCTTCACAGAAGTTTATAACACCCTGGCGTGAAAATAAAAAATCATATTTTTTCCACAAACATGATCATTTAGTCCCCAATATTTTGTTTTCCCAAGGGTAACAGGAGAAATTGGACTCCAAAGGTTGTTGTCAAATTTGTCCTGAGTACGCTGATACCCAATATGTGGGGGGGAACCACTGTTTGGGCACATGGCAGGGCTCAGAAGGGAAGGAGCCCCGTTTAACTTTTTCAACCTAAAATTGGCTGGAATTGAGATCGGACGCCATGTCGCGTTTGACGAGCGTCTGATGTGCCTAAACAGTGGAAATCCCCAACAAGTGACCCCATTTTGGAAACTAGACCCCCTAAGGAACTTATCTAGATGTGTGGTGACCACTTTGAACCCCCAAGGGCTTCACAGAAGTTTATAACACCCGGGCGTGAAAATAAAAAATCATATTTTTTCCACAAACATGATCATTTAGTGCCCAATATTTTGTTTTCCCAAGGGTAACAGGAGAAATTGGACTCTAAAGGTTGTTGTCAAATTTGTCCTGAGTACGCTGATACCCAATATGTGGGGGGGAACCACTGTTTGGGCACATGGCAGGGCTCAGAAGGGAAGGAGCCCCGTTTAACTTTTTCAACCTAAAATTGGCTGGAATTGAGATCGGACGCCATGTCGCATTTGACGAGTGTCTGATGTGCCTAAACAGTGGAAACCCCCCACAAGTGACCCCATTTTGGAAACTAGACCCCCTAGGGAACTTATCTAGATGTGTGGTGACCACTTTGAACCCCCAAGGGCTTCACAGAAGTTTATAACACCCAGGCGTGAAAATAAATAATCATATTTTTTCCACAAACATGATCATTTAGTCCCCAATATTTTGTTTTCCCAAGGGTAACAGGAGAATTTGGACCCCAAAGGTTGTTGTCAAATTTGTCCTGAGTATGCTGATACCCAATATGTGGGGGGGAACCACTGTTTGGGCACATGGCAGGGCTCAGAAGGGAAGCAGCCCCGTTTGACTTTTTCAACCTAAAATTGGCTGGAATTGAGATCGGACGCCATGTCACGTTTGACGAGCGTCTGATGTGCCTAAACAGTGGAAACCCCCCACAAGTGACCCCATTTTGGAAACTAGACCCCCTAAGGAACTTATCTAGATGTGTGGTGAGCACTTTGAACCCCCAAGTGTTTCACTAAAGATTATAATGCCCAGGCGTGAAAATATAAAATCTTGTTTTGTTCCCACATAAATGATCATTTAGTCCCCAATTTTTAATTTTCCCAAGAGTAACAGGAGAAATTGGACCCCAAAAGTTGTTGTCCAATTTGTCCTGAGTACCCTGATACCCCACATGTGGGAGAAAACTACTGTTTGGGCACACGTCAGGGCTCGAAAGGGAAGTAATGACGTTTTGGAAAGCAGACTTTGATGGAATGGTCTGCGGGCGTCATGTTCCATTTGCAGAGCCCTTGATGTTCCTAAACAGTAGAAACCCCCCACAAGTGACCCCATTTTGGAAACTAGACCCCCTATGGAACTTATCTAGATGTGTGGTGAGCACTTTGAACCCCCAAGTGTTTCACTAAAGATTATAATGCCCAGGCGTGAAAATATAAAATCCTGTTTTGTTCCCACATAAATGATCATTTAGTCCCCAATTTTTAATTTTCCCAAGAGTAACAGGAGAAATTGGACCCCAAAAGTTGTTGTCCAATTTGTCCTGAGTACCCTGATACCCCACATGTGGGAGAAAACTACTGTTTGGGCACACGTCAGGGCTCGAAAGGGAAGTAATGACGTTTTGGAAAGCAGACTTTGATGGAATGGTCTGCGGGCGTCATGTTCCATTTGCAGAGCCCTTGATGTTCCTAAACAGTAGAAACCCCCCATAAGTGACCCCATTTTGGAAACTAGACCCCCTAAGGAACTTATCTAGATGTGTGGTGAGCACTTTGAACCCCCAAGTGTTTCACTAAAGATTATAATGCCCAGGCGTGAAAATATAAAATCCTGTTTTGTTCCCACATAAATGATCATTTAGTCCCCAATTTTTAATTTTCCCAAGAGTAACAGGAGAAATTGGACCCCAAAAGTCGTTGTCCAATTTGTCCTGGGTACTCTGGTACCCCACATGTGGGAAAAAACTGTTTAGGCACATGTCGGGGCTCGAAAGGGAAGTAGTGTTGTTTTGGAATGCAGACTTTGATGGTCTGCTGGCGTCATGTTCCATTTGCAGAGTCCCTGATGTGCCTAAACAGGAAAAAAACCCACATATTACATCATTTTGGATACTAGACCCCCAAAGAACAAATCTAGATGTGCCCCCAACTAATCTAATGTAAATTAGTAGTGCATGGAGGTGTGGTACAATTTGAAGCAATCCTTCATGCACAGGCCAGGTTTTTCGGGGCAGGTGTCGCATTGATAAGTGGTGTCCCTGCGTATTCCTTTTTTGTAACACACTCGACACCTTTTTTGCGGCTTACCTTTTCTTGGGGTTGGCGGGACCACCCCCGGAAAATGCTGACCTGGGACAATACGAGCACCTTCAGTACCAGAAGTACTGGGGCCCGCTCCTTCCTGAGCGCCAAACATCAGGGCCTTAACCACTACCTCCTGGAAATGAAGGTACGCCGTATCGCTGGGGCATGCACATTGTGACAGCAGGAATGCGTTGAGCATTGCCATTTGGACGATGTGCACGGCCAGCTTTTTGTACCACGCCTTGGCCTTCCTCAATGCATTGTACGGTTGGAGGAGTTGATCGGAGAGATCAACTCCCCCCATGTTTTTGTTGTACCCCACTACACATGTCGGTTTGAGGACCTATGTAGAGGTACCCCGTACAGTGCAGAGGGTACTGCCATCACCGTGTATGGTGGTCAAGAGATGGACATCTCTCTTGTCCTTGTACTTGACCACCAGCAGGTGGTCGCTACATTGGGCTCTGCTCTCACCTTTTCGGAGCATCTGCCCAAGTAGCGTCTTCGGGAGGCCTCTCTGATTTTTGTGGACAGTACCGCAGGCTGCGGTATGTCGCCCAGAGAGGGATTTGTAGAGTGGGATGCTGGTATAAAAGTTATCAGTGTAGAGGTAATAACCTTTATCCAGCAGTGGGTGCACCAAATCCCACACAATTTTCCCACTCACTCCCAGGAAAGGAGGACACTCAGGGGGTTCAATCCGGGTGTCCTTCCCTTCGTAAACTCTAAACTTGTGGGTGTACCCTGAGGTACTCTCACACAACTTATAGAGTTTGATTCCGTACCTGGCCCTCTTACTGGGCAGGTATTGACGGAATCGCAGCCTTCCCTTGAAGTGAACCAAGGACTCATCCACGCAGATGTCCCTTTGGGGCACGTACACTTCAGCAAACTTTTTGTTGAAGTGTTCGATGACCGGCCGAACTTTGAACAGACGGTCAAAGTTGGGGTCATCTTGTGCGGGACACTCTGCATTATCAGTATAATGCAGAAACTTGTGGATGGCCTCAAAACGCATCCGGGCCATGACCATTCGGAACACTGGAGTGTTGTATAAAATATCAACACTCCAATATTGCAGAATTTCCGGCTTCTTCAGTATCCCCATATGGAGGACCAGGCCCCAAAACTGCGTCATTTCAACTGCGTCTACAGGAGACCAGTTTGAAAATGTTGAACGCTGGTTTTGCTCCAAAAATTGACGAGCGTACAAATTAGTTTGCTCCACCATGAGGTTAACAAAATCCTCAGAGAAAAAGACTTTGAAAAAGTCAATTTCTGTGAGGCCGGTGGTGTCAAACTTGATTCCTGATTCTGCCACAAAATCAGGAATCAGTGGCTCGTAATTTTCGGGGGGCAAGGTCCATACGGGGAGCACTGGGTCAGCTGCGGGCATGGTGGGCGCTGCCTCATCTTCTGTCCTGGAGCGTCTGCGTGGCGGTTCCGCAGGACCCGAGGAGGAAGATGAGGAGGGGGAAGAGGAAGAAGAAGAGGATGAAGAATCCGAAAAATAAAGAAAAGTCGGATCGCCATCCAAATCGCTATCAGTGTCGGAGGCAAGTAAAGCATATGCCTCCTCCACTGAATAGCGCTGTTGGGATGAATTTGATGACATTTTTGTGTAAATATGGTGCTTGGGTGTACACTTTATTGAAAACTGTATGTGTACGTGAGGGGGGGAGTGATTGGTGTAAACTTTCTGTAAAGAAAAAGTTGTGGAAAAAAGTCTAAAACAGCAGGCCCTAGCTGATAAGTGTCACTTATCAAAACTAGGCTGCTGGATGTGCGCACTGGGTGGCGCAAGGGGGGGGTGGAAAAAAGAAAAGGAAAACGGCAGGCACAAACTCTGATAAGTGAACTGTGTCACTTATCCAAGTTTTGCAGCTGCGGGATGTGTGTACGGAGGGGCTAAGGAAAAAAAAGCGAGCTCGAGTGTTGATTGGTGAACTACGTCACCAATCAACGCTCGGCGGCTGCGCACGGAGGTGGCGCAAAAGTGGGGTGGAGGGGGGTAAAAATAGGGGGAAGGGGGATGAGGGGATTGGGGTGGATGAAGAGAGATTGGGCAGGGATCAACAGTTAGGGTTGTAGTTAGGTGGCACAAAGGGGGGTGAAAAAAATGAAAAACGGCAGGCACAAGCTTGGATAAGTGACGTGTGTCACTTATCCAACTTTTGCGGCTGCGGGATGGGTGTACGGAAGTGGCGCAAAGGGGGCTAAGGAAAAAAAGCGAGCTCGAGTGTTGATCAGTGAACTGCGTCACCAATCAACGCTCGGCGGCTGCGCACGGAGGTGGCGCAAAAGTGGGGTGGAGGGGGGTAAAAATAGGGGGAGGGGGGATTGGGGTGGATGAAAAGAGATTGGGCAGGGATCAACAGTTAGGGTTGTAGTTAGGTGGCACAAAGGGGGGTGAAAAAAATGAAAAACGGCAGGCACAAGCTTGGATAAGTGACGTGTGTCACTTATCCAACTTTTGCGGCTGCGGGATGGGTGTACGGAAGTGGCGCAAAGGGGGCTAAGGAAAAAAAAGCGAGCTCGAGTGTTGATCGGTGAACTGCGTCACCGATCAACGCTCGCCGGCTGCGCACGGAGGTGGCGCAAAAGTGGGGTGGAGGGGGGTAAAAGGGGGGTGAAGGGGGGTAAGAGGGGGGGTGTGGGGGGATGGGGGGATGAAGATAGATTGGGGGGTGAAGATAGATTGGGGGGGTGAAGATAGATTGGGGGGGTGAAGATAGATTGGGCAGGGGATCAGGGATCAATTAGCACTTACAGTTGTAGTTTTCTTTCTTCTGCAGGGATTGTGATGCTACAAGCTGTGACACCACAATACCCAGCACAGGAGCTCTTGCTGCGTCCGACCTCTCTGCAGACAGGTCAGACAGGTCAGAGGCAGGTCAGGGGGCAGGTCACAGAGCGGTCACATCGCTGCTGTGACCTGTCATTGGTGGGATCGAATGATTACATCGATCCCACCAATCCCTGATCTGCCTGGTGACCATGGCAACTGCCTAGAATCGGAGCTCACAGCTCCGATTACTAGGCAGGTCATGCCCAGGTCACTAGCAGAGCACAGAGCGGTCACATGGTGATCGCAGCTGTGCCCTGTGGTTGGCGCGATCGCCGATCTAATCGATCGCGCCAGCCAACTCCTGCAGGCCCTAATATAGCACCGATCCGGCCGGTACTGGCAGGGCACAGCGGCGATATAGCGCCGCTGTGCACTGCGATTGGCGCGATCGATCAGATCGGCGATCGCGCCAATCCGGGTGCTTTTTGCCGGTGCCTGGCGTTGCCAGGCACCGGCTCTAGGATCGAGTACATCAGTACTCGATCTCAGCCTAGGACATCATTATTTCAGCCAAGCTGATTGGCTGAAACAATGAGAAACGCTGCGATTGGCTGTTCAGAATTGAACAGCCAATCACAGCGCTCTGGATGCCGGGGGGGCGGGATCACAGCCCGGGATGCCGACGCCATCTTTTGTAAGGTGAGATGGCGTCGGAATTTTAATGCGATCACCGCGACTTTAGTCGCGGTATCGCATTAAAGGGCCCGACGTACTATCCCGTCCACGGTCATACGGGCCCGGGTACCGTGGATGGGATAGTACGTCGGATGTCAGGAAGGGGTTAATATCCCGAGCTCTATGGGGCCACCAATACACTCTGGCCAAGAGCTTCGAGATTTGCATGTAGCCTCGATGTTGAGGCGCATGGGAGGCATGCGCCCATGCAAGAACTTGAGCCCTAAGATGAGGAGGGACAAAAGTCTCGATGACCGGTTTAGACTCTGACCATTGCGGGGAGCTGGCTTCCGGAGAAACCGCACATACATGGGGACAACCGCAAATGGATTCCTGGTCAGAGTCTGTGTTGAGATCGGTATGAGACACCTCCATGGGCTCAGGGGGTATAACCTCTGGCTCAGACAGCTCAAGAGGTACAAAAAATTTAGGAGCTGAGACAGCTCTCCGAAAAATGGAGGTCGATACGTGAGGAGATGGAAATTAGCTCCTCCAAGCTGGTGGGGATCTCTCTAGTGGAGAGAGCATCCTTCACGTGCTGTGCTAGACCTCGCCAAAAAACAGGGATAAGCTCTCTGTCGGACCATTCCAACTTGGACGCCAGTGTTTGAAAACGGACGGCATACTGGCTAACCGAGAGCGACCCCTGAGTAAGGGCAAGCAGCTGCAGAGACGTATCGTGCGTGACCCGAGGACCGAGAAATGCTTGATGGCTGTTAGCAAGTTGGCCGCGGTCCGAATCTCGAGGTCACCACGTTCCGATAGAGGCGTAGCCCATTCCAAAGCCTTGCCCGACAGTAGGGAGATAATGAAGGCCACCTTAGCCCGCTCTGTAGGGAATTGCGCAGCCAGCAGCTCCAAGTGTATAGAGCCATGGCTGATGAAACCCCTGCAGGAGGTGCCATCCCCAGAGAATTTTTCGGGCAACGGGAGGCGGGTAACTGTGGGCACAAGGGAGGACACGGACATACGCCCTACGGCATCTGTGAGTGCCTGAACAGCAGCATCTGGGGCCTGCGCAGCTGCGAGAGACCTCTCAAGGGTGGCCAAGCGAGCCTCGAGCTGTCGCACACACTGCACCAGTTGCTGCTGATCTGCCATCTCTAGCCAGACCCTGGCGCTAGTATTATGTTAGGAGTGGCGGAAGACACTAAATAAAAAATACAAATAAAGTGCCTTCGCCACTCGGGGTCCACCGTGCGGTGGATGGAAAAACCACTGCTAGATGAGGCAGAGCACTATGGCGGTAATGTGCACAGGTTTAAACTGCACCAACTGTGCACAGAAGCAGACTCTGTTATATTCACAGAGCTGCAGGCAAAAGCATACAGAAAACGCTGTGTCTTTTCAAGGTCACAGACCCAGCGATGCAGACACAGTATTCCTGGTCACAGGAGTAGCCTTAGACGACAGGACTACTCCGTCTAGACCTACCGTGAAAATAAGGTCCGTGGCGTTGCAACTGCGGACGCCGACGTAAGCTGCAACTGCAGTGTGGCAAGAACTGAGCCGCTGGCAATGCGCTGCAAACATGCTGGCGCAATGCAGACGCTAAGCTGCTGCCTAAGATGGAGCAGGCGCACTGGCGCTGGCGCTGCTACTGGTAGAACACAATCACTCACACAGATGTAATAACCAAGGTAGGGGGTATTTAATGAGTCATTCACCAGTCCAAGCATCCATCAGCAAACATACAGCAGCAAGTATGAAATACTAGCGCATGGCGGAACAGCCATGCGCGCTTTTTATACCAAACGGGACCTTCCGGAAATCTCCAAGGCTCCAGGAGTAGCCAATAGGATTAGACACAGGACCTGAGCATGTGACTCCTGAACTCCAATGGGAGCTCGTCCCATGAGCATGCTCAGTGGAGGGGACAGAGAACTTAGCCTCTGGAGAGAGTTGCCGCAAGGCTCTCTCCTCTGCAATCTCCTCTACCGCAGATGAAACGCAGGAGACTGCAAAATGTAAGGGTCTAGATTTCATCATAGGGAAGGAAGAAATCAGACTCCTAACACCTCACTCATCCTATACCAGTCGTGACTTGTATTGTTTAATATTACTGTACTTGTATGTATTATGTATACCCCTCCTCACATGTAAAGCGGCATGGAATAAATGGTGCTATAATAATAAATAATAATAATAATAAAAGGGAGCTCTGGGATGGAACTGGAAGCAGGACGGGACACATTAGGAGGAGAGGGGGGAGGGACAGACAAAGTCTTTTGTTTGTTTTTTTCTTGGGTGCAGAAATCTCCTGCCTTGACCTTGTGCCACTGTGTGACTGCCTTACAGTGCTTGACCGCCTGGAGCTGGTGGACCATACACTTGATTCTCAAAAGAGGGAATGAGGGTCACCCCTCTGATACTGATGCTTGGTGGTGGCGGTGTTCCTAGGAGGAGAAGTGGTGGCGGTGCTCCTAGAAGGAGAAGCGGTGCTCCTAGGAGGATGAGGAGTGCTGGCGGTGCTCCTAGGAGGATGAGGAGTGGTGGCAGTGCTCCTAGAATGATGAGGAGTGGTGGCGGTACTCCTAGACGGAGAAGTTGTGGTGGTGCTCCTAGAATGATGAGGAGTGGTGGCGGTGCTCCTAGAATGATGAGGAGTGGTGGCGGTGCTCCTAGGAGGAGAATAGGTGGCGGTGGTCCAAGATGGTGATGCGGTGGCGATGCTCCAAGCTGGTGGACCGGTGGTGGTGCTCCAGGCAGGAGCAGCGCATGCCAGGGTGGTGGCAGGGGTGGAGTGTCCAGCAGCACTCGGCATTGGTGTGGTGTCCGGCTTGGCTTGGAATGCAGGTGGCCGTGCAGTGGTATGCAGCAGAAGTCGGTAGTGAGGTGTAGCGAGTCAGTGGTGGCACAGTTGGAAATGACACCACTGACTGCTGCCCATACTGATTCTGCTGCATAGCCTGCAAGTAAGCAGTGTTGCAGGCCTGCATCACATTCAGCTGTTGCTCAGGACTAAGGTGTTCCGCCATTGCCCGTTCAATTTTACTGAAAAAATGGTGCGCGGGTCTGTTGAGGTCAGCCTCCAGACGGTCAAGGCGACTGTCCACAGAGTGGAAGCGGTGTTCCATGTGGGTAAAACTGCGTTCCATGAGGGAAAAACAGCTTTCCACTCTGACAGCGACTTGAGGCTGCCATGCAAGGCCTCGCTCAAGTGCGTGAACTCGGGCAAGATATTCCTGTCCGAAGCCCTCTGCCACTGGCGGGAAGTGCCCGTATAATCAGTGGCAGAGACCTGGTACAGGGGAACACCTGATTGACCAGCTTCCTGGTCACCAGCTGTCCGTGTTGCTGACCTGCAAGATGCTTCCTGGCTGTCGGATGGCTGGGACGGGTTCGAGATCGTCCGTTGAAGGACTGCTCCAGGGACAGGTTGCAGGGTGCTGCTCCAGGTGCTGTGGAAAGAAAAGAAAAACATTAGTATCATGAATTTACAAGTGCCAACTGCTGTGGAATAGAAAAGCACAGATTAAAAAAAAAAAAATACGCTCTGGTGGCAAGGACCGGTCTTAGGAACGCCAACTTGCGATAACGGTATTTTGTTCTGGTCCTTGCCGCTGAACCACTGCGAACCTGTCCCTCAGCACGAACATCAGTGTTGAAGCGGTCCTTCATCGAGGGCCAACGTGTTCGGACTTTGTTCACTGTTGGAATAACAAAAAAAAAAAATACAATGCACTGATGGCAAAATCTGTATCATCACACACACCTGAGTGAACATGGCAAACAGTCAATGCGGCATCACAAAAGAATTCAATAGACAATGCAGTCACTGTAGATCATGATAATACTGTTGTGTTTCCTGCTAGATATATTCTAGCAGGAAACACCACAGTGTCATCAGGAACAATAGTCAATGCTGCATAATACAGCAATACAATAGACAATGCAGTCACTGTTAATCATGAAAACACTGTTGTGTTTCCTGCTAGAATATATCTAGCAGGAAACACAACAGTGTCATCAGAAACAATAGTCAAGCGGCACAATACAGCTGTTATGATTGGGTCACCAAGGAGGAGAGCAAGTCCAAGCTAAGCCACAGAAAACCAGAGAGGTTGGTAACTAAGCGGATTGCAGACCCCTGATCCTATCCACACAACTAGCAGTAGCCATGGAGCGTGCCTACGATGATCCTAAACGCCTCGGCACAGCTGGAGAGCTAACTAAGTCTAAAGCAAGAAAGGGGAAATCTAAACTGCCCCAGAGCAGACCCCAAAGAAATAGATAGCGCCCAAACATATTGTCGGTGAGACAAGATGAAAACACAAACGCAGGTAGGAAAATAGACTGAGCAAACGATGGGGCCCACACTGACTAGACAGGACAGGAAAGGAAAGACGCTGTCTGCAATCACGCAAAAAACCCTGCAAAAAAGTCCAACACATCTGATGCAAAAAATACTGAAGTCGCACGACTTCGCCCACTATATCAGCACTCTGGTATATTCTGAAAGCAAAGCAGAAAGAGGCCAATCTAATAAGGGACAAAAACAAACTGGCACAAGCAGTAGCATATGGATGGTGATTCAGCACAGCCCCAGCCGGAGCTGGCTGACCCACACAAAACTGAAATAGACAAAACCAGATCAAATGTAAACAGAATAGCAAATGAACACTTAGCTGAACATCCAGTGACTGAGCTGGAAACTAAGACCTCAGGAGGCAGGAAGAAAATCACCAGCAGGGATAGAGGGAGTTGGCTGTCTTAAATCCCAGTCAGAAACCCCAGATCTCCAATCGTCATCCTCATTATCAGGTGGCAAGCCTATGTTAATCAAATCAGCTCCATTGCCTCCAGTAACCACCAGAGGGAGCCCAGAAAGAGAACTCGCAACCCCTCTGTCAATTTGACCAGCTCCACTACCTTCAGTAGTAACCAGAGGTAGGCCAGAAAGTGAATTCACAACAACAGCAATACAATAGACAATGCAGTCACTGTTGATCATGAGAACACTGTTTTGTTTCCTGCTAGAATATACCTGGCAGGAAACACCACAGTGTCATCAGGAACAATAGTCAATGCGGCACAATACAGCCATACAATACACAATGCAGTCACTCACAAAAAAGGTAGTGGAAAAAGGTATATACGTCATGTGGGACAATATAGTAAATGTCATATCAGGCACAATTGTAATAAATATCCCACCACCACAATAAAATACCGTGGACTGTAAATGACCGGTTTTCAAAATTCACATGAAAAGAGGGGAGAGTGATGAATCCAAAAACAACAACCCATGGTCATATTATAAAATTGCTTTATTAAATGGCAGGGCAAGGAACAAATAAAACATGCTAAAGTGCTGGTTAATAATTGCCAAAAATAGGGGCACAATGGATCATGTTTGCCAATTATAAAGGAGTATAGTCATGTGAAGACATATGCCACATAAAAGGTATATGATCAGGACCTAATCAGCAGGCGTATATAACAATAAAGGTGCCCAAAGGCCATATCTTCACACAAGCCGATCGGTTAAAACGATCAAAAGCGACTAGCACATTTACATTACCTTAAGACCGCAAGTGCAGGCAAACAGAGAATCCACGTGTCCGCCCCAACGCGCGTTTCGGAACACCTTCATCAGGGGGTGCAGTATTTAGCACGAGAACACTGTTTAAAAAGGGAATAAACCGGAAGGACCGCAGACAGCGTGACCGGAAGTGGTCATCTGTTACCCGGGCGATGCACAGACCTCTCAGGCACAGCGAAAGAGGAGGTGTGACGCCCAGAACACGTTGAGCCCCACGTGACTAGATGCCCATAGCTCCCAGACGCCGGCACAGAGAATGATCAGAGCACTGCGCAGGCGCAGAAGAAAACATGAAGGCAGCCAGGACATATTAAAGATGGGCAGGAAGTTCACAAAATTAAAAATACATACACCGTATCTGTATTAACAGTGCATTATCGCAAGAATAGTAACGTATGTTATACATACATAAATAAACTGGAGTACAATTGATAAATACTGCCAGTAAAGTTGTATAATGGTACCTCTATAGCTAGAAGACCGTACAGGACCCTAGCAAATGAACGATAACAGTATCAAAAATACACACAGAAAGTGAAATACTTAGACCAATAAACCACTAAAGTATATATAGCAATATATCACCATATCAGATGGTATCAGGAACAAACTACAGCATATATAGTAACATAGTGACAGTATAGAATAAGTATTAGAATGAAAACATATTTATTATAAAATTACATAGAGCTGTCAGAATATTACTGCTGGACAGGGATGACCCTAATGAAACACAAGATACAGCCAAACATACAAAGAGATATAGTACAGCATAAATGGCATATGAAGACTGGCAGATAACAATCATGAAGCTCCAGTTGATCATATATGACAACATACAGTTACAGTGTCCTCTCCATTTATGTACTAAGCACTAAATCAGTCTTGCGGCGCCAATGGTGAAGATGAGTATATCATTCCACTTCATCTGTAAGCCAACAGTCCATCCAGAAGCCCACAGTTCAGACAGAATTCATAAAGTATCAAAAAAGATATTAAAAGGAATAATTAAAAACAAAAAATGAAACCAGCAAGCATGTGGAAATTCGCACATCAATGGTCAGAGAAAAGGGGCGAAGCTGAGGTTATCATTCAACCCGTGAGGATGCACAGTTCGAAGTGTCCAAATCCACCTAGATTCAAGACGTGCTAATCTGGTGGATAATTTGCCACCCCGTATGCTTATATCAATTGCATCAATCCCTCTAAACCGTATCAGGCTGCTATCACTGGAATGACAAAGCTTAAAGTGACTTGGAATTGTCTTCAGTGTGGATGCATCCACCAGGCCAACTGATGCCTCAATGTCCAAAACACGCTCGCACACACGTACCTTCAATTGACGTGATGTAAGACCTACATAAATGAGGTTGCAAGGACATGTGGCATAGTAAATCACATAGCATACTTTTCTTGCGATAATGCACTGTTAATACAGATACAGTGTATGTATTTTTAATTTTGTGAACTTCCTGCCCATCTTAAATATGTCCCGGATGCCTTCAATTTTTCTTCTGCGCCTGCGCGGTGCTCTGACCATTCTCTGTGCCGGCGTCTGGGAGCTATGGGCGTCTAGTCACGTGGGGCCCCACGTGTTCTGGGTGTCACACCTCCTCTTTGCTGTGCCTGAGAGCTCTGTGGATCGCCCGTGTAACAGATGACCACTTCTGGTTACGCTGTCTGGGGTCCTTCCGGTTTATGCCCTTTTTAAACAGTGTTCTCGTGCTAAATACTGCACCCCCTGACGAAGGTGTTCCGAAACGCGTGTTGGGGTGGACACGTGGATTCTCTGTTTGCCTGCACTTGCGGTTTTCAGGTAATGTAAATGTGCTTGTTGCTTTTGATCTTTTGATCTTTTGATCGATCGGCTTATGTGAAGATATAGCCTTTGGGCACCTTTATTGTTATATACACCTGCTGATTAGGACCTGATCATATACCTTTTATGTGGCATATGTCTTCACATGACTATAGTCCTTTATAACTGGCAAACATGATCAATTGTCTCCCTATTTTTGGCAATGATTAACCAGCACTTTAGCATGTTTTATTTGTTCCTTGCCCTGCCATTTAATAAAGCAATTTTATAATATGACCATGGGTTGTTGTTTTTGGATTCGTCCCTCTCCCCTCTTTACAATGCAGTCACTGTTGATCATGAGAACACTGTTGTGTTTCCTGCTAGAATATATCTAGCAGGAAACACAACAGTGTCATCAGGGACAATAGTCAATGCGGCACAATACAGCTGTCACGGTCCAATACTTGGATCCGTGTCAGAGTCTGGGTTCCCTCATGAAAACCTTTATTTTCAGGTTTCTGGGGGCTTGATATGGGTTTTTGCCCCCGGTGGCCACAAGTGTCATTGCATCTGATACTTTCTTTAGTTTACCTTTTTCCCCCAGTGGTCATTGGGGTTATAGCAGCTTTTGACCCCTGATCATTTGACCATTCCCTTTTCCTATATAGGGTCACATGGTCTATGAGCAGGTATTGGTAATAGCAGCATTTTCCATTTGGATGCGAACCACAGTGAAGTGAGCAGCGGGCTCTGAGGTGAAGAGCCACTGCTGAAACTGGTGTGAACTCTGACTGCCCGGTGTCCACAGCAGAGTTAGATGGCGAAGGTGGCAGCTGGCTCTTAGGTGTTGAGCCACTGCGAAAAGTTTATCCAGTGATTCACTCTGCTGCCTGATGACTGCAGCAGAGCAAGATAAGTGTTTTGGTGTTTTTCCCTCTTTCCTTTGGTTTTTTTGTGTAGTACACTTTTTCCCTCTCACCTCCTGGGGAGGGGGTTGGGGGTTTAGCTCAGGGCTAAACAGGAGACAGGGACAGGTCGGGGACTTGGGCCTCACTACCTTCAAGTGTACCCCCAAGTTAAGGAAAGTCAGGGTACCCCTGTAGTGTTAGGGGCAGTTCAGGGGCCCAGGTTCCATGTCTCCTGCTTTGTCCCAACTGCCCCGTGGCAACAGCAATACAATACACAATGCAGTCACTGTTGATCATGACAACACTGTTGTGTTGCCTGCTAGAATATATCTAGCAGGGAACACAACAGTGTCATCAGGAACAATAGTCACTGTGGAATCACAGAGCATGGAAATACTTACTAAACGCCTTTTTGGAACTTGGAGAGGCGCCGGCCCAGCCATCCATCATCGCTGCGGCCACCTCATTCCAGAGCTGCCGTGTCACCACAGTGTCCTTGTACTGCTGGTTATGGCTGTCCCACAACAGGACACGCTCCTGGACCAGGCGAATCAGGGCCTCGTTGTCCACATAGACGTCTTCGTCCCGTTGTAGAACCTAGAAAAAAATACATTATAATCTTGGAAATTTTTGTGAAGGAAAAAGATAGAAAAAGAGAAAGAAAAGAAAGCAAGATACAAGATGAAAAACAGGACAGAAAAAAGGAAGAGAAAACATAAATTTAAAAAAAGGGACATTCAAAGTAAGTCTATATTCTTACATTCCGTCTCCTCGCCGGGAATTGGCTTTGCTGCTCCCGCTGTTCGTCCTCACTTGCCGTGTCCGATGATGATGTCTGAAAAAGAACAAAAATTATTACACATTTGTAGATGCAGCAGCTATACTTACCCAAAGGCAGAAAGATACTCATCTCACGCCCTGCTTGGGCCAGTTCTTGCTGGGATAGTGAGTATTCCGATCCAGAAGACATGCTGCAATTAAAAAAATACAAAGCATTAGTACATAATACATTTGAAAGTACAGGCAGACATTAGGTTTAAGAATACTCACATTCTTGGTGATGCAGCTTGGATCCAAATATTGGTCTGTTGTCTTACAGGCTGTATCTTGCAGGCTCTCTGTAGAGTAGTGGTCTGACAGTGCAAGCACCTTTTATCTAGACTCCTCACAAACAATGTTGCTTGTGTAGGGGGTGGTTTAAACAAGTGTCTAGACATTGTTTACTCAAAATTCACATGCGTTCAAAAGTGCAGACGTGCGCACGACCATGCGCACACCAGCGACCCCATAGACTGTAATGTTATTTTTTGCGCATTCCGTGCGAACACGTGCGCATGTGTTTTTTTAACGAGGTTGGTCGGAACAAAAAATGTAATGTAGCATCTAGCGCGTCTGGACGCACACCTGGAAAAAACGCAGCCCATGAAAACGCTGATGAACGCGTGCAAGCGCTAGACCCTGCTCCCTCCATGTTAAAGATAGGGGAGCATTGCGCATGCGACCGATAACGCACAATGCGCTGCGCGATAAAACGCTAATGTGATACCAGCCTTACAGCGATGCCTTTTTTTACGGAAAAAACGCATCATGTGCACAAAAATTGCAGAATGCATTATAAGAATGGGATGCTTAATGTATGCGTTTTTTAAGCATTTTTGCATGGAAAAAACGCTATGAAAACCGCTTATGTGGGCACACAGCCTTAATGTTCGGTTCGGATTGCAATCGCCAAATTTGCAATCTTCACCAATTAAAAGTTGAATATTTGCTGAACATAACATGTCAATGGGAGGCAAAAACACAGGCACAACACCTTATAATGGCATGGCCATATTTAGAGTTTGTGCTGCCCTAGGCACTTTTAGTGCTGCCTCCCCCATTGGTGAGTATGACTAATGCAGACACTGTCGTCAGTGACTTAGGTTACTGTCAAATCAGCGATTTTTGCCATTCGCGGCAGATCCGGCAGTTTTTCCGCATCCTATGGGACTTGCGGACATGTGCGGCACTTGCGGTTTTGCCACCATCCGGCAAATGCTGTACTTGCAGCAATGGAAAAAAACGCTGATAGCAGTGTTTTTTTGTTTCACTGCAAGTGCAAAACCGCAAGTGCAGCAGATGTTCGCAAGTCCCATTGGGAATGAATGAGGCCGAACGCAGTGTTGCCGTAAGTGATTCATTATGTGGCAGATGTGGAAAAACTGCCGGATCGCTGCAACACCCATCGGACCGGACCTCCCTGGGTGAGTATAATAAAACTTGTTTTTCTCCAGTCACCTTGGAGGAGGATGTCTCCCCGCCCTAATGGGGGACAGGAAAGATTAAATAACCCTCCCCTTCCTGCTACCTCCAGTGTTTTTCCTGTCCCCCAGTGGGGCATGAAGAGGTTACAAGGTGCTGCCACGGCCGGCGAGTGGAGCTCCTACAAACTTACATGCCGGGCAGCAGAGGTCGGGGGGTTGGCATCTCCTCCTCCACAAGGCTGCACCCATCTCCACCTGAGGGTGTGACTCGGTACTTCTCCTGCCCCTCCCGCGCCTCTTGGGGTAAAGCTGGACGGTATGGTGCAGCCGGGGTCCTCGGGTAGCTCCCCGGCATCCTCCTTCCTCTCACACTGCCGACACCGGGCCCGCAAGCACTGGAGGTGACGTAGCATCTCACCGGAAGTGACGTTGCGGCGCACTTCCTGTTCACGTCCTCCGGCGTTACAGGGTGGAGTGCACGCGCTGGGCGCCCGGCAATGGCAGCCGGGGTCGTGCCAGAAGTTCTTCCCCATGGACCAGGAGGAAGGAGGGGCACAGAATCATCGAACGCTACAATGCCCATATAATCGGGCCACAAGCTCCAGGTAAGCGCAGTGTGTCTGTTGGTGACTGGTGCAGACAATGGACGGCGACAAATCCTCAACAGCTGCATCTGCGGAGCCCATCGTTCCCCCTCCTACCATGAGTAGCAGGGCCGGTCCCCTACTGTCCAAACTTTGGTGGCACGGGTCATTGAGTATACCTTCTCTCTCCTTTCACTAAGAAATGGCCTCTGTCCCAAGGAATAAACCCAGCCACAAGTGTGGTATCTGTGGTGCCAGGCTTCCCTCTGATTACAAAAAGAAGCTATGCCAACCTTGTACGCAGGACATCCTACGCACCGAACAGCCCTCTCTGTTTGACAGTATCAAAACACTCATTAAGCAGGAGGTACAGACCTCCATGCCAGCATTTACTCAGACCCCGTTGCCTCAGGACCCTCTCCAAAAAAAGAGGAAAATAGCACCTACGGAGACCGACTCAGATTCGGGAGAAGTCCGTACCTCAGGGTCTGAGGACATTTGGGAAAACGAGGGCTCCACATCCAACCTCAAACCCGACGCAAAAAAATACTACTTCTCTTCTGAGGATATGGAAGAGCTGGTCTCCATGGTGAGAAACATCATGGGGGTTGAGGAGGAGGTGAAGCTCTCAGTTCAGGATGAAATGTTTGGGGGGCTGAAACCCTGAGGTAGGAAAGGTTTTCCGGTACACGAAAATGTCCAAAATCTGATAGTTCAAGAGTGGTCCTCCCCTGAGAAAGGACTTGGTGTACCCTCTGAACTCAAGAATCGCTTTCCTCTCGAGAGTGACAACTCTAAGATAGTTGTCCAAGACTCAAAAGTAAATAAGAATACATCACCCCCTTTCAAGGACTCTTCCAAATTGATCGATCCCATGGATTGTAAAATAGAAAGTCAAAAAGTAAAAAATCCTGGGAAGCATCCACGAATTTGATCAAAGCAAACGGAGCCTCTACTTGCGTCGCCAGAGCTTTATTTCTCTGGCTTCATATGTTAGAGGAACACCTCTCTCGGGGTACTCCCAGAGAAGAAATCTTAGATACCCTTTCCCTTCTCCAAAAAGCTACGGGCTTTTTAGCCGATGCCTCGGGAGAGACGGTGTGGGTAGCAGCAAGGTCCTTAGTCCTCTCAAATTCGGCTAGAAGGGCCCTTTGGCTGAAGTCGTGGGGAGGTGACCACATCTAAGATGAAGCTCTGTGCCATTCCCTTCCAGGGGCACCACGTGTTCGGGCCAGTCTTGGACGACATCCTCGAGAAAGCCTCGGATAAAAAGAAATCGTTACTCGAACAGAAAATTACCAGGAGACGGTTTATTTGTCCCCCACGAGAGCAGTTCTCCCAGAAGGAGTTCAGAGGGAAGGGCAAGACGGGACGGTGGAGCTATCCGAAGGGGGATAGAGGAAAGAACATCCTCGTCCCTCAGCAACAGCAACCCCTGGACAAACAGTGCCTCTCCGGCGGGGGGGGGGGTCGACTCACTCAGTTCTTCGCCCGATGGCAGTCCACGACCTCGAACCAGTGAATCCTTCACACCATACAATTCAGGCTGAAATTGGAGTTCGAACAACTCCCCCCCACTGTCTGAGAATTACCACATCACAGTCCCCAAATCTCCAAAAAATCCTACTTCTTCAACCATAGGATCTGTTACGGGAAGAAGTAGTCTCATACGTACCTCAGCAGGAAATAGGCAGAGGACATTATTCCCGCCTATTCCTTGTGAGGAAACCCTCCAGAAAATACAGGTTTATCATAAATTTGAAACCCCTGAATCGTTTTATCAAATACCGAAGGTTCAAGATGGAGTTGGTGAAATCGGCAATCCCTCTTATTGGGCAAGGCTGACTGATGGCTACGATAGACCTGAGGGACGCTTATGTTCCAATCCATCCGGATCACAGAAAGTTCCTGAGGTTCGCGGTTTCCCACGACCGGGGGATCAGCCATCTCCAGTTCAATGCCCTCCTGTTTGGTGTATCTCCAGCACCAAGGGTGTTTACGAAAATTATGAGGGAAGCAGTCATTTTCATCCGTCTTCAAGGAATATGTTTTATTTCATATTTAGACGACCTGCTCATTATTGCTCCATCGATATCTCGACTAAACCAGGACGTGTCGAAAACTGTGCAAATCCTCGAATCCCTAGGGTGGATCCCGAATCTTCAGAAGTCGGACCTTCACCCTTCCCCAAGGAAAAAATTCCTGGGGATTCTCTAAGACTCGGAAAAAAGGATATCTTCTCTTCCCGAGGATCGTCAATTGGACCTCCGTCAGAAAATCATCCAATTCAGAGAACAAAGGCCACCGACTCTGAGGGACGCAAAGTTTATCCTGGGGTCCCTGACATCGTGTATTCAGGCTGTATCAAGGGCTCAGGCACATACGCGAATCCTCCAGTCATACGTTCTGGTAAATTCAAGGAAGTATCGAAACAATCTGTCAAGAAGAATTCCACTTCCAGGACACGTGAGATCAGCCTTCTTGTGGTGGCTGAGTTACCGAAACTTGAGACGGGGAGTAAGCTGGGACCAGCTTCCCCTGAAAATACTTTGTACCAATGCCAGCCTGAGAGGCTGGGGAGCCGTGGTAGAGGAATCTAATTTTCAGGGACGACTCTAAGGGAATTGAAGACAGTGGAAGAAGCACTAAAAGCCACTTCATCCCTTATCCAGAGCCATCAAGTTCGGATCTATTCCGACAACGTGACCACGGTAGCCTACCTCAGACACCAGGGGGGTACGAAATGTGTACACACGCAGCTCGGCTCCATACACCTCATACACACGTGGCTCGGCTCCACACACCTCGTACACACGCGACGCGGCTCCGTACACCTCGTACACACGCTGCTCGGCTCCACACACCATGTACACACGCGGCTCGGCTCCGCACACCTCACACACACGCGGCTCTGCTACATCCACCCTGTAGTGTAAACCCATCCTGACCCCACACTGAAACTTCCCCTCATCCAGCACCATGACAACCAGCACAGCAGACAACAAAGAGCAGCCGACAGCACAACGGAGGAGTAGATGCAGGTTCAAAGGTTCATGGACCCAAATGAACAATAGTCCAAATAAGTAAAAGGAACAGCATCCGGTCTAGGTGAAAAATTGTATCAAAGATTTATTCTGCCAGTACAAAATACAATGTTTCGGCCATATTATGGCCTTTTTCAAGTATAACATAACAGCACATATGGTGGCCTTTTATAGTGTGGCACAGCCAATCACCATTTAGGTAACACCCATCACAAAAAATCCATACATAAAATACATATAAATACATCCATCAGATACATATATATTCAATAGCACAGTTTATCTAGTCGTTAACAGTAATGGTCATAATCATATTAGAAATATTGCAAAAGCATTTCATATATAAACCACCATCCCCAAATCAGCCCACCAATGATCGTGATGCATCAAAGGTATCCATAGAAATAACGCACCAATCACTTGCAATAATACATATCCATGTGTAAACCGCCAATCCCTAATCACATAATAATGGCGCCATTATTATGTGATTAGGGATTGGCGGTTTATACATGGATATGTATTATTGCAAGTGATTGGTGCGTTATTTCTATGGATACCTTTGATGCATCACGACTATTGGTGGGCTGATTTGGGAATGGTTGTTTATATATAAAATGCTTTTGCAATATTTCTAATATGATTATGACCATTACTGTTAATGACTAGATAAACTGTGCTATTGAATATATATGTATCTGATGGATGTATTTATATGTATTTTATGTATGGATTTTTTGTGATGGGTGTTACCTAAATGGTGATTGGCTGTGCCACACTATAAAAGGCCACTATATGTGCTGTTATGTTATACTTGAAAAAGGCCATAATATGGCCGAAACGTTGTATTTTGTACTGGCAGAATAAATCTTTGATACAACCAGCACAGCAGAGTCCTGCATCCACTGAGGGCCCTGATCATGTGACCCCTGACTCCTCCCCTCCTGTGACCTCATCACAGGTCCTGTGTGCACAGAGTAGCCATGTATCAGAGCAACCCAAGCAGAGTAGGAAAGAATATGCCGCCCTCTACTTGCCTCATGGTAGGTGCGCCCCTGCACATAACTGTCTCTGTATGTCAGCAGGGAGGAGGGAGTGTCGGCACCAGCACCACATGTACTGACTGCCGCTCTGTCGCCCCCTGTCTGCAGGGATGATTATGGCACCACCGGACTAAAAAAACCCCCCAAAAAACCCCAAAACACCGCTCAGGTGCCGTCCCCCCCTTGCAGAGTCCCGCCCTAGGCACGTGCCCTCAAGTGCCTAGTGGCAAATACGGCCCTGTATAACAGCCCCAAATGCTAACAAAACACATCAAATGAGGGACAGACACCAGGAAAGTGGCCTCAATTCACTCACAGAACTAACTAGCATGGCACTGCAGCAATCAGCTCGGCATGAGGTATCAGGGTCTGGGACAGCATTTACAGCTTTCCAATGAATTTCACAGTAAGACAAGATGGGTGAGGGATTGATGTAGGACCCCTTTGCTGGGAGCCCCGATCGTACATGCAACACCTCTACCTGCTTTCATGCTCAGTCACACTCAGGTGGCACAAATATCAGTTTTGTAGACTACCATTGTTAGAAAAATTTAAGGATAGTAACACGGGTAGTTGAGTCCAAGGGAGTGGAGGCCTGACGGTGTCGGAGGCCTACTGCTACAGGCAACACGTATGAAGGAGACCCAACCAGGAGTGTTCAAATTTCCAAAAATTATTGGCAGACAATACCAAAGTGGCATTAATTTCACCACAGTATAAATGGTATAATAGGGACCGACAGTTGTTCCACTACACCCAATCCAGCAGATGGACACCCAACTTGGAGTGTTCACTTAAAAAAAATGAGGGCCTGACACCACCGAAGTGGAATAACTGTCACAAGAATAGAAATAGTATAATTGGGACCGAGACGTCTTCCACTACAGCTAAACCAGCAGATGTAGACCAACAATGACTTTTCACATTTCCACAAATTTGTGTTAACATCAGCAGCCACAGCAGGCACAGAAGCCACACTAAAGATATCACAGAGTGCAGTTACGTGACATTAATGCATCACACAAAAAAATGCAATATCACCTAGTCTGTACAGGCTGAGATTGGGGTGCAAAAGTCCTTGGAGATTCATGTCTTGTTCATCTTGATGAAAGTTAGGCGGTCTACACTTTCAGGGGACAGCCAGCTGCGCTTATCCATCAGGACACCACCAGCAGCACTGAAGACATGTTCTGAGAGAACACTTGCTGCCAGGCACGATAAAACCTCCAAGGCATGTGTGAGGCGAGCTTAGGCCACTCATCCATTTTGGAAGATCAGTATTCGAAAGGGTCCAAACCATCCCTGATGGTATTGATATTCAGTTCGAGAAACTCCTGCACCATCCTCTCCATTCGTTCACCACGTGTAAGCCTTGGACTCTGTTGTGCTGGTGCACGACCTGCTCTAAAAGAAGTGTCAAAGGACTCACAGAAATTGCTTCTTCCACTTACACCGCTGCTGCTGCTAATGTTTTGGCATTGATGAATTGACGTGCCAGAGGTTGGAAATCTAGAGCTGCAATGCGAACTGTGTGTTTCACTGCTGTCTTGGGGAAAAGCTCTCTTAGGCTGCGTTCACACGTCGCGTTTTTTTTTGCATTTTTGCGGCGGTTTTAGACGCTCGATTTTGCCACGAAAACGCGAAAAATAAGCATCCCATGCAATCCTATGGGATTCTGCAATGCTGTGCTAATGCTGCGTTTTTTTCCGCGGGGGAATCACTTCGCGGTAAAAAACACAGCATGCTCATTCATTTAGCGGAATCGCGGCGATTCCGCCCACATAGGAATGCATTGTTCTGCTTACTTTCCGCATGTGGCTGTGCCCACTGTCCGGAGGAGAGGAGACTGTCCTACAGGCTCTGGGTACCATATCCCTGTAAAAAATAGAATTAAAATAAAAAATATTGTTATTCTCACCTTCCGGCGTCCTGCGCAGCCTTCCAGCCTCTCCCCACGCTCCCGGCATCTTCCGGTCCCAGTAATCCTTTGCGAGAATGGCCACGATGACGTCGCGGTCTTGCAGGAGCGCGACGTCTCGCGGTCATTCGCGATGACGTCGCGGCGGTTTTAAACGCTCGATTTTGCCGCGAAAACGCAAAAAATAAGCATCCCATGCAATCCTATGGGATTCTCCAATGATGTGCTAATGCTGCGTTTTTTTCCGCGGGGGGAATCACTTCGCGGTAAAAAACGCAGTATGCTCATTAATTTAGCGGAATCGCGGCGATTCCGCCCACATAGGAATGCATTGTTCTGCTTACTTTCCGCATGTGGCTGTGCCCACTGTCCGGAGGAGAGGAGACTGTCCTACAGGCTCTGGGTACCATATCCCTGTAAAAAATAGAATTAAAATAAAAAATATTGTTATTCTCACCTTCCGGCGTCCCGCGCAGCCTTCCCGCCTCTCTCCACGCTCCCGGCATCTTCTGGTCCCAGTAATCCTTTGCGAGAATGACCACGATGACGTCGCGGTCTTGCAGGAGCGCGACGTCTCGCGGTCATTCGCCGGAAGGTGAGAATAACAATATTTTTTATTTTTTTTATTATTTTTTACATCCTATCTTTTACTACTGATACTGCATAGGCATCATCAGTAGTAAAAAGTTGGTCACACTTGTCAAACACTGTCAATCAGTTCTCCAAGCGATGCTCCAGATCGCTTGGAAAACGCTAGCATTCTGGAAGCTAATTACGCTTGCAAATCGCTAGTTTTTCCACGGGAAAATTGCGGGAATTTAAAATGGGATTTTCCCTCAGAATGGAATTCTGGAATTCTCACGGTAACTTCTGCGGGAATTCCACTACGTGTGAACTTAGCCTAAAGGCTATGTAAAAGTGTATTTTGATACTCCAGCATTCACGGGTCCCTTTCCAGGGTGGTAAGCATCTGGCAAAATTTGGTTTTATAACATGGATCTAACAGAGTGGCAACCAAGTAGTCAGCTGTATTCCTAATCATAACTACAGTATACGGGGATCATTTGCAGCAAGAAGGCACTCATATGTCAGGCTCTAGTAGGAGGTCCATGACCATGCTCTGTTGGTGGCTGGGTAACAATGAGGCTTGTTTCCTCTGTCCCTTCCTTCCAACCACAAACAACAGAGAGTGGAGGATTATCCTCTTCATCTGACAGTTACTCGCCCATCAGCTCTTTCTCCTCCTGTTCCTTGGATCTTGAACCTTTTATAAGAGTTTGTCTGTGATCACCAGCCTCCCTCGATCACAGTAATCCACCCTCCCTTGGCACCTGTTGGCACCCGCCTGTGTGATGACAGTCTGGAATTTAAAGACAATGTGCACCCATGCCAGGATAGTGGTGGAGAAAGCGCAGTACCATCAAGTTGAGGATGTGAGCCATTCAAGGCACGTGTGTGAGCTTGCCTTGCCGTAGGGCCGCCCCCAGGTTCGCACCGTTATCGGACATGGCCTTCCCAGGATGCAGGTTCAGCGGAGACAGCCATTGACCAAACTCAGCCTGTAGAGCTGTCCAAAACTCTTCAGCTGTATGACTGCTGTCTTCAAGGCATATCAATTTTAATACTGCCTGATTGCGGTGAGCCATGGCTTCTCAGTACGGAAGAGGTGGGGATTCGCTCTGCACTGTTGGAATGCATGTCTCATTAAGGCAGAGGTTGAGGATGCAGATGGAGGCCCTATAGGAGATAGAGGAGGAGGCAGAAGCAGTGGATGAAGTGTTAAATGTAGAGGTCTGTCCTGCAAGCCTTGGGGATTCCTAGACTTGTGGCGCAGCTCTTGCCCCCACAGCCACCAGAGTCACCCAGTGCCCAGTCAGCGAGATGTTATGCTCTTGGCCATGCTTACTCGTCCAAGTGTCTGTGGTGAAATGCACCCTGGCAGAGAGAGATTTAGTCAAGGAATGGGTGATGTCTGTGACATGCTGGTGTAGCGCAGGCACAGTTTTCTTAAAAGTAATGGCGACTGGGCAATTGGTACTGGGGGACTGCGACGGCCATCAGCTTTCGGAAACCGTCTGTATCTATCAGGCGGAAAGGCAGCATTTACGTGACCAACAGATTGTTGATGTTGAAGTTCAACCTCTTAGCTTTATCATGCATAGGGGAAACAATCTTTTACGTGACCACAACTGTGGAACCGTGGGCTGGCTGCAGTGCAGAGAGAGGGTGGAGTTTGGCGAATCGGACAAACTGCTGGACCGTGGGAGACGTTCAGGCGGAGATGTTATGGTGGATTGAGAAACTTGTGTTGTGCTCGTTCTCTGAGATCAGTCAAAAACCACAGACATGTCCGCTTCCTTTACAGCTGATGGCGAGCTCACAGTCAGCGTGACTGGAGCATGTAAAGCACTCGAGGTTAGTGTCTCAGTAGTTGGCATGGTAACAGAGGAGGAGGAAGAAGCAGCAGATGCGATTGATGGGGCGGCCGATGGTTGTTGAGGTCTGCTGGTCCGCATCTTTGTGCAGTGGGATTCCCACAGTAACGCATGTTAATTGTGCATGTGAAGGTTCATACATGTGTGGCGCCCGAGAGGGTTCAGTCGCCTCAGAGGTACTGCACCTCCTCCTGAGGTGTGGTACCCCACCATTCAGGTAAGGTGGAGACACCTGACCACACTCCAACACCTGCATCCCACACAACATAGTAGTGTAGCGAAGCACCTTTGGTGGCTCCCTGCTTGGAACACGAAGAGTGCTGGGAGGTGGGTGGAGCTTAATCTGCACAAGAGAGCTGGAGCTCATTAGGACGAGGTCAGTCTGACTAGGTCAGTCGGTGAGAGAAGATCCCCTGAGTGGGATGGATTGAAGGAAGTGCTGCAGCAGACCTCAGTGACCTGGGCCTGCTGGCACAGGAAAGAGATATTCAGAAAGCCTAATTCTCCATAAGAAAGATAGTTTTGTACGGAACGTAAGGAGAAGTGAACTAAGGATTAGGGTTAGAGCAGAGCCCTTCCTCAAGTTCTAAGCGCATGGCCGGGGTCCGGTCCCCGAGGTTGTATGGATACTAATGGTCCTGCGACAGACACCGGAGGAATAGAAGTTGTCACCACTTTATTCCCACACAAGACTTGGGGGCACAACAGCAACGAGAATGAGCCGGGACTTAGTAGCAAGGAGTCCCCGAAGCAGGCTACAGCTGTCTGCCGTACAAGTAGAGTTCTAAGAACATCTGAAAGGAGGAACATTAGTGTAACTCAGTACTGTGAGTACTTCAAATAGGCGTTAGAAGGGAGACGTTCAGAAAAGGCACATATGTTGGCGGAGTGTTGGAATGGAGTACTTCATCTTGCCTGGAGGTTGGCTGAGCCCCTGACCTGGAGGACACAGCACCGAGGCGGGCACCTGTGCGCACAACAGACTGTGAGTAAAGCATCGGAACTACATGCCCTGGTGTTCTCCGCTTATTCCTGCGCCAGCACACTCAGCACTGCTACATCGCTGTGCCTAACACGGCTCCATCTACGTCTCCTCACTCATTCCCCATCTACACTACCCTGGGACTACAGCCCTACCTGTGGAGGGCCACAACATCATTGCTGCACAACACCATCTGTCCCATCTTCATTGCTGAACACCACAGGTGGTGTCACGAATCATTCACTTATAAACTTTAATCATCATCCACATGCTCAACATTTCCCTTTCACAATGGACACCCAGGGCCACGGACCGGGTCACAGCCACAGTGACATCTCCCATTGAACCCAATGGGCCCAGTACCAAGTACCCCGCCGCCCTGGGTGAAGGCGATCCACATGTAATAGTCAAATTATTGCACTTTTTACCTCGACTCAGTTTTTTTTTTTTGCAAAGTTGGCAGATTATGAGAGTTGGCTCATCCTTTGCATTGTCAAAAAAGACGTACGGCGCGATGTATGGCACAACATAACCTCCTCGTCTTTCACCTCAGATGACCTACTCAGCTGTGTGCCTCTATGTTCACACCAACTGGAATCTAACACCTTATCATCATTATCCTCTGGGTTATTACATTCCTTGCCCTTGGAGTCACACTCCTCCTCTTGCTGCCCTGACAGCACAGTACAGTCCGCGTGAGCCTCAGATATCTGAGTCTCATCAGGATCACCTCCCTGTAGGGGTTAACGTCTGATGATGAGGGTCAGGATGCTGTTCGGACCCTACTTCCTACCCCAGATCTAAGCTAAAAAAATTTTGGGCATCGGTGCAGATTTCCTCCTCTTAACTCTGTGAAGCTTTAGAGTACACTTCTGATGACCATAGCATAGAATGTGTGAACAGCTCTTGAGACTCGCCCATCTGTGGTTCTGTACAGTCAGTTGTATGGTTGGAGAGTTGGGACACGGGAGGAAGCAAGGGGAATTTGGGTGCCACTTCTGTGGACTGTAATGGGTGTGATGTTGAGGTGGAGGAAGAGGAGGAGAGGAAAAGTGAAGCTGCGCTTGCCATCCACTCGAGCACATGCTCTTTCTGGGCCTCATCAGCAAGGCGTACCGCTGTGCATCTGCCAAAGAAAGGTGGAGTAGCCCGTCCAGTAATAAAAGTTGTCAGTTGTCTTTGTATAGGACATTTCGCTGGTTCACTAGTACTTTCACAAACGTTACCACCTACCCCAGAACACCTTGAACACGAGGCCTAATTCCCCTTCCACCACAGCCTTGCTTTTTTACAGTCATGTTGCTCAGATAGTGTGGTATGAGCACAGTATTGGCTAACAGTAAATTCCAAGGTGAAATGTGGCGTGCTGTATTTGTGGCCTCTGGATCAGGCCTCTATAACACACTAGATGCTACAAACTTTTAAAGTCAGGTCCCCTACTGTATGACACTAAGAACAGATTAATGTTTTTGTGGCCTCTGGATCAGGCCTCAATAACACATAGATGCTACAAACTATTTTAAAGTCAGGTCCCGTACTTTATGACACTAGGAACAGAATAATTTTTTGTTGCCTCTGGATCATGCCTCTATAACACACTTGATGCTACAACTATTTTAAGGTCAGGTGCCCAACTGTATGACACTGGGAACAGAATAAATTTTGTGGCCTCTGGATCAGGCCTCTATAACACACTAGATGCTACAAACTATTTTAAAGTCAGGTCCTCTACAGTATGATGTTCGGAAGACAAGGATTTTTGGCTGGCCTCTGGATCAGGCCTCTACAGCTTAATTTCAACCCGGCAAAATGACAAAGTGTGATACAACAGGCTGTCTAACATTGTGCAACTGAAAAATTATAATTTTTTTTTAATGTGCCTTAGGTCTGCAGACAGTTTCATATCACCACAGCACTAAATGAAAAGTTAGGATACCACAGGCTTTTTCACATTTAGCTAGTGAAAAAATATTGTTTAGAATGCTACACTCATGCATGTTGCATAATAGAAGCAGTGCACAACACAATTGTAGGACATGTGCCCTGTTTGCTTTGTCTGTGGACCTCATTAATGGCCAAAAAGAAAAAAGTGCTGGAAGATAAATTTAACAGCCACACTGGACACTAGCTAACTACATTATCTGACTGATATACAACTGCCTAGCTAACTAGCTAAAATCTGGGGTACAGCTGTTTCACTTTTAACTGGGGCTCAGAAGGGAGGGGCATTTGAATTTGGGAGTGGAGAATTTGCTCAATTTCTTTTGGCGGGTGAGGAGCCATTTCGCTTTTCCAGAGCCTTTGTGTTACTAGTAGCATTAACAGATGACAGATCTGAGTGGGGACTTTTTTTGTGGATTGAGTTGAAGCTTTTATTGGGAACATTTTACATAACGTTTGGGATCACATTTATCTGGCGCATTACGCTGACCACTTACTTTGAGGTTTCCATCTAAATCTTTGCGTGACGTGATTCAGATGAAACCCCTGATGGATCCATTTACTATACTGAGGCAGCAGAGGTACTCTGGATTCCCTCTGGTTCGCCGTGTACTTTTTTTCAGAAGTGCACAAAACTATGGCCGACGGCACTTTTCCGCAATCCTAAAAAGATCGATACCTCCGGATCACAGGTGTTATGGCGTCCACAGTGCATCCATCTGCCTCATTATAGGGAATCTTCTGTCAGGGGTTCCGTCTGAATCACATATTTCAGAGATTTACACAGAAACCCCGGTGGAAGCACTCAGCGCAGAGCACAAGATAAATGTGCACCAAGCCTTACTGCGATCTTTGGGAGGCAGAATGAAAAAATCAACAGAATGTGAAGAATTGGTTTTATTTATTTTTTTACACAGTTCCTCATGCGGTATAAGTGTTTAGGTGACTTTATTCCTCAAGGTGGTGCGATTACAGCGATACCAGATTTTTATCGTGTTTTTATGTTTGCCTGCTGTCAAACACTAGAAGACGCTTTTTATTACAAAAACTAGTTTTTGCGTCACCATATTTTAAGAGCTATAATTTTTTCATATTTCGGCCGACAGTCATGTGAGAGCTTGTTTTTGCCAGACAAGCTGATGTTTCTATTGGTACCTTTTTCGGGCACATTACTTTTTTTTATCGCTTTCTATTCTGATTTTACACAGACAGAATGAATAAAACCCAGCAGATCAGGGATTTTTTTTATACTGTTCCACGTGATAAAATTGGTAAGGCAGCTTTGTTCTTCAGGTCAGTACCATTACAGCGATACCTCATTCATAGCTTTTTTATGTTTTGGAGCTTTTACACAATAAAAAATATTTTATAGAAAAGATAATTATTTTTGCATCGCTTTATTCTGAGAGCTATAACTTTTTTATTTTTCTGCTGATGGAGCTGTATGGCGGCTTGTTTTTTTGTGGGACAAGATGACATTTTCAGCAGTACCATTTTTATTTACATCCATGTTTTTTATTGTGTTATATTGCACTTTTTGTTCGGTGGTATGATGATAAAGAATTGTTTTTTGCCTCGTTTTTTATTGATTTTTTTTACGGTGTTCACTGAAGGAGTTAAAGAGTGGGACAGGTTTATAGCGCAGATCTTACGTGCTTGTTGATACAAAATATGTGTACTTGTATTGTTTTTTTATTTACATAAATGTATTTGTTGGAAAAATATGTATTTCTATTTTTCTTTATTTAGGGATTTTTAAAAAAATATTTTTACACTTTGTAATTTTTTTTTAACTTTCTTACATTGTCCCAGTATGGGACATTACCATATTGGTGCCGGGGGTCTCCATGGAGACCATCAGGACAACGCAATCGCATTGCATTGTTCTGATAGAAGCACGCAGGGAGGGGTTAAATGCCCACGATCGGAGCTAGCACCAATCGTGGATGTTACTGCGGGGTGTCAGCTGTCACATACAGCTGACACCCGCACGCGATCGCCGCGGCAATCAGCATGAGGCTACGCGATCGCAGCACCGTACTAGTACAGCTCTCTGCACGAACACACCTCTTGCAGAGCAGTACTAGTAAGGCGCATGCCGCATAGGGGTTAAACACATCCAATTGTAGAAATTATTATTCAAAGATCTATTAATTAAAATGTTGATGTCAAAGACTTACTGGGACAGAGAGAGGCCAGAGGGCAGCAGTGTCTGGTTTCACGTACTTCTGTACTGGATAAAAGTACTTCACTATCATCCCCCTGACGAACCCAGGCGCCGAAACGCGCATCGGGTTGGAAGTATTCCCGGGACAGCCTATGACCTCTCATCCTCCACATAACAGGTATTTCATGCCGTGACATTATGGCAGCAATTTGATACCCCCCACTATCTTAATATCTATTTATTGTGCACACACTACAGTAAGTGATTATATATATAATGAGGTGAAATCATATGCACTGGCACTTTGTTTATGTGGATACATAACTTTTCACTGCATTTTTTGTGATCATTTCATCAACTTTTTTTTTACCTTTTTACCTGTTGTTTATGTGGTTATATTTTTTTTTTTGTAAAAAAATTTTTTTGCAATTTTTTGTTATTTCTTTGCAATTTTTGCACTGATTATTTTACCTTTGGCAGCATAAGACATATATCTCTCTGTCGCTAAATATTATCACTATTTATTCATTACCATTGTATATAAATGTTGTTGTTGCCATTGTCATTATACCCCATTTTGTGGCAGTTGAATAAAATTGTTCATTGGAAAACCCCTTTAATTCTGCTCAATATTAAGTGATACAATATTAATATGAAATTATTACAATTAATGTTAATATTGAGTAGAATGAATTGGTTGGCCCCTCCACAACAGTCACAATCTCTCATGTGGCCTCTCTGGAAATTAATTACCAACCCTTGGTCTATGATATACTGTGATACACACATCATATGTTTTTCAAAATACACATTATTATACAGTATACTATCAGATGTCTGTAGTCACAGTATATCATATGCCAATCACATAGTTTCCTGTATACTGTATGTGGTATACTATGTTCACAGACATCAGATGTAATGTTCAGTGTAATGTTTGACTAGCATAATATCTGATGCCTGTAGTCATAGTATAATATATACCATCAATTATTATCCTGGATATAATATCTGATGTGTGTATCACAGTATAATATATACTAGTTTCATATTATCCTGTATACTATATATGCTATTCTATATGCACAGATATTCCATATTATATACAGGATAATAGGAGGATGGTAAAATATCCTTGTAGACTGTGAGCCCTCGCGGGCAGGGTCCCCTCTCATTATTATGTACTTGTGTGTCCCTTGTCTTACACGTTTATTGTACCTGTCTACAGTATATTTCCCCTTTTCACTGGTAAAGCGCCATGGAATAAATGGCACTATATAAATGCATAATAATAATATCTGATTTCTGTATCACTGTATATATAACAGTCATAAATTCTCCTGTTTAGTGTATGTGCTGTACTGTGTACACAGGCATGCAATGTTATATACAGAATAATATGTGACTGGTGTAATATCTGATGTCTGCAGTCAAAGTGTGATATATACCAGTCACATGCTATCCTGTATATAGTTATGCTCAAAAGTTTACATACCCCGCAGAATTTTTGCTTTCTTGGCCTTTTTCTCAGAGAATATGAATGATAACACCAAAACTTTTTCACCACTCATGGTTAGTGGTTGAGAGAAGCCATTTATTGTCAAACTACTGGGTTTTCTCTTTTTAAATCATAATGGTGTAAGGAGGTGGCGGGGAAGCTCAGTTGCTCCCTCTCTCCTGTATGCCAGGCATGTGTGCCCCATGCAGTGCCCTGACGGTTTGGCTATAAATTACTCTGTTAATATGATGTATTACTGTTAGTCATGTGCTGTGCTTGTATGTCTGATATTGCCTTAATGTTTTACATGTTTTACTAATGTGCATATGTTAGATTAGGGCTAGTAATAGGTTAACTAAGGGGGCTGAATCAGCAGTCTCAAAGGGACAGGAAGTTCTGTCTCCTAGGCAGTGCCCGGGCAGGCTTGCCCGAGGCAGGACATGCTCCCTTGCTGGGAGCGGAGGTTACCCCTGGACAATTACTTACTGCCAAGGACTGCCTGGCAGTGGAAACGGGCACTGGACAGTGAAGTGCTCCCCTTCCCCAAAGGACTGTATGTTCCCAGGAACCGGAGGGAAGCCAATGCTGCTAGATCTCTGGATAGGGAAAGCGCAGGAAATGTTTTCTCCCTTATTTCATCATTAAAAGTTTGCCACTGTACTGAAGTGTGACGCATGGTACATCCAAAGGATGCTGTTCGAGTGTGGAAAGCAACCATGTGTCAGAGGTAACTAACTGTGCCACAGGGCTGGGACTTTATCTGCCTTTTCATGTGCAAGGGGCCGGGGTGCTCACTTACTGTGACCTAGTGGACTCGCCCATGGCTACCACCCCGTGCCACCTTGTTACAACCCAACACATCCAAATGACCCTGATCAAAATTTCACATACCCTGATGGTTTTGGCCTGATAGCATGCACAGAAGTTGACACAAATGATTTTGAATGGCTACTAAAGGTAACATCCTCACCTGTGACCTGTGTGTGTGTGTGCATAAAAGCTAAGTGAATTTCCGGGATCCAGACAGGTTCTTGCATCATTCATCCAGCCACTGATGTTTCTGGATTGTGAGTCATGGGGAAACCAAAAGAATTGTCAGCAGATCTACGGGAAAAGGTAGTTGAACTGTATAAAACAGGAAAGAGATACAAAAAGGAATATCCAAGGAATTGATAATGCTAGTCAGCAGCATTCAGACTGTGATTAGCAAATGGAAAATCAGGGGCTCTGTGAAAACAAAACCACGGTCAGGTAGACCAACAAAAATTTTGTCCACAACTGCCAGGAAAATTGTTTGGGATGCAAAGAAAATACTGGACTGTCTGAAAACTAGCAGTGTGGCTGTTTTAAGATGCACAATAAGGAGGCACTTGAAGAAAAATGGGCTGCATGGTCGAGTCGCCAGAAATAAGCCATTCCTGCGCAAATGCCACAAAGTATCTCACATGCAATACGCAAAACAGCACAGACACAAGCCTCAAAACTTCTGGAACAAGGTAATGTGGAGTAATGAGACCAAAATTTAACTTTTTGGCTACAACCATAAACGTTACATTTGAAGACAGGTGTCTGAGAAGGGATTTCTATGTCTCCTCGGTTGTAGCTCAGGAGGAGCTTTTGCCTAGGTACCTAGGATTGGGAGAAATAAGACGAGAGACACAGGTTGCTTGTCTGTCAAGTTAATCTCCTCCTTTATTAAGGTGGGGGCATCTTTTATAGCAAACCAGAAAAGGAAATGAACAAATATGGACAATTCTGTAACATTGTGTAACAATTGAAAAAATGGAGGAGAGCTTACACAATAATTGGCAAGAATGATAGTTATATAATGATATGTCAACTATATCATGAGTTATGAGATATTATTTAATTGGAGGTGACGAGAATATATGTGGGGGTTTTTGGCATTTCCCTTATGTCAATTTAACAATTCGTGGAACCATATCCTGTTAGTACATTTTGGCCAGAAAGATATTTGGCCTTGACATATTTAGACATTATTGGAGAGAAAGAGGGGAATTTGGAACTGACCACTGGCAGAATTATCCAACCACAGATGATAACAATTAAAATAGTGTCATGGGTTACTAGTTGTTTTTCAGTTATTTTTTCTAGAATTAAGAGAACTAAGATTAACCATTTCTTTGACAACTCCCCTCTTTTTATCATTCTGTCTACCTAGAATTAGAGGAGGAACCTATCTACCTACCTCTATCTACCTCTATCTGCCCTTGCCTTTATCCGAGGCCTGCAAGATAAACCCACTTCACAAAATACACGGCTTGTCCTATGTATATCATGGGATACCAGCTTTGCTGTGCATCCGTTCAAATTATACTTGTGAATCAGACCTCCTTTCCCTGTTTCACTTCTACTGATTTGCCCTATCTCAGAGGAGTACAGATGTTATTAAGGGAGTAATGTCTGTCTTGTGTGCAATATGTTAATAAGATATAGTAAATTCATAATTACTGTAATACATTGTAACATATATTTTGATATATTTGTATATATGTATTTTTATATCTTTATTCATTAGTAAGTGTTAATCATTTAAAGTCCATAAGGCATGCAAATCTTCATTGTTGTAGTTCTTTGTAAAGTTCTTGTCTTTGGCTTTGTTCAAACCAGTGGTTTTCCACAATGCATACGATCAGCCAAGTCTACTGAAGTTTGCTTGTTGCAGAATATACATTCACGCTGAACAGTGGTTATGAAGGTCGTCATCACTTGGGTTTGCTTTATATCAGAGTCAGTATTGATTCTAGCTTTATGTTTACCTGGAAAGTATTTACAATTAGAACCGAGAACTTTATAACCATAACAAATAACTTTATCATCACTGCAATGATCAATATCACAAAAACTGCTTGAATTAGGAAATGAATTACACCCGATATTCATCCACCTATTCCTTTAAACAAATTCAAAGGAATTAACCATGCGAGCAGCGTCGGACTGGAACACCTTGGGCCCACCAGAGAAAATCATTCTTGGGGCCCACTATGTAGCTGCATAGAGTTAAATACCAGACCACCAATTATGCGGTAAAACACGCTAATATCCGGGTATAATATAAGGTTGTACATGTCTTAATTATGTAGCAGGAGTTGGGGTAGCCCCCTCATAGAATATAAAGCAGCCCCCTCACATAGTATAATGCAGCCATCTCATAGAATATAATGCAGCCATCTCATAGAATATAATACTGCCCCCCTCATAGGGTATAATACTGCCCCCCTCATAGGGAATAATGCACCCCCTCATAGGGTATAATGCACCCCCTCATAGGGTATAATGCACATAGGGTATAATACTGCCCCCCTCATAGGGTATAATACTGCCCCCCTCATAGGGAATAATGCACCCCCTCATAGGGTGTAATGCACCCCCTCATAGGGAATAATGCTGCCCCCTCATAGGGTATAATACTGCCCCCCTCATAGGGTATAATACTGCCCCCCTCATAGGGAATAATGCACCCCCTTATAGGGTATAATGCTGCCTCCTCATAGGGTATAATACTGCCCCCCTCATAGGGTATAATACTGCCCCCCTCATAGGGAATAATGCACCCCCTCATAGAATATAATACTGCCCCCCTCATAGGGTATAATACTGCCCCCCTCATAGGGAATAATGCACCCCCTCATAGAATATAATACTGCCCTCCTCATAGGGTATAATACTGCCCCCCTCATAGGGAATAATGCACCCCCTCATAGGGAATAATGCACCCCCTCATAGGGTATAATGCTGCCCCCTCATAGGGTATAATACTGCCCCCCTCATAGGGTATAATACTGCCCCCCTCATAGGGTATAATGCACCCCCTCATAGGGTATAATGCTGCCTCCTCATAGGGTATAATACTGCCCCCCTCATAGGGAATAATGCATCCCCTCATAGGGAATAATGCTGCCCCCTCATAGGGTATAATACTGCTCCCCTCATAGGGTATAATACTGCCCCCCTCATAGGGTATAATGCACCCCCTCATAGGGTATAATGCACCCCCTCATAGGGAATAATGCTGCCCTCCTCATAGGGTATAATGCTGCCTCCTCATAGGGTATAATGCTGCCCCCTCATAGGGTATAATACTGCCCCCCTCATAGGGAATAATGCTGCCCCCCTCATAGGGTATAATACTGCCTCCTCATAGGGTATAATACTGCCCCCCTCATAGGGAATAATGCTGCCCCCCTCATAGGGTATAATACTGCCCCCCTCATAGGGAATAATGCTGCCCCCCTCATAGGGTATAATACTGCCCCCCTCATAGGGTATAATACTGCCCCCCTCATAGGGAATAATGCATCCCCTCATAGGGAATAATGCTGCCTCCTCATAGGATATAATGCTGCCTCCTCATAGGGTATAATGCTGCCTCCTCATAGGATATAATGCACCCCCTCATAGGGTATAATGCACCCCCTCATAGGATATAATGCTGCCCCCTCATAGGGAATAATGCACCCCCTCATAGGGTATAATGCACCCCCTCATAGGGTATAATACTGCCCCCCTCATAGGGTATAATTCTATATAGATATATAGATATAGAGTTAGATAGAAATAGATAGAAAGATAGATGTAGAAATAGATAGATATAGAGATAGATAGTAGATAATGGATAGAAAGTAGATAATGGATAGATATAGATAGAAAGATTCATAGAGATAGAGATAGATAGAGATAGATAGAGATAGATAGAGATAGATATAAAGATAGATATAGAAAGAAAGATAGATAGGTAGATAGATATAGAGATAGATAGAAAATAGATAATGGATAGATAGATAGATAGATAGATAGATAGATATAGAGATAGATAGCTATAGATAGAAAGATATAGAGATAGATAGATATATAGATAGAGATAGATAATAGATAGAGATATACAGATATAATAATAATAATAATAATAATAATAATATAGACATATATAGATAGATATAGAGATAAATATATATAGATAGATGGCTATAAATAAAAATAGATATAGAGATATATAGAGATAGATAGATATAGAGATAGATAGATAGATATAGAGATAGATATAGAGACAGATAGATATAGAAAGATAGATATAGAGATAGATATAGAGATAATAGCTAGATATAGAGATATGTATAGAGATAGATAGATATAGAGTTAGAAAGATAGATATAGAGAGATATAGAGATAGATAGAGATAGCTAGATAGATGGATAGATATAGATAATAGAGATAATAGATAGATATAATAGATAGATATAGAGATAGATATAGAGATAGATGGATAGATCAATAGATAGATAAAGAGAGAGAGATAGAGATTGATAGATAATGAGATATAGAGATAGATATAGAGATATAGTGTTAGATAGAAATATAGATATAGAGATAGATAGATATAGAGATAGATATGGATATAGAGATAGATATGGATATAGAGATAAGAGATATAGAGATAGATAGATATAGAGATAGATAGATATAGAGATAATATATAGATAGATATAGAGATAATATATAGATAGCTATAGAGAGAGAGATATAGAGATAGATATAGAGAGAAACAGATATATATATATATAGAGATAGATATAGAGATAGATAGGTAGATAGATATAGAGATAATAGATAGAGATAGATAGATATAGATATAAAGATAGATAGAGATAGAGAGAGAAAGATATAGAGAGAGATAGATACAGAGATCGATAGATAGAGAGATAGATATAGATATAGATAATAGATAGAGATAGATAGATAAAGATAGATAATAAATATAGAGATAACAGATAGATATAGAGATAGAGTAAGATAGAAAGATATAGAGATAGGTAGATATAGATAATAGAGATAGCTAGATAGACATAATAGATAGATATAGATAGATATAGATAGAAAGATAGATATAAAGATAGATGTAGAGATAGAAAGATAGATATAGAGATAGAGCGATAGATAGAGATAGATATAGATAATAGATAGAGATAGATAGATAGATAGACAGATAGAGAAAGATAGATAGATATAGAGATAGAAATATAGATAGATATACAGAGAGATAGATATAGAGATAGAGATAAATAGATAGATAGATAGATATAGAGAGAGATATAGAGAGAAATAGATATAGATATAGAGATAATAGATATATATAGAGATAGATAGATATAGAGAGATAGATACAGAGAAAAGATATAGAGATAAATAGATAAAGATAGATAGATATATAGAGATAGAAAGATAGATATAGAGATATAGAGATAGATAGAGATATATATATAGATAGCTATAGAGATAGATATAGAGAGAAATTGAGATAGATATAGAGATAGATATATAGATATAGATATAAAGATAGATATAGATATAGAGATAGAGCGATAGATAGCGAGAGATATACACTCACTGGCCACTTTATTAGGTACACCATGCTAGTAAGGGGTTGGACCCCCTTTTGCCTTCAGAACTGCCTCAATTCTTCGTGGCAGAGATTCAACAAGGTGCTGGAAGCATTCCTCAGAGATTTTGGACCATATTGACATGATGGCATCACACAGTTGGCGCAGATTTGTCGGCTGCACATCCCTGATGCGAATCTCCCGTTCCACCACATCCCAAAGATGCTCTATTGGATTGAGATCTGGTGACTGAGGAGGCCATTTGAGTACAGTAAACTCATTGTCATGTTCAAGAAACCAATCTGAGATGATTCGAGCTTTATGACATGGCGCATTATCCTGCTGAAAGTAGCCATCAGATGTTGGGTACATTGTGGTCATAAAGGGATGGACATGGTCAGCAACAATACTCAGGTAGGCTGTGGCGTTGCAACGATGCTCAATTGGTACCAAGGGGCCCAAAGAGTGCCCAGAAAAAATTCCCCACACCATGACACCACCACCACCAGCCTGAACCGTTGATACAAGGCAGGATGGATCCATGCTTTCATGTTGTTTACGCCAAATTCTGACCCTACCATCCGAATGTCGCAGCAGAAATCGAGACTCATCAGACCAGGCAACGTTTTTCCAATCTTCTACTGTCCAATTTCGATGAGCTTGTGCAAATTGTAGCCTCAGTTTCCTGTTCTTAGCTGAGAGGAGTGGTACCCAGTGTGGTCTTCTGCTGCTGTAGCCCATCTGCCTCAAAGTTCGACGCACTGTGCGTTCAGAGATGCTCTTCTGCCTACCTTGGTTGTAACGGGTGGCAATTTGAGTCACTGTTGCCTTTCTATCAGCTCGAACCAGTCTGCCCATTCTCCTCTGACCTCTGGCATCAACATGGCATTTCCGGCCACAGAACTGCCGCTCACTGGATTTTTTTTCTTTTTCGGACCATTCTCTGTAAACCCTAGAGATGGTTGTGCGTGAAAATCCCAGTAGATCAGCAGTTTCTGAAATTCTCAGACCAGCCCTTCTGGCACCAACAATCATGCCACGTTCAAAGGCACTCAAATCACCTTTCTTCCCCATACTGATGCTCGGTTTGAACTGCAGGAGATTGTCTTGACCATGTCTACATGCCTAAATGCACTGAGTTGCCGCCATGTGATTGGCTGATTAGAAATTAAGTCTTAACACACAGTTGGACAGGTGTACCTAATAAAGTGGCCAGTGAGTGTAGATATAGAGATAGATAGATACAGAGAAAAGATATAGAGATAGATAACGGATAGATAAATAGATAGATAGGTATAGAGATAGATAGATATAGATATTAGATAGAGATATATATAGATAAAGATAGATAGATATAGATGGTAGCTAGATAGATAATAAATATAGAGATAATAGATATAGAGATAGATAGAGTAAGATAGATAGATATAGAGATAGATAGATAGACATAATAGATAGATATAGAGATATATATAGATAGATATAGAGATAGATGTAGAGATAGAAAGATAGATATAAAGATAGATAGATATAGATAATAGATAGAGATAGATATAGAGATAGATAGATATAGATAATAGATAGAGATAGAAAGATAGATAGATAGATATAAGAGAGATATATAGAGATATATTGAGAAATAGAGATAGATAGATAGATAGAGACAGATAGAGAGAGCGAGAGATATAAAAAAAAAAAAAACACAATACTCACCTCTCCTCGCTCCCACGCTGATCCCGGCTTCAGTGTCAGGAGCTGCCCCCTCTGCCAGACACACAGCGGGTGCGCGATGTAGTGACGTCATCGCGCACTGGCTGTGAGTCAGGAGCAGAGAGGACTGAGGGCGGCGCCGGCCCTGATGCAGAGCGGCTTACTGGGCTGGGGGCGGGGCCTCTGGGGGTGGAGACTGTGAAATGATATTCACTGCTTCGCAGTGAATATTCATTTCTCTTTAGCAGCGGGGACAGGGGCTCCTGCCTCCTGACACCCGCTGCTACTCCGCTGGCTGGGGGCCCCTGGAGCAGCGGGGGCCCTAGGCAACTGCTGGCCCTGTATGCCAGCAGGTGCCAGGGCCCACCAGATGCCAGGGCCCACCGGAGAATCCTCCGGTTCCCCGGTGGGCCAGTCCGACGCTGCATGCGAGCCATTCAGGGAGGGGCAGGTCATCTAGTGAATTAACTTTCTGTATTCCTTCATCAGTCTAGCTTGTTCTTATGTCGTGAGTGACTCTTATCAGGCCGGACGGATCTATATAGTGACAGCAGGTGGGTCCCACTACCTGACAGAATCCCCCTTGAGATGCTGTGAGATAGTCGAGCACCATAGAGTGTTGGTTAGTTATGACAATGAGCTGTCTCATATAAGCAGATTCTACATTAATGGCATCAAATAAATACTCTGTCACATTATCAAAGCTATCACCCAATTCTTCTATCATCTGAGCATTTCTTATGGTTCCGAACATAACTCCCAAAGGACCCGTGAGGAACATCCCAGTTTTAAGATACCATGGAGAGTGCATTAAATGTTTGGGTGGCTGTGGAGAGGGTGCACTACGTTTTGCTATCATGTGGCTAGGGAAATTTTTATAAGGAAAGTCATTCTCATTCCATACCCAGGTGGCTGGCTCTAACCTAGCCAGTGTACATGCACCTTCAGCTCCTTTAGGAATCCACCTATATGCATTACTTCCACAGAATGTATAAACTCCCTTTGGTAATTCAAACTGATATTCATTAAGGAAAGCTATTGCTATTGAAACCAACCGGGTAGTGGCAGTGTAAAGACACCAAGAGTCGTCTAAATCTGTAGTGACTGCCCTATAATATTGTAATGACTGGCATTCTGGGTCAGTATTTATACTTATAGACATCTCAGCAGCTTCATCTCCATACTGACCTTCTCTAGTTTCTTCACCTACATGAACTGCCTCTCTTTCGGTGCATTATGCTGTATTACCATCAATGAAAAAGCAATTCCTGGACTAATTAGAATCATGTAGAGTTCGTTTTAAACACATCTGGTCACTGCAGATTTGCTTACCTCCTAGAGAAAAAGGGGTCTAATGCGAAACTAAGCTTTAGCTCTTGATCTGGCACTTTAATTATGGTACTGGACAAATTTATTAACCCACTGTTTTGACACATCACTATCCCATGGTTCAAAGACATCATTATATTTTTTTACATTGAATAGATACAATCACAGTGAGAAGCAAGAGTGGATAGTACTTCCCAAATTCCATTCTTTTTAGTTCCTGTGGAACTTCTTGCAGTGAGATGCGTGAATCCAGGTTGACTTTCTTTCCAGCTTAACAGCTGTAGGTGTGGTCAGCTGGACTTGGTAGGGTCCTTCAAAGCGAGGATCCAGACTTTTCCTCAGGTGCTTTCGCGTCACCACCCAGTCTCCAGGCTTAAGGTCATGCGAGCCTGATAAGGAGGATGGATCTGGAAGGGAACTGAAAACACGCGTATGAATTTGCTGCAACACCTGTTGCAATACACCCACATAGGCCGTCATATTTGAATGAGAGGCATGCATCTGCTGAGGAAAGTACAATCCTGTCTTGGGAGGGCTCCCAAACAATACCTCATATGGACTTAAACTTGTCTTTCGGTTGGGAGTTACCCTAACAGTGTACAATGCAATGGGAAGACACTCAGTCCATGGTTTACCTGTTTCTGCCATTGCTTTCTGAATTTTCAATTTCAGTGTACCATTTAACCTTTCCACCCTGCCACTGCTCTGAGGATGATAGGGAGTGTGAAATGATTGTTCCATCCCTAAAGCTCAGGTGATTCCTTGGCACACCTGTGAAGTGAAATGACTACATCGGTCACTTTCAATTACCTCTGGCACTCCAAACCTGCAAACCACTTCTGAAAGTAGCTTTTTAACCACGGTGCGTGCATTTGCATGAGCACAGGGCCATGCCTCTGGCCAATTGGAGAAAAGATCTACACATACCAGTGCACATTCATAGTTGCCTACTCTTGGAAGCTGAATGAAATCAATCTGCAGTCGCTGAAAAGGGTACAATGGCCTGGGGGTGCACTTTGGTGGCACCTTCACCGTTTTTCCCACATTGTGGCATGCGCAGATTACACATCCCTGTACAAATTTTGCAGCAACATAATGGAACCCTGGAGCAACCCAACTTGCTTTTACCTGGCTTACCATTCCATCCTTGGATTGGTGTGTTAGTCCGTGGGAGAGGGAACACACCATAGGGAACAATGCCCTGGGCAAGCAAAACCTACCGTCCGCTATCCACAATCCATCTTCTTCCTTCGCACCTGCATGCCTTTGCCATTCTTCCTTTTCTGGTGCAGAGGCCTGTTCTTGCAGGCTCTGGAGTAATTGAAAATCCACCTCCCCCGACACCTGTACAGTGTATGTTCCTGCGGGAAGAGGGAACAAAGCAGCAGCCTTGGCTGCAATATCAGCTCGGTTATTACCATCGGCTTCCTTAGTGCGCTCTTTAGTGTGAGCTTGCACTTTCACTATAGCAACTTTTTTTAGGCAGCTCCAATGCTTTGAGAAGCTGAGCCACCAAATCTGCATTTTTAATGGGCTTACCAGAGGAACCAACAAACTTTCTGCTCTTCCATGTGGGACCATAATCATAGTAGATGCCAAATGCATAGCGGCTATCTGTAAAGATATTTGCTGTCAAATGTTCAGCGATTACACATGCCTCAGCGAGTGCTTTCAATTCAGCTTCTCGAGTAGACATCCTAGAAAGCAAAGCTTTACTTTGTACCACCTTATGTTGATCAACTATTGAATAAATAACCTGTAAAAGGTACTTCATTTTGGTAAACCAGTGACACATCTACATAAAACTCTGGATCTACAGTTGGAATTGGTGTCTCTTGCATATTGGCAAGTAGCCATGTTAAAAATACAGTATACCCTTAACATGTCCCCCCAATTCATGACAATACAAATGGAAGTGGAGGTCATAATTTGGGATTCCTAGAGCCAAGGCTGAGAGAATGGCCTCCTTAAAGTTCTTGAACCCCTCTTTTGCTTCCGGGGTCAGTTGGCATGGCTTCTCTATTGTAGCTGGTCAGCCCCAGGAATATACTCAGTGGCAGATGGAAGTGAGCTCCATTGCTTGGCTTATGGCTTTTTCTTCTGGTGTTATGTGTTTCAGCTGAAGTGAAATGCAATGACCTAAGAAAACAACTTTTTCCTTTGCTATTGGCAGTTACCTCTTGACACCTTACATTCTTCATGGTACAAAAATATTAACAAGGAAGCTGTTTCCATTAGACATACAGTACCTGTTTTCTCTCTGCTCAGGGGATATCCATCTAATATGCACCGGTACAGTTCCTGGCTTCAATCTGATGAATACTGATACTACCCTAAACCAACATCTGTCTTATCCTTTACCCATACTGCAGGTGGTACCTAATCAGACATTTGCCAAATGTCCTCATCTTGGTCAGTTGCAGTTTTTCTCGCCATCTAGCTAAATTAGCAACATCATGGTGAGAGGGTTGCTTCAGACAACGTGCCTGTAACAGCAATGCCTTTCTTCCAAACTTAATAAAAAAACTGCATTCATAGCACTCAGGATAGATTATAGGACATTTATCTGAGACTAGCAATTAGGCACACAAGTCTGTGGTACGTGCTATTCACACATTCATGGGTTCTGTTTCATACAAGGGATGAACTATTTCACCTGCTCCTAATCCCTCTACCATCTTCCCTGTCATGAATTGTTGTGGCATATCCTTTTCTTATATAATAGAACGGCTCACCCCCGTATCAATCAGGCATTTAAATTGTTTACCATGAGGAAATTCTAAGTATGTGATTAGTGACTGGACCATCCTGTGGGGGAACCGCTATTTTTGTTTCCACTTCACTGGGTCTGTTATCCCATCTTTCCTTTTCTTCTCTCCCCCTGTGATGTATACCTGCCACCTGCACCACAGTTTTCACAGCATTATTAAATGCATCCGGAGGTATATTCACCATAACAGGAGTTGCCTTCTGCTGCTTCTTTACTTTCCTATTATTAATCTGGTCCTCTATCCCCTAGAGGGGATTGTATATACATTCTGGCCGTATTCTCATTACTTCTGTTCTCAGATCTTCCTTCAATCCTATCAGTAACATATTTTTACAAATCTAGCTTCTCTGGGGTTTTTCAAATAATAGTTATGAGGTGTAAGGGTTGTCTGAAAATGTAATGTAAAATGTTTCCTCATTTCTCCCCTCCGTAGGAATTGCTTGGGGCTGTTCCTTACTAGAGTGGAGAAACTGTCTGTGAACCCCTATGGCAACCCAAGGGTAATAAGTATAGAGGAGACGCATCATATACAAGTCAGCTAGGTTGCATCTGCGGAGACATGAGGATTAGTCCTTCCCCCGTGTTTGGCACCTATGGGACCCCTGGCTGATGGTATATCACCAGAGTCTACCAGAGATGGAGTGGAGATGACCCTAGTCATATTTTAGAATCCATACAGCATGCTCCTTACCTAAACACTTATCGTATCTCTCAGCATCCAAACATCCATTCCTTGGTATTCCTGCCTTTTCAAGAATTGTCAGCGGTATTGTTAACTGCTTTATAATCCTGCCCATGACGCACCAGGTCCTTTATAGCCATAGTCTATCCTGACCTGGTGTGCCTAGCATCCATAACAGCTATCAAGGGTAGGGACCCCTGTCTTTAGCCCTGTTATGTAATAGTGGGATCCCACTGGTCTAACTACAATAGCCAGCAATCCCACTATCAAAGCAATAACCTGAACCGCAGCTCTGTTCTATCCGATGCTGATACACCCTCTCCCAAACAATTAGACAGATTACTGTCAACAACACAGTTCCAAACACAAGTGTATAGCAAAGCCACTGAAGAAGACTCAGGTCTTCAAAAATTCATTTCTAACAACAAGCAAAAAGGCAGCAACACTTACCTGCCCAGGTCTAGAACAAATGCACTGCAGGGTGCAGCCAGCCCATAAAGCAAGATGTTAGCAACACAGGTGCAAAATACCAGATTAACAGCCACTCTCCACATACCCATTCCTGGAGGGGGTGACAGCCCAGTATACAATTGCACAATAAAGGTCCGCATAGGGTACCGTTCACACAAGGGAACTGCATGGTGTCTGGTTCACAGCCTATTAGTAACGCCCCTACTATTCGATTAGGCGGGCTGGCCAGCACCTTCTCAATGCATCCCAGTGTGAACACCCCTCATACGAGACCAAACGTGTTTGGGCTCGGCTGCACCCCGAAAAATGTAGTGCAAAAAGTTTAACAATTAGTGAGGTATTAGCTGATATTTTGGCCAAAATACGTGAGCCCGTAAACTATGCCAAAGTTCCCCACGCTTACGGGTCCCTACACTAAACTGAATAGCAAAGCCACTGAAGAAGACTCAGGTCTTCAAAAATTCATTTATAACAACAAGCAAAAAGGCAGCAACACTTACCTGCCCAGGTCTAGAACAAATGCACTGCAGGGTGCAGCCAGCCCATAAAGCAAGATATTAGCAACACAGGTGCAAAATACCAGATTAACAGCCACTCTCCACATACCCATTCCTGGAGGGGGTGACTGCCCAGTATACAATTGCACAATAAAGGTCCGCATAGGGTACCGTTCACACAAGGGAACTGCATGGTGTCTGGTTCACAGCCTATTAGTAACGCCCCTACTATTCGATTAGGCGGGCTGGCCAGCACCCTCTCAATGCATCCCAGTGTGAACACCCCTCATACGAGACCAAACGTGCATTTGTTTTAGACCTGGGCAGGTAAGTGTTGCTAGCTTTTTGCTTGTTGTTCCAAACACAAGTGCTATATACTCCTCATACCTGGATCTGAGCCCTTACTAGACTCTGAATATGCAAGGTCTATTCCTGAATCCACTCTGGGTTCAATAAGATAATATTCGTGTGTGATATTATCTTGCCACCTTGGCATATACCATCTAGAGTCCGTCTACCCAGCTTTTAAACAATGCATATGACCAGAATATACTCTGCGCCTATACTGGTGAACTGAACACAGACACTTATTACACAGCATATGGTACACATATGGTAAGCATTTGTCTGACATTTCAATCACATCCATATCCACAGTACTTCTGTACTCTCTCGCTCCCCACATCTTATAAAAAAAGCTCTAATGCCAATGGACAAAAACATAAATCACATCTATTTGTAGAAACTCTTGCTTGGTTCACTATATCCTCTAATTAGCGTCCTATCTGAGTACCGGGTTGCATACAAAAAACATTTACATTTATATTCACATAGATTGTCATCACGTGATTTTCCCTCTTCACTACAAACTCCCACCCGGGACCTTCCTATAAGTTTTTTTTTCCAAGTAGCAACTAACCGGAGAGTTTTATCTTATTCACTGCTTCGAGTAATGAAAAGGCTATTTATACACTGAGCACACATCATTTAGTCTCCATACATCAACAGCGCAGCTTAGTGCCCCACAACACAGATTCAGCAATATATCAGGACTGCATTATAATCAGATCAGTTCAGCACAGCATTATCAGTACTACTTATAAAGTAACATCTGACAAGGCATCAACAAACAAAAGAAGAATAAAAGTTAGAACAAACATAAACCAAGTATAGCAGAGCAGGATCAAGACAATCTGATTGCAATATTTTCAATATTAACAAACACTGACATAATTACAAACAGAAAGACAGGAACCTTTGTTATAGATACAGACAAAACAAATGGAAAATCATCGCACTTCATCCTGAAACAACAGCACTTGTTAACAGCACTTAAACAAACAGACAAGCAAGAAATAACAAATAATATACCTTTTTTTACCCGACGGTTTTTCCCGTTAGAAATCCCCACAGACTGACTCCAGAAAGCCTCTTTTCCCAGAGAGAAAACAGTGTGAGTAACAAATCTACTCACTTACCCGGGATCTGGTTTTCTGTTCAGGATAGAGGCGGTCAATTGTTCAGTCTGAGATGAAAGTCGAAGGGGAATATTATATCTCACTGGGGCCTCCAAGTTGTCGGAGAAGGGATTTCTATGTCTCCTCGGGTGTAGCTCAGGAGGAGCTTTTGACTAGGTACCTAGGATTGGGAGAAATAAAACGAGAGACACAGGTTGCTTGTCTGTCAAGTTAATCTCCTCCTTTATTAAGGTGGGGGCATCTTTTACAGCAAACCAGAAAAGGAAATAAACAAATATGGACAATTCCGTAACATTGTGTAACAATTGAAAAAATGGAAGAGTGCTTACACAATAATTGGCAAGAATGATAGTTATATAACGATATGTCAACTATATCATGAGTTATGAGATATTATTTAATTGGAGGTGACGAGAATATATGTGGGGGGGTTTGGCATTTCCCTTATGTCAATTTAACAATTCGTGGAACCATATCCTGTTAGTACATTTTGGCCAGAAAGATATTTGGCCTTGACATATTTAGACATTATTGGAGAGAAAGAGGGGAATTTGGAACTGACCACTGGCAGAATTATCCAACCACGTAGACAGATGATAACAATTAAAATAGTGTCATGGGTTACTAGCTGTTTTTCAGTTATTTTTTCTAGACTTTAGAGAACTAAGATTAACTATTTCTTTGACACAGGTCAACAAGGCCTATGATGAAAGGAATACCATTTCTACTGTAAAGCACGGAGGTGGATTGTTGATGTTTTGGGGATGTGTGAGCTACAAAGGCACAGGATAGATCAAAGTTAAAGGAAAGATAAATGCAGCATGTTATCAGCAAATACTGGATGTAAATTTGCAGTCATCAGCCCAGAAGCTGCGCATGGGACATACTTGGACAACATGACAATGATCCAAAACATAAGGCCAAGTTGACCTGTCATTGGCTATAGCAGAACAATGTGAAGGTTCTGGAGTGGCCATCTCAGTCTTCTGACCCCAATATCAATGAGCCACTCTGGGGAGATCTCAAGTGCGCAGTTCATGCTAGACAGCCTAGGAATTTAGAGAAACTGGAGGATTTTTGCCAAGAAGAGTGGGCAGCTTTACCATCTGAGAAAATAAAGAACCCCATCCACAACTACTACAAAAGACTTCAAGCTGTCATTGATGTTAGAGGGGGCAATACACGGTATTAAGAAATAGGGTATGTGAACTTTTGATCAGAGTCATTTGGATATTTTGGGTTGTCATTATGATTTAAAATGAGAAAACTCAGTAGTTTGACTATAAATGGCTTCACCCAACCACTAACCATGGGTGGAGAAAAAGTTTTGGTGTAATCATTCATATTCTCTGAAAAAAGGCCAAAAAAAGCAAAAACTGTATAATATCTGATGTTCTGAGATATCACAGTATGTATACAGCAACATATTATCCTGTATACTGTATGTAATATATTATGTGCACAGACATCTCCCATTATATAAAGGGTAATATGCCGATGGTGTAATATCTGAGTTCTACAATCCTAGTGTAATATACATATAATCACATATCCTGTATTTGACATCTGTATCATAGTATACAGTGGGTACAGAAAATATTCCGACCCCTTTAAATTTTTCCCTCTTTGTTTCATTGCAGCCATTTGGTAAATTCAAAAAAGTTCATATTTTTTCTCACTAATGTATACTCTGCACCCCATCTTGACTGGGAAAAAAAGCAGAAATGTAGAAATTTTTGCAAATTTATTAAAACAAGAAAAACTGAAATATCACATGGGCATAAGTACTCAGACACTTTGCTCAGTAATGAATAGAAGCACCCTTTTGAGCTAGTACAGACATGAGTCTTGGGAATGATGCAACAAGTTTTTCACACCTGGATTTTGAGATCCTCTGCTGTTCTTCCTTGCAGATCCTCTCCAGTTCCGTCAGGTTGGATGGTAAACGTTGCTGGACAGCCATTTTCAAGTATCTACCCACTGAAGTTTCCTATTTTATTATGTATAACACCGTCCCGTATTATGTACCATCCTCTCTAGTTATACATGGTGCCGTCCCTTATTATATAGCTTCCTCTGCTGTTATGTACAGCACTGTCTCTTACATAGTGTATTCTTGTTATTTTTCTTAATCACAGCGCACTCTTATTATATAGTCTCCTCTCTTGTTAGATATAAAATGACTGCTGATGGAGGAGCCGGTGACCAGACGACCAGTCCATCAGCTCCTATATTAGAAAAGTAGCTTTCCCATGCTGCATGAGCCATCCAATCCATCCTGTCCAATACAATCCCAACAGTGAAACATGGTGGTGGCAGCATCATACTATGTGGGTGTTTTTCAGCTGCAGGGACAGGATGACTGATTTCAATTGAAGAAAATATGAATGCGGCCAAGTACAGAGATATCCTGGATGAAAACCTCTTCCAGAGTGCTCTGGACCTCAGACTTGGCCGAAGGTTCACCTTCCAACAAGACAATGACCCTAAGCACACAACTAAAATACCAAAGAAGTGGCTTCAGAACAACTCTGTGACCATTCTTGACTGGCCCAGCCAGAGCCCTGACCTAAACCCAATTGAGCATCTCTGGAGAGACCTGAAAATGGCTGTCCACCAACATTCACCATTAGAGTTGAGCGACTTTTGTTTTTTTATGGTCGAGTTTCGTTTCATGAAACCCGACTTTTCCAAAAGTCGGGTCGAGCAAGATCGGCCGATTATAGGGAAAAGTCAGGGTCGTCCCGAAACACGAAACCCAATGTAAGTCAATGGGGAATAAAAGTCGGCAGTGAGAGGAGGACAGGAAACACACCTACAGTGCTCATTTGAATGCCAAAAGCATCAATTCTTCTTACTTAAGCTGGTCAACCTTAATTAACTTCATAATACAAGTTACGCACTGAAAAATGGGGGTTATTTGGCTAAAGTTGTGGGGGGGTAGGGCTGGCTCCAGGTTTTCATGTGCCCTGGGCGAAAGAGCGCCCCTTTAACACATAATACCACAACTCATCATGCTCCGATACGGCAGAGAAATAGCGGTATAGTACAATGAAAAATACTTCACTTTTTACATCTCATGACGAGGCCCATCTATTTCTCCATACAGAATCATTGGTCCCATATAATGTTTGAAACAGTATATGATGAGCTCCACATAATGCTACAGTATATGTTGGTCCCCATGGATGAAGCTCCACTGTCTTATGGGCCCAAATAATGCTCCAAACATAATGGGCCCCATTTCTAATGCTCTAGTGTATAATGGGCCCTGTAAATGCTGCTCCAGTGTCTGATGTCCACCTTTGGAATGTTCCAGTGTATGGTGGGCCCCATCTATCATTCTCCAGAGTATAGTGCTCCCCAAAAATTGCTGTCCCAACATTGAAAACAATCAAATAAGTCTCCTCGCTAGGGAATCCCTGTACTAGTCTGGACTCCTCGTCGTCCCCATCTTCCATCTCACTGCACAGTATTTCAACCTTGCAAGTGCTGTGATCCTGAGCAAGCAGGGGGGGCCCACTCGTTGGCGACGGCACTGGCACAGGGCCCCTGATAGTACGGTGGTGTGTCTGATGGCGGGTGGGCCGAACCTGCACTTTCATCTGCAGCTTCCTCTTTGTCACCGTGTAAGATGGAACTGTATATGGGAAGGGTAACCTGAGTTTCATCAGGGTCAGATTCAGGCCGGGTAGCGTGCGAGGAGAATGTAGTGGTCTGGGTCAATGTACCAGCAGATTCATCGAGCAGTGGCTGGGCATCAGTGCACTTGTGTCGCCCCCAGGAGTACGGTCGCCACAGTGGCATTACCTTCCTCCTAGGGAGTGTGATGTCATGCTTGGGAGCAACGAAGGATCTCTCTAGCAGGTTAACTGATTGGGCGGCGTTATTCCCACGAGTCATGACCCTCCAAACAGCGTTCATGAAGGCAAAGTGTTTGTTTTACGTGGGCAGTATGGTTGCAAAGCTGAACCTTAAAGGAATGTCCAGAAGGGCACCACCAGGAGTGGAGCCTACGGCGTAATTTGACTCAACACGGGCAACCTCAACCATGCCAGCTACAGAACAGATGCACACATTGCAAGCTTAATTCCGTTAACGAACTAGACTCTGTCATGCCCCGCGGTCCGAGTCTGGCTTACTAGAGGGACACGTGAGGCTCTGGCTCATGAGATTGGCCAATAACTGGTGTGTCATGCCCTTACATGTCCGTGGCTGCATGTGCGCTACACTGAAAAGGCCAGCGTTTGTCGCTTACAGGTGCAGATAACCTGCTGAACAACGTTAGTGATGGGGATCATTGATTACAATTATTACTCGCGAACGATGATTTCCCAGTAAGTGCAGGTCAACCGCAGTTCCGGAATTAGGCCTAACCGTCATTCCTGAAAAAAATGAAAAACTTACGTGTGCAAACCACAGGTGCTGTAGCTTGCTTAACAGCTCGCCAGCCGTTCTCACGCCCAGTATGGGTTACACGTGATTGCACAAAGGTGAAAAAGGGTACCGTATCCCCGGATAACATGTATGGATAGCGTACACATTCAAAATACATGTCTATACATCAGGAGGCAGGCTCAGACGGTGTTAGGCCCAGTATGGCTTGCAAGTGATTGCACAAAGGTGAGAAAGGGTACCGTATCCCCGGATAACATGTATGGATAGCGTACACATTCAAAAGATATGTCTATACATCAGGAGGCAGGCTCAGACGGTGTAAGGCCCAGTATGGCTTGCACGTGATTGCACAAAGGTGAGAAAGGGTACCGTATCCCCGGATGACATGTATGGATAGCGTACACATTCAAAAGATATGTCTATACATCAGGAGGCAGGCTCAGACGGTGTCAGGCACAGTATGGCTTGCAAGTGATTGCACAAAGGTGAGAAAGGGTACCGTATCCCCGGATAACATGTATGGATAGCGTACACATTCAAAAGATATGTCTATACATCAGGAGGCAGGCTCAGACGGTGTTAGGCCCAGTATGGCTTGCACGTGATTGCACAAAGGTGAGAAAGGGTACCGTATCCCCGGATGACATGTATGGATAGCGTACACATTCAAAAGATATGTCTATACATCAGGAGGCAGGCTCAGACGGTGTCAGGCACAGTATGGCTTGCAAGTGATTGCACAAAGGTGAGAAAGGGTACCGTATCCCCGGATAACATGCATGGATAGCGTACACATTCAAAATATATGTCTATACATCAGGAGGCAGGCTCAGACAGTGTTAGGCCCAGTATGGATTGCACGTGATTGCACAAAGGTGAGAAAGGGTACCGTATCCCCGGATAACATGTATGGATAGCGTACACATTCAAAATATATGTCTATACATCAGGAGGCAGGCTCAGACGGTGTTAGGCCCAGTATGGATTGCACGTGATTGCACAAAGGTGAGAAAGGGTACCGTATCCCCGGATAACATGTATGGATAGCGTACACATTCAAAATATATGTCAATACACCAGGAGGCAGGCTCAGACGGTGTCAGGCACAGTATGGATTTGACGGCCCAGACTACACAGCGGAGGAGCAGGGAGAGGTAAAGATTGCAAATGCTGGGGCCCTGCCCAAGCAAGGGGGGCTCACTCGTGGGCGTCGGTACTGGCACTGGGCCCCTCATAATAAGGCGGTGTGTCTGACGGCGGGTGTGCACCACCACCGTCAGAGACACTTGATTGCACTATGAGGGACCCTGTGCCAGTGCCCGCGCCCAAGAGTCGGCCTACCCACCTGTCCAGGGCAACGGCACTCGCACGGTGTCGTGCGCTAGGTCACCACCCCGGCCATGGTGGGGGGGAGGCAGCACAGTTAGGGAGTTTTAGAAAGTGGCATATGCTGATGTTGGATATTCAGCTGATGCAAAAGGCGAAATAGGTCAAGTCCCAGGAAGAGGTGGACCAAAGCAAGCCATTTTTCTGTCACCCTATGTGTCATCAGGGGAAGGTGGGACAAAATCCTTGGAAACCCATGCATGGTTCATTTTAATGAAGGTTAGATCATCCACATTTTGGGTTGACAGACGGGTCCTTTTTTCTGTCAGGATTGATCCAGCTGCACTGAAGACTCTTTCCGATAGCACACTTGCAGCTGGGCAAGCGAGCTCCTGTAAGGCATATTGTGCCAATTCAGGCCAGGTGTCCAGTTTAGCAGCCCAATAGTCAAAGGGGAATGACCTGTGTGGGAGAACATCGATATGGGAGGAAAAGTAGTTTGTAACCATAGTTGACAACTGCTGTCTCCTGTCACTTTCCATCGATGCTGTATTACCAGTTGTGTGAGCGGTACTTGAAAAATCAGTCCACAACATTGTCATGAAACCCCTGTCTCCAACGCCACTTCTGCTGTGTGCACCATGAACACCTCTGCCCCCGGCCCGTACGGCTCGTGTGAGAACCATCACCGCTGCTGTGTGCTGGGAATGCCTCAAGCAACCGATTTACCAGAGTTGCTTGTTTATTAGCCAATATTAGGTCAAGGTTCTCCTGTGGCATGATGTTTTGTAATTTGCCTTTATAGCGTGGATCCAGGATGCTGGCCAACCAGTAGTCGTCATCGTTCATCATTTTGGCAATGCGGGGGTCCCTTTTTAGGATCCGCAAGGCATAATCTGACATGTGGGCCAATGTTCCCGGTGTCAATGATGCACTGCGAGTGCTGGTTGGAGGAGCACTTTCTGGCAAATCCACATCCCTCCAGTCACGCACAAACCCTGTACCAGACCTTGCCACGCCAACATTTTCACTTGCCCCACGAGATGCATCCTCCTCCCCTAAGTGTTCATCCCCATCATCATCCTCCTCCTCCTCTTCTTCCTCCAACTCGTCCAGGAAAGGTCCCTGAGCAGACAATGGCTGAATGTCATCAAGGATTCCCTCCACCTCTTCCTCCTCGTCAACATTGGCTGCAGACGCCTGCTCCTTAAGGTGCGTCAAAGTTTGCATGAGCAGACGCATAAGTGGGATGCTCATGCTTAGGATGGCGTCGTCTGCGCTTACCAGCCGTGTGCATTCCTCAAAACACTGAAGGACTTTACAGAGGTCTTTCAGCTTCGACCACTGCACACCTGTCAACTCCATGTCTGCTCTCAAAGTGCCTGGCCGTGTATCCTCCCACAAATGCATTATGGCCTGCCTCTGCTCGCACAGCCGCTCAACCATGTGCAGGGTGGAGTTCCACCTTGTTGCAATGTCGATAATGAGGCGGTGGTTGGGAAGGTGGAGCAATCGCTGCAGCTTCTGCATACGAACGGAGTGTACAGGCGACCGGCGGATGTGCGCGCACAGTCTTCGCACCTTCTGGAGCAGGGCTGTTAACTCCGGATAATTTTTGAGGAAGCACTGCACCACCAGGTTCATGGTGTGAGCCAAGCAAGGTATGTGGCTGAGTTTTGAAAGGGCTATGGCTGCCACAAAATTACGGCCGTTATCACTAACTACCTTGCCTGCCTCAAGATGTACACTGCCCAGCCATGACTCAGTTTGTCGCTTCAAGTACTCGGCCAGCACCTTGGCGGTGTGTCTGTCGCCCAAACACATCATCTGCAACACAGCCTGCTGACGCATTCCACTAGCTGCTCGATAGGGGGACACCTCGTGTGCAACAGTGGCAGCTGCAGATGGAGTGCTCGTACGACTGCGCTCTGTGGACGAGCTTTCGCTTCTGGAGGAGGAGGAGGGTGGAACGCCTACAGCCAACTGTTTCCTATACCGTGGGCTAGGCAGCACTGTCCCACCACCGCTGTCCCCTGTGGACCCTGCATCCACCACATTAACCCAGTGCGCAGTGATGGACACGTAACGACCCTGGCCATGCCGACTGGACCATGCATCAGTTGTGAGGTGCACCTTTCCACTCACTGACTGCTTGAGTGCATGGACAATGCGGTCTTTCACATGATGGTGGAGGGCTGGGATGGCTTTGCGAGAGAAGAAGTGGCGACTGGGTAGGTCATAGCGTGGTACTGCATAGGCCATGAGTTCGTGGAAAGCTGCGCTTTCCACCAACCGATAGGGCATCATCTCAAACGAGATTAGTTTGGCAATGTGGGCGTTCAAACCCAGTGTACGCGGATGAGAGACTGAGTACTTTCTTGACCTACTCATAGTGTCTGGGAGGGTGAGCTGGACTTGAGAGCTGCATATGGTGGAAGTAGCAGTGGACAGGGCGGACTGAGAGAGGGTTGATGATGGTGATGGAGTTGGTGTTCTTTCTGATGGCCTAGATTCAGTATTTCGTTGATATAACAGTGGGATTCCCTGACTGCTGTGGCCTTGCAATGACACCTCAACATTTGCTGCTGTGCTAACCGGTGGGCTTACAGTGGGGGAAACAATGTAGCATTGCTGACTACCTTCTTTGTGATCAGTTGCACATGTGGCACTTGAGGTTTGGTGTTGTGTCCACGCTTGCAAGTGCATGCTGGCTAAATGTCTAAGCATGCAACTGGTATTCAAATTTTTCAGATTTTTCCCTCGGCTAAAGGTCTTTGCGCACTTCTTACAGATAACCTTGGCCTGATCATGAGGATTTTGTTCAAAAAAGTGCCACACTGCACTCTTCCTACTTTGGCAGACATTTTGCGGCCTAGCACGCTGTGATCTTTTGACCCTCTGGACAAGCTGTCCAGCAACTCTTTTGATTTTTGGAACCTGTCTTTGGAGTGCTCCGGGCCTGCCAGATAACAGCTGTTGCGATGTTGATGTCTGCTATGGATGCTCCTCATCTGAGCTATTGGAAGCAGCACCCTCTTCCCCCAATGGATGCCAATCTGGGTCAACAACTGGGTCATCCATCACCTCCTCTTCAATGTCATGTGCACCTTCCTCTGTGTCACCGTGTATGGTGGTATAGTGTGCGGGAAGGGGCACCTGAGTCTCATCAGGGTCAGAATCTGGCTCTGTACACTGCGAGGACAATGTAGTGCTCTGAGTGAATGTACCAGCAGAATCATCTATCAGCGGCTGTGCATCAGTGCACTCCATGTCAGATTCATCTTGGCCTGGGTAATTCACCATTTCACTTGATAATCCAGGCATGGTATGTGAAAACAGCTCCATGGAGTAATCAGTAGTATGGCCTGCGTCATCCTTCAATCTTGGTTGTGGTGAAGGACACAAGGAAAGGTGTGGTTCATGAACATGAGCCTCCAATGACGACTCAGTGCTTTTACTTTTTACAACTTCAGAAGAGGAGGCGATAGAGCTGGAGGCTGAGTCAGCAATGTAAGACAAAACTTTTTCCTGATGCTCTGGCGTTAAAAGCGGTTTGCCAACTCCTAGAAAACTAAGCCTTCGAAGCCTTATGGAGCCAGACGATGACGCAGGCTCAACACCTCCTGCATTCGGTCCTATTTTGCTTTTGCCACTACCATCAGATCCACCACCAACACCATCATTACCAGCTGCCAACCCCCGCCCAATTCCACGGCCTCTTCCACCAGCCTTCCTCATTTTTGGTAGAAATGTAGACAAAATCCAGCAAACTATATAGTAATGTAAAACAAGGTACAAGGTGTCTATAGGACAGGGGAGATTTAGATTTTCTACACACATTAGTGGACACTGGACACTTTTGGATTGTGTGAGGCCCACTGAATATCAGAGCGCTATGTCACAGGCTCGATGGCACAGGTGTGAAAAAAGTGACTACAGGATAAGGGAGATTTTGAATTTCTGCAGACACTTGTGGACACTGGACACTTGGATTGTGTGAGGCCCACTGAATATCACAGTGCTATGTCACAGGCTCGATGGCACAGGTGTGAAAAAAGTGACTACAGGATAAGGGAGATTTTGAATTTCTGTGAGATTTTGAATTTCTGCAGACACTTGTGGACACTGGACACTTGGATTGTGTGAGGCCCACTGAATATCACAGTGCTATGTCACAGGCTCGATGGCACAGGTGTGAAAAAAGTGACTACAGGATAAGGGAGATTTAGAATTTCTGCAGACACTTGTGGACACTGGACACTTGGATTGTGTGAGGCCCACTGAATATCACAGCGCTATGTCACAGGCTCGATGGCACAGGTGTGAAAAAAGTGACTACAGGATAAGGGAGGTTTTTAATTTCTGCAGACACTTGTGGACACTGGACACTTTTGGATTGTGTGAGGCCCAATGAATATCAGAGCGCTATGTCACAGGCTCGATGCAGCATGTGTGAAAAAAGTGACTACAGGATAAGGGACATTTTGAATTTCTGCAGACACTGGACACTTTTGGATTGTGTGAGGCCCAATGAATATCAGAGCGCTATGTCACAGGCTCGATGCAGCAGGTGTGAAAAAAGTGACTACAGGATAAGGGAGATTTTGAATTTCTGCAGACACTGGACACTTGGATTGTGTGAGGCCCAATGAATATCACAGCGCTATGTCACAGGCTCGATGCAGCAGGTGTGAAAAAAGTGACTACAGGATAAGGGAGATTTTGAATTTCTGCAGACACTTGTGGACACTGGACACTTGGATTGTGTGAGGCCCACTGAATATCACAGCGCTATGTCACAGGCTCGATGCAGCAGGTGTGAAAAAAGTGACTACAGGATAAGGGAGATTTTGAATTTCTGCAGACACTTGTGGACACTGGACACTTGGATTGTGTGAGGCCCACTGAATATCACAGCGCTATGTCACAGGCTCGATGCAGCAGGTGTGAAAAAAGTGACTACAGGATAAGGGAGATTTTGAATTTCTGCAGACACTTGTGGACACTGGACACTTGGATTGTGTGAGGCCCACTGAATATCACAGCGCTATGTCACAGGCTCGATGGCACAGGTGTGAAAAAAGTGAATTGTAGAATTGGGCAGAATAGGAATCTCCCTAGAGTGTAGGTCTGTAAGAACGGAACAAGTACTCCACAGTGACACACAGATAGCTTCACTGTGGCTATGATAACAGCCGTTACACGGTACTGTGTGAGGAGCGTACACCGCTGTATGGTGTGAATAAATGCACGCTCAGTACCTTAGCAGGACAAAAAAAAATTGGGATTGCTTTTAAAAAAGCAGTTTGCAGAGCAGTGGGGAAACAGCAATGCAGCTGTCAGGAAGCCTTAGAAGGCAGCCTAACAACCAACACCGCTGATCCACCACAATATAGCCTCCCCTTGCACTGCACACACAGTGACTGGTGTGTTGCACAGGCAAAATCGCTAGCAGCAGAAGCAGTTTTTTTGTCTTCTTCCCTGCCTAACGCTCTCCCTACAGAATCAGCAACCTCTCCCTATGCTAAGATCGGCAGAAGTAAGATGGCGGTCGGCGTGCACGCCCTTTTATAACCCCTGTGACGCCCACCAAAGCAAGCCAATCACTTGCATGCCCTTCTGAAAGATGGTGGCAACCCCTGCCTATGTCATCACGTTGCCCACAGTGTCCGTGGATCCTGATTGGCTGAAAAAGAGCGCTAAACAAACTTTTGAAACGCGACTTTGGCGCGTAAGTCGCTGACCTCGTGGCCGACCTCATCCTAGGGTCGGGTTTCGTTTCATGAAACCCGACTTTGCCAAAAGTCGGCGACTTTTGAAATTGTTCGACCCGTTTCGCTCAACTCTATTCACCATCCATCCTGACAGAACTGGAGAGGATCTGCAAGGAAGAATGGCAGAGGATCCCCAAATCCAGGTGTGAAAAACCTGTTGCATCATTCCCAAGAAGAATCATGGCTGTACTAGCTCAAAAGGGTGCTTCTTCTCATTACTGAGCAAAGGGTCTGAATAATTATGGCCATGTGATATTTTAGTTTTTCTTTTTAATAAATTTGCAAAAATTTCTACATTTCTGTTTTTTTACAGTCAAGATGAGGTGCAGAGTGTACATTAATGAGAAAAAAATGAACTTTTTTCATTTTACCAAATGGCTGCAATGAAACAAAGAGTGAAAAATTTACATGGGTCTGAATACTTTCCGTACCCACTGTATGTACAGTGGGGAAAAAAGTATTTTGTGCAAGTTCTCCCACTTAAAAAGATGAGAGAAGCCTGTAATTGTCATCATAGGTAGATCACAACTATGACAGTCAAAATGAGAAAACAAATGCAGAAAGTCACCTTGCCTGGTTTGGCAAGATTTATTTTGCAAATTATGGTGGAAAATAAGCATTTGGTCACCTAAAAACATGCAAGATTTCTGGCTCTCACAGACCTGTAACTTGTTTAAGACGCTCCTCTGTCCTCCACTCATTACCTGTAGTAATGGCACCTGTTTGAGCTTGTTATCAGCATAAAAGACACCTGTCCACAACTTCAAACAGTCACACTCCAAAATCCACTATGGTGAAGAGCTGTCAAAGGACACCAGAAACAAAATTGTAGCCCTGCACCAGGCTGGGAAGTCTGAATCTGCTATAGGCAAGCAGCTTGGTGTGATGAAGCCAACTGTGGGAGCAATAATAAGAAAATGGAAGACACACAAGACCACTGATAATTCTCCCTCGATCTGGGGCTCCACGAAAGATCTCACCCTTGGGGTCAAAATGATCACAAGAATGGTGAGCAAAAATCCCAGAACCACACGGGGGGACCGAGTGAATGACCTGCATAGAGCTGGGACCACCGTAACAAAGGCTACCATCAGTAACAAACTACGCCACCAGGGACTCAGATCCTGCAGTGCCAGACATGTCCCCCTGCTAATCCAGTACATGTCTGGGCCCGTTTGATGTTTGCTAGAGAGCATTTGGATTATCCAAAAGAGTACTGGGAGAATGTCATATGGTATGATGAAACCAAAGTAGAACTGTTTGGTAGAAATAAAACTCATGTTTGGAGGAGACAGAATGCTCTTTTGCATCCAAAGAACACAATACCTTCTGTGAAGCATGACAGTGGCAACATCAAGCTTTGGGGCTGTTTCTCTGCAAAGGAACCAGGACCACTGATCTGTGTACATGAAAGAATGAATGAGGCCATGTGTCATGAGATTTTGACTGCAAACCTCCTTCCATCAGCAAGGGCATTGAAAATGAAACATGGATGGGTCTTTTAGCATGATAATGATCCCAAGCACACCGCCAGGGCAACAAAGCATATGAAGGTCCTGGAGTGGCCTAGCCAGTGTCCAGATCTCAACGCCATAAAAAACCTTTGGAGGGATTTGAAAGTCCATGTTGCCCAGTGACAGGCACAAAACATCACTGCTCTAGAGGAATTCTGCGTAACACTCGCATCCTGATTGTATGGGGCGCACGAGGATTGTGGCCCCACTGTGCCACAAAACAGACTACCCTGGAGGGGCATGACTAAGCAACTACCTTGGTGTTCACTGGAGCCTATAGTGGTGAAGTCAGACATGTACAGCAGGTAGCTGCCAGGTACAACTCCAGGGTGGTGCCTGGCTGTAGCAGCTGATCCCACTGGCAGACAGAATGCCAATGACAAGTGCAGGCAAGTACAGACAGGCATGACTGGTACTCTGGTGGACACGGCTGGCACTCTGGCAGGCAGGTGGGCAGGCACGGCTGGTACTCTAACAGGCAGGCGGGCACGACTGGTACTCCGGCAGGCAGGCGGGCATGGGTGGCACTCCGGCAGGCAGGTGGGCATGGCTGGAACTCTGGCAGGCAGGCGGGCATGGATCAGACTGGAGGAACCGGAACCGTTACAGGTAGGGCAGGAACACAGGCGGGTAAGAGTAGGATAAGGGAGCAAGTAGGAACCAATTCAGACTGGCGGGACAGAAACTGTTAGGAACCAGTTCAGACTAGAAGGGCTAAGACCCGCATGACATGGGATGGGAGTAGAGCAGAACTGCAAGGTGCAGAATGGGAGCAGAGCAGAACGGCAAGGTGCGGAACAGGAGCAGAGCAGAGCCGCAAGGAGCGGAATGGGAGCAGAGCAGAGCCACAGGGTGCAGAGTGAAGAGCAGAGCCGCAGGGTGTGGAGCGAAGAGCAGAGCCGCAGGGTGTGCAGAGCAGAGCTGCAGGGTGTGGAGCAAAGAGCAGAGCAGCAGGGTGCGGAGCAAAGAGCAGAACAGCAGGGTGCGGACCAAAGAGCAGAGCAGCAGGGTGTGAAACGAAGAGCAGAGCCGCAGGGTGTGGAACGGAGAGCAGAGCAGAAGAAGTAGACACAAGGCTACACACAGCTGAGTAGGGAAGAAAACAGGCACGGATATGAACAGGTACAAGAAACGGACTAAGTACAGACAAGGATGGACATGGGAACAAGTATAGGACAAAGGATTCAGGCCTGGGCATGCAGCTCCCAGGGAGGGCAGAGCACAAGACACACAGAGCACAGAAATGGGTTGTGGTATGCAGCCCTCAGAGAGGCGGTTAACAGGACAGGACCTGGCAACTCAGCAGCAAAGTAAAGACTGACAGTTTGTTGCTCAAGCATCTCCCTATGAGTGGAGATGCCTTAAGTACCCAATACCTCTTGGCAATAGGCTGGGACCAAATTAGGCATCTGCACTCTGTCTCTATAAGACTCAGGAAGTGTCGGTGCCACCGCCGAAAGCAAGAAGTATGCAGCAAGCAAGGACATGAGGCCCTCAGCACGGAGTAGGCAGAGGATAGAACTCACAGCATTGCCCAGAGAGGTGAGTAAGATGGGAAGCCATGCAGAGATGCCGGCAGGGATGTTACAGTCTGCATAGAAGAATGGGCCAACATACCACCAACAGTGTGTGCCAGCCTTATGAAGACTTGCAGAAAACGTTTGACCTCTGTCATTGCCAACAAAGGATATATAACAAAATATTGAGATGAATTTTTGTTGATGACCAAATAATTATTTTCCACCATAATTTGCAAAATAAGTCTTGCCAAATTAGACAAGATGATTTTCTGGATTTGTTTTCTCATTTTGACTGTCATAGTTGTGGTCTACCTATGGTGTCAATTACAGGCCTCTCTCATCTTTTTAAGTGGGAGAACTTGCACAGTTGGTAGCTGACTAAATACTGTTTTTCCCCACTGTAACTAAGGACGGTGTTATATATAATAAGTGAGTACACTACATACTAAAGTTACTCTGCAATACATAATAAATGAGTACACTATATACTAAGGGACTGTGCTATACATAATAAGGCTACATTCTTGTACCCGTGTGCACTGTCAGTGTGCTTCAAGCTTTTACAGACGCACTGAGAATGGCTTATTCTGATCCTCAAAATCGAATCAGAACAGAACATTCTCTGACCCTCACGGATCTTTCTCAGATCCATGATTTTCATGTATGTGTGAATGGACTTATAAAACTCTGAGTCTGTGTGCCATCTGATAAACCTGGAAGCACACGGACATTTCACACAAATGTGAAAATGTAGAATAAGGGATTTTCCAAAAAACATTATCACTCCACGTTACACAGTGCAGATAAAGAATAATATTTACATCCAGGCAGTTACCGCTGACGGCTCGTCTGATTAGAGCCGCTTTCTCTTGTTTCTTCTCCATCTGGTCAGACCTTCATGTCAACAATCATCTCCCAGCCATGACTCGTCGCGATGGTCTTCGCAGCCATGAAAATAACAAGGTCACATACATTGTATACATACATGTATCTCCCCCCGAATACAGATATGTACCCCATCATTAAAAATATAAAGTGATAAGCATGACTGTTCCCTCCATTAACTGTAATCTCTGACTCCCAATAATACAAATTATTCAGTCTCTGTGACTCTCCCCAATTAACTGTAAAGCTATGTGCACATGGAATATATGCAAGGTTTAACAGTACAAACAAAGTAAATGAGATTGTTCTGTCTCCGACACGAATAATGACTCTTAACTGTTTATTTCCATTACATAAATTCAGTTATAATGCTCAGTTTGCCATGCAGTGTAATGTTTATTGTTCCCTTAGCTCCATCTAGTGGCCAAAAGATATAACTGCAGTGTTATTCTGTACCTTAGTTTCATTTTCATTCTTGATTTCCCTCCAATTCCCAATGCACCCTGGGTAAGTTACAAGGCATCATCGTCTAAGACTGCACCCTTTCTCTGTCCAGTCTGCCATTTCTGCCAAGCCTGCTTCATGTGGACATCTCCTTTCTCCACCTCCCCTTGTGTCAGCATCGTCGGTACGTAATCACCCTCTTTCATCTAATTCTGTCCTAGATCACCCTCCTTAGTCAGCTCCCCTGTTAGCGCAGGTAGTCTGTATATGTATAAATGTATTTTTATGTATCCATACTGATTCATTGCATTGTATGTCTTATTTGTAGTTTCAACGTACATCTATATACCATCGCGTTCAATAAACACAGATTCAACCTACAGTCTTCTTATTGGACCCCCCGTATAGCGGTTTAGCTACCCGTATAAGCTATATGAACCCCGTGCATTTAGCTGAGGACGGAATAGAGATATCTGAAGTCTCATGCACACGTTGCTTATTTTTTTCTTGCAGTGTAAAATCTGCATAATGTAAATTCTTGCAGCATATTTCACCCATACTAAAGGGGAAAAATACAAAAGCATGGCTAAAATGTGGAAAAAAATAAATGTATTTTACTCAACTTTCTTCCTACCAACACATTAGGATATGCAGCAGAATTTTCTCCTGCAAATCCTGAACGTGTGCACATAGCCTTATTCCTGGTCCTGTGTCCCACCCACTCACTATAAGTACAGGGTGGGCCATGTATATGGATACACCTAAATAAAATGGGAATGGTTGGTGATATCAACTTCCTGTTTGTGGCATATTAGTATATGGGAGGGGGAAAACTTTTCAAGATGGGTGGTGACCATGGTGGCCAATTTGAAGTTGGCCATTTTGGATCCAACTTTATTTTTTGCAATGGGAAGAGGGTCATGTGACACATGATACTTATTGAAAATTTTACATGAAAAATAATGGTTTTAACGTATCTTTATTCTTTCATGAGTTATTTACAAGTTTCTCTTTATTTACAGCTATTGACATGTCGCAGAGGTTAACACATGAGGAGCAGATAGAAATTGTGTTAATGTCTGGTGAACACATTACCCAGGTCATCACCTCCATCATTGCCCTCTCCTCCACATCCATCATCCTATCCACCACCTCCATTGTTGCCCTCTCCACCACATCCATTATTACTGTCTCCACCACCTCCATCATTGTTCTCCCCCACCACCTCCATCAATGCCCCCTCCCCCACCACCTCTATCATTGCCCTCTCCCCTACCACCTCTATCATTGCCCTCTCCCCCACCACCTCCATAATTACCTTCTCCACTGCTTCCATCATTGTTCTCCCCACCACCCCATCACTGCCCTCTCCAACACACACACCACAGCTCACCTCTCCGCACATCCCCCTGCAGCATCATCGTCGCCAGCAGCTTTCTATCTGACACAGACGCGCGCTAAATGCTGACATCATCCAGCCCACGCGGCTGTGTCATACATGAAACGCGGGCAGGAAGTGGAGAACGCATTGCTGCAGCTCCGTTCCGCTACCATTTTCTTCTGTAGGTAGCGGAGCTGCAGGGATCGCTCCCTGCCCACCGCACTTGAAGGCAATCTGGCCAGGGGCTCCCAGTCTGTATGTCTGTAGTCATAGTGTAATATATACCAGTTACATACTATGCTGTATATAATATCTGATAAATGTAGTCATAATACTGTATACTCACCCATCCCTTGTAGACTGTGAGGTCCTGTGGGCAGGATCCTTTCTCCTCCTATTCCAGTCGGTGACTTGTATGGTTCATGATCTTATTTTTTCATAATGTATACCCCTTTTCACATGTAAAGCGCCATGGAATATATGGCACTATAACAATAACTAATATATCCTATACTAGTATAGATCAGTATGACACTGGTCAAATGGTCACATCAGTAGTCTGTGGCTACCAGATCAAAGTCCTGCATGCCTCCTCCTACCTGCCAGCATTTCTGGCTCCTCTTTTGATTTGTAGACCTTGAGTGATATCATCTTTGTGGCATGACATATACATGACATTGTACCAGGCTACAAATAAAAGGAAGAGAAAGAGGTTGCTGTCAGGTAGGGGGTGGTCACAGGGTTTCAGTCCAGTTGCCACCAAAGATTGATCTCACCGCTATACCAGGGTCCTGCAAATTAGGTTGCTCATTTTTATATACCAGTGATATACCAGTCTCCTATATACTGTATGTGGTATACTACTCAGGATAATAACTAACTTGTACATCATATACTATAACCTTCTTTTTTCATTGCTGTGGAGTTGAAGTTTACATTGATGATTGATCAAGTATAGTACGTTTGAAAAAATAGACCAAAAATATTCATACATATCTATTCCAAAAAATATTTATACATATCTACTCTAGTAGACCTGTGCTTCTTTGAGACTACCTTTACTCTGTGAATATGTTTTAGTAGTGTAGAAAAGCACAGCATACCTTGCTTTACCACGTATCTGAAAACATATATCTGGCTTAAAGGAACCCAAACAAAGTACATTTTAATCAATAGATCTTGGAATAATAATACTTTCCACAACTGGATGTGTTTTAAAAAATGTTCCTGTGCTGAGATAATCTTATAAATGTGCCCCTGCTGTGTACTGTGTAATGGCTGTGTCTGACCGTGCAGGAATAGTTTGATAATACCACAGCTGATAGGCAGGGGAAGAAAGCCACTGATAGTATACAGACAGGACAGCAGGAGATCGCAGCTTATTCTTTATGTGAGATAAAGCATTGCAGTATTTGTGATCCCGTGCTGTAATGTCAATGTCTATAGACTTTTTTTTCTTCCTTCCTCTGTTAAGGAGCTGTGGTATGATCAGACCATGTCCCTGCACGGTCAGACACGGCCATTACACAGTACACAGCAGGAGCACATTTTTAATATTATCTCAGCACAGGAACATTTTTTTTAACACATCTAATTGTGGAAATAATTCAAAGATCTATTGATTACGATGAACTTTGTTCGTTGGACAAATAGCACGTAAGCATGAGATGTACTGGACCTGACCAGTACAAACGCTTATTTGAACTGGTCAGAGTGTTGTCAGTTCTTTCCACAGGCAGCAATCGGAGAAACAGTACTGTCGTATGAATATAGCTTATGAAACAGCCAGAAATAAACATGCTAAGGCCGGGGTCACACTAGAGAGGAATACGGACGAGTGAGAGGCGTTAAAAGCACGCATTACACACGGACAAATGATTCTCTATGGGGCAGCTCCCAACAGCCGTATATTTCTCATCCGTATTCTACGGTCTGTGCCAATCGCATCATGGCACGTGTGACTTGCGAGAAATACGCACCCGGTGTCTTTTAGAAAAGCCGGCAATTCAGTGCGCGATACAGTAAACTCACACTGACAGTTTTAATAAAGAAACAAAAGAATAGATATATACACATAGAATACATATATATATATATATATATATATATACACATGTCATTGAGACACACACATATATTCACAGAGTTCTTCATAGCAGAATAGCCACTAATTCAATTGCCGGCTTCTGTCAAATCATTCCCCAACCCGACATGAAATGACACATGGTTTACATACAATAAACCATTTCATTTCATGTTTTGTTTTATATGTCCCTGACTAATAATTAGATGATGGTTTGTGTGCAAAATTTGGGAGGTGTAGGTGTTATTTTAAGGGGTTAATTCCTTGTAAAAAAATGCATGGGCTCCCGCTGTAATTTGACAACCAGAGAGGTTAAGCAGGTGAGTGAGGGCAGATTTTATTAGCGGGGGGGGGCAAAAAACAATGGTCCCTCTCATGGCTATTAAAATCTGCCCTCACTCACCTGCTTAACCTCTCTGGTTGACAAATCACAGCGGGAGCCCATGCATTATTTTTACAACGAATTAACCCCTTAAAATAACACCTACACCTCCCAAATTTTGCACACAAACCCTCATCTAATTATTAGTCAGGGACATATAAAACAAAACATGAAATGAAATGGTTTACTGTATGTAAACCATGTGTCATTTTATGTCGGGTTGGGGAATGATTTGACAGAAGCCGGCAATTTAATTAGCGGCTATTCTGCTATGAAGAACGCTGTGAATATATGTGTGTGCCTCAATGACATGTATATATATATTCTATGTGTATATATCTATTCTTTCGTTTCTGCTAGAAACCCTGTCATAGGGCTCCATTATATGTCCATTTTGCAAGCCGGCGAGAAAATCTCGGCATACGGATGCCATACGGATTACATACGGATGCTGACAGGCGCAAAATACGTGACCACACCTTGCTTACGGATGACATACGGAGCACTATTTAGGGGTCATTCATCCGTATTTTACGTCGGTTAGTGTGACCCCGGCCTAAAGGTGTTGCCGGTCTTAGGCTGGGGTAACACTGCGTTATAGCAGTCCGTTAGCCATAATGCGGTGTAACGCAGTCTGTTATCGCTGCCATTAACTCCCATTATCGGGCGCATGGCCAACGCATGCCATAATCGGCATGCGCTAGCGATGTGCCGTCATTCAGTGACAGAGCCTCGGACGCGGGCTGCAGCATCTGAGGCTCCGTCACTCTAGCACAGATGAATCATCTGCTCTAGCGGTATAGCATTGCGTTTGCTATAACGTTAACACAGCCCATCAATGCTATGCATTGAACGGGCTGCTTTAACGCAGTGTGACCCTAGCCTTAAGGGCCTTTTACACATAGCGATATCGCTAAAGCGCCACCGATTTTGTGGCGCAACAGCGATATCGCTAGCGAGATCGCTACATGTGACACCTCCGACCGGCCCCCCTGCTGTATATCGCTGATCGCGCGAGAACGTCCTGGGCCATTTTCTTCTCTCTGGAGTCCCACTGACGCCGACGAGCAATGCATGGACGCAGGCGGAAGACATCATCATCGCTGCCGTCTGAAAGGTATGTAACGACCGTCGAGCATCGCTGTGTCGGTGGTGAGATTTGCCTGTTTGGCAGCTCACTAGCGATCAATTAGCGATGCACCAGCGATCCTGACTGGGTCGTATTGTTGTCGGGATCGCTGGTGCATCGCTAAATGTAAAGGGACCCTTAGGCTTTGTGTGACTGCAGACTTGTGAGTCATCACATTGTGCGTATTGCACACTGTGGGGACTCTCCGGTGCCGGGAGCAGCAAGCACGTGATTGCAAGTATATGATTTGTATACATGCTGTGACATACTGACTAGATTTGCATGGGCTCACTCAATGAAAGTATTTTAAGCGAGGCTGGAAATAATCTACTTGGAATGTGGCTGGGAGTATGCAAATTGCATACTTGCGGTCACATGACCGTTTGACACTGCAGTGACTTCAGACTTGTAGCTTAACCCCTTAACCCCCAAGGGTGGTTTGCACGTTTATGACAAGGCCAATTTTTACAATTCTGACCACTGTCCCTTTATGAGGTAATAACTCTGAAATACTTCCATGGATCCTGGTGATTCTGACATTGTTTTCTCGTGACATATTGTCTTTCATGTTAGTGGTAAAATTTCATTCAAATAACTTGCGTTTATTTGTGAAAAAAGCGGAAATTTGGCGAAAATTTTTGAAATTTCGCAATTTTCCAACTTTGAATTTTTATGCCTTTAAATCACAGAGATACAGCACACAAAAAACTTAATAAGTAACATTTCCCACATGTTTACTTTACATCAGCACAATTTTGGAACCAAAGTTTTTTTTTGTTAAGAAGTTATAAGGGTTAAAAGTTGACCAGCAATTTCTCATTTTTGCAACACCATTTTATTTTTATGAACCACATCACATTTGAAGCCACTTTGAGGGGTCTCTATGATAGAAAATACCCAAAAGTGACACCATTTTAAAAACTGCACCCCTTAAGGTGCTCAAAACCACATTCAAGAAGTTTATTAACCCTTCAGGTGCGTCACAGGAATTTTTTGAATATTTTAAAAAAAATGAACATTTAACTTTTTTTCACAAAAAAAATTCAGGTTCAATTTTTTTTATTTTACCAAAGGTAACAGGAGAAATTGGACTGCAAAAGTTATTGTGCAGTTTGTCCTGAGTACGCTGATACCTGAAATGTGGGGGGAACCACTGTTTCGGCGCATGGCAGAGCTCAGAAGGTAAGGAGCGCCGTTTGACTTTTTCAATGCAAAATTGGCTGGAATTCAGATCGGACGCCATGTCATGTTTGGAGTGCCCCTGATGTACCTAAACAGTGGAAACCACCCACTAGTGACCCCATTTTGGAAACTAGACCCCCCAAGAAACTTATCTAGATATGTGGTGAGAACTTTTAACCCACAAGGGCTTCACAGAAGTTTATAACGTACAGCGGTACAATTAAAAAATCATATTTTTTCCACAAAAATGATCTTTTCACCCCCAATTTTTATTTATCCAAGGGTAACAGGACCCTAAAAGTTATTGTGAAATTTGTCCTGAGTATGCTGATACCCGACATGTGGGGGTAAACCACTATTTGGGTGCATGGCAGAGCTCGGAAGGGAAGCAGCGCCATTTGACGTTTTTGGCTGGAATTGAGATCGGACACCATGTCGCGTTTGGAAAGCCCCTGACGTACCAAAACAGTGAAAACCCCCCAAAAATGACACCATTTTGGAAACTAGACCCCCCAAGGAACTTATCTAGATGTGTAGTGAGCACTTTGAACTCCCCTGTGCTTCACAGAAGTTTACAACGCTCGGGTGTGAAAATAAAAAAATCGTATTTTTTCCACAAACATGATCTTTTAGTCACCAATTTTTTTATTTTCCCAAGGGTACCAGGAGAAATTGGACCCCAAAAGTTGTTGTCCAATTTGTCTTGAGTGCGCTGATACCCAATAAGTGTGAGAAAACTACTGTATGGGCACACGTCATGGCTCGGAAGGGAAGTAGTGACGTTTTGGAATGCAGACTTTGATGGAATGGTCTGCGGGTGTCATGTTGCTTTTGGAGAGCCCATGATGTACCTAAACAGTGGAAACCCCCCACAAGTGACCCCATTTGGAAACTAGACCCCCTAAGGAACTTATCTAGATGTGTGTTGAGCACTTTGAACCCCCCAGTGCTTCACAGAAGTTTATAACGACTGGGCGTGAAAATAAAAAGATCGTATTTTTTCAACAAACATGATAATTTAGTCCCCAATTTTTTTCATTTTTCCAAGGGTACCAGGAGGAAATGGACCCCAAAGGTTGTTGTCCAATTTGTCCTGAGTACACCGATACCCCATATGTGGGAGAAAACTACTGTATGGGCACACGTCGGGGCTCGGAATGGAAGTAGTGACATCTTGGAATGCAGACTTTGATGGAATGGTCTGCGGGTGTCATGTTGCCTTTGGATAGCCCCTGATGTACCTAAACAGTGGAAACCCCCACAAATGACCCCATTTTGGAAACTAGACTCCCTAAGGAACTTATCTAGATGTGTGGTGAGCACTTTGAACCCCCAAGGGCTTTCAACAAACATGATAATTTAGTCCCCAATTTTTTTATTTTCCCAAGGGTAACAGGAGAAATTTGACCCCAAACGTTGTTCTCCAATTTGTCCTGAGTACTCTGATACCCCCATATGTGGGAGAAAACTACTGTATGGGCACACGTTGGGGATCGGAAGGGAAGTAGTGACGTTTTGGAATGCAGACTTTGATGGAATGGTCTGCGGGTGTCATGTGCGTTTGGAGAGCCCCTGATGTACCTAAACTATTTAAACTCCCCACAAGTGACCCCATTTTGGACACTAGACCCCCCACAGAACTTATCTAGATGTGTGGTGAGCACTTTGAACCCCCAAGTGCTTCACAGAAGTTTATAACACTCGGACGTGAAAATAAAAAAATCATTTTTTTCCACAAAAATGATATTTTTGCCCCCAATTTTTTATTTTCCTAAGGGTAACAGGAGAAATTGGACCCCAAAAATTGTTTTGCAATTTGTCCTGAGTAGGCTGATACCCTACATGTGGGGGGTAAAACACTGTTTGGGCGCATGGCAGAGCTTGGAAGGGAAGGAGCACCATTTGACTTTGTCAACTCAGAATTGGCTGGAATTGAGATCAGACGCCATGTTGCATTTGGAGAGCCCCTGATGTGCCCAAACAGTGGAAACCCCCCAATTATAACTCCAACCCTAACCCCAACACACCCCTAATCCTAATCTGAGCCCTAACCCTAGCCCTAACCCTAGCCCTAACCCTAGCCCTAACCCTAGCCCTAACCCTAACCCTAGCCCTAACCCTAATGGGAAAATGGAGATAAATACTTTTTTTTTAATTTTATTATTTTTCCCTAACTAAGGGGGTGATATCGGGGGGTTTGATTTACTATTTATGGCGGTTTTTATATTTGGCAGCTGTCGCACGCTAAAAGACGCTTTTTATTGTAAAAATAGTTTTTGCATCACCACATATTGAGAGCTATAATTTTTCCGTATTTTGACCCACCGAGTCATGTGAGGTCTTATTTTTTGCGGGACGAGTTGACGTTTTTATTGGTACCATTTTCGGGCATGTGACATTTTTTGATCGCTTTTTATTCCTATTTTTGGGACGCAGAATGAACAAAAACCAGCGTTTCATGAATTTCTTTTGGTTGGGGTGCGTTTACACCGTTCCGCGTGCGGTAAAATTGATAAAGCGGTTTTATTCTTCGGGTCAGTACGGTTACAGCGATACCTCATTTAGGTCGTTTTTTTATGTTTTTGTCGGTTTTATGCAATGAAAACTATTTTATATAAAAAAATAATTATTTTTGCATCGCTTTATTCTGCGAGCTATAACTTTTTTATTTTTTGCGGGACAAGATGACGTTTTCAGCGGTACCATGGATATTTATATGCGTCTTTTTGATCGCGCGTTATTACACTTTTTGTTTGGTGGTATGATAATAAATCATTATTTTTTGCTTCGTTTTTTATTTTTATTTTTTAAGGGGTTCGCTAAAGGGGTTAACTAATGGGACAGTTTTATAGGGCGGGTCATTACGGACGCGGTGACACCTAATATGTGTACTTTTATTGTTTTTTTTTTTTTTATTATTTCCAAAAAATGGATTTATTGGGGGAATATTTTTTTTTTTTTCTAATTTATTTGGCGATTTTTTTTAAATTATTTTAACAGTTTTTTTATTTTTTTTTTTACTTTATTAAATAGTCCCAGGTGGGACATCACTGTCCTGTGACAGATCGCTGATCTGTCACATCACAGATCACTGTGACAGATCAGCGATCTGACACAGGCACTGCAGAAGGCTTCCTCATGCCTGCGCTTTGCAGGCACTGAGGAAGCCAGCTTCCTCAGGCCCCCGTCGCCATCTTGGATTCGGGGGCCTGGAGGAAAGGAGCCCCCCGCAGCAGCGCTGCACATTGCGCTGCCGTGGGGGGCTCAGGGAAGCACGGAGGGAGCCCCCTCCCTGCCGATGCTTCCCTTTAACCCCCGGTACACCGCGATCATGTTTGATCGCGGTGTGCAAGGGGTTAACGTGTCGGGGGCGGTCCGTGACCGCCCCTGAGACATTGTGCCGGGTGTCAGCTGTGATAATCAGCTGACACCCGGCCGCGATCAGCGGCGCTCACCACGTGGGCGCCGCTGATCGCGCTAGACGTACTATCCCGTCCATGGGCATAGGGGCCCAGGTCCCATGGACGGGATAGTACGTCGGATGGCAGAAAGGGGTTAAGGATGGGCCAATACTCATGGGTCACTGCTCTGTGCTTGCCCCCCAGGCTAAATTTTGCCAGCCAGCCCTTGTCCACAATTTTGTAAAAAAAAAACAAAAAACCAAGAATTTCCTAGGTGTAGGTTCTGTGAGAAAAGTGCATGAAATGTTTGTTGTTGGCAGATAAAGAAAACCTGTCAGCAAGATTATGCACAGTAACCTACAGACAGTGTCAGTTTGACGCCATTATACTGATTAACATGATACTTTGGTTAATGAAACCCATCTTGTGGTTGTTATTTAATCTTTGTTTTCAGTTTTTAGTTAATGATGTGCTCGTGCTCTGGGGCGTCCTGTGGGGTGTTGTGCTCTGATTAGGTATTTTTAATGCAGACTGCTGACAGGTCACTGATCACTCACTGACCTGCCCCCTAGTTTGCATAATGAATACCTGTACATAGTGAAGAAAAAAAAAATCAATTTGAAAATGGTGCAATTTTTTTTTATCAATAACATGAAGAACAGTGATTACTAGGACACTAAACACGCAATTATGCTGCAGCGCAGGAGCCACAGCTGGGACCTGCTTGCAGAAGGTTTTGTTTTTTTTTCCCTTCAGTATGTACAGGTATTCACTATGCAAACTAAGGGGCAGGTTACTGAGAGATCAATGACCTGACAGCAGCCTGCATTATGAATACCTAATCAGAGCCCCACATGAAGACCTCCTCACAGGCCGCCCCAGAGCACTGGCATATCAAAAACTAGAAACTGAAAATAAAGATTATATAACAACCCCAAGATGGATTTCATCAACCAAGGTATCATTTTATCAGTATAACAGCGCCAACCTGACACTGTGTGTAGATTACTGTGCACAATACTGATGACAGTTTCCACTTTAAAGAACTATTTTTGTTTTAAGTAAAAAATATATTTGCTTCCAGTCAGTAAATGGGAATGTTTTTAAATGTTTAGTAAATACGAGGGGCATTCATTAAAGGTTTCACCAGACCCTCTTCTATTTATCACAGGACGCTGAAACTGCACATGTGTAATGACATGTCTCCATAGGTTACGTGCCAATTTGCAATTCAGAACTGATAACGGTCTTGATTTTACAGGTGCTGAAGTGGTGTGAAGTTTGATAATGGACCCAGTGGAATACAGAGCAGTCATCAAGTTCTTTTACATGAAAGGTCGCACACCAAAGGAGACGTAATGACGTTCGATGAGATGAAAGAGGCTTATGGCGATGATTCCCCATCATATGATGTAGTCAAGAACTGGCATTGTGAATTCAAATGTGGTCGGACTTCGGTGCAAACAGCTCCAATTCCAGGGTGACCCCACTCTGCTATTGATGAGCACACAATCCAGCAAATGGAGGTCACAATTTTGGAAAAATCGCCGCATAACCATTCGCCACCTAGCCCAATATGTCAAGATTATTGTCAGGTCTGTGGAAAAAATCATCCAAGACCATCTTCACATACATAAGGTATCCACTCACTGGGTTCCCCGGCTGCTCACACCTTTCCAGAAGCAGGAACGAGCTGAATGCTCTCAGGCTCTCTTGACAATGTGCCATGGAAACCAGAAGGAATTTTTGTTTTCCAAAACTTTTATTAGGGTTTTATATAACAAAAGGAAGGGGAGGGAAGAGGTGGGGACGGGGAGGGAAGAGGTGGGGACAGGGAGGGGAAGGGAAGAAAGGAGAACAGGGTCCAAGTGGTCCTTGAAACCTAAAGGATATTAATAACAAGTAAACTGATACATATGACTCAATAATTCAATAAACACAAAGGAAAAGGATACAAGAATAATAGAATAAACAATGTTGCAGGATGTTTTCAAAAATCATTTAAGGAAATAGTGTAATCCAGCTGGACCATTTTCTATTAAATTTGTCAAGCCTATCATTCACCTGGGCTATTTTATATTCAAAAGCTTTATGGAGGGTTAGTTTTCCTATAATGACTTGGAGTTTGGGGGGGATCTGTTCTTTTCCAATTAAAGGCGATAGAGTTTTTGGTGACTAACAAGATGTGGATCACTAAAGGAATAGAAAAATGCTCAATGTTGGCTGAGTTCAATAATAAGAGGGCTAGTTGGGGGGGACAAAATAATGGGTTTGGAAAGTAGTGAATTGATTAGGGCTGATATGTCATTCCAGAGGGGTTTGATTAGGGGGCAATTCCAGAAAATGTGTAGTAAGTTACCATATTGGCCGCATCCTCTCATGCAAATAGGGTGCAAATTAATTGGAGTTGGAGATTTTTAAGAAAATTAAATGTATTTGTGCCCTGTGTTTGCCTGGAAAGTAATTTCCAGGCGTCCAATGTAGCACTGAATATGGGGTGGGAAAGAGAGGGTGCTTTTTTAAGTAGGATTGCATCCAGGATTAGGCGATAAGGTGGAATATTGTTATTAAGGAATCTTTCTAGTTCACACCGAGCTGGGAGGTCGGGAAGGGGTCACCAGAGTAGACTTTGCTTGATGAGAAAGGAATGATAATAAGCCGAGAGGTTAGGTAAGCCTGCACCACCAAATCTCTTTGTTATTATTAAGAATATTCGAGGCAATCCTTGCCTTTTTGTGCCCCCATATAAATTTATTAGTGCAGGTTTGTAAACTTGTTAAGGGATTGAAATCGGTAATGGTAATGAATGAAATACATACAAAATTTTTGGGAGAATGTAGGACTTAAAAGTAATAATCCTCCCCCACCATGAGAGGCCCTTTTCACTGAATGAAGACATTTCGTAGGAAATGGATTTATGAAAAGAAGCTTAATTGAGTGGGATCAGGGAGGAGACAGAACTAGAGAATTTTAGGCCCAGATAGGTTATGTGGTCATACGACCAAGACCAGGGTATTATTTGTTTAATGTTGTTAATGAGGGACGGGTTTAGATTTATTGGTAGAATTTTCGTTTTAGTTTCATTTACTTTGAAGTAAGATAGTTGGGAGAAATTGGAAAGCAGGGTTTGGATCTTCAAAATTGACTCAGATGGATTAGAAACTGTTAAGATTATATTATCTGCAAAAAGGCTAATTTTATAATCCCTAGAACCCGCTACAATGCTGTGGATTTCTGGGTCATCCCTTATAAGCTGAGCCAGAGGCTCTATGGCCAGGATGAAGAGTAGGGGTGAAAGTGGGCATCCCTGTCTTGTACCATTATAATAATAATAATAATACATTTTATTTCTATAGCGCCAACATATTCCGCAGCACTTTACATTTCAGAGGGGATTGGTACAGAAGATAGACATTACAGCATAACAATAATCACATAGATCATAACAGATACAAAGCGGAATGAGGGCCCTGCTCGCAAGCTTACAATCTATGAGGAAAAAAGGGGAGACACGAAAGGTGGGTGGTAACAGTTGCCCTGATTGTATGGACCAGCCATAATGTTAAGTGTGTAACAGTACGGATGCAGAGGGCTAATGGATTCATAAAGCATGTGGGAACATGATGCGGGGAACCTGGTTATGGTAAAAAACTTATGGCTGTGCCACACAGGGATAGATTAGGTTAATATGTTGAGGCGATAAGCCAGTCTGAATAAATGCGTTTTCAGGGCACGCTTAAAATTGTGGGGATTGGGGACTAATTGTATTGACCTAGGAAGTGCATTCCAAAGAATTGGCGCAGCACGTGTATAGTCTTGAAGACGGGAGTGGGAGGTTCTGATTATTGAGGATGCTAACCTCAGGTCATCAGCAGAACGGAGGGCGCGTGTAGGATGGTATACTGAAACAAGGGAGGAGATGTTGGGTGGTGCTGAGCCATGGAGGGCTTTGTGGGTGAGGGTAATAAGTTTGTACTGGATTCTGGAGTGGATGGGTAGCCAGTGTAATGGCTGGCACAAGGTAGAGACATCGGTGTAACGATTGGCGAGGAATATGGTCCTGGCAGCTGCATTAAAGACAGATTGGAGGGGGGAGAGTATGGTAAGAGGGGGACCGATTAGAAGGGAGTTACAATAGTCGAGACGAGAATGAATAAGAGAAACAGTAAGAGTTTTTGCAGAGTCAAAAGTAAGAAAAGGTCGAATTCTAGAAATGTTTTTGAGGTGCAGATAACAAGAGCGAGCCAGTGATCGGATGTGGGGGACAAAGGAAAGCTCAGAGTCAAGTATGACCCCAAGACAGCGGGCATGTTGCTGGGGAGAAATAGTAGAACCACACACGGAAATGGCAATGTCGGGTATAGGTACATTAGTAGCGGGAGGAAACACAAGGAGTTCAGTCTTTGACAGGTTCAGTTTCAGATATAGTGAGGACATGATATTAGACACAGCGTTTAGACAATTGCCGGTGTTTTCTAGAAAGGCTGGCGTGATTCAAGAGAAGAAGCGTATAATTGGGTGTCGTCAGCATAGAGATGGTACTGGAAACCAAATCTACTGATTGTTTGACCAATAGGGGCAGTATACCAAGAGAAGAGGAGGGGGCCTAGGACTGATCCTTGAGGAACCCCAACAGTAAGGGGAAGATGAGAGGAGGAGGAGCCAGCAAAAGATACAGTAAAGGAGCGGTAAGAGATATAGGAGGAGAACCAGGAGAGAACGGTGTCCTTGAGGCCAATGGAACGGAGCATAGTGAGAAGGAGCTGATGATCCACAGTGTCGAATGCTGCAGAGAGATCCAAGAGAATTAGCATGGAGTAATGACCATTTGATTTAGCTGTTTGTAGATCATTAGAGACTTTAGTGAGGGCAGTTTCAGTAGAATGTAAAGAGCGGAAACCGTATTGGAGAGGGTCGAGAAGAGAGTTTTCTGAGAGATAGCGGATAAGACGTGAGTGGACCAGGCGTTCCAGGAGTTTAGAGATGAAGGGAAGATTAGCAACAGGTCTATAGTTAGCGGCACAGTTTTGGTCGAGGGATGGTTTTTTAAATAGTGGATGTATGATGGCATGCTTAAATGAGGAGGGAAAGATACCAGAAGAGAGAGAGAGGTTAAATATTTTAGTTAGGTGAGGGGTGACAGCAGGGGAAAGGGTCTGGAGTAGATGTGACGGAAATGGGTCACTGGTGCAACTGGTTTGGCGAGAAGATGCAAGGAGCCTGCTTACTTCTGTGACTGATTCAAAGTCAGAGAGTGAGCTAGATGCAGTGGGGGAGGGAGGACAGTGCATGGTATGAGGTGATTGGGAGATAATTTCCTGTCGGATCTGGTCAAATTTTTCTTTGAAGTAATTGGCCAGATCGTCAGCTCGAAGCTCCGTGGTAGGGGCCTGCACTCTTGGGTTGAGTAGAGAATGAAAAGTGTCAAAGAGACGTTTAGGGTTATTGGACAGTGAGGTGATGAGGGTGTTGAAATAGGTTTGTTTTGAGAGGTGAAGGGCAGTGTTGTATGTTCGAAGCATAAACTTATAATGGATGAAATCTTCGGGTAGGTTGGATTTTCTCCACAGACGTTCAGCGCACCTGGAGCACCGCTGCAGGAAACGTGTTTGCAGGGTGTGCCAGGGTTGTCGCCGTCTGTGTTGTGGTGTTCTATGTATAGGAGGAGCAAATTCATCCAGGGCACTTTGAAGTGTTTCTTTGTAATGCTTCAATGCAAAATCAGGACATGAGAAGGAGGAGATAGGGGCCAATGAAGTGTGCAAGTTCCTCATAAGTTTCTCGGTGTTAATGGCCTGTATGTTTCTATAAATATGGGCAGTGGGGGTGACCTGAGCAGCCTGGCAGTTCTTGATAGAGAATGAAAGAAGGTTGTGGTCAGAGAGCGGGAGAGGGGAGTTTGCAAAATCATCCACTGCACAAAGCCGAGAGAAGACCAAGTCGAGGGAGTTCCCGTCCTCATGCGTTGGAGAATTAGTAAGCTGCAAAAGGCCAAACGAGGAGGTTAGAGATAAAAGGTGAGTAGCAGATGGGGAGAGTGGAAGAGCAATGGGGATGTTGAAATCGCCCATGATGAGGGTAGGGATGTCACAGGAGAGAAAATGTGGAAGCCAAGTGGCAAAATGATCCAGGAACTGATGGGAGGGGCCGGGAGGATGATATACCACCGCCACTCGCATGGAGAAGGGGGTGTAGAGTCTGACGGCATGGACTTCAAAAGAAGGAAAGACAAGTGAGGGTACTTGAGGGATAACCTGAAAGGTACATTTTGATGATAGGAGCAGACCAACGCCTCCACCTGCTCTATTGTCTGATCTTGGGGTATGAGAGAAGTGTAGTCCCCCGTATGAAAGAGCAGCAGCAGCAGCGGTAGTGTCTGACTGCTGAATCCAGGTTTCAGTAAGAGCCAGGAAGTTAAGAGAATTAAAAAGGAAAAGTCATGAGTGAAGGAGAGTTTGTTACACACTGAGCGAGAATTCCAAAGTGCACAATTAAGAGAGACAGATGGCATGCAGGGAATATTAATAAGATTAGAGGGATTTCTGAGTGTAGCAGTTGGGGGGTTTGACTTTCTATAACATGGGGGACCAGGGTTGGGAGCAATGTCTCCTGCGACTAGGAGAAGGAGGATAGAAAGAGTGAGCAGATGGTTAAGTGATTTGTGAGAGCGTCTCTGATGTTGAATGGTGGGACTGAATGGATCTGTGCAATTTAGCAAAGTGAAAAGAGCGTGAGTGCTATACATAGGAGAGGAAAGGAGTGAGGTGCCAATATGGACGGAGTGTAGAGAGTTAATACCAGGGCGGTGAATGTGTATAAATGCAGCGGCCAGGATATAAATTATACAAATGCATATGGTAAATATTTGGGATTGCCCAAATGTACAAGGAAGAGATATATTTATTTGTCTTACCTGTCTCCTGCCCTGTCTAACTGCCATGTTATAACTGCCAGCGTACTTAGATACATGTACTTGGATTACATGTACATAAATGCCCCCCTGCATAAATGCTTTCCCCAGGCTAGCTCTGAATTTATAGAAGGCCACTTCTAAGATCTTCCTTTTTTTTTTCTCTCTCCTTACTCGTTAGCAATCAATCAAACTAAGTTAGGACAGCAGGACACAATAAATGTATTTAGCAGATAAACAAGTGTCCAGGCCTACATGGATCATAAACCACTTTGAAAAGTTACTTGACCTCAATAGCATAAGGGGACAAAAAGGGTGAGTTGAAATAACTATATACCATTATATATGCTGCAAAGATGAATGATAGAGGTTGAACACATGCAGGATTCAGTGAAGATTTGGAGATTTGAAAGGGCTGAGATAGGTGATTATTGACATATATTTTTGCAGTGGGGTTGGAGTATAGGGCTGAGATGCTAGACAAAATTTTAGAATGAAAACCGAATTTACGAAGGGTTGCAAATAAGTATTCCCAATTTAAGCGGTCAAATGCCTTCTCTGCATCAAGGGAAATAATAGCTGCTCTGGTTTTCTTAGTATTGATCAATTTTATAAGATTAATCAATCTCCTTTTTCCATCGACTGATTGCCTATTAATAACAAAACCGATTTGATCATTATTAATTAGGTTAGGGAGAGAGTGATTTAGTCTTTTTGCTATAGCTTTGGCGTAAATTTTTATGTCAGAGTTGATCAAGGAGATCGGCTTATAATTTTTCATATGGGATGTATCAGAATTGGGTTTGGGTATGAGGATAATTGTGGCTTCTAACACTGAAATAGCACAGAAAGAGGACTTAAAAATCCTTCAATAATAGAAAACAGCAAAAGAGCAAAAAGGTTTATGTAGCAATATGTTATATGTTGATGTGACCTCTATGGGTCTCACTACTTTGATGTGTGTACTATAGAGTGTAAGAACTTGTTGGTTAGTTGTTGCTAGCAGACATCTTGTAATGGAGGAATGAATCACAAGTCTCATGTAATAAACAAGCCTGGAGATATCCAAGGAGTGTGATCCTTGACCGGAAATACATAACAGAACATGGTGGCAGCTGGGCACAGAACCTGCAAATCCTCAGAGCTTGTGTGAGGCTGGGACTGTACAGAGGATCACAGAGAATCACAGCACCTGTAAGTACATACTCCCTGACTTACTGCAAAATGGAGACTAGTCTGAAGCCCCCTCAGGGACTGGATGTAACTTCAAGTAATTTGTCCCATACTTGGAGACATTGGAAGGAAGAGTTTAGACTGTAGGTGGATCTCACAGTGGCCCCCACTGATGACAAACGAAAAGTGAAGTGTTATGATTGAGTCACCGAGGAGGAAAATCAAAAAGCAAGCTAAGCCCAGAAAACCGGAGAGGTTGGTAACTAGCGGATTGCAGACCCCTGATCCTATCCACAACAACTAACAGTAGCCGTGGAGCGTACCTACGATGATCCTAGATGCCTCGTCACAGCCGGAGAACTAAATAAGCCTAAAGAAAGAAAAGGGGAAATGTAAACTGCCCCAGAGCAGACCCCAAAGCAATAGACAACCCCCAACATGTATTGTCGGTGAAACAAGATGAAAACACAAACACAGGCAGGAAAATAGGCTAAGCAAACGATGGGGCACACACTAACTAGAAAGGACAGGAAAGGAAAGATGCTGTCTGCAATCACACAAAAGCCCTACCAAAAATATGTCCAACACATCTGATAGAAAAAACCCTGAAGTCGCTAGACTTCAAAACCCTATTGTTATGAATGAGTAACCGGAGGAGGAAAAAGCAAAAATACAAGCTAAGTCCAGAAAACCGGAGAGGTTGTTAGCTAGCGGATTGCAGACCCCTGATCCTATTCACAACAACTAACAGTAGCCGTGGGGTGTTCCTACGGTGGTCCTAGACACCTCATTCACAGCCGGAGAACTAAATAAACCTAAAGAAAGAAAGGGCAAATCTAAACTGCCCCAGAGCAGACCCCAAAGCAATAGACAGCCCCCAACATGTATTGATGGTGAAAACAGATGAAAGCACAAACACAGACAGAAAGACAGGCTGAGCAAACGATGGGGCCCTCACTAACTAGATAGGACAGGAAAGAAAAGCAACTGTCTGCAATCACGCAAAAACCCTGCCAAAAATAATGTCCAACACGTCTGATAGAAAAAGACCCTGAAGTCACTAGACTTCAAAATCACTATATCAGCACTCAGGTATATTCTGAAAACAGAGCAAAGAGATCAACTGATCAGAGACAAAAATGGAGTTCAGCCAGTCCCAACCAGGGCTGGCTGAACACAAACACTAAGTAAACAAGACAAAATATCATATAACAATAGCAGAGCAATATCTTAGCTTTAGTAGACAGGACTAAACTGGAGGACAGAGCTCAGAGCAGAGAGAGTCACCAGCAACCCATCAGGGCGTCGGCGGCCTTATATCCACTCAGAGATTCCGCATGTCCAATCACACTCCACCTGTTCAGATGACAGGTTTTTCCCATCCAAATCAATTTCACTACCTCCTTTCACCAGCAGAGGGAGTTCATTGGACATCAAAGGTGAAGGAGAAAATGAGCTTATAACAGTACCTCCCCCTTGAGGAGGGGTCACCGAACCCTCATCCACGCCACAAGGGCGATCAGGATGGGCCCGATGAAAGCACGAACAAATCTTTCGGCATGAATATCGGATGCAGAGACCCAAGAATTATCCTCCTGACCATAACCCTTCCACTTAACCAAATACTGGAGTCTCCGTCTAGCCAGACGAGAATCGAGTATCTTCTCAACCTTATATTCCACATTACCTTCAACCAATACAGGGTCATGAGGTGCCACCACAGGAACTACTGGCTCAACAAACCTCTTTAACAGAGACTTATGAAACACGCTATGGATCTTGAATGTAACAGGAAGAGCCAATCGAAAAGAGACCGGATTAAGAATCTCCAAAATCTTGTAAGGTCCAATAAATCTAGGTTTAAACTTTGGAGAAGCCACCATCATGGAGATATTCTTTGATGACAACCAAGCCATATCACCCACCTTAAACCGGGGACCAATGGTCCTATGCCGGTTGGAAAACCGCTGGGCCTTTTCCTGGGAGAGAGACAACTTATCGACCACTTGGTCCCAGATCTGGTGCATTCTCTCCACCACAGTGTCAACTCCTGGGCAGGCAGAAGACTCCACCTGCCCTGAAGAGAATCGAGGATGAAACCCAAAGTTACAAAAAAAAGGTGACATCAAAGTGGCAGAACTAGTTCTATTATTTAAAGCAAATTCGGCCAAGGGCAAAAATGAAACCCAATCATCCTGATCAGCAGAAATAAAACATCTCAAATAAGACTCCAAAGTCTGGTTTGTTCTCTCCGTCTGCCCATTGGTCTGAGGGTGAAACGCAGAGGAGAAGGACAACTGAATTCCCAGCTTGGAACAAAAAGTCCTCCAAAATCTAGAAACAAACTGAACTCCTGTGTCAGACACAATGTTCTCAGGAATCCCGTGGAAGCGAACCACCTGTTGCAAAAACAAGGGCACCAACTCTGAGGAAGATGGCAACTTAGGGAGTGGTACAAGATGGACCATCTTAGAGAATCTATCACAACTCACCCAGTTAACAGTCATTCTCTGAGAGACAGGCATATCAGAAATAAAATCCATTGAAATATGGGTCCATGGCCTCCTGGGCACCGGCAAAGACATCAACAACCCACTAGAGCGAGAACAAGGTTTAGACCGGGAGCAAGTCCCACAGGACTGCACAAAATTCCTGACATCACGAGACAAGGTGGGCCACCAAAAAGACCGACTCACCAAATCTCTAGTACCAAAAATACCTGGATGACCAGCCAATGCGGAGCAATGAACTTCGGACATTACTCTCTTCCTCCACTGGTCAGGAACATATAATTTTCCAATGGGACAATGCTCAGGTTTGTCCTCCTGAAACTCTTCCAGAGCACGTCTCAAATCGGGCGAGATGGCAGAAAGAACTACCCCCTCACCAAAGATGGTAGTAGGCTTGGTCACAATAGGGGAATCTGTTGTGAGTTCATTTTCCCCTTCATTACTGAGGCCCGAGGAACTCCCTCTTCTGGTAAAGAAATAGTGAGCCTGATTATCAAACACCTGAGGCTGATGATGATGACTGGCTGAGTGGAGTTACGGACTGGATATAAGGCTGCCGACGCCCTTCTGCCCTGCGGGTGATTTCTCTGTGGGATCCTTGGAGACCAGTCTGAATGCCTGCTCCTCTAAAGCTAAGTTTGCTGCTCGGCCTTTTGGTTTTGTGCTTTGACTTTGTTTTGTTTTGCTTTGTTTTTCTGGATTTCTGCCATTCCCTGCTGGGGTGTGCTTCATAACAGAATCACCAGCCATACCGCAGATTCTAGGGTACTCAATAGCAGGAAAGAATTGTAAAAAAAAAAGTGTATATTTTTTCCTCTATATCTCTGAGGCCGTAGGGGGAATTTTTTTTTTCTCTCAATGGAGATAAAGCAATTGTCTGATCGTGTGGAGCAGCTCGCTGCAGAAGTGCGGGGAATTTCCGCCTACCTTGCTCATTCACATGCTGCTGAACCAAAGATTCCTACACCTGATGTGTTTTTTGGGGATCGGTCTAAATTTTTGAATTTCAAAAATAATTGTAAATTATTTTTTGCCTTGAAGCCTAACTCGTCAGGGAGCTCCGCGCAGCAGGTTAAAATTGTCATCTCTTTGCTGCGTGGCGATCCCCAGGATTGGGCGTTTTCTTTGAAACCAGATGATCCTATTCTGACTAATGTGAACGCATTCTTTCAAGCTTTGGGGTTGTTGTATGACGAACCTAATGCCATTGATCAGGCTGAAAAGACCCTGCTGGCATTGAGCCAGGGTCGTGATTCTGCAGAATTTTACTGTCAAAAATCCCGAAAGTGGGCAGTACTTACTACCTGGAATGATAATGCCTTGGCTGCTCTCTTTCGGAAGGGGTTGTCAGAAGCCGTAAAAGATACTATGGTGGGATTTCCTGTTCCCTCTGGTCTTGACGATTCTGTCACTAGCCATTCAGGTTGATCGGCGTTTGCGCGAACGCAAAGCTGCACGAAAGGTGTTGCCACCTGTTGAACAAATGTCTGAACCTATGCAATGTGATAGAGTTTTTTCCAGATAGCAGCGTCAGGAGTTCAGAAGGCGTAATAAGTTGTGTTTTTTCTGTGGAGATGCCTCGCATATTATTTCTGTCTGTCCTAAACGAGAGAAATGCTTTGCACACACGTTTTCTGTTGGGGGTGTTCAACCTAAGTTTCTTCTGGCTATTACTCTGATCTGCTCCCTGTCCACATTTTCCACCAAGGCTTTTGTGGATTCGGGAGCAGCCCTAAACCTAATGGACTTGGATTTTGCTAAACGTTGTGGATTTCCGATGACACCTCTGCAGACGCCTATCCCTTTGAGGGGGATTGATGCTACTCCTTTGGCTAAAAATAAAACCCAGTTTTGGACCCAGGTGGTAATGCGGGTCGCCCCAGACCATCAAGAAAATTGCAGATTTTTGGTGTTGCATAATCTGCATGATACTATTGTTCTGGGGTTTCCCTGGTTACAGATTCATAATCCAGTTTTGGATTGGAAATCTGTGTCTGTGGTGAGTTGGGGTTGTCGGTGTGCCTTTAGTGAGGCTCCGGTGTTTTCCACCTCTCCTCAGTCGCATGATGTTCCTGATTATTTGGCGGACTTTTATGATGTATTTAGTGAGAATGAGTCTGCGTCTCTGCCTCCTCATAGGAGTTATGACTGTGCAATTGAACTGAGCCCAGGGTGTAAATTTCCCAAGGGTCGGCTCTTCAATTTATCTGTACTCGAGCACGAGGCTATGCGATCCCATATTAAGGAGGCGTTGGAGAAGGGTCATATAAGACCATCCTCGTCACCCTTAGGTGCCGGTTTTTTTTGTAGCCAAAAAGGATGGATCATTAAGACCTTGTATTGATTATCGTGCCCTCAACAAAATTACTGTTAAATATCAGTATCCGTTACCCCTGATTTCTGATCTATTCTCCAGGGTTAAAGGTGCTTGCTGGTTTACCAAGCTTGACCTCAGGGGGGCGTATAATCTTATTCGCATTAAGCATGGGGATGAATGGAAGATGGCGTTTAATACTCCGGAGGGACATTTTGAGTACCTGGTGATGCCTTTTGGGCTCACTAATGCCACTTCTGTCTTCCAGTGCTTCATGAACGATATTTTCCGAGATTTTGTCGATAAATTTTTGATTATCTATCTGGATGATATTTTGATCTTCTCCAAGGATTGGGATTCTCATGTGGAACATATTCGGACTGTGTTCCGGATCTTGAGGGAGAATTCCCTGTATGTCAAAGGATCTAAATGCCTTTTTGGGGTACAGAGGATTTCTTTTTTGGGATTTATTTTGTCCCCGTCAACTATTGAAATGGATCCGGCCAAGGTACAGGCCATTCACGATTGGGTTCAGCCCACTTCTTTGAAGGCCCTCCAGAAGTTTTTGGTTTTTGCTAATTTTTATTGGAAATTTATAGCAAAATTTTCTAGTATTGCCAAGCCATTGACTGATTTGACTAAAAAGGGTGCTGATGTGTTAAATTGGTCTCCGGAGGCTGTTTCTTCCTTTCAGGAGCTGAAGCGAAGATTCACCTCCGCCCCGGTTTTGTGGCAACCTGATGTCTCACTTCCATTCCAGGTAGAGGTGGATGCTTCTGAGATTGGTGCAGGAGCTGTTTTGTCCCAAAAGCATCCTGTAACATCTAAAATGAATCCCTGTGCTTTCTTTTGCCGAAAGTTCTCTCCATCTGAACGTAACTATGATGTGGGGAATAGGGAACTGATTGGCATTTGAGGAGTGGAGACATTGGTTGGAGGGAGCTAAGCATCAAGTCGTGGTCCTCACTGACCACAAGAATTTGATTTACCTAGAGTCGGCTAAGCGCTTGAACCCTAGACAGGCTAGGTGGGCCTTGTTTTTTACACGTTTTGATTTTGTGGTTTCTTTTCTTCCTGGAACAAAGAATGTCAAGGCAGACGCCCTCTCTAGGAGCTTCTTTGCTGATTCTCCTGTGGTGACCAAGCCTGCTACCATCTTAGGCGAAGGGGTAGTTCTTTCTGCCATCTCGCCCGATTTGAGACGTGCTCTGGAAGAGTTCCAGGAGGACAAACCTGAGCGTTGCCCCAGTGGAAAGCTGTATGTTCCTGACCAGTGGAAGAAGAGAGTGATGTCTGAAGTTCATTGCTCTGCTTTGGCTGGTCATCCAGGTATTTTTGGTACTAGAGATCTGGTGAGTCGGTTTTTTTGGTGGCCCTCCTTGTCTCGTGATGTCAGGAATTTTGTGCAGTCCTGTGGGACGTGCTCCCGGTCTAAATCGTGTTCTCGCTCTAGTGGGTTGTTGATGCCTTTGCCTGTCCCCAAGAGGCCATGGACCCATATTTCAATGGATTTCATCTCTGATATGCCTGTCTCTCAGAGGATGACTGTTATTTGGGTGATTTGTGATAGGTTCTCTAAGCTGGTTCATCTTGTACCACTCCCTAAGTTGCCGTCTTCCTCTGAGTTGGTGCCCCTGTTTTTACAACAGGTGGTTCGTTTGCACGGGATTCCTGAGAACATTGTATCTGACAGAGGAGTCCAGTTTGTGTCTAGATTTTGGAGAACTTTCTGTTCCAGGCTGGGAATTCAGTTGTCCTTCTCCTCTGCTTTTCACCCTCAGACCAATGGGCAGACAGAGAGAACAAACCAGACCTTGGAGTCATATTTGAGATGTTTTATTTCTGCTTATCAGGATGATTGGGTTTCATTTTTGCCCTTGGCCGAATTTGCTTTAAATAATAGAGCTAGTTCTGCCACTTTGATGTCACCTTTTTTTTGTAACTTTGGGTTTCATCCTCGATTTTCTTCAGGGCAGGTGGAACCCTCTGCCTGCCCAGGTGTTGACACTGTGGTGGAGAGAATGCACCAGATCTGGGACCAAGTGGTGGATAAGTTATCTCTCTCCCAGGAAAAGGCCCAGCGTTTTCCAACCGACATAGGACCATTGGTCCCCAGTTTAAGGTTGGTGACATGGTGTGGTTATCATCAAAAAATATTGCTATGAAGGTGGCTTCTCCTAAGTTTAAGCCTAGATTTATTGGACCTTACAAGATTTTGGAGATTATTAATCCGGTCTCTTTTCGTTTGGCTCTTCCTGTCACATTTAAAATCCATAATGTGTTCCATAAATCTTTGTTGAAGAGGTTTGTTGAACCTGTTGTTCCGGGGGTGGCACCTCCAGACCCTGTATTGGTTGAAGGTAACATGGAATATGAGGTAGAGAAAGTACTGCATTCCCGTCTGGCTAGACGGAGACTCCAGTATTTGGTTAAGTGGAAGGGTTATGGTCAGGAGGATAATTCCTGGGTCTCTGCCTCTGATATTCATGCCAAAAGATTGGTGCGTGCCTTTCATCGGGCTCACCCTGATCGCCCTGGTGGCGTAGTTGAGGGTTCGGTGACCCCTCCTCAAGGGGGAGGTACTGTTGTGAGTTCATTTTCCCCTTCATTACTGAGGCCCGAGGAACTCCCTCTTCTGGTAAAGAAAGGTAGTGAGCCTGATTATCAAACACCTGAGGCTGATGATGATGACTGGCTGAGTGGAGTTACGGACTGGATATAAGGCTGCCGACGCCCTTCTGCCCTGCGGGTGATTTCTCTGTGGGATCCTTGGAGACCAGTCTGAATTCCTGCTCCTCTAAAGCTAAGTTTGCTGCTTGGCCTTTTGCTTTTGTGCTTTGACTTTGTTTTGCTTTGTTTTTCTGGATTTCTGCCATTCCCTGCTGGGGTGTGCTGAATTCATTTAGCTCTGTCTTCTGAAAATACCTGAGTGCTGATTTAGTTTTTGAAGCCTAGCTGCTTCAGGGCCTTTTTCATATCAGCTTGTTGGCTTATGTCTTTGATAGGGTTTTGGCAGATTGCAGACAGCAGCCTTCCTGTCCTTTCCTATCTAGATAGTTGCGGGCCCCGTCTTTGCTCAGTCTATCTTTCTGTCTGTGTTAGTATTTTCATCTTGCTTCACCGTCATTATATGTTGGGGGCTGCCTATTGCTTTGGGGTCTGCTCTGGGGCAGTTTAGATTTCCCCTTTCTTTCTTTAGGCCTATGTAATTCTCTGGCTGTGTTCGAGGGGTCTAGGGCTTCGTAGGAACCCCCCACGGCTACTGCTAGTTGTGTTGATAGGTTCAGGGGTCTGCAATCTGATAGTTGCCAACTTCTCTGGTTTTCTGGGCTTAGCTTGTATTTCTGCTTTCGCCTCCTACGGTGACTCATTCATAACAGGAATCAGCAAAGAAACTCCTAGAGAGGGCGTCTGCCTTGACATTCTTAGTGCCCGGAAGAAAAGAGACCACAAAATCAAAACGTGTGAAAAACAAGGCCCACCTAGCCTGTCTAGGATTCAAGCGTTTGGCCGACGCAAGGTAAATCAAATTCTTGTGGTCAGTAAGGACCAGGACTTGATGTTTAGCTCCCTCCAACCAACGTCTCCACTCCTCAAATGCCCATTTCATGGCTAACAGTTCCCGATTCCCCACATCATAGTTGCGTTCGGATGGGGTGAACTTTCGGGAAAAGATAGCACAGGGATTCATTTTAGATGTTACCGGATCTTTTTGGGACAAAACAGCTCCTGCACCAATCTCAGAAGCGTCCACCTCTACTTGAAACGGGAGTGAGACATCAGGTTGCCGCAAAACCGGAGCAGAAGTGAACCTCCGCTTCAGCTCCTGAAAGGAAGAAACAGCCTCTGGAGACCAATTCAGCACATCAGCACCCTTCTTAGTCAAATCAGTCAATGGTTTGGCAATACCACAAAAATTAGCTATAAATTTATGATAAAAATTAGCAAAACCCAAAAACTTCTGGAGGGCCTTCAAAGAAGTGGGCTGAACCAAATCATAAATGGCCTGTACCTTGGCCGGGTCCATTTCAATAGTTGACGGAGACAAAATAAATCCCAAAAATGAAATCCTCAGTACACCAAAAAGGCATTTCGATCCCTTAACATACAGGGAATTCTCCCTCAAAATCCGGAACACAGTCCGAACATGTTCCACATGAGAGTCCCGATCCCTGGAAAAGATCAAAATATCATCCAGATAGATGATCAAAAATTTATCCACAAAGTCCCGGAAAATATAATTCATGAAACGCTGGAAGACAGAAGGGGCATTAGTGAGCCCAAAAGGCATCACCAGGTACTCAAAATGTCCCTCCAGAGTATTAAACGCCGTCTTACATTCATCCCCATGCTTAATGCGAATAAGATTATATGCCCCCTGAGGTCAAGCTTGGTAAACCAGCAAACACCTTTAACTCTGGAGAATAGATCAGAAATCAGGGGTAACGGATACTGATATTTAACAGTAATTTTGTTGAGGGAACGATAGTCAATACAAGGCCTTAATGAACCATCTTTCTTGGCCACAAAAAAACCTCAGCACCCAAGGGTGAAGAGGATGGTCTAATATGACCCTTCTCCAACGACTCCTTAATATAAGATCGCATAGCCTCGTGCTCGGATACAGATAAATTGAAAAGTCGACCCTTGGGAAATTTACACCCAGGCCTCAACTCAATTGCACAGTCATAACTCCTATGAGGAGGCAAACACGCAGACTTATTCTCACTAAATACATCATAAAAATCAGCCAAATAGTCAGGAACATCATGCGACTGGGGAGAGGTGGAGAAAACAGGAGCGTCACCAAGAGCACACCGACAACCCCAACTCACCACAGACACAGATTTCCAATCCAAAATTGGATTATGGATTTGCAACCAGGGAAATCCCAGAACAATGGTATCAAGCAAATTATGCAACACCAAAAATCTGCAATTTTCCTGATGGTCTGGGGCGACCCGCATTACCACCTGGGTCCAAAACTGAGGTTTATTCTTCACCAAAGTGTGACTCTTCGGAGGTTTTGGCAGCGTCCGAGAGTGGACTGTTGTGAGTTCATTTTCCCCTTCACCATTGAGGTCTGATGAACTCCCTCTTCTGGTGAAGGAAGGTAGTGAGGCTGATTACAAAGCACCTGAGCAGAATGATGATGACTGTTTGACTGGGATTGCTGACTGGATATAAGGCAGCCGACGCCCTTCTGCCTTGTGGGTGATTACTCTGAGGTATTCTTGGAGACCAGTCTGATTCCTGCTCCTCAAAAGCTAAGTTTTCTGCTCTACTTTTTGCATTTCTGTTTTGGTTTTGTTTTGCCTTGTTTTTCTGGATTTCTGCCTTTCCCTGCTGGGTGAGCTGAATTCCTTTTTGCTCTGTCTTCAGATAATACCTGAGTACTGATATAGTCTTTTTGAAGCCTAGCGTCTTCAGGGCTTTTTTCCTTATCAGTCTGTTGGCTCTTGTTTTTGAGAGGGCTTTTGCGGATTGCAGACAGCAGCTTTTCTATTCTGTCCTATTTAGTTAGCTTGGGCCCCATCATTTGCTCAGCCTATCTTTCTATTTGTGTGAGTGTTTATTCATCTTCCTTCACCATCATTATATGTTGGGGGCTGCCTATTGCTTTGGGGTCTGCTCTGGGGCAGTTTAGATTTCCCTTTCTGTCTTTAGGCTATGTAGTTCTCCGGCTGTGATCGAGGGGTCTAGGGCACCATAGGAACCCCCCACGGCTACTGCTAGTTGTTGTTGTTAGGTTCAGGGGTCTGCAATCCGATAGCTGCCAACTTCTCTGGTTTTCTGGACTTAGCTAGTATTTCTGTTTTTGCCTCCTACGGTGACTCATTCATAACAGTGGACCCTCTGGGTCGCGGAACCGAGGCCCCCGGTACGAGCGCACCAGGTGGAACCGACCCCTATACAGGGACCGTTAGGGGCAGGCCCGCGGGGGATCAGGCACCGCGACAGCTGGAACCAAGAGGGGCGGCTCAAGGGACTGGAGTGAACAAAGGCGGGACTGGGAGACCGCACCAAGACCAGGGTGCGGGACGAGGGGACGTACCAGCAACAGTAACAGGAATGATCGGAAAGACAGGGGAACAAGAGGCTGGGAAACTAGGCAGGTGGGAGCCAGACACAGGTAGTAGAACACAAACACAGACTAGGGAACACGGACCAGCAGAACAGTGGGCAGACAGGACGAACAGGAGGAGACAGGAATGACACGGCTAAGAAGGAGATATAGAGCTTGGCGAAAAACCTATAGGAACCCTATAGGTGGCCAAATCACTGCATGGACTTCACACAATAACCAGGCGTCATCCCCTTATGGCAGACGCCTGATATATCTCCTGCAGGCAGGTGATTGGCTAACTGCTAATCGGCCGCCACCCACCGCAGGGTTAACCATCCGGACGGCCGCGCGCCCGCGCCCTAGTGTACATGTGCAGGCGGGGAGCTGTCCGGAGACCAGGACGAGAGGACGCACGTGAGCTGGGGGGAGGAGGAAGCGTGCGCGCCACTGGGTGAGTGAGAGCTGCGGGGTGAGCCAGTGCCCGTGGGACGGCGGCGGCCACAGCCTCCGTTGTCACAGTACCCCCCTCCTTACATCTCCCCCTTCTGAAGCCAGCCAGAAACTTTTTCAGAATTTGTGGGGCATTTATATTCTCCCAGGGCTCCCAGGATCTCTTCTCAGGACCAAATCCCTTCCAATCGATGAGAAAGAGGGTCCTTCCTCTGACCTTTTTCGTGGCCAAAATGTCCCTTACTTCAAAGACGTTATCATCCCCAATTGGCTGAGGGGATGAGATAGGAGCAGGGCAGAACCGGTTAAGGACAACAGGTTTAAGGAGCGAGACATGGAAGGCGTTAGGAACCCGGAGTGAAGCCGGCAATCTCAATTTGTAAGCAGCTTTGTTAATGCGTCCAAGTACCTCAAAAGGCCCAATATAATGGGGACTCAACTTGTATGAGGGAACTTTTAGACGGATGTGTTTAGTCGAAAGCCAGACTTTGTCACCAGGATAGTAAGGTGGAGAATCTCTTCGTCTTTTGTCCGCATGCTTTTTCATCCGGTTACTGGACTTCACGAGGGCTTCCTTGGTTTCTTTCCAAATTTGCGCGAAGTCAGCGGCGAGAGCATCAGCCGCGGGAACCCCAAAAGACGTGGAGATGGACAGCGGGATGCCAGGGTTTTGACCTGAGACCACAAAAACGGTGACTTGGAGGAGGATTCATTAGGATGGTTATTGTGGGCAAATTCCGCCCAAGGAAGGAGTGAGACCCAGTTATCCTGGTGGGCGTTGGAGAAGTGGCGGAGGAAGGTCGTCAGAACTTGATTGACTCGTTCCACTTGGCCGTTGGTCTGTGGGTGGTAGGCGGAGGAGAAATCCAGAGACGTACCCATGTGCCGACAGAGGGCTCTCCAGAATCGGGAGGTAAATTGAACTCCCCGATCGGATACAATTCGCTGAGGGAGCCCATGCAGCCTGAAGATCTGATGGATAAAGATCTCGGCCAACTTAGGAGCCGAAGGCAGGCTGGGTAACGGAATAAAATGGGCCATTTTGGAGAAGCGATCTATTACCACAAGGATAGTAGTGCACCCAGAAGAGAGAGGCAGGTCTATCACAAAATCCATGACAATTTGCTGCCAGGGGGCTTCTGGAACAGGTAGCGGATGAAGTAGGCCGGGGGGCAGATCCCTAGGCACTTTGTTCTGTGCACAGGTAGTACAGGACGCCACAAAATCCAACACGTCCTGGCGAAGAGAGGGCCACCAATAGTAGCGGGAGAGAAGCAAACGGGTCTTCTTGATCCCGACGTGTCCTGCGATTTTGGAAGAGTGCCCCCAGCGTAGCACCTCCAGTCTTTTGTCCTGGGGAACGAAGGTCTTGCCTGGTGGAAGGGTAGAGAGGCTCACAGGAGCTACAGTGATAACTTTCGCAGGCTCGATGATATAAGATGGAACCTCCTCCGTTTCAGGTGTCTGTAACAACCTAGAGAGTGCATCTGCCTTGGCGTTCTTATTCCCGGGTCGGAAATGGAGCTTAAAATCAAAGCGCGAGAAGTATAGGGACCATCGGGCTTGCCGGGCGTTGAGTCTTTGGGCGGACTGCAAATAGGCTAGGTTTTTGTGGTCCATGAATATAGTAAAGGGGTGAACTGCTCCCTCAAGTAAGTACCGCCATTCCTCCAGAGCCATCTTTATAGCGAGCAACTCCCGGTCCCCAATAGAGTAGTTGCATTCAGCAGAGGAAAAGGATTTTGAAAAAAACCCACAGGGAACCAGATGTCCGGATGAGGTACGCTGGGAAAGTACTGCCCCAGCCCCTGTGGAGGAGGCGTCGACCTCTAGAATGAAGGGCCTACTGGCTACAGGGCGATGTAAGATTGGTGCTGTAGCAAAGGAGCGTTTCAGGGCAAGAAAGGCCTCTTCAGCCTCGGGAGGCCAGGTGTTAGATTTAGTTCCTTTTCGGGTCAAGAGCGTGATGGGCTTGGTCACCGAGGAGAAGTGAGGAACGAACTATCGGTAATAATTTGCAAATCCTAGGAAGTGCTGGATGGCCTTCATGCCGGCAGGACGAGGCCATTTGAGGATAGCAGAGAGTTTCTCGGGATCCATTTTCAGCCCAGAATCCGTGATGATGTAACCCAGAAAAGGCAACGAGGTTTGTTCAAACAGGCATTTCTCCAATTTTGCATAGAGCCGATTCTCCCGAAGACGTTGCAGGACCAGGCAAACGCTTCTTCTATGCGAGGAAAGATCAGGTGAAAAGACGAGAATGTCATCCAAGTATACCACCACGCAGGAATATAATAAATCCCGAAAAACCATGTTGACGAATTCCTGGAACACTGCTGGCGCATTGCAGAGTCCAAACGGCATGACCAAGTACTCATAATGGCCATCCCGAGTATTGAAAGCCGTCTTCCACTCGTCCCCGGCGCGGATTCGGCTCAAATTATAAGCTCCTCGTAGGTCCAGTTTGGTAAAGACGCGGGCCCCCTCAGCCGGTCGAAGAGCTCTGGGATCAGCGGAAGAGGATACCAATTTTTAATGGTAATATTGTTCAGGCCTCGATAGTCAATGCATGGCCTGAGGGATCCGTCCTTCTTCCGAACAAAGAAGAAACCCGTGCCTGCAGGGGATGAAGCCTTCCGAATGAAACCCTTGGCCAAGTTTTCGTGTATATACTCTGACATGGCCGAGGTTTCTGCTGGAGACAAAGGGTACGTTCTGCCCCTGGGGGGAGTGGCTCCCGGAATCAGCTCAATGGGACAGTCAAAAAACCGGTGTGGTGGCAACGAATCCGCCTCCTTCTTGCTGAAGACGTCGGCATAGGCGTAATATGGTGCCGGGAGGCCCGGAAGATCGGCTGGTTCTTGTGATGGATGGGAACGGGCCACTGACAACAGACAGCGTTCCTGGCAATTATGTCCCCAGCGCAAAATCTCCCCCGAGTGCCAATCCAGGACCGGTTCATGCAATCTGAGCCAGGGTAATCCAAGGAGGACAGCGTGGGACAAGTTGGGCAGCACGTAGAAAGCTATCTTCTCCAGATGAAGAGCACCCACTTGAAACTCAATTTCGGCAGTAACCATGGTGCTGAGCTCAGGAAGTGGTCTGCCATCCACAGAGGCAATAGCACGTGGGTTCTCCAGGGTCATCACCGAAATCTGGAACTTGTTAACCTCCTCAAGCCGAATGAAACTACCAGCCGCACCCGAGACCACATAGGCCTCCACAGATCTACGCTCCCGACCTAGAATAATTAAAGCCGAAATGGTAAGGGGCAGAGAGGAATTAGAGTCACCTAGGGAAGCCTCTCTTACCTGGCCTAGGTGGAGGCGTTTCCCGGTCTCAAAGGACAGGTACGCAGAAAATGATTGGCACCCCCGCAATACAGACAGAGGCCCTCCATCATTCTCTCCCTGCGCTTTTGTTCAGATAACCGGACACGGTCTATTTGCATGGGCTCGGGGGCAGAGCTGGCAGAGGGTGGAGAGGAATGTGGAATGGGGGCTTGATAGAGCCTAAAGGGTCTCCTCTCTCTGGCGGCCTCCCGAGAACATTCGAGAAACCGGAGATCTATACGAGTGGCCAGGGATATAAGATCTTCCAAGATGGTAGGAGTATCCCGTCCGGCAAGCTCGTCTTTAATCTTGCCAGAAAGGCCCCTCCAAAAAGCTCCCACCAGGGCCTCGTTATTCCACCCAAGCTCCGAAGACAGTGTCTGGAAGCGGATGGCATACTGCCCCACGGTGAGCGAACCCTGACGGAGGTTAAACAGAGCCTCAGTAGTAGAGGCCAACCGCCCGGGCTCGTCAAATACCTTGCGAAACATGTCAAGGAAACTCTGAATACTAGCGACCACGGGATCATCCCTCTCCCACAAAGGGTTCACCCAGGCCAAAGCCTCTCCCTCAAGGTGAGACACGATGAACGCCACCTTGGCTCGATCGGAGGGGTATTGCTGGGGTAACAGCTCAAAGTGCAGTCTGCACTGATTCAAGAAGCCCCGGCACAGCTTTGGATCTCCGCTATACCTGGGGGGCTTTCCCAGGCGAGGTGGCGGGTGATATGCTGGATCCCGGGACTGGACAGAAGCGGCCGCCGAGGACTGTAGAGAAAGTAAACAGTCATCGACGGACGCCATGTAACTTAGAATGTGGGACTGGGCGTCGCGCTACTGCACGAGCTCCTGCTGGATGCCGGCTAACATGGGAGCATGCCCAGGATCGGTGGTTTGAAGGGCGGATAGCCGGGTGTCCATGGACTTCATAAAGGACATTATCCGGGTCTGGTTCTCCTGCAGGAAAAGTAACTCTTTTTGGGTAGCGGCAGCGGCTCCAGCGGGGTTCATGACCTGGTTATGCTGTGATGCTTCGAAGGTTTTGGCAGCGTCCGAGAGTGGACCCTCTGGGTCGCGGAACCGAGGCCCCTGGGGCGAGCGCACCAGGTGGAACCGACCCCTATACAGGGACCGTTAGGGGCAGGCCCACGGGGAATCAGGCACCGCGACAGCTGGAACCAAGAGGGGCGGCTCAAGGGACCAGAGTGACCACAGGCAGGACTGGGAGACCGCACCGAGACCAGGGTGCGGGACGAGGGGACGTACCAGCAACAGTAACAGGAATGATCGGAAAGACAGGGGAACAAGAGGCTGGGAAACTAGGCAGGTGGGAGCCAGACACAGGTAGTAGAACAGAAACACAGACTAGGGAACACGGACCAGCAGAACAGTGGGCAGACAGGACGAACAGGAGGAGACAGGAACGACACGGCTAGGAAGGATATAGAGCTTGGAGAAAAACCTATAGGAACCCTATAGGCGGCCAAATCACTGCATGGACTTGACACAATAACCAGGCGTCATCCCTTTATGGGAGACGCCTGATATATCCCCTGCTGGCAGGTGATTGGCTAACCGCTAATCGGCCGCCACCCACCGCAGGGTTAACCATCCGGACGGACGCGCGCCCGCGCCCTAGTGTACATGTGCAGGTGGGGAGCTGTCCGGAGACCAGGATGAGAGGACGCATGTGAGTCGGGGGGAGGAGGAAGCGCGTGCGCCACCGGGTGAGTGAGAGCTGCGGGGGGAGCTGGTGCCCTTGGGACGGCAGCGGCCACAGCCGCCGTTGTCACACAAAGGAGTAGCATCAATACCCCTCAAAGGGATAGGCATCCGCAGAGGTGTCATAGGAAACCCACAACGTTTAGCAAAATCCAAGTCCATCAGGTTCAGAGCCGCTCCCGAATCCACAAAAGCCTTAGAGGAAAATGTGGACAGGGAGCAGATCAGAGTAATTGCCAGAAGAAGCTAATTTTGAACACCACCCACAGCAAATGTGTGTGCAAAATGTTTCTCTCGTTTAGGGCAGACAGAAATCATATGAGAGGCATCTCCACAGAAAATACACAGCTTATTACGCCTTCTAAACTCCTGACGTTGCGCCCTAGACAAAACTCTATCACATTGCATAGGTTCAGACATTTGTCCAAAAGGTGGCAACACCTCTCGCGTAGTTTTGCGTTAACGTAAATGCCGATCAACTTGAATGGCTAATGACATAGAATCGTCAAGACCAGTGGGAACAGGAAATCCCACCATAGCATCTTTTACGGTTTCTGACAAACCCTTCCGAAAGAGCTGCCAAGGCACCATCATTCTATGTAGTAAGGACCGCCCACTTTTGGAATTTTTGACAGTATAACTCTGCAGAGTCCTGACCCTGGTTCAATGCCAATAGGGCTTTCTCAGCTTGGTCAATAGCATTAGGTTCATCATACAACAACCCCAAGGCTTGAAAAAATGCATCCACATTAGTCAGAATAGGATCTTCAGGTGTCAAAGAAAACGCCCAATCCTGGGGATCGCCGTGCAGCAAAGAGATGACAATTTTAACCTGCTACGCAAAGGTCCCTGATGAGTTAGGCTTCAAGGCAAGAAATAATTTACAATTATTCTTAAAATTCAAAAATTTAGACCGACCCAAAAAAACACATCAGGAGTAGGGATCTTTGGTTCAGCAGCATGTGAATGAGTGAGATAGGCGGAAATTCCCCGCACTTCAGCAGTGAGCTGCTCCACACGATCAGACAATTGCTTAATCTCCATTAAGGAAAAAATCCTCCTACAGCCTCAGAGAAAAAGAGGAAAAAATATACATTAAAAAAAAAAAATTCTGAGACCTTTTTTTATTTTACAATTCCCTCCAGCTTTTGAGTACCCTAGAATCTGCGGTATGGCTGGTGATTCTGTTATGATTGAGTCACCGAGGAGGAAAAACAAAAAGCAAGCTAAGCCCAGAAAACCGGAGAGGTTGATAACTAGCGGATTGCAGACCCCTGATCCTATCCACAACAACTAACAGTAGCCGTGGAGCGTACCTATGATGATCCTAGACGCCTCGTCACAGTCGGAGAACTAAATAAGCCTAAAGAAAGAAAAGGGGAAATCTAAACTGCCCCAGAGCAGACCCCAAAGCAATAGACAGCCCCCAACATGTATTGTCGGTGAAACAAGATGAAAGCACAAACACAGGCAGGAAAATAGGCTGAGCAAACGATGGGCCCCACACTAACTAGAAAGGACAGGAAAGGAAAGATGCTGTCTGCAATCACGCAAAAGCCCTACCAAAAATATGTCCAACACGTCTGATAGAAAAAACCCTGAAGTCGCTAGACTTCAAAACCCTATATCAGTACTCAGGTATATTCTGAAGACAGAGCAAAAAGAGATCAGCTGATCAGGGACAAAAGCAAACTGAAATAATCAGAGACAGAAATTGAATCCAGCACAGCCCCAGCCGGGGCTGGTTGAACACAAAAAACAAAGTAAACAGACCAAAACTCATATGAACAATAGCAGAGCAATTCTTAGCTTGAGAAGGCAGGAATCAAACTGGAAACCAGAAGCCCCAGGCAGGAAAATCACCAGCAAGAAAATAGGGAGTCGGCTGCCTTAAATCCAGTCAGAGACTACTTATGTCAAATCACAGTCCCCCTCCTCAGGTGGCAGTTCTTTGCTATTTAGATCAGCTTCTGTCACGGTCATGTGTGTCTGGACGCAGCGAGTACCGCAAGGCGAACCCATATGACACACGTGACCCTGGATACACCGCCTCCAGTGGGGCGAATTTAAATAATAAGACGTGCAGCTGGATACGCCGCCTCCAACAGGCGAATTTAGGTATTTCATGTAAATCTGGAAACCCCGCTTCCAGTAAGGCGAATTTAAATAATAAAGGGGAACCTGGGTAACATTAACAATGGTGGGCTTTGCGATAGGTAATAGGGACATGGAGACCTCCTGTACTCCCCTGAGCCAGAGTCCCTGCACTCCTAACGTTCCCTATGCCGGTTCCGCACCAGGTGATGCACAGGATACCTTTTAACCCTAGCTCGCCCTGACCTAAACCCTCACTAGGGAATTGGTTGGTGCGGAAACTAATCCCACCACTGCACTAAACACACACAAGGAAAGATGACAATACAGGGGAAACACCACTTAGCTTTGCTCTGTTGCGTACGCTCCTAGTAACAGAGCCCACCACCTGCATGCATCTTCTCCTCCACTCGGATCCATCACCATAATCGGATCCATCACCATAATGCAGCCCTGGAGCAGAGTCCACCACCAGTTGCAGCTGCCCAGCAAACAGAGTCCCAAAGATGAGTCCAGCCTCTGCCAAAAAGTCCAGCATGCTCGAGTCCAACTCCTCTGCCAATAAGTCCAGCATGCTTGAGTCCAGCCTTCAGCAACCAAGTCCAGCATGCTGAGTGCAACTTTCACCATAGTCGCCACTCCACCAAGCCATGCAAGCACTTCCTGCCGACACCATAAACTGCGACTCCACCACGCTATGCCAGCCCTTCTTCCAGACACCATTGTTGAACTCCACCAATCAATGCCAGCACTCCCTGCAGACTCCATAGCTGCCACTCGTCCCCTCTGGCTGGGCTGCCCAGGACTCCAGTTCAGCTCCATCTTTCACCCAGGCTTACTTGTGAATAAAGACCTATCACCAACCGTGATTGATACACCTGACACTCTTTTATAGAGCATCACACCTGATTTATAATTAAGTGCACATTAACCAAAGAACTAAAGTGCGATACCACTCACCACCACCGGGGCAACTTAGAACAAACGACACACGTGTAATAATTCTAATGGCCACCGGGGGCAATCAACCCACTTTGACACCATGCCAAAGGAAAAAAAGTTCAATTGAGCATTTAAACTGTCAGATCCAGCCTGGATCATGACAGCTTCATTACCTCTTGTCACGAACAGAGGGAGTCCAGATAGAGAACTCACGACTCCTCTGTCAGCACAGCCAGCTCCATCACCCTCACCAGAAGCCAGAGGCAAACCAGAAAATGAGCTCACAACAGTGAAGCTGTTTAATTACCTTATTGGGGAAAATGGCAGAGAATTAGCCCACACCTTACTCCCACACACAGACAACCTCCTTCTAGCAGATATTGTGCAGGCATTTGATAAACACTGTGACCCAAAGAAGAATGAGACAGTGGAAAGATATAACTTTTTCACAAGACATCAGGAGGATGGTGAAACTGTGGACAGATATCTGACAGAGCTGAGGAGGCTGGCAACAACATGTGGTTTTGGAGAGATTAGGGACAGTCTAATCAAAGACAATGGTGTGTGGCATGAGACAGTCATCTCAAAGAAAGATTACTGAGAGAGGAAGACATGACTTTAGAGAAATGCATGCAAATCTGCAGGGCTGCTGAACTGACAAAACACAGCCTGAAGATGATGGCAGGCACCAGTGATAATGATGATGATAAGGTACATGCAGTATCTATGAAAGGAAAGACAAGACCAAGCTCCCCTATAAGCACTGTCCACTGCAAGTATTGTGGGAAAAGACATGAGAGAGACAAAACCAAGTGTTCAGCATATGGTGAAACCTGCAGATTGTGTGGAAGGAAGAATAATTTCTCAGCTGTCTGCAGGCAAGGAACAGGCAAACAGTACAGACAGCTCCACACTGTGACACCAGACACAGACAGTGCAGAGGACATTACATGGCTACAACTGCAGCCTGCAGCAGAGAAAGTCAATGAAGTCAGGCAGTCAGTAGGCAAGGATGCCAAGCAGCTTTATGCAACATTCTTGTTGGATGAGAAGCCCATTAGATTTCAGCTGGATTGTGGAGCAAGCTGCAATGTAATCCCATCTGCTCTGCTGAACAAACAGGTTTCTATTGAGCCAACTGACAAGGTACTGGTGATGTACAACAAAAGTGTTCTGAAACCGATGGGGACATGTAAGCTCAAAATACGGAACCCATGCAACAGAAAGAGTTATAGAGTTTAATTTACCGTGTTGCGTGGTGGTAACCATGTACCATTATTGGGAGTAAAAGCTGTTCAGGCAATGGACTTAATAAAAGTACAGTCACAGAATATTATGTCTGTTGAAGTTTCCCAGGATATACCAAATCCCAAACTAAATGCAGAGCACAACTTGGATATTCAGAAAATAAAAACGAAGTATGCTGATTTATTTGAAGGTGATGGGTGCTTTGAAGGTAAATATAGGCTAGAAATTGACAACATATTGCATTAAAAATGATATAGCACAATGTGAAATATGTGCATCCTGCAGTGATAAACAATCAAAGGAGACATTTCAACCACATGAAATTCCACATAGGCCATGGTCAAAAATAGGAACGGACTTGTTCACATGGAATGACAAAGAATACCTGATTACAGTGGACTGTTTCTCTAACTTCTGGGAGGTTGATTTGTTGCAGGACACAAGGGTGGGAACAGTGATTAAAAAACTCAAGGCCCATTTTGCCAGGTATGGCATTCCAGATGTCATTTTCTCGGACAAAGCGGCGCAGTTTACTTCGGAAGAGTTCAAAACCTTCAGCAAGAAATGGGAATTTGAACACCAGGCGTCTTCTCCCAGATATCCTCAGAGTAATGGTAAAGCAGAATCAGCAGTAAAAACAGCCAAAAGACTCATGCAGAAAGCAAAACAAGCAAGTACTGATGTATATCTGTCTATACTGGATCATAGAAACACACCCACTCAAGACAGCAGTCCAGCACAGAGGCTTATGAGTAGGCGTACAAAGACACTCTTACCAACTGCTAGTCATCTGTTAAAGCCAAAGTTGCTGGGAAACATCAAAGCTAAATTACAGAAGAATCAAGATAGGCAAGCTTTCTATTACAATAAATCTGCAAAGGATCTGCCTGAGCTCCAGAGAAATGACAACATTTGGCTGCAGCCAAGCAGCTCGTTTGAGAAACACTGGCAAAAGGCAAAAGTTGCCCCGGAAACTAGGACCTCGGTCCTACGAAATTCTAACAGAGGAAGGAAGAAGACTAAGGAGAAATCGGAGATACCTGAGGAAATCACAAGAAAGAGATAATTAATTTTCATGGCCTTTTGAGCAGGATCCTGACACCCAAGACAACGAGGCAGCAAGTACAAGTCAAGTACCAACAGTGACAGCTGACCATTAGGGTGAGGATTCTGGCCAGAGACAGATAATATCAGAAGGCATATTACCAGAATCAGAAGAACTACCAGATGTAGGCAGTGACACATCTTATGTTACTAGAGCTGGCAGAATAATCAGAAAGCCGGCGCACCTCAAGGATTATATCTAACTGGACTTATTATGTTATAGCTCTAACTTGGTCATGGTATACATTGTTTATTAATTTTATTGTTCTTTCAGTTAAAAGAGAAAAGACGTAGCAATATGTTATATGTTGATGTGGCCTCTAGGGGTCTCACTACTTTGATGTGTGTACTATAGAGTGTAAGAACTTGTTGGTTAGTTGTTGTTAGCAGACATCTTGTAATGGAGGAATGTATCACAAGTCTCATGTAATAAACAAGCCTGGAGATATCCAAGGAGTGTGATCCTTGACCGGAAATACATAACAGAACAGTTTACCCGTGCAGGCCTCCATAATCGTGGCTTCTAGCATCTCTTTTGGAAAGTTACCAGATTCTGAGGCTGAGCTAAAAATTTTTGTTAGGTGCGGGGCTAGGAGGTTACTAAACATTTTATAATAATCATTTGTGAAGCCATCAGGCCCAGGGGCTTTGAAGGATTTTAGGTGTTTGATGGTGTCAAGGATTTCGGTATCTGTAAAAGGGGAGGAAAGGAAGTCCACAGTGTCTTTGTCCAATTTAGGTAGATTAATCAAATCCAAAAAGGATTGGATATTTGCCTGATTTGGTTGGGATTGGGTTAGATCTTGGCCAATATTATAAAGGTTGTTAAAGAATTTGGTGAAAGAATTTGCTATATCCTGGGGGTGGGATAAAATGGTACCATTGGGGAAGATAAGGCGTCAATCCTGTGTTTAAGTCTGAGGTATTTAAGCCTATTTGTCATATATGTGGACAGGCGATTTAAATTGGAGTATTGTTTAAACTTTGCTGATTTAATTACAGAGTCGTAAAATGAAAAAATCAGTGTTCTGAGTTCTAGTCTATGACCCGAGAGTTTCGATTGTAAGGAGGGGCAGGGGCTGGACATCCTGGCGAGAGACCTTTCTTTGGTTTTTATAAGATTTTGTAGTTTTGAGATTTTTTCTCTGTTGGCTTTTTTAATTTTAGAAGATATCTGGATCAGTATACCACGCAGAACTGCCTTGTGGGCATTCCAACATGAATAGGCGTTGGAAAGGTTGGCGCCGTTTTCTACAAAGTAATTGAAAATGGCTGATGAAATTTCTGCTTTTATACTTGGATTGTAAGTGAAGATGGCTTTAAGGTGCAATGATACAGGGCATCCCTGATGAAGTGAGCTGGGACAGCTCAGGAAACGCGTAGGCACCAATAAAGTTCCTTGAATTATACCTACAGCAGCGCAGTGTATCATTGCACCTTAGAGCCATCTTCACTTACAAGTCTTTGGACCCTGTGCAGACTGCAGCAGCTGTTTCATGTGTTTGTAGGTGTTGTGACCGAAGTTTCACAACCCTATCAGGTGAGTCTCTCCTTGCCTCACCATTTGTCATGATCCCAGTGCAGGTTTTTGAGCTGCACGTCAGGGGTTAATGTCTGGAGCTCAGTCCAGGTTTTGACCTGCACACATGGGGTTAATGATTGTGGCCTCTTTCTGGCTCTGGGAGAACTTCTTAAACCCCTGGGAAGCTTCAATCCCTGCCAGTTATACTTCTGCCTTTGGCCTAGTGTGCTGACCCCTGTGTGCCTGTTTGTTGTTATAGCTTGTTTATATGGTTCTGACCCGGTTCTGTTTCCTGTTGTGAGTTTGCCTGTTGATTCTGTACTGCGTTATTATCTCTGTGTATGACTCATTGCCTGTGACCTGACTACTCTCTGCTGGCCCCTCTTGTACCTTGCAGCTATCTCTGTGTGTGACTCATTGGCTACGTCCTGACTATTCTCCCTCCCTGTCTATGCCCCTTGTTAACTTTGTCTCGCAGTTACCCTGCTAGCGGTTCTCTTGCTGATCCTAGCTCCCTGGAGTTTAGGCCATGCCCCTAGCAGTCACGTACACCAGGTCCTGCGGCTCTGAAGTACGCATCTCCTCGGCTGCTGCCCGCTCCACAGGTATCGTTGAGCACAGTTCGCTTTACTCAGGACACGCGCACTGGCTCAGTGAGCAAGTTCAGTGCGGTGTTCCTGACACCATTACAGTTGTGTTTTAAAGGTTTTACACAGTGGATGCACCGTTTTGTTTCTTTTATATACTTGGATTGTGGAAGAGGGAAGAGTTACACTTCCATAAGAACTGCTGATTGGTAGCTGGGCCATTTAAAAAATCCGCGGTAACAGGGGCATGGTCGGAGACCGTCTTGGGAAGAATGGATATTGAGTTGCATTTTGGAAGGGAGAAAATATCTGTTAGGATCAAATCTATCCTGGAAGCTGAATCGTGGGGATCAGAGAAGTGGGTATATTCTACTGAGGTGGAATTTTGGCATCGGAAGATATCAAATAATTTGTTGGAATAAAGCCAATTGTTAAGTGTTTCCAATTGGGATCTGTTTTGCGGTGAGGAATCCATTAGGTGATTGGATACCCTGTTGAAATCACCCCAAAAAATCAGTGAACATTTTCTAACTGCGTTGATCTTTTTATTGAGTTTATTGAGGAATCTAATTTGTCTTTTTAATGGGACATAAGTGTTAACGATTGTGTACTCTGAATTATTTATTTTTCAAATTAAAATATGATAATGTCCTGTTTCATCCTTAACTTCATCTACATACTCAAATGAAACAGCGTTTCTTATAAGGGTGAAAACCCCTGCTTTTTTGGGGGGGGCCAGAGGATTCATAAGTAAAAGGAAAATTTATATGGCTGAAATTGGGGTGAGAGAGGGCTTTAAACTTTGTCTCTTGAAGACATACAACATCTGAACACATCTTGTTAATCTCATTATGGATAGTAAATCGTTTTCTCGGACTATTGAGACCTCTAACATTATAAGTGGTTATTTTGAGTCTCATAATGGTAGAGATCTATCCCAAGGGAACAAGAAAATGGGAAACCTGAAACCAAGACAAGAACAATTGAAGTTACAACAGTTAATGCTATAGGTAGAAATATACCTGAAACAGAAAAAGAAAAAAAATAAAATACAAAAAAAAAAAGAATAACCAGTTCGGTTAATGTCCCAAGGACCACTAGAAGTAGGCCGCACTAGCGGACTCTACTTGAACTTGGGGGAAGGTTCGTGTGAGAGCATTCCGTGAGGCACCCTCAAGAATGCTGAAGAAGAGGTTTTGAATTTCCAACAAACCGAAGGTATGAGCAGGCCGAACAGAAAGTCACTGAAGGGACTGAAACCTGTAGGGGAAGAAAGGATTAACATCATGCAAAACAGAAATGAGAAAATTGATACTTGATGGTAGATCCGGCTGAGAAGACATGTCAAGTATTGGATCTTACGCTGGAAAAGGGAGCAGGTTTGGCCTTCTGCTTGATGTTTAGAGAGTTGAGGAATTTCCCGCCTTCTTCTGGTGTGGACAAGACTGATGTCTTTCCATTATGGCGGACCAGGAGCTTCAGGGGGAAGACCCATTTATACTGGATGTTGTTGTCTCTCAGTGTAGTTGTAGTATCTTTGAATGCTTTTCTTCCATCAATGGTAGCTTTAGAAAGATCTGCATAAAATTTCAGATGTGTGTATGGGTCCAGAAATCCGACGTTGTTTCTAACTTTAGCCATTAGAAGCTCCTTGATATGAAAAAAATGAATACGTAGAATAGTATCCCTTGGGGATTCCTTAGGGATGTGAGGAGGTTTTGGTAACCTGTGTATGTGGTCGATGGTTAAATCGTGAGCAGAAAGCGAAGGGTCAATTTTTTTAAAGACTTTCCTGACGTAGTCTTCAAGATTTCTAGGGGAAACTGACTCAGGGATGCCCCTGATTTTAATATTATTGCGCCGAGACCTGTCTTCCAGGTCGGCTAATTTGTTTTTCATTTGGAGCAATTCCGTTTTAATCTGGAGATTTTCTTTTTGTAGATCTTCTGATTTCTCTTCTATGGAGATTATTCTAGTCTCGTGGTTGTCGAGTTGTTTGGTAAATGACTCAAAGGTTTCCTTAAACACCTTCATTTGACAGTCCAAGGTAAGTTTCAGGCTATTGTTGATTTTCTGTGCAAGAGTGGACATGTAGGATTCTGTGGCTTCTTGACCCAATTTAATATTATTATTATTATTAATTATTTATTTATATAGCACCATTAATTCCATGGTGCTGTACATGGGAAGGGGGGTTACATACAAAGTTATAGATATCATTACATACAAAGTTATAGATATCGTTAACAGTAAACAAATTTACAATGACGTACTGGTACAGAGGGGAGAGGACCCTGTCCTTGAGGACTTACATTCTACGGGATAGTGGGGAAGAGACAGAAGGTCGGGGGTGCAGCAGCTCAGGTGGTGGTGAGGCGGCAGAATGGTTATTGCAGGCTGTAAGCTTTCCTGAAAAGATGGGTTTTCAGGTTCCGTTTGAAGGATCCGTGGGTGGTGGATAATATTATTGCAGTCAAGGTTGTCTAGTTTGGGCCTGGACTTTTCAGTGCTTGGATTTGGTGAAGAAGACCATGATCTGTCGTCATTCTGGGCGTTTTGTGAAGCAGAATGATCCCTCCACTCCCCCTGGGGTTTTTCTTTTGGCGGAAACAGATGTATCCATGTCATTGGGGTTTCTGATGGGGGATCTGGACTTTACCAGACTCAATATGTTAGTAGAATTCGAGGAGGAGTAATGACCAGGGCCACCGTCCCTGTCTGCCCTGACAGGGATAGATGAGGCGAAAGGAATGGACTTATTTTGTTTATATTTGGTTTGCTTGTACTGGCTCATGTTGCTGGAGTATAGGTGTTTTATAGCAGATTAAACACCACCTAATTAGCGGTGACGTCACTGTAGGAGAAAAATGCCAGGGCCCCAGCGCTGGTAACGGTCTGTGACAGGGAGTGCGCAAACAATGTGTCCGGAGCAATTCAGATCAAAATCAGGCAAAAATCCCCCAAATAGCCAGGAGCAAGTCCAAATAATTCCTCAGTGGATGTTATTAATAGGGATTATCCCACTGTTCACAATAGAGCAATACAGTTTGCTGGTGTAACCATGGCAACCACACAAATGTCAGGTAAAATTGGAAAACCTGAAAAAAGCCGCCAAAAGCAAAAATTATGCTAAAAATATAATAAATCCACACAAATGTATTTAAGAGTAAAAAAATAAAATGTTTCAAATGAAAAAATTGCAGTCCTTGAGTTTTACTTCACCTCAGAGAGCAGTTCCTCAAATAGTTGCGTTGTAAGTTGCGTTAGAGGGTTACCTCAGGAGCACACACGAAGTGCGATCTACATCACTTGCGCCTAAGCCACGCCCATCCAGAAGGAATTTTTGAACAGACTGATCACACAGGATGAAAGCTAGGTCCATCAATATGATCCTGTGACTAAAGTCCAGTCAATGCAATGGAAGCATCATGACTCACCGCTTCCAAAGAAGGCACGTGCCCAACCCTCGGCAGGCAAGGTCATGCTCACAGTATTTTGGGAACAGCAAGGAGTAGTATTGATGGATTTCCTAGCAAAGGGTACCATGATCACTGGGGCATACTATGCTTCACTGCTGTGGAAATTGTGGGAGGCCATCAAAACCAAGAGATATGGCATGCTCACCAAAGGTATCCGCCTTCTGCAAAGCAATGCACCAGTTCACAACTCACATGTTGCCCAAATTGAAGCATGCTCCTGTGGCTTTGAAATTCTATCGCATCCCCCTTTTCACCTGACCTCCCACCATCGGACTTCCACCTCTTTCCAACAATGAAGTTATTTTTGAAGGGCAAGCATTTTGCAGATGATGAGACTCTGATTTCTGAAGTCAAAACGTGGCTTTCAGAGCAACCTACAAGCGAGGTGTTTACAGTTGCTTAAAGAGATGAGAGAAAGGTGTGTCCTAGGTGGCACCTATGTAGAAGGACTAATAAATGTGCCAAGTTTCATTGCTCTCAGTCCACAGGAAGTGGGTCAGGGGAAATCTTTAATGAACGCCCCTTGCAAGGTTTGACTATTATGAAATACGGCCACCACATTTCATCCCTCATATAGAGCATACTAATATGCTATATATGCCTCCAATCTGGCCTGCAACAAAAGAAAAACACCTTTTGTTACACTCCCCTGTGGGGAGTTCTGGTCCAAGGTGAGTCTCTGGTCTTGGTTCGGCGCCTCCATTCTTCTTGTGATGCTGTCATCCTTCTTGCTCTGTGTAGATGACATGTCCCTACATCATGCACTGAGTCCCCCCGGCATCGTGCTCTGTGTAGGCATATTTCTTTGCCCTGATGAGGGTGGAGCAATGTACTGCAGAGGGCAGGTGACAGGAAAGGTCAAAGAACCTTGTCTCCTGCGCACTGCTTTGCTCCGCCCTCAAAAGGGCAGAGAAGTACGCCTACTCACGATGCCAGGGGGACTGTGTGGATGACGTAGGGACGCGTCATCCACACGAAGGAACAAGGAGGATGGCATAGAAAGAAGAAGCTGGATAACTGTCTGTCCTGATAGTTTGTTACAATTTATCAATGTTGGCAAATTGTATCAGTCTTGAGTTAAGGTAGTTAGATTGATTACAGATTGATTAGACCTCTCAGCTGTGAGTCGGCCAAGGACTATTTTAGCTTTCAGCCTCTGGATATAAAGAAAACTAACACTGACAGAAAACTGAGATAAAGCTTTATTTACATAAAAAACAGAAAAAGCCCATCAGGGTACATTCACACACATGAGATTATTTGCAGAAATTTCCATAGTGCATAGTTACTTTCAATTAATATGATTTGTTTTGTGGCAAACACATGGATCTCCTATAGTTAAATTCAGTCAAATCGGATTCAGTCAAGTCGAATCAGCATTTTTTTTGAGAAATCACAATTAACTTAAATTGATTTACTACATATATTCTTGAAATATGAGCCTTGTATCCTACATAATGAGGTACATTAGAAATATTGCAGTGTCCCCGGAAAGTGTTTAGACAAGGACTGCTAGAGAACAGAATTTTCTGGACATGTCGGGTGTGTCATTAGTGCGTGGGTCAGAGATCAGAGCAGCAGAGAGCTAAGGCAGTGGAAAGCATCCACCCAAAGCAGGGGAAAAACATGATTACTAATAGAAAGATAGACCAGTGAGAGGGTATTCATGGAATTCTACTGTGCACTTCATGTATTGAAATACATCTGAAAGATTCACAACAGCCCATCCCGTTCAGACAGAATTCAATGTTTTCCCCCAAGACCTAGCACCAGACAGATCTAAAAGACAACATTAGAGTCAGCAGAATCAAGTTACTACAGGAAGATCTCTTAGCCTGGAGAAGACATCTGGTGCACCAAAGAATCGAATAACAATAAGTTTTAATAGACTTTGTGTCCGTTAGCAGACAGGCCCTGTACATTGCAATAGACAGTAGCTGCAGTTGTGGTCAAGATTTTCCCTCCTCAATGTTAAGTAACCATGTAAAATATCTCCTGGAATAGTGTAACCAAAAGATGGAAGTCTCTATCTGAGTCCAACCCAGCAAAGACGGGTAACAGTATCCCAAAGATATAAATATAAATAATATCACTAGTCGGGGGTGATAGAGATACCAAAAACACCAGGGGGTTATATAAAAATGGAATACATTTTATTGAACAATATTACAATAACATGATAAAAGAGCTGAAATAACATGTATGGTAGGAAGAGAAGTACAACTAAAAACTGATATGGGAAAATATGTAGAAATTCACCATATCAAAGAGAGACAAATAAATCCCTCATAAAATGTGACCCTCATGTGCCTAGTATCCCTGCAAGAGTATAAAGGTTATACTATACTGATATAAAGTGATTATATAAAAATGACCTAAAAATCATGTACAGGAAATGATAAGTGATTCCATACTAGCATATAATATGTTGAGTACAACAGCAAAAGGGAACCAGAAAGGAGACCAACATGGTGGAATTAGAAATTGCACTTTAATACATAGACCCAAAAGTTACTATAAGCATCATTAGCCAGTCACTATAATAAAATAATGAAACTCAGTCAGCCATGGCCCATTGCATGAGGCATCAGGGTTTGGCCCAGCATTTACAGCTTGGAATTGAAGTTTTAATGAGGACCCGGTAAGGGTCCTCATTAAAAGCTGTCTTAGCTGGGAGACCTGATATCTCATGCAACACCTTCTATTTTGTTTTTGTTTTTTATTCCAGGCATACTCAGATGGCACATTCAACAGTTTCATACAGTACTATTGGTAGAAAAATATAAGGAATGTAACAGAGGCAGTTGACTGATCAATTGACCCACAGTGGAACCTTTTATAATGGCACAGCAGCAGTCAGCGATGGGCCATGCACGTGGTATCAGGGTCTGGGACAGCATTTACAACTTTGAAATGTAGTTTAAATTAAAACATGGTGGCTAAAGGAATGGTGTAAGCCTTCTTTGCTAGGAGGCCAGATACCTCATGCAACAGCTCAATTCTGTTTAGTTTCTCAGTTATACTCAGGTGGCACAAACATCAGTTTCATAGACTACTATTGGTAGAAAAATGTAAGGATAGTAACACAGGTAGGTGACTGATCAATTGACCCACAGTAGAACATGTTATAAAGTGTGACCAAGTGTGACCAACCTGTCAATTACTTTTCCACGCGATGCTTCAAATCGCTTGGAAAACTGCTTGAATTGTGCAAGCTAAAAACACTTGCATAACGCTTATGTTTTGCGGGAAAACGCATGCGAATTCTGCATGCGTTTTACCCACGGCGGGGAGTTACGGAAATGCTGTGGACAATTCCGCAGCATTTCTGCAACGTGGGCACATAGCCTTAGAGCGACGAATTGAGGTTTCAATTAAGACATGGTGGCTAAGGGAAGCCTTCTTATCTGGGAGCCCTGATACCTTATGCAGTACCTTTATTTTATGCAGCCACACTCAGATGGCGAAAACATCAGTTTCATACAGTACTATTGGTACAAAAATGTAAAGAAGGTAACACAGGTAGTTGACTGAAAGTGAGTGCAGGCCTGCCTGTCTGGGAGACCTACTTACACAGGCAACCCACAATATGGAGACCCAGCATTTTTAGTTTCCACATTTCAAAAAATAATTGTCAGACACCACTAAAGTGGCATAAATTTCCAGAGAGTAGAAATAGTATAATAGGCCTCTGACACACCTTCCAATACAGGCAACCCACCAGATGAAGAGCCAACTTGGGTCTCCACATTTCCAAAAATTATTATCACACAACACTTAAGTGGCATCAATTTCCACAGATTAGAAACAGTATGATAGGACACTGAAACACCTGCCACTACTGGCAACCCACCAGATGGAGACCAAAATTTGAGTCTCCACATTTCAAATAATTGTTTGTAACTTTAGCAGCGGTTGCAACAGCAGGCACAGAAGACAAAACAAAAATGGCACAGACTGCAATAACGTGAGATCAATACATGACACTAAAAACTGCGACTTGGTCCAAAAGTCATTGGAGATCAATGACTTGTTCATTTTGATGAAAGTTAGGAGGTCTACACTTTCAGGGGACAGCCAGATGCGCTTAACCATCAAGACCCCACCAGCAGCGCTGAACACATGTTCTGAGAGAATGCTGGCTGCCGGGCATGACAAAATCTCCAAGGTGTGACAGGCGAGCTCAGGCACTCTTCCATTTTTGAAGACCAAAATGTGATAGGGTCCAAACCCCCCCGATGGCATAGATATTGAGCTCCAGATACTCATGCTCCATTCTATCCAGTCATGCACAATGTGTCAGACTTGTACTCTGTTCTGCTGGTGCACGGGTGTCACGTCGCCGCCAGACTCAGAGCCTGCTGTCCCGGCCTTGGCCACTAGGAGGCGCCGGACTGTCACATCACCGTCTGATTCAGGGCCTGCTGTCCCGGCCTCGGCCACTAGGAGGCGCCAGACTGTCACATCACCGTCTGATTCCGGGCCTGCTGTCCCGGCCTCGGCCACTAGAAGGCGCCGGACTGTCACATCACCGTCTGACTCGGGGCCTGCTGTTCCTGCCTCGGCTACTGAGAGGTGCCGTGGATCGCCCCCGAGTGATGGCAACAGAGATGGGGCTCCTGCGCAGGCATCTGGTGGATGCAGGCTCCGCTCCTCTATCAGTCATGAAGGGGTTAGTGCATCACCATCCGGCATGGTCCTGGGGGCGGTCCTGATGACATCATCAGTCCGGGAACCTGTGAGGGATGACCTGATCCCTCAAATACCTTGGGACTGGTCTTGCAAGCCGCCGGATATATTCTTGGTTCCCCTGCGTGCTACTCTGTGAATTGCTAAAAGTTAACTCTGACCTCAGCCCGGATTTCTGACTACTCTATTGCCTGCCGTTTTTGTACCTTTGCCTTTCTTCCAATTTTTGACGCTGACCTTGGCTTGGATTCCTGACCCTTCCTCTGCCTGCTGTTTTTGTACTCCTGTCTCCGGACCACTATTACGGGTTTTAGTTTTTACCCCTTGACGACCATTCTGCTCTGGTCCACTGCGCCCCTAGACAGCTACCCCTGGGCCTTGCTATAATTCCAGATCCCTGTATAGGGGTTAAGGGTCTCAGGGTCGCTCGGGGCGCTGTCCTACTGCAGCCCAGATTCGCAGACGGTCGTCACAACGGGTTGGTCTAAAAAATGTGTTAAACCTCTCACAGGAATTGCTTATGCCACTTACACTCCTGCTAATGTTTTGTAATGATGACTTGACGTTACCGGGGTTAGACGTCTAGAACTGGGATGCACACTGTGTGCCTCACTGCTATCTTGGAGAAAACCACCCTTAAGGTTCTCTACACCCGTGTTTTGATACTCCAGCATGTGTGCTTTCCTTTCCATGGAGGGAAGCATCTGGCTAACTTTACTCTTGTATCCTGGATCTAACAGAGTAGCAACTCAGTAGTCAGCACTATTTCTAACCCTAGGTATACAGGCATCATGTTGAAGATAGTGCTGCAAGAAGGCACTTTAATGAGGTCTAAGTCCATGGTGTGTTGGTGGCAGGGTAACACTCAAGGTTGCTTCCTCTGTTCCCTCCTGCCAACCGAGGAAAACAGAGAGCGAATCATTATCCTCTAAATATCCTGACTATTACACATGCATAATCTTATCCTCCTCCATTTGTTCCTCAGTTTCTGCATCTTCAATAACAGTTTGTGTGGTACCATGAGACTCCCTTGATCGCTGTATGTCACCCTCCCATGGCAACTGCCTGTGCGACCACAGTCCGGAAATTTTAAATATTTTATCCCTTCCACATCCTACTTTGCTTCCACCTCTTCCTCTGGGACCATCACCTCTTCATGCAGACTATTCAAAGTCTGCTCCAGCATGTAGATGACCAGAATAGTGATGCTGGCGACAACATCGTTAGAGCTAATCATCTTAGCAGCCATTTAAAAACTGTGCAGAAGGGTGCGGTCACGTGGAGCCGTCCTGTGTGACACGGCTCGCAGGCCGGAACTAAAACAGGACGCGGCACGTGATACCGTCCCGTGTGACACGGCTCGCAGGCCGGAAAGTAAAACAACAAGACAAGGGGTAGGGAAACAGTTACAATGGTGGGCCCTGCGATAGGGAAAGGTGACGTGGAGACCTCCTGCACTCCCCTGAGTCAGTGTCCCTAACGCTCCTAATGTTCCCTATGCCGGTTCCGCAGCGGGCGTCGATCACGAACCTGTCGCCCTAGCACACCCTACATCTATCCCTTGCTAGGGAGCTGGGTGGCGCAGGCACTGGCCCCACTGCTGCACTAATACACACTAAGGAAAAACACAAACAGGGAAACACCACTTAGCTTTACTCTGTTGCACTTGCTCCTGGCAACAAAGTCCACCACCAGCATGCAGCTCTCCTCCTGAATCGCTGCCACCAAGCTCTGTCAGAGCTAAGGAAATCCCCTATGACTCCTTTCACATCAGGCTCTGTCAGAGCTGCTCTCCAGCTCCTTCCTCCACCAAGGATGGTTGAAATGAACACTATCACCAACACTGATTAGAACACCTGTGACTCTTTTATAGCAGAGCCAGCAATCACACCTGTATTATAATCATGTGCACTAAACAAAAGAAACTAGAGTGCAATGACGCTCACCACCACCGGGGGGAAAACTTATAACAAACGACACACAGTGCAATAATCCTAATGGCCACCGGGGGAAAAAACACCTTAAGCACAGCTTAGGAAAAAAAAAGGTTACCTGTGCATTTATCTGTCATGATCCAGCATGGATCATGACAGGTGCAATGTCCTTCATCTGTGTCCACTCCACAAGCGTGATTTTCACCATGTCCGTACTGTTTTGGCCCAGGCTATGCAAAAGGGCATACTGCTCCAGGGCTTGTCGCTGCTGCCACAGCTGCTGCAGTATGTGCAAAGTGGAATTTCACTGTGTCGGAACATCGATAATCAAACGGTTAACCGGTAGGCCGAAAGACCTCTGTAGCGATGCAAGTCGATGACTTGCGGGGTGCGATTGTCGAAAGTGAGCACACAGCAACCATGCTTTCTGCAGCAGTGCATCCAGGCTGGGATAGTGGCAGAGAATTTGCTGTACCACCAGGTTGAGGACGTGAGCCATGCAAGGCACGTGTGTGAGGTTGCCCCTTGCCGCCTGCTCCCAAATCTGCCAAAGTCACCCAGTGCCCAGTCAGTGAGATGTAACGCCCCTGTCCATGTTTGCTCATTCAGTTGTCAGTGGTGAAATGCACCCTGGAAGACATTTTTTAAGTGAACGGGTGATGTTGTCGGTGACATGCTGGTGTAGTGCAGGCACAGCTTTTTTAGAGAAGTAGGGGGTAAACAAGTGTAGTTTCTGCAGCTGGAGACCTGTGTGAGAAGACTTGGAATAGTCACAGAGAAGGAAGAAGCAGCAGATGGGATGGCCGGTGGCTGGTGAGGCTCGCTAGTCCGCATTTTTGCATAGTAAGATTCCCAAGCTAAGGCATGTTGATCTTGCATATGCCAGTTCATGTATGTTGTCAAATTATTGCAATTTTTGCCTCTACTGTGTTTTTTTTTTCTGCAAATTTGATAGTGAACGTGTGTTGGGTCATCCTTTGCGGATCCAACATGAAAATATTTTGGACATCAGTGCAGATACTTTCCTCTGGATTCTGTGATTCTTCAGAGCAGACCTCTGATGCCCGTGGAATAGAATGTGTGAACAGCTCTGCAGAATGAAAGCCCAAAAGTATGGCCCCCCTGGAAGAAGTGACAAGCGAAATGCGCGTCAGGGTTTTTCCCTCTCTTGGCAACCTCTGCACGATAGGTAATGGCAGTATTTGATGTATACCTTGGCATATGATATTGTACTATGGCTCCCTAGTGGTCATGTTATATTCTGGTGGAATTATCCTCCATGCACTTGCACCTTAAGGGTATGTGCACATGGTGCGCATTCTGCTTTGGAATTTTTTGTGCAGATTTCACTAAATCTGCAGGTCAAATGACCTGCATATTTCCTGTGTATTTAGTGCTTTTTTGTGCGGTTTCACTGCATGTTTTGGTCAGTTTTCCCCTGCGGTTTTCCACCTGCGGATTTCTAGAATGGAGCAGGTGGGAAACCGCACCAAAAGTGCACAAAAGAAGTGGCATGCTGTTTTTTTCATTCTGCACCAAATCCGCGCAGAAAAAAAAGCAGCATGTGCACAGCAGATTTTGTTTCACATAGGCTACAATGTGCTGTACATCACATGCAGTTCTGCTGCGTATAAGCTACGGATAAGCAGGGCCAAATCTGCTGCGTATATGCAGCAGAAATTCACCGTGTGCAGTGCCTAACGTTTTTGTTGCCTAGTTTTATGGCTTTAATCCCCTCCTGATCTTCTTTACATATCACATTGTGGTCCTTGCACAGTCACTTTCCATCATGATATTTATTGAAATATTTATATACTTCTATGCCAGTGATGTTTAAACCCTTTTGTATTTGCACATTGATTGTGTTTTAGAATATGGCTGTCATGTGAATTTGCTATTATCTTTGCTTGACTTCACTAGATATTTTTTTGGTGTAGGTTGCTTGGAGGTCACTCTGCCTTGTTCTGTGTACACTTGTTTTATAATATTTACTATATTTTCTTGTTTTTTTCTTTATTGTCAATAAAATCACTTTCTTTTACTTTGGGTTTTGTACTTCCCTTTTCTTTGTTTTCTTAGCTCTGCAGAATGGACCATATGAGGTTCCCACAGACAGTGATGTGTTTGGAATTTTTGACAAGGGGGGTAACAAGGGGATTGGGATTAGGGTGCCACTTCTGAGGATTGTACTGTATGTGATGTTGAGGTGGAGGAAATGGAGGAGAGGCCACTTGATGCAGCACTTGCCATTCACTGTAGCATATGCTCTTTCTGAGCCTCATCTACAAGGCGTACCGCTGTGTAGCTGCCGAAGAAAGGGAGTAGAGTAGCCCGGGCAGTAACAGATGTTGTCAGTGGTCTTTGATAGAATGAGACAGTGTTTGTTTAGCTGAGCTTTCATTAACATTAACACCTAATCCATGTACATGTTGAACACCAAGCCTATTCCCCCATCCACCACGACCTCACTTTTACTCTCTCATGTTGTAAGTAGCCTTCCCCTCTTGTAACCTGCTGTTTCACAACCTTAGGCCCACATCTGTCAGTCACCTGTCACTAAGTGAACAATCACTATTTATATTCTTCAAACAGTAGGGGAGGGTGAAGTTCAGCACAGACTTTCAGTAAATAAATTTATTAAATTTCTCTGATGAATTCCTATCATCATGGAACAAACTTCTGTCTGAATATTCTTTGAAATTGATAGAACTGATTACAATTCAAGAGGAATCAAGACTAGAAACCTTGAAAATAAACACTGACAAAATCAATGCTGAGATCAATAAATTCAAGGAGTCCTCTGAACTTAATGAACTAAAGAAATTGGAGGACAATTTCAATACTATGCAAAATGTGAATATTAAGATCAAAAAGTCCAAATTTCTCAGAGACTCTTATGACTACAAAAATAACAAAGTCTACAATTGGACCACCAAGCCCATTGATTCACCTGGCATGAAATCAATTTTGAAAAATCGTATGCCGAAACGCTCTGATACAAATGACAGAAATAAATATGTCTCGTTTTCCTCATTGGATTTCAACTCAATGGGTTATGATACTGATGCTTCAGGGCATAGTTCTCATGCTATCAATGATAGCCCATTTTCTCATCCAAAAAAAGGTAGCAGGAGGAGGGTAGGCGTCTGGATCAAGAGAAGACACATGGAGAAGATACCCCCAACAAACAAGGAACAGAATGCATCGATTTTAGAAAATTCCTTACTCAGCGTGGTTGTACTTACTCCAACAGTCCTTACAGCTACCCACACTGAAGTATTTGCCAAGGGTCTCAATTTTGTACCTAAGAGCAACTTCAATCTCTTCAATACTATTAAAGACGTCAATAAATTCAGAAAACTTCTGTTTAACGCTAATCAATTTTCAGGGCCAAGCCATGTGTAAAACAGGCTCGGGATGTTCCGTGGAGCCTGTTTTGCCCTCGTCCAAGATGGAGTCTGGTACTTCACCTGTCCTTGAACTTCCTGTCTGTCCTGTTATTTAAGTCTGGGTCAGGAAATATTCCTTGTCCGATTATTTTGTTGCTGGTGGCTTCTGAGTTTCCTCCTGACTTGCTTCTGGAGTTCCTACTGCTGCTCGTTTACTCTGTGCTCTGCCTCATCACTTCCAGCTGCTTCCTGATACAGGCTGTGCTACCTATTGTCCAGACTTATAAGGCGAGGAGCTACACATCTCTGGAACTGCTGTGGTCTGTAAGACTTTTTGACATTTTTATTATCTGAGTATTTACTCCTGGACTGTGTCTCTGCGGGCTGCGGTGCTTGACTTTAGTGGGACTTTTTAGCCCTAAAAGAAGTACACTGGAAAACCTTCTCCTTGTAGTTGACCATCTGCATGTTATACTCTTTGCTTTGTTAATCCAGTTTATTTATCTCAACCTTGGTCTCAGATTCGTATTATCCCACGCAATTAGATTCTATAGTACTTTCATAATTATTACACCGTGAGTCAGAGTGGTCAAGGAGTCCAAGGCCAGAAACCAGGAGGGCACGTCATAAACAGAAGGAATAGCCAAAAGCATAGTCAGATAACGTTCCAAGGTCAGAGAACCGGGAGAATAATTGTTCAGTGCTGAAGGGGTTAAACAGGCGGATAGTCAGAACGAAATCCAAGGTCAGGCAACAGATCAATCATACAGAACTCAAGGCACAGGAAAGCACAAACCTCACAGGCTGAATGTACGTCTAGCAGAGTTCTGGGAGGCACAGCTCAGTTAAAAAGCATGGCAATTAACTGGAGTACTGAACACATGGAGACAGCTGACGCCTCAAAGTCTCAGATTGGATAGTTGAGCTGTCAATCAACACTTTGACAGTTCAGCACTCCCATGTAAGAGATTGGATGCCAAGCTGTCAATCAAAGTACCAACAGCTTCATCACACCCCTATACCAGATTGGACAGCAGAGCTGTCAGTAACTGCATCCCAGACACTTTGAGGGGTGGAACCATGACATTCTGACTGTCAAAAAGCATTTTTTTCTTGTTAAACAAATTACAAATGATTCCAATGCATGTGATGTTGAGACCTTGGAATCTAATGCAGTTTTTTTCTTTGTTGAACAGAATGTACTTTATCATCCTTGCAGAGTTCTTCTGATGCACTGGATTTAATTCAGGACCGTGACATTTCTTTTACTACTAGAAATGCTTCGTATTACCCAGTTCAATCAAGGGTATCATTATTAGATATTTTTCAGACCCTTATTGAACATGACCTTAAGATCTTACATGAATCCATATCTCACTCTGGAAATAGGAGTAGCTTAACATTCAGTTAACGTGAGGCATTGCATGAACACATAATACTAGCCTTATAATTAAACAATCTGATAAGGCGGGCTGTGTGGTGGTGCTGGATTCTGCACTCTATTGCAAATCTGTGGCAGACATCTTGGAGGACTCTTATACTTATAAAAAATTGACTTTCGATCCCACATATATTGTAAAAATATACTTTCTCAATGTATCCACGAAGGTGTTTTGTTAAGTTAGATGTCATTAATTTTAAGATCCAGAGATGGCTCATTCCAGATCACTCCATCACAGCAAGGTTTCAAGGATTGCCTAAGGCACTTAAAAATAATTTTTCCTTCACCTCTCCATCCAATAATAGCTGGTATTGGATCGCTAAATGAGAATTTAAATGAATGGCTTGATGTTCACCTCCAACCATTAGTCATCTGAACTTTGGGGTACTATCTCTGTGATACCAACACTGTTTTGTATGTATTTGAATCATTTGCTTGGCAACTTGATTATGCTTTTGCTACATTCGATGTGACTAATCTTTATTCATGTATCCCTCATGTCCGTGCAAAAATTGATGTGCAGCACCACATCAATAACTTTAGCAATTATTCTTCAAATTTGAGAGAATTGATCTTTTTTTCTTTGGATTATTTGCTTAAAGAAAAATCTATATATTTTTTGACTGTCAATTTGATTTACAGGTACTAGGAGCCCCAATGGACTCAAAATTTTCCCCAACCCTCGCCATTCTCTTATGGCATGATGGGAAGAAATGCCACTATTTTCAATATTGAAAATCATTTTTTTTCACAATATTATCTGGTACGGTTGTTACGTGGATGACCTCCTTCTTGTTTGAAGCTGGGAACACAATCAATATCCAGATTTCTGGATTATCTAAATAACAATTTTATAATCTAAAATTCACTCTTAATCAAGCATCTGAACAGGTTCATTTTTTTGCATGTGCTGCTGCACAGCCATTCAACCCTACAAATGGTTGACGCTTCTCTTTTTAGAAAGAAAAACGCAGGCAATACCTCTCTTTTTAAGCCTCTAGTTCACACCCATGACACACCATTGAAGCGATTCCACATGGTGAATTTAACAGAGCCAGACGTATATCCTCTGATGATAAATCCTTTACATAGTAACATACATAGTAACATAGTTTTAAAGGCTGAAGGAAGACCTTATGTCCATCTAGTTCAGCCTATGTTTAGTGCAGCTGTTCTGCATTGTTGATCCTGGGGAAGGCCAAAAACCCACAGAGTAGAAGCCAATTTTCTCCATAGGGAAAAAATTCCTTCCCCTAAGCTGGGTCAACCATCTCCCTATAATATTCTGTTATTCGTAACCTTCTATACTGTTACTCACAAGAAAAGCATCCATTCCTTTCTTAAATTCATTCAGTGAGTTGGCCATCACCACTTCCTCAGGAAGAGAATTCCAGAGCCTCACTGCTCTTACCATGAAGAACCCTCTTCTATGCTGGTGCAGAAATTGTCTTTCCTCCAAACGAAGAGAATGCCCCCTTGTTCTTGTCACAGTCCTTGGTACAAACAGTTCATTGGAGAGATCTCTGTATTGCCCTCTGATATACTTGTACATATATATTAAGTCTCCCCTAAGTCTTCTCTTTTATAGAGTAAATAGACCTAATTTTGATAACCTTTCTGGGTATTGTAGTGAACCAACTCCATGTATCATTTTAGTAGCCTGCCTTTGAACCCTTTCAAGTTCAGTAATGTCTTTCTTGAGCACCGGCATCCAAAATTGCACACAATACTCCAGGTCTGGTCTGACGAGTGATTTGTACAGAGGGAGAATTATGTTTATGATTAATTATGTTTATGATTATCACAGCCGACACCCGGCACTATGGGTCAGGGGCGGTCACAGACCACCCCCGACACGCTAACCCCTGGCACACTGCGATCAAACATGATCGCAGTGTACCGGGGATTAGGGAAGCATCGGCAGGGAGGTGGCTCCCTCCGTGCTTCCCTGAGATCCCCGCAGCAGCGTGATGTGCGCTGCTGCGGGGGCCTCCTTCCCTGCAGGTCCCTGGATCCAATATGGCGGTGGGGACCTTCGGGGGCCTGCAGGGAGCAGGCTTCCTCAGTGCCTGCAAAGCGCCGGCATGAGGAAGCCTCCAGCACTGCCTGTGTCAGATTGCTGATCTGTTACAGCGATCTGTGATGTGACAGATCAGCGATCTGTCACATGACAGTGATGTCCCCCCTGGGACAGTATAATAAAGTTAAAAAGAAAAAAAAAGTGTAAAAATAATTTATAAAAAAATATCGATAAATAAAAGAAAAAAACTATTCTATAATAAATTCATTTTTTGGAAATAAAAAAACAAAACAAAACAATGAAAGTACACATATTTAGTATCGCCGCTTCCGTAACGACCCGCCCTATAAAACTGTCCCATTAGTTAACCACTTTAGCGAACCCCTTAAAAAATAAAAATAAAAAACAAAGCAAAAAATAATGCTTTATTATCATACTGCCGAACAAAAAGTGCAATAACGCGCAATCAAAAAGACGGATATAAATAACCATGGTATCGCTGAAAATGTCATCTTGTCCCGCAAAAAATGAGCTGCCACACAGTGTCATCAGCGAAAAAATAAAAAAGTTATAGCTCGCAGAATAAAGCGATGCAAAAATAATTATATTTTATATAAAATTGTTTTCATTGCATAAAACCACCAAAACATAAAAAAATTACATAAATGAGATATCGCTGTAATCGTACTGACCCGAAGAATAAAACCGCCTTATCAATTTTACCGCACGTGGAATGGTGTAAACGCACCTCCCCAAAATAAATTCTTGAAATGCTGGTGTTTGTTTATTCTGCGTCCCAAAAATCAGAATAAAAAGTGATAAAAAATGTCACGTGCCCGAAAATGGTACCAATAGAAACGTCAACTCGTCCTGCAAAAAATAAGACCTAACATGACTCGGTGGGTCAAAATATGGAAAAATTATAGCTCTCAAAATGTGGTGATGCAAAAACTATTTTTACAATAAAAAGCGTCTTTTAGCGTGTGACAGCTGCCAAACAAAAACCCGCCATAAATAGTAAATCAAACCCCCCGTTATCACCCCCTTAGTTAGGGAAAATAATAAAATTTAAAAAATGTATTTATTTCCATTTTCCCATTAGGGCTAGGGTTAGGGCTGAGATTAGGGTTAGGGGTGTGTTGGGGTTAGGGTTGGAGTTAGAATTGAGGGGTTTCCACTGTTTGGGCACATCAGGTGCTCTCCAAATACAACATGGCGCTTGATCTCAATTCCTGCCAATTCTGCGTTGAAAAAGTCAAATGGTGCTCCTTCCCTTCCAAGCTCTACCATGTGCCCAAACAGTGTTTTACCCCCACATATCAGCCTACTCAGAACAAATTGCAAAACAACTTTTGGGGTCCAATTTCTCCTGTTGCCCTTAGAAAAATATAAATTGGGGGCAAAAATATCATTTTTGTGGAAAAAAAATATGATTTTTTTACTTTCACGCCCGGGCGTTCTAAACTTCTGTGGAGCACTGGGGGGTTTAAAGTGCTCACCACACATCTAGATACGTTCCTTAGGGGGTCTAGTTTCCAAAATGGGGTAATTTGTGGCGGGTTTCCACTGTTTAGGTACATCAGGGGCTCTCCAAAGGCAACATGACACCCGCAGACCATTCCATCAAAGTCTGCATTCCAAAACGTCAATACTTCCCTTCTGAGCCCCGACGTGTGCCCATATGGTAGTTTTCTTCCACATTTGTGGGGGGTTTCCACTGTTTAGGCACATCAGGGGCTTTCCAAATGCGGCATGGTGTCCAATCTCAATTCCAGCCAAAAAAGTCAAATGGCGCTGCTTCCCTTCCGAGCTCTGCCATGCGCCCAAATAGTGGTTTACCCCCACATATGGGATATCAGCATACTCAGGATAAATTTCACAATAACTTTTAGGGTCTCGTTACCTTTGGGAAAATAAAAATTGGGGTGAAAAGATCATTTTTGTGGAAAAAATATGATTTTTCAATTGTATGGCTGTACGTTATAAACTTCTGTGAAGCCCTTGTAGGTTCAAAGTTCTCACCACATATCTAGATAAATTCCCTGGAGGGTCTAGTTTCCAGAATGGTGTCACTTATGGGGGGTTTCCACTGTTTAAGGGCATCAGGGGCTCTACAAACGTGACATGGCGTCCGATCTGAATTCCAGCCAATTTTGCATTGAAAAAGTCAAACGGCGCTCCTTCCCTTCTGAGCTCTGCCATGCGCCGAAACAGTGGTTCCCCCCACGTATCAGGTATCAGCGTACTCAGAAGAAATTGCACAATAGCTTTTGCAGTCCAATTTCTCCTGTTACCCTTGGTAAAATAAAAAAAACTGGACCTGAAGACTTTTTTGTGAAAAAAAGTTAAATGTTCATTTTTTTTAAACATTCAAAAAATTCCTGTGAAGCACCTGAAGGGTTAATAAACTTCTTGAATGTGGTTTTGAGCACCTTGAGGGGTGCAGTTTTTAGAATGGTGTCACTTTTGGGTATTTTCTATCATATAGACCCCTCAAAGTGACTTCAAATGTGATGTGGTCCGTAAAAATAAAATGGTGTTGTAAAAATGAGAAATCGCTGGTCAACTTTTAACCCTTATAACTTCCTAACAAAAAAAATTTTGGTTCCAAAATTGTGCTGATGTAAAGTTATTTGAATTAAATTTTACCACTAACATGAAGTACAATATGTCACGAGAAAACAATGTCAGAAGCCTACTGGATTCTCCATTTGGATACCAAGTATCCAAATGGTATGAATCATAAAAACGATCTTTTCTACATTTACTAAAATTAATATTTAATGGTTATACAGTACTTCCCATAGTAAAATGCAGACTATCTTCAAATCAAAGTATATGAGTTAACTTAATTTCATTATATCTTGCATTCAGAGGAGTAGCTAAGGGTTCAACTCAGGGGGGGGGCGAAACATCTGAGTGGGCCCCTAACAGGAGGACATATCATTGATGCAACCTGCGCTTCCGCATATGGGCGCAAGAGGTAAGGGGGTCCATATCTATCTCCAAAAAAGGTGCAAGTTTTCATTTTTAGGAGCTCTTGGGCTGCAAAGGGCCCATATATAGTTCTTGAACAGAGGCATTTTCTGTCTGTGTCTCCTTGTGGCCCCTAACTAGGTAAAACCTGATTAAACTATGGTGGTATAGATGAACCTCAGGAGATGACAACACTGTTATTGAAAATAAATCTCCATACAAAGACCAGCACTGATATTACCGCCATATGGTGACACATAATGGTAGATACCAGTCCTACATATAGAACATATAAGATTACAGTACAATTATAGATGGTGATTTACAGATAGCGTTCTTTCTGTTGGAATCTTTCACTTTTCCCGTCTTATCCATCTGGCCCAGGCTGACATGAAAACTCCTTCAGCCAGGACTCGGCTGCAGAGATTACAACAGACACATCTGACTTCTCACATTTCCAGCACCGTTCACATGTAGAATCATAATCCTCATGTCCCACCCCCTGCTCAATGCAGGATTCACTAAACCATCTCAGGCAGATGTCTGTCCAGCCTCTGTTTGAAGACCTCTATTGAAGGAGAACTCACCACCTCTCGTGGCAGCTTGTTCCACTCATTGCTCACCCTCACTGTCAAAAAGTTTTTTCTAATATCTAATCTGTATCTTCTCCCTTTCAGTTTCATTCCATTGCTTCTTGTGTTTCCATGTGCAAATGTATTCCCAACCTACACAAACTTCTCATCCTCCTGATACCCCAATACTGAGCCGCTGCTGCCATATGTGCCCCATTATTGCACCGGCTGTGTGGTACAAAAACAGAGCTACTCTTAGTGCCCCACATAGTAAAGCCACCACTGTGCCCCTTACATCGTAATAACTCCTCCTTTGTGATCTCTAGATGGTTAAACTGCCTCCAAGAAAATATTAATTTCCTGTCCATGTGCCCTCCACATTTTGTCCCTAGAAAGTAATAATACTCCATATACAACTTTGATGGTCACAATACTGAGAGCCCCTATAACAATAATGTTTAAGTGCCCACTTAATATTTAATTATGGCCCCTAAGTTCCCCATGTATAATTCCTCTATATGCAGTATGCTGGACCCACAGCTCCCCTCTACACCGTATGAGGATCCCACAGCTCCCCTCTACACCGTATGATGATCCCACAGCTCCCTCATACACAGTATGATGTCCCCCAGAGTTCCCCTATACATATAATGATGTCCCCACTGCTCCTCTAATACACTGTATTATAGTTAATAGCTCCCCTATACACCATATGATGATCCCACAGTTCCCCTATACCCAGAATGATGATCCCACAGCTCCCCTATACACAGAATGATGACCCCACAGCTCCCTTATACACAGAATGATGATCCCACAGCTCCCCTATAAACAGTACGATGATCCCACAGCTCCCTTATGCACAGTATGATGATCCCACAGCTCCCCTATACATAGAATGATAATCCCACAGCTCCCCTATACACTGTATGATGATCCCACAGCTCCCCTATACACTGTATGATGATCCCACATCTCCCCTATACACAGTATGATAATCCCACAGCTCCAAAAAACACAGTATTATGATCCCACAGTTCCCTTATACACAGTATGTTGATCCCACAGCTCCCTTATACACAGTATGATGATCCCACAGCTCCCCTATACATAGAATGATGATCCCACAGCTCCCCTATACATAGAATGATGATCCCACAGCTCCCCTATACACTGTATGATGATCCCACAGCTCCCCTACACAATATGATGATCCCACAGCTCCCTCATACACAGTATGATGTCCCCCAGAGTTCCCCTATACATATAATGATGTCCCCACTGCTCCTCCAATACACAGTATAATAGTTAATAGCATTCTGACACTGTGCGGCGCCAGCTCTAAAAGCCCCTCTGCCGGGAGGAAATTAACTTAATTCCTCCTGGCAGCCTTGCTCTTCCAGACATAGTGGTTGCGCTGGCACAGTTTCAGTCACCGCTCTATGTATAGAAAGTGGCAGCTGTAGCACCACCATGACACTGACAGCCGGATCAGCACCGTCTGCCACCCAGTAGTTACCCTACTGGTGCCCCTATAAATAATAATGCTTTTTAAGTGCCCACTTAATATTTAACTGAGTCCCCTCATGTACAGTAACATGGCCCCAGCATTGCTGATGTGAGCAGGGGGTCTTGTGATGACTCGTTCGGCTTCTCCCAATTATCTTCTATTGAGAAAAGTCAAACTTATCTAGTCGACACGTGCAAATAGTAAACATAGTCGCATGACCGCCTGATCACACCAGTGGTCTTGGGGTCTCATGACAGCAGGTGCACCATATCATGATTTAGCCGTCTGTAGTCTCAGAGTGACTGCAGACATTTATCCCGAGCCTTTAATAACTTTATAATAATTTAATTATGAAATTATTAAATAGAATGCAGCTCGTGGTTACTGCATTGTTACACTTGTTAGGGGGCCAACAGATGGATATATTTCTCGTGTGAGAATCGTATTGCAAACATCAGACTGACAGTTGGCTCTCCTGACCTGAGTGTAACAGCTGCATAGTAATCCATCACACAGTCAGACTCGTGTCAGGAGCGATCCTCGCAGGAGTTATACAGCCACCTGCCTGCGCCCTTATGCTAAGGCTAGGGTCATACTTGCGAGAAACTCACGAGAGTCTCGCACCTCAATACCCTGCACTTGGGACCGGAGTGTGCAGCTGCATGTATTTCTATGCAGCCGCACATGCTGGTCCGAGTGTCGATGGCAGTGCCGGGTGTTGATATGAGTTTCTCGCATCACACTTGTGAGTCTGACCCCGGCCTTTTACTTGTCCTGGTTATACTAATACTTAGATATTAACCCCTTATCAATGTATTATTGCTATTAACCTGTATTGTTATGCTTATCATACTAATAGATATAAAAGACGCAGCTCGCAAGTACAAAAAGCAACCTACCTCCCTATCTCAAGCCCCCCCAAAACAGCAACTATTACATATGATGGGAGTGCTTATAATTTCATATCAAAACAGTATAATAATCAGCACCCAGTGCCCTGTCCCCCTTACTCACAATATCCCCATCCTCTCACATTTACCTCCCAGTGCCCTATCTCCTCTCCACCACCCCAACACCCACAATACTCCCATCCATTCACATTCACACAACAGAACCATGTCTCCTCTCCCCCATAATGCCCCATCCTCTCTCATTCACACAGCACCATGTCTCCTCTCCCCATAATACCCCCATCCTCTCACATTCACCCGCAAGTGCCCTGTCTCTTCTCCTCATAATACCCCCATCTGCTCACATTCACCCCCCAGTGCCCTGTCTCTTCTCCCCATAATACCCCCATCCTCTCACATTCACCCCCCAGTGCCCTGTCTCTTCTCCCCATAATACCTCCATCCTCTCACATTCACCCCCAAGTGCCCTGACTCCTCTCGCCATAATACCATCATCCTCTCACACTCACCCTTCAGCGCCCTTTCTCCTCTCCCCATAATACCCCCATCCTATCACATTCACTCCCAAATGCCCTGTCTCCTTTCCCCATAATACCATCATCCTCGCACATTCACCCTCCAGCGCCCTTTCTCCTCTCCCATAATACCCCCATCCTCTCATATTCACCCCCCAGTGCCGTCTCCTCTCCCCATAATACCCCCATCCTCTCACATTCACTCCCCAGTGCCCTGTCTCCTCTCCCCATAATACCCCCATCCTCTCACATTCACTCCCCAGTGCCCTAGCCCCCACAATACCCCCATTCAACCCACAGTGATCATGACATGCCCAAACTAAATGAATCTAATCAATTCCATCCCCACTTACCGATGAAGTTTGCAGGCACAGTGAGGCAGGACCAGGAAGTGTCCAGCTTAATGCGAGGAAGTAACTGCAGCTGCTGCCAGCCAGGAAGGAGCTTCTTGGGTTAGATAGCAGCACAGTGCAGGGACTGAGTCTCTGGGCCTGCAACCTGCCACTGTGCAGTCTGTCAGACAGGGGAGCCAGCATTTGTGCTGCTGTATCCCTGACACCTCAGATACTGGCCATGTCTCCCAGTGGGCCCCTGCATGTGACTGGGCCCAGGGCAAATGGCCCCCTCTGCCCCCCCAGTAGCTACACTACTGCATGCATTCCTTAAACACCCGTTTCTGTATAAAGCTGACAACTCAGTACATCCAATTGCACATCAGTCCACATACCATTTAATTTTCACTTTAATTAATCCTTAATTACCATCATGCTTGTGGAGTTCTTTTTACCTACTTGTTTTGTTTTTAATTATGCTTTTCACTTAATAAATTTTGGATTTTATTTAGGCCTCATTCACATGTCAGTATTTGGTCAGTGTTTTTTTCCAAAACCAGGAGTGGACCTTACAGAGAAAAACTATAATTGAAAGACTAACTCCTGTTCTGTGTTTTGCAGACACTCCTGGTTTTGGCATACAAATACTGATGAAATACTGATCAAAAATATTGATGTGTGAATGAGGCCTTACTGGAAGTCTGTGCTAAACTTCACCCTCCCCTTCTGTTCTACGTTGCCGCAATCACCGGCTGGACTAGCACCTTCCAGGATCATACTAACCAGGACTTCATATTGCACGGCGTGTTAAGCTGTTTCCTCTTCATATTTATATTCTTAAATAGTGTGCCTGAACAACACTGTTATACCTAACAATTCTCAAGTGGAAATCTGTCCTTCTCATTTGCAACTAAATGATTTGGCCTCCTCCCTGCACCCCAATACTAGGTCTAACAATTTTTAAGTGGAAATCTGGCCTTCTGATTTGTCTCTGAAACACAGTTTTATCTCAAACAATTTGAAGTAGCTAATTGGGGTTCATGGCTGATCCACAATATTAGGCCTAACAATTTTTAAGTAGAAATCTGGCCTTATGTTTTGTCAGTGTAGGGTTGCTGGGCCAGGCTGGGGGGGTGGTCCCTCTGTATACTGCGCAGAGACGTACAGACATAAGCTGGAGGCAAGTTTCGGGTGCAACAGGTCCAAGTTTATTCTCTCTCTCGCCGTCTGCCAGACGGCCTCACAGCACACCGCACTTCTCTTCACAGATCTCCGGTTATAGAACACATTGCGACACCGTACTTTCTCTAGGGACGTATATGTACGTACCTGCCCCTTTACACTCTGCGATGCTTCTGACAGCTCCGTAACTGTGGCCGCCATAGGCCTGTGCACCAACAGTAATTTTAATGGTCAAACGTCATTCCAAATAAGGTGTCCTACACCACGAGCCTCGTCTATACTGCGGTACTTTATGTCAGGACCACCCCCCTGACTTCCTTTCTCCTAAGTCCCCCTGGTTGGGTTTTCCTCACAGTGCAGCAACTGTCACAGTCTCTTCGTCACTTGAGCTCTCCCTGGGGACTGGAACTTTCTGGAACCCTCCTGTCAAATTTATAACTTTCCCGGTTCCCTATAACTCTGCCCCCCATGACCAACGGTTTCTTAGCCCTAAGCTGATGTCAAGTCCTATGCTCACACTCCTCCCTGCCCTCTAATGTCAGTTCAAGGTACTGCACGCCACCTACACTTTCCAAGCTGTTTTCCCTTTTTAAATCTGACCAGTCAGTCCGTCCATCAGGTCACCTTCCCTACACTCTCCCTTCTTTTGTCTATTTTCATCCCCGACAATCTTACTCTCCTACTCTTCCCTTCTGTCACTTTTCACAATCCAGTATGCCATGATCAAGGCCTTACACCTACCAGATCATCGCCGGTGCCTGCCATCATCTTCCTGGGGTGTCTGTGGTGTCTGGGACCTGACCTGTCTGCTTCACATCTTCCCGCGGCTGCTCCCGCAGTCTCCGCTCTTCACTCCACCAACCGGTGAGGCAGGACTCCAGGCCCAGAGGTTCCGCGGAGTGGCTCTCTGCTGGTATCTTGGGCGGCTGCTCCCGTGGGATCCGCCATGGCTCCGCTCCTCCACCCGAGACTGACTGTTCGTGACTCCGAGGTATAGATCTTCTGGCGGAGCTCGACCTCCTGCCGCCATCGCCACTCCAGGCGGCCGATGCCTCTACAACCGTAGCGTCACATCCCGTCCAGTGGGCAGCAATCGAATGGTGCCAAACAGCCGCAGACAATCTTTCCCTCTGTGCCACTCCCTCTGCTGGGTGGGGCGGCAGCAGGCCTTTCCACCCACTTGTCAGGGTCCACTATGTGGGAGCATCGGCCTCCTGGTACATATCGCCATCCCCAAGGGTACGTAGGAGGGGGCCCCAGTCCATTGGGGACAACGGCAAACACCTGGATTTCTCCTCTGCACTGAAGCAGCACCGCCATCTTGCTCCGGACCTGCTACCGCCCTGGATCCTCTGCTGGCAACGCAGATACACCACAGCGCTCCCAATTTGTAATCCACAGGTTTGTAATTTGTAATCCACAGGTGTTTATAATCCACACAGTGCAGTCCAAGTCCGTTCCCATTCCTCAGAGGCAGGCCTGCCGCAGAAGATATTGTATTAGCGGCGTTGATCCTGCCGACTACGCCAAGTGTAGGGTTGCTGGGCCGGGCTGGGGGGTGGTCCCTCTGTATACCGCGCAGAGACGTACAGACACAAGCTGGAGGCAAGTTTCGGGTGCAACAGGTCCAAATTTATTCTCTCTCTCGCCATCCGCCAGACGGCCTCACAGCACACCGCACTTCTCTTCACAGATCTCCGGTTATAGAACACATTGCGACACCATACTTTCTCCGGGAGTTGGAAGTTTCGCCCCCAGCAGTTCGCCCCCAGGTACACTTCGCCCCCGAACATTTCGCCCCCAGCATTTCGCCCCCGGGTTGTTTCGCCCCCGCACATTTCGCCCCCAGCAGTTCGCCCCCGGATGTTTCGCCCCCGGATGTTTCGCCCCCAGATGTTTCTGCCCCAAATTAGGCAGGGAATTTCGGCCTTGTGTTTTAGCCCTTTCACAGTAGCCACTTTCCCAAGTGCTAAGCACTGGAAAATCGCTAAGAAGATTGCCAATTTTGAATATACTAGATGGTGGGCCGATTCTAATGTATCGGGTATTCTAGAAGGCACAGCCACGTGGTATGTTGCACAGGTTATGTAGTATATTGGACAGTCCACGTAGTACATTGCACAGGCCACGTAGTATATAGGACAGCCGACGTAGTATTTTGGACAGCGCACGTAGTAAATTGCACAGTCCACGTAGTAAATTGCACAGCGCACGTAGTAAATTGCACAGTTCACGTAGTAAATTGCACAGCGCACGTAGTATATTGGCCAGCCAACGTAGTATATTGCACTGGTCACGTAGTATATTGCACTGTCCACGTAGTCTAGGAATGTGGGCACTATATTCGTGTTTAAAAAAAATAATAAAGATATACTCACCTCAGCCACGGGCGTTGAAGTCCTCGCGCCTCACTGCAGTACTGGCGGTGGCTTCCGGTCTGAGCGTAGGACCTGCGATGACGTCGCGGTCACATGACCATGACATCATTGCAGGTCCTGGACGCATAGCATCGTTCGGACCGGAAGGCACGGCGTGCATCGGAGAGAGGCGCGGAGGACAGCGCGACGTTGGAGGGGGTGAGAATAACTTTTTTTATTATTATTATTTTTAACATTACATCTTTTCACTATTGATGCTGCATAGGCACCATCAATAGCGAAAAGTTGGTCACACAGGGTTAATAGCAGCATTAACGGAGTGCGGTACACCGCGATCCGTTAACGCTGGCATTAACCCTGTGTGAGCGGTCAGCGGTGAGTGCAGGGCAGTGAAGCAGCGGCCATTTTTATGGCAGACTGTGACCGTCGCTGATTGGTCATGGGCGTTTTGCCACGACCAATCAGCGACTTGGATTTACATGACAGACAGACGCCGCCGCGACCAATGAATATACGAATAAAACGTTACAGACAGAAAGACAAAAGTGACCCTTAGACAATTATATAGTAGATAAGTCAATGGCTAGAAAAGCGAGGTGTTGTTTCGGCCAGCTCTTTTTATTTTATTACAGGAGCTATTTTTGAGCACTTAGCGTTCATCTTATGGGTCATTACCGAGAGCGCTCACAAATGCGCTCTGAAAAATGCCAGTAAAGCACGTGCTTTGGAGTTCTAAAACAGTGGCAGCATAAGGGTGCTTTCACACTTCTGCTACATATGCACTACAGGCCGCCCGTTCGCTTCTGTAATGCCGCATTCCGCTAACCTGCAGCAGAACGAAAAGAAGAAAATGCTCTTCTTTTTGTTCTGACACTGATAGCGGAATGCGGCATTATGAAAGCGAACGGGCGGCTGCAGATCGCGGAACCCAGCCGTTCACTTCTATGGGCAATGCAAGCGGAATGCCAGCATTCAGCCAGCATTGCCCTGGGGTCAGCTGGATGTCAGATCCAGAGCGGATCGACCTCTGGCGGCCACAAACACAAGTGTGAAACCACTCTAAAATTACAGTGTGCAAGAGGCCTAAAATCTAAACAATTTTGAACTTTTACCTGACCCAGCACTGACCTGCTTTGTTGCAAGTTTTGTTGCAGATGTAACAAGTAGCAGGTCACATGTCCTGCAAGTTACATTAGACTAGCTTTTATTCCATCTGTATATCAGAATATAGCAGTATCTGAAATCTCCACAAAGAGAGAAGTGTACTGCCACAAAAAATCAGTCAGCTTCCACAGCAATTCACTTTCTACAACTATGAATTCAGTTCTGTCCAAACGTGGAAGGAGCAAGTTGGTCCATGAGAATCACATTTACTTATTTTCCAAAGGAACCGCTGATGATGTCCATTCCATCTGGGTATGTGAAAAACGGTTGACTTGCAAGGGACGTGTTTGGACCAATGAAGAATCTGGCGAAGTTGTGAAAGTAGTCAATCTTCACAACCGCGCAGCACAAGCAGCAAGACCTGAAGCAATCCGACTTGTTAATGAGGCTGCGACCAGGGCAAGGACAACACAGGAGACACCACAACAGATTCTCACAGATGTCGTTTCAGGAGCCCAATCTAATGTTGCAGCACTTCTCCCAAGGAAAGCATCACTGAAGAGGACAATACGATTAGCAAGGCAACTTGGCAATATCCCAAGGTTACCTCAAACCCTTGATCAACTTGTTATCCCCCTGGAGTTCCAGGAGATCAGTATTGATGGTGTCCAGCAGCAGTTCCTTCTGCATGACTCTGGTAAGCTACTTAACCATTTAACATTGCATTAAAACAATTCCATTATGAATAATTATTGCAAAGTTTATTTTGTACAAATGTGAAAAATGCTACACTATAAGGTGCTGATATAAAATACTATGTGATTTTTGCCTTCAAGGGAAACTTTGAGGGTAATATAATGTAGTGAGGCCTACTGATTCCAACTAGTGTTGGCCGATCACTGGAAAGATAGGATCAGATCAGGCTGATCATACCGAAAGATTGGAATTAATTCAGATCCAATCTCCAGAGTTAGATATATATATATATATATACTGTATATATGCACACTGTACGCCCGAACAGTGTGTGTGTGTGTATATATATATATATATATATATATATATATATATGCACACTGTACGCCCGAACAGTGTGTGTGTGTGTATATATATGTATATATGTATATATGTGGGTGGGTGATGGTGGTCTGGCACTTTTGGAACTTTGAAATGCAATAAAGGATTTGTATAGGATTTCAGCAGCGAGGAGGTCTTTCTTCCTGGTTGCATGTTAAGTATGGGCGGAAGCCAACCCCTGCTCTAGCAGCACACCACTGAGTCCTCAGCAACAATCTCAGTTGAGCCACTCTTCTTCCAGCTTTCTTGCATATATATAATGGCCCCAAGCTGCGCTGTTAAAAAATAAACAAACCCAGTTTTTCAACTCTCTCTCCGGTGTCCAGCGCTGTCTCCGGCGGTGCAGGGAATTCCGAAATCCCAACGCTATGCATTCTGGGTTGTGCATCACCACCTCTGCACATGTGCCGGGCTGTTCTGTGACGTGATGTGGTGCTTTCCCAGGACCGTCTAGTGAGCGGTCCTGGGATCAATCTCCACTGTAGTTATAGTACGGCAGGCACAGAGGCGGCGATGCGCCGCCCGGATTTCGGGATTCCCTGCACTGCTGGGCTAGGAGCCGGAGCCAGTACTGGACACTGGAGAAAGAGGTGAGTAACTGGTTTTGTTTATTTTTTAACAGCGCAGCCTGGAGCCATTTACTAAAGCTAAATATGCACACACGCTGTACACCCGTATAGTGTGTGTGTGTGTGTGTGTGTGTGTATATATATATATATATATATATATATATATATATATATATATATATATATACGCACACTGTTCGGGCGTGTATGCCCGGACAGTGTTTTCAGATTACAGAGGATTCCGATTTCTAATTCAGATCATCATCATGATCTGGCTACAAATCAGATCGTAATTTAAAATAACAATCAGCCTGAAAATCGTAATAAATTACGATCTTCAGTGATCGGACCGGCCAACACTAATTCCAAATATGCAGCATTGTACTGGCCATACCTGTCCTGGATGCTGCCCCGGAGTTCAGCCTCGCCTGTCTGCGGCAAGCACGGGCTGAACTGCCATCGCCGGCTGATTCCTCGGCTCTCGTAGTTCAGTCCTGCAGATCCGTGGACAGGTCGGGCTGAACTCCGGAGCTCAGGTGAGATACGCCAGGATTTGCAGATGCATTTTGCCTGCTGCTTCCAAGCACTTTTTAAGCACTTTGCAAGCGCTTTGGCAAAACGCTTCTGCAAATAGGGGACGTGGCCAAGCTCTGCTATGGGCGTGGCCATGTCCTGCTATGGCCTAAACCGAGCGTATTTGGCGTGGTTTGCAGGCATTTTATGGGAGGTTTCCCTCTTGCCCATTCCCATTCCTTCCGTGATCCGCCGCTTTGAAGCTATTTTCCGGTGGGGCGTTTTCCGGCCCCGGCGGGAATCCGCCCGTAACCCGCACCATAGACATGAAAGGGCGGGTTTCAGGCAGGAAACACAGAACGGAATACGCCTGTAAATCCAGCTTGTCTGGATAAAGCCTGAGGCCTCGTGCCCACTGACGGAAGGGGAATGCGGAGCGGCATCTCCGCAGCGGCTGTAATTGCGGTAGCAATTGGAGATCCCACAGGAATCTATTTGTGCCTGCAATTGTGGCCACTATTGTGGTACCCTAATTCTGTATCAAAATCTTCACTTAACTCTATGGATTTAGCTGCAGGTTTTAGTGCAGGATTTCAGCCCCTTGTCTGAATGGCTGGAATTTTGTTTGTATAATGGCAGCATACATTGACATGCTGCACTGCATGTTTTTTTTTTGTAAACAAAATTTTTTCATCAGCATGTGGATGGGATTTACACATTAATGCTGCATATGACCACAGCCTAATGGACCATTCAGTTATGCCTTAGGCTAAAAGCACACTGGTGATTTTACTGGCGTTTTTTGCGTCCTGCACAATCCTCTCAATGAGACAGCATAGGCAGCGCGGACGTCACGAACGTCCGCGCTGCCCACCGGACAAATAGCGCGCCCATCCGCCTGAATGGAATACCCCATTCAGGCGGGCGGCCCGCCCAGTCGTTCATTCAGACGTCCAGCCGCACGCCGCGTCTGGATGCGGCTGTCAACTAGACGGCCCGTTCAGCATAGTGGCGATCGGCCGTGCTGAACGGCCGTCTAGTTGAAGGGTCTAAAGGTACCCTAAAAATGTGACCTATTTCAAATTTAGAAGTAATTTTAATTTTAAACAAAAATATATACTGGGACAATATATGTTGTAAAAAACTATTGGTTGGCCCCTTCACACTAGATTTTGCTTCAGTTTTTTTATTATGAAATCAGAAAATCTGGAGCAAAATGTGAGTATTTAATGTGAGATATGAACAGAGTCTTCTGATTAGGATATTTTTTTTGTGAATTTATCCCAAAACTCTGTCTGCTGCTTGTTACACTTTTCCTGTTATTTCCTCTACTAATACTTTCATTTTAAATTAGGAAATGGACACAGCCGTATGTTGATATTTGGAACAAGAGACAATCTCCATCTACTGGCACAAAGTAAAGAGTGGTTTGCTGATGGCATGTTTTTCACTACACCAGCCTTGTTTAAGCAACTTTACACAATCCATGTAGTCCCCAGCGGCCTTGTTGTTCCTGTAGTGTACACCTTGCTGACAGACAAGAGCCGTTCTACATACCAGAGGTTGCTGCAAGAGCTGAAGAACTTGCAGCCTGGACTGCAGCCAGACAACCTGATGTTGGATTTTGAACTAGCTGCAATACAGGCATTTGAAAGTGAATTCCCCAACCTTGTGAAGACTGGTTGCTTTTTCCACCTATCACAGTCGGTTTGGCGTAAAGTTCAAAATGAAGGACTCAAGATGCAATACCAAGGTGACCATGAATTTGCCCGTTGGATACGCATGATACCTGCCCTGGCCTTTCTACCACCACAGAATGTTGTGCAATCATTTGAAGAATTGGTGGAAGATCCTGACTTTCCACAAGAAGCAATACCTATTGCCAACTATTTTGAAGACAGCTATATCGGTCGAATGAATCGCAGAGGACGTCAAGCACCTTTGTTTCCAGTTCAATTCTGGAATGTGTATGAACGAACATTGAATGATCAACAGCGAACAAATAATGATGTCGAAGGATGGCACCGTAGCTTTCGAGAAACATGTGGTACTCTTTTCCAAAATATATACCAGTTCATTAACTGTCTGAAACATCAGCAAGAGCTCCATAGTTTTGAAATTATTCAGATAATAGCAGGAAATCCCATCGCTGCAAGAAACAAAAAGTATGCTGCAATTTCAGCAAGGGTTAACCGTATTGTGCAAGATTTCAATAATAGAAGCTTGATGGATTATCTGAGAGGCATTGCCTACAGCTTTGATTTTTAGTTCATGGTCACATATTGTATGTTTTGAGAGCAGTGTTTTTAGCTGTAAAATAATTCAAGCATTATAACCTGCAATTTGTATTTTCTCTTTTTCTCTAATCCTTCCCCTCTATACCTTTTTATGTTTCTTGTTAAAACAGTTTTGATATATACAGTTAAAGCATAACTCTACAAAAAACATGTTATGTTATAGTAGCTGTGCCCATGATATTCATTTCCAAAGGAGACCTTCCAGCAGCTTGACTTCTGTGTGAAAAGTCTCATCCAAGTAAAAGCTCCATGTGCTGCAGGATTTCAGTGGTTGCTAAGGAGGTTGTTTCTCCTTAGTAGCAGTACTTGTGGATGGATTCTAGAGGGCGTGGCTGCACAGGAGCATGCAGCTAACAATATATTCCCTATGATGTATAAAGGGCTGCTGGTTTACAGCCCTCTGCAAAGCCCCCCCCTATGTGTTCCGCCCTGTAACGGCTTTACACAGGCAGGGGGGAGCCCTCCTCTTGTCCAGGACAGAGCACATGAGCAGAGGGTGAAGGGGAGCTTTGCAGAGGGCTGTGAACAAGCAGCCCTGAATGTATCATAGGGAGCCAGTCTGTTTGTAAAATTACTCATCTAGAAAACAAAGTTTGAGAATAAAAAAAACTAATTTGATCAGAATTCTATATCTTAGACTCATATGGTGTATTATTAGTGATAAGCAAACCTGCCAATGTTCAGTTCAGGCAGGTCTTTCCCGGATGCGAAAGATCCAGGAGCAAATTGCTAGAGGCAAAACATCCAGGGATGAACTGCTGGGGGTGAAACATCCGGGGGCAAACTGCTGGGGGCGAAACATCCGGGGGCGAAACATCCGGGGGCGAACTGCTGGGGGTGAAACATCCGGGGGCGAACTGCTGGGGGTGAAACATCCGGGGGTGAAACATCCAGGGGCGAACTGCTGGGGGCGAACTGCTGGGGGTGAAACATCCGGGGGCGAAACATCCAGGGGCGAACTGCTGGGGGTGAACTGCTGGGGGCGAAACATCCGGGGGCGAACTGCTGGGGGCGAAACATCCGGGGGTGAACTGCTGAGGGCGAAACATCCGAGGGGCGAACTGCTGGGGGCGAAACATCCGGGGGCGAACTGCTGGGGGCGAAACATCCGGGGGCGAACTGCTGGGGGCGAAATGTGCGGGGGCGAAATGTGCGGGGGCGAAACATCCGGGGGCGAACTGCTGGGGGCGAAACATCCGGGGGCGAAGTGCTGGGGGCGAAACATCCGGGGGCGAAACATCAGGGGGCGAACTGCTGGGGGCGAAATGTGCGGGGGCGAAATGTGCGGGGGCGAAACAACCTGGGGGCAAAATGCTGGGGGCGAAATGTTCGGGGGCGAAGTGTACCTGCGGGCGAACAGCTGGGGCCGACCTGCTGGGGGCGAAACTTCCTAAAACCGCTCACACTCCTCCCTGCCCTCTAATGTCAGTTCAAGGTACTGCACGCCACCTATACTTTCCTAGCTGTTTTCCCTTTTTAAATCTGACCAGTCAGTCCGTCCGTCAGGTTACCCTCCCTACATCACTGCAACACAGTTTAATCACAAACGATTTGGAGTAGCTAATTGATCCTCGTGGCTGCAACCCCATATAAGGCCTAAGGCTATGTGCCCACGTAAGCAGAATTTTCCTGAGCAAAACCGGACTCCTTCGCAGGAAATCCGCATTTTTGGGGGGTTTTTTTTCCGGAAAAAAAGCAGCATGGGCACAAAAATTGCGGAATGCATTCTAATAATGGGATGCTTAATGTATGCGTTTTTTAAGCATTTTTGCAGGGGAAAAACGCTAAAAAAAAAGTGAAAAAAATGTGAAAAATCCTGAACATGGGCACACAGCCTAAGGGTATGTGCACACATTGCAGATTCTGTTGTGGATCCACAGCGGATTTTGTCCTGCGAATCCGCAGCAGATTCTGCTGCATTGTACAGTACCATTAAAGTCTATGAGAAATGAAAAACATTGTGCACATGCTGTGGATTTTTCCGCGTGAATTTTCTGCGGATTTAAATCATAGAATCATAGAATCGTAGAGTTGGAAGGGACCTCCTGGGCCATTTGGTCCAACCCCCTGCTCAAAGCAGGATTCGCTAAATCATCCCAGTCAGATGTCTGTCCAGCCTCTGTTTGAAGACTTCCATTGAAGGAGAACTCACCACTTCTCGTGGCAGCCTGTTCCACTCATTGATCACTCTAACTGTCAAAAAGTTTTTTCTAATATCTAATCTGTCTCCTCCCATTCAGTTTCATCCCATTGCTTCTAGTCTTTCCTTGTGCAAATGAGAATAAAGTTGATCCTTCTACAATGTGACAGCCCTTTAGATATCTGTAGACAGCTATTAAGTCTTCTCTCAGTCTTCTCTTTTGCAAACTAAACATTCCCAAATCCTGCAACCTTTCCTCATAAGACAGGGTTTGCAGACCGGTCACCATTCTGGTTGCTCTTTTCTGAACTTGCTCCAGTTTGTTGATGTCTTTTTTAAAATGTGGTGCCCAAAACTGGACACAATATTCCAGATGAGGTGTGACCAAAGAGGAGTAGAGGGAAATAATGACTTCACGTGATCTAGACTGTATGCTTCTGTTAATACATCCTAGAATTGCATTTGCCTTTTTTGCTGCTGCATCACACTGTTGACTCATATTCAGTCTGTGATCTATTAGTATACCCAAGTCTTTTTCACATGTGCTGTCACTTAGCCCTATTCCTCCCATTCTGTATATGCTTTTTTCATTTTTATTGCCCAGATGTAGTACTTTGCATTTCTCCCTGTTAAAAACCATTCTGTTAGTTGCTGCCCACTTCTCCAGTTTATTTATATCTTTTTGAATCCTCTCTCTCTCTTCTCTAGTATTAGCTATCCCTCCTAGCTTTGTGTCATCAGCAAATTTAATCAGTTTACCCTCAATTCCTTCATCTAAATCGTTGATAAAGATGTTGAACAATACAGGGCCCAGGACAGAGCCCTGTGGTACCCCACTTGAGACATTCTTCCAACTGGATGTGCAGCCATTTACGACCACTCTTTGGGTCCGATCACTAAGCCAGTTATGAATCCACCTAACAGTTGCCTTGTCCATTCCATACTTAGTCATTTTTTCAATAAGGATTGTATGAGAGACTTTGTCAAATGCTTTGCTGAAGTCAAGATATACTATATCTACAGCATTTCCTTGATCCACGCAATCAGTGATTCCGTCATAGAAGGATATTAAGTTAGTCTGACATGACTTATTAGTTACAAACCCATGCTGACTCTGTTTAATCACTTCATTCTTATCCAGGTACTGACATACATGTTGTTTAATGATTTGTTCAAAGATCTTTCCTGGTATAGAAGTCAGACTCACCGGCCTATAGTTGCCTGGGTCCACCTTCTTCCCCTTTTTGAAGATAGGAACAACATTTGCTCTCCTCCAGTCTTTTGGGACTTCTCCTGTTCTCCAAGAATTTTCAAAGATTATGGAGAGGGGTTCAAAAATTTCTTCTGCTATCTCCTTCAGTACTCTGGGGTGTAATTCATCTGGACCTGGAGACTTGAATTCATTTAGGTTAGCTACGTGTTTCCTCACTATCTTTCTGTTTATAGATATCCTGGATTCTTCTATTCCCTTAATAGGACAGTGAAGAACAGTTGATGTTACATTTCCTTTCTGAGAGAAAACAGATGCAAAATAGGAATTTAAAAGTTCAGCCTTCTCAACATCCTGTCTTACCATTTCATCATTTTCATCCTGTAAAAATCCTATAGCATCTTTGACTTTTCTTTTACTTTTGACATATCCCCAAAATCCTTTATTATTGCTTTTGACATCTCTTGCAAGCCTCAATTCATTGTCAGCTTTAGTAATCTGATTTGTGCCCTGCAGGTTCTGCAGACAGCATTATATTCTTCTTTAGATATGCCTCCCTCTTTCCATTTTATAAACATTTTTTCCTTCCTTTTTAGCATGTGCTTAAGTTCTGTGTTCATCCATCCTGGTTTCCTTAAATGCTTCCTATTCTTCCCTCTTTTCGGAATTGTTAACAACTGTGCTTTGAGAATTTCATTTTTCAAGATTTCCTATCCTTCCTGGACATTTTTGTCTTTAAGAATATCCAGCCATTGGATCCCTCCAATTCTCTTTCTGAATCCCTTAAAATCTGCCTTTCTGAAATCTAACCTTGACGTCTGAGTCTTAACAGGTCTTCCGCCTCTAGTTATCCAAAATAGCATGGTTGCTACCTCCTAGGGTCCCAGCCACTTTTACCTCCTCAACCATTTCCTCCCTGTTTATGAGGATTAGATCCAAGGTAGCAGTTCCCAATCCGCAGCATGTCAATTCTTTGTGCGGATCCACAGCGTTTTGACACCTGCTCCATTATAGGAATCCGCAGGTGTCAAAACGCAGGGGAAATCTGCACTAAATCCGAAGGTAAAATGCAGGTCGCTTGACCTGCAGAATTACCTGCGGATTTAGCCAAATCTGGGCAGGAAAAATCCACAGGGTAATCTGCAACATGTGCATACCCTAAAGGAGCATGCATACATTGGACACGATGTCGTATATATTTACCATCTATATCCATTTTCTACTCGCTTGAGCATAATATCTAGGTATAATTGGGGGATTACTGCAACTGATCATGATCATTCATGACTATTGACTGATCTAAGTCACACAGTTGGTGATGTACTAATGTGTAAACCCCTATATTTAGGGCTTATCTATCCTGCAAGGTATCAACTATGTACCATAGTTAATCGTGATATCCCCCTGGTTTTGTATTACCTGTGTTTTCCATTTTGTGTAATATTTGTTACTATTATATGCCTGTGTCCCTTTATATATTATTAATAAATAATGTGTTGATTTTTGTGGCTTGCATTGTTTTATATTGGTGTTTATGTATCTATTTGCATCAGAGCTTTATTATATATGAATTGTGTATATGGAGGTTCTTGAAAAAAACACAATTAAAAAAATAACATCATTGTATTTTTAATTGCAGAATCAAAGGTTTTCTGTTGTATTAAAAATGCGGCTTTACATCTGCACCAAAAATGCATCAAATATGCAGAAATTACATAAAAGAAAACAATCAAACACACAATAATCAGAGAAGATTGTTATTGCATCGTGTGATGCAGACACCTACACAAAAAGTGCAGAAAAAAAGCAGTAGAAAAAACAGCATTAACATTACACATGAATACAGCTTCAGCTTTATATTTTTATTACATTGTTTATAGGTTTGATAGAGAAAAAAATTCAATCACGCCGATTTTTTATACCATTTACCGATCACCATTGCGATGTTCATTATTTTTTTAAAAAAGCGTATTAAAAATGACATTATTTAAATTGTTTTTTATTTTTTTTTTAGCAACATTATAAGAAAAAGAATGTTTTGTTTTCCCTCTAAAATACAGTGACATACAGTAGATATACAATACACTATTATGTACAGATGTATCTCTGTGCACCAGTATCACCTGCCTATGGGCTCAGAGCCTGTCGTGTAGCCTCAAGATTAAAAATTCTGTCATACTTATCTGTCGATGCTATGGCTCATATCTTTAGCTGCTTCCTTCAATAACGGAGGTTGTGGGTTTGATTTGCGGAGATACAACATCAGAAGAGGAAAAAAATACATTTTTGCAATTGTCTCATTTTTTTTAATTAATTTTATAGAAAAAAAATCTTTCTTTTACTTTCCCTTTAAAATACATGAATAAAGAGACACATTTTATTTTAGCAGTGTATTTCTATGACCATTTTCTTCACCTCTAGAATACAGGGTCATAGAAATACACTGTTATGTACAGATGCATCTCTATGTGCCAGTATAATCTGTCTGTGGGCTTAGAGTCTGCATTGAAGCTTCCAGCATATAAAATTAACCCAACCATATCAGTGATGTCTGTATGGCTCATATCTACTGTCTGCAATGATGAATGTTAGAGGCTGTGGGTTTGAATCAGTGGGAGACCACATCTCAAGTGAAGAAAATAATTATTTATTTAATTACTTGTATAAGTATGATCAGAGAGATGATGGCCCTATCCCCTAAGGCCTGGATCACACTTCCGTTTTTTTAAATCCATCCAAATCCATCGTTTTCCGTTAAAAAACAGATCTGCCATGTTTTTGGTGGATCCGTTTTTTTTCCCCATAGACTTGCATTAGCGGCTACCGCGGATCCGTCAAAAAAAGGGATCCAAACGGATCCGTTAGCATCCGATAGCGGCAAAAAACGGAAACGGATCCGTTTGGCGGACACAAAAAACGGATGTGTGAAACAGGGCTAAGGAGGAAGAGCTATGGAGCTATGAAACGCTTCACAGAAGAAAGAGAGTGAGTGAGTGGTGTTCCAGGACAGCTGGAACAAAGAGACAGCGGGGCCCTTTCCTGCACTGAAACAGGTGATTGGACTTCTTTTATTTTCCCTCTAAAATACAGGAACATGGAAATACACTACTATCTACAGATGTATCTCTATGTACCAGTATCATCTGTCTATGCACTCAGAGCCTGTAATGTAGCCTCAAGATTACAAAATTCTCTACTTGTCAGTGGAAGCTGTGGGGAAACCACATCAGAAGAAGAGGAAAAAATAAATTTTTGTAATTGTTTTTCATTATTTTTTTAGTAATATTATAGGCAAAAAATATTTATTTTATTTTCCCTCTAAAATACAGGGACATAAATAAACATTGCTATATACAATGTATCTATAAGTGCCAATATACCATATATGCAATGTAGCTTCAAGATTACAAAATTGTACATTTGTCAGTGGAAGCTGTGGCTCATAGATTTAGCTGCTGCCTGCAAGGGTAGAGTTTGTGGGTTTGATTCCATGGGAGATGAAAAGACAAGAAAATTACAGTTTGTAATTATTTTTCAGTAACTTTATAGGAAAAAAAATCTGACTTTTTCTTCACCTCTAGAATACAGGCATATAGAAATGCACTGCTATGTTCAGATGTATCTCTAGGTATCAGTATAATTTGCCTGTGGGCTCAGAGCCTGCAATGCATCTTTATGTACACCAAATTCACCCATAACAGTCAGCGCAGGCTGTGATGCTTGTAGCTTTAGCTACTGCCTGCAACGATGGAGGTGGAGGTTGTGCGTTTGATTCTTGGGAGAACAAATCTCAAAAGAAGAAACTAATTGTATATTCAATTATGTTTAACTATGAGCAGAGAGATGCCAGCGCCAGCCCTATCCATGGAGGAGAAGGAACTATAAATAAGCAAGGAAGAAGAAAGAGAGTATATCAAATGTTAGGGTTGAGGGTCACTTGGGTAATAGTGACCACAAATTAATAACTTTTCATGTATCCTTTAATAAGATGTGTAATAGAGGAGTTAGGCTGTGTGCATGCACACGCTGCGGATTTTGCTGCGGTTCCGCAGCGGTTTTTGCCGCTGCGGACCCGCAGCAGTTTCTGCTGTGGTGTACAGTACCATGATTCCCTATGGGAATCAAAAACCGCAATGCAGACGGTGCGGAATTTTCTGCGCGGATTATCTGCGGTTTTCAATCTGCAGAAAGAATTGACATGTCAATTCTTTCTGCGGATTCCGCTGCGGTTTGCCATCTCCTCCATTGAGGAGATGAAAAACCGCAGGGCAAAACCGCAGAGCAATCCGCAGGTAAAACCGCAGGTCTTTTGACCTGCGGATTTTATAAAATCCGCGCGGATGAATCCGCACCTAATCCGCAGCGTGTGCACACAGCCTTACAAGGACACTAAACTTCAGGAAGGCAAATTTCCAACGGATGTGAGATGATTTTGGTGCAATTAACTGGGACGATATCCTGAGACATAAAAATACACAAAGAAAATGGGAGACGTTTATTAGCTTTCTGAATAGGACCTGTGCACAATATATACCGTATGGGAATAAACATGCTAGAAATAGGAGGAAACCACTATGGCTAAATAGAGCTGTAAGGAGTGCAATAAGAGATAAAAATAAAGCATTTAGAGAATTAAAGCAAGTAGGTAGTAATGAGGCATTAAATAAATACAGAAAATTAAATAAATTCTGTAAAAAGCAAATCAAGACAGCAAATATTGAGACAGAGAGACTCATTGCCAGAGAAAGTAAAAATAATCCCAAAATATTCTTTAACTACGTAAATAGTAAGAAACTAAAAAATGATAGTGTTGGTCCCTTTAAAAATAGTCTGGGTGAAATGGTGGATGAGGATGAGGAAAAAGCCAATATGCTAAATGACTTTTTTTCAACAGTATTTACACAAAAAAATCCCATGACGGATAACATGATCCGAGATAAAAATTCTCCATTAAGGGAACAGTTACACTTAGCGATGCACCAGCGATCCCGACAATGATATGACGTGGTCAGGATCGCTGGTACATCGCTAAGTGGTCGCTAGTGAGCTGCCAAACAGGCAGATCTCACAGGCGACATAGCGGGGGTCGGGGATCGCTACTTACCTGTCAGACGCGGCGATCCTGGCGTCCTCCCGCCCGCGTCCACGCCTTGCTCGTCGGCGCCACAGGAAGCGCAGCAGGAAGTGGCCGACGAGAAATGATTCAGGATGTTCTCGCGCGACCAACGATAATCAGCGGGGGAGCCGGTCGGAGGTAAGTATCACATGCAGCGATATTCACTAGCAATATCGCTGCAACGTCACAAAATCGGTGACTTTACAGCGATATTGCTAGCGATATCGCAGTGTGTAACGTGGGCTTTAATGTCACCTGTCCCAGCAGGAAGTACGGCGGCGTCTAAAAATCACTAAAATTGACAAATCCCCGGGCCCGGATGAGATACACCCCCGAGTACTGCAGGAATTAAGCACAGTCATAGATAGACCATTATTTTTAATCTTTAAAGATTCCATAATAACAGGGTCTGTACCACAGGACTGGCGTATAGCAAATGTGGTGCCAATATTCAAAAAGGGGACAAAACGTGAACTTGGAAATTATAGGCCAGTAAGTTTAACCTCAACTGTGGGTAAAATCCTGGAGGGTTTTCTAAGAGATACTATACTGGAGTATCTGGAGAAGAATAATCTTATGACCCAATATCAACATGTGTTTACAAGGGACCGTTCCTGTCAGACTAATCTGATAAGCTTTTATGAAGAGGTAAGTTCCGGACTGGACCAAGGGAATGCAGTGGACATTGTGTACATGGACTTTTCAAAAGCTTTTGATATGGTGCCACACAAAAGGTTGATACATAAAATGAGAACAATGGGGAAAGGGGAAAATATGTGTAGGTGGGTTAAGAGCTGGCTCAGGGATAGGAAACAAAGGGTGGTTATTAATGGAGCACACTCGGACTGGGTCACGGTTAGCAGTGGGGTACTACAGGGGTCAGTTTTGGGCCCGCTTCTTTTTAACATATTTATTAATGACCTTGTAGGGGGCATAGAGAGTAGAATTTCAATATTTGCAGATGACACTAAACTCTGCAGGGTAATCAGTACAGAGGAGGACAATTTTATATTACTGGAGGATTTATGTAAACTAGAAGCCTGGGCTGATAAATGGCAAACGAGCTTTATTGGGGATAAATGTAAGGTCATGCACTTGGGTAGAACGAACAAGATGTATAATTCTGTGCTTAATTGTAAAACACTAGGCAAAACTGTCACTGAAAAAGACCTGGGTGTATGGGTGGATGACAAACTCACATTTAGTGGCCAGTGTCAGGCAGCTGCTGCAAAGGCAAATAAAATAATGGGATGCATTTAAAGAGGCATAGATGCTCATGAGGAGAACATAATTTTACCTCTATATAAGTCACTAGAGTGACCACACTTAAAATACAGTGTACAGCTCTGGTGTATAAGAAAGACATAGCTGAACTGGAGCGGGTGCAGAGAAGAGCGACCAAGGTTATTAGGGAACTGGGGGGTCTGCAATACCAAGACAGGTTATTACACTTGGGGTTATTTAGTTTGGAGAATCTTAGGGGTGATCTTATTACAATGTATAAATATATGCGGGGACAGTACAAAGACCTTTCTAATGATCTTTTTACTCTTAGACCTGTGACGGGGACAAGGGGGCATCCTCTACGTCTGGAGGAAAGAAGGTTTAAGCATACTCACAGACGCGGATTCTTTACTGTAAGAGCAGTGAGACTATGGAACCCTCTGCCATATGATGTTTTAATGAGTGATTCCCTACTAAAATTTAAGAAGGGACTGGATGCCTTTCTTGCAAAGTATAATATTACAGGGTATATACACTAGTTTTCTTAGTATTGCGTTGATCCAGGGAGCTAGTCTGATTGCCGTAAGTGGAGTCGGGAAGGAATTTTTTTCCCCAATGTGAAGCTTACTGTTTGCCACATGGGTTTTTTTTGCCTTCCTCTGGATCAACATGTTAGGGCAAGTTAGGATAGGATATGGGTTGAACTAGATGGACTTAAAGTCTTCCTTCAACCTTAATAACTATGTTACTATGTTACTATGGTGTTCCAGGACAGAGCTCTAACATGCTGAGAGAGCGAGGCCCCTTCCTCCACTGATACAGCAGATTGGACAGCTCGGTCTAATCAGCTGGCAGGAGAGACCTCTGTGGCGGGAGAAACTGGCTTAGGCCTCTTTCACACATCAGGTTTTCGCCGTCAGGCGCGATCCGGCGCTTTTGACAGAAACCGGATCCGGCGAAATGCAATGCCGGATCTGGTTTCCCCCCCATTGACTTGCATTTGCGCCGGATCGCGCCGGATGGCCATGCGTTTCATCCGGTTTTCGCCGGATCCGGCAATGTGTCGCGATCCGGCGTCTGGAAAAAACGGCTACTGTAACGTTTTTTGTCTCCGGTGAAAAAGCCGGACACGCCATATCCGGCGCGTCCGTCTTTTTCACACAATGAAAGCCTATGAGCGCCACAATGCGCCTGATCCGGCGAAAGCCGGATCCGGTGGCCGGATCCGGTTTTTTTGGTCTGAGCATGCTCAGTAGCTCTGCCCACAAGACATATATAAAAGCAAGACAGTGGGACCCACAGCCACACCCAACATGCCACCCAAGAAAGCAACCAAGCGCAGCAGGAGAAGGCAGGAGACCACTGCAGCACCATCAGCACCACCACCACCCCAAATGGAGCAGCAAATGGAACATGCTGAGGAGGGGAGGCCAGCAGCAGATGAGAGACGGTAATTATCAAATCCCCCATTCCTCCAAACTAGTGCTATTGAATATCAAGATATTCATTGGCCCTTTGTTTCTCTTTATTCAACAGCCGCCCAATAGATGCAGCAGCAGCAGCAGCAGCAATGGCAGCAGCTGGAACACCACCCACAGGCATGGAGTGTGGCCACCAGGAAGACAGCACATCATCTTCTGGGAGCCCTCCCTCGCATCGTCAGCGTTTGACGGTAAGTTTTTATTTCCAAAATCCATCATCTCTGTAATATATGTCTATTCATTGCCTTTTATTTCAAAACAGGATTCACAAGATGAAGAGGAGCTCCCAGAAGAAGAAGGAAGGGGCGGACAGACACCTGGAGTGGGCTCACAATTGGTAAGTTTTTTGCATCAAACGCAGAAACACAACATCACACTACACACAACACATAGAAAACAATGTTCTGCAGACCACACACAGCAAACAAATGCCTACATCCAAAGACATAACATTTTTTGTTTTCTTCTCTAGTCTTCCCAATCTGGTGCTCAGCCAAGAGGTCCTCGCAGTGCCTCCCAGGGTCGTCGGCGACAGCAACGCGGCGGTCACCAGCGTGTAAGTATAAATATTTTTGCTTTGTTTTTTTGCACTTTTTATTTCATTTCTTTTGTGGAGGCTAATTATGTTATTTTTGTCTTTTTCTTTAACAGCCTTCACAGCGTGCTCCCGACTCTGACGGTGAGGATGGAGGACTCGATGTGGACCACCTCATCGATCTCGTCAGAGAAAGGGAGCCGCTCTGGAATATGGCTGACCGCCGCCACGCTGACCTTATCGTTACCCGACGACTCTGGGAGGAAATCTGTTCGCTCCTTGTGGGCCGCTGGGAGGACCTCGATGTTCGGGCCCAGATTAAAGAGCGTAAGTATATACAGTACCGGTTGCTTGATGTAAACCAGTGTTTCCCGAACTCCAGTCCTCGTGGTCCCCACGGATCATGTGTTCAGGATTTCTATTTACTATGGAAATCCTGAAAACATGACCCCTGGGGACCATGAGGACTGGAGTTTGGGAAACACTGATGTTGTATACTAACCACTCCTTTCTCGTTTCAGGGAACAGAATTGTGAATCGGTGGCGGTCTGTGAGGGATCGTTTCAAGAAGGAGTTCAATAAAGAGATGCAGGCCCTGAGTGGATCTGGAGGACGCAGGAGCAAGTACAAGTACGCACAAGCCCTGTCGTTCCTCCGGGAAACAATGGTCACTAGAAGGTAAATATTACACACCACATGTGAAAAAAAATGTTAGATGTAACTTTTTTTTTTCAGCCAGGGCCATACCATGTCAGTATTTTAATTGTTTTTTTTTCTCTTTATTCCACAGCACGGTGAGCAGCACTCGGGAGCCTGCACGATTGGACCCTTCTGAGGCGATCCCTGAGGAGACCGGCACCGAGGGACACTTCGACCGCCCCGGTACATCTGCACCTTCCCAGCCTTCCGACACATTCGACCCATCTGTCCCATCCACCAGCACAGGAGCATCGTGGCCGCCTACATTACATGAAGCTGCTGGTGAGGAGATCGCTTTCCCTTTACCCCACCCTTCTGCCCCTGCCACCTCTAGTACACCTGCGGGTACTGGGCGGCAGCGGCAGAGGGGTCAGGAAAAGAGTTATGCGCCAGAGTTCTTGCATCTGAATGCATCTTTCCAGAACTGTCTAAAAGTCTTGTCAGAGCAAATCTCCGCAGGCTTTCAGCAGATCAACTCCAGCATTCTGGAGGTGAAGACACTTCTGCAAACCATGCATTCAGAAGCAAGATCTTCGCCAAACCACACCTTTTTCAGGTCTGTTGTGGAGCGCATGGCAACACTATCTCCTACCCAGCAGATGCATGTAATGCATTCGTGCCACGGTGCTCTACAGCAGGTTACCTCCCAACCTCCACCTCCCACCACTGTAGTTCCTCCACCTGCACCCCCTCCAGCCACTTTCCATCCTCCCCCTCCTATTACATCTGCACCCCCTCCAGCCACTTTCCATCCTCCCCCTCCTATTACATCTGCACCCCCTCCAGCCACTTTCCATCCTCCCCCTCCTATTACATACCAGCAACCTCACCAGTACCAGCAACCTTCCCAGTACCAGCAACCTCCCCAGTACCAGACATCTCCCCACTTCCAGCAACCTGCCCCGTACCAAACTCCTTCCCCGTACCAAACTCCTTCCCCGTACCAAACTCCTTCCCCATACAACTTTCCATCAACATCATCTGCTCCTACAGTCCCTGCCCAACCCTCCACTCCACCGCCCACCACCTCTTCTGCCTCCCACATGTCCACCCATTCTGTAGCTTTTTCCACACCATCACCTCTAACTGTTCCTTCCCCACCACGATCCCAGTCCTCTCTCCACACTCCCATTGTCGAAGTATCCCGCAGCCCCTCCAGCAGTATTTCCACCCCACACTACACCGAGTTATAATGTTTTTTTTGTAATAAAAATGCCCATTTGGTTGGTTTCAAACCTTTATTAAAAAAGTTTTTTTAACTTTAAAAACAGTTTACACAAAAAAAAATATTTTAAATAAAAGTTAAATTATTGTTTACACTGGTTGTCTGTCATTTCTTTCTGCGGCGAAATATGTTTAAAAAAAAGGTTAAATACAGGGTATTTAAAAGGTAAAAAGGTATTCAAAACCAGGTATATAACTGTGGGTAAATTTTAGCTTTTTGCCACAGTTGTGTTCCTGGTTGTGTTTGAAGCAAAGTATTTCACCTGAAAAGTTGTGTTTATTGTTGGTGATTTCCTAACAATGTACACAACTTTTGTTATAAGGTGAAATACTTTGCATAAAACACAACCAGGTACACACCTGTGGCCTAAAGCTAAAAATAGTAAGACCATGACAAGATAGCCAACTTTGGTTGGCAAAGGTATATACTGTTGGTCCAGAAGGTACACAAGTTTGGTTAGGGCACAAATCTTTCACACTCTGTCATCCTGCCAGTGTACTCTGCCTTGAGGAGACATAAAGTATAGTGCAAAATTGTCCCTCATTACTGAAACCGTCACAGAACTTCTAGTGGTAATATTTCCAATGACAACATCCATCTTCGCCAGTAACTTGCTCTTCTCTCCAACCTGCACTTTCTCCTCTACAACCTGTCAAAGAAGGGCTGTAGGAACATGCTATATATAGTTTTCCAGTAGCCAATCCCGTTCGGAAGGCCACAAGGGTCAATTTTAAAAACCAGATCCGGCGTAATCCGTCGAAAAACGGATAGAAAAACGGATGAACCGGATGAGACGGATCCGGTTTTGTCTGTCAAGAACAAGACGGATCCGGCAGAAAACCGGATCCGGCACATCAGGTTTTACAAAACATTTGCCGGATCCGGCATTCCGGCACGACGCCGGATCGCGCCTGACGCCGAAAACCTGATGTGTGAAAGTAGCCTTACTCTTTTCAGCACTTGCGCAATCGCTTCCAGTGCTTGCGCCGTAGAAGCAGAGCTGGAGATGGAAGAACCTGCTGGAGACATGACATTATGACCAGACTCCAGACAGGAAAACACTAGTCAGGATGTGACCAGCTCCTCCAGAATAAGGAGTGAGGCTGGTCACACGCACTGTTTGGTAACTAGCCAACAGTGCAGAATGCTGACTATAGGTATATTGCAAACTATCAGCATTCTACACCTAAGTGCAGGCATAAATTATACAGAAAGCTTGGACAAACCCTTTAACTGTTGTTTGGGCACACTGCAGGGCTCAGCATAGGGGTTATTTTGCTTCTGGAGCATGAATTTTTTGGGATTGGTTTTTGGGAACTTGTAACTTTTCCTGCACTTTTGAGCTACTAGTATTGTGTAAAAGATCTAAATTTCCATTGAGAGATGAAGTTGGGATAAGTTGAAGTTTGAAGCAGGATGAATTGAAGCTGCATAACATATTTTAATCCCTTTTTATTACAATTTTGGAGACCTGTATTGAACAAAGAAACTGTAGTCCAGGAATAGTCTTTAATATTTTTTTTATACCATATTGCGTGTTTGTAAGAGGCGGCCAGGATGGTAGTTGTAGCCAAGGACACTGGGTTCCAGTGCTCGGGGTTGAAATAGCGGACACAGATACCAGTTCTGATGCCAAATCAACGATTTTACTTTACTCTTTAACGGTCCCAAACACATCAGTTACATTAAAATTCACACAGCATTCCTCCTGCACTTTCCCTTGCTTACTTTCTGTATCCTCACGCACATTACGGTGTAGTAACACACTTGGTGGTACCACAGCATCACTCCTGTAGGACCTCAAAACATAGGGGATCCCGTTCATCCGTTTCACCATGGATTTGCAAGCTTCAGCCCTATTAAAGATCTGTCACATGATGAATGTCCTACACCCTGCACGACTTTTGGACCACGTTTCCCTTTTCATTCCTGCCGCTGCCATAAACTGTAATTCCCTGGGTGCTCCGGTCTTATCCAGCACCCGTCTAACTGTGCTAGTGCTTTTCTTCTTAAAATAATGTTGCGTAGTTGCTATGGAGTCCTGGGCTTAGAGCCCTTCTGACATTCCTATAGAATACACTTACTTAACCCATAGCAGCTCCTCCTACAGTTAACCCCTATATTAACTTCCTATCAGCTATATCTAACAAGTCCCACTAGTATACCCCCATCTATAGGCCCACAACACAACTATTCTACTCATAAATCAATATAATACAAAACTTTATTTAATAAGAACAATGAATAAAATACAAGGACGGCAGTGGTAACAGACAGGCAGGTAAACGGTTAACCACCAGGCGAAAAAGGCATCACATAAGCCATGTGGACATAAGGCTTGGAAAAGTGCACAGTGCATAAAATAAGTAACAAACTCTTTCTAAGCACAGTTAATGACGGACACAGTGTCCATATCTATCAATACAAAATACCAGTTTTATATAGAAATACCTATTGACAAAACAATCACCAAGCAGCACAAATAGAAAATGTAAGAGGAGCCTGAATCATTACCTAGTGGCACCGTGATCCTGCCCACCCCAACGCACATTTCGGCGCTGTGCCTTCTTCCGGCATCACTTCCATACAGGCATATTATGATGAGTCACCGAAGGAGGAAAAAACAAAATACCAGCTAAGTCCAGAAAAACCAGAGAGGTTGGCAGCTATCGGATTGCAGACCCCTGAACCTATCCACAACAACTAGCAATAGCCGTGGGGGGTTCCTACGGTGCCCTAGACCCCTCGATCACAGCCGGAGAACTACATAGCCTAAAGACAGAAAGGGGAAAAACTAAACTGCCCCAGAGCAGACCCCAAAGCAATAGGCAGCCCCCAACATATAATGACGGTGAAGCAAGATGAAAACACTAACACAGATAGAAAGATAGGTTGAGCAAATGATGGGGCCCAAGCTAACTACATAGGACAGGATAGGAAAGCTGCTGTCTGCCATCCGCAAAAACCCTATCAAAATGAGCCAACCGACTGATAGGAAACACAGGCCCTGAAGTCGCTAGGCTTCAAAAGACTATATCAGCACTCAGGTATATTCTGAAGACAGAGCAAAAGAACAACAGGTCAGAGACAAAAATGGAATTCAGCTCACCCCCAGCCGGGGATGGCAGAACTCCCAAAAAACAAGGCAAAACAAAAACAAAACTGAAGAGTACAAAGCAGAGCAGAAAAACTTAGCTTTGAGATGCAGGAATCAGACTGGTCTCCAAGAATCCAGCAGGAAAATCACCAGCCAGGAAGAAGGGCGTCGGCAGCCTTATATCCAGTCCTCAATTCCAGCCACCCAGTCATCATCTAGCTGCTCAGGTGTTTGGTAATCAGTCTCACTACCTTCCTTCACTAGAGGAGGGAGTTCATCAGGCCTCAATGGTGAAGGGAAAAATGAACTCACAACATAGGCAGTATTTAAGCAGGAATTGGCCAATCAATGTAAGGAACGCAATAATTAGCTGCTCATAGACGGCGCATGCGCCACTGGCCGACCCAGAAGTTATCAATGCCAAGGACGTCATCAGGCAGGCAGGGACGCATCACCCAGACCCGCCCACATGAGTGGACTGAGGGAGTAGCCCATACCATGTCACGGATAAAGACGCCATCGGCATAGTGACAAGCGGGGAGCAAGTGCACATGCACACCGAGCGCAGAGGGAAAATCTCAGAGGCCAATAGAAGTGCAGTGCAAAGTGCAATATAAATAGATAAATAGTGTGTATATAATAAATCAATTACAAGATCATACAGAAAACATACCTCGCCAGATGAGGAAAATGTTGTCAATGTAGCGGGTCCAAAATATGACCCGCTCCATTAACAAACCCCCATATGACGAGAAAAGATCCCTCTCCCACAGCCCCAGGAACAAATTAGTGTAAGAGGGCACACAAGCCACACTCATTGCTGTTCCCTGGAGCTGTAGGTAGAAGGATTCAAAGAAATTATGAGTTAAAAGAAATCTCAGAATAACAATCAAAAAATCTGTGTCATTGGTGGAGAGATTAGTCATCGATAAAAAATGACTATCCGCCATCTTCATCGCGGATGTTGGTGTAAAGAGACTCAACATCACATGTGACAAGGAGCATATCCTCGTCAATATGTACGGAGTCAATTTTCTTTAAAAAATCTGAAGTGCCCTCAAGATATGAAGGAATAGCCTCCACCAAAGGCTTGAGAAAAAAGTCTATATACTTGCCAATGTTCTCCGTAAGCCCACCCACCCCAGAGATAATCGGCCTACCTGGAGGATTTTGGAGGTTCTTGTGGACTTTGGGTAGAAGATACAGGGATCCTTAACCATCAAGATATCAAAGACCTGCGTGGTAATAACACTTTCCAATGATGCTTTATGCAAAATCTTGCCCAACTCATCCTTAAACGAAATTAAAGGATTATAGTTAAGCTTTTCCTCATCTGGCAAGGTTCACCTTCTGAGTTACAGTTGTTTTTCAAAGTATGAATGACAATCATCTCAATATCCATTTAACATACAAGTTTAATTTTTACTGTATTGATTTTTTAGATGTCTTGGTGGAGAGAGATGTGGACAGTTCACTACTTGCCAATGTCCTCCGCAAAGATACAGCGGTCAATTCTGATTCTGCATGCGTCATCATCCCACCCACCTCATGTGATTAATTCTGTTCCTACGGGACTATTTCTACGTATCAAGAGGATTTGGCTCAGGATGAAGAAATGAAGAAGCGTTTTTTGGACAGCGGATACAGTAAGAGGTCAATCAAAAAAGCATATAACCGGGCTAGAAGTACCAGTAGACAGCATCTCCTTTACTCCTCTACTAAACCTAAGGCCTCCAATCAGGTGAGGATGGTGACTAGTGTTGAGCGATACCATCCGATACCCTAAAATATCGGATCGGATGGTATCGGCCTGATACGAAAAAAGTATCGGGTATCGCCGATTCCGATACCGGAAGTCCCATTCAAGTCTATGGGACTTCCGGTATCAGAATAAGAAAAACCCTTTTCTCTCCTTGTACAGCCTCTCGGGGGGTGTACGGACCTTCCGGGGGTCTGTGCCGACTACCCGGGGGTCTGTACCGACTGCCCGGGTGTCTGTGCGGCCTGCCGGTGGTCTGTACTGACTGCCCGGGTGTCTGTGCAGGCCGCGGGGGGCTGTGCCGGCCTGCCGATGGTCTGTACCGACTGCCCGGGTGTCTGTGCAAGCTGCGGGGGGCTGTGCCGGCCTGCCGGTGGTCTGTACTGACTGCCCAGTTGTCTGTGCAGGCTGCGGGGTGCTGTGCCGGCCTGTGGTGGTCTGTACCGACTGCCCGGGTGTCTGTGCAGGCTGCGGGGGGCTGTGCCGGCCTGCCGATGGTCTGTACCGACTGCCCGGGGGTCTCTGCGGACTGCCGGGGGTCTGAGCAGACTGCGGGGGTCTGTGCAGGCATCGTCCGATGGGACTACAAGTCCCATCGGGCGATGCCTGCTACCATGACGGTGATTGACACATTAGCCAATGATGGGACAGTAGTAGTCCCATCATCCGGCTAATGTGTTGAATGTACAAAAAAAAAACAAAAAAAACATGCTACATACATACTACATACATGCGAACATACATGCAACATATATACTACATGCATGCAACATACATACATACTGCATACTGTATATACTACATGCATGCAACATGCATACTACATATATACCACATGCATGCAACATGCATACTACATACTGTATATACCACATATACCGGGGGGCTGTGCCGACTGTCCGGGGGTCTGTGCCGACTGCCCAGGGGTCTGTACCGGCCTGCCGGGGGGCTGTGCCAGCCTGCCGGTTGTCTGTACCGACTGTCCAGGGGTCTGAGCGGACTGCCGGGGGTCTGTACCGGCCTGCCGGGGGTCTGTACCGGCCTGCCGGGGGGCTGTGCTGGCCTGCCGGTGGTCTGTACCGACTGTGCGGGGGTCTGTGCGGACTGCCGGGGGGATGTGCCGGCCTGCCGGTGGTCTGTGCCAACTGTCCGGGGGTCTGAGCAGGCTGCGGGGGTCTGTACGGGCCTGCCGGGGGCTGTGCCGGCCTGCCGGTGGTCTATACCGACTGTCCGGGGGTCTGAGCGGACTGCCGGGGGTCTGTGCAAACTGTCCGGGGGTCTGAGCAGGCTGCGGGGGTCTGTGCAGGATCGTCCGATGGGACTACAAGTCCCATCGGGCGATGCCTGCTACCATGACGGTGATTGACACATTAGCCAATGATGGGACAGTAGTAGTCCCATCATCCGGCTAATGTGTTGAAAGTACAAAAAAAAAAAAAAAAATACATACTACATACATGCTACATACATACTACATACATGCTACATACATGCAACATATATACTACATGCATGCAACATACATACATACTGCATATATACCACATGCATGCAACATGCATACTACATATACACCACATATATACTACATGCATGCAACATGCATACTACATATATACTACATATATATACTACATGCATGCAACATGCATACTACATATATACCACATATACCGGGGGGCTGTGCCGACTGTCCGGGGGTCTGTGCCGACTGCCCGGGGGTCTGTACCGGCCTGCCGGTGGTCTGTACCGACTGTCCGGGGGTCTGTGCAGGCTGCGGGGGTCTGTACCGGCCTGCCGGGGGGCTGTGCCGGCCTTCTGGTGGTCTGTACTGACTGCCCGGGGGTCTGTGCGGACTGCCGGGGGGCTGTGCCGGCCTGCCGGTGGTCTGTACCAACTGTCCGGCGGTCTGAGCGGACTGCCGGGGGTCTGTGCAGGATCGTCCGATGGGACTACAAGTCCCATCGGGCGATGCCTGCTACCATGACGGTGATTGACACATTAGCCAATGATGGGACAGTAGTAGTCCCATCATCCGGCCTATGTGTTGAATGTAAAAAAAAAAAAAAATACATACTACATACATACTACATGCTACATGAATACTACATACATGCTACATACAAACTACATGTATGCAACATACATATATACTACATATATACTACATGCATGCAACATGCATACTACATATATACCACATATATACTACATGCATGAAACATACATACATACAACATATATACTACATGCATGCAACATGCATACTACATATATACCACATATATACTACATGCATGCAACATACATACAGTCATGGCCAAAAGTATTGACACCCCTGCAATTCTGTCAGATAATACTCAGTTTCTTCCTGAAAATGATTGCAAACACAAATTCTTTGTTATTATTATCTTCATTTAATTTGTCTTAAATGAAAAAACACAAAAAGAATTGTCCTAAAGCCAAATTGGATATAATTCCACACCAAACATAACAAAGAGGGTGGACAAAAGTATTGGCACTGTTCGAAAAATCATGTGATGCTTCTCTAATTTGTGTAATTAACAGCACCTGTAACTTACCTGTGGCACCTAACAGGTGTTGGCAATAACTAAATCACACTTGCAGCCAGTTGACATGGATTAAAGTTGACTCAACCTCTGTCCTGTGTCCTTGTGTGTACCACATTGAGCATGGAGAAAAGAAAGAAGACCAAAGAACTGTCTGAGGACTTGAGAAACCAAATTGTGAGGAAGCATGAGCAATATCAAGGCTACAAGTCCATCTCCAAAGACCTGAATGTTCCTGTGTCTACCGTGTGCAGTGTCATCAAGAAGTTTAAAGCCCATGGCACTGTGGCTAACCTCTCTAGATGTGGCCAGAAAAGAAAAAATTGACAAGAGATTTCAATGCAAGATTGTGCGGATGTTGGATAAAGAACCTCCACTAACATCCAAACAAGTTCAAGCTGCCCTGCAGTCCGAGGGTACAACGGTGTCAACCCGTACTATCCGTCGGCATCTGAATGAAAAGGGACTGTATGGTAGGAGACCCAGGAAGACTCCACTTCTTAACCCGAGACATAAAAAAGCCAGGCTGGAGTTTGCCAAAACTTACCTTAAAAAGCCTAAAACATTTTGGAAGAATGTTCTCTGGTCAGATGAGACAAAAGTAGAGCTTTTAGGGCAAAAGCATCAACAATAGAGTTTACAGGAGAAAAAAGAGGCATTCAAAGAAAAGTACACGGTCCCTACAGTCAAACATGGCAGAGGTTCCCTGATGTTTTGGGGTTGCTTTGCTGCCTCTGGCACTGGACTGCTTGACCGTGTGCATGGCATTATGAAGTCAGAAGACTACCAACAAATTTTGCAGCATAATTTAGGGCCCAGTGTGAGAAAGCTGGGTCTCCCTCAGAGGTCATGGGTCTTCCAGCAGGACAATAACCCAAAACACACTTCAAAAAGCACTAGAAAATGGTTTGAGAGAAAGAACTGGAGACTTCTAAGGTGGCCAGCAATGAGACCAGACCTGAATCCCATAGAACACCTGTGGAGAGATCTAAAAATGGCAGTTTGGAGAAGGCACCCTTCAAATATCAGGGACCTGGAGTAGTTTGCCAAAGAAGAATGGTCTAAAATTCCAGCAGAGCATTGTAAGAAACTCATTGATGGTTACCGGAAGCAGATGGTCACAGTTATTTTGGCTAAAGGTTGTGCAACCAAGTATTAGGCTGAGGGTGCCAATACTTTTGTCCGGCCTATTTTTGGAGTTTTGTGTGAAATTATCAATGTTTTGCTTTTTGCTTCATTATCTTTTGTGTTTTTTCATTTAAGACAAATTAAATGAAGATAATAATACCAAAGAATTTGTGTTTGCAATCATTTTCAGGAAGAAACTGAATATTATCTGACAGAATTGCAGGGGTGTCAATACTTTTGGCCATGACTGTATATACTACATGCAAAATGCATACTACATATATACTACATGCATACAACATACATACTACATATATACCACATGCATGCAACATGCATACTATATATATACCACATATATACTACATATATACTACATGCATGCAACATATATAATACATATATACTACATGCAACATACATACTACATACATACTACATATATACCACATGCATGCAACATGCATACTACATATATACTACATATATACTACATGCATGCAACATACATATATACTACATGCATGCAACATACAAACATACTACATATATACCACATGCATGCAACATGCATACTACATATATACTACATGCATGCAACATACATATATACTACATACAATACATTCATACAACACATGCATATAGACATACAGTACATATAACATAGAGTACATACTCACCATCACTTGTCACTTTGATCCCCGAAGCCATTGTCATTTTTGGAATAGATATTAAAATAACAAACAAACAATATACTCCCTGATCCGCAGAAATCCACGAGAGTCCCACGACGATCTTGCGTGGAGAACTTCAGCATCAGCTGATGCTACCGTTCTCTACGGGGCCCAGGAAACCAGTGTCGGGAGGTAGGTATCCTTCCGCCCTGTATTCCTCCGCCAGTGTAAAAAAAAAAAAAAGTCCCTAGTCTCACTTTATGGCAAAAGCTGCATGGGAAATTTTTCACACAGCAGTGCCATAAAATGAGACTAGGGACTTTTTTTTTTCTTTACAGTGGCGGAGAAATACAGGGCGGAAGGATACCTACCTCCCGACACTGGTTTCCTGGAGCCCGTAGAGAACGGTAGCATCAGCTGATGCTGCTGTTCTCCACGCAAGATCGTTGTGGGACACCCGTGGACTTCTGCGGATCAGGGGTGAGTATATTTGTGCTTTGTTATTTTATTCTTTATTCCATAGACGACAATGGCTTCGGGGATCAAAGTGACAAGTGATGGTGAGTATGTACTCTATGTTATATGTACTGTATGTCTATATGTATGTATTGTATGAATGTATTGTATGTAGTATATATGTATGTTGCATGCATGTAGTATATATGTGGTATATATGTAGTATGCATGTTGCATGCATGTGGTATATATGTAGTATGTATGTTGCATGTAGTATATATGTATTATATATATGTTGCATGCATGTAGTATATATGTAGTATATATGTAGTATGCATGTTGCATGCATGTGGTATATATGTAGTATGTATGTAGTATGTATGTTGCATGTAGTATATATGTATTATATATATGTTGCATGCATGTAGTATATATGTGGTATATATGTAGTATATATGTATATTGCATGCATGTAGTATATATGTGGTATATATATAGTATGCATGTTGCATGCATGTGGTATATATGTAGTATATATGTATGTTGCATGCATGTAGTATATATGTGGTATATATGTAGTATGCATGTTGCATGCATGTGGTATATATGTAGTATGTATGTATGTATGCTGCATGCATGTAGTATATATGTAGTATATATGTAGTATGCATGTTGCATGCATGTGGTATATATGTAGTATGTATGTTGCATGTAGTATATATGTATTATATATATGTTGCATGCATGTAGTATATATGTGGTATATATGTAGTATATATGTGTGTTGCATGCATGTGGTATATATATAGTATGCATGTTGCATGCATGTGGTATATATGTAGTATGAATGTTGCATGCATGTAGTATGCATGTTGCATGTAGTATATATGTATGTTGCATGCATGTAATATATACAGTGGGGAAAAAAAGTATTTAGTCAGTCAGCAATAGTGCAAGTTCCACCACTTAAAAAGATGAGAGGCGTCTGTAATTTACATCATAGGTAGACCTCAACTATGGGAGACAAACTGAGAAAAAAAAATCCAGAAAATCACATTGTCTGTTTTTTTTTTCATTTTATTTGCATATTATGGTGGAAAATAAGTATTTGGTCAGAAACAAAATTTCATCTCAATACTTTGTGATATATCCTTTGTTGGCAATGACAGAGGTCAAACGTTTTCTGTAAGTCTTCACAAGGTTGCCACACACTGTTGTTGGTATGTTGGCCCATTCCTCCATGCAGATCTCCTCTAGAGCAGTGATGTTTTTGGCTTTTCGCTTGGCAACATGGACTTTCAACTCCCTCCAAAGGTTTTCTATAGGGTTGAGATCTGGAGACTGGCTAGGCCACTCCAGGACCTTGAAATGCTTCTTACGAAGCCACTCCTTCGTTGCCCTGGCGGTGTGCTTTGGATCATTGTCATGTTGAAAGACCCAGCCACGTTTCATCTTCAATGCCCTTGCTGATGGAAGGAGGTTTGCACTCAAAATCTCACGATACATGGCCCCATTCATTCTTTCATGTACCCGGATCAGTCGTCCTGGCCCCTTTGCAGAGAAACAGCCCCAAAGCATGATGTTTCCACCACCATGCTTTACAGTAGGTATGGTGTTTGATGGATGCAACTCAGTATTCTTTTTCCTCCAAACACGACAAGTTGTGTTTCTACCAAACAGTTCCAGTTTGGTTTCATCAGACCATAGGACATTCTCCCAAAACTCCTCTGGATCATCCAAATGCTCTCTAGCAAACTTCAGACGGGCCCAGACATGTACAGGCTTAAGCAGTGGGACACGTCTGGCACTGCAGGATCTGAGTCCATGGTGGCGTAGTGTGTTACTTATGGTAGGCCTTGTTACATTGGTCCCAGCTCTCTGCAGTTCATTCACTAGGTCCCCCCGCGTGGTTCTGGGATTTTTGCTCACCGTTCTTGTGATCATTCTGACCCCACGGGGTGGGATTTTGCGTGGAGCACCAGATCGAGGGAGATTATCAGTGGTCTTGTATGTCTTCCATTTTCTAATCATTGCTCCCACAGTTGATTTCTTCACTCCAAGCTGGTTGGCTATTGCAGATTCAGTCTTCCCAGCCTGGTGCAGGGCTACAATTTTGTTTCTGGTGTCCTTTGACAGCTCTTTGGTCTTCACCATAGTGGAGTTTGGAGTCAGACTGTTTGAGAGTGTGCACAGGTGTCTTTTTATACTGATAACAAGTTTAAACAGGTGCCATTACTACAGGTAATGAGTGGAGGAAAGAGGAGACTCTTAAAGAAGAAGTTACAGGTCTGTGAGAGCCAGAAATCTTGATTGCTTGTTTCTGACAAAATACTTATTTTCCACCATAATATGCAAATAAAATGAAAAAAAAACAGACAATGTGATTTTCTGGATTTTTTTTTCTCAGTTTGTCTCCCATAGTTGAGGTCTACCTATGATGTAAATTACAGACGCCTCTCATCTTTTTAAGTGGTGGAACTTGCACTATTGCTGACTGACTAAATACTTTTTTTCCCCACTGTATGTGGTATATATGTAGTATGCATGTTGCATGCATGTAGTATATATGTAGTATATATGTATGTTGCATGCATGTAGTATGCATGTTGCATGTAGTATGTTGCATGCATGTAGTATGTATGTAGCATGTATGTAGTATGTATGTAGCATGTAGTATGTATGTAGTATGTATTTTTATTTTTTTTTACATTTAACACATAGGCCGGATGATGGGACTACTACTGTCCCATCATTGGCTAATGTGTCAATCACCGTCATGGTAGCAGGCATCGCCCGATGGGACTTGTAGTCCCATCGGACGATCCTGCACAGACCCCCGGACAGTCGGCACAGCCCCCCGGCAGGCCGGTACAGACCACCGGCAGGCCGGTACAGACCCCCGGGCAGTCGGCACAGACCACCGGAAGGCCGGTACAGACCACCGGGAGGCCAGCACGGACCACCGGGAGGCCGGTACGGACCTCCGGCAGTCGGCACAGACCCCCGGGCAGTCGGCACAGACCCCCGGCAGGCCGGCATAGCCCTCCGGCAGGCCAGCACAGCCCCCCCCGGTAGGCCGGTACAGACCCCCGGGCAGTCGGCACAGACCCCCGGACAGTCGGCACAGCCCCCCCGGCAGGCCGGCACAGCCCCCCGGCAGGCCAGCACAGCCCCCCGGTAGGCCGGTACAGACCCCCGGCAGTCCGCACAGACCCCCGGGCAGTCGGCACAGACCCCCGGACAGTCGGCACAGCCCCCCGGCAGGCCGGTACAGACCCCCGGCAGTCCGCTCAGACCCCCGGACAGTCGGTACAGACCACCGGTAGGCCGGCACAGCCCCCCGGCAGGCCGGTACAGACCCCCGCAGCCTGCACAGACCCCCGGACAGTCGGTACAGCCCCCCGGCAGGCCGGTACAGACCCTCGGACAGTCGGCACAGCCCCCCGGTATATATGTAGTATGCATGTTGCATGCATGTGGTATATATGCAGTATGTACAGTATGTATGTTGCATGTATGTAGCATGTATGTAGCATGTAGTATGTATGTGGTATATATGTTGCATGTATGTAGCATGTATGTAGTATGTATGTAGCATGTAGTATGTATGTAGTATATATGTTGCATGAATGTAGCATGTATGTAGTATGTATGTAGCATGTAGTATGTATGTAGTATGTATGTAGCATGTAGTATGTATGTAGCATGTAGTATGTATGTAGTATATATGTTGCATGTATGTAGCATGTATGTAGTATGTATGTAACATGTAGTATGTATGTAGTATATATGTTGCATGTATGTAGTATGTATGTAGCATGTAGTATGTATGTAGTATGTATGTAGCATGTAGTATGTATGTAGCATGTAGTATGTATGTAGTATGTATTTTTTTTTTTTTTGTACATTCAACACATTAGCCGGATGATGGGACTACTACTGTCCCATCATTGGCTAATGTGTCAATCACCGTCATGGTAGCAGGCATCGCCCGATGGGACTTGTAGACCCATCGGACGATCCTGCACAGACCCCCGGACAGTCGGCACAGCCCCCCGGCAGGCCGGTACAGACCACCGGCAGGCCGGTACAGACCCCCGGGCAGTCGGCACAGACCACCGGCAGGCCGGCACAGCCCCCCGGAAGGCCGGTACAGACCACCGGGAGGCCAGCACGGACCACCGGGAGGCCGGTACGGACCCCCGGCAGTCGGCACAGACCCCCGGGCAGTCGGCACAGACCCCCGGCAGGCCGGTACAGAACCCGGGGCAGTCGGCATAGACCCCCCTCCGGAAGGCATCATGATGCGCACAGACTGCGCATCATGATGACGTCATTTCGGCAGCCAATCAGAGCCACAGCAGTGGCTCTTTGCATTATGGGAACTTCCGATTCCGATATCCGATATTGAAAAAATATCGGTACTCGGTATCGGAATTCCGATACAGCGAATATCGGCCGATACCCGATATTTGCAGTATCGGAATGCTCAACACTAATGGTGACCCAATATCACTCACGATGGAAGGAATTGTACGAGTCCATAGCTAAACACTGGCCCATTCTACTTGCGGACCCTGTTCTTAGCCAATATGTGTCTGCTCATCCCATGGTGGTTGCCAGGAGGTCAAAAAATTTGGGTGACCTCTTGGTTAGGAGTTACTTTAAGCCTAATCCTCCTCCTATTTTTCCAACATCCTTGGTACCCCAGACCATACCATACCATGGGGTTGTAAACCCTGTGATAAATGCATAGCATGTCCTAATATCCTTCAACCTACGCATTTTTCTTCTTCTGATGGTAGTGAATTTTTGATCACTCAGACAATCACGTGTTCTACTAACATGGGTATTTATCATGGTATGTGCCCATGTAACAAGATCTACGTGGGCCTCACAACACATGCTTTAAAGACACGTGTACGAGAACACATCCGTGATATCTTGGCGGCTGCCAAAGAAACTGACATTGGATCGTTAAAAACTATCCCACGTCACTTCAAGCTCCATCACTCATGTGATCCATCTGGTTTTCTAGTTAGGGATATTGACAGGTTGGTACCCAACCTTCGTGGAGGTAATTATGGGTGTCTTTTGGAACAGAGGGAGGCTAGATGGATTTGGATGCTTCGTACGTTACAACCCTATGGTCTGAATGAGAGTCTGAGTTTTGCCCCCTTTCTTTGATCACCTGCACCATGTTTTTTAATTGGCATCTTTTGTGCTCTTTTTATTTACATATATTATTTTTTACAGATCTCGTGTGAGTCCTGTCTGATTCGCGTTTTTTTCTTGCTTCTCACATTCCATCAACTGAGGAAGGATCTTCATGGACCAAGATTTATATATTTTCCACTTATATATATATTTATTCTTTCATAAATATTTTTGCACATGGCAATGATGAGCATTTTCATATTTTTTGCATATACTTTGTATCATTATATGTCTTTTTTTCGTGTTTGTCTATTGTCCTTTTTCGTGTATATTAATCTCACATGTTTTTTTCCATACATTATTAGTGTATTTATTGCGCATTGGTATATTTCTGTATGGTCTTGTAATTGATTTATTATATACACTCTATTTATATTGCACTTTGCACTGCACTTTTATTGGCCGCTGAGATTTTCCCTCTGCGCTCGGTGTGCATGCGCACTTGCTCCCCGATTGTCACTATGCCGACGTCTTTATTCGGTCATGGTTTGGGCTGCTCCCTCAGTCTGCTCACGTGACTTGTGGGCGGGTCTGGGTGATGCGTCCCTGCCTGCCTGATGACATCCTTGGCATTGCTGACTTCCGGGTCGGCCAGTGACGCATGCGCCGTCTGTGAGCAGCTAATTATTGTGTTTCTTTCATTGATTGGCCAATTTTTGCTTAAATACTGTCTGTATGGATGTGATGCCATACCCCCGGAAGAAGGCACAGCTCTGAAACGTGCGTTGGGGTGGGCAGGATCACGGCACCACTAGGTAATGATTCAGGCTCCTCTTACATTTTCTATTTGTGCTGCTTGGTGGTTGATATTGTCAACAGGCATTTCTATGTAACACTGGTATTTTGTATTGATAGATATGGACACTGTGTCCTTCATTAACTGTGCTTAAAAAGCCTTTGTTACTTATTTTATGCACTGTGCACTTTTCCCAAGCCTTATGTCCACATGGCTTATGTGATGCCTCTTTTGCCTGGTGGTTAACCGTTTACCTGCCTGTCGGTTACCACTGTCGTCCTTGTATTTTATTTATTGTTCTTATTAAATAAAGCTTTGCATTTTATTGATTTATGAGTAGTGTACTTTCTCTTTTGATTTTCATTAGTTTTGCACGTTATACTCTTTCCCATATTCATACACCCCTTTCAGTTTGTGGGTGTTGGTCTGGCGTATAGGTTTTTGTTTTTCACAACAGAACAATGCTTATCCATATCTATGAACTCTATACTAATAGTGCCCTCCACTATTGAACCCGAAGGATGCACTGGCTTACCCTAATCTATGCATTTATATATGTAACATATTATAACATAATACAATCTATACAGCATGGTAACACATATAATGTTGCAGTACCAATGAAAACGGTGGTAATACACTATAAATGTAGCAGTACCATAACAATAATATTATATATTACTATACATTACATCAAAAGATATCAGAACCTGTTAAGAGGGAGGAACAAAGGGAAGCACATTCCTTCATCCCCTTACATGTTGACCACGTAGTAAAATTGATTAGACAACTTTATCCTTCAGGTATGTTTGATAACAGCAATGCCAGGGGTTATATACTGTAGTATTTTTATATTTTGCTATTTTGCACACTAAAGCAGATCAATGTAGAACTATCGGTTTCAGCTACTTAGCACCCAGAGACCAATAATCAGCCTGAAGATGCCAATCAGGCACTCGACAAGTATTCTGTGCTATGTTTCTGACTAGCAGTCTGTCTGAATGGAAAATATGCCTTTGGCCGAATTCACCATAAAAAAATAAGCATCAAGAATATATTGAGGACTCTCCATTCTTCTGCAATACTGGGTATTACCCTCACTTTGGCTCCTTTTCGGCCTCTAAATTTGATACTTCTGAGGCCAGCAAATCCATAACCAAATTAAGGCTTACTTGGTCCAAGATCAAACAAAACCTGAGAAAAGCACAGAGCAAATGCACTGATGGGCCAGGTTTTGAGGATGGGGACAAGGTGTGGTTAGCCTCCAAAAATATAAACTTTAATTTTAATTCTACTAAGCTAGGATACATATTAATTAGTCCATATGAAATTATTGAGATTGTCAACCCTGTAGCCTTCGGTTTGAAATGTACTTCTTCCTTTTGTATACAAAAAGTGTTCCACAAATCCCTGTTCAAAAAATAAAGTTCGCCTGGGCACGTTGTTAATCATTCATTCTATTTTTATTGGTTATAGGAAGCCTTGAGGATGAAGTTAAAAGGATCCTTGATTCCTGGATAGTAAAGGGGGTCTTGCAATACTTTGTACACAAGAAAGTGTATGGATCAGAAACAAAAATCTTCAATGCCATCAATGCCAACAATCTTATTAGGGGGTTCTCTGAATCATTCCCTAGCAAGCCTTGACCTAAGGGTCCAGAGGCCCCTTGTAAAAGGGGAAGGATAGTATGATATCCATACCAGAACCTTCCCTCTTTGTATTCTCCTCTGTCCCTGAATGACATTAACTAACTACACAGTAGCCCTGATTTAGTCATTGGGATTGTGGTCCCGTTCAGCTTGGAAGTTTGGAGTTAATTCTTGGCTTGTGAGATTTTCTCCAAGATGGGAGCCCTGGGTGGGGTTGTTCCCTATTTACTCTCCTGAGTCTTGGTCTTCCACTGCCAGTTCTAGTAAATACTAGCTGACTAGCTGTGGTTAATTTCATTTGTTTAGCTCCTGTTCAGCCTATATTTACCTCTCTCTGACTTTACCCTTCTTTGACAATTGTTATGTTTTCCAAATGTAACCCTTGTTTTCCCTCCTGATACTTAGCCAGCAACCTGACCATTCATGTCAGCACACAACAGCAGCTAATAACTACTCCAAGGACGGAATCCATTGCCCCTGTGTAAGTCCACATACCTCTCCAGGAGTTAAAGGGTGAATGAAGGCCAGGGTTCACCTCAGATAGTTAGAGTAACCAGAGCAAAGTCTATCTGTGGTAGCCCTTTTTAGAGCTACCACCCGACCACAGATGGAGCCACATAAAGGTATTCCTGGACTGGTGGGAGCAGATAATTGAATTCTCTGAACCACTGCAGAACTGGATAGGACAAAGTTGAGATCACTTTGCTTGCAATTTATCAACAATATTTTGAATCTTTGGAATCAAAGGAGGCCTTTAAAGAATTTGTTGATCAGCTCAATATGAACACAGTGGGATTGAGTCTTACTTCTGGAATCTGTGAATGTACAATTTGATTCTTGGATCTGAACATCATGAAGAATAAAGACAGACCTTGATTATGGCCTTCACGAAACTGAAAATGTAAGCTCAACAGAAGTATCCCAAGGGAGAATTTTTCCACCTCAGCAGGGATTGTTCATCATTTCCTTATTTTTGCACCAAAGAGAGGGATCTGAGTGAAATATTATTAAGGAACGGATATGCAGAGCGCGTGTTGAAATCCTCCTTTGATTATGCACTGGGACAATCCAGGTCTGATTTGTTAGTGCCTCATGAGCATACAAACGTGGAGCGACAAATCAGTATTAATGATACATTTGATAATAAATTGTAGGAGATGCAATGACTCGCCCCCCAGAGGTCGTGGGGTACTCGGTGCCGGGCCCGTTGACTACAATGGGAGATGTTACACCGGCGGTGACCCGGCCCGTGGCCTCAGGCGGTCAATGTAAAGGGGTAGAGTGATGGGGATAAAGTTGTTGAGATGATTTGTGATGCCACCTGTGGTTTCTGGTCAGTTTGACCAGTGCTGCAGGGTTGCTTCTCTGGGATGGTGTGGTGTAGCAATGATATTGAAGCTCCCCACAGGTGGAGCTGCAGTCCCAGGGTAGTGTAGATGAGGTTGCCAAGTGGGGAGACGATGTAAAGAAGCAAATGTAGCAGAGCCGGGTGTAAGGCGCAGGAATAAGTGGAGGACACAAGGGCATGTAGTTCCAATGCTTTACTCACAGTCTGCTGCACATACAGGTGCCCACTTCGGTGCTGTGTCCTCCAGGTCAGGGGCTCAGTCAACTCCCAGGCAAGGTAAAGTACACCCTTAGAGCACTCCAACATGTACCTTCTCTGAACGTCTCAACACTAGCGCCTAATCTGAAGTACTTGTAGTTGCGTATTAAACTCAAGTTCCTCCTTCTTGATGTTACTTAGAACTCTGCTTGTACGGCAGACAGCTGTAGCCTGCTTCGGGGACTCCTTGCTATCAAGTCCCGGCTCACTCACATTGCTGTTGTGCCCCCAAGTCTTAGGTGGGAATAAAGTGGTGACAACTTCTATTCCTCTGGTATCTGCTGCAGGAACATCAGTATCCATACAACCTAGGGGACTGGACCCCTGCCATGCACTTCGAACTTGAGGAAGGGCTCTGCTCTGACCCTAGTCTTTAGTTCTCCTCTTCTCCTTACATTCCGTACTAAACTATCTTCCTTCTGAAGAATCAGGCTTTCTATGGCTCTTTCTTGTGCCAACAGCTCCAGGTCACAGGAGTCTGCTGCAGCACTTCCTTCACTTCATCCCTCTCAGGGGATCTTCTCTCACAGACTGTCCTGTTCCTAATATTCTCCCGCTCTATTGTGCAGTCTCAGCTCCACCCACCTCCCAGCACTCTTCGTGTTCCAAGCAGGGAGCCACCAATGGTGCTTTGCTACACTACTATGTTGTGTGGGATGCAGGTGTTGGAGTGTGGTCAGGTGTCTCCACCTTACCTGGATAGTGGGGTACCACACCTCAGGAGGAGGTGCAGTACCTCTGAGGCAACTGAACCCTCAGGGGCGCCACATACCCCTGTTAAACACAGCACATCCGTGGGCTGCAAGTGAAACAAAAGTGTTACATAAGGAACATACAAAATTTTTAAAATGCACTTTAACAGGTGAACAATTTTTAAACTAAACTTCCCAATATGGGAGGCACTGATTCTTAAACATTGCAGAACAAGTTAACAGACTACCTATAATTTAACATTTTACCTATTTTAAAGTGCTATTGGCAGTAACCGTTGCTAAGAAGTTCACTGCCAGTTCAGGGCCTACTATCCCTGCTGCAACATATTTTCCTTTATCATTCACATTTTCACATTCTGCTGGTTCTTCTAGACCCATAGGTGACAACCGCTGACTCCTGGTTCGTCACCTGGATTCAAATTTTTATTCAAAACTTCACATTTTTTTTTATTAAGCATTACTATGAAGCTAAATTCTGCAAAGTATTCACTCCTAATACTGCAGCTAAACATTGCTACCAATATTTTCAAAAGGCACATTATAAAATACTTCCCAGTAAGACAACAGTAATTCTTGCAAGGGCTGGACACAGCTCCCAGCCAGGATTTCTTGCAGTGTCTCTGTAGCTGAAGTAGATCTCGGGTCTGAGGTAGTCCTTGTTGAAGACTGTTCATGTAAAACCAAGAAAGAGCACCTTAAGAGGCGCAAACTATTTACAAGCAAAGTTTTTGGATCACTCCAAGTTCATGATCGCTCAGGTCAATAAAAGTGGTGCCAACTGGGCGAACTGGGAAAAACACAGAAAATGAGGGCACAACGGTGCCCATACCCTCCTGGGTAACAGTTCAGTTAGAAATGTACTTAGTGGTGGTCTTGTTGCTTGCGTATTGAAAGGTGAGGAAAACAAATCTCTGGTAGGGGAAATCCGTGATGTATGGTAACACCCATCAGCTGCTCAGGTTCCTACGCCGAGATCAGAAGCCGCAAGATGGGACGCATCTGCTCCAGCTTTGCTCTTTTCAGCAGGGACGTTTTCCACTTCTCCATTGCGGTCAGCTTAGAGTCTTGGAATTGAGAACACAACTCCTCCATTTGTTCCATGCAAAGTACCGGCCTGTTGCACGTGGTGGACGGGAACTCAGGGGTCAGCCCGGTTGCAGGGGCGGCGGCCATACCTGATGCTTCCCGGTGGTGTTGTTTCGGCTTCAGTGCAGGCACTGGACAGAAGCCGGTGGCAGCGGTGGTTGCTGGAGTGGCCTTGTCAGCGGGCGGCGACTGGAGTGGAGCAGATGCTGGTTCAGGGTCTGCTGAGGCCTCCGGTGGGACCTGCGTGGCCGCGCCAGGTCCGGGCAAGATCGAAGTCTCTACCTCACATTCAGCTCCCGGGTCCTCGGGTAACTCCTCCTTGCAGGCAGCGCCCAGCAGCGGTGGCAGCGTGGAAGTGGTGACAGGTGCTGCCAATGGCATAGCAGTGGCTGCGGTTTCACAGGTGCTGCCTGGGGTGAAACTGGTGCAGCGGCGGCGGGTACGGGTGGTGGAGGTCCCATTTCTGCAGGCCCCTCCTGGGTGCACTGCCGGTCCAAGGTCTGCAGCGCTTCCTGATTCAGCCACAGACCGTGGTTCAGCATGGCAATTTCTTCCTCCAGCTGTTGGCGGTCCATCACAGAAGCAGGACCGGAGCCTTCAACTACTGTGCCGGGGAAGGCAAGCTCCTCTTCCTCGCGCTCTTCAGGCCTCCGTCCTTCTTCCAACATGGCGTCCTGGCCTTCTCTCTCCTTCCTTGGCTCCTTTCCCGCCACAGGGCTTTGCTCCTCCTTCCTAGGGCGGCGTCTTCTTCCTCTGCCTCCATACCAAGCCAGTATACGAACCCCTCTGGAGGTGGGCCATGTTGCTGTTGCATAGAAGTTCAGGTAGGGGAGGCCCAGGACAGTTCGAGCTCTTTTCTTAGGGCCACCCATGTTGTCACACCCTTCTTCACCGCACCAGCGGCCATTTTGAGAGTACATTTTACAGTCTATCATTTTGGTTCTTTTGCACATTTTCAGCAATATCCAATGTAAACTTCAGCACACAGGACCTGGTGGTACCGGGCTTCGTCATCCTGTTCGTGACGCCAAAGGTGACTCGCCCCCAGAGGCCATGGGGTACTTGGTGCCGGGCCCGTTGACTACAATGGGAGATGTCACAGCGGCGGTGACCCGGCCCGTGGCCTCAGGTGGTCAATGTAAAAGGGGTAGAGTGATGGGGATAAAGTTGTTGAGATGATTTGTGACGCCACCTGTGGTTTCTGGTCAGTTTGACCAGCACTGCAGGGTTGCTTCTTTGGGACAGATGGTGTGGTGCAGCAATGATGTGGAAACTCCCTACAGGTGGAGCTGTTGTCCCAGGGCAGTGTAGATGAGGTTGGCAAATGGGGAGATGATGTAAAGAAGCAGATGTAGCAGAGCCGGGTGTAAGGTGCAGGAATAAGTGGAGGACACAAGGGCATGTAGTTCCAAAGCTTTACTCACAGTCTGTTGCGCATACAGGTGCCAACTTCGGTGCCATGTCCTCCAGGTCAGGGGCTCAGCCAACTCCCAGGCAAGGTAAAGTACACCCTTCCAGCACTCAACATGTGCCTTCTCTGAACGTCTCAACACTAGCGCCTAATCTGAAGTACTTGTAGTTGCATATTAAACTCAAGTTCCTCCTTCTTGATGTTACTTAGAACTCTACTTGTACAGCAGACAGCTGTAGCCTGCTTCAGGGACTCCTTGCTATCAAGTCCAGGCTCACTCTCGTTGCTGTTGTGCCCCCAAGTCTTAGGTGGGAATAAAGTGGAGACAACTTCTATTCCTCCGGTGTCTGCTGCAGGAACATCAGTATCCATACAACCTCGGGGACCGGACCCCGGCCATGCACTTCAAACTTGAGGAAGGGCTCTGCTCTGACCCTAGTCCTTAGTTCTCTTCTTCTCCTTACGTTCCGTACTAAGCTATCTTCCTTCTGAAGAATCAGGCTTTCTATGGCTCTTTCCTGTGCCAGCAGCTCCAGGTCACAGGAGTCTGCTGCAGCACTTCCTTCACTCCTTCCCTCTCAGGGGATCTTCTCTCACAGACTGCCCTTTTCCTAATATTCTCCCACTCTCTAGTTCAGTCTCAGCTCCACCCACCTCCCAGCACTCTTCGTGTTCCAAGCAGGGAGCCACCAAAGGTGCTTTGCTACACTACTATGTTGTGTGGGATGCAGGTGTTGGAGTGTGGAGGAGGTGCAGTACCTCTGTGGTGACTGAACCCTCAGGGGCACCACAGCAAGATTTGGGACAGGGATATTGAAAGCTTGGTACCAGATTACTCGAGCGACTTGAAAGGGACCTTCAGATGTGGCTCCTGCAAGGAGTGTTATTATTTTACTTGCTTATATAGCGCCTTTAATTTCACAGCGCTTTACAGGCATAATCATCTCAGTTCCCATTGTGTCTCACAATCTAAATTCCCAATCAGTATTTCTTTTCAGTGTGGCAGGAAACCCCTATGGATAACAAACAAATTCAGATGTTGTCCCTGGGGTGGGTTAGGGGGGATTTGAACACAGGACCCTAGAGCTGCAAAGGAACAGTGCTAACCACTCAGAGTGCAACAAGTGTCATTACTGGTATTGAATAAAATAGCAGGGAGTTTGTAAACTGCAAATGGCAAGGTTTGGTTTATCTAAACTACATGCCCATGCGCATGCACTTACACTGGCAAGGCCATCCGTGACTTTTGTTTCAGAATGTGTAGTTAATATAGTTCATGAAATAGACACGCCATTGGCAAAACTCCTTGTCCATTCTTATGTAAGGGGGTGAAGGATGATGGTTCCTTTTGCTTCTCCTTCCTTAACAGGTTCTGACATTGAATACATTACTGTGTTGTATATATGTTATTATATTATGGTACTGCTATGATTATAGTGTACTACCACTGTCTAATCAATTTGTACTCCTATATCACTTGGTGAATTACAATTATTGTTAAAATGAATATTGTTTTACATTGGTTGAGTATAGGGTAAGTGTAGTGTGTGGGACTGGCCACGTCCTAGTGCACACAATTTACAGTTAGTGGACAAAGTAAGCATAGGGTTAATTTCGTAGGAGGGGCTGCTGCTTGGTAAGTCAGGGGATAGTTTCTAGAATAGATCAAAGGGCTATAAGCGCCTGTAGAGTCCACATGGGCTATAGGCTTAGGACAAGGCAGCAGACCCGTAATGTTTTAAAAGAGAAGCTCAGTCATCCACAGCACTAGTACAGTACAGCAGCTGGCCAGTACAGCAAAATGTGGCAACTCATCGCTTGGGTACATACCCGTAAGACTAGGGTGAAACAGCCAGGGGAACCCACAGAAGCAGTGAGTACAAATGGAGAAGAAGCGGTGCCAGTGCAGAAGGCAGTACATCAGATCAGGTCTCATCCTCAGTGGCTACTGACTGTAGCTATTAATGATCTTGTGTCTGGGGCGAAACACACTGAGGGATGCTTAACCATAGCAGAGCTGAACAGAGAGGAAACTGAGAAACCGTCAGGGACGGTCCGACCCGGGCCCATGATGTGTAGCCGTGGAAGCAGTGCAGGGAAAGAGAAGGAACCTTGCAATTTGAAGTCTCTTGTAAATGCTGTGAAGACTTTGGAAGTGCTGTGTATTGAACCCAGTAAAGATGTTCTTGTTGAAGATATGATGGACTGTGTTTCAGTTAATGCGTTCTTGCCAGAAGACGGTTTCCCATGGCAAAGGGAGGACCCTGAAGGAGCTGGACCAGGAGACACAGGTATGCTGATTAGTAACTCGTACAATCAACAGGCAGCCCTGGCTGACCAGCCTGACCAAAGAACTGAGACGGGTTTCCAGGGCCGCTGAGTGGAGATGGAAGAGAAACCATTCTACTGAGCACTTCAGCGCATACAAGCAGTCCCTTGCCAGCTTTAAGTCCATGCTCTCTGCCGCTAAACAAACTTACTTTGCATCTCTCATATCCTCCCTGTCTCACAACCCTAAACAACTCTTCAACACTTTCAATTCTCTACTCCGTCCCACCTTACCTCCTCCCCCTCCTCTCATTTCTGCTGAAGACTTTGCCTCCTTCTTTAAGCAGAAGATCGACAAGATTAGACAAAACTTTGGCCCGCAGCCCCCAATGCCCCTCTTAGCCACTCAGCCCTGTTCTGCAAAAGCCAGCTTCTCCACCATGACAGAAGAACTGCTTCCACCCTTCTGTCAAGATCACTCCTCACCACTTGTGCCCTCGACCCACTCCCGTCTCCCCTCATCCCTAACTTGGCCACAGTCTTCATCCCAACTCTAACACACCTCTTCAACCTTTCACTTACAAATGGTGTCTTTCCCTCATCCTTCAAACATGCCTCAATCACACCCATCCTCAAAAAGCCCTCCTTTGATCCATCTGTGTCTAACTATCGCCCGATATCTCTTCTCCCTTACGCCTCAAAACTACTGGAACAGCATGTATATCTTGAACTGTCCTCCCACCTCTCCTCTTGTTCCCTCTTTGACCGGTTACAATCTGGCTTCTGACTGCATCACTCAACTGAAACTGCCCTAACTAAAGTCACTAATGACTTACTAACCGCCAAGAGCAAGCGACACTACTCTGTCCTCCTTCTCCTGGACCTGTCCTCTGCCTTCGACACCGTAGACCATTCCCTCTTGCTACAGACTCTCTCATCTCTTGGCATCACAGACTTGGCCCTATCCTGGATCTCATCATACCTAACAGACTGAACATTTAGTGTCTCCCTCTCACACACCATCTCCTCACCTCGCCCCCTGTCTGTTGGTGTTCCTCAAGACTCTGTCCTAGGACCCCTACTATTCTCCATCTACACCTTTGGCTTGGGACAGCTCATAGAATCCTATGGTTTGCAGTATCACCTCTATGCCGATGACACGCAGATCTACCTATCTGGACCCAACCTCGCCTCCTTACTGACTGAAATCCCACAATGTCTGTCTGCTATCTCAGCCTTCTTCTCTGCTCTCTTTCTCAAGCTGAACATGGACAAAACAGAATTCATCATCTTTCCCCCATCTCACTCTACCCCTCCACCAGACCTATCCATCAATGTCAATGGCTGCTTTCTTTCCCCAGTCCCGCACGCTCGGTGCCTTGGGGTGGTCCTCGACTCTGCGCTCTCTTTCAAACCACATATCCAATCATCATATCGATCATTTAGCAATGCAACAGCGATCCTGACCTGGTCGGATCGCTGGTCGGATCGCTGGTGCATCGCTAAATGTAAAAGGGCCTTTACTCTCACTGAATACATCAGAAAAATCAGCCAAATAGTCAGGAATATCATGAGACTGGGGAGAGGTGGAGAAAACAGGAGTGTCACTAAGAACACATCAACAACCCCAACTCACAACAGACACAGATTTCCAATCTAAAACAGGATTATGAGTTTGCAGCACCAAGGGAAACCCAGAACAATAGTATCATGCAAATTATGCAACACCAAAAATTTACAATTTTCTTGGTGGTCTGGGGTGACCCGCATTATCACCTGGGTCCAAAACTGGGGTTTATTCTCCGCTAAAGGAGTAGCATCAATACCCCTCAAAGGGATAGGGGTCCGCAGGGGTATCATGGGAAAACCACAACGTTTAGCAAAGTCCAAATCCATCAGATTCAAAGCTGCTCATGAATCAACAAAAGCCTTAACGGAAAATGTAGACAAGGAGCAGATCAGGGTAATCGCCAAAAAGAACTTAGGCTGTACACTGCCCACCGCAAATGTGTGAGCAAAACTCTTTTCTCGTTTAGGGCAGACAACAATAGTATGAGAGGCGTCCCCACAGAAAAAACACAACTTATTACACCTTCTAAACTCCTGACGTTGCGCCCTAGACAAAACCCTATCGCATTCGGTTCAGAAGTTCATTCGAAAGGCGGCAACGCCTCTCATGTAGTTTTGCGTTCACGTAAACACCGATCAATTTGAATGGCCAATGACATAGAGTCGTCAAGATAAGAGGGAACAGGAAATCCCACCATAACATACTTTACGGCTTCTGCCAACCCCTTCCGAAAGAGAGCTGCTAGGGCATCGTCCTTCCATTTAGTAAGGATCGCCCACTTTCGGAATTTTTGACAATATAACTCTGCAGAATCCTGACCCTGGTTCAATGCCAATAAGGTTTTCTCAGCTTGATAAATAGCATTAGGTTCATCATACAACAACCCCAAGGCTTGAAAAAATGCGTCCACATTAGCCAGAATGGGATCTCCGGGTGTCAAAGAAAAGGCCCAATCCTGGGGATCGCCGCACATCAAGGAGATGACAATATTAACCTGCTGCACAGAGCTCCCCGATGAGTTAGGTTTCAAAGCAAAAAATAGTTTACAATTATTCTTAAAATTCAAAAATTTAGACCGATCCCCAAAAAACACGTCAGGAGTAGGGATTTTTGGTTCAACAGCAGATGATTGAGCGAGATGGGCAGAAATTCCCTGCACTTCAGCAGCGAGCTGCTCAACACAATCAGACAATTGCTTAGTCTCCATTTAGACAAAAAATATCCTCCTACAGCACCAGAGAAGAAGAGGAAAAAATATATAAAAAAAAATTCTGACACTTTTTTTTCTTAAATTCTTTCCTTTTCTAGAGTACTCTAGAGTCTACAGTTAGGCTGGTGATTCTGTTATGAATGTGTCATCGAGAAGGCTAGAAGACCCAGGCTAAGCCACAGAAAACCAGAGATGTTGGTAACTAAGCGGATTGCAGACCCCTGATCCTGTCCACACAACTAGCAGTAGCCGTGGAGCGTACCTACGATGATCCTAGATGCCTCGGCACAGCTGGAGAACTAAGCCTAAAGCAAGAAAGGGGAAATCTAAACTGCCTCGGAGCAGACCCCAAAGGAATAGATAGCCAGCAAAAATATATTGTCAGTGAGACAAGAAGAAAACACAAATGGGTCGCCCTCCCAGGGCTGTGGGGTACTTGGTACCAGGCCGGTCACTCAGAGGGGAAGGTGTCACAGCAGCGGTGACCCGGTCCGTGGCCCTGGGCACCCAAGTAAAAGGGAAATTGAATGGTGGAATGTAGTTGATTAAATTAATAGTTCGTGACGCCACCTGTGGTGTTCGGCAAGGGAGGTGTTAAGCCGACGCTGCATGCAGATCCTCTGAGACTGATGGTATGGCGCAGCAAAGGTGTTATAGCTCTCCACAGGTGGAGCTGTAGTCCCAGGACAGTGTAGATGCAGAGGCAAAGGGAAGGCGTAGGTGAGGCAATGTTGGGCACCAAGATGTAGCAGTGCCGGGTGTGTTGGCGCAGGAATAAGTGGAGGACACCAGAGCATGTAGTTCCAAAGCTTTACTCACAGTCTGCTGTGCAAACAGGTGCCTGCCTCCGTGCCGTGTCCTCCGGGTCAGGGACTCAGTCAACCTCCAGGCCAGATCGAACACTCCTTTCCAACACTCCACCAACATGTGCCTTTCTGAACATGTCCTCTTATAGCGCCTATAAATGAAGTACTCCTAGTACTGAGTTACACTGGAGCTCCTCCTGTTCAATGTTCTTATGAACTTTCCTTGTACGGCAGACAGCTGTAGCCTGCTTCGGGGACTCCTTGCTTCCTAGTCCCGGCTCACTTCTCTGATGCTGTTGTGCCCCCAAGTCTGATGTGGGAATAAAGTATTATTAACTTCTACTCCTCCGGTGTCTGCTGCAGGATCATTAGTATCCATACAACCTTGGGGACCGGGTCCCGGCCTTGCGCTTAGAACTTCTCCGAAGGGTTCTCCTCTAAGCCATGTCCTCTGTTCTCTTTTACTTCTCACGTTCCGTACTAATCCTTTCTTTCTATGGAAAAATCAGGTTTCCTTTCTATGTCTCTTTCTTGTGCTAGCAGACCCAGGTCACTGTGGCCTGCTGCAGCACTTCCTTCATCCATCCCTCTCCCGGGGATCTTCTCTGTCTCACTCTCTGTCCTTCTGCATCCTCACTCACTCTCAGTGACTGAATGACTGCATGACTGAATGACTGAATCTCAACTCCTCCCGCTCTTTGTAATATAAACTAACTCCACCCACCTTCCAGCACGTTTCGTGTTCCAAGCAGGGAGCCAACAATGGGTGCTTTGCTACACTCCAAGCAGGGAGCCGCCGAAGGTGATTTGTTACACTACTTTGTGGTGTGGGGTGCAGGTGTTGGAGTGTGGTTGGGAGTCTCCACCTTACCTGGATGGTGGGGTACCACACCTCAGGAGGAGGTGCAGTACCTCTGTGGCGACTGAGCCTCAGGGGCGCCACACAAATGCAGGTAGAAAAATAGACTGAGCAAATGATGGGGCCCACACTGACTAGACAGGACAGGAAAGGAAAGATACTGTCTGCAATCATGCAAAAAACCCTGCAAAAGTCCAACACGTCTGATGCACAAAAAACAGTGAAGTCGCACGACTTCGCCCCCGCTATATCAGCACTCTGGTATATTCTGAAAGCAAAACAAAAAGAGACCAATATAACAGGGGACAAAACAAACTGGCACAAGCAGTAACATATGGGCGGTGATTCAGCACAGCCCCAGCTGGAGCTGGCTGACCCGCACAAAGCAGAGATAGACAAAATCAGATCAAATTCAAACAGAATAGCAATTGAACCACTTAGCTGAACATGCAGGGACAGAGCAGGTGATAGAGATTTATTGGATGTGGTCGGCAGACATCCCCTGTTTGCAAGTAAACGGAGTACTAATCTCCGAGATTTGCTGGTAAAAAATAGATATCAGGATTAACGGAACAATTGGCTGGAATCCTTGGCTGGAATCCAGTTGTCCAGTAGGGAACTATAAGTGCAAAAATTGTCCTTGGTGCCCCTTTAAGCTGAGTGGAAAAACTGTAAAAATGGGATCTGTGTATCACGATGTAAAATAATTTATCTCATGTAAAACTGACTTTGTGGTTTATGTCCTATTTTGCCCATGCGGTTTTTTCTACATTGGCAAAACAATTCGGCCTCTTTACATCAGGTTTAGAGAACATTTTAATTCATTTACCACAGGAAAATGAGTCCCCAGACTTATAGAACACATGAGGAAATTCCATGGTGGAAATGCGGAGGCACTGCGTTTTGCTGGTATTGAAAGAGTTTCTGCACCACAGTATGGAGGGAATCATAATAAGCGTCTTTTGCAGGTTGAAGCTAGATGGATTCTCCGCACTAAAGCCACAGGTCCATTAGGGTTAAATGAAAAGGTAGATATGGCTGTATTCCTCTGAATATTTAATATAAAAATTTTTTTTTTTTTTAAATTTTTTTAAAGGAATTTTTTAATTGTGTTATAGTGCTGTAGAGGGAAATGTTTTTTATCTTCTTGTTTTTTGTTTTTTTCATTAAACAGTTTTTTTTTGGTAGAGGAGTCACAAGACATGCTCAGGTGAAGGGGAGGAGTTATTTTTCACACGTGTTTTATTTGCATTTCCTGTATTCTGAGCATAGGACCTGTTGAAGCATATTGAGCGCGAAACGGCTGTTGTCCGTCTTCCAGCACATTGCTCCCGTGCCTATGCCGATGCCTTGTGTATGTGAAATAAAGTGATTTGATTCACATGAGCGGTGAGTGCCATCCTGTTTTTTCTTTTTTTCACAGGGTCATAAATTTTACTTGCATTTGCCTTGTATGAGAGGCGTTTTGGTGGTTTTCCTTTGTTTTCTCTTGTTGAACGTCTTGGTTCTGTGTCTGTTTGTAGTTGTATCTCTTCACTTTCAGAATTCTGTTTTTTATCAATTTCAAATTCTTTCTCATCAGATATTCCTTTAGCTACATCACTGCTGTTTTTCTCATTTTTTGTTTCCAGTGAAATCATAGTGTCTTCATTTAGATCCTCAATGAATGTCACACTGTTACTCACCGTAACTTTGTCTGTTTTGGGATCAAGGATTCTATATTCTTTGCAATTTTCACTGTATCCAACAAATATTCCTTCTATGGACCTGTTTTGAAGTTTGGAACATTTTTCTGTTGGAATGAATACAAAAACTTTACAACCAAAAACTCTTAAATGATTCACACTTGGTTTCATACCTTGCCACAGTTCATATGGAGTTTTTTTCAGTTTTCTGGAAAAAAGTCAGTTTTGTAGATATGTAGCTGTCATTGCTGCTTTACCCCAATATTTCTCTGGTAGTTTGGAATCTGTCAGCATACACCTTATCATTTTAGTCAGAGTTCTGTTTTTCCTTTCTGCTACTCCATTTTGTTCAGGTGTATATGGAACAGTCTTTTGATGTTCTATACCATTTTGTCTTAAGTAGTTTTCTATTTCATGTCCTGTAAATTCACCTCCATTATCACTTCTTATGACAATTGGTTTCCTCTGAAATTTGTTATTTGACTACTAGTCTACTAGTTTACTGAAAACTTTGATTTTGTTCTTGATCAAGTATGTGACTGTATATCTTGAGTAGCCATCTATAAAAGTCACCATATATCTATTGCCTCCTGATGTAGTCACTTTCATGGGTCCACATACGTCAGTATGCACCAAATCAAGTGGTCTTGTGCTTTTCGTTTCACTTTCTTTAGGAATAGATATCATTGTGGCTTTAGATTTTATACAACATTCACATCTTTCGGTAATTGTGCAATCAGATATCAATAGATCCTTTGTCAATTCTTTCCTTTGCAGCTCCATTATACTTTCAGGATGTCTGTGCCCTAGACGTCTATGCCACATGTGAATACAATTCTTGTGATCATGTGTACACAACTTCATCTGTTACTTTAATGTGTCTAGATGATATAATTGTTCATCTGCCTTGACATTGATTTTTACCTTATTTCCTGCTAGGATTGTACATTCATCATCTTTGAATTTTACAGTAAGTCCTTTAGCTGTTAGATGTTTTACAGATAACAATCCCCCTTCTAATCCTGGAACATATAACACATTTTGAATCATGCCCAAATTTGTTAGAACAGTTTAGCATTCCTTATCCAACACCTTCTGCAGTTATTTTGCTTCCATCTGCAAGATAAATTCTTATTTAAATCAAGTTCAGTAAAGAAATTTGTATTACTTGTCATGTGACTTGTTGCTCCTGAGTCAATAAACCAACCAAATAATGATTTCTTATCAGTTACCTTAAATGAGCCATTCCAATTATTTTAACATGAATCAGAAATTGTGTTTTTCACCTTCTGTGTATTCTCCCTATGGTGTAATTTCTGTTGTTCTGCTTTCCATATAGTACAGTCTTTCTTTAAATGTCCTTTTTTATTACATCTGAAACATTTTCTTGTCTCTTTATTATAGGGTATTTTTGATTCTGTAGCTTTAAGAGCATTTTCATTATCTTTTTCAGTAGAATAATCATTTGTTTGTTCTTTCCTTCTTTGATATTCATCTATGAGTCTGGTCTTCACAAATTCTAATATAATACCTGTTTCAGGTCTTGCCTCTAGTGCTTTTATTAAAGCAGTATATGAATCTGGTAAACTGCACAATAATATTGCTGCTACATGGCTTTCCTTAATATCTTCACCAATTGATCTCAGCTGTGATATCACTTCCATAATAGAGAATATGTGCTTCTGCATGTCATTGTCTGCACTTAGTCTCATACTGTAAAGCTTTCTTAACAGAAATCACTTGTGATTTAAGCTGGGTCTTTCATATAGCTTTTTCAGTGCCTCCCACAATTCCTTTGCTGTATCCTCATTCCTTACGTGGATTAATTGAGCATCATCCACTAATAGGCTGATAGTAGCTTTTGCTTGCCTATTTTTTCTATCCCATGTCTTATTATCTTCATCAGGTCTATTCCATAAATCATCTTTAAACAGTAACATCTCTACCTTGAACTTCCAGCTTAGCTACTGTGAGTTTTAGCTCTGTGCTACTCATCATCTTTAACTTGTCTTACTTGTTTGTAGAGAATTGTGCTGAAGAATTCTTCTGCATTCACCAGGGTCTTTGCTGAGAGTTCAGGTGTCCTGGGAGTCTGGGGTCCTTGGTGAGTCTCTGTGATTCTTGGTGTCTGAGATTCTCTGTTCCTGGGATTCTCTGTGTCTGGGATTCTCTGTGCCTGGGCCCATAACCTGTTGCACAGCTTTTTACACAGCTCCTTGAATACCCACAAGTTGCAGTAGAAAACTTCACAGAGCAGATTTCATGGGATAACAAGCTTTTACTTCTCAGAGCATGAGGTAAAGGAAAAAATGCACAGTCATACAATGCTGCATCATCAGGAAGTAGGAAATCAAAACCAAAATTAACAAGAGAGACCTTTTCTCTTACAATACATTAAGCAAGGAAACTTTTCACAACATCGCCATCTATTGTCAGATCAGCATAAAGTCCTCCTTTACACAAATGAAGAAGTCCACAGCTGTTGAATATGCCAACAGAAGCATGGGTGCTGGGCAGGAAACAGGACGGATCCCTGCTGCTCTGCTCCTATTTTCTCTTGTAGGCAGCAGAGATGCAGGGATCGCTTCCTGCCTGCTGCACATGAGGGCAATCTGGCCAGGGGTTCCCGGAGCCTTGGGGCCGGATACACAGGCCAGATTACCCTCATTATTAGCCACCCTGCAGGGGCCTCCCTCCACCTCCAGTCCCCGGTGCAGCTGCAGAGGCTGTGTGGCGCCCCTGAGGCTTCAGTCGCCACAGAGGTACTGCACCTTCTCCTAAGGTGTAGTGCCCCACCATCCAGGTAGGCTCAGAGCTCCTTTCTGCATTCCAACACCTGCACTCCACACACAGGATAGTTCAGCAGGGACCCATCCATGCTTTATGCTGGAAAGGTCATAGGGTGCCTTTTGTGATCCCTGGCTTCGTAACACGAGAGGTGCTGGGGAGGCGGGTGGAGTTAGATATAAAAGAGAGGGAAGGTGTAGGATTTCAGGTCAGTCTGACAGGAGGTCAGCCAGATGAGGGTCTGGGAGAGAGAGCAGGCTGACAGCAGGTCAGCCTGAGAGGAGCTCAAGGCGGAGGAAGGCAGTCAGTCTGGAGAGGCTGAGGACTGGTCTTAGTGGAACGAGCTCCTCAGGGAAGGAAAAGAAGGAGAAAGAGACGTAGACTGAAGACTACAGATTCCATAAGAGAGAGATAGAACAGATCAGAACGAAGGAGAATAGAAGGACGGTGGGAAGCAGGTTGAGAAAGAGAAAGAACCCTTCCAGTCCAGAGAGCGCAAAGGCCGGGGCCCGGTCCCTGAGGTTGATTGGAACTTTATGTCCGGCAACAGACACCGGAGGAGTAGTGAGCCGCTAACGCCTTGCTCCCATCATAGACTTGGGACACAACAGCAACTGAATAGAGAGCCGGGACGCAGAGTGGAGTCCCCGAAGCAGGCTACAGCTGTCTGTCATACAAGTAAAGACTAGGAACACCTAGAGAGAGGCATTCCAGGGTAACTAAGTACTGGAGTGCTTCGCACCTAATGGCGCATTGGAGGAGTCGTTCAGTAAGGTACATGTTAGCGGAGTGTGGAAGGGAGAATCCTATCCTGCCTGGAGGTTGGCTGGAGCCCTGACCTGGAGAACACAGTACGGAGGCAGGCGGTTGTGTGAACTGCAAACAGTGAGTAAAGCTTTGGAACCGCATACTCTGGTGTCCTCCAGTTATTCCAGCACCACTACACCTGGGTACCAGCCTCCATACCATTCTGTGCCTCTCCTCATCCATGGCACCAAGACTGCCCTGGGACTACAGCTCCACCTGTGGGGAGCTATACCATCTCTGCTGCACCACACCATCAGTCCCAGCGGATCTGCATGCAGCGTTGGCTTACCACCTTACTTGCCAAACACCACGGGTGGCGTCACAAACTATTCATATAAACTTTAACACCATTAACATCACCGCCATTGATATTGGGCGCCCAGGGCCACGGACCGGGTCACCGCTGCTGTGACACATTTCCGCCTCGACATCGGCCCGGTACCGAGTACCCCACTGCCCTGGGTGTGCGAGGGTGACCCAATTTTGGCATCACGAACAGGATGACGAGACCCGATGGCATCGAGTTCTGTGTGCTGGCGCGGAGAAGAAGGGCATGAAGAGATGGGAGGTCCTAAGAAAAGACCGCAAAGAGTCTTGGGCCATCCCTGCCTGAATTACTCTGTGACTGATGCATGGCACACCCCCCGAGGGGTTCGAATACTGGCTTGGTATGGAGGCGCGGGAAGAAGACGCCGCCCCCGGAAGGAGGGGCAGAGAAAGCCAGTGGAGAGCAGAAGGGCGGAGCAAGAAGAAGAACGCCAGCATGCCATTTTGGAGAGTGAGAGAAGGAGGCCTGCAGAGTGCGGGGAAGCAGATCTCCCTGGCGCCATGGCTGACGGCTCCAATCCTGAAGCTGGCATGATTTGCCGGCAGCTACAGGATGAGATCACGGAACTGACTACCCGTCTGCAGCTAAGAAGAGAAGCGCTGGAGAGGCTGAGATGGCAGCGCACCCCGGCGGGGCCTACATCAGCGGTACCGTCTCATCAGTACCTGCCGCTGCCGCACCAGACTGCTCCCCGGCAGCGTTAACTTTCACCTCCACACTGTCCGTGCGGCTGCGTCCCGCTCTCCCAAAGAAGTCACCGGAGGACCCGGGAGCTGAGACCGTGCTCCCGTCCGGACCTGTTGTGGCTGCGCAGGTCCCGACCGAAGCCCCCGCGGACCCGGTGCTACCATCCACTCCGTCACCGCCTGCACCGGAGCAGAGGCCGCACTGCCAGGAGGCCCCAGGTATGTCGGATGTTCCTCCACCTGGGAAGGCCCTGGGGTGTACCGCAGTCACAGCGGCTGGCCAGGTCATCCTGGATCTGGTCTGGGACCGGGATGCTGGTGCTGTGGGTGAAAGCAGGTCCCGGGAGGAGCAGAATGAGGCCTATTGCCGAGCCACCATTACAAAGCTGGCAGCAGAGTACTGGGAGAGGGAGCAGAGGAAGCAGGCTGTGTTGGAGAACACAGTACGGAGGCAGGCGGTTGTGTGAACTGCAAACAGTGAGTAAAGCTTTGGAACCGCATACTCTGGTGTCCTCCAGTTATTCCAGCACCACTACACCTGGGTACCAGCCTCCATACCATTCTGCGCCTCTCCTCATCCATTGCACCTAGACTGCCCTGGGACTACAGCACCACCTGTGGGGGGCTATACCATCTCTGCTGCACCACACCATCAGTCCCAGCGGATCTGCATGCAGCGTTGGCTTACCACCTTACTTGCCAAACACCACGGGTGGCGTCACGAACTATTCATATAAACTTTAACACCATTAACATCATCGCCATTGATATTGGGCGCCCAGGGCCACGGACCGGGTCACCGCTGCTGTGACACATTCCCGCCTCGACACCGGCCCGGTACCGAGTACCCCGCTGCCCTGGGTGTGCGAGGGCAACCCAGCTGCACATGCGGCATGTTCGCCCATGTCACCTTTATAAAAGACTCCTGTCCACAGACTCAATTAATCAGTCAGACTCTAACCTCTACAACATCGGCAAGATGAAAGAGCTTTATAAGGATGTCAGGGACAAGATCATAGACCTGCACAAAGCTGTAATGGGCAACAAAACTATACATAAGATGCTGGGTGAGAAGGAGACAGCTGTTGGTGCAATAGTAAGAAAGTGGAAGAAATACAAAATGACTGTAAATTGACATTGATCTGGGGTACCATGCAAAATTTCACCTTGTGGGGTATCCTTGATCATGATGGTGAGAAATCAACCTAAAACTACATGGGGGGAACTTGTTAATGATCTCACAGTCACAAAGAAAAGCATTGGTAACACATTATGCCATAAAGGTTTAAAATCCTGCAGTGCCCGCAAGGTCCCCCTGCTCAAGATGGCACATTTGCAGGCTCGTCTGAAGTTTGCCAATGAACTCCTGGGTGATTCTGTGAATGATTGGGAGAAGGTGCTGTGGTCAGATTAGACAAAAATTGAGCTCTTTGGCATTAGCTCAACTTGCTGTGTTTTGAGGAAGAGAAATGCTGATTATGACCCAAAGAACACCGCCCCCACTGTTTTGGGGGTGTTTCTCTGCTAAGTGCACAGGACTACTTCACCGCATCAATTGGAGAATGGATGGAGCCATGTACCATAAAATCCTGAGTGACAACCTCCTTTCCTCTGCCAGGACATTAAAATGGGTCGTGGTTGAGGGAATATGATTTTCTGGATTTCATTTTTGATATTCTATCTCTCAATGTTAAAATTAACCTACCCTTAACCCCTTTACCCCCAAGGGTGGTTTGCACGTTCATGACCGGGCCAATTTTTACAATTCTGACCACTGTCCTTTTATGAGGTAATAACTCTGAAACGCTTCCATGGATCTGACACTGTTTTCTCGTGACATATTGTACTTCATGTTAGTGGTAAAATTTCATTCATATAACTTGCATTTATTTGTGAAAAAAACAGAAATTTGGCGAAAATTTTGAAAATTTCGCAATTTTCCAACTTTGAATTTTTATGCCCTTAAATCACAGAGATACGGCACACAAAAAACTTAATAAGTAACATTTCCCACATGTTTACTTTACATCAGCACAATTTTGGAACCAAAATTTTTTTTTGTTAGGAAGTTATAAGGGTTAAAAGTTGACCAGCGATTTCTCATTTTTACAACACCATTTTATTTTTATGGACCACATCACATTTGAAGCCACTTTGAGGGGTCTATATGATAGAAAATACCCAAATGTGACACCATTCTAAAAACTGCACCCCTCAAGGTGCTCAAAACCACATTCAAGAAGTTTATTAACCCTTCATGTGCTTCACAGGAATTTTTTGAATATTTAAAAAAGATGAACATTTAACTTTTCTTCACAAAAAAAATATTTCAGGTTCAATTTTTTTTATTTTACCAAGGGTAAAAGGAGAAATTGGATGGGAAAAGTTATTGTGCAGTTTGTCCTGAGTACGCTGATACCCCATATGTGGGTGAAAACGACTATTTGGGCGCATGGCAGAGCTCGGAAGGGAAGCAGCGGCATTTGACTTTTTTGGCTGGAATTGAGATCGGACATCATGTCGCGTTTGGAAAGCCCCTGATGTACCAAAACAGTGGAAACCCCCCAAAAATGACACCATTTTGGAAACTAGACCCCCCAAGGAACTTATCTAGATGTTTGGTGAGAAGTTTGAACCCCCAAGGGCTTCACAAAAGTTTATAACGTACAGCCGTACAATTATAAAATCAATTTTTTTCCACAAAAATGATCTTTTCACCCTCAATTCTTATTTTTCCAAGGGTAACAGGACCCTAAAAGTTATTGCGCAATTTGTCCTGAGTACGCTGATACCCTATATGTGGGGGTAAACCACTATTTGTGCGCATGGCAGAGCTCGGAAGGGAAGCAGCGTCATTTGACTTTTTTGGCTGGAATTGAGATCGGACACCATGTCGCGTTTGGAAAGCCTCTGATGTACCTAAACAGTGGAATCCCCCCACAAGTGGCCCCATTTTGGAAACTAGACCCCGTAAGGAACTTATCTAGATGTGTGGTGAGCACTTTGAACTCCCCCAGTGCTTCACAGAAGTTTATAACGCCCGGGTGTGAAAATAAAAAAATCATATTTTTTCCACAAACATGATCATTTAGTCCCCATTTTTTTATTTTCCCAAGGGTACAAGGAGAAAATGGACCCCAAAAGTTGTTGTGCAATTTGTCCTGAGTACACTGATATCCCATATGTGGGAGAAAACTACTGTATGGGCCCACGTCAGGACTCGGAAGGGAAGTAGTGATGTTTTGGAATGCAGACTTTGATGAAATGCTCTGCGGGTGTCATGTTGCCTTTGGAGATCCCCTGATGTACCTAAACAGTGGAAACCCCCCACAAATGAAACCATTTTGGAGACTAGACCCCCTATGGAACTTATCTAGGTGTGTAGTGAGCACTTTGAACCCCCTAAGGGCTTCACAGAAGTTTATAATGCCCAGGCGTGAAAATAAAAAAATCTTATTTTTTCCACAAACATGATCATTAAGTCCCCAATTTTTTTATTTTCCCAAGGGTACGAGGAGAAAATGGACCCCAAAAATTGTTGTCCAATTTGTCCTGAGTACCCTGATACCCCATATGTGGGAGAAAACTACTGTATGAGCCCACGTCGGGGCTCGAAAAGGAAAGTAGTGACTTTTTGGAATGCAGACTTTGATGGAATGGTCTGCAGGTATCATGTTGCCATGTTGGAGATCCCCTGATGTACCTAAACAGTGGAAACCCCCCCACAAATGACATTATTTTGGAAACTAGACCCTCTAAGGAACTTATCTAGGTGTGTGGTGAACACTTTGAACCACCAAGTGCTTCACAGGGCGTGAAAATAAAAAAATCATATTTTTTTCCCACAAAAATCATATTTTTGTCCCCAATTTTTTATTTTCCTAAGGGCAACAGGAGAAATAGGACCCCAAAAGTTGTTTTGCAATTTTTCCTGAGTAGGCTGATACTCCTTATGTGGGGGTAAAACACTGTTTGGGCGCATGGCAGAGCTTGGAAGGGAAGGAGCACCATTTGACTTTTTCAACGCAGAATTAGCTGGAATTGAGATCAGATGCCATGTTGCATTTGGAGAGCACCTGATGTGCCCAAACAGTGGAAACCCCCCAATTCTAACTCCAACCCTAACCCCAACACACCCTTAACCCTAATCTCAGCACTAATCCTAAGCCTAACCCTAGCCCTAGCCCTAACCCTGGCCCTAACACTAATGGGAAAATGGAAATAAATACATTTTTTAATTTTATAATTTTTCCCTAACTAAGGGGGTGATAACGGGGGGTTTGATTTACTATTTATGGCAGTTTTTATTTTTGGCAGCTGTCACACGCTAAAAGACGCTTTTTATTGTAAAAATAGTTTTTGCATCACCACATATTGAGAGCTATAATTTTTCCGTATTTTGACCCACTGAGTCACGTGAGGTCTTATTTTTTGCGGGACGAGTTGACGTTTTTATTGGTATCATGTTCGGGCACGTGACTTTTTTTTTCCGATTTTGTGGACGCAGAATGAACAAAAACCAGCGTTTCATGAATTTCTTTTGGGGGGGTGCGTTTACACCGTTCCGCGTGCGGTAAAATTGATAAAGCAGTTTTATTCTTCGGGTCAGTACGGTTACAGCGATACCTCATTTATGTCTTTTTTTATGTTTTGGCGCTTTTATGCAATAAAAACAATTTTATATAAAAAATAATTATTTTTGCATTGCTTTATTCTGTGAGCTATAACTTTTTTATTTTTTCTCCGGTGATGCTGTGAGCGGCTTGTTTTTTGCGGGACAAGATGACGTTTTCAGCGGTACCATGGATATTTATATGCGCCTTTTTGATCGCGCGTTATTGCACTTTTTGTTCGGTGGTATGATAATAAATCATTATTTTTTGCTTCGTTTTTTATTTTTATTTTTTAAGGGGTTCGCTAAACGGGTTATCTAATGGGACAGTTTTATAGGGCAGGTCGGTACAGACGCGGCGATACCAAATATGGGTACTTATATTGTTTTTTTTTTTATTTCCAAAAAATGAATTTATTAGGGATTTTTTTTTTTTTTTTTAATTTATTTAGCGATTTTTTAAAAATTATTTTTACACTTTTTTTTTCTTTTAACTTTATTAGGTTGTCCCAGGGGGGACATCACTGTCCTGTGACAGATCGCTGATCTGTCACATCACAGATCACTGTGACAGATCAGCGATCTGTCACAGGCACTGCTGCAGACTTCTTCATGCCTGCGCTTTGCAGGCACTGAGGAAGCCAGCTCCCTGCAGGCCCCCGAAGGTCCCCGTCGCCATCTTGGATCCGGGGACCTGCAGGGAAAGAGCCCCCCGCAGCAGCGCTGCATATTGCGCTGCCGTGGAGGGCTCAGGGAAGCACGGAGGGAGCCCCCTCCCTGCCGATGCTTCCCTTTAACACCCGGTACACCGCAATCGTGTTTGATCGCGGTGTGCAAGAGGTTAGCGTGTTGGGGTCGGTCCGTGAGCGGGGGCGCCACAACGTTCCCCTCTAGGGTGCCAACCTCCGCAGCCAGGAAGGTGTAAGCTTAGGTGATACACAGGGGACTTCTAGAACACCCACAGGGTTTTAGCCATATGTTTTTTTTAGCACATTTTTGTTTTTTGTTTTTGTTTGGTCACTGTTTTTGGTGTGAACCAATTTCTTGGCTGTTTTATCTAATAAAGTATAATTTGAATAGGGGATTTATATGATATTGGCCTATTATTAATATGTAACATATCATATAACTCTCACCTAACTAGATTTTCAGACTCAATATTGTGTTTGTATCATTTAGTGTTTTCAGCCCTGGGCAAAGATTGAGCCTCTTAGAGCTTCTAACAAGGCCACGCAATTATTTCACATATCCATGAGAGTGCAGACACTACACAGATGAAGACAAACACAAGACAGGGAGGTGATGTCAGTGTAGCTTCTGTGTTCTCTCTGTTTCATCATACAGACTGATTCTCGATTGAAACACAATGATAACAAACGTGAAAGCAGCCAAAGGTAAATATAATGGGCGAAAGGCTTTGAAGCTATATTAAGTGTACTGAAATGAAATATCATGTCATTGTTATGTTGATTGAGTAATTCTAGTGTATGGAATAGGTACTTGACATTTTTAGGCCACGGTCACACATTCAGTATTTGGTCAGTATTTTACCTCAGTATTTGTAAGCCAAAACCAGTAGTCGGTGAAAAATTCAGAAGTGGTGACGGGTTTCTATTATACTTTTCCTCTGATTGTTCCACTCCTGGTTTTGGATTACAAATACTGAGGTAAAATACTGACTAAATACTGAACATGGGAATATGACCTTAAAAAAATTCACGGAATATGACACATGAGCCAAATCTCAGGTATGTGCAGAATCCTGATGAACAGTGCAATCCAGTACATGTACCATTACTCTATTGTTTTTTATGTGTGCTGGCTCTGTGATGGTGCGGACTCTGTGTTATTGGGAATTTTGTACCCTGGATGACATTATTTATTGAGGTGTTTTCTGGCATGTTGCAGTATAGAGCAGATTCTGGCTATATGTGAGGGACTACTACTCATGCAATGTAAGGCTAGTTTCACACTAGCGTTACTGGGTGCAGCGCATGGCCGTCGCTAAGCTCCGCCCCCGGTCACGCCCCCTCCAGTCAGCTCCTCCTCTGTCGCATGACACTGCATGCGATCAGCGTACCCTATATTTAGTGTTGGGTATGATGGTCGTGCGCTGGCACACTTTTGCAGGCGCATCCGCCCTTTTGGCGCTGCGCCAACGTGCGCGCGGTAACGCTAGTGTGAAACTAGCCTAAATTACACCAAAGTAACAGAAATACCCAGCATTAAAGTTTTTGCCACATAGTGATTTAAAACTCTGTTTTCCAGTCTTAAAAGTAAATACAGTAGTGGACAGCCAGTGATTGATCACTCCTGACCCTGCGACCAATTTAGTGGCTGCTGTGGTTAGGTCACTGGTGATTAATGATGCCACGGCTCCCAACCCGGCAGAGATTACCGGAGCAGTTCTGCTGGAGCGAGGAGCCAGCTGCTGGTCTGAGTATGCATTCCTTTATTGTTTTAACTGCTCGTCTGCCCACAGCTAAATTTCATTTTTGACGGGAAAGTAAGGTAATTTTCTCTAATACGTATAACATGTATTTGATATAAAAAAAGTTTTGTTGCCCTTGTCATAGTTCTTCAAGTGAATGTATAACCTATATTATTTTTAATAATTAAAGCATGAAGTCAAAACATTTTTGTCTTTTCTAATATGTTATTTTATTATTGAGTTTAGTTTTTTTTTAACATGAGGCATTTTTGCCTGAGTTGCTGTTAACAACATTTAGAGAGATTTTTTTCAGTAGCGAAATAGGACATAGAAAACAATAGAATGGATATGACTCATTGACTTCTATGGAACAGTTTTGTAGGCATGCTGTGTGATCGGTGCAGGGGTTTTAGTGCAGGGAGGGAGAGTAGGTGATCTCTATGATGATTACCATGTTTTTTCTTTAAATATAGGGGTTACCTGTCATCGTCAGGCTGCCTCTGAGGTGACTGCTGAAAAAAAATCTGTTTAAAATAATTTGATTGAAGCTGTCTATTTTCTGATGACAAGTTCCCTTCAAATTTGATGTGGATGTCACTCTCTGGAGCAAGTGGCATCATGCAATGTTTACTTGGTATTACAGCAATAGTAATCAGACAGCTCAATGATAACAAAATCCTTAGTGTAAAGATCACAGTGTGCTGCATACAGGCAATAACATTTCAGAACACAGTCTGGATTATCTGCTTAATACAATATCATTTACATATGGAAAATGACTACCCTGATTATTCCAGCTATCTGTGATTTAAGCTACGTTCACACATACAGCCTCAAAATCTTAATGATTTAGAGATGTTCTGCAAAGAGGACTGGACCAAAATTCCTCCTGACATGTGCACAAACCTCATCAACTACAAAAAACGTCTGACTGCTGTGCTTGCCAACAAGGGTTTAGCCACCGAGTATTAAGTCTTGTTTGCCAGAGGGATCAAATACTTATTTCTCACTGAAAAATGCAAATAAATTTATATAATTTATACATTGTGATTTTCTAGATTTTATTTTTGATATTCTATCTTTCAATGTTAAAATTAACCTACCCTTAAAATTATTGACTGGTCACGTCTTTGTCAGTGGGCAAACTTACAAAATCAACAAGGGATCAAATACTTATTTCCTCCATTCTACAGTCCTGCTCATCGTTATTGGCACCTCTTCATTTTTTTCATACACAGTACAATATAAGAAATAAATGGAAATGTACCAAAGTTATATCCATGGGTTTTTTAAATTAGTGAATTAGTGGTCAGAAGTAATATAACAATAAAACATTGTTTTTCAACTTACTTGTTGCAATTTCAGAGAAGAAATAGAATAAACAGCATGTGCAGCAATAAAGGCACCTCTAATTAATACTTGGTTGTGTAATGATGGTGGAACCTCATTGATTACTTCCAGACCCACAAGGGTTAAATGTGTTTATATACTTACTTTATCAGAAAAAGTAACAAGAAAAGCCACACTCAAGATCCTTCTTTCAAGATGTGATTTTAATCAATAAAATTGGTTACATTGATATTTGCGAAAGTGCAGGTCTCATGGGAGTTGCTGGCGCTTCTACAGGTCCATAAAGGTTAGTGAAATTACAACACTTCCTTTTGTGCAGAGGGAATAAGCGGTCTGATTAAAAAAGTGAAAGCAATTAACATACAATTAAAAATATGATAAACTAAGCAACAACATGTTATAATAACACTGACATATCTGTTTTGTCACTTAAACCGAGAGGTCCTGGAGCATCAGTTCTTATAATCCTAACCATGAGATACAAAGCCATCCACAACCTGAGTCCTGTATACATCTGTGACCTCGTCTCCCAGTAATTACCTGCACGAAACCTCCGATCCTCACAAGATCTTCTTCTGTACTCCCCTCTTATCTCCTCTTCCCACAATCGCATACAAGACTTCTCCCGCGCATCCCCCCTACTCTGGAACTCTCTACCACAACATATCAGACTCTCTCCTACCATGGAAACCTTCAAAAAGAACCTGAAGACCTACCTCTTCCGACAAGCCTACAACCTGCAGTAACCACCTGTCATGCCCGCCATGTCTGTTATGCCGCATGACCCCTGGAGCAGTGTGCACGCGCACCGAACTATCATGCCCGTCATGTCTGGTATGCCGCATGACTCCTGGAGCTGTGTTCACGTGCACTGAACTATCATGCCCGCCATGTCTGGTATGCCGCATGACTCCTGGAGCAGTGTGCATGTGCACTGAACTCTCATGCCCGTTATGTGTTATGCTGCAAGATCCATGGAAGCAGTGTGCACATGCACCTCGTGACTGTTGTGCTGCAAGATGCCTGGAGCAGTGTGCACGCGCGCCTCATCTCATGGCTGTTCGTCATTGCCTGTGCACATGTGTGCTTTTCCTCATGGCTTCACGCCATTGCTAGGTAACCATCTGTCTCTGCTCTGCCTCCTGTGATCATCTCTGTGTTCCTGGAGCCCCTGATCATGTGACCTTTCCTATGTTCCAGCACTGTCTGATTCTGCAATCCTCTCTGTATTCCTGGAGCCCCTGATCATGTGACCTTCTCTATGGTCCAGCCCAGTCTGATCCAGCAATGCTCTCTATAATCCTGGAGGATCTGAACCGGAAGTCCTTCCCTGGTTCTGACCCGGAAGTGCAGGTGCTATGGTGCTATATCAGACCACCCCTTCCTATGGTCAGGGCCTGAGTATCGTGTTGCTTCCCTGCATGGCTGCTTGGTCTGCTCAGTCACTCCCTGTATTCTGTGCCCCTGCACTCTGCCCTGTAGTGTATCTCTGCACACGCTCGGTGCTTGTACTCTGTCTCTTGTCCTGTGCAATGTCTTGTGTTGTCCTCTGTGCCATGTTTAGTCTCTGCCATGCTTTTACTTGTAGTCCTTCCTATGTTCTCTGCCTTTGCCTGTTTTGCCATATCTTGTCTATGCTATGCTTTGCCTTGTAGTTCTTCTGCTAGCCTGTTTCTGCCTGGTCTTCCTTGTTCTGTCTTATGGTGCTCTGTTGTGCCTCTCGGCACACGCACCATTCCTGCTCCCTGACCTATGGTGCTCTGTTGTGCCTCTTGGCACACACACCATTCCTCCTCCCTGACCTATGGTGCTCAGTTGTGCCTCCTGGCACACGCACCATTTCTCCTCTCTTACCTATGGTGCTCTGTTGTGCCTCCTGGCACATGCACCATTCCTCTGCTCTCTGACCTATGGTGCTCTCTTGCACATTTCTAGGCTAGTCTCAAGGTTCTTCCTTGACCCGGCTCTGGGCTCCGGCCTACGCTCCGCTGCTAGCCCTGTTCTCTGCCTGGTGCTCTGTTGTGCCTCCTGGCACACGCACCATCTCTGCTCTCTGACCTATGGTGCTCTCTTACACATTTCCTGGCTAGTCTCAAGGCTCTCGGCTTCGGCCTACGCTCCGTTGCTAGCTCTATTCTCGCTATAACCTGACTCTGTGTTTCTGCCTACGTTCCGCTCTTTGCTCTGTACCTTGCCTTGCTTTGTTTCTCGCCTTGCCTCGCCTTGTTTCTTCGCGTGCCCTTTGCACGTGCCTGGCCTTCCTAGCCTTCTGTCTGTGCCTCAGCCGTGCCCGCCCTAGCCGTGCCTGCCTGCTTTTGCTTCAGCCGTGCTCATCGGCCAGTGACAGCTTTGTCGCCTGTTATGCCTCAGCCAGGTTCGCCTCAGTCTTGCCCGTCTGTCTGTGCCGCAGCCCGACCAGCTAGCCAGTGCCCCAGCTGTGCTCTCTGTGCTTCCTTGCACCCACGCTGTCTCTGCCCTGTGCTTTGCGTGCTTCTCTAATAGCACACGCAGACCCTAGCCTGCTCCTTGGCATACCTCCCCGTGCTTCTGTAAAAGTACGCTCAGGTCTTGCCAAGTACCCTGTCATGCCCTCTTGCACGCACAGGCCCTAGCCTGTACCCTGGCGTGCCTCCTATAACCCGCAGGCCCTTGCCTTAGCCTGAACCCTGGCGTGTCTCTTAGCACACACCCTGACTTGAACTTGACCCTGGGGTGTCCCTCGGCACGCGCAGGACCTTGCCTTGAACCCTGACCCTGGCGTGTCCCTCGGCACGCGCAGGACCTTGCCTTGGATCTTGAACCCTGGCGTGTCTCTATACACGCACCATGTCTTGTACTTTGAACTTTGAACCCTGGCGTGTCCCCTACACATGCACCGTCTTTTGCACGTTGAACCTGGCGTGTCCCCTACACACGCACCTTGCCTTGCACCTTGCCCTTGACCCTGGTGTGCCCCTAGCACGCACCCTGCCTGGAATCTTGCCTTGGACTTCGGCATGTTCCCTAACACGCACCATGTCGGGAGATCTGTCCTACCTCCTTGCCTGTACCATGGTTTGCCTGGTGGATTCCCGGAACCTACCATCACTGCCAGAGATCATAAGCATGAAGACTACGGTCTGATGTCCGGAGCTGGTGTCTGCAGTCTGATGCCCTGATCCCTGCCAGCTGTCCGGAGTACGATGCCATCGTGTCCTTGCCGGTAACCGGGCTTACCTTCTGGCATGTACCATGCCATGGACCTTGGCGTGCCACGCACGCACCTTGCTGTGTTTGCCTGTTATCACATTTTGCACTTAATATTATCCTGAATTTGCCTTAATGAAGATACCTTGAATTCACGTATTGTCTTGTCTTGTTTCCTGCACGTCCCTGGTCGTCAGACACTCACATTGTGTCTTCCTTGAGCCAGCCGTCTGGTCCCAGCAGTCGTGGTGGCTCACCCCCTTGGTCTTGCCCCTGACACTCCCTGTATAGGGGGTGGTTCCTCACAAGGTCAGCTCGCCCTCGGTGGGTGGGTGCCATGACCCAGAGGGTCCACTCTAAAGAAATCGACTCAGCGTAAGCTGACTCACGCCACCGATCCACCAAACTGATGCACGACCAGCTCTACCCTCGCCTACTGTATCCTCACCCATCCCTTGTAGATTGTGAGCCCTCACGGGCAGGGTCCTCTCTCATCCTGTACCAGTCGTGACTTGTATTGTTTAAATAATAATCCATCTGGTTTCTCTCTTTAGTAATAATTTATTATAATCACCTCCTTCTCTTGGATAGCTAACATATTCAATTCCTGCAAAACATAACACTCTTGGATCTGCACCATGACAATCATGAATATGTTTTATCAGTCTTAGAGAACCTTTTAGAGTGATAATGGAATGAAAATGTTTCCTGAAATGGACATGTAGTGATCTGATTGTCTTCCCAATGTAAAAAAAATTCACAGGGACAATATAAGGCTGGAGTCACTGCCGTATTTCCCGTGCGCATCGCACAGCACGGACTGGCCGGCACCTCTCCTGACCTGAGCATGACAGCGTGATGGATTACTATGCAGCTGTCAAGCTCAGGTCAGAAAAGCCGACAGCCAGTGCAAGAGTTTTACAATGCGATTCTCGCACAAGAAATACGGCAGTGTGTCTCTGCCCTAACACATACAGTTAGGTCCATATATATTTGGCAAAAAATAGTAGAAAAGAGCGGCACTTACCGGGTAGTGTAGTCAAGGCTTTATTCTAAAAGCATATAAGCGGGAGAACGGGTGCAAAAAGGAGATAGCAACGACGATCGTTTCGCGCTGCAAAGGCGCTTATCCAGTAAGTGGTATATATTATAACTATCTGTTATTGTAGTCCTTCTCTCCACTTCTGGGACTAATATTTACTATAATGACTCGTGTCACAGCTACTATAGCAAAGAATAAACCACTGGTTGCATATAGACGCAACAAGAATCTAAGTGATGTTTCAGTACATAAAAGATTCCAAGAAAATAAAAATAATTTGATGTGCTTAAATGCAATTAGCCCAATTGGTAACTTTCGTTGTGGTAGCTTTTCATTCTGTTGTCACCAAATAGTGGGTAAAAATTTGAGAATAGGTGTGGAATCGCATCAAGTGAAACAGTTAATCACTTGTCGCACAAAACATGTAGCTTACAGTTAGGTCCATATATATTTGGACAGAGACAACATTTTTCTAATTTTGGTTCTAGACATTACCACAATGAATTTTAACCCCTTAAGCCCCAAGGGTGGTTTGCACGTTGATGACCGGGCCAATTTTTACAATTCTGACCACTGTCCCTTTATGAGGTAATAACTCTAGAACACTTTGATGGATCCCGGTGATTCTGAGATTGTTTTCTCATGACATATTGTACTTCATGGTAGTGGTAAAATTTCCTTCAAATCACTTGCATTTATTTGTGAAAAAAATGGAAATTTGGTGAGAACTTTGAACCCACAAGGGCTTCACTGAAGTTTATAACGTACAGCCGTACAATGAAAAAATCATATTTTTTCCACAAAAATGATCTCTTCACCCCCAATTTTTATTTTCCCAAGGGTAACAGTACCCTAAAAGTTATTTTGCAATTTGTCCTGAGTACACTGATACCCCATATGTGGGCGCATGGCAGAGCTTGGAAGGGAAGCAGCGCCATTTGACTTTTTTGGCTGGAATTGGGACGCCATGCCGCGTTTGGAAAGCCCCTGATGTGCCTAAACAGTGGAAATCCCCCACAAATGACACCATTTTGGAAACTAAACCCCCCAAGGAACTTATCTAGATGTGTGGTGAGCACTTTGAACCCCCAAGGGCTTCACAGAAGTTTATAATGCCCGGGCATGAAAATAAAAAAAAATCATATTTTTTCCACAAGCATGATCTTTTAGTTCCCATTTTTCTTATTTTCCCAATGGTAACAGGAGAAACTGGACCCAAAAAGTTGTTGTCCAATTTGTCCTGAGTACGCTGATACCCCATATGTGGGAGAAAACTACTGTATAGGCACACGTCAGGGCTCGGAAGGGAAGTAGTGACGTTTTGTAATGCAGACTTTGATGGAATGGTCTGCGAGTGTCATGTTGCCTTTGGAGAGCCCCTGATGTACCTAAACAGTGGAAACCCCCCACAAGTGACCCCATTTTGGAAACTAGACCCCCTAAGGAGATTATCTAGATGTGTGGTGAGCACTTTGAACTCCCCAATGCTTCACAGAAGTTTATAACGCCCGGGCGTGAAAATAAAAAAATCATATATTTTCAACAAACATGAACTTTTAGCCGCCAATTTTTTTATTTTCCCAAGGATAACAAGAGAAATTGGACCCCAAAAGTTGTCCAATTTGTCTTGAGTACTCTGATACCCCATATGTGGGAGAAAACTACTGTATGGGGACACGTCGGGGATCGGAAGGGAAGTAGTGACGTTTTGGAATGCAGACTTTGATGGCATGGTCTGCGGGTGTCATGTCTCGTTTGGAGAGCCTCTGATGTGCCTAAACTATTGAAACGCCCCACAAGTGACCCCATTTTGGAAACTAGACCCCCCAAGGAACTTATCTAGATGTGTGGTGAGCACTTTGAACCCCCAAGTGCTTCACAGAAGTTTATAACGCCCTGGCGTGAAAATAAAAAAATCATATTTTTTTCACAAAAATATTTTTGCCCCTAATTTTTTATTTTCCTAAGGGTAACAGGAGAAATTGGATCCCAAAAGTTGTTTTGCAATTTGTCCTGAGTAGGCTGATACCCCATATGTGGGGGTAAAACACTGTTTGGGCACATGACGGCGCTTGGAAGGGAAGGAGCACCATTTGACTTTTTCAACGCAGAATTGGCTGGAATTGAGATCAGACGCCATGTTGCATTTGGAGAGCACCTGATGTGTCCAAACAGTGGAAACCCCCCAAATTCTAACTCCAACCCTAACCCCAACACACCCCTAACCCTAATCTCAGCCCTAGCCCTAACCCGAGCCCTAACCCTAATGGGAAAATGGAAATAAATACATTTTTTTAATTTTATTATTTTTCCCTAACTAAGGGGGTGATAACGGGGGGTTTGATTTACTATTTATAGGGTTTTTTTATATTTGGCAGCTGTCGCACGCTAAAAGACGCTTTTTATTGTAAAATTAGTTTTTGCATCACCACATTTTGAGAGCTATAATTTTTCCGTATTTTGACCCACCGAGTCATGTGAGGTCTTATTTTTTGCGGGACAAGTTGCCATTTTTATTGGTTCCATTTTCGGGCACGTGACATTTTTTGACCGCTTTTTAATATGATTTTTTGGACGCAGAATAAACAAAAACCAGCATTTCAAGAATTTCTTTTGGGGGGTGCGTTTACAGCGTTCCACGTGCGGTAAAATTGATAAGACAGTTTTATTCTTTGGGTCAGTATGATTACAGCAATACCTCATTTATGCCTTTTTTATGTTTTGGCGCTTTTATGCAATGAAAACAATTTTATATAAAAAATAATTATTTTTGCATTGCTTTATTCTGCGAGCTATAACTTTTATAATTTTTCACTGATGACGCTGTGTCATGGCTCGTTTTTTGTGGGACAAGATGACATTTTCAGCGGTATCATGACTATTTATATCTGTCTTTTTGATCACGCATTATTGCACTTTTTGTTCGGCAGTATGATAATAAAGCATTATTTTTTGCTTTGATTTTTATTTTTATTTTTTAAGGGGTTCGCTAAGGGGTTAACTAATGGGACAGTTTTATAGGGCGGGTCATTACGGATGCGGTGATACCAAATATGTGTACTTTTATTGTTTTTTTTATTTCCAAAAACATGAATTTATTAGGGAATTTTTTTTTTTTATTTATTTAGCGATTTTTTATAAATTATTTTTGCACTTTTTTTTTAACTTTATTACATTGCCCAGGGGGCCATAACTGTCATGTGACAGATCGCTGATCTGTCACATCACAGATCGCTCTGACTGATCAGCGATCTATCACAGGCAGTGCAGAAGCCTTCCTCGTGCCTGCGCTTTGCAGGCAAGAGGAAGTCGGCTCCCTGCAGGCCCCCGAAGGTCCTCATTGCCATTTTGCATCCATGGACCTGCAGGGAAGGAGGCCCCCACAGCAGCGCTGCACATTGCTGCGGGGGTCCCAGGGAAGCACGGAGGGAGCCCCCTCCCTGCCGATGCTTCCCTAAACCCCCGGCACACTGCGATCGTGTTTGATTGCAGTGTGCCAGGGGTTAACGTGTCGGGGGCGGTCCGTTACCGTCCCTGACACATAGTTCCGGGTGTCAGCTGTGATAATCAGCTGACACCCGGCCGCGATCAGCGGCGCTCACTACATGAGCGCCGCTGATCGCTATGATGTACTATCCCGTCCCTGGGAATTAAGTCACAGGGCACATGGATGGGATAGTACATCATATGGCAGAAAGGGGTTAAACAAAACATTTCAGATGCAGTTGAAGTTCAGACTTTCAGCTTTCATTTGAGGGTATCCACATTAAAATTGGATTAAGGGTTTAGGCGTTTCAGCTCCTTAACATGTGCCACCCTGTTTTTAAAGGGACCAAAAGTAATTGGACAATTGACTCCAAGGCTATTTCATGGAAAGGTGTGGGCAATCCCTTCCTTATGTCATTCTCAATTAAGCAGATAAAAGGCCTGGAGTTGATTTGAGGTGTGGTGCTTGCATTTGGAAGGTTATTCTGTGAAGGAAACATGCGGTCAAAGGAGCTCTCCATGCAGGTGAAACAAGCCATCCTTAAGCTGCAAAAACAGAAAAAACCCATCCGAGAAATTGCTGCAACATTAGGAGTGGCACAATCTGCAGTTTGGTACATCCTGAGAAAGAAAGAAAGCACTGGTGAACTCATCAATGCAAAAAGACCTGGGCGCCCACGGAAAACAACAGTGGTGGATGATCACAGAATAATCTCCATGGTGAAGAGAAACCCCTTCACAACAGCCAACCAAGTGAACAATACTCTCCAGGTGGTAGGCGTATCAATATCCAAATCTACCATAAAGAGAAGACTGCATGAAAGTAAATACAGAGGGTTCTCTGCACGGTGCAAGCCACTCATAAGCATCAAGAATCAAAAGGCTAGACTGGACTTTGCTAAAAAACATCTAAAAAAGCAAGCACAGTTCTGGAAGAACATTCTGTCATGATCTAGGTTGGATTATGACAGATTTTGCACAAGTAACCTTTTTTTTCCTTTAAGCTGTTTGCGTAAAGTTAGTTTTGCCCCCGGTGGCCATTAGGGTCATTACACTGTGGTTGTTTCAGTTCTAGTTTTGGCCCCGGTGGCCGTTAGGGTCATTACACTCTGGTTACTTTAGTTTAGTTGTCCCCGGTGGCCGCTAGTGTTATTGCATGTGATTATGAAGCAGGTGTGATTCCCTGGCTCCTACCTATAAAGGAGTTGCAGGTGGTCTCACTCAATGTTGGTGATATTGCTCATTTCCAACCAAGTCTGGTGAAGGAAGGAACTACAGAGAGGAGTTCCTGCCAGCTCAGGGGAGCTCTGGTGTAATAGCTTCAGGTGGAAGCTGAATTCAGGTGTCGAGCTTCAGGGGGGAAGCTGAACTTTGGTGTTGTACTCTGTTGCTGGGAGCAATAGCAACAGAGCAAAGCTAAGTGGTGTTTTTCCCTGTTTGTGACTTTCCTTGTGTGTGTATTAGTGCAGTGGTGGGATTAGTTTCTGCACCGTCCAATTCACTAGAAAGGGATAGGTGCAGGCCGAGCTAGGGATTTGAGGTATCCAGCTCGTCGCCAGGTGCGGAACCTGCCTCGGGATCATCAGAAGTGTAGGGACACTGACTCAGGGGAGTGCAGGAGGTCTCCACGTCCCCGTTACCTATTGCAGGGCCCTCCATTGTAACGGTTTCCCCAGTTTTTCCCTTAACTCTGTTTAAATTCGCCCTGCTGGAGGCGGTGTATCTAGGTTCATGGGTGTTATAGAAATTCGCCCTGCTGGAGGCGGTGTATCCAGTCACATGTGACATTGCACATTCTTTGGACAGATGAACCCAAGATCAACCTCTACCAGAATGATGGAAAGAGAAAAGTATGGCAAAGGTGTGGGACAGTTCATGATCCAAAGCATACCACAACATCTGTAAAACACGGCGGAGGCAGTGTGATGGCTTGGGAATGCATGGCTGCCAGTGGCACTGGGTCACTAGTGTTTATTGATGATGTGACACAGGACAGAAGCAGCTGAATGAATTCTGAGGTATTAGAGCCATACTATGTGCTCAGATCCAGCCAAATGCAGCCAAACTGATTGGTCGTCGTTTCATACTACAGATGGACAATGACCCAAAGCATAAATCCAAAGCAACCCAGGTGTTTATTAAAGCAAAGAAGTGGAATATTCTTGAATGGCCAAGTCAGTCACCTGATCTCAACCCAATTGAGCATGCATTTCACTTGTTAAAGACTAAACTTCAGACAGAAACGCCCACAAACAAACAGCAACTGAAAACCACCGCAGTGAAGGCCTGGCAGAGCATCAAAAAGGAGGAAACACAGCCTCTGGTGATGTCCATGAGTCCAAGACTTCAGGCAGTCATTGCCAACAAAGGGTTTTCAACCAAGTACTAGAAATGAACATTTTATTTACAATTATTTAATCTGTCCAATTACTTTTGGTACCTTTAAAAACAGGGTGGCACATGTTAAGGAGCTGAAACTCCTAAACCCTTCATCCAAATTTTAATGTGGATACTCTCAAATGAAAGCTGAAAGTCTGAACTTCAACTCCATCTGAATTATTTTGTTTAAAATTCATTGTGGTAATGTCTAGAACCAAAATTAGAAAAATGTTGTCTCTGTCCAAATATATATGGACCTAACTGTAAGCTACATGTTTTGTGCGACAAGTGATTGTTTCACTTGATGCGATTCCACACCTATTCTCAAATTTTTACCCTCTATTTAGTGACAACAGAATGAAAGCTACCACAATGAAAGTTACCAATCGGGCTGATTGCATTTAACCACATCAAATTATTTTTATTTTCTTGGAATCTTTTATGTACTGAAACATCACTTAGATTCTTGTTGCGTCTATATGCAATCAGCGGTTTATTCTTTGCTATAATAGCTGTGACACGAGTCATTTTAGTAAATATTAGTCCCAGAAGTGGAGAGAAGGACTACAATAACAGATATTTATAATATATACTACTTACTGGATTAGTAAAGGGAGGTCAATCAATCCAAGGTCAGGTATAGGAAATGGCGCAGTACAACAAGGGGAAGTCAGAGACGAAATCCAATTCACGAGTCGAGGTCAGGAAAACCAGAAAGACAAGACAGTTTACAGGGAGAAGGCACAAGAGAAGTCAGGTCATAAGCAAAGAGTCAAGTCGAGGATGGGAATAAAGTCAGGCTGGGTCAAGAAAAGAGCACAGATGGATCAGTCTTACACAGGCTGCAGCAAGTGTACGATTGACACTGGATGGAGGAGCTAGCATGCTTAAGTAGAGGGCTAATCAAGGGAAGTAAACACAGATGATTGCAGCACAACCAAAACAGACTGACAGCCTCCACACAAAAGTAACATAGCAGACAAGAACAGTGTGGAGATCGTGACAGTAGCTAGCTCTTTGTCGCTTTCAATCAGGTGAAAATTACTGGTGTCAAGGGGCAGAGACAAGCCCCAAACTCCGGAGACCGGAGCTCGGGCTAGAGAAGCCGAGAGGGATGCCTGACAGACACGGGTCAACCAGGAGACAACACAGAACAGATGGAAACAAACAGAGACATGGTCAATAACAATCCAGGGTCAGAAAGCTGGAGATAGCAGCGTGGTATCAGAAGGGAAACACCAAGCGGAAGGTCAGGGACAAGCAGAGGTTAAAATCGAGAGACTAAGAAAGTACAGAATCAAGTAGTGAACTCAGAAGCAGGAATGGACCGGGTCATAGACTAGCAATCACACACAGGCAGACAGTATCCTCAGATACACGGAGATCAGGACCTCAGCCAAGGTCAAAAGAATCACTGATAACAGACAGAGCTCAAAAGAGGCTATTTAAAGCCCTCCCACAGCCAGAGAGAGGCAAACAGCATGTTGAGCGGTGACACAAATAATGCGACCGTTCAGCACACCAGCTGAAACACAGTGACAGTAGAATGAAAACGCACCTGCAGTTGTAAGGGGCTGATATTGCTATGGACAGCAGAGACACACTGCCCCTCTAAGAGACAGCACCCCCTTGGCTGATGTGATGGTACATTCGATTCTACCCTTCAAAAGACTGCTTTGGTTTGCTTTTCCAGCTATGGAGAGTGGAGGGGCTGTTTTTCCCAGTGAGTGTTTGGAGCTGGGAGTCTGCAGGAGACTGACGCGAGGAGAAAAAAGTGCAGCTTAGAACTGACTGAACTTGTGGGATTGTGTATACCCTTCTGGGGATAACAAAGGTGGTTTTCCTGTGTTACTGCGAGGAGCCATGAAGATCTACAAGGAAGGAATTCAGAGGAGAGAATTCACCGCTTCTAGGAGCAGGCTTGAAATCTTCACACAAGGACAAGACCACTTTGCACAGAGCTTCCAGGGAGGACATTGCATCATCTTGCAGAGAACTGCAGGGGGCCTCCAGGAAGGAACTGAGACACCAACTTTACCGTGAGTGTTAAGCCCGTGTGCACACATGTTTATGGCTTAGGATAGGCTGCAATAGACAGCGCACAGTAGCCGTGCGGCCAGTGTAGCAGCGGCCAGTCAGGCTATAGTTAGAGTAGCAGCATAGTGTATTTTATGGTATTGTTTTGCCTTTTGAAAGAATACACTGATCTGTAATAGTTGGTGCACCGTGCCATTTGTATGGCCCAGCTAGAGAATATCACTTTTGTAAATTGTTTTAGGTCATTGCATATCCCTGTTTACACTTTCCTAACATTGCATTGCTTGCCTGTAAATAAATTAACCCTTTGTTGTTTGCACCTCATCTTGTGTACCATAGTCTCCCTGCATTGTGGTGGTCCCCCAGCCATCGCTTCAAGCGGCGCTGCGAGCAGGGTGACTATCACCAGTAGAGTTGAGCGAAACGGGTCGAAAAATTTCAAAAGTCGCCGACTTTTGGTAAAGTCGGATTTCATGAAACGAAACCCGACCCTAGGGTGAGGTCGGCCACGAGGTCAGCGACTTTAGCGCCAAAATCGCGTTTCAAAAGTTTGTTTTCCGCCCTTTTTCAGCCAATCAGGATCCACGGTCACTGTGGGCAACGTGATGACATAGGCAGGGGTCACCACCATCTTTGAGAAGGGCATGCAAGTGATTGGCTTGTGTGTGCAGTGCAAGTGGAGGCTATATTTTGCTGGATCAGCTGTGTTGGTTGTTAGGCTGCCTTATAAGGCTTCCTGATAGCTGCATTGCTGTTTTCCCACTGCTCTGCAAACTGCTTTTTTAAAAGCAATCCAAATTTTTTTTTTTTTGCCCTGGTGAGGTACTGAGCGTGCATTTTTTCACACCATACAGCGGTGTACGCTCCTCACACAGTACCGTGTAACGGCTGTTATCACGACCACAGTGAAGCTATCTGTGTGTGACTCTGTAAGGATAAGTCGAGGACCTGTTCCGTTCTTACAGACCTCCACCTTCTAGTTTTGTCTGGTTTTCAAACAGTTAAGTATATTTGCTGTTTGATCACATTCAAAACTATAGAGAGACAGCGTGTGTCAGTCCGTATACTTAAAAAACACGGAGCTTGACAATTTTATGGACACCGGACAGTGGTGTACGTGCACGCTCCTCTCTCAGTACCGTGTAACGGCTGTTATCACGGCCACAGTGAAGCTTTGTGTGACTCTGTAAGGATAAGTCGAGGACATGTTCCGTTCTTACAGACCTCCACCTTCTAGTTTTGTTTGGTTTTCAAACAGTTAAGTATATTTGCTGTTTGATCACATTCAAAACTATAGAGAGACAGCGTGTGTCAGTCCGTATACTTAAAAAACACGGAGCTTGACAATTTTATGGACACCGGACAGCGGTGTACGTGCACGCTCCTCTCTCCTTACCGTGTAACGGCTGTTATCACGGCCACAGTGAAGCTATCTGTGTCACTCTGTAGGGATAAGTCGAGGACTTGTTCCGTTCTTACAGACATACACTCTAGGGAGATTCCTATTCTGCCCAATTCTATATACACCTTGTAGTTTGTCATACACTAGCCAATTTCTGCCTGTGACATAGCGGTGTGATATTCACTGGGCCTCACACAATCCAACAGTGTCCACAAGTGTGTTCAGAAATTCTACATCTCCCCTGTCCTATAGTGACATTTTTCACAGCTGCGACATTGAGCCTGTGACATAGCGGTGTGATATTCACTGGGCCTCACACAATCCAACAGTGTCCACAAGTGTGTTCAGAAATTCTACATCTCCCCTGTCCTATAGTGACATTTTTCACACCTGTGACATTGAGCCTGTGACATAGCGGTGTGATATTCACTGGGCCTCACACAATCCAACAGTGTCCACAAGTGTGTTCAGAAATTCTACATCTCCCCTGTCCTATAGTGACATTTTTCACACCTGTGACATTGAGACTGTGACATAGCGGTGTGATGTTCACTGGGCCTCACACAATCCAACAGTGTCCACAAGTGTGTTCAGAAATTCTACATCTCCCCTGTCCTATATACACCTTGTACCTTGTTTTACATTACTATATAGTTTGTGGGATTTTGTGTACATTTTTAACAAAAATGAGGAAGGCTGGTGGAAGAGGCCGTGGAATTGGGCGGGGGGTGCCAGCTGGTAATGATGGTGTTGGTGGTGGGGTGGTGGATCTAATGGTAATGGCAAATGCAAAATAGGACCGAATGCAGGAGGTGTTGAGCCTGCGTCATCGTCTGGCTCCACAAGGCCTCAAAGGCTTAGTTTACTAGGAGTTGCCAAACCGCTTTTAAAGCCAGAGCTGCAGGAAAAAGTTTTGTCTTACATTGTTGACTCAGCCTTCGGCTCTATCTCCTCCTCTTCTGAAGTTGTAAAAAATAAAAGCACTGAGTCGTCATTGGAGGCTCATGTTCATGAACCACACCTTTTCTTGTGTCCTTCACCCCAACCAAGATTGAAGGATGACGCAGGCCATACTACTGATTACTCCATGGAGCTGTTTTCACATACCATGCCTGGATTATCAAGTGAAATGGTGAATTACCCAGGCCAAGATGAATCTGACATGGAGTGCACTGATGCACAGCCACTGATAGATGATTCTGCTGGTACATTCACTCAGAGCACTACATTGTCCTTGCAGTTATAATTCAAAAGGAAAAATAGAGTAACCATAAACCACAATAGAATATAAGACAAATATATAAATCTTTATTAAAACAATTTAAAAACAATATCACACATATGTCAACACATAATAGAGGTAGATATGAAAGGAAAAATCCCAGTATAGCACAGAATAAAACCCCCTTACATATAAAGTGGCAGCGGGCAAAAAAATCTTATACCGCCAATATAAAGCATAAACTGGATCATCAGTTAATGTACATGCCACTTACCCATAAGGGATATAAATTGCTCAAGCGCAGTATCCTCCCTGCAATTTATATCCCTTATGGGTAAGTGGCATGTACATTACAGGTACTGGGTATGATCCCAGTTCTGATTGATGCAGTATTTGTCCGATTTTTGAATTATTCATTACACTTTGAGCTTTATGCTTCATTTTACACTCGGATGCCTCAGGCGTATAAGGACTTTGGTCTCTGATATTAACTGATGATCCAGTTTATGCTTTATATTGGCGGTATAAGATTTTTTTGCCCGCTGCCACTTTATATGTAAGGGGGTTTTATTCTGTGCTATACTGGGATTTTTCCTTTCATATCTACCTCTATTATGTGTTGACATATGTGTGATATTGTTTTTAAATTGTATTAATAAAGATTTATATATTTGTCTTATATTCTATTGTGGTTTATGGTTACTCTATTTTTCCTTTTGAATTATATGTTACTTTGAGTACTCCACTATTATTTAATCTGTCCTTATCAATGGGTGGGGGAATTATGATGGTTATTTATCTATCTCCCGACCACATTTAATAGCTATGAAGGTTTTGAATTGTTTTTCAATATTGTCCTTGCAGTGTACAGAGCCAGATTCTGACCCTGATGAGACTCAGGTGCCCCTTCCCGCACACTATACCACCATACACGGTGACACAGAGGAAGGTGCACATGACATTGAAGAGGAGGTGATGGATGACCCAGTTGTTGACCCAGATTGGCATCCATTGGGGGAAGAGGGTGCTGCTTCCAATAGCTCAGATGAGGAGGAGGAGCATCCACAGCAGACATCGACATCGCAACAGCTGTTATCTGGCAGGCCCGGAGCACTCCAAAGACAGGTTCCAAAAATCAAAAGAGTTACTGGACAGCTTGTCCAGAGGGTCAAAATATCACAGCGTGCTAGGCCGCAAAATGTCTTCCAAAGTAGGAAGAGTGCAGTGTGGCACTTTTTTGAACAAAATCCTCATGATCAGGCCAAGGTTATCTGTAAGAAGTGCGCAAAGACCTTTAGCTTTAGGGAAAAATCTGAAAAATTTGAATACCAGTTGCATGCTTAGACATTTAACCAGCATGCACTTGCAAGCGTGGACACAACACCAAACCTCAAGTACCACATGTGCAACTGATCACAAAGAAGGTAGTAAGCAACGCTACATTGTTTCCCCCACTGTAAGCCCACCGGTTAGCACAGCAGCAAATGTTGAGGTGTCGTTGCAAGGCCAAAGCAGTCAGGGAATCCCACTGTTATATCAACGAAAGACTGAATCTAGGCCAACAGAAAGAACACCAACTCCATCACCATCATCAACCCTCTCTCAGTCCGCCCTGTCCACCACTACTTCCACCATATGCAGCTCTCAAGTCCAGCTCACCCTCCCAGACACTATGAGTAGGTCAAGAAAGTACTCAGTCTCTCATCCGCGTACACTGGGTTTGAACGCCCACATTGCCAAACTAATCTCGTTAGAAATGATGCCCTATCGGTTGGTGGAAAGCGCAGCTTTCCGCGAACTCATGGCCTATGCAGTACCACGCTATGACCTACCCAGTCGCCACTTCTTCTCTCGCAAAGCCATCCCAGCCCTCCACCATCATGTGAAAGACCACATTGTCCATGCACTCAAGCAGTCAGTGAGTGGAAAGGTGCACCTCACAACTGATGCATGGTCCAGTCGGCATGGCCAGGGCCGTTACGTGTCCATCACTGCGCACTGGGTTAATGTGGTGGATGCAGGGTCCACAGGGGACAGCGGTGGTGGGACAGTGCTGCCTAGCCCACGGTATAGGAAACAGTTGGCTGTAGGCGTTCGACCCTCCTCCTCCTCCTCCAGAAGCGAAAGCTCGTCCACAGAGCGCAGTCGTACGAGCACTCCATCTGCAGCTGCCACTGTTGCATACAAGGTGTCCCCCTATCGAGCAGCTAGTGGAAAGCGTCAGCAGGCTGTGTTGCAGATGATGTGTTTGGGCGACAGACACACCGCGGAGGTGCTGGCCGAGTACTTTCAGCGACAAACTGAGTAATGGCTGGGCAGTGTACATCTTGAGGCAGGCAAGGTAGTTAGTGATAACGGCCGTAATTTTGTGGCAGCCATAGCCCTTTCAAAACTCAGCCACATACCTTGCTTGGCTCACACCTTGAACCTGGTGGTGCAGTGCTTCCTCAATAATTATCCGGAGTTAACAGCCCTGCTCCAGAAGGTGCGAAGACTGTGCGCACACATCCGCCGGTCGCCTGTACACTCCATTCGTATGCAGAAGCTGCAGCGATTGCTCCACCTTCCCAACCACCGCCTCATTATCGACATTGCAACAAGGTGGAACTCCACCCTGCACATGGTTGAGCGGCTGTGCGAGCAGAGGCAGGCCATAATGCATTTGTGGGAGGATACACGGCCAGGCACTTTGAGAGCAGACATGGAGTTGACAGGTGTGCAGTGGTCAAAGCTGAAAGACCTCTGTAAAGTCCTTCAGTGCTTTGAGGAATGCACACGGCTGGTAAGCGCAGATGACGCCATCCTAAGCATGAGCATCCCACTTATGCGTCTGCTCATGCAAACTTTGACGCACCTTAAGGGGCAGGCGTCTGCAGCCAATGTTGACGAGGAGGAAGAGGTGGAGGGAATCCTTGATGACATTCAGCCATTGTCTTGCTCAGGGACCTCTCCTGGACGAGGTGGAGGAAGAAGAGGAGGAGGATGATGATGGGGATGATTACTTAGGGGAGGAGGATGCATCTCGTGGGGCAAGTGAAAATGTTGGCGTGGCAAGGTCTGGTACAGGGTTTGTGCATGACTGGAGGGATGTGGATTTGCCAGAAAGTGCTCCTCCACCCAGCACTCGCAGTGCATCATTGACACCGGGAACATTGGCCCACATGTCAGATTATGCCTTGCAGATCCTAAAAAGGGACCCACGCATTGCCAAAATGATGAACGATGATGACTACTGGTTGGCCAGCATCCTGGATCCACGCTATAAAGGCAAATTACAAAACATCATGCCACAGGAGAACCTTGACCTAATATTGGCTACTAAACAAGCAACTCTGGTTAACCGGTTGGTTGAGGCATTCCCAGCACACAGCAGCGGTGATGGTTCTCACACGAGCCGTATGGGCCGGGGGAAGCTTGGCAGAGGTGTTCGTGGTGCACACAGCAGAAGTGGCGTTGGAGACAGGGGTTTCATGACAATGTTGTGGACTGATTTTTCACGGACCGCTCACACAACTGGTAATACTGCATCGATGGAAAGTGACAGGAGACAGCAGTTGTCAACTATGGTTAACAACTACTTTTCCTCCCATATCGATGTTCTCCCACACAGGTCATTCCCCTTTGACTATTGGGCCGCTAAACTTGACACCTGGCCTGAATTGGCACAATATGCCTTACAGGAGCTCGCTTGCCCAGCTGCAAGTGTGCTATCGGAAAGAGTCTTCAGTGCAGCTGGATCAATCCTGACAGAAAAAAGGACCCGTCTGTCAACCCAAAATGTGGATGATCTAACCTTCATTAAAATGAACCATGCATGGGTTTCCAAGGATTTTGTCCCACCTTCCCTTGATGACACATAGGTTGCCAGAAAAATGGCTTGCTTTGGTCCTCCTCCTATTCCGCGAACTTGACCTATTTCGCCTTTTGCAGCAGCTGAATGACCCACATCTACATATGCCACTTTGTAAACCTCCCTAAGTGGGCGGCCCCCCCCATGGCCGGGGTCACCACCTAGCGCACAAAACCGTGCGAGTACCGTTGCCCTGGACATGTGGGTAGGCCGACTCTTGGGCGTGGGCACTGGTATAGGGTCCCTCATAGTGCAATCAAGTGTCTCAGGCAGTGGTGGTGCACACCCGCCGTCAGACACACCGCCATACTTTGAGGGGCCCAGTGCCAGTACCGATGCCCACGAGTGTGCCCCCCTTGCTTGGGCAGGGCCCCAGCATTTGCAATGTTTACCTCTCCCTGCTCCTCCGCTGTGTAGTCTGGGCTGTCAAATCCTTCACTGGGACTGCCACTACAAATTGATTGAACTAAAAGATGATAGTTAAGATGTAGCTATGCCCTGTCCTGCTGGCCGGGCTCTAGCTCCAGATGATCAGTGGCTTCTATTTCTTATGGACGTCGACTCACAATTACATGCAGTGGTGGTTTATCATCAGCTTTCACAGTTTTCCTACTCACAAATGTGTGACATTCCGGCGCACATTTCAAAATGTGCAATCTCATGCCAATCAAATAGAATCACCTACGGCCTGTGGCTTCTGTCTTTTGCACTGCAAAGTTACGTGACAGATCATGATAGCCAGTGAGTACCATGTTTACGTCGCTCCCTGTGATAAAAATTGGATTGAAATGAGTAACAGTGATGGAATCAACGGAAGTGTGATACAGCAAGACTTTATTCACAAAAAAATGTTTTCACTGTCTCAACACACAAATTAATTGAGGGTCAGCATCGCCTATGAGAATTGTGACGGAAGTTTTTCCCGTGAATAATAATTCCTAGATTTCTGCAATCAATAGCCTTTATGTCACTAATTGTATGCATCTCATTTCCTATTGCGGAGAGGCTGGACTGTATTACTGAGACAGAAATATATATGAAGATTTAAAAATAACACCAAAGTATATAGTTGTGTACGCCTCAAATGCATTTCCTTTTTTCCACTTTTTAGATTGCTGTGTAATCCATACTGAGAACACGGAGATTTTACATGTTTAAACTATGCTATATATACCTGCTATCCAGTGATAAAGTACCCTTTCTCAACTTTGTACAATCTGGTCCAGTCCATACTGGGCCTGAGACCATCTGAGTCTGCCTCCTGATCTATAGACATATATTTTTAATGTGTAAACTAGGCTACATATATACGTGTTATCCGGTGAAACTGTACCCTTTATCAACTTTCTACAATGTTGTTGAATCCATACTGGGCCTGAGAACGGCTGCCGAGCTGTTAAGCAAGCTACAGCACCTGTGGTTTGGACACGTAATTTTTTCAGGAATGACGGTTAGGCCTAACTCCGGAATTGCGGTTGACCTGAACTTACTGGGAAATCATCGTTTGCGGGGAATAATCTGAATCCCAGATCCCCATCACTAACGGAGTTCAGCAGGTTATCTGCACTTGTAAGCGACAAAAGCTGGTCCTTTCAGTGTAGCGTGCATGCAGCCCCGGACATGTACTGGAATGCTAGACCTGTTATTGCTCGATCTCACGTGCCACAGCCTTGCGTATCCCTCTAGTAAGCTTGACGCGTATTGCGGGGCCATGCCGGAGTCTCGGTCGTTAACGGAATAAAGCTGAGAAATCGCTAGCACAACTACAAACGGACATACCACACCACACACAGAATCGACAAAGCTTGCAATCTGTCCATCTTTTCTGTAGCTTGTATGGTAGTGGTTTCCCGGGTGCAGTCCAATTAAGCCACAGGCTCCACTCCTGGTGGTGTCCTTTTGGACATTCCTTTAAGGTTCAGCTTTGCAATCATACTGCCCCCGGAAACCAAAAACTTTGCCTTCAGGGACGCTGTTTGGAGGTTCGTGGGAATAACGCCGCCCGATCAGCAGTCGGCGTATGGGTCACCCTCCCAGGGCTGTGGGGTACTCAGTACCGGGCCGGTGTCAGTGGGATGTGTCACAGCAGCGGTGACCCAGACAGTGGCCCTGGGTGCCCATGTAAATGGCGTGGTATAATGGTAAAGAGTTTATATAGATAGTTTGACGCCACCTGTGGTGTTCGGCAACATAGATGTTAGGCCGACGCTGCATGCAGATCCTCTGGGACTGATGGTGTTGTGCAGGAAAGATGGTGAAGCTCCCCACAGGTGGAGCTGGAGTCCAAGGGAAGTGTAGATGTAGTGATGGGGGAAAGGCACAGGCGGTGTAGGTGCTAGTACCCAGATGTAGCGGTGCTGGAATAACTGTAGGACACCAGAGCGTGCAGTTCCAAAGCTTTACTCACAGTCTGCAGGTTACACAGATGCCTGCCTCCGTGCTGTGTCCTCCGGGTCAGGACCTCTGCCAACCTCCGGGACCAGAATGGAAAGCTCCCTTCCAACACTCCGCCAACATGTACCTTCCTGAACGTCTCCTTTCTAGCACTTGTGGGGGAAGCACTCACAGGACCGTGGTTCACTGAAATGCCTCCTGTCTAACAGATGTTCCTCAGACTTTACTTGTATGGCAGACAGCTGTAGCCTTTTCCTTCTGCCTCGCACACGTCGATGCTGGGGCCTCCGAGCCTTAGTTGGGTACAGAGCATTTATAGCTGCTACTTCCCCCGGTTTCTGCTGCAGGAACGTCAGTGTCCCTACAAACTCGGAGACCGGAATCTGGACCATGCGCTCCAGCTAGGAGTGAGCCTTAACTCTGCTCATCCTCCAGCTCCCCTTCTGACATTCCACACACTTCCCCTTCCCTACACAGAGTGCCCTAACTTACCTCCTCCTGACCACAGAGAGCAGCTCCTCAGCAGTCAGGTTCAGAGGTCTCCCTGCTGGCCTGGAGTGGGAAATGTGTTGTGTGTTGGTTTCACTGCTAGAGAGATCCTTCGTTGCTCCCAAGCTTGACAACACACTCCCTAGGAGGAAGGCAATACCACAGTGGCGACTGTACTCTTGGGGACGCCACAAGTGTGCTGAGGCCCAGCCACTGCTGGATGATGCTGCTGGTACATTGACCCAGACCACTACATTCCCCTCGCACTCTACACAGCCAGAATCTGACCCAGAGGAAACTCAGGTTCCCCTTCCCGCATACTATACCACCTTACACGGTGACAAAGAGGAAAGTGCAGATGAAAGTGCAGGTTCCTTGAGCAGGTGGGGAGCATACTCATGGGCGATGGCACTGGCACAGGGCACCGCATAGTACTCAAAAGTGTCTCTGCCGGTGGGAGGGCCTAAACAGCCAAGTGCAGTGAGATGGAAGATGGGGACGACAAGGAGTTCAGAGTAGTGCAGGGATTCCCTAGCAAGGAGACTTATGTAATTGTTTTCAATGTTGCGACAGTAATTTTTGGGGAGCACTATACTCTGGTGAATGATATATGGGGCCCACCATACACTGGAGCATTCCAAAGGTGGACATCAGACACTGGAGCAGCATTTACAGGGCCCATTATACACTAGAGCAGTAGAAATGGGGCCCATTATATATGGAGCATTATTTGGGCCCATAAGACAGTGGAGCTTCATCCATTGGGACCAACATATACTGTAGCATTATGTGGAGGTCATCATATACGGTTTGAAACATTATATGGGAATAATGATTCCGTATGGAGAAATATATGGGCCTCATTACTCTGCATAGCGCACTAAGCGCTGGCCATAATACTGTATGGAGTAATATACTGTCTGTTTTTGGAGCTATTGGAGAATTTAAAATGGATATCAGTCATGAGATGTAAGAAGTGAAGTATTTTTCATTGTACTATACTGCTATTTCTCTGCCGTATCGGAGCATCATGAGTTGTGGTATGTGTTAAAGGGGCACTCTTTGGCCCTGGGCCCACGAAAACCTGGAGCCAGCCCCCCCCCCACAACTGTAGCCAAATAACCCCCATTTTTCAGTGCGTAACTAGTATTATGAAGTTAATTAAGGTTGACAAGCTTCAGTAACAAGAATTTATGCTTTTGGCATTCAAATGGGCACTGTTGGTGTGTTTCCTGTCCTCCTCTCACTGCCGACTTTAATTCTCCATTGACTTACATTGGGTTTCGTGTTTCGGGACGACCCCGACTTTTCCCTATAGTCGGCCGATTTTGCTCGACCCGACTTTTGGAAAAGTCGGGTTTCATGAAACGAAACTCGACCCTAAAAAACCAAAAGCCGCTCAACACTAATGATTAGTGATATCTCATAAGAACTAATTGGCAGCATCGAGGTTGGTAGTCTTGTTGGAGTAGAGATTACTGTAGAAGTCGCTGATGACCCTAATCACATCCTTCTTCAAATATCATATGTTTCCGTTCTCGTCTGGCAGTTCATTTAGGGGCGTGTGGTCGGCATGGAGTTTCCTGAAAAGGAACAAGTTACATTTCTCAACCTTCTCCAGGTTCTCCATCTTGGAACAGAAGATGATTTGCTTGGACTCCTCCTCAAAGTGCCTTTTCAGGCTCCTCTTGGTCTCCTCCAGCTCGTCACAACTGCAGTGAAGAAGGTCCTGCTGTGACTGCAGCTTGCGCTGCAGTCCTCTGAAGACCCTCCTTTTCTCACACACCTGCTGTCGACTCTTGGCCTGAAAGAGACAGTGAACCTCAAGTTTAAAATACTCCCACCAGTCACAAACAGTTCAGAAGTTAACTTTGTAGGACCGCCACGTTGCGTAGGAGACTCTAAATTCCTCCACAACCTCAATCTGAGCCTGCAGAGCACAATACAGCTTCCAAGAGCCAGGGCCAGATGGGAAACCGTGGTCAGGGACACCTTGTAAGTGAATGGCTCTGTGGTCAGAGAAGAAGCAGGGGATCATAGAGTGCCAAATCTGCCTGACTGCTCAAGATGAACACAAAGTCAATCCTGGAATGAAGCAAGCCATTGTGTCGGCTCCATGAATAGTTCACGGAGCCGCTCCCCATGGAGCCCACCATGTCCTCAAAAGAGGCCTCGGTCACCATCTCGATGAGCAGCTTGGACGTAACGTCAAACTTTGAAGATGTACCAGAACTACAACCGTTCTCCTCAAGGGGGCAGTTGAAATCCCTGGCCATCACTAAGATCCTCGTGGTTGCAATCTGAAGCCACAAGGTCTGTAAAAGCTCCAAGCACTTTCTTCAGAGGGAACGCATACACATTGATGAACCTGACAGGCTCCCTCGCACAGTTGCTGTCTAGGACAAGAAGTCTGCTGCAGATGAGCTTCTGGACAGATTCAAGTGTGTAAGCGCCCTTATATTGATACTACGTAAATGCTCACCTTCAAAGTACCTTTCTATAACTTCCCATTCACACACGCACACTGGAGCTCTGCTACATCCATTAGGTCTGTTCAAGACACGCTGGGGGTTTTCGACCCACTTCTTCTCCCCCCCACTGTTGCAGTTACAGCTCCTTCTCTCCCCCTGCCTGCATGTAACCCAAAACCCCTCCTGCCCCTCCCTCAGGAATGTGTTAATTAACAGAGGCCAGTTCTTTGCGTAGAAACATGTGCTCTGTGTCTAAGATAACGTTGATGTAAGATCTAACTATTAGGGCATATCTTGACCCCAGTTAGTGTTACAAGTAAGAAAGTTACATATTTGGGATGTGTTTTGATAGAGCTACCCGCCCTGTAGTTTTCTAGACTGCAGCTTCAGCAGAATCCAAGAAACGGATTCCTACTTAGCCGATTCATGCTGGTACCTCGAGTTTAGACTTAAATGAATACCAATGTCATGCTGAGTAAGATGATACTCTGTTAGTCACTATACGAGGTACCCTCCCCGAGATATGATACATATGAGCTATTAGGCATTTGTAAAAAAAAAAAGGAGGGCTTCCATAACTCAGCCTCTTCAGTGATGTCACGACGAGGGGGTATAAGATTGTGTAAGCCCATAATGCATCAGTCTTTTGCCTGGGAAAGCTGAGATACAGAGAGGCTGTGATGCACTGTGATGTATCACCCATTCCACGCACCGCATGGTCTGCCTGAAATGGCTTAAGCAAATGTAAGTGTTTCCTCTTCTTTTAATCCCTGCTATTTTGTAATTGTCTTGTACATATTTCAGTTGTCTCCCTTTGTAATATCTTTTATACCTTTTGTAAACACTGCCTACCTTTTGGAGTAAAATATATAAAATTACTAGTTTCATTTCTCCTTGCTCTATAACGTATCTGCACGCCCTCTGAAGTGAATTACGCTAATTTGGGTTTGCTCCGGACCCATGATTAATTATGAATCAGAGCTGGTGGCAGCGAAGTGTGTTCTGGGCTTGTTGGGTAAAGCTGGCAGTGACGGAACGGGTTTTATAAGCTTCTTGTCTGGCTGCGGCTGGGAGTAGTTATATTTCCCTCACTGCAGCTCACCTAGCAGCCAGTACACATCCAGGCAGCCCGTCCGGTGATTACTTATCCTAGGTGCAGTTCCCTGACTGACCTGAGGGTAAGGGGGCGCTAGAGAGCTGTGAGTTCCCAACCGGAACTGGAAAGCGGGATATACATAAATCCCTGCAGTTGGTGACATATTGGTGGCAGAGGTGGGATAACTAAAATAAGCCTCCCCTGTGATAGATATACAGTATATATCAGTATTTTCATCTCACCCTCCCTGAAGAATGGCGACCCCTGCAGACTTGCAGTCACCCCCTCTGGACCATTAGGATGGATAAACCACCTATATTTTGTATATACCTCATCAATAGGAGGAACAAAAATTTTTTTGACGTGACAAAGAAAAATCTTTTTTTTTTAAATACTAAATTTATTAATCCATAATTAAAATTAAGGAAAACTGTACTGGAATAAATAGAAGCTGCTAATGAAATCCAAAAATTGACTACTTATGGTAACATATCTTTCAAAATTTACAATAGATGGTAAAAAAGTCATTAAAAAATAATAAAAAATAATGATTGATCAATAATATTAAAGTGCTATCGTGCTGTAATTATTCTCCAGTAAATAAAAATCAGTACAAAAAGTGCACGGTGTCAAGCTAAATTGCTATTCATAATAAATTATAATGAATTTGAAAAATAATTTACAATTTCACAAACAAACCACTAGATGGTGCTATTATATTGTGTAACTACATGAAGATTTCTTAATGCTACCAATTGCGAGCACTGACAAAGCAGGTATTGATATGCCAGACAGTGTATATATTATCATCTGTCACTGATACATTGCAATCGGCATCATATTAACCACCAGGGTCTTCATATTGCCATAACCATGAATCAAAGGTGAGCAGAAGAAAGGCATGCAAAGTTGTTCAAAATGATTACATCTTGTGAAAACACATCAATTAGGTCATATACTGGATTTACAGCTTCCTCCTATTAATGAGTTACATACAAAAAATAGGTGGTCTATCTCTTGTTAAGAAAGTGCAACCCGTGATAAACGGGGAATTGATATTTGCAAGGACCTTGCTGTATAAACCATTGGGATGGACCATGGGGCCACTCCCTGGCCAAATGTTTGAAGGACCCAGAGGAGGGGAGAGAACATTCCTGTAATATATAGGCATCACACAAGTGAGCTGTAAGAAAAGTGTAAATGGCCTGACGTCTGACCTTGTCCTTGATGCTCCTAACATTAATGGAAAATTAGCCATCATTTAGGGAAAAAGGAAAAAGTTAGTGCAGGCAATACACCTTAGTTACCAATCAGGTTGCGTGAGTCCTCTTCTATGGCCTCTGCTGGTGATGGAATCCTCCATCTTATTAAGCAACGTGGCCTTTAACGCAGCGACCACCCGCTTCTCCTCCTCCGAGTCAGCCACCAGGGTTTCAATCACATGCTCCATCTTCTCTAGCTCAGGAAGGATGTTTGATAAGAACAGATTTTTTTTTTTAGTTCTCTTTTCGTAAGCTCGAATTTGTGTCTAAACCCGGGACTGCACTTAAAAAAGTGACTAAGTGCCACAAAAAAAGTGCACTAGGATGCTAGTCATCTTGAAAACCTCTCCAAAAGGAGAAGGGTCCCCCAAACCATTCCCGTCCCTCCGAGCCAGAAGGCCACAGCGAGGAACAGGGACAAATAGCCTCTTCCAGCCGAAGTCAGAGAAGACCGAATCTTACCCCCCAGCATCTGCCCAAGTTCTCACACAAGCAAGACATTGGGATCCTAAGACTGTGCTCCCCTTCCAGAAGAGGGGAGCCAACAACGCTCTCATCCCAAAAGAGAAGAGCCAAGGGGGTCAGGAAGGATTGGAACCTGATGGCCACACACTTCCCCTAGACCTGTCAAGAAGGGAAGCCATGAGGGAACCGCATCCTAACAAAAGTTCTATTGACAAGTGGACACACATGAATAGGTGACAGTGACAAAAATATAATAAATAAAAATAAATAGTGAAGGTTTTTCAGTGTTGTAAAGAGGAAGACAGGGTTGCGGGTACCTGCCTGGAGCCGGGTCCGGAACTGTCAGGCTGCATCTCATGTTGCCTGGGGGAAGGAAAAGGGGACCGGACAGGTCCCATGACCTGGGAAGATGGGGCGTGTTTAAGCCGGAAGCAGAGCTGGAAGCGCGCAAAGCGGCAGTTTTTCCCGCCATCAGGGAGAGTGCAGCAGGGTGAGCAGCATGCTCCGCAACCAGCGCAGCAGACCCGAGATAGGCCGCGACAATGCTTACCCGCATGCTCCAGCGGGACTGCAGCTGAGGAGAGCACCGTGCGCACGGATAGACGTCGGGCAGCGCTCGTACGGAGAAGTGTGGGCCGGCTACAGAACACTGAGGCATGTTTCCCTCTGCTGACCAGTGCGCATCAGCTCACGCTTGTTACAGGGACTCCTGCAGCTTCCCTCACTTTCTCTGCTCAGGCTTATGGACTAGGGGCTCAGTGGGTAAAATTGGAGACCGCCTGCAGCTGCCTGAAGTTGGACTGTTGACAGAGGACCCCATCTGAGGACTCCATGCCGGCCATTGCTGGTTCTACAACCCCCATCAGAATGTATATCAAGGAGGACCAGCAGGAGTCACGCTAAGTGCTGTTTAAACCTCAGACTGTCGCATTAATTCTTACTATTCCTTTAATTCTTGTTCACTGTTTATTAACTCCCTGCGACGAGATTACTTTATTCTTTCCTGTTAAATAATATTGTTATACCACATTGCTCTGCTATCCTTGCGTACTGCATCCCAGTGTGGCGCCCCTGAGGCTCAGTCGCCACAGAGGTACTGCACCTTCTCCTAAGGTGTAGTGCCCCACCACTTAGGTAAGTTGGGAACTCCTTTCCACACTCCAACACCTTCACCCCACACACAGGATAGTTCAGCAGGACCACATTGCGGCTCCATGCTTAGAGGGTAGCAGAGCACCTTTCGTGGGTCCTTGCTTCGTAACACAAGAAGTGCTGGGAGGTGGGTGGAGTTGAGATCATATAAAAGTTTTGGAAGGTTTGGAATTACAGATCAGTCTGGGAGGTGAGTCTGATGGGAGGTCAGGCGGGAGAAGGACAGTCAGTCAGGAGAGACTGAGGACGGGTCCGAGAAAGAAGAAGGGGTGTTGCAGCTGCCTCAGTGATCTGAGCCAGCTGGCACAGGAAAGGAACAGAAGGAGAAAGACGTAGAACTGCAACGTAAGCTTCCATAAGAGAGAGAAGGAACAGTGCGGAACGAAGGAGTAGGAGAACAGAGAGGAGTTGTGGGTTGGAAGAGGAACCCTGCCTATAGGTTCTCAGCGCAAGGCCGGGGCCCGGTCCCCGAGGTTGTATGGACACTTATGGTTCTGCAGCAGACACCGGTGGAGTAGTTGGCTGTAAATGCACTACTCCCATCTAAGACTTGGGGCACAACAGCAACTGAATAGAGAGCCAGTATTCCGGAGAAGGGAGTCCCCGAGAGAGGCTACAGCTGTCTGTCATACAAGTAGAGTTGTTAGGAACATCTGACAGGAGGAACTTCAGAGTACCACGGTACTAGGAGCTCTTCACACTAAAAGGCGCAATAGAGGAGTCGTTCGGGAGAGGTACATGTTGGCGGAGTGTTGGAGAGGAGAATCCTGACTTGCCCGGGAGGTTGATTGAGTCTCTACCCCGGAGGACATGGCATGGATGCAGGCACCAGTGTGTACCGCGAACTGTGAGTAAAGCTTTGGAACTGCAAGCCCTGGTGTCCTCCATTCATTTGTGCGCCAACACCGTCAGCACTGCTACATCTGGGTACCAAAATTCCTCTCACTGCCTGCGCCTATACACTGCCCTGGGGTTACAGCTTCACCTGTGGGGTGCTATATCATCTATGCTGCAACACACCATCAGCCCCAGAGGATCTGCACGCAGCGTTGGCTTAACATCTTGCTTGCCAAACACCACAGGTGGCGTCACGAACTATTCCATTCCATTAACTACAAACCACCATTGATTTGGGCACCCAGGGCCATGGACCAGGTCACTGCTGCTGTGACACATTCCCCTGACACCGGCCCGGTACCGAGTACCCCACAGCCCTGGGAAGGCGTCCCACCAGCACCTGCTTATATTTGGTGTAGTCAGCGGGGGGCAGTCTACGAGCGCAGAGGCAGCAGACCAAACGGTCATGGGTGCCTCGAGGGCCAGCTTACCCCTGGGGCCATGCTCCGCACTCTCGCAAAAATTACAGGGATTAATTCACTGGTGTGGGACTGGACTGAGTGGGTTAAAGGCATGCTGAGGATGCACCCTATGACCCCCGCTATGCAAGCAGAGATTGCTGTGATGGCCCTGGACGGGGAGGCTAGATGTTCTGTAATGTTTTGGCCCCCTCATTGAATGGAACACCTTCACCAAGGTGTTGGAAATTTTATAAGAGATGCATGAGGATCCCACTGATGTCGAAGAGTTGTGGATGCGATTGTTTAGCCGTGTTCTGAGAGAGGGAGAATCCATGACTCAATAAAAGAATGCGCTTCAAGAGGTGCATGCAGCAATTGCCAAGCGAGATGATGTGGGCGTGGGACCCCGTGATGTGATCTTGCAGGATAAATTTGTAGCGGGCCTAAGAGACCCGTCACTTAAATGTAAGAAAATGGATCGGACCTGGGGTACCTCTCTTCCGCTGGTTCCTGAACTGTCGGAGCTGTCACCATTGTTACCCAGGGGAAAGCTTTCCAACCCGGACCGACCTTTGCACTTGACAGCAGGGGTCGTGACTGAGATAAAAGGGCTGGTGCGCGGGATAGGGAGAAGTGACTTGGTGGGAAGACAGAGCGCACAGCAGGGGAAGTTTGGTGCTCTGTATTTGAGCACCGTTACAGCGCAGGTCCGTGCTATAGATCCCCTGCATCCAGGTTCAGTGACTATGGACAGAGATTTACCATGGGCCCATTGGCTCCCGCAAAAGAAAGTGCCAAGCGCTCTGGACCAGTTGTTACCGCACGCGAGCTGCCTAAGACTGACCGGGTGACTCATCCTGAACTGTGCCCTTCTTCACCCGCATACTACTGTCAAGCTGAGTCAATCTCTGGCAGTGTTACAGACTGCACTGTACTATGCCCGACGAACCTAGAACACAGGACCCTGCACAAGTTAACAAGGACTCATCGCCATCGCTGGGAACCGGACCTTCCACTTCTCCAGGACGACATCTGACTCATCACGCGCCAGTTGCGTAGGCACCACCGTTGGAACCTAAGACTCTGCAGTCAGGAAGCCGTCGAACTGATAACTTAACTCTTTCATGGACAGTTACTTTACCTTTTACAATTATTACTTTACTCCGCACCCATACTGTGCTAACATCACTTGCCACATCCGTGCTAAACGCAATACCTCCCTGCATGGAGTATAAGAGTATGTGTCCACGCTGCATACTGGCAGCACTTTGGACGGAGCAGAAACCCCGCTCCGCCCAAAGCACCACCCTCTGTTGTACGCGCGGTGATTCCGGATGTGTTCATTGAACACATCTGGAATCATAACATCGTATCCATAGACTGGGTTATTTATCTTGCGGAGATGGTGCGTCTCCGCCAGATAAATAATTATGCTGCGGTCTGGAAAGAAGAACCACATTTCCGGATACACAGGGCCGCCGGATGCGGCCCTGCACGCATAGTGGAGACGGGATTTCATAAAATCCCCTCCACTATGCTGTAACATCTGGACACTGCAGATTGGACGTGGCGTCTGTACACAGCATCCAATCCGCAGCTGTTGAACAGAGTGGTGACAGTTGCGGGGAGCGGTGATCAGCAGCCTGGTACTGGTATTGTACTACTACTGTCGGGCTGCAAATATCCCTCACTGCTGCTGGAACTCATCTCACTCCGAACCTCTACGTTACTCGCATCCTGACATCTGCTGTGACTGACTGCTCACACTGAACACTGTGGGTGGTAGCAGGTGGAAAGAGTAGCTTGCAACTTGGCAGCAGGCTTAAAAAATAAAATATTGCCCACCTCCTCCCATAGCTGTAACCTGGACAGCCCAGAGGGCATGCCCAGGTAACAGCTGGAGGCAGCCACAATGGAGATGAGGTCAGACACTGACCACAGTCTCCTGTGTACAGGGGCTGTCATATTTAATGTGTGTAAGGCAGGGGTCACACTTGTGAGAAACTTGCACGGGTCTTGCGTCTCAATACCCAGCACTGCCGCTGGCACTCGGGACCGGAGTGTGTGGCTGCATGTAGTTCTATGCAGCTGAGCGCTCCGGTCCGAGTGCCAGCGCCAGTGTCGGGTATTGAAACGCAAGACCTGTGCAAGTTTCTCGCAAGTGTGACCCCAGACTAAGTGTTCTGCTCAGACAGTTTAACCCCTTTACTCCCAAGGGTGGTTTGCATGTTAATGCCCGGGCCAATTTTTACAATTCTGACCACGGTCCCTTTATGAGGTAATAACTCTGGAACGCTTCCATGGATCCTGGTGATTCTGACACTGTTTTCTCGTGACACATTGTACTTCATGTTAGTGGTAAAATTTAATTCATATAACTTGTGTTTGTGGAAAGAATGGAAATTTGGCGAAAATTTAGAAAATTTCACAATTTTCCAACTTTAACATTTCCCACATGCTTACTTTACATCAGCACAATTTGGGAACCAAATTTTTTTTTTGTTAGGAAGTTATAAGGGTTAAAAGTTGACCAGCGATTTCTCATTTTTACAACACCATTTTATTTTTACGGACCACATCACATTTGAAGTCACTTTGAGGGGTCTATATGATAGAAAATACCCAAATGTGACACCATTCTAAAAACTTCACCCCTCAAGGTGCTCAAAACCAGATTCAAGAAGTTTATTAACCCTTCAGGTGCTTCACAGGAATTTTTTGAATGTTTAAAAAAATGAACATTTAACTTTTTTTCACAAAAAAAATATTTCAGGTTCAATTTTTTTTATTTTACCAAGGGTAACAGGAGAAATTGGACTGGAAAAGTTATTGTGCAATTTGTCCTGAGTACGCCGATAACTGATATGTGGCGGGGAACCACTGTTTGGGCGCATGGCAGAGCTCGGAAGGGAAGGAGCGCCGTTTGACTTTTTCACTGCAAAATTGGCTGGAATTCAGATCGGATGCCATGTCAAGTTTGGAGAGCTCCTGATGTGCCTAAACAGTGGAAACCCCCACAAGTGACCCCATTTTGGAAACTAGACCCCCCAAGGAACTTATCTAGATATGTGGTGAGCACTTTGAACCCCCAAGGGCTTCACAAAAGTTTATAACGTACAGCGGTACAATTAAAAAATCATTTTTTCCACAAAAATGATCCACCCCCAATTATTTTCCCAAGAGTAACAGGACCCCAAAAGTTATTTTGCAATTTGTCCTGAGTACACTGATACCCCACATGTGGGGGTAAACCACTATTTGGGCGCATGGCAAAGCTCGGAAGGGAAGCAGCGCCATTTGACTTTTTTGGCTGGAATTGAGATCAGATGCCATGTCGCGTTTGGAAAGCCCCTGATGTGCCAAAACAGTGGAACCCCCCCAATTCTAACTCCAACCCTAACCCTAGCCCTAATGGGTAAATAGAAATAAATACATTTTTTTTTATTTTATTATTTTTCCCTAACTAAGGGGGTGATAAAGATATTTTTAGCGGGTTTTTATTTTTGGCAGCTGTCATACGCTAAAAGACGCTTTCTATTGTAAAAATAGTTTTTGCATCACCACATTTTGAGAGCTATAATTTTTCCAAATTTTGACCCACCGAGTCATGTGAGGTCTTTTTTTTTGCGGGACGAGTTGACGTTTTTATTGTTATCATTTTCGGGTACGTGACTTTTTTGATCGCTTTTTATTCCGATTTTTGGGACGCAGAATGAACAAAAACCAGCGTTTCATGAATTTCTTTTGGGGGGTGCATTTACACCATTCCGCCTGCGGTAAAATTGATAAAGCAGTTTTATCTTCGGGTCAGTACGGTTACAGCGATACCTCATTTATGTCTTTTTTATGTTTTGGCGCTTTTATGCAATGAAAACAATTTTATTTAAAAAATAATTTTTTTGCATCTCTTTATTCTGCGAGCTATAACTTTTTTATTTTTTCACTGATGATGCTGTGTGGCAGCTCATTTTTTGAGGGACAAGATGACATTTTCAGCGGTACCATGGTTATTTATATCCGTCTTTTTGATCGCGCGTTATTGCACTTTTTGTTCGGCGGTATGATGATAAAGCTTTATTTTTTGCTTCTTTTTTTATTTTTTAAGGATTTCAATAAAGGGGTTAACTAGTGGGACAGTTTTATAGGGCGGGTCGTTACGGATACGGCGATACCAAATATGTGTACTTTTATTACTTTTTTTATTTTCAAAAAATGAATTTATTAGGGAATATTCTTTTTTTCATTTATTTAGCGATTTTTTATAAATTATTTTTAAAACTTTTTTTTTAACTATTACATTGTCACAGGGGGGACATCACTGTCATGTGACAGATCGCTGATCTGTCACATCACAGATCGCTGTGACAGATCAGCGATGCTGTGGGGGTCTCAGGGAAGCATGGAGGAAGCCCCCTCCCTCCCGATGCTTCCCTAAAGTCCCGGTACACTGCGATTGTGATTGATCGCAGTGTGCCAGGGGTTAACGTGTCGAGGGCGGTCCGTGACCGCCCCTGACACATAGTGCCGGGTGTCAGCTGTGATAATCAGCTGACACCCGGCCGCGATCAGCTGCACTCCCCCCGTGAGTGCCGCTGATCGCTGTGACGCACTATTCCATCCTTGGGACTTAGGTCCCAGGTCACATGGACGGAATAGTACGTCTAATGTAGGAAAGGGGTTAAATACCAGCAAATGGCAGCTCCCAGTGGCTGAAAAAGTTAATAAATAAAAAAGTTAAATGAGTGAATTTAATTTTTTATTAAAAGTAACTGATTGTTTAATCAAAAAATATTAATACAAAAATAAAAATTGCAGCACCTTCCCTGTATAGAATAACTATTTTTTAAAATAATTTTGTGCAGTCTGGAAAGTGTATAACACTTTTCAAATAATTTTATTAGGGATTTTGTCTTCATTCCTGGAAAAAATTGCATGCAAGTGGCTTCCAAACCCCTGCTTTTCCCCAGTCTGTTTGCCTGCCTTCAGCTGGCACTGATATCAGAACGTACTCATGTGGAGTACTGATGCTGGCAGTGAAAGTGTCAGCACCCGCCTCCTCCTCTGTGTGTCCTGCTTATCAGGACAATCTCCTGCAGCAAGCATGTTTGTCCCCAGAGCTAGGGAGACACAAGTGTTGACCCTCCCACTGCCAGCATCTGTACTCCAAACTTTCCATGCTGGACAATATTATCAAAAATAATTTAACATTTGCTCACACTTTACACTATTAAAACTTCTTTATCTTGTTGTGTCTTGTTGTGCATTAACCAGTGTGGCCACAATGCATCTTCTGCATGTTAATGTGACAATTTTTTAAGCTATAACAAAACATTTTTACAAAAGGTTTTATTTTTTTACAAAAAATAGAATTAAAAAAATTGACGAAATCACACCAAAAGACACCTTTTTTATTTCTCAATTAGCTTCAACACAATGAAATTAAGTAGTATCGGTATTTCTTTTAAGATATCGCCATCTGTAAAAGGAGTAAAAGAGCAATCAGCAGGTATTTAAAGGGCGAGCTTCTCCCTGGACTGTGAAGCTAGCCTGCAAAACATTGGATGGAACTTTTGTGACTTGAAAAGGTTGCTGGCCTCCGACATAAAGGCTGAATTTTCCTGGTTCAAGAATCCAGTAATTTGTCCAAATAGCTCGCTGTCGAGGCAAAACTGACCAAGAAAACTTAACAGAACCATTCTGCGGAATTGTTACTCGTTGAACACCTACTAACTGCCAGTGGGGAACTGGCACAGATGCATTGGACCAGCTCATGTACACTTGTATTACCTGGAGAAAAGATGTAGAAGTTAGGCAGCCTTCAAGGTCCTGCGTAATGCATCTGTCTGCTTATGTTCTATAGACATTATTGTGGATAGCGTCAACACCATTTCCACTCCCTAGAATCGTCAACGTTCTAGAATATCATCTAAGTCTTGGCATTTAATATTTCCTACTATTTTAGGTCTCATAAGGAATTTGTAAAGGTGTACTAATATGTATGTCACGACCCTCTGCTGGTCCTGTTATCTTTATCTTCCCCCTGGGCCGTGGCAGAGCCGAAGACCCTAACCACAGTCCTGCCCCAATGCACGAAGCTATGATTATTAGAAAACTTCAAACGTTGATCACACAAGAACCACAAAACAGATTTCTTCACCCCATGTCATGTTTTCATCAGTATCAAAGGGCCAATATGGCCATGAGAGTTCTTTACACAAATCTGAGCACTTTGGGCAAGTGTAAATTCAGTTCCCGTACCGTGCTCTCGTGGCTGGGACACTTCTGTGCAGTCAGACTTTCTGTTTCACTCAGTAGCTTTTCATAACTGTTCTCAATTCTCTACTCCATTTTGAATGCTTTTCACTATATTTTTTTTTATCTATGTGTTACTTAGCAATCGGGTTACAAGATACGCACATTGTGCTAAACCTATTGCTCCTGATTATATAAATCTGTGTTTTAAGAAATAAATGATGAAGGTTGTTTTATTCTCACCTCATCTCCGGACCTTAATCCTGAATTTTTCACCTGTACAGATAAATCAAGGGTTTCACAAAGCTTAAGGATTGGGGTGACCACCAAATCGCTGTACTGAAATGTAGTATAGGAAAGCCCATACCCAAATGGGTAAAGAGGGATCTGATTCCCATAATAGCGGTATGTCCGACCATACATGGTGTAATTTTCCATTGCTGACACCTTAAATAGAGAGGAAACATTTAGGCACTTTTACCTTCTAGTCCTAACGCTACTGAAAGGCATCCATTTGATACATACTTGGTCCATCCCTGCTGGCCATGTGGCTGGAAGTCTGCCACCTGGATTGGCGCCTTCTGCTCCAGTTAAGACTTTAGCAATTGCAGTCCCGGCAGCTTGGGCAGGGAAGAAACACTCTAAGATAGCATGGACACCGGCACTGTTCTGAGCCCAGGAAACATCCAGAGGTCCGGCATTAAACAGCAAGAGGACGGCCTGCCGCTGGGAGGTTGTACAAGAGCAATAAATTCACTGACAACTGAATATACACATTAAAACATGGACACCAGCTACCATGATGTCAATACTAAACTAACCAACAGTGCTCTTCACTATTCATTCCCAATGCCAGCCTAATAGCAGATCAATACAAAGAAAATGGGAACACCAAAAAGATTCAGCTAATGTAGTCATGGAATAGGAATAGATAGGAATAAGGGATGAAAACCCCACTGCCAATCTCATGACTGTTCATATATATCTCAACTAAATGCAGACAAAGCCTTTAAGAAGCTTTATGGTCTTTATAATGTATATTGAGAGTTAATAATGATAAATTATAAGACAATGGCTACATTAACTGGTCTATTTGGATTTTTTTTGTATAATGGCTCGATCAGACGAGCAAATTATATGTACAGTGGTAAGCAAAAGTTTGAGCAACCTTGGTCAGAATTACTATTATTGAGAACAGTTAAGCAAGTTAAAGATGAAATGGTCTCTAAAAGGCCTAAAATTAAAGAAGACACATTTCCTTTGCATTTTAAGCAAAAAAAAAAATCTATATCTATATACAGAGCAAAAAATTGGAACAGCACACAATATTAGTGTAAAAGTACTATGGGTGCAGGGCCTCTCAGCAAGGAGTCCCCTCTGTGCAAAAGGATATAAATTCAGAAAAAAAGAGGCAGCACTCCAGTATTTTCAAAAATACAAAAGGGACTTTAATAGCCCTGGTGGCATGGCAACCAGGGCTATTAAAGTCCCTTTTGTATTTTTGAAAATACTGGAATGCTGCCTCTTTTTTCTGAATTTCTCTCTCTCTCTATATATATATATATATATATATATATATATATATATATATATATACACACACACACACACACACACACACATATATATATATATATATATATATATATATATATATATATATATATACATACATACATACACACACGTTCTTGAAAAATTACAAAAAGGAAAATGGGCTAATGCAAAAGTTTGGGCACCATACATGGTTAGTACCTAGTAGCACCCCTGTTACAAGTATCACAGCTTTTAAACACTTTTTGAATTTTCATTTATTTTTCCTTGAAAAATTCTTCCAGTTCTCTGAGATTCCTGGGTCATCTTGCATGCACTGCTATTTTGAGATCTAGCCACAGATTTTCAACGATGTTCAGATCAGGGGACTGTGAGATCATTGTATAACCCTCAGCTTGCACCTTTTGAGGTAGTCTATTGTTGATTTTGATGCGTGTTTAGGATCATTATCCATTTGTAGAAGCCATCTTCTTTTCAACTTCAGATTTTTTACAGATGGTGTTATGATTGCATTAAGAATTTGTTGAAATTTCATTGAATCCTTTCTTCCCTCAACCTGTGGCTGCAACACAACCCCGGAGCATGATTCATCAATCATTCTTAATTGTTTGCAAGATGTTTTTTTTCTTAAATTTTGGGCCCTTTTTTCTCCACACATGCTTTTGATCACAGCAACCATAGAGTTCTATTTCAACCTCATTGGTCTACAGGACTTGTTTCCAAAAAGCATCAATCTTGTTTATATGTTCTTTTGCATACCTCTGATGCTGAATTTTATGGTGAGGAAGCAGGAGAAGTTTTCTTCTGATGACTCTTCCATGAAGGCCATATTTGTTCAGGTGTCACTGAACAGTAGAACAATGTACCACAACTCCAAAGTCTGCTAAATCTTTCCGTAGATTGTTTGCAGTCAAGTGAGGTTCTGATTTGCCTCGCTATCAATCCTACAAGCAGCTACAAGCAGCTGAAATTTTGCTTGGTCTTCCACACCTTATCTTGACTTCCACTGTTCCCGTTTATTGCCATTTCTTAATTACATTTCGAACTGAGGAAAGCACAACTTGAAAATACTTTGCTCTCTTCTTATATCCTTCTCCTGCTTTGTGGACCTCCTCCATTTTCATTTTCAGAATGCTAGGCAGCTTCTTAGAAGAACTAACACATGCACTTTTTTGGCAAAAGGTTAGAGGAGGGTGGATCTTTACAGAGCTACAAAACTTTCATCACCTGATCTTTCCTAAGGATGATAGTGAACAAGCCATAACCCTAACAGGCCTGTCTGAAACATTCGTCAAAGCTATCGGAGTACACAATTCTCCAAGGGTGCCCAAAATTTTGTATCGGCCCATTTTCGATTTTGTAGTTTAAAATGTAAAAAATGACAACATACTTTGCCTAAAATACAAAGTATATGAGTCATCTCTAACTTTAGGCCTTTTATAGATCATTTCATCTTCAACTTGCTTAACTGTTCACAATAGTAATTTTGACCAGGGGTGCGCAAACTTTTACATGCCACTGTAGGTGTGCTGTCAGTGGATAGCACACAGATCAAGGTTATTCAATATACACTAGCTGTTCAGATGATAGTTTTATGACAGAATGAGTGTCCGTGTAGAAAAAAAATGAATGCAGCATGTACTAGTCTGTCTTTTGGACGACACTCGCCTATAGGTGTGGAAAAAAAAAATTAGATCCGATACAATATACGTATCATACTTACTGCATCTTATTTTTAACAATAGATTGCAAATATTAACACAGGAAACTGTATTTGATCAAGTACATGTAAGGGCTTGCTCAGACGAGCGCTATACAGATGTGGGATATCTCAGTGCATCATTCATAGAACACATAGGCGTTATAGCCGGTGTTCCAGTGCACTTGGCTGATTTTCCACATTGACCATAGGTATTTGTGGAAAAAAACCACACAGTATGCACTATTATGGTCAAATATATGGCCTAGACTAATACATATAAACAGCCCCTGCGCTCATCCGCTATGTAGACATGTACGCAGAGCCAGTTATGGTCTCAATTATGGAACATGACTGACCCCGGCCTTAAACTGTTGATGTATAAAAAGATACACTACAGATATAAAAAACGGCTGCATGATATGCGGCTACTTTGACAGCCTGAATACATGGGGGGATTTCCTAACAAACAGGCATTCCTCACATGTATTCAGGCTGTCAAGTAGCCGTAAATCATGCAGCTGCGGCGACAGAAACTAAATCTCTGAGCACTTTCAAATACTCGGGAGACCACCCAAGCATGCTCGGAAACCCCGAGCAAAGAGTATACTTGCTCATCACTAGATACGACCAGTTTGAGCACAATTGTTGTGTAAGTGGGACAGAAAGTGAATACTGAAGTGGTCCAAAAAACTGGATCACTGAGCAGCGAGTTCCCACCCGCTGACCATAACTAGAAAGCCTTTGCTTGCGTGCGTGTAAAGGCAGGGGCTTGCCATTTAGTGTCGGAAGGTAGAGACATGCCACCAGCTAGTCAATACCGTGGCTCAGTACCCAGCAATTAAAAAAGGAAATTAGACCTACCGGTAATTCTGTTTCCAGTAGTCCCTCAGGACAGCACCATGGAGGAAGTCCTCCCTTGACCTATAGCGGGACAGGATCACAGAGAGGTTAAAAGGTCCCTCCACCCTCCAGTGTTTTTTCAAAGTACCACCGAGGATGGATGGAAATGGTCTAAATGTGCCCTTACAAACGCATCTATAAGAGACCATTTAACAGCTTCATCTTAGTCTGGAGCCATGGCGACCTGACGGACGAACAATCTGCCGGAAGATTGATCCCGTGCAAGCCTAAAGACAAACATAAGGGAGGGAATTAAGGGTGCTGTTCTGAGGGACTACTGGAAACAGAATTACCGGTAGGTCTAATTCCCTATTTCCATTTCGTCCCTCCGGACAGCACCATGGAGAATACCAAAGGAAAGATCCCAGGGTGGGTACAGAAACCCAAGGACCAAAGTCCCAGGCAAGAACCAGGCCAGATATAGAAATGATCTGCAAGATCAAAGAAATATAGATATCTAAAGAAAAGCACAAAGATAAACACCGTAGTGAGTGTCTGATCTATGTCTATAATGGCCAATTTCAGTATGAATGTGGTAAACAAGGTATGCAGCAGAAACAGAGAGTGAAACATACTCTTCTGCTCCCGCCGTCTACTAACCTCCCTAAATCTGACATTTCCTTCTCCGTGGGTGGTACCACAATAACACCCCGGCAGCAGGTGCGCTGTCTGGGTGTTATGTTTGACACCAATCTCTCCTTTACATCCCATATACAATCTCTTGCCCGCTCTTGCCGCTTACACCTAAAGAACATCTCTAGAATCCGCCCTTTTCTCACTATGGAAACAACAAAAACCCTCACTGTTGCATTGATCCACTCTCGCCTGGATTACTGCAACGCTCTATTAATTGGCCTCCCCGTCACTCGACTATCCCCTCTCCAGTCCATACTCAATGCAGCAGCCAGGATCGTCCATCTGGGTAATCGGTACTCGGACGCGTCCGCTCTTCGCCAGTCCTTACATTGGCTGCCCATTCATTATAGGATCCAATTCAAAGTACTTGTTCTCACCCACAAAGCTCTCCACAGTGCGGCACCCCCTTACATCTCTTCTCTCATTTCTATCGGCCTAGCCGATCGCTGCGCTCTGCAAACGACTTTCGACTAACCTCTGCACTAATCCGTACCTCCCACTCCCGACTCCAAGACTTCTCCCGTGCTGCTCCTATCCTCTGGAATGCTCTACCCCAAGAAATCAGGACTATCCACAATTTGCATAGTTTTAGGCGCTCCCTCAAAACACACCTGTTCAGAGCGGCCTATCACATTCACTAATCAAAGTCATTCTCTGTGTAAGTGTGCGTGCGTAGCCCATTCACTATCTCCATCCATCCGTCACTCCTGCAAGATGGCTGGACCTTCATTGTAAATACACCATTGTAAATACACACCTGTACTCTGTATCTCCCTCACCTCATTGTAGATTGTACGCTCTCACGAGCAGGGTCGTCTTATTTCGTCTTATTTTGCTTTAATTATTGTATTGTTAGTGTTGTTATTTATGACTTGTGTTTTGAAACTGTTAAACTGTAAAGCGCTGCGGAATATGTTGGCGCTATATAAATAAAGATTATTATTATTATTATTATTATTATTATACCCGCCGTACCCCAATACCAATAACGAACAGCCGTGAATTATAGTTGTTGTGATAGATACTTATAAAACCCCGCAGCCACAGAATAGGTTTAAAAACCTTATTGCCCAGCAAAGTATGGTGATAGCCACAGCCACAACACCATGAGGACTGTACAGACCAGTAATCCGCTGCATGTGGTTAACGATAAAAGACTGTTCCTTCGTTGGTCCTCCTGGGCTCAGGTTAAACCCTGGTTAGAGATCAGCTTACCAAAGTACAAGGAAACCTGCAAGACAGAGACCCTGGACTGCGGGAAGATCAAACCAATAACAGTTAGTACATGGATAATGGGCAGAGCATTGGGATGCACGTACACTACTCATCCAGGAGATCACGTCTATTCCAAACCCTTTGATGTCTAAACCCCCAAGTAAGGGTTGATTATTATTGAAACTAAGGAAATATGCTATCTGGCAGGTAATATCTCCTGCCATTACCAACATAGGGCTTCTTATTAGAAGCACTGAAAGGGAAACGTGGATCACGCCTGTTTTACCTACAGTATGTTAGACACAGGGTGTCTGGACTCTGGAATCGATGAAAGTGGTGTTGGTGGGGGGGGTTGTTGGTAAAAAACCTGTGATACGAGAGATCATTTCGAACTGCCTCTATACGAGTCATTAGTCCAGACATTATATATAAGTCAACTTATCTATATATAAACACATATATACACGAGTAGCCTAAATGCAATTTTCTCAGTGATATTTATACACCCAGACTGCCATGGTGGGAGTAACCATACCCTATAGCTAGATAGAGTAGTTTTCTCCCCATCACAGAGGGGGATTACCTACTGTGAGGCAATGGGACTATGGGTTCTCAACTCTAAGCGTCCAGGTTACAGATTCTTTATCTCAGGAGCCCTGTCTGCTGTAAGGACAGTGTGTGTGGTATCCTCTGCCACCTGACGCAGTGCTGCTGTTTCGCCACAAGGTAATGAAAAAACAATGTTCAAGAGCCGTGTTGCTCGAAACGCATATGGTCTCATTACACACCACCCCCTGTCATTGCTGTGACATCTGAGATGTCTGTTTCATCATTTTGAATTTTTTAAGGATCATCCAATACAATTTTTTTAATTTTTAAATAAGCCTTGTGATTGAGCTGGATCCACTTCTATTTTCCCTACTGCCTGGGACGCTGTGCAGCAGTGAGGAAGCCGTGCTCCTTCTTGTGCTTGGAATTATATCTCGCGGGTGAGCTGAATGTTCTCTTTTGTTTTTACAAAGGCAGTGATGCAGTCCCTGGTAAACATAATTCAACAGACTTATGTGACAAAAATCTGTCTACTGGATGTTGATCAAGGCAACTAGTCTGATTGCCGTATGTGGAGCTGGGAAAGATTCTTTCCTTCCACCTCATGGGATTTACTGCTCCCAGGACCGTAGTATGTCCTTTGTAGGATGAACCCAAAGATGTACATCTCCCTTTAAAGCTAATTACGAAAGAGACTTGCCCTTAGCACTCAAGGCATTAGCTCCTTGAGAGTTCTGTTCCAGACGGAAGAAATGCTATTTTACTAGGCCAATTCAAGCGTAGGTGTTTTTTTTTTTTGGCTAAGCTCGGATGCCAAGAATGAAGCAACAGAAGTTGGATCTCGGTCCAAACTGAAGGACTCTGGGCCTGAGACAAAACGTGAAGTGGTAGACCAACAATACAGGGTGCGGCCACACCACAAGGCCCAAGTCAGATGGTCTAAGCCAGTGGCCCACAGCCAGCGGCAGAAAGCCACAACGTCCGAAGTGCTATGAGGCACCATGATGTACTATGAAGCCTTATGAAACAATAATGATACACCCTGAGGCACAGGGGCACCAAAGCACTATGATGACATATGATGCACCAAAGCATTATGACGCGATATGATGTATAGAGACGCTATGAAGCACTATGATGCCATATGAAGCAAAAAGGCACTTATGAAGCGCTATGATGCACGAAGGCACTCTGAAACACTGATGCAATATGATGCATAAAGGTACTATGTTCCAATATGAAGCAATATGAAGCAATATGATGCGGGCAATGTGAAGCAGTATGATGCAATATGCACAGAGGCCTATGAAGCACTATGATGCAATATGATGCCTAAAGGCAATATGATGCACTATAATGCGATATGATGCAGCGTTGCTGTGAAACACTATGATGCAATATGATGTCGAGTTACTGTGAAGTACTATGGTTCAATATGCAGAGGCACTATAAAGCACTATGCCATATGGTGCAACCTGATGCACTCAATATAATTCCTAGAGGCACTATGATGCAATATGACATGCATAGGTATTATGATGCACTATGATGCAATATGATGCAATATGATGCACAAAGGCACTATGACATAGAGGTACTATGATGCAATCTGGTGCAACGTGATGCACTCCATAAAATGCATAGAGGTACTATGATGTAATATTATGTACAGAGGCATTATGATGCCATCTGATGCCCCGGACACTATGGATGCAATATGATGCACTATGATGTAATACGATGCAGAGGCATCCTGAAGCAATATGATCCATAGAGGCACTCAATAAAAAGCATAGAAGCACTATAATGCAATATGACGCGTAGAGGCACTCAATATAGCGCAGAGAGGCAATATGATGCATAGAGATACTCAATGTGATGCTATGATGAAATGATATGCACAGAGACACTTCCATATAAAGCATAAAAGCACTATAATGCAATATGAAGCATAGAGGCACTCAATGCATAGAAGCAACCTGATGCATAGAGATACTCAGTGCCATGCATAGAGGCACCCTGATGCAATATGATGCACAGAGGCCCTCAATATAAAACATAGAAGCACTCTAATGCGATATGAAGCATAGAGGCACCCAATATAATGCATAGAAGCTATATGTTGTAGAGAAACACTCAATGTAATGCATAGAGGCAATATGGTGCACAGAGACACTCAATGTAATGCGTAGAGGCAGTATGATGCAATATGATGTCCGGAGGCACTCAATATAAAGCATAGAAGCACTATAATGTAATATGAAGCATAGAGGCACTCAATGCATAGAAGCAACATGATGCATAGAGATACTCAGTGCCATGCATAAAGGCACCATGATGCAGTATGCCGCACAGAGGCCCTCAATATAAAACATAGAAGCACTCTAATGCGATATGAAGCATAGAGGCACCCAATATATTGCATAGAAGCTATAGTTGCACAGAAACACTCAATGTAATGCATAGAGGCAGTCTGATGCAATATGATGCACAGAGGCCCACAATATAAAGCATAGAAGCGCTATAATGCAATCTGAAGCATAGAGGCTCAATATAATCCGTAGACCCAGCCATTGGTCTCAATCCTGTTGAGTGGTGTGATTTCCTTTCCCTCTGTGGCTCTACGGCTAGGGCCATGAGCTGCCATTCTGAACGTAACATCTCATTTGTCACCCAAAGGAGCTAATTACTGAGCTGCAGCTGGAGGGCCTTCATGGAGACACTGTGCTGCATTAACTCCCTGTGTCCTCCTATGGATGGAGTAGTTAAGTCAAACCATGAGATGTAACCTGGACATATGGCCTTATTATAGCCTAGAGGTCCAAGGCTTAGCTGCATATATGTGAACAAATACTTCATCACCTGAGCAGCTTTCGGCACAAAGGCATGAGACTAGCATCCGTCCACAGACCTAGGCCATCAACAGCATTCCACCATGCACTTACCTGTGCTGGCTCCATACCTGCTAGAAAACAGGGGGAGCTGGTAACGCCGAGAGCCCACCATGGAGGGAAGCGGAGTCCCGTCAGGTATGCTGCATTACTGCCAATGATTTCCTCTCCTGTACCACACGAGATCCAGGAAACTCGCCTGTTGCCTGTCTCGTTCTGCACAACTGCGTTCTACAGTGGAACGCACGCTGACCTGCTCTGGCATCATCGGAGGAGTGACGCCTTCTTCTCCACCCAATTTCCGTAAGTAGCAGTGGCTTGCAGGCCGGTGTCGGAGCCGAGAGCCTCCACTGTGGGAGGAAGCGGTTCTACCCAGGAGCCTCGTCTGCACCCTGGTCTCTGTGGCTGAGGGACCCCCCTAGGAGGGTTTCAGCCCCGGGCTGCTTGACAGGGGGAAGGTTTGGCCAAGCCGCCTGATCCCCCTGGGCCCCGTCAAACGTTCACCTTCTATCTTCACTCCTCCTGGAGCAACCTCTCCTTCGACCGTCCCCTTTGGGACAGGAAAACCACTGGAGGGTGGAGGGGGGAGGGACCTTTTAACCTCTCTGTGATCCTGTCCCGCTATAGGTCAAGGGAGGACTTCCTCCATGGTGCTGTCTGAAATGCCGCAGCGTCTCAGAGACAAACATACATGGCTGTGGTCATACAGCCAGTGGCTGACACAAGCTGCCCGTGGTTTAGGCAGCATGTATCATCTGACAGGTTTCCTTTAGCTAATCAATGTGGCCAACCAAGTTCTTCTCTTTATGGCAGCTGGACATTTTCAGTAGGGCAGAGCACCATACTACAAGAGGTACAGTGGGGAAAAAAAGTATTTAGTCAGTCAGCAATAGTGCAAGTTCCACCACTTAAAAAGATGAGAGGCGTCTGTAATTTACATCATAGGTAGACCTCCACTATGGGAGACAAACTGAGAAAAAAAAATCCAGAAAATCACATTGTCTGCTTTTTTTCATTTTATTTGCATATTATGGTGGAAAATAAGTATTTGGTCAGAAACAAAATTTCATCTCAATACTTTGTGATATATCCTTTGTTGGCAATGACAGAGGTCAAACGTTTTCTGTAAGTCTTTACAAGGTTGCCACACACTGTTGTTGGTATGTTGGCCCATTCCTCCATGCAGATCTCCTCTAGAGCAGTGATGTTTTTGGCTTTTCGCTTGGCAACACGGACTTTCAACTCCCTCCAAAGGTTTTCTATAGGGTTGAGATCTGGACACTAGCTAGGCCACTCCAGGACCTTGAAATGCTTCTTACGAAGCCACTCCTTCGTTGCCCTGGCGGTGTGCTTTGGATCATTGTCATGTTGAAAGACCCAGCCACGTTTCATCTTCAATGCCCTTGCTGATGGAAGGAGGTTTGCACTCAAAATCTCACGATACATGGCCCCATTCATTCTTTCATGTACCCGGATCAGTCGTCCTGGCCCCTTTGCAGAGAAACAGCCCCAAAGCATGATGTTTCCACCACCATGCTTTACAGTAGGTATGGTGTTTGATGGATGCAACTCAGTATTCTTTTTCCTCCAAACACGACAAGTTGTGTTTCTACCAAACAGTTCCAGTTTGGTTTCATCAGACCATAGGACATTGTCCCAAAACTCCTCTGGATCATCCAAATGCTCTCTAGCAAACTTCAGACGGGCCCGGACATGCACAGGCTTAAGCAGTGGGACACGTCTGGCACTGCAGGATCTGAGTCCATGGTGGCGTAGTGTGTTACTTATGGTAGGCCTTGTTACATTGGTCCCAGCTCTCTGCAGTTCATTCACTAGGTCCCCCCGCGTGGTTCTGGGATTTTTGCTCACCGTTCTTGTGATCATTCTGACCCCACGGGGTGGGATTTTGCGTGGAGCACCAGATCGAGGGAGATTATCAGTGGTCTTGTATGTCTTCCATTTTCTAATTATTGCTCCCACAGTTGATTTCTTCACTCCAAGCTGGTTGGCTATTGCAGATTCAGTCTTCCCAGCCTGGTGCAGGGCTACAATTTTGTTTCTGGTGTCCTTTGACAGCTCTTTGGTCTTCACCATAGTGGAGTTTGGAGTCAGACTGTTTGAGGGTGTGCACAGGTGTCTTTTTATACTGATAACAAGTTTAAACAGGTGCCATTACTACAGGTAATGAGTGGAGGAAAGAGGAGACTCTTAAAGAAGAAGTTACAGGTCTGTGAGAGCCAGAAATCTTGATTGCTTGTTTCTGACCAAATACTTATTTTCCACCATAATATGCAAATAAAATGAAAAAAAAACAGACAATGTGATTTTCTGGATTTTTTTTTCTCAGTTTGTCTCCCATAGTTGAGGTCTACCTATGATGTAAATTACAGACGCCTCTCATCTTTTTAAGTGGTGGAACTTGCACTATTGCTGACTGACTAAATACTTTTTTTCCCCACTGTATGTCTAAACCAGCAGCATCCAATAAGACAAAACTCTCGATTATAGTAGTATCAGCTGATCATCAAATGTGCATTGGCGTTTCCTGACTCTCCTCCAACAGCAGATGTTAGGAGAGCATAAAACGATTCTTGATGTCCATATGGTTCGATGTTTTGTCCACATGAAAGCTATGTGGTAGTGACTTATTCTCATGTCTCCATTAAAATAATCAAGCATGCTGATTTATAGTAGACCTGGGAATAATAGCCATCAGCTGAAGTTACTTCATGCTTTACCAGGTTTTCTTCCATTCACCGTCTATTTACTGTATTCAACTATTTTCCGTATAGAGGCTATTGCACGATTTCATTCTGTGTGACCTATGCAGCGTCGGACTGGAACACCTTGGGCCCACCAGAGAAAATCATTCTTGGGGCCCACTATGTAGCTGCATAGAGTTAAATACCAGACCACCAATTATGCGGTAAAACACGCTAATATCCGGGTATAATATAAGGTTGTACATGTCTTAATTATGTAGCAGGAGTTGGGGTAGCCCCCTCATAGAATATAAAGCAGCCCCCTCACATAGTATAATGCAGCCATCTCATAGAATATAATGCAGCCATCTCATAGAATATAATACTGCCCCCCTCATAGGGTATAATACTGCCCCCCTCATAGGGAATAATGCACCCCCTCATAGGGTATAATGCACCCCCTCATAGGGTATAATACTGCCCCCCTCATAGGGTATAATACTGCCCCCCTCATAGGGAATAATGCACCCCCTCATAGGGTATAATACTGCCCCCCTCATAGGGTATAATACTGCCCCCCTCATAGGGTATAATACTGCCCCCCTCATAGGGAATAATGCACCCCCTCATAGGGAATAATGCACCCCCTCATAGGGTATAATGCACCCCCTCATAGGGTATAATACTGCCCCCCTCATAGGGTATAATACTGCCCCCCTCATAGGGTATAATACTGCCCCCCTCATAGGGTATAATACTGCCCCCCTCATAGGGAATAATGCACCCCCTCATAGGGTATAATGCTATATAGATATATAGATATAGAGTTAGATAGATATAGATAGAAAGATAGATGTAGAAATAGATAGATATAGAGATAGATAGTAGATAATGGATAGAAAGTAGATAATGGATAGATATAGATAGATAGATATAGATATAAAGATAGATAGAGATAGAGAGAGCGGTAGATAGAGAGAGATAGATATAGAGAGAGATAGATACAGAGATCGATAAATAGATAGAGAGATAGATATAGATAATATATAGAGATAGATAAAGATAGATAATAAATATAGAGATAACAGATAGATATAGAGATAGAGTAAGATAGAAAGATATAGAGATAGGTAGATATAGATAATAGAGATAGCTAGATAGATAGACATAATAGATAGATATAGATATAGATAGAGATAGATAGCAAGATAGATATAGAGATAGATAGAGATAGAAAGATAGATATAGAGATAGAGCGATAGATAGAGATAGATATAGATAATAGATAGAGATAAATAGATAGATAGATAGATAAAGATAGATAGATATAGAGATAGATATAGAGATAGAAAGATAGATAGATATACAGAGAGATAGATATAGAGATAGAGATAAATAGATAGATAGATATAGAGAGAGATATAGAGAGAAATAGATATAGATATAGAGATAATAGATATATATAGAGATAGATAGATATAGATATAGAGATAGATACAGAGAAAAGATATAGAGATAAATAGATAGAGAAAGATAGATAGATAGATATATATATATATAGAGATAGAAAGATATAGATAGACCGATAGATAGATATACAGAGAGATAGATATAGAGATAGATAGATATATAGATAGATAGCTAGAGAGAGATAGAGATAGAGCGATAGATAGCGAGATATATAGATATAGAGATAGATAGATACAGAGAAAAGATATAGAGATAGATAATGGATAGATAAATAGATAGATAGGTATAGAGATAGATAGATAGATATAGATATTAGATAGAGATATATATATAGATAAAGATAGATAGATATAGATGGTAGCTAGATAGATAATAAATATAGAGATAATAGATATAGAGATAGATAGAGTAAGATAGATAGATATAGAGATAGATAGATAGACATAATAGAAAGATATAGAGATAGATAGATAGATAGATATAGAGATAGATGTAGAGATAGAAAGATAGATATAAAGATAGAGAGATAGATAGATAGAGATAGAAATAGATAGATATAGATAATAGATAGAGATAGATATAGAGATAGATAGATATAGATAATAGATAGAGATAGAAAGATAGATAGATATAAGAGAGATAGATAGATAGAGACAGATAGAGAGAGTGAGAGAGATATAAAAAAAACAAAACAAAACACGATACTCACCTCTCCTCCTCGCTCCCACGCTGATCCCGGCCTCAGTGTCAGGAGCTGTCCCCTCTGCCAGACACACAGCGGGTGCGCGATGTAGTGACGTCATCGCGCACTGGCTGTGAGTCAGGAGCAGAGAGGACTGAGGGCGGCGCCGGCCCTGATGCAGAGCAGCTTACTGGGCTGGGGGCGGGGCCTCTGGGGGTGGAGACCTGAAATGATATTCACTGCTTCACAGTGAATATTCATTTCTCTTTAGCAGCGGGGACAGGGGCTCCTGCCTCCTCACACCCGCTGCTGCTCCGCTGGCAGGGGCCCCCATAGCAGCTGCATGGTGTGCGACACACCATTGGCTGGGGGCCCCTGGAGCAGCGGGGGCCCTAGGCAACTGCTGGCCCTGTATGCCAGCAGGTGCCAGGGCCCACCAGATGCCAGGGCCCACCGGAGAATCCTCCGGTTCTCCGGTGGGCCAGTCCGACGCTGGACCTATGCATTGCTAATTTAATAAGTACAAATGTATATGATGATTTACCTGAAGCAACAGCATCTTTTAGTAATGTAGCCTGGAGACCAGGGAGTAACAGATTCTCCCTGTCATTGCTCTCCATCTCCACAGATGTACCTAAGAGACAAGAGTGAAGATACTGAAATCATTTTATTACCACTGTTCTCTTTTTTCCAGTTAATCAAAATTACTAATTTAGTTCAGAAATTCCTTGCAAAAAGAAAGAGGCAAGCTGTCTATGTTAAGAAACTAACTTAAAATGACTATGTATTTTTGCTCCTGACTTCAATGTTTGGTATTGTATTCTCGTTCTCACACTCAATAAGCATATGCACATAATATAAATGAGCTCACACTATCATCCCAGTATGACACTGCCCAATCATGAAAAGAAAAACAACAAGGGTACAGTAAGTATAACTGACCTCTGTAATCCTCCCAATAAGTAAAGCAGAGTTCAGTAAGGCAAAGGAGATTAATAAAGTATAATTTTTATTGCCATAAAATGTACAGTATATAGCCAATAATAACTCATAGACAACCAAGACAATACATAAAGTGCTAGTGCTCAATGTTTCCAGTGCTCATCGTAAAAAATTGATTTGATCTCACCAATGTAGTGCTTTGTGTCATAGGTTCACAAGACTGGAGCAGGAAAGGAACAATGGTAGTTGGAGGGGGAGAGGAGAAGTTACCTTTTTCCTTTAAAACTCCGAGGCATGCCCCTGCATGGCTCCTTCCCTTACAATGGCAGTCCCCAAGTATATAACTGCTCACAATTTACTCAAAAGGATTGTATAGCCTCCCAACACATTTCCTCCTCTGTTAGAGGAGTTCATCATGAGGGTTTAATAGTGTATGGGAATATTGAAATAGATTGTATTACTTGCCACTGCATGAGTCCAGATTAAGTCTGACCAGTTGTGTCAGTGCCCCTACATATTTTACTACCATTCATGTAAACCCACCTCATAAGACAAAAAGGCACTCCCTCCAACTGGAGAGAAAAAAAACATTCAATCTCTATGGAGGCAAGACTTCTTTACCATGAGAAATATTAGTGGCACAGCGTACCTCAGGAGCTGGTCACAGCAGTAACCAGGACCGCCATCAGGGCATTACAGCCCTTACTGCTTTATGGGGCCTAGCGAGCAGAAGTCCGCCCCCTTGTGCTTCTGCTCACCGGGCCCCAGGGTATCAAGATATCATGCGCCGGCGCACTGCCATAGGAGACGCACATCTTGCCACAGAAAGCCTTCCTAGTGCTGCACAGCTGTTAAAAACTAAATGGCCATGCAGCTCCATTCTGTGACACGCGGGTGACGGCAAATGATGAAGAATAGTGTTAGTTGTCAGGTTTCTGCGTCTGCTCTGCAGGAATCCAGAGCCTCACATTCTGCGGTCTCCTGCTGTCTTTCTACTGCCAAGATTACTTTGCAGCAGACCGTTCCAGAGACTAAGTCCCTCTGTATTCCTACTGGGCATGCTCACGAGACGATCTCCCATTGGAGATCGGGAGTCATGTGCCCAGGTCCTGTTCTAGATCTCATTGGTCCATCTCGAAGTTCTGGAAGTTCCCGCACGGCTATAAAAAGCGCGCATGGCCGTTCCGCCATGCGCTAGTATAGACTATACTTGCTATGTGTGAATGGTGACGGATGTATGTTTCTGGTGACTGACTCATTATAAAAACCCCTTCCCTCTGATATTACGCATGTGGATAGGGAATTAGTTTAGCAGTCAGCGCCAGTCAGTGGCAAGTCTTAGGCCACTGTGCACACCTCACCTCTACGCTAGCGTCCGACATTGCGCGTGCTTTCTAGCTTTGTCGTCGAGCGGCAGTCTCCTACGCCGCGCTGCAGTTGCAGTCCTTCTTGGCGCTCGTAGCAGCGACGCCACACACACGGTAGGTCTAGATGGACGCAGCACCTCTGTCTTAGGTCCTGCTCCTGTGACCAGATACCTTGTGTGCATTTTCCTGAGGCCTGTGACACTAACAGGCTCAGCGTTTTTGCATGTTTATGTTGCAGCGCCTCTGTGTGTGAACAGAGCCCGCTCTGCGCACTTCGTGTGAAGTCTAACCCGTGCGCATTATACCGCCATATTGCTCCTCTATCATTACCTAGCAGCGGTGTAACACCTACTGCACGGTGGACCCCGAGCGGCGAACGCACTTTCCAAAGACATATTGATAGGGAATTTAGATTGTGAGCCCCATCGGGGACAATGATGATAATGTGTGCAAACTGTAAAGCGCTGCGGAATATGTTAGCGCTATATAAAAATAAAGATTATTATTATTATTTATTTTTATTTAGTGCTTTCCGCCGTTCCTGACGGAATAGAGGATAGGGGTAGGAGAGAGAAAGGACATGACATAATGAATTGGGGCAGGGGGGGCATGTCAATGTAATGAATTGGGGGGAGCAGGAGGTACAGAGTTGGAGTGGGCACAGTTTTGGATTACAATTTATATTTAGAATGGTAAGTTGCATAATAACTAATAATATATTAATGGTGGACATCTGTATTCAGTTGTGTAGTGTAGAAGAAAGGGAAAAAGTGGGGAATGTGCTCTGGAAGCAGTACTCTAGATAACTGTGTGTTATTTTATACAGAGACGAGTCCTGGCTGGAATAATTGATGGCAGTCTGTGCTGGATGAAGAAGAAAAGTGAAGATGAAGGATTTCAACTAGAGACATCACCGGTGAGTCAGTGTGTTACCTGTACACTGACACTAAACACTGAATACTATGTACAGAGCTCCTGAGTATAATGGTACTTATGGTAATATTAGCATTGTGGTTTTTTAATAATGATCAGTATTGTAGTATTGTCTGATTATGTTGTGGTGGTATTTGTCCCTTCTATGTGGTATTGTTCGGTCACTATGTGGTGGTAATACATGGTGGTATTTGTTCCTTGTATGTGGTATTATTGGTCACTATTTGGTGGTAATATGTGGTCTGGTCATGGTTTGTTGGTGTAACTGAGCTGTGTGTGTGTGTGTGTGTGTATGTAGCAGTTATGTGTGTGCATATGCAGCAGAGCTAAATGTGGTTGTACTGTGCTCAGTTACACCAACATATGCTACATCAACACACACAGCTCTGCTATACCAACACACACACACATAGCTCTGGTACAATAACACACACATATCTCTGCTGCACACTGTGTAAACACTGCTACATTTTGAAACTCCTTTCAGACACGTGACTGATCATATGACCTGAAAGGTCCTTCAGCTACTCAGAACTTGAAGCATCCTTGCAGCTTTAGTGATGTGACAGTTCTGCGAATGAACCAAGTCCTGGTTGCTATCTCCCCTGCCTGGCACATATCATAGATCAGTGTAGGGTAGAAGGGGTGAACAGTGGATAAGTGATCAGTATAGATGCTATACCAGCATTCTCCTTGATCACAGGAAGCTGACTCAGGACTATAAGATGCTCACACTTTTTAGCAAGATGTTTTCTTGCTAAAAAGTGAGTCTCATGGTAAAAAAAAACAATATACATTTATAGAATTTTTCTAAAAAAATTATCCTGTATCAAATATACTTTTTTTGTACTGTCTGCACCTACCAGTCCCAAGGCATACAATGGTTACATCAACAGTCTCGACCAATCCTTTAATCTCTTCGGAGGAGTACGTCTTACATTTTGCATCACTGCATCCTGCAGCAAAGCTCACCTTCATTGGAAGCTGCGCAATGCCATCTCTGAGAATCAGAATGGATAACACTGATGTTACTGGTGTCTTAATAACTTCATGAAAGACAGAATTTGCAGTTGTATTGATATCCCGTAAAAGTTAGTGACTGCTTAAAACTAACAGTAATATAGCCCACCAGTGGGAAATGTTGTCACTTATGGTGGACTTTAGCACAACATGGCCGTGCAGTGAATAAGTATTCAAACAATGAATGGTTTATGTAAGAACAAAATAATACCTGAACTGATATTACAAGAACAGCATGTTTCATTCTAGTGGAAGTCCAATCTTACCAGTGACTAACTCACACATAAAAAGGGGCACCATAGCAAAGAATATCAGTGGCCGTCATATACCGTGCAGGACAGAACGGCTTACTGTTTGTTTCATTTATTTTGCCTTTGTACCCTACAATATATATTTCTATTAAAATATAAAAACAATGGTACCTAGAATCATGAGATTTATATGTTACAACAATCTTTATATTTTCAGAATTTTTCTCTTCCTACCTGGGAGTAGAAATGTATTGAGGATCAGGATGTGGCTCATAGTCTCCAAACAGCTCATGTGCATTATCAGCGAAAGGACCAATTACCTGGAGGTATAAGGTTAGGACTGTCAGGTTTGTGCAAAGGAACAGTAGGAGTCGCTAAGGCACCATATGTTGCAGCGACTGACACTCCATGTGACTGTGGCACCACACGCTGAGCCATGGACTCTTCACGTGACTGCGTCATGCCATACAGTGCAGCTATAGACCCTACATGTGACTCTGTATGTCACCATACAGTGCAGCCATGGACACTTCACGTGACTCTGTATGGCACCATATGGTGCAGCCATGAAAACTCCACGTGACTCTGTATGGCACCATATGCTGCAGCCATGGACTCTCCACGTGACTCTGTATGGCACCATATGCTGCAGCCATGGACACTCCACGTGACTCTGTGTGGCACAATACATTGCAGTCATGAACGCTCCATGTGACTCTGCCACCATAAATAGCAGCCATGGACACTCCATGTGATACTATATGGCACCATACAGTGCAGTCATGGACACTTCATGTGACTCTATATAGCACCATACGTACCAGCCATGGACACTCCACGTGACTCTGTATGACACCATATGGCAGATCTTCATACGCAATCTGTCCTACCTATCTTCTAGTTGACATTAATCAAAGTCATGCTTAGTTAAAACTTTTCAGACCCAGGGAATCCAAATACTCTGTTCACTGAATTACAGGGTTTATCGTAGAATCCACTATTTTTGTCAAATTCCCTGTATGTACTTTAATAACCCCTCTAAAGTAAACCATTTAAGGCTTCAGATACTGGTGATTTTTTTTCAGCTTCTCCATAATTGTGTCTGTGCACAGTGTGAAGTACGGTAGGTGGTCTTTCAGTGTTGACCATATGACCACTATAAACTACATTTCCTGCAACCACCTTACTCCTCTGCTATCTAGTGATGCCACAGGGCAGCGCTGACAGGAGATGCACAGTTTCTAATATTATACCAATAAATATACGGCAATTCTTGTCCATCCTATAGTGCGGTGGTGTTCACACTGTGAAGTAATGAGGCAGTGACCCTGTAAGGTTCAAAGCAAATGTATTTAATGTCCAAAAGAACTCACTCACAAACTGAACAGCACACGTTATCCTCCGGATCTCAGCCGAGGAGTCAAAACAGTCCATATCCGAGACCGGTTGCCATGGGCGACTACACCACCATGCTACGTTGAGGGGCGCCAGGCGTTCGCTTCCTCTGTGTCAGGATCCTGTCACCGCCGGCGTGCAGCCTCCGCTGAGCAGGCTCACCCGCACTGTAGGGGGACCCGGGGCCCAGAAAGTACAGATACACAGGACCTGTGGATGCTGAAGTTTAGCAAGCAGTCACAGGACCTACGGTCCTGTGACTGCAAGGGGGCGGGGCTTAGCGTCCTGCTTTCAGAGATGGCAGGACACTATACAGAAATACACAGAGTCAGGCAAAATGGAGGTCATACACAGAGATATCAGTAAAGTACCAGGGATGAGACAGAACGGATAGTCAGGGCCAAGCAGAAGTCAAAACCAAACAGACATAGAAGGTACCAAGCAGAATCCAAAGCAATATCCAGAGAACAGACCGAGTCGTACACAGAGAATCAAGCAACCAGAAAGCAGCACAAACACACTCAGGGGTCACCAGACAATGCCAAGGGCAAAAGTATAACTGACGGGGATGGGAGCGTCCTGAGGCTATAAGAAGCCTCTCCCAGAACCAGGGAGAGGCCACAATCATAGCCCCAGGTGTGCAGGTAAGCCTGCACTGGGATCACAAGCTTTAACCCCAGAAATGCCAGTCATCAGCACTGGTTCCAGACATTAACCCCACGTGTGCGAGTCAAACCCGCACTGAGATCATGACAGTACCCCCCTCTCAACAGGGGCCTCTGGACCCCCAGGCTTGCCCGGGTACTTAGCATGGAAAGCCCGCATCAGGCGATCAGCATGCATCAACCGGGCCAGTACCCTGGACCTGTCTTCCGGTCCATACCCCTTCCAATGAACCAGGTACTGTATCGACCGCCGCACCAACCTGGAATCTACGATATGACTAACCTAGTACTCCACCTGCCCCTCGACCAAAACAGGAGGAGCAGCGGACTCGGAGTCTCCCCAGACTGATTCAAAAGGTTTCACTAGAGATTTGTGGAAGACGTTAGGGATCTTGAAAGAGGGTGGAAGGCACAGCCTATACGCCACTGGATTGATTTTTTCCACAATCTTGTATGGGCCAATGAATTTGGGCCCCAACTTGGCTGAAGGAACCTTCAATTTAATTTTTCGCGTGGAGAGCCAAACCTTGTCTCCAACCTGAAACGTGGGCCTTGGTGTTCGTTTCCTGTCCGCGAAAAACTTATACCTGCCCTGAGACCTAGATATACTCCGCTGAACTTCTGCCCACGTATTCTGTAATCGCTGAACAGAGCCCTCAGCCCTGGGACACCCCGAGTCCAGACGAAAAAACTCACCAAAATGAGGACTGAACCCATAATTGATCAAAAAAGGTGTGACGAGTGTCAGCTTACGCTGAGTCGTTCTTCTTAGAAAGAGTGGACCCTCTGGACCGTGGCACCCACCCACCTAGGGCGAGCTGACCTAGTGAGAACCCACCCCCTGTACAGGGAGTGTCAGGGGCAAGACCAAGGGGGTGAGCCACCACGGCAGCTGGACCAGACGGCCGGCTCAAGGAGACACTATTGAGTGTCTGTCAACAAGACGGACTGGATACCAAACATAAAGTGAAGTCACACAGTTTCTTCCTCAAACGTGGATTCACACTTTATTCAGGTGCAAGGCATAACAAGGAATCAGGTGCAGGGCACAAACAGTGAAACACGGCAGGATACGTGCAAGGGCACGCCAAATGTTCCAGGCATAACACGTGCATGAAAACATACCAGGGTCCAGGACAGGATACGTGATAGGGATCACACAAGAGTTCCTAGAAGGAATGCATGCTAGGACACGCCAGGATCCAAGACGGGGTGCGATGGCATCGGACTCCGGACTACTGGCAACGACCGACAGGGTCCAGGCATCAGGCTGCGGACATCAGCTCTGGACATCAGGCCGCAGTCATCTGGTTCCGGACCTCTGGCAACGGTCGGCAGGTTACGGGAATCCGGCAGGCAAACCAGGTTTCAGGCAAGGAGGCAAGACAGATCTCCAGGCTTGGTGCATGTTAGGGAACACGCCGAGGTCCAAGGCTAGGTGCGAGACAAAGGTGCGTGTGTAGGGGACACGCCAAGGCACAAGACAGGGTGCGTGTAGAGACACGCCAAGGCACGAGACAGAGTGCGTGTGTAGAGACACGCCAAGGCACAAGGTACGAGATAGAGTCCTGAGCGTGCAAAGGGGCACACCAGGGTCCAGGCGAGACAGAGGCCTGCGCGTGCAGAGAGGCACGCCAGGGACAGCGTTCAAGGACCAGGTTAGGACCTGTGCGTGCAAGAGGGCACGACAGGGTACATGGCCAAACCTGCGCGTACTATAATAGAAGCACGGGGAGGTATGCCATGAGCAGGCAAGGGCCTGCGCATGCTTTAGAGAGCACGCAGAGCACAGTGCGGAAACAGCGTGAGGTGCAAGAGAGCACAGAGAGCACAGCTGGGGCACTGGCTAGCTGATCGGGCTGCGGCACTGACAGACGGGCAAGACTCCAGCGAACCCGGCTGAGGCATGGCAGGCGACACAGCTGTCACTGACCGACGAGCACGGCTGAGGCACAAGCAGGCGGGCACGGCTAGGGCGGGCACAGCTGAGGCACAGACAGGAGGCTAAGAAGGCCAGGAGCATGCAAGAGCATACGAAGAAAGAGCAAGGGAAGACAAGACGAGAAACAAGGCAGAGCTTATGCAGAGTAAAGAACCAGGAACGGAAGCATAGGCAGAAACACGGAATCAGATCAGAGCAAGAACAGAGCTAGCAGCGGAGCGTAGGCCGAAGCCCAGAGCCGGGCCAAGGGAGAACCTTGGGACTAGCCTAGAAACGTGCAAGAGAGCATAATAGGAAAGAGTCTAGCAGCGGAGCGTAGGCCGAAGCCCAGAGCCGGGCCAAGGGAGAGCCTTGGGACTAGACATGGAAAAGAGCACAAGAGGAAAGAGAGAAGGAATGGTGCGTGTGCCAGGGAGCACTACAGAGCACCATAGGAGAGAGAGAGAGGCAGAGCAAGCAAAGGCAGAGACCATAGGGAGGAACAAGGCAGAGCATAGCAAAGGCAAGGCAGAGAATAACAGAAGGACTACAAGTCCAAGCAGGACAAGGACGAACATGGCACAACGGACAAACATAAGACAAGGCACGGGACAAGAGATGGAGTACGAGCACGGAGCGTGTGCAGAGATGCACGACAGGGCAGAGTGCAAGGGCACAGAATAGAGGGAGCGCCCCACAGATCAAGCAGCCATGCAGGGACACTACACAATAATCAGGCCCTGAGCAAAGGAAGGGGCGGCCTGATATAGGGCATAGCACCTCCTCTTCCAGGTCAGGACCAGGGGAGCACTTCCGGGTTCAGATCCACAGGATAACAGAGCACAGTCACATGATCAGAGTTCCAGACACGACGAGACGACTGCAGATCCAGTGCTGAAACCTAGACAGGTCACATGATCATAGTTCCAGACATGACGAGATGATTACCGAACCAGACAGTGCAGGATCTTTAGGAAACGTCACATGATAAGCGTTCCAGACATGACGAGATGATTGCAGAACCAGACAGTGCAGGATCCAGGCAGGGACACATGATCAGGGACTCCTAGACATGATGAGAAGATCACAGAAGGCAGAGCAGAAACGCAGGCATCCTGCAGCTCAGACATGAGGTGAGTGTGCACACTGCTCTAGTGAACATGCAGGACAGCAGACAAGATATGCACATCGCTCCAGGAGTTCTTGAGACAAAACAGACATGACAAACATGGCGGACATGACAAAAGGAGTCATACCCGTGGATTGACTCACCCGACTATTGAAGGCAAATTCAGCCAACGGCAGTGCATCGCACCAGTCATTCTGTCTAGCAGAGGTTAGACACCTGAGGATCTGTTCCAGGGACTGGTTAGTGCGCTCCATCTGAACATTGCTCTCAGGATGGTATGCAGACGAAAAGGACAGAGACATCCCTAATTTTTTTGCAGAAAGCACGCCAAAATTTAGCCACAAACTGCACACCACGATCAGACACCACATTCAGGGGTACCCCATGCAACCGGATCACATGCTGCACAAACAACCTGGACAACGTCTCAGCAGAAGGTAGTGCGGACAGGGGTACAAAATGAGCCTGCTTAGAAAACCTGTCCACCACTGCCCATACCACTGTATTACCCTTAGATGGAGGGAGATTGGTAACAAAAACCATGGATAAGTGAGTCCATCGTCTTTCGGGCACTGCCAAGCGCATCAGCTCCCCTGCCGGCCGGCTATGAGAGCTTTTAGAACGAGCGCAGACCCCACAACCAGCAATGAATTTTTTTATGTCCGAACCAAGGGTAGGCCACCAAAAGATCCTAGCCACCGCCAGATGCGTGTCTGAAATACCAGGGTGAGCACTCAGCTTGGATTCATGGAACTCCTGCAAGAGTTTCAGGCGAAGTTGCTCTGGGACAAGCAACTTCCCCTCTGGCTTGGCTGCCGGGGCCCGCGACTGGGCCCCCTGAATCTCCTGTTCAAATTCAGACGAGACCTCTGCTATCACAACCCCAGGGTGAAGAATGGAGGACGGTGGCTCAGAGGGTGATACCGGCTTAAAACTGCGCGATAAGGCGTCAGCCTTGACATTCTTAGACCCTGGACGAAATGTAATCGTAAACTGAAAGCGGGAAAAAAAAAGTGACCAACGGGCCTGTCTGGGCATTAGTCTTTTAGCAGACTCTACGTATGACAAATTTTTGTGATCCGTGATCACCGTAACCGGGTGACTGGCCCCCTCCAAAAAGTGTCTCCATTCTTCAAACGCCAATATGACCGCAAGAAGCTCTCTATTGCCTATGTCGTAATTTCTTTCCGCAGCAGAGAACTTCTTAGAAAAGAAAGCACATGGCCTGAGGTTGGTTAGAGTGGCAGGCCCTTGGGACAACACCGCCCCCACCCCCACCTCAGAGGCGTCCACTTCCACGACGAATGGTTTGGACGGATCTGGCTGTACTAACACGGGAGCAGACATAAAGCTTCTTTTCAGGGTCGCAAAGGCTTCTTTTGCGAGCGAGGATCAGTTTCTCACATCCGCACCTTTACAAGTAAGATCTGTGAGTGGTTTGACCACCTGTGAAAACCCCCGAATAAATTTGCGGTAATAATTGGCGAACCCCAAGAAGCGCTGGAGACCCTTAAGGTCTCGGGGTTGCACCCAACCCGCAATGGCCTGCACCTTCTTGGGGTCCATGCGAAAACCCTCACAGGACACAATTAATCCCAAAAAAGACAATTCTTGAACAAAAAACACACATTTCTCCAATTTGGCATACAGATGATTTTCCCTCAGTCTTTGGAGAACGGTTCGTACATGATTCAGATGAGATTGACTGTCGGGAGAGTATATCAGAATATCGTCTAAGTAAATAACAACAAAACGACCAATGAGATCCGAGAATACAACGTTGATGAAATTCTGAAATATGGCTGGGGCATTGGTAAGACCAAACGGCATGACTAAATTTTCAAACAGTCCCTCGGTCGTGAGGAGCGCGGTTTTCCATTCATCCCCCTCCCGGACCCTTATCAAATTATATGCCCCCCCGAAGATCCAGTTTGGAGAACCATTTTGCCCCTGAAAGTTGGATACACAAATCGGGAATCAACAGAAGGGGGTACTTATTTCGTACAGTAATCTTGTTGAGCTCACGAAAATTGAGGCAGTGACGTAAACCACCATCTTTTTTCTTTACAACAAAAAACCCTACCGCCACAGGTGAGACTGAGGGACTTATGTGTCCTTTGCGAAGACTCTCAGCAATGTAATCTTTCATGGCTAAGCACTCAGGGCCAGATAAATTAAACAGATGGGCTTTAGGCAATTTAGCCCCCAGGACTAACTCGATAGCGCAGTCAAAGGGTCTATGTGGCGGCAACATCTCGGCCTCGCTTTCATAGAACACATCTTCTAATTCTTTCAGGTACTCCGGAATACCTTCCAGCTCGACAGATGACACAGATACAGATTTAACAGGTTCAACCAATAGTGCAGACTTATCACATAACATCGAATCATTAAACCCCCACTGAACAATCTTCCCCGTTTTCCAGTTAATGACTGGGTTATGGCGTTGTAACCAGGGCATGCCCAACACCAATCCTGCTGGTAGATTGTCCAGAACCAAGCAACTTAATTTTTTCCACATGGGTAGTGCCCACTTTGAGCGAAAACAAGTCAGACATAAAGAGAATTCCCTCTTTAGTGAGGGGGGAGGAGTCAATGGCCACCACTTTGATCAGAACCTTAAGTCTAACTGTCCCTATCTTAAAGCGTGTGACCAATTGGGAGTCAATGAGATTGATGGATGATCCGCAGTCCACGAAAGCTGTAGAGGGAAAACAACAATCGTCCACTAACAGTTCCACATGAAGCAACACCTTAGAAAATGAGGAAAAGGGTACCTGAGGGTCTGAGTAGTCTCCCCGCTGACTACCCAGACCTAGTCGTTTCCCATCGACCGGGTTGAGGATGGACAATCAGGACACTCCCTTTTCCAATGTCCCGTTTTACCACAGTAGAAGCATAACTGCTTTTCTCTCCGGCGTTGTCTCTCCTTTTCCTTCAGGGAGAGAGCCCCTACATCCATGGGCACAGAAACAGTCTCTTTTCCACTAGGGAACTATGGAGTCTCCACCTGCATCACCCACCTGGCCCGCAGCCTGCGGTCCATCCGGACGGCCTGGGTCATGGCGTCCTCGAGTGAATTAGGTGGGGGATGTAATGCCAAGGCATCCTGTAACCGCTTCGACAAGCCTCTGCGAAAGAGTCCTCGGAGTGAGGCGTCGTCCCAAGAGACACTCAGCCGAGTGTTTCTCCTGACAGACACTCATCACCATGTCCTCTGCCAATCGCACTCGGTCCGGCTCATCATATATGTGCCCGAGGGCCTCAAAAAACGCATTCACAGAAACTCTCTCAGGGGCAGTGGGAGGAAGGGAGAAAGCCCAAGCTTGTGGGGACCCTCTTAACAGAGACATAATGACCCCAACCTTCTGACTTTCGTCCCCAGAGGAACGTGGCCTCAAACTAAAGAAAAGTTTGCACCCCTCCATGAAGACCCTGAACTCCTTTTTGTTCCCAGAAAAGAAATCAGGCAGTTTAACAGGTGGTTCTGGGAACACCAAAACAACATCACTCGCCCCAGCCCCCAGAGACCCAGCAGCTAAAGCCCCCCGCACTTTCTCAGAAACCTGCTGCTGAGAACGAGCCAGAGCTTGCTGCTCCAGAGATAAACCCTGAAACATCTGACTCAGATTTTTCATTTGCTCAGCAAGAGATTGTATGGGATCCATATTTCTCAGCAGAGAGAGAAAAAAGAACCCAAAAACTTAACGGTCAGTTATAATGTCAGGATCCTGTCAGCGCCGGTGTACAGCCTCCGCTGAGCAGAGATTCACCCGCACTGTAGGGAGGCCCGGGGTCAGGTACAGCTGGACAGTACAGATACACAGGACCTGTGGACGCTGAAGTTTAGCATGCAGTCACAGGACCTACAGTCATGCGTCAAGCGTCCTGCTTTCAGAGATGGCAGGACACTATACAGAAATAATCAGAGTCAGGCAAAACGGAGGTCATACACAGAGATATCAGTATAGTACCAGGGATGAGACAGAACGGATAGTCAGGGCCAAGCAGAAGTCAAAACCAAACAGACATAGAAGGTACCAAGCAGAATCCAAAGCAATATCCAGAGAACAGACCGAGTCATACACAGAGAATCAAGCAACCAGAACACAGCACAAACACACTCAGGGGTCACCACACAATGCCAAGGGCGAAAGTATAACTGACGGGGATGGGAGCATCCTGAGGCTATAAGAAGCCTCTCCCACAACCAGGGAGAGGCCACAATCATAGCCCCAGGTGTGCAGGTAAGCCTGCACTGGGATCACAACTTTTAACCCCAGAAATGCCAGTCATCAGCACTGGTTCCAGACATTAACCCCATGTGTGCGAGTCAAACCCACACTGAGATCATGACACTCTGGCTCTGTTTTACCTCACGCAAGCCAGCTGTTGCAGAGCCACCTGCTCTGCAGTTTGCAAACACACACTGACACACCCATACCCTTTACTGCAGGGTTTTTAAATGGAATTTGTGACCATGGACCACTTGTAAGACCTGACTGGAGAGAGCGAACCGCCACATTACAATCCTGTAGTTTTCTCCAAAAATTAAAGGCCATGCCGAGTTTTCTTAAATCTGCCTTGGGCAAATAGCTTGTCCAAGACAAAACTTACTTTTATTCTGCATTGCAACCACAGCTATATCTGTGACTGCAATGTACACCAGCGGCCTTAATATGTTTTTATGAGCATCCTGGGGGATACATAGCGTCACTCACATATAATACCCGTCACTGCCTCACAATCCCTACTTTCCTAAGTTTCTAACCCTCAAAATCTGTACATGAATCAGATATATTTCCCATTTTTATACTCTTCTAGCTCTAAAACCTGTATTTTATGCCCATAGCAACCAATCACAAAGCAGCTTTCATTTTACTAAAGCAGTTTAAAACATTTAAAGTTGAGCTGTGATTGGTTGGTTGCTGTGGGCAGTAAAGACGATATTTCTTTAATAGAATATAAGTAAAGGTCCAGTCACAGTTATAGATCAGAGATGTCTATTATAATAAGAATGTTCATGCTTTTAAAGTGAGAAACCACCAGTGGTGTATTGACTGGTGCTCTTGGTCTACTTCGTCTATCACTCAGTTAGGGCACAGTTGGGGAGGAGGATAGCTGTTCCTCTTTTAACTGGAGCTGGCGCCCTGTTCCCATGTCTACCCTCTGGAGGAAAAATGGAGCAGTCAAGCATGTGGTGTCTCACTGCAAAGTAAGAAGAGGATACTGACTATAGAAAAATAGCAACTATCTATTGCGCATGTGTAAGCTGTCATGAACAAACTAAAGGACATGTCCATGGCCAACCAAGCAGGCCAAAGCCTCTGACAGGTTGTATATGAGGGGAGATATATTCAGAGCAGCGAGTATTTTTGGAAATTGCTTGCATTTGACACCTTTATTTTAGGATTTTAAGCCACTAAGATAAAATTGATATTGAGGGAATAACTATTTATTTGGGGTACATACTTTGTAATGCAGATAGAATAAAGTATCAAAACAATATTTATTGGTAGAGCAAATAGGCCAGACATAGTGTCAAAAATAACGCACAATATAAGAAGGCTTCTCACCCCAAACTTTTTCCCTTTGATGGTCTGTAAGTCCATAGGCAAGGTGTCCCCAATGTTCTTGAGCAGTATGAAGCTCTTAATAGCAGCCTCCACAGCGAGGTCTCTGTGTTCTTGACTCTGAACAGAACTAAGGTCTAAAGAGCTGTAAGGATTCATATCTGGAGGATCAAATTCTCCCAACCGCATTCGGGTGTAGAACAGGGGGTACAGGCGTTGTTTCACCGTCTAGTGGATCACAAAGGCAGGAGACAGGTTACTGTCTATTTTCTGGCACTTAGAATCTATATACAATTTGAACAGTAAGAAATAGTATCATAGTGTTCAGTGGAATATGATTATGTGATAGATCACCAGCCATGACATATTCTGTCATTTTTTTTAACAAGCAAACAGTAAAAATGTCTTCCAATAAAAATATTGAAGCACTTCTATAAGGCACATGGCGTATGTGGATTCAGAGAAGGTTTGGGTAATAACTGAATTCTACACATAATCTAATAAAGCAGAGTAATTCTTGGTTGAATATATTGGTGCAAAAAGGGCTTTTCATTCTGAGCTAGAAATAATTTTCTTTCCTTATGCCATTCTTTACCTCCAGCGTGATGTTGCCCAAATTCACTGCATCTTGTATTTTCATGAAAACATTGTCTGTCAGATTGAAAGACAGCTCCAAATTGCATCCAGAGGTCACAGAAGCTAAAGACAAATAGCAGTAATTAAAATGCTGCACTTCCTCCAACTTTGTGTTTTTACATAAAGTCAGCAAGTGATTACAAGCACCTATCACCAATCTGAGGCTGTCCCTTTATTTGAAGAAGCACTCAAATCAAAGTCTTTATCCTCTCTCAGAGAGTCTCTTTTCCCTGCATTTATCATTCCCCTCTTCAACTCCTGACCCAGGTGCTCCCACCTCCCCCTGCCAAGGACTTTTGCAGTGACTCATGACTCAAGGGAAAATTTACCCCCAGCTTCTACACATAGCAAAGAAAGATTCAGCTAGTCAGTTTTTTTTTATCACATGATGTCAAACCTAATGGAAGATAGAAGAATTAGCTAGCTGAGTAAAAGGGCAAAATGAGCAACTAAGTACACAGTGCTGTATAATATGATGATTTCAATATATAATAAGGATAAAAATAGAATTAGACTTACCAGTAAATCGGTTTCTAGTAACCCAATACGACAGCACACCGGAGGATGTTACCCCTTTCCTAACAGGAAATGCCAAAGAGGTTAAATAACCCCTCCCACATCCTCCCCCTCAGAGTTATTATAAAGGACCATGGCAGAAGGAATGCTTCAAATTATATTTATTCTCTTTAACCTCTTTACCCCCAAGGGTGGTTTGCATGTTGACCAATCCAATTATTACAATTCTGACCACTGTCCCTTTATGAGGTAACTAGATGTGGGCCCGATGCTATCGCATCGGGAGGCCAGTGGCAGGAAAGACGGTTTGCAGCCTGTGCTGGAGATGGGGTGTGGTGCCACCAGAGGGCGCCTGCACCACATCTCCAGCACAGGCCGCAAGCCACGATCTTTCCTGCCGGCAAAGTGGGTGGGCAGGCAGAGTTGGGATCCGGGGCGTGTAATCACACGGCGGCAGGTCCTGGCAGCGATCCAGCGGCGGGTCCTGGCTGGGGTCCAGCGGCGGGTCTTGGCGGGGTCCGGCAGGGGTCCGGCGGGAGCGTCAGGGGTCCAGTGTGGGTGTCCTGGCAGTGTCCCGCTGGTGATGCTGCGCAAGGGCCTGGTACCACCAGCGGGTGCCATATTGGAATTCCCATCACTTGGGTATTCCATATGGCGGTTAACGTACTTCTGTTGTGGCACGGTGAATTGTGGGATTCGAGGACGTCCGGACAGAAGTGAATGATGGACAATTTTAGCTAAGTATATAATAGATAACTCTGGGACGCTTCCATGGATCACGGTGATTCTGACAAAGTTTTCTCATGACATATTGTACTTCATGACAGTGGTAAAATTTCTTTGATATGACTTGTGTTTGTGAAAAAAATGGAAATTTGGCGAAAATTTCGCAATTTTCCAACTTTGAATTTTCATGCCCTTAAAGGGAATCTGTCACTTTTTTTTGCCTATCAGCTGCCGGCATTGACATCAGGGGCTTATGTACAGCAGTGGGCGGTCCGGTCCGATGGGTGTTGCATTCCTGTGCCTCTCATCTTCATGTGATGCCGTCTTTTTCCCATTCCTGTAGTGGCTCTGGTGCAGGCGCACTGCTCTGAGGGCAGAGCAGAATACTGCAGGGCGCAGGCGCCGGACCTCTCTGACCTTTCCCAGCGCCTGCGCACTGCAGTACTCTGAGGGCAGAGCAGTGGGCCTGCACCGGAGCCACTACAGGAATGGGAAGAAGAGGACGGCATCGCATTAAGATGGGAGGCGCCGGACCGGACCGCAACACCCATCGGACCGGACTGTCCACTCCGGTGAGTATAATCTAATGTGTTTTTCTTATCTTTCAGGTTACATCGAGGGCTTATCTATAGCATTACAGAATGGTGTAGATAAGCCCCTGATGTCAATGCCGGCAGCTGAAAAAAAAAGGGTGACAGATTCCCTTTAAATCACAGAGATATGTCACACAAAATACTTAATAAGTAACATTTCCCACATGTTTACTTTACATCAACACAATTTTGGAACCCAAATTTTTTTGTTACGAAGTTATAAGGGTTAAAAGTTGACCAGTGATTTCTCATTTTTACAACACCATTTTTTTTTAGGGACCACATCACATTTGAAGCCACTTTGAAGGGTCTATATGATGGAAGATTACCCAAAAGTGACACCATTCTAAAAACTGCACCCCTCAAAGTGCTCAAAACCACATTCAAGAAGTTTATTAACCCTTCAAGTGCTTCACGGGAATTTTTGGAATGTTTAAAAAAATGAACATTTAATTTTTTTTTCACAAAAAATTTACTTCAGATCCAATTTTTTTTATTTTACCAAGGGTCACAGGAGAAACTGGACCCGAAAGTTGTTGTACAATTTATCCTGAGTACGCTGATACCCCATATGTGGGGGTAAACCACTGTTTGGGCGCACAGCACAGCTCGGAAGGGAAGGTGCGCCGCTTAACTTTTCAAAGCAAAATTGGCTGGAATTGAGATTGGAAGCCATGTTGCGTTTGGAGAGCCCCTGATGTGCCTAAACAGTGGAAACCCCCCATTATAACTCCAACCATAACCCCAACACACCCCTAACCCTAACACTAGTCCCAACCGTAATCCTACCTTTAGCCCCAACCCTAACTTTAGCCCCAGAGCATACTTTAGCCCCAACCCTAACTTTAGCCCCAACCCTAACCCTAATGGGAAAATGGAAATAAATACTTTTTTTAATTTTATTATTTTTCCCTAACTAAGGGGGTGATAAAGGGGGATTTGATTTACTATTTATAGCGGGTTTTTATGTTTGGCAGCTGTCACATACTAAAAGACGCTTTTTATTGCAAAAAATAGTTTCTGCATCACCACATTTTGAAAGCTATAATTTTTCCATATTTTGGTCCACAGAGTCATGCAAGGTCTTGTTTTTTGCAGGACGAGTTGACATTTTTATTGGTACCATTTTTGGGCACATGATATTTTTTGATCGCTTTTCATTCCAATTTTTGTGAGGCAGAATGAACAAAAACCAGCAATTCATTAATTTCTTTGGGGTGGAGGGGTTTATATCGTTCCGTGTGTCGTAAAATTGATAAAGCAGTTTTTTTCTTTGGGTTAGTACGATTACAGCAATACCTCATTTATATCTTTCTTTGTGTTTTTCCACTTTTATACAATAAAAACTATTTTATATAAAATATACGGTAGTTATTTTTGCATCACTTTATTCTGAGAGCTATAACTTTTGTATTTTTCCAGTGATGGAGCTATATGGCAGCTTTCATTTTGCGGGTCAAGATGACGTTTTCAACGGTACCATGTTTATTTGTAACCATCTTTTTGATCACGTGTTATTCCACTTTTGTTCAGCGGTATGATGATAAAGAGTTGTTTTTTTGCCTTGTTTTTTTTTTAATGGTGTTCACTAAAGGTGTTAACTAGTGGTACAGTTTTATAGTTGGGTCATTACGGACGCGGCGATACTAAATATGTGTACTTTTATTGTTTAGATTTTTTTATTGCAATATTTATTTATTGATGGAATAAATATTGATTTTTTATTATTATTTTTTAAAATAATTTTACAATTAAATATATTTTTTATTTCATTCTTACTTTTACACTTTGTCCCATTATGGGACACTTATTTTGTGAAGGCTGATCGCTTATATGGCATGCAGATCTGGGTTGTCATTTTTAGATGTTCCTGTAGCATGGGTACTGAAGGAGCCACCAACAAGAGGTCAATGAGGTATGGAAGAAGCATATGTGCTGATCTCTGATGTATGCCATGACCTCAGACATGCTTTTTGCGAAGATCCGTGGGACCGAGGATAGACCGAATGGGAGGACATTGAACTGATGTGTGCTCTCCCTGGGCAGTTGCGAATCTTAAGAATCTCTGATAAGTTGGATGGATCGGAATGTGATAATCTGATGAAATCCTGCCCAATCAGAGGTACTGTTGACCTGACAGATTCCATCTTGAATCTTCTGTATGTTACATAGTGATTCAGGGGTTTCGGATTGATTATAACCAGATGAGACCCGTTTGGTTTCTTTATGAGGAAGAAGTTTGAGAAATGTCCCCTGTTCCTTTCCCTTTCCGGGACTGTGGAGACTACCTTTGTGGATAATAGGTTTTTTACTCCCGCTATCAAATTGGATTGTAGCTCTGGAGAGGAGAGTTGTGTTGTCTTTATCGTTTCTGGAGTGTCTTGTCTTATCCTTATGGGGTTATTCAATCCCCTATATATCGAAGAGACAAGACACTGTTAGTTTAGTTTATATTTTCCATCCCTACCCTTCCTTTTGTTTTACCCCTTGTATGTCTTAATAAAGCAACATAAACCTATTCCGAACCCCTTATCCTTCCCTCCCCTTTGTCATATGTATAAATGTAACCGCTACATTTAAATGTCAATGCAAAATATTACTGTTATTTTTAAAATTTCAATAAAGTTATTTGGAAAATGGAGTATAAGAGGCAAACTCTATCCTTATTCATTCCCTGACTGATGTTAGAGTCCATTGTTCTGAACAGATCTTGTGTCACTGTTGAAAGAAGTCTGAGATGCGACCTCCTACCATGTTGGTGTCATGGCTTCTTTTGTCTCTGGGAGTGGGGAAGAAAAAGATTTCTGTCTTTTCCCCCTTTCAAGTAGCTCCAGTGACCTGGCTTGCCCTTCCCCCTTTACTGAGGTGTATACTCTTGCTGGGGGCGTAAGGGTCTTTTCCTAGTATTCCTAGGTTCCAGTAAGGTCTTCTTTTTGTCCAAAGCCTTCTCTTAGGCTAGTTTCACACTAGCGTTTTTGAGCGCAGCGATGGCCTGCGCACGGCCGCCGCTAAGCCCCGCCCCCTGCCGCGCCTCCGCCGGTAGCTCCGCCTGCCGGCGCATGACGCTGCATGCGCCCTGCGTCCCCTATCTTTATCACTGGGGGTGCAGGCCGTGCGCAGTATGCGTTTGGCGGCGCATGCGCCTTTTTGACGGTGCGCCGGTGCAACCAAACTACAGCAGGTTGCGTTTGGCGCAGGTCGGCGCACCGTCAAAAGTACGCATGCGCCGCCAAACGCATACTGCGCACGGCCTGCGCCCCCAGTGATAAAGATAGGGGACAAAGGGCGCATGCAGCGTAATGCGCCGGTAGGCGGAGCTACCGGCGGAGGCGCGGCAGAACTTAGCGGCGGCCGTGCGCAGGCCGTCGCTGCGCTCAAAAACGCTAGTGTGAAACTAGCAGCTCACGAGGGCAGGACCAAACTTGTATTTCCCTTTGAAGGGGATAGAACACAGCTTCATTTTTTAAGTCATGTCCCCACTCCAAGATCTCAGCCAGAGTGCTCGCCTCACAGAGTTTGACAACCCTGACGATCTTGCTGCCACTCTCATGGATTCTGCAGAGGCATCAATTGGGCCACCCAGGTAGATATGGTGTTGGTACTCAGTAAAGAGGTAGAGGTTTCTTATGATTTCCTCAGTTGCCCATCCATCTTGCGTTCAAGAGGGTCCTTCAACTGTGAGGCATCCTCAAATGGTAGTGTAGGGAAAGTGACCTGACGGACGGACGGACTAGTCAGAGAGAAGAAGGAAAGGTTTGCACAGTGTAGGTAGGTGTCAGTTATTACAGTGGGGAAACAGCTAGGAAAGTGTAGTGGACGTGCAGTACCTTGGGTTGACCATTAGATGGCAGGGAGGAGTGTGAGCAAAGGACTTGACATCAGCTTAGGGCTTTAGAAACCGTTGGTCATGGGGGGCGTGGTGACAGTGACAGTTTCAAGGAACCGGGTTAGCTATAAATACTGAGGGAGGGTTCCAGAAAGTTCCAGTCCCCAGGGGGAGCCGCAGTGACAGGAGGACTGCGACGGTCTGTGCGCTGTGAGGTGAAACCAGACCAGGGGGACTGAGAGAGAACAACAGGGGGGTGGTCCTGACAGATAGACCGCAACAGAGACGAGATAAAGAGAATAGGCACACCGTGTAAAGTACGACGTCTGACCAGTGATCGGACTGTTGGTGATTTGGCTTAGGGCAGCCACAGTGTCGGAAGCTGTAACTACGTCAGGAAAGGAGAAAGGACAGGACGTATATATACGTCCCCGGCGAGAAACACGGTGTGTGAAGCGGCTCTGGATATAGAGGGCCATGAGTGAGGTACTGTGCTGTGTCGTGAAGCGGCTCTGGATGCGGAGGGCCAAGAGAGGGATATGGCGATGTGTTGCGAGGGCCGTCAGACGGACGGCGCGCAGAAATAAACTTGGACCTGTTGTATCCAGTACCTGCCTCCATCTTGTCTCTGTTTCGTCTCTGCGCGGTAAGAAGAGGGACCACCCCCCCAGCTCGCCCCACCAACCCTACATTTGGCGTAGTCGGCAGGATCGCCGCCGCTAATACATCATCTTCTGCGGTAGACCAGCCTCAAATAATGGAAAAGGACTTGGACTACTCTGTTTGGATTACAATTACCTGTGGATTACAAATTACCTACCTGTGGAATACAAATGGGGAGCGCTGTGGCGGATCTGTGTGGCCAGCAGAGGATCTGGGGCGGTACCAGGTACTGTGCAGTATGGCGGTGTGGCTTCAGCGCAGAGGAGAGGTCCGGGTGTTTGCAGTTGTTCAGAATGGACTGGGACCCCCTCCAACGTACCCCAAAAGGAAGCAGTATGTGCCTGGAGATCGACGCTTCAATATATTGGACCCTGACAGGTGGGTGGAGAGGCCTGCCGACACCCCACCTCACAGCGGGAGTGGTACAGAAGAAAAACTTGGCTGCGGCTGTCTGATGCCATTCGAGTGCTGCCCAATGGACGGTATGAGACGCTGCGGGTGTCTGGGCATCGGCCGCCTAGAGTGGCAATGGCGGCGGGAGATGGAGATGTGCCAGAAGTCGCCCTCAGGACCACGGGCAGGTAGCGGGATGCTGAGCTGGGGAGCGGAGCCTGAGCGGAGTCAGCGAGAGCGGCTGCCACAAATATCGGCAGAGGACTACTCAGCAGAGCCCCCGAGTCTGAGGGAAAGGCCCGCAGGACAGTGGAGCGAGGAACGGAGGCTGCGGGGAAAGCCGCGTGATGGTGAGACGGAGGCTGCAGCGCCGGGGAAGGTGAGAGAACTCCCGGCCCTATCAGTGCCTCCGCAGGCGGCCCCCACCATTCTGCTGCAGCACGCGGCCCCCTGCGCACCGGAAGGCCTAGTTACATTGAGCCCTGTGGTGTATGCAGAACTGAGCGAGGCCCCCGCTCATGTCCCCGAACTACCCCGCCCGGAGTCACCAGTGCAGAGCTCACCCAAAGAAGACGCTGCTGCGCTTCCCCTGCTAATAGCAGCTGCATTGTTGAACTCGGCCGTTACTCCGGCTCCGTTGGAAGTAGTGGATGCGGCCTGTCCTGAGGCCGCGGTTATGCCGCTGCTGGAGTCGGCTGCGGCCGGCTTAGCAGGCCCTGTGATTCCAGCCCCCGAGGACCCGGTTGTCCCCATTTGCCACCTGACTCCAGCGGCTGCTGGGCCGCAGAAATCTTCGGACGTTTCTGTCTTGCGGTCTTGCTCAGTGGAGTCCCGCCCACCGGACTCCAGGGCCCGTGCTGTTCCCTCCGTGTGGGTAGCGGAGAAGATCAGGAAGAAGAAGGCCCGGGAGCAGGAAGTGTGGAACTTCCTCCACACTCAAGGAAGAGGACTTGAATGGACATCCTCAGTATCCCCGGGGGCTCCACGGCTGTGGGGTCCCTCACTACTAGCCACTGCGTAGTGAAGTAGACTGTCGAGAGTTCGGTGCACTGTAGTGCAGGTTCTGGAGAACAGTTCTAGTTTAAAAAAAAAAAAATGTTTGATGTGCTGAGTTTGTTTTTAGAATGTTCCTCTTACAGGATGTTATTTACTGATTTGAAACTTGACAGAACGTGGATACGGAGAAATGGAGGAGTGTTCAGGTCCAAGGAAGGGGGGGGAAAGAAGACATGCAATATTTTTGTTATATGTTGGTTTTAAAAGCAAGAGAAAATGAAAAAAAAAATTATAAAAATGGGTACTTGTGCTATTATAAAGTTGTTTGATGTATAATATGCCAAGGTAATATGCAACAGGTCCGGGTAAGGGAAGGTCTACGGGACCAAAGGAAAGTGTGAGATCCGGTAGGGATCTAAGAGTTGAGGACGTCTGGGAGACCGGGACGCTGACCATGACATGTTATTGAAAGAAAGGAAAATGAGTTGGAAGATGTGAGGAAGACAGCCGTCCTAGGTCAGGTCCCCAACACCACGGACACCCCTGAAGGAGGAAGGTAATGATCTGGAAGGTAAGAGACCTCGATCATGGCGTACCGAATAGTGGAAGGTGACAGTAAGGGAGAGTAGGGGAAGGTACACGCCATAGAGAGAGTATGGGTGTACCTAGCCCAATTTGAAAGACGTTGTCATGTGGCGTGCGCGCTGGTGAGTAGCAGTAGGCTGCTCAGAGCATAGTGCTCCCAGTATGGTTCGGCCCCCGCAGATAGTGGGTTTGGCTCAACAGCTGGTCCGACAACAGAATGTAGGTGTAGCTTCAGAGCGACGAAGGCAGGGATGACGATTGTCGAGGATGACAATGGACAAAGGAAGGGGGAGTGTAGGGAAGGTGACCTGACGGACGGACTAGTCAGAGAGAAGAAGGAAAGGTTTGCACAGTGTAGGTAGGTGTCAGTTATTACAGTGGGGAAACAGCTAGGAAAGTGTAGTGGACGTGCAGTACCTTGGGTTGACCATTAGATGGCAGGGAGGAGTGTGAGCAAAGGACTTGACATCAGCTTAGGGCTTTAGAAACCGTTGGTCATGGGGGGCGTGGTGACAGTGACAGTTTCAAGGAAACGGGTTAGCCATAAATACTGAGGGAGGGTTCCAGAAAGTTCCAATCCCCAGGGGGAGCCGCAGTGACAGGAGGACTGCGACGGTCTGTGCGCTGTGAGGTGAATCCAGACCAGGGGGACTGAGGAGAGAGAACAACAGGGGGTGGTCCTGACAGATAGACCGCAACAGAGACGAGATAAAGGGAATAGGCACACCGTGTAAAGTACGACGTCTGACCAGTGATCGGACTGTTGGTGATTTGGCTTAGGGCAGCCACAGTGTCGGAAGCTGTAACTACGTCAGGAAAGGAGAAAGGACAGGACGTATATATACGTCCCCGGCGAGAAACACGGTGTGTGAAGCGGCTCTGGATATAGAGGGCCATGAGTGAGGTACTGTGCTGTGTCGTGAAGCGGCTCTGGATGCGGAGGGCAGAGAGAGCGATATGTCGATGTGTTGCGAGGGCCGTCAGACGGACGGCGCGCAGAAATAAACTTGGACCTGTTGTACCCAGTACCTGCCTCCATCTTGTCTCTGTTTCGTCTCTGCGCGGTAAGAAGAGGGACCACCCCCCAAGCTCGCCCCACCAACCCTACAGTAGTGTAGTCTTTTTAGCTACCAAAGCAATCTGCACGTCAACCTTTGGAAACTCTGACCAGCATGATGCCGTCTTGTCATCCACAGGGAACCTGTCCTTCATCTCCGCTGGAATGGTAAGCCTCTTTTCTGGGGATTCCGACTCTGCTAGTACCAGGTCTTGGATGTTTTTATGAATGGGAAATACCTGAACATTTCTTCCTGCACTGTCTGGGCAGTCCTCAATCTCTATGGTCCTCCTTGCTGCCATGAGGAGTTCCTCTATATCACCGGAGGAGAAATAATCTCTCCTGTTGGGAGACCTCTGGTCCAGGATTAATTTGCCTTCTTCCAGAGGTTTGTCTCGGATCAAAGATTCATCCTGACAGTCATCATACCTTTCCTCCTCTAAATTAAGCTTCCTCCTTTTAGCTTCTGGAGGGACACTGGGAGAGGGTATGGGCTGGGAAAAAGCAGCTAGAGGAGGTCTTTATCTCCTGTTGGATTAGGCCCTTAGTTTCTTCCATCAAGGATGGTTGATCTTCCCTGATGACTTTCTCAGTGCACTCTTTGCATAATGTCGTGTTATGCGAAGAGGTCAGCTTCTTTGTACAGACTGCATATCTCCATGAAATCTTGGACTTGCTTCCCAGTGCAGGTTCCTTGTCCCCCTACAAGAAAGGTGAGAAGGAATAATAAGGCTCTAAATCTGCACACAGGGAATAAATAGCCCGTGCCAGAGTACTCACTGGGACTGGGAGGGTTCTGGGATCTGCAGACTCAGAGCGAGAGGAACCTGACATCTCCATGCTGTTTACCACACAGTGGTCTTACCTTAGACGTCTTCCTTGTCCGGGGCTCTTATATGGGCGACTGGACTCCAGCACCTGTCCTCTGATTAGAGGCCCTCCTCCTTCCGATGTCCTGGTGTGGGGGGTGGGGAGAAGCCCGCCGACACCATCTGCACTATAATTTGCCTATGTGTTCCAGCAAGGAATGCAAAAATCCTCTCTGTATGTTGAAGCTGGCCAGCGTGTGACGTCACTTCCTGACGCCGACTTCAGACTCAGAAGTCTTCGTGCAACACGCAGCTCTGGATCCACCACGCCAGAGAAGGAGAGGGGGCTGGAGAGCTCAGAGAGGCCTCCAGCCGAAGAATCCCCCACAAACCTTACCCAAAGGTGAGGACTGGAGGGGGGGGTCCCGAGTTCAGAATGGAGATGGAAGCAGCACTTGGGAAGGAGAGGTAAGTCTGCTCCTCTGCTGCCTGGCCTGAACTGTTGCTGGCACAGCACACTGTGGATGATCTCTTCATCCCTAGTAGGAAAGAACACTGAGGGGGAGGATGTGGGAGGGGTTATTTAACCTCTCTGGCATTTCCTGTCCCTATTAGGAAAGGGGTAACATCCTCCGGTGTGCTGTTGTGGGGGGGTTACTAGAGAAAACTTTGTTGGAAGTACTTCTTTACTAAAAACGTGGGTAGCCCCAGAGTGACGATTTATCTAAAATTTCCAGTCCTTTCATCTTTACATGACCAATGAGAGCTCAAAACTAAAGAACTTTCTTTGCAGTAATCTTTGTTTCCGATGACCTCATTAAATATATTAGACTGCATTAACATCAGGGGCCATCCAGGTAGATGATTATTCTGAGGACTCACCAATGGCTGTTTCCAGAAAGCTACTGGTGTACTTGTGTTCCCACATAATAAATTCAACTGCGCCCTCGTCACTTACAACATAACCTTTAAAGCCCCACTCTGACCGCAGGATGTCAGATAGCAGCTTTTTATTAGCACAAGCGGGAACTCCATTTACTCTGCAAAACACAAAGAAATTTTAATCACGTCATCAGCAGGAAAATAAAGCCTTTATGGAGTTGATCAGGACTTTGTTTATTGCTTATCCTTTAGAAAGGATATCAATATTAGACCTGTGTGGGTGCCACACCTAGCATTCCCAAAGATCAACTGTTCTTGGTGCTGGCCGGAAGTGATCAGCATCGGAGTGGAACTGCACATCTCCGTCAAGTATTTTGTGGCCCCATCATGGTACTGCAGATTCACCCCTATTCAGTCAAAAAGGGGTGGACGTATAGTACTCGGCCACGGACACTGTGCAGTTGACAGTTGTGTAGTTCTCTTCTGCAGGTATTCACTTCCGTCTGTTACCAGCACCAAGAAAACCTTGTCGGTGGGGTTGCCGGGTTTCACACTCCCATCAATGTGAAATTGATGACCTATCCTAAGAACAACCCCTAATTCCTATTCAAACCCTTTAATGGTTCTAGCTGGAAGTTATATTATAGGGAAACCAAACCAAGACCACATTACGGGGGAGTTTCCAGCACAATACATTCATGGCATATCAGAATGATGCAATAAATATCTAAATGGTGGTCTGACTGCTGAGATGACCCCACTAATACTGAAAATAGATGTGCCAGATTACTAGTCTCTGGTGGAGAAGAAACTGTGAAAGTGAAGAGACACAGAAACAACTAGGTGTGTTGACCAACCTGTTTCTATATCTTCTACACACATTAAAGGGGTACTCCGAGAAATGCAATAAAAATAATTAAAATAAAAGTACATTTAAATTTTTCAAATTGTACTCGGTTCCTCTATTTAGCAAAAAATTAGCTAAAAGGTAATCTTTAGCTAGTGCAATATCATGAGTTCAAATATGTCAGTTCCCAACAGTTTCACAACTGTGATGTTGTAAAGAGGGGCTGCGTAAAGATGTCTGCTCGAGACAATTGGGTAAGGGCAACGTGCTGACAGGCATCATTAACACGCATTCATCTGTTCACCGAACCTGACAAGACAAGCAGAGGAGCCAGTGCGGACTAAAGCAGGAGATAAATGTAGAACCTCAGTCATCTAGAAAGGTTATCTCCTTCTGCAGTCTGCACTTGCTCCTCCGCTTGTCTTGTCAGGTTTGGTGAACAGATGAATGCACGTTCACGAGACTGTTGCACTGTACTTTTAAGTCAATATTTTTTGCATTTATTTGTAAAAATATTGGAATTTTGGAGAACATTTTGAAAATTTCACAGTTTTCAAACTTTTAATTTTTATGCCCTTAAACCAGATATTTACAAACTATTTTGTGTGATAACCAACATATACCAGATATCTACTTTACATCTGCCTCATTTTTAAATTTTTTTTTTTCTTATTAGGAAGTTAGAAGTATTAAAAGTTTATGAGCAATCTCTCATTTTTTCCAACAAAATTTACAAAACCATTTTTTTTAGGCACCACATCACATTTGAAGTGACTTTGAAGGGCAAATGTGACAGAAAATACCCAAAAGTGACAACATTTTAAAAAGCGCACCCCTCAAGGTACTCAAAACCACAATAAAGACGTTTATTAACCCTTTAGGTGCTTCACAGGAATTAAAGCACTGTGCAAAGAAAAAATTAAAACAAAAATGTTCCTTTAGCCCTAAATTTTTAATTTTCGCAAGGGTAACAGAAGAAAATGGACTATAACATTTGTTGTGCAATTTCTCCTGAGTACATCAATACTACTGTTTGGGGCCATGGCAGGGCTCAGAAGGGAAGGAGCACCATTTGATTCCGGAGCACAAAATTTTCTGGAATAGATAAAACAGGACGCACATGATGAAGGTGCAGGAGCACTCAGGAACACAAGCCAGATAAGGTGCCATTTACCCCCAGACATGCTTCCTAGTATCAACAATTGAACTTGCCAGTCATTTGTCTCCAATGACAGTATGAATAAGACTCTGGCAGGGTTGAAACATTTTTTGTCGCTAAATTTCCTGCACCTTCTTCAATATCAGTGCTTTTGTTTTACTCACTACATGTGAAATAAACTTTCTGCAAATGTTCATCAAGAGTGTGCTATTACACACCCCTCAAAAGCGACCCTATTTTGGAAAGTACACCCCTCAAGAAATTTATGTAGAGATGCATTGAGCATTTTCAACCCTCAGGCGATTCACAGGATTGTATAACATTGGGCTAAGTAAATGAATTTTTTTTCCACTAAAATTTTGCTTTAGCATCAAACTTTTTAATTTTCAAAATGGAAAATAGGAAAAAACGAACAGTGCAATGTGTTACACAATTTCTTCTGAGTACACCGATACCCCATATGCGGTCAAAAACTACTTTTGAGGCACAGTACAAAGTTGAGAGGGGAAGGAGCACCGTATTGCAGTGCAGATTTTGTTGCTATGGTGTGCGGGTGCCAGTCATATTGGCAGAGCCCCTGAGGTGCCAGAACAGCACAACCCATCCATAAGTGACCATTTTACAAACTACATCTCTCAATAAATTCATTTAAGGATGCAGTGATCATATTGAATCCACAGGTGTGTCACAGAATTTTATAGCATTGGGCAGTGAAGAAAAAAAATACTTTTTACTACAAAAATGTTGTTTTAGCCCCAGATTTTACATTTTCACATGGGAAAATGGGTAAAATGGCACCCAAATGTGTCATTCAATTTTTGCTGCATGTGACAATACTCCATATGTGGCTGTACATGTGTGCTTAGCCATACGGAGAGAGTCGGGAGGGACGGAGTGCTATTTGACTCTTGGAGCTCAGATTTTCCTATAATAGTTTGCAAACTCCATATAGAGAGCCCCTAAGTGCTAGAAAAGCAGATTACTGCTTCAAGTGTCTCCATTTTAGAAATTACACCCCCCCGGGAATTTATCTACAGGTGTAGTGACAATTTTTACTCCATGGGTGTTTTCCAGAAACAAGCAGTAGTGTATGTTGATGAGTTAGGGTGTGTGCACGCTGCGGATTTAACAAAATCCGCAGGTAAATCCGCAGGTCAAAAGACCTGCGTTTTTTCTGCGGATTAGCCTGCGGTTTATCACCTCTACAATGGAGGAGATTGTGAATCCGCAGAAAGATTTGACATGCACGCACCCTTAAAATTACAAATCTGCCATTGTAGTGCCCATACATTGTAGCCAGCTGGTGCTTCTGGAGACACTAATGCCAACCATGTGGACACTAAATGTGGTTTAGGCACAACAAGGCTTAGTAGGAGGGGTCATTTGGATTTGTGAGTGCAGAATTTGCTGGATGTCTTTTGGGATGAGCCATTTTGCGATACCAGATTCATACTTTAACTTTTTTTAAAAACCTTTTGCATATCCATATTTTGAGTTCTATAATTTTTCTAAATTTCTGTCAACAGTCATTTGAGGGCTTCTTTTTTGCACGATGAGTTAAGTTTTTGTACCATTTTTGGGTAACAACATTTTTTGATTGCTTTCTATTCCAATTTTTGGGAAGCAGAATGAACAAAAAACAGCAATTCATGAATTTTTATCTTTCTTACGCTGTTCACCATGTGGTAAAAGTGATAAAGCAGCTTTATTCCTTGGGTCAGTACGAATATAGCGATACCACATTTATGTTGTATTTTTATGTTTTGTCCCTTTTACACAATAAAAACCATTTTATAAGAAAATTTTGTTTTTGCATTGCTATATTCAAAGAGCTATAACTAGCTATTTTTTCACTTATGTAGATGTATGGCGAGTTGCTTTTTTGCAGGAAAAGGTTTTTATTTAAATTTGACTTTTTGATTGTGTTTTATTCTATTTTTATCCGGTCGTATGATGAAAAAGCACAGGTCTTTTTGCCACATTTTTATATCATTTTTTAATGGTGTTCACTGAAGGGGTTAACTAGTCTGACAGTTTTATAGATCGGCTCGTTCTGAACGTAGCAACACCAAATATGTGTACGGTTTTTGTTTTTTACACCAATATATGTATTTTTTATTGGCCCAATAGTTTTTTTAATTTTTGTGTTTATATTCAGTGATTTAAAAAAATATTTTAAAACTTTTATCTAGTTACTCCATGTGATATCAACTTTCCCTTAGATAGATAATTGAATCGCACAAAGGCATGAGGTGTGTCAGGTCCTGCTCTCGGTAGGACCTTACAGGCTGGGTGACCCCACGGCAATCTTCCAGCAGGGGGTCACCAGCGTGTTGTGCCAATCAGATCAGAGAGGGAGCTTCCTCCCTCTGCAAGCCGATCTATGTCACTGTCGAAATTGACAGCTACATCAGAGGGGTTAAATGCCTGCTAGTGAGCTAGTGCGAATTTCGCGCCATACATGCACAGCTTGTTAGGGGAACACACTTCCATACATGTACGGCAGTTGTCATGAAGGGGTTAAACATGTGACTAATCCCTAGCGATCTCATGGTTACTGAGACCAATGGAAGAATGTGCACTACCACTGCTTCATAGGCGGAGTATAGAAAGATGAGGAAGGCAGAAATGATAAAATATAGTTTCTGCCTTATGTTGAGGGTGCATGTTTATGTGACGGCTAGAGAATCGACCAAGGATAGATCTTATTTCCAGACGTTTTTCTAAAGCACCTTGAGGCCATGCCATAACTGCATTTTTTTGTGCTTAAAATATACTGCTTTAACAGTTCAGAAGATGAAGATGATACAATTTCATGAATTTTGAAGATGCTGCAGAATGGTCTGTTTTTTTTCCCCCCCCATATACTTCTATTCTGAAAAGGTGCATGAAAACTAAAGATTGCATTTTAACCCCTTCCTGACATAAAAAGTAATTAGTAAGTCTTATGTCGATTCCTCATGTATGGAGCAGGCTCAGGAGATGAACCCGCACCATATCAAATAGACGCCAGCTATAATATATAGCTGGGATCTGCCTGAAACTACAGCGACTGGAGTGCACTCCAATCACTGTAGTTTTTTTTTTTTAAATCAAGAAACGTTTATTAACACAAGTGTCTAAATTTCCAAAAGAACAATTGGTAATAAGATAATTATAATTCTATAATGCCCATACATATGAGTAGCAAACATAAATTACCAATGTTCATACATGTATTTGAACCTTATTTTTTTCACCTTTAAACTCTGCCTTCTTCCAAACACCCCCCTTTAAGGTGTGCCATATACATTACTGAACAAGATAAAGAAAAGACCAGTACATGAAGTTAAAATACCAATTGTTGTGCAATCTGGCTGGTAAACCAACTTAAGACTAATCATAGTGTAAGGGTGTGACAGGAGACATCATACTCCTCTTCCCCTAAAGACAACGTTAGCAATATATGTATGTATGCTTAACCCCTTAACCCCCAATGGTGGTTTGCACGTTCATGACCGGGCCAATTTTTACAATTCTGACCACTGTCCCTTTATGAGGTAATAACTCTGAAACACTTCCATGGATCCCGGTGATTCTGACACTGTTTTCTCGTGACATATTGTACTTCATGCTAGTGGTAAAATTTCATTCATATAACTTGCGTTTATTTGTGAAAAAAAACGGAAATTTGGCGAAAATGTCGCAATTTTCCAACTTTGAATTTTTATGCCCTTAAATCAGAGATACGGCACACAAAATACTTAATAAGTAACATTTCCCACATGTTTGCTTTACATTAGCACAATTTTGGAACCCAAATTTTTTTTCTTAGGAAGTTATAAGGGTTAAAAGTTGACCAGCAATTTCTCATTTTTGCAACACCATTTTATTTTTACGGACCACATCACATTTGAAGCCACTTTGAGGGGTCTATGTGATAGAAAATACCCAAAAGTGACACCATTCTAAAAACTGCACCCCTTAAGGTGCTCAAAACCACATTCAAGAAGTTTATTAACCCTTCAGGTGCTTCACAGGAATTTTTTGAATATTTAAAAAAAAAATCAACATTTAACTTTTTTTCACAAAAAAAATACTTCAGGTTCAATTTTTCTTATTTTACCAAGGGTAACAGGAGAAATTGGACTGCAAAAGTTATTGTGCAGTTTGTCCTGAGTATGCGGATACCTGATATGTGGGGGGAACCACTGTTTCGGCGCATGGCAGAGCTCAGAAGGGAAGGAGCGCCGCTTGACTTTTTCAATGCAAAATTGACTAGAATTCAGATCGGACGCCATGTCGCGATTGGAAAACCCCTGATGTACCTAAACAGTGGAAACCCCCCCCACAAGTGACCCCATTTTGGAAACTAGACCCCCCAAGGAACTTATCTAGATATGTGGTGAGAACTTTGAACCAACAAGGGCTTCACAGAAGTTTATAACGTACAGCGGTAGAATTAAAAAATCATACTTTTTCCACAAAAATGATCTTTTCACCCCCAATTTTTATTTTCCCAAGGGTAACAGGACCCTAAAAGTTATTGTTCAATTTGTCCTGAGTACGCTGATACCCCACATGTGGGGTAAACCACTATTTGGGCGCATGGCAGAGCTCGGAAGGGAGGCAGCGTCATTTGACGTTTTTGGCTGGAATTGAGATCGGACACCATGTCGCGTTTGGAAAGCCCCTGATGTACCAAAACAGTAAAAACCCCCCACAAATGACACCATTTTGGAATCTAGACCCCCCAAGGAACTTATCTAGATGTGTGGTGAGCACTTTGAACCCCCCAGTGCTTCACAGAAGTTTATAATGCCCGGGCGTGAAAATAAAAAAATCGTATTTTTTCTACAAACATGATCATTTAGTCCCCAATTTTTTTACTTTCCCAAGGGTAACAGGAGAAATTGGCCCCAAAAGTTGTTGTCCAATTTGTCCTGAGTACGCTGATACCTCATATATGGGAGAAAACTACTGTATGGGCACACGTCAGGGCTCGGAAAAGGAAGTAGTGACGTTTTGGAATGCAGACTTTGATGGAATGTTCTGCGGGTATCATGTGCGTTTGGAGAGCCTCTGATGTACCTAAACTATTGAAACTCCCCACAAGTGACCCCATTTTGGAAACTAGAACCCCCACGGAACTTATCTACATATGTAGTGAGCACTTTGAACCCCCAAGTGCTTCACAGAAGTTTATAACGCCCGGGCGTGAAAATAAAAAAAACATTTTTTTCCACAAAAATGATATTTTTGCCCCCAATTTTTTATTTTCCTAAGGGTAACAGGAGAAATTGGACCCCAAAAGTTGTTTTGCAATTTGTCCTGAGTACGCTGATACCCTATATGTGGGGGTAAAACACTGTTTGGGCGCATGGCAGAGCTTGGAAGGGAAGGAGCACCATTTGACTTTTTCAATGCAGAATTGGCTGGAATTGAGATCAGACGCCATGTTGCATTTGGAGCGCACCTGATGTGCCCAAACAGTGGAAACCCCCCAATTCTAACTCCAACTCTAACCCCAACACACCCCTAACCCTAATCTCAGCCCTAGCCCTAGCCCTAGGCCTAACCCTAATGGGAAAATGGAAATAAATACATGTTTTTATTTTATTATTTTTCCCTAACTAAGGGGGTGATAACGGGGGGTTTGATTTACTATTTATGGCGGTTTTTATATTTGGCAGCTGTCACACGCTAAAAGACGCTTTTTATTGTAAAAATAGTTTTTGCATCACCACATATTGAGAGCTATAATTTTTCCATATTTTGACCCACTGAGTCATGTGAGGTCTTTTTTGCGGGACGAATTGATGCTTTTATTGGTATCATGATCGGGTATGTGACATTTTTTGATCGCTTTTTATTCCGATTTTTGGGACATAGAATGAACAAAAACCAGCGTTTCATGAATTTCTTTTGGGGGGTGCTTTTACACCGTTCCGCGTGCGGTAAAATTGATAAAGCGGTTTTATTCTTCGGGTCAGTACGGTTACAGCGATACCTCATTTAGGTCTTTTTTTATGTTTTGGCGCTTTTATGCAATGAAAACAATTTTATATAAAAAATAATTATTTTTGCATCACTTTATTCTGAGAGCTATAACTTTTTTATTTTTTCGCTGATGATGCTGTATGGTGGCTCGTTTTTTGTGGGACAAGATGACGTTTTCAGCGGTTCCATGCATATTTATATGCGTCTTTTTGATTGCGCATTATTGCACTTTTTGTTCAGCGGTATGATAATAAATCATTATTTTTTGCTTCGTTTTTTATTTTTATTTTTTAAGGGGTTCACTTAAGGGGTTAACTAATGCAACAATTTTATAGGGCGGGTCGCTATGGATGCGGCGATACCAAATATGTGTACTTTTATTGGTTTTTTTTTTTCCAAAAAATGAATTTATTAGGACATTTTTTTTTTTTTTAATTTAGCGATTTTTTTAAAATTATTTTTACACTTTCTTTTTTTTTAACTTTATTACATTGTCCCAGGTGGGACATCACTGTCCTGTGACAGATTGCTGATCTGTCACATCACAAATCACTGTGACAGATCAGCGATCTGTCACAGGCACTGCACAAGGCTTTCTCCTTGCCTGCCATGAGGAAGCCAGCTCCCTGCAGGCCCCCGAAGGTCCCCGTCGCCATCTTGGATTCGGGGACCTGCAGGGATGGAGCCCCCCGCAGCAGCGCTGCACACTGCGCTGCTGTGGGGGGCTCAGGGAAGCACAGAGGGAGCCCCCTCCCTGCCGATGCTTCCCTTTAACCCCCGGTACACCGCGATCATGTTTGATCGCGGTGTGCAAGGGTTAACGTGTCGGGGGTGGTCCGTGATAATCAGCTGACACCCGGCCGCGATCAGCAGCGCTCACCACGTGGGCGCCGCTGATCGCTGTGACGTACTATCCCGTCCCTGGGAATTGAGTCCCAGGGCACATGGACGGGATAGTACGTCACGTGACAGAAAGGGGTTAAATACGTGTTGTGATGTGGTTTGATTGTATTACATGAGTATTGCGAATTGTGACTCTGCATAGAGTTCTATAGGCACTAAGTCAGGATTCCCTAACTCCTGTCCACAAGGCCCACCAACAGATCATGTTTTCAGGATTTCCTTAGTATTGCCCAGGTGATAATTGCATCACTTGTACAATACAAGGGAAATCCTGAAAACATGACCTGTTGGTGAGCCTTGAGGACTGGAGTTGGGGAACCCTGCAATAAGTGATATGGTTAATGTAATGTATTGTAACTAGTTTATAGTATTGTAAGGTACTAAAGCTGCTGTATAAATACGGTTAGGCTATGTGCCCACGTATGCAGAAAAAAACTGCACTTCTTCCCAGGAAAAATGTGCGGTTTTTTTGCGTATTTGGCTAGCTTCAGACTAGCGTTTTGGCCTGCAGCGCACGGCCGTTGCTAAGCCCCGCCCCCTGCCGCACCCCCTCCGGTCATCTCCTCCTAGTGTCGCACATCGCTGCATGCGATCTGCACACCCTATCTTTAGCATAGGGTGCGCAGACCGTGCGCTGGCCGTGCGCTAGTAGGATTTTTAGTGCGCTGCGCCCTTTTGACTATTTCTTTCGTCAAAGAATGCTCCCTTGGCAGCAATTACAGCATTGCAGACCTTTGGCATTCTAGCAATTAATTTGCTGAAGTTATCTGGAGAAATTTCACCCCATGCTTACAGAAGCCCCTCCCACAAGTTGGTTTGGCTTGATGGGCACTTTTTGAGTAATATACGGTCAAGCTGCATCAAACAACAGCTCATTGGGGTTGAGATCTGGTGACTGCACTGGCCACTCCATTACAGATAGAATGCCAGCTGCCTGCGTCTTCCCTAAATAGTTCTTGCATAATTTGGAGGTGTGCTTTGGGTCATTGTCCTGTTGTAGGATGAAATTGGCTCCAATCAAGCGCTGTCCACAGGGTATGGCATGGAGTTGCAAAATGGAGTGATAGCCTTCCTTATTCAATATCCCTTTTACCTTGTACAAATCTCCGACTTTACCAGCACCAAAACAACCCCAGACCAACACATTACCTCCACCATGCTTGACAGATGGTGTCAGGCACTCTTCCAGCATCTTTTCAGTTGTTCTGTGTCTCACAAATGTTCTTCTGTGTAATCCAAACACCTCAAACTTGGATTCGTCTGTCCATAACACTTTTTTCCAATCTTCCTCTGTTCAATGTCTGTGTTCTTTTTCCCATATTAATCTTTTCCTTTTATTAGCCAGTCTCAGATATGGCTTTTTATTTACCACTCTGCCCTGAAGGCCAGCATCCAGGAGTCACCTCTTCACTGTCAACATCGACACTGGCGTAGTACACACCGTTATAGGAAATTCAGTTTCTTGGCAATCTCTTGCATGGAATAGCCTTCATTTCTAAGAACTAGAACAGACTGTCGAGTTTCACATGAAAGTTCTTTTTTTCTGGCCATTTTGAGAGTTTAATGGAACCAACAAATGTAATGGTCCAGGTTCTCAACTAGCTCAAGGGAAGGTCAGGTTTATAGCTTCTTTAATCAGCCAAACTTTTCAGCTGTGCTAACAAACTTGCACAAGGGATTTCAAGGGTATTCTAACCATCCGTTAGCCTTCTTACACAGTTAGCAAACACAAAGTACCATAAGAACACTGGAGTGATGGTTGTTGGAAATGGACCTCTATACACCTATGAAGATATTGCATTACAAACCAGACGTTTGCACATTATACAATGTATAGAGTGTATTTCTGAATCATTTAATGTTAGCTTCATTGGGAAAAACTGCTTTTCTCTCAAAAATAAGGAAATTTCTAAATGACCCTAAACTTTTACACAGTAGCGTATATTTAGAGCAATCTTGCATTCCCAACCACTTTTTGTAGGTCCACCAAATTTTGTGTATAAGGGGAAGAGTAGGGTAGCCTCTCGAGTTGACCTTAAATTTGTTAGATTCTAAAGATTCTAGCAAATTATTACCACCTCCCCAAATATTTTAATACTAGTGCCCCAGCCTCCTAAATCCCCTCCAAACCCATTCTCTAAAATGCTGAAATTGGGAAGCTAAAAATTACCTCCAAATATGAGGCAATCCTAGTCCTCCCAGTTCTTCAGGTGGCTGTAACTTTTCCAATTTTATTCTGGGGACACCCCTTCTATTAAAATATTATGCCTTTTCCGGAACCAATATTTAGATATCCAAATGAAGGCGTTATGAAGAATATAAAGGATGCATGGGATAGGACATATTACAATGAGATTTGTTCTACCCAGGGCCGACTGGGACGGCATCTTCCAAGCACTCACTTTATTCTTCATCTTGATTACCAAAGGACTTATATGTAGAATTATATATCCTGTGACTTTCTTGTAATGTAGATGCCTAGTCATTTAAATTTCTACACCACTGAAATATTTGACAAACCATCCCAAACCAAGGTATCTCTATTATCTATGAGAAGTATTACAGACCTTGACCTGTTTATAGTTAAGCCTGAGAAGGTCCAAAATCTTTCAATTGTTTCCAGTAAAGTTGGAAGTGGGAGATTAAATTTATTGACAAATAAATCAGCAATTTCAATTGCTGCAGCTTGATTAAAAGACTCAATCGCTGTTGCATGTGGTCCTCAACTTCCCCTGTTCACCACAATCGAATTTGTGGGAAAAAAATGGATTGTAATGGCAGTCAAGAGAGTGCCGAAGGCACCATGTGGCCATCATCTTGGTCCTCCTATGAAGCCCAGCCACTGGATGGACTTCATAAGAGAATGTTTTGTACTGCAATACCATGGTGCTGCTGTATATTGTACATCAATCAAACTTTTTTTTACCACTTTAAGGGAATCTGTCACTGGAAGTTGGCGGCCTATGTAAATGGCCTGTGTCCGGTCCAACGGGCGGCGTTTCTTCTTTTCTCCACCCCATCCATGGCCCCCGTCCATGATCTTTTCCGGAATTCTAGTAGTTCTACTCCATAGTTCGCGCGTGCGCAAAGTATTTTGCTGTGTTCCGGGACATAGTGTACTGGCGCATGCGCAGTAATGATTTTCGGCTTTGCCCGTAGTTGGGCAAAGCATACTGCGCATGCGTGAGGCAAGATTGCTTTGCACACGCACGAACTATGGAGTAGAACTACTAGAATTCCGGAAAAGATCGCGGACGGGGAGAAAAAAAGAAGAAACACCGCCCATTGGACCGGACACAGGCCATTTACATAGGCTGCCAACTTCCGGTGACAGATTCCCTTTAAAAACTAAACCGATACAGTACAATTCCTCATCATTTTTACAGCACAATATACTTTGTAAAAACAAAACCCAAAAAACTATTGTGGTATCGTTTTTTTTTGCGCTGCAGTTGGAAATTTTCCCAGTTTTGCAGCAAAATATATGGTCAAATGGATAGTGCCATACAAAACTACATCTTATCCACCCAAAAATTAGCACTCAAAGGGTGAATAAAAAATATGGAAACTCTTGGGAAAAGAGGGAAGAGAAAAACAAAAGTTCAAAAATGGAAAATTGCTTGATAAGGAAAATTTAAGTAAAGAATTTCATCTTTTTTGCAGTAAGAAAAACACATTAAAAAAGGTAGCATCAATTCTCCACAAAAAAAGAATTAATAATAAATAAATAATTTTTATATAGCACTAACATATTCCGCAGCGCTTTAGAGTTTGCACACATTATCATCGCTGTCCCCGATGGGGCTCACAATCTAAATTCCCTATCAGTATGTCTTTGGAATGTGGGAGGAAACCGGAGTACCCGGAGGAAACCCACACAAACACGGGGAGAACATAAAAACTCCTTGCAGATGTTGTCCTTGGTGGGATTTGAACCCAGGACTCCAGTGCTGCAAGGCTGCAGTGCTATCCACTGAGCCATTGTACTAAAAGAGAAAACATATAAAAAAAATCAACAGACATGTAATAAACAGTAGCTTGGTATTACAAATTTTACTGTGGACATCTACGGAAAACCAGCAGTGAAAAAGCAGTGTCCTAAAATCTTGGATCTAGAGTAAAGCCCAGTAATGACTGACAATGGTGTGTGTCTGAAAACTTGCCTGTTATAACTGCACATAATGCTGTAGGTTCCAGCTTCAACACAAGCCTGAAATTGTGGTAAAAATGTCATTCGCAAGTCTCTCTCCTCCACCTGTGGGAAAAACAAAAGATGAGTAACTTGGACTAAACACTTAGGACTCTAATAACATATATTTGTGAAATGGAAGATGGGGGATGAAATGTTCTCCACAACTACTCTCTGTATGTAAGGAAACACTATGACCAGTGTCACCATCAGGGCTTATATCAGAACTCCACAAAACGGGATTTGGGTGTAAGAGCTGACAGGACCATCTATATATATAATCGCCTTATTCTGTCTGTCTGTCTGTCTGTAACCAAAACTCCGCGTCGCCGACCGGTTGCGGCCGCCAGGCCTCAACGAATCAGGGACAGGCGCAGTGCGCAGGCTGGAATTCGAAGGATGCACGCCACCACTACCGTTGGGAGATCAGCAGCGCTAGCCGCTGATCTCCCGACGGTTGCCACGGGTCATCTCCGGCCACACGCACGTCAGCGGCGACGCAGCCGGGAGATGACCGGCGGTAGCCGGTACCCAGGGTCCGGAGGAGAGGAGACTCCTCTGGACCCTGGGTACCATCAACCTGTAAAAATAGAATTAAAATAAAAAAGAGTGATATACTCACCTTCCAACGGACGCCGGACTCTTTCCCTCCTCTCACCATATGCCCGGCACCTTCCGGTCCCAGTAATGCTTTGCGCGAAACACCGCTGATGACATCACGTTCTCACGAGAGTGACGTCATCTCCGGTCCTTTGCACTAAGCATTACTGGGACCGGAAGATGCCGGGAGTGTGGTGAGAGGAGGGAAAGAGTCCGGAGGCCGTCGGAAAGTGAGTATATCACTTTATTTTAATCTCCCGCTGGCCATATTCTAGAGTACCCAATGCTTTAGAATCGGGCCACCATCTAGTTGTCTATAATGATGCAGACGGAGTCAGTGTGCTTTGTTGTATATGCCTAATCTGAATCTCTATGTTTTCCCCATGTAAAACGACAACACTTAATCTGAATGTTTGGCGCCCATAAAATATAAATACTTATACTCACCGATGCAGGCACTGGTTGTCCCGGGGATTGTGTGACACTGTTATGTCAAGTAATTTCTGCAGCCAATCAGCGCTGGGTGCTGGTCTCACTTTCACCAGATGTTATGTGATCTCTGGGAGAGCCAGTGCCAACAAGGCTTTAACGGGGAAGGTACTGGAGATAAGTATGAATATGAGTAGAGATGTAATTATTTTAGAAAGGGGAAAAACAGGGATTCAAAATGGGTTGTCTGAATATTGGACAACCCCTTTAAGTCACGCAGAAAGACATAGTCTAGGGCATCGAGAGCCTTATGTGGCTACCGAGCCTCAGGTTGTGCACCCATAGTCAAGATGCATGGGGTACCTGGAACTAAAATGTTAACCTAAGTGGAAATTATCAATAAGTTACTCTTGGACTTAATATATTAGCATCAATCATTGATACATAAAACAAAATCCATAAGCCAGACTGCATTACCTTGGCATCAAAGCTAAACCTGGAAACAGGAATATTTTCAGGCCCACCGTGGACGTCAAAGTGTTTGCAGCCAGCATTGGCTTTGATATAACGAGGGTGGTCTCCCTGTAATCCTTTGACAAAAGCTCTGGCTAGAAGTCCACTAAGGTAAGGATCTTCCCCATAAGTTTCCTGCAGATAAAACCTTACAAGATGTAATAGTTGAAAGCACATTGCATATACATTGTTGGTAGAAGGCCATGAATGAGCATCAGCCTGGAAGCTTTACACTACCAAGAACAATGCCAAGTGTCAGACAGAGTGTTGTGAAGCTGCCAGTACTAGGCTCTGGAGCTATGGATATGTGACAAATCACACTTCTTTATATGGCAGTATAATCGACGATACCGACTTTGGCAAAAGCCAAGAGAACGTTACCTGCTTGACTTCATTGGGTGGAGGACAGATAATTCTATGGACTTATTTTTCAGCATGGACAGTGGTAAGCTTCTAAATTTATAGAAAATTGTATGCTTCCATTTTGTTGGCATACTTCTGGTAAGGTCTTTTTTGTTCCAGTATTACTGTGATTTAATGCAAAAACATGGTTCATAAAGTCAAGGTTGGGCGAGTCTGGTTTGGAAGAATAGAGCCTTGGCCTGAACCCCATCAAACACTATGAGTTTAACTAGAATTCAGATTGTGAGCCAGGTCTTCCCCTTCAACATCTGACTTCACAACTACTCTTCTGGATTATTGGGGAAAAAAATTCTCACATTCATTCTAAAATCTTCTAGAAAGCCTTCCAAGATAAATGTAGGGGGAGGAGTATATTTAGAATTGAGAGTCCTCAGTGGTTGATACCTTTTAATGGCTAACAGAAAAGATGGTAACAAATTGCAAGCTTTCCTGTATCAAAAAGGGGGAGGAGTATGGATTTGGAATGAAATGTCAGAAGTTCCTGTAGCTGTAATGTGCAGGTGTCCACTACTCTTCTCCTTACAGTGAATCTGCTTCCCTACCTGATTCCTGCCCCATAGAGGGTGTCTCATAATGTTGATCACTGGACTGAAGCAGCTGAGACCAGTGTGGTCCTCATAGTTCCCGATTGACATGAAGTAGTTGTGTTTTGCTCTGACTTCAGTGGCTGTGGCATTAGCCACCTTCAATATCAATTCAGGGCTGCAGATAAAAGCACAATATGAGATCTAAGCCATGAAGAATAGCCCAAAAGCAAAAGATAAGAGCAGATCAACAGTGACAGGATTTAGAAGATTTCTGTTGTGATCTGTGTATGTGGTGAGTGTTCTTTTTTTACAATACCTGAATGATGCAGCCAGACCCAAAGCCTGAGGGTAAGAAGTGGCATAACCCTGTGCCTGGACATCTCCCCTCAAACATTCTGTATTCCAGTTATAGGGCTTGATGCCCAACTTAGGGATAGCAGGAGCAGGACCATTGTTTATTGCACCGCCCCTCGCCATCTGTGAGAGATCAAAGGAATTAAAATGATACCTGCAACAGTATAAATAATAAGACCAGATACAGCATCATGTATGGTAGCGCAAAGTACACAAAGCTCTACAAAATGCTTCATGACGCTTCTTCCATCACAGCCCGAAAACTACAGAATGTTTCCAGTCCTGTCATAAATTCACTGACTAGAATAGGATTAAATGGTAGAAAAATAACATGTTCAGCATGTATTTACTCAGAACCATGAAGCTTACCTGTAACACCATTTCTTCAAGGCTAAGCCGATCGATCAGGTCCTTCACACGTACATCCCACGACAGTGAGGGATTCCTGAAGGGAAAATCCTGTCCTAGACAAGCTGAGACTTGTAGGAAAAGAATGGCCAGAGACACAATGTTGGCTTTAGCCATTGATAAAGAGATGGACTTCATGCCTTAGAGTTCTTATACAAGGCTAGACTTTAAGGAAGATGAAATGTAAAGTTTCACTATTACGAGCAGTCATGAGCTGAAAAGAGGAAATTCCATTTGATATTTTATTTTGTCATCTGCAATGAGGAACAAAAAAAAGTTACAAATAAAGTCACATGGTTTTCAAATATGTTCACACCAAACGTTCTGCATCTTCATGTTCACACCGGGAAAATATTCTAACCACACTTAGTACCGTCTAGATGTGATACCATCAATCATTCGCAGACACAGAAAGAAAAGGGCCCCTGTGCAAGTACAGTATATAGGTCCCTTGCAGTCCAATAACTCATCATAATGCACAACTTAACCTGTATTAGAGATGGAAAAGATACCTCCTGTGCTGCACAGGTTTCACCAATGATATTTCAATATCTGTACACCAGAGCAATATATATATACTAGATTAAGGCCCGATGCTATCGCATCAAGAGGATAGTGATGTAGCGTTGACCATGTGTTGTGAGGCACTGTGAGCAGCACACCTTGAGAAGGAGATGTGGTGAACAGCCATCCCGCCCATCTCTTTAGCTGTTCACAAAAACCCGGCCCTGCTAAAAGAGGAAATAACAAATCTCAGCAGCAAATATGATGCTGGACCTTGACATCCGGGTTCATATCACCAAATGAAAGAATTTTGATGATACACATCTCCCCTTTTATACTTAATGTGTGTTACAGTAATATTGAGAATTATGTGTAAATGTATCACACCTATGTTTTTATGTGGATAGGATATAGTGAGTCTCAAGAGGGACAGTATTACTGATGTATGCAAAGTGCTATTGAAATAATAGTACTCTACTGTATAAATAAATAAAATATTAATTATTATTACCTAAGTTATGTAGGTATGTGTTAGCTATGTAGTTGAAATCTACGTATGTGTGCCTAAATTTTTTTTGTTTTTGTTTTTGTATTTTTATTTATTTATTTTTAATCTATATATAACTATACCTATGTATGTTTTTATGGATTTAAATATGTCTATGACATATATGTGAAAGAGATAATTAGTGTATGATATATCTATCTGCTTAGAATATCTATATATAACATATATGAAGCTATGCATAGAAGTCTTAGAAGTCTATTATCTATATCTATTTAGAATGTAACTATCATTTATATATCTATATATCTATCCATTCCAGGACCAACTTAAATAGTTTAAAGTAAGACATTTTTGTAAACGACATTTCTAGTGAAGATTTTTGGGCTATTAGGTAGCAATTGTCCTTGAAGTGGTGTATCCACCACTTTGACCCTAACGTTGCTGCGTTGCTTTACTCGGGAGAATGCAACATACAATTGTCCATGGGCAAATACAGGTTCGGGCAAAAAAAATGCCAACTCGATTGAGGGTCTGTCCTTGGGATTTGTTAATGGTCATAGCAAAAGCAGGTTTTAGAGGAAACTGTCGACGTTTTAATTTAAAAGGTATCCGAGTTTCTGAAGGAAACAAATCGATGCGTGGAATAAATACAATGTCTCCTTCAGCTGAGCCAGTAATCACTTTAGCCTGTATGATGTTGCGGAGTAAGGCAATGACAATGAGGCGAGTGCCATTGCAGAGACCTTTCTTGGTGTTTAGGTTTCTTAATAGCATCACAATGGTGCCAATTTTAAGTTTTAAGAGATGTGATGGCATTCCTGATGGTGTCAGAGAGTTTAAAAATTCAACTGGGTAGTTTTCACATTTCTCTGCCTCATTAGCATCGACTTAATCATGGCTTGTATATACAGTATACTCACCACTGATGCGATCCATTACTTTACAGTTCAGAAAATCTACGTCATCATTTTTTGGACATAGTATAGCATGTGATGCAGCAGTGTCGAGGCTTTGTTGGTCATTAACATCAATGCAAATATGGTCTCCAAAGATCTCGGTTACTATAGAGCCAGTGCAAAGCATGTCTGGAGGAATTTCAATGACATCCTCTCCAAGGTTATGTTCATTAGACAGCTCACCATTTCCAAGTCTAAGCAACCAAGTGCTGTATTCAGGATCAGTGGAGCGCATGTTGTTAATTAGCGGTAGTCTGGTAAAATGTTGCCAATGTTCTGAATATTTAATGCAGGAATCTACAATGTCTATTCTTGTTCCATGAGCGATGACGGGAAGACATTGTCTGAAGTCTCCTCCAAGAACAATAACTTTACCTCCAAACGGTGTTTTATTTTTTTCAGCAACATTTGTTGTCATGATGTCACGTAGAAGTCTATCTATCACATTCAATGCATGTTTTTGGACCACAGTGCACTCATCAATAATAAAAAGTTTTGTACTCTGTAAATGTTTTCCTGCATTTGTATCATTTTTAATCCTTGAAACGGATGTTTCGTTGATCGGAATAGGTATGCCATATAGAGAGTGGATTGTTCGGCCTCCTTGTATCAATTTAGCTGCTATTCCTGTAGTCGCTGCAGGTGACACAATTTCTCCTTGTCCTCTTAAATGATGTGTAAGTAGATGGTATAGGTAGGTCTTTCCACTGCCACCAGGTCCGTCGAGAAAAAAGCACTTTGGTGTTAAACTGCTATTTTGTAAAGCTTCAGTAATGACATCGTAGGCAAAAAGTTGCTCCTGGTTAAGAGTTTCTTTAATCTCTGCAGCTTTTTTTAATTCATAATCCTTATCATATTGTTTAAGGAGGTGTTTAATATTTTTTGCTGGGCGTGGTAAATTGAAATCAGCAAAATTTTTTCCATGGACTATGAGGACATCTTGGACATCTTTCATAGCATATCCTTCACAATCGATACACTCTTCAGTGTCGCTTTGGTATGTATGACAGTAGTCTTGTAAAAAATGGTCCTTAAATTCATTCCACAATTCAAGTGGATTACTGGGGGGGCCAAAAATACAGATATAAGCAAACATGTCTCTATGTTGTGAAGGCATGTTAAGAATGCAAGCATCTCTTAAAGTATGTCTCCAGAGGCTATCATCGAATAATAATCCGAGTGCTAACGCAGCATCCTTAAAGGTTTCATGCATAACTCCATTGACGGTTTTAATGCTGTCAAAACTGGTAGCAGCTTTTACATCCAGTAACAACAAACGTAAATAATAGCGTTCTTGGTCTTTCACACTAACAGTATACATTCTTCCAATAACTGTGAGACCCCCTCGTTTTCTTTGTTCCCATATGCCTTGTTTCCAAACGTAGTGTTCTGGAATTTCGCGGTAGAAATAGTTATGTGCATTGTGGTCGATCTTATTAAGGTTGAAATACGCCATAAGTGTAGAATTTGAATTGCGCTTTTGATGGATGTTGTCGGCAGAGTCATTCTCATGAAAATAGAGTGGTTGAGAATGAGGCAGATGTACGGCTAGGCGAATGATGGCATGAGATTCTTTATGCATAGGAAAAGCAAATATCCGCCACGCAGCCTTAGTTGCAGTAACATATCTGGTATCCGTAAATTGGTGTGTTTCATCATGTTGGATGTTATTTTGGGAAATTTCAAGGTTGGTTTTGTCATGTCCTTTGTAAACTTATTTAAATAAATATTTTACACTTTGAATGGAAGCACATACTTCTACATTAATATGACACTTGTATTTGGCGAGTAAAAATGGGTTATATGGAACTACCCATGAATTGTCAATCGTCTTAGAATGGTGTTCGTATGTTTTGCCAATGGGTCTGCTGTAAGTGGGATAGCCGTCCTTTTCTTTGATGGTATATGGCTGGTATTGTTTAGGGAAACTTTTGCTACACTTTCCAAGATCCATACAGGAAGAATAAGGATTGTGTTCTCCACAGGGACCATGAATCATGTGTTGAAGAACAATGTTATGGAGCTGAGGGTAGATTGTTTCATCAGGTATTTCAGTCCAGACTATATTGTCTATGTCCGCCTCAGTCCGTAATTTAGACAGGCTGTCAAGAATAATTAAAATATGAGCGTGTGGGAGACCACGCTTCTGAAATTCAATGACATGGACCATTGCAGTGACATTTCCAAATAATCCACTGCTAATGTCTTTTAAGAGGGATTCCAGTTTAATTTTAACCCCTTCACTACCAAGGGTGGTTTGCACGTTAACTCCCGGGCCAATTTTTTCAATTCTGACCACTGTCCCTTTATGAGGTAATAACTCCGAAACGCTTCCATGGATCGCGGTGATTCTGGCACTGTTTTCTCGTGACATATTGTACTTCATGTTAGTGGTAAAATTTCATTCAAATAACTTGCGTTTATTTGTGAAAAAAATGGAAATTTGGCAAAAAATTGTAAAATTTTGCAATTTTCCAACTTTGAATTTTTATGCCCTTAAATCACAGAGATAAGGCGCACAAAAAAACTTAATAAGTAACATTTCCCACATGTTTACTTTACATCAGCACAATTTTGGAACCAAATTTTTTTTTGTTAGGAAGTTATAAGTGTTAAAAGTTGACCAGCGATTTCTCATTTTTGCAACACCATTTTATTTTTACGGACAACATCACATTTGAAGCCACTTTGAGGGGTCTATATGATAGAATATACCCAAAAGTGACACCATTCTAAAAACGGCACCCCTTAAGGTGCTCAAAACCACATTCAAGAAGTTTATTAACCCTTCAGGTGCGTCACAGGAATTTTTTTGAATATTTAAAAAAATGAACATTTAATGTTTTTTCACAATAAAAAATACTTCAGGTACAATTTTTTTTATTTTACCAAGGGTAACAGGAGAAATTGGACTGGAAAAGTTATTGTGCAATTTGTCCTGAGTACGCTGATACCTGATATGTGGAGGGTAACCACTGTTTCGGCGCATGGCAGAGCTCAGAATGGAAGGAGCGCCGTTTGACTTTTTCAATGCAAAATTGGCTGGAATTCAGATCGGACGCCATGTCACGTTTGGAGAGCCCCTGATGTACCTAAGCAGTGGAAAACACCCACAAGTGACCCCATTTTGGAAACTAGTCCCCCCAAGGAACTTATCTAGATATGTGGTGAGAACTTTGAACCCACAAGGGCTTCACAGAAGTTTATAATGTACAGCAGTACAATTAAAAAATCATATTTTTTCCACACAAATTATCTTTTCACCCCCAATTTTTATTTTCCCAAGGGTAACAGGACCCTAAAAGTTATTGTGCAATTTGTCCTGAGTACGCTGATACCCCATATGTGGGTGTAAACGACTATTTGGGTGCATGGCAGAGCTCAGAAGGGAAGCAGCGCCATTTGACTTTTTTAGCTGGAATTGAGATCGGACACGATGTCGCGATTGGAAAACCCCTGATGTACCAAAACAGTGGAAACCCCCCACAAATGACACAATTTTGGAAACTAGACCCCCCAAGGAACTGATCTAGATGTGTGGTGAGCACTTTGAACCCCCAGTGCTTCACAGAAGTTTATAATGCCTGGGCGTGAAAATAAAAAAATCGTATTTTTTCCACAAACATGATCATTTAGTCACCAATTTTTTTATTTTCCCAAGGGTACCAGGAGAAATTGGCCCCCAAAAGTTGTTGTCCAATTTGTTCTGAGTACGCTGATACCCCATATGTGGGAGAAAACTACTGTATGGGCACACGTCGGGGCTCGGAAGGGAAGTAGTGACGTTTTGGAATGCAGACTTTGATGGAATGATCTGCGGGTGTCATGTGCGTTTGGAGGGCCCCTGATGTACCTAAACTATTGAAACTCCCCACAAGTGACCCCATTTTGGATACTAGACCCCCCAACGGAACTTATCTAGATGTGTGGTGAGCACTTTGAACCCCCAAATGCTTCACAGAAGTCTATAATGCCCGAGCGTGAAAATAAAGAAATCATTTTTTTTCCACAAAATGATATTATTGCCCCCAATTTTTTTTTTCCTAAGGGTAACAGGAGAAATTGGACCCCAAAAGTTGTTTTGCAATTTGTCCTGAGTAGGCTGATACCCCATATGTGGGGGTAAAACACTGGGCGCATAGCAGAGCTTGGAAGGGAAGGAGCACCATTAGACTTTTTCAACACAGAATTGGCTGGAATTGAGATCAGACGCCATGTTGCATTTGGACAGCACCTGATGTGCCCAAACAGTGGAAACCCCCCAATTCTAACTCCAACCCTAACCCCAACACACCCCTAACCCCAACACACCCCTAACCCTAATCTCAGCCCTAACCCTAGCTCTAGCCCCAACCCTAGCCCTAGCCCTAACCCTAGCCCTAACGGCAAAATGGAAATAAATACATTTTCTTTTAATTTTATTAATTTTCCCTAACTAAGGGGGTGATAACGGGGGGTTTGATTTACTATTTATGGCGGTTTTTATATTTGGCAGCTGTCATACGCTAAAAGACGCTTTTTATTGTAAAAATAGTTTTTGCATCACCACATATTGAGAGCTATAATTTTTCCATATTTTGACCCACCGAGTCATGTGAGGTCTTATTTTTTGCGGGACGAGTTGACACTTTTATTGGTATCAACCAGCGTTTCATGAATTTCTTTTGGGGGGTGCGTTTACACCGTTCCGCCTGCAGTAAAATTGATAAAGCCGTTTTATTCTTCGGGTCAGTACGGTTACAGCGATCGCTCATTTAGGTCTTTTTTTATGTTTTGGCGCTTTTATGCAATGAAAACAATTTTATGTAAAAAATAATTATTTTTGCATCGCTTTATTCTGCGAGCTATAACTTTTTTATTTTTTCACTGATGACGCTGTACGCTGTATTGCAGCTCGTTTTTTGCGGGACAAGATGACGTTTTCAGCGGTGCTATGGATATTTATATGCCTCTTTTTGATCGCGCGTTATTTCACTTTTTGTTCGGCAGTATGATAATAAATCATTATTTTTTATTCCGTTTTTTATTTTTTAAGAGGTTCACTAAGGGGGTTAACTAATGGGACAGTTTTATAGGGCGGGTTGTTACGGACGCGGCGATACCAAATATGTGTACTTTTATTGTTTTTTTAAATTTTTTTCCAAAAAATGAATTAGGGAATATTTTTTTTTAATCTATTTAGCGATTTTTTTAAAATTATTTTTACACTTTTTTTTTTTAACTTTATTACATTGTCCCAGGGGGGACATCACTGTCCTGTGACAGATCGCTGATCTGTCACATCACAGATCACTGTGACAGATCAGCGATCTGTCACAGGCACTGCTGCAGGCTTCCTCCTTGCTTGCGCTTAGCAGGCACTGAGGAAGCCAGCTCTCTGCAGGCCCCCGAAGGTCCCCGTCGCCATCTTGGATCCGGGGACCTGCAGGGAAGGAGGCCCCCGCAGCAGCGCTGCACATTGCGCTGCTGGGGGGGCTCAGGGAAGCACGGAGGGAGCCCCCTCCCTGCCGATGCTTCCCTTTAACCCCCGATACACCGCGATCATGTTTGATCGCGGTGTGCAAGGGGTTAACGTGTCGGGTGTCAGCTGTGATAATCAGCTGACACCCGGCCGCGATCAGCGGCGCTCACTACGTGGGTGCCGCTGATCGCTATGATGTAATATTCCATCCATGGGAATTAGGTCCAGGGTCACATGGACGGAATATTACATCCATTGTAGATAAGGGGTTAAAAACGCGTGCAACCAAGTCTGGTCTGTGTTCAACACGCTGCCATTGTTCTAAATGTGTAGTAATCTCACTCCACTTAGGATTACATGTCATGGTGATAAATAGATCTGGTCGACCATACTTCGTAACAATAGCCATAGCATCCTGGTAGCGCTGCTGCATGTTTCTTGGACTGCCTTCAAAAGAAGATGGTAAAATGACGGTTTTCCCAATAGGGATGCCCTTTTGAACCGATTTTTTGAGTAGATGTTCTTGAAGGAGGCAGTAATCCTCCACTTTTAAATATTTTTGGTGGTTGCGGATGTAATGTAGGCGATTAGCTTCGATTTTGACATAAGCATCTACTAAATATTGCTGTGTTAGCTTACCACCATTGAGGAGTGGATTAAAGTAATTTCTGACAGATAACATATAGCAATAGTATTGGAGTTGAGTGATCCTCCTCGGACTTTTGCCTTGTTGTTTGAGTCCATCATGCCATCCTTGGTCTCCATAAGGGAAAAATATTGGATAGAGGAGGGCATCCAAATTGCTATGGAGAATGCTAATTTGTTGTGGTTTTGGAGCTAAAGGGTTGTGGGGATCAGGTTTTAAATGAATTAATATGTCTCTATTGAAAGGTGGCTCACCATTGTCATTTTGAAACACGACTGCTACTTCACTGACAATGGGATTATTGTAGCGTCGAGGGTCTTGAGTACGATCTTGTTTAATAGCCATAGTGATGTTTGGCATGACAGTTCCGTTTTGTAGAGATTTAATTTTTTCTTGTTCTTCCACATCACGTAACATTTGATAAGCTGCCACAAAAGGATTAATAGTTTAGATTTGAAGGGCAATAATGTTCATCAATGTAGGATGGCATTTTTAATTTTCTTTACATCGTAAGCGTTGTTCGTTTGCGGTAGCGATATCGAGAATGTAAAGTAGGGCAAATGCGCGTTGTTGGTCATCTGAGGGATGTAGTGTTCCAGTTCTATGATTGATCTGCCCATGTATGCGGAAACAGTATGGGCCATATCTAGGAGGTGGTGAAATATTTGCACCCATGGAAGCAAAAGCAAAGGAACTGTTAATACTTCGAATATTATCCATGACATTTTTGCTAAATTCACTTTGCCCTTTCAGCAAACGTGGAAAGACATCAGGATATTGTAGTATGGGTACATGGACTTTACCCTTTTGACAGCAGAGCGTAAAGTTGTCATCAGAAGGTATCTCTGCTACAAAATGCAAAGCTTGGCAATGCTCACATACATGGGTCATGTCACCACAGCTGTGTTCAGTAATACTATTTTCATCATTAGTGAAAATGTGAGGTTGTAGTAGAAGTGCATGTCCAACCGGGGGGGTGCGCCTAGTTTTGAGACCAACGTATATTTGTCTTGGTTGCACTTTCTGCGGGGTAACTGTTGCAGCTTGTTTGTAAAGAAACTGTGCGTCGGTATTGACTAATGGTGGTATTGATAGGGCAGAAGCAGATTGCTGATTAGTTATGTCAGTAAATGGCATAGAGGATGAAGTGTGGTAGTAACTTGTTCCACATGCTGATGTGGAAGCATCCTGTTGTGAGTCTACTAATAATGATGAGGAAGAAGCCGTCTGTTGTTGGCGGTGATGGCGTGCAGAGGCTTCTTCAGCCAATCTAATGGATTTAGAGTTAGGGGATTCGTGTGTGAGGCGACGGCATTTATAAGCCTTAATCTTGTCAAGGCGATGCTGTTTTTCCTCAGGAGTCTCATTAGCACGGCGTTGTTTTTGACGTAGTGCTAAAGCGGCTTTCCTTTCACTGGCATTGCCATACTGTGCGTTGGTATTGACTAATGGTGGTATTGATAGGGCAGAAACAGATTGCTGATTAGTTATGTCAGTGAACGGCATATAGGATGAAGTGTGGTAGTAACTTGTTCCACATGCTGATGTGTAAGCATCCTGTTGTGAGTCTACTAATAATGATGAAGAAGAAGCTGTCTGTTGTTGGCGGTGATGGCGTGCAGAGGCTTCTTCAGCCAATCTAATGGATTTAGAGTTAGGAGATTTGTGTGTGAGGTGACGGCATTTATAAGCCTTAATCTTGTCAAGGCGATGGTGTTTTTCCTCAGGAGTCTCATTAGCACGGTGTTGTTTTTGTCGTAGTGCTAAAGCTGCTTTCCTTTCACTGGCATTGGCATACTTTTTGTTAAGACTCATGTTGGCACAGGTAAAGGAGTCTATTTGGCAGTTATCTGGCAGTGAAGAAGGCGTCCTGGAGTATTTTAGTGTAAACAGATACTATTTGGCCCTGTAATTGCCCAGCAGTAGTTATGAAGTGGTAGCGGCAAACTGGCCCTGTAATTGCCCACCAGTAGTTATGAAGTTTTAGCGGCAAATTGGCCCTGTAATTGCCCAGCAGTAGTTATGAAGTATGTGAACCTACATAGAAAACGGAGTATAACGCCATAGAGTCAATAAACATAAATAGTTATAATATCAAAAATTATTCGCTCTTTATTAGTACAGGTGCATAAAAGGTGTACATTACAAAATACAATCATATGATCAGATGTCGGACATGACACTAAGAAAGAGAGGGGATGGATACACCGCACATGTATGGTAAATGCAATGGTACAAAAAATGATAATACATAGCCCCAAAAACCTGCATGAAGACTGATACCCATGCTGAAGAGTCTCACACTTGGCCGTCTAGTGTTACTACCAAAGTGAAGTACATACCAAAAGACATGGGGAATTCATACAGGACCTTCCAGTAAAGTGCTATGTGCAAAATAGGTGTGGGGAAAATTATGGAAAAGTAACCATGCTTACCCATAAGGAAAGTGCATGTGCGTGGTGTCCAGCCCCAGAGCCCCTACGCACGTTTCGCGCTGGGCTTCACATATTTATAAGGGAGTTGCCCTCTTGTTTATGCCATTATGAACGTTCTTTTTTCTAGATAGGAAAAAGTATCATGTTCATTGCTATGTTGGATTATGTTAAATTGAGTAGTTATGAAGTGTTAGTGGCAAATTGGACCTGTAATTGCCCAGCAGTAGTTATGAAGTGGTAGTGGCAAATTGGCCCTGTAATTGCCCAGCAGTAGTTATGAAGTGGTAGCTGCAAAGTGGACCTGTAATTGCCCAGCAGTAGTTAAGAAGTGGTAATGGCAAATTGGCCCTGTAATTGCCCAGCAGTAGTTATGACGTGGTAGCGGCAAATTGGCCCTGTAATTGCCCAGCAGTAGTTATGAAGTGGTAGCAGCAAATTGGCCCTGTAATTGCCCAGCAGTAGTTAAGAAGTGGTAATGGCAAATTGGCCCTGTGTCAGGAACACCGCACTGCAATTGCTCTCTGAGCCAGTGCGGGTGTCCTGAGTACAAAGACAGTACTCACAGATACCTGTGGAGCAGGGCAGCAGCGGTGACGATGCGTGCTTCAGAGTATCAGGACCTGAAGCACATGACTGCTGGGGGCGTGGTCTAAGCTCCACAGATCTAGGAGCTGCAGGGAAACTCCTAGAAAGGTAACTACGGGGCAATGTTACCAAGGGGCATAGACAGAGACAGAAACCAGACGAAGCCAGGGTCAAAGCACCATATAACAATACAGTACCACAGGGTTTAGACAGAAAGAATAGTCAGGATCTAGCAATAGGTCAGAAAACCAGAACGGGCAATAGATGGTACAATAGGGACAAACTGTAACGGAGTAACGATAGCCAAGCCAGGAGGTCAGAACCAGAAAAGACAATGGTACCAAAAACGAGAGACGGAGTACAGAGTGAAGGAACAAGCCGGGTCATACACGGGAAGCAAACAAACAATGCAGAATACACGCACACCAGGGGTCAGACACACCAGAACAACAGTATAGCTGACAGAGAACCCTGGTAAAGAGTGAGTATAAATACCCCTCCCAGATCCAGAAAGAGGCCACGAACACTTAACCCTGTGAGTGCAGGGCAAGAACCCTGTTCAAACCATGACACCCTGTAATTGCCCAGCAGTAGTTATGAAGTGGTAGCGGCAAATTGGCCCTGTAATTGCCCAGCAGTAGTTATGAAGTGGTAGCGGCAAATTGGCCCTGTAATTGCCCAGCAGTAGTTATGAAGTGGTAATGGCAAATTGGCCCTGTAATTGCCCAGCAGTAGTTATGATGTGGTAGCGGCAAATTGGCCCTGTAATTGCCCAGCAGTAGTTATGAAGTGGTAGCGGCAAATTGGCCCTGTAATTGCCCAGCTGTAGTTATGAAGTGGTAGCGGCAAATTGGCCCTGTAATTGCCCAGAAGTAGTTATGAAGTGGTAGCGGCAAATTGGCCCTGTAATTGCCCAGCAGTAGTTATGAAGTGGTAGCGGCAAATTGGCCCTGTAATTGCCCAGCAGTAGTTATGAAGTGGTAGAGGCAAACTGGCCCTGTAATTGCCCAGCAGTAGTTATAAAGTGTTAGAGGCAAATTGGCCCTGTAATTGCCCAGCAGTAGTTATGAAGTGGTAATGGCAAATTGGCCCTGTAATTGCCCAGCAATAGTTATGAAGTGGTAGCGGCAAATTGGCCCTGTAATTGCCCAGCAGTAGTTATGAAGGGGTAATGGCAAATTGGCCCTGTAATTGCCCAGCAGTAGTTATGAAGTGGTAGCGGCAAATTGGCCCTGTAATTGCCCAGCAGTAGTTATGAAGTGGTAGCGGCAAACTGGCCCTGTAATTGCCCACCAGTAGTTATGAAGTTTTAGCGGCAAATTGGCCCTGTAATTGCCCAGCAGTAGTTATGAAGTATGTGAACCTACATAGAAAACGGAGTATAACGCCATAGAGTCAATAAACATAAATAGTTATAATATCAAAAATTATTCGCTCTTTATTAGTACAGGTGCATAAAAGGTGTACATTACAAAATACAATCATATGATCAGATGTCGGACATGACACTAAGAAAGAGAGGGGATGGATACACCGCACATGTATGGTAAATGCAATGGTACAAAAAATGATAATACATAGCCCCAAAAACCTGCATGAAGACTGATACCCATGCTGAAGAGTCTCACACTTGGCCGTCTAGTGTTACTACCAAAGTGAAGTACATACCAAAAGACATGGGGAATTCATACAGGACCTTCCAGTAAAGTGCTATGTGCAAAATAGGTGTGGGGAAAATTATGGAAAAGTAACCATGCTTACCCATAAGGAAAGTGCATGTGCGTGGTGTCCAGCCCCAGAGCCCCTACGCACGTTTCGCGCTGGGCTTCACATATTTATAAGGGAGTTGCCCTCTTGTTTATGCCATTATGAACGTTCTTTTTTCTAGATAGGAAAAAGTATCATGTTCATTGCTATGTTGGATTATGTTAAATTGAGTAGTTATGAAGTGTTAGTGGCAAATTGGACCTGTAATTGCCCAGCAGTAGTTATGAAGTGGTAGTGGCAAATTGGCCCTGTAATTGCCCAGCAGTAGTTATGAAGTGGTAGCTGCAAAGTGGACCTGTAATTGCCCAGCAGTAGTTAAGAAGTGGTAATGGCAAATTGGCCCTGTAATTGCCCAGCAGTAGTTATGACGTGGTAGCGGCAAATTGGCCCTGTAATTGCCCAGCAGTAGTTATGAAGTGGTAGCAGCAAATTGGCCCTGTAATTGCCCAGCAGTAGTTAAGAAGTGGTAATGGCAAATTGGCCCTATGTCAGGAACACCGCACTGCACTTGCTCACTGAGCCAGTGCGGGTGTCCTGAGTACAAAGACAGTACTCACAGATACCTGTGGAGCAGGGCAGCAGCGGTGACGATGCATGCTTCAGAGTATCAGGACCTGAAGCACATGACTGCTGGGGGCGTGGTCTAAGTTCCACAGATCTAGGAGCTGCAGGGAAACTCCTAGAAAGGTAACTACGGGGCAATGTTACCAAGGGGCATAGACAGAGACAGAAACCAGACGAAGCCAGGGTCAAAGCACCAGATAGCAATACAGTACCACGGGGTTTAGACAGAAAGAATAGTCAGGACGTAGCAATAGGTCAGAAAACCAGAACGGGCAATAGATGGTACAATAGGGACAAACTGTAACGGAGTAACGATAGCCAAGCCAGGAGGTCAGAACCAGAAAAGACAATGGTACCAAAAACGAGAGACGGAGTACAGAGTGAAGGAACAAGCCGGGTCATACACGGGAAGCAAACAAACAATGCAGAATACACGCACACCAGGGGTCAGACACACCAGAACAACAGTATAGCTGACAGAGAACCCTGGTAAAGAGTCAGTATAAATACCCCTCCCAGATCCAGAAAGAGGCCACGAACACTTAACCCTGTGAGTGCAGGGCAAGAACCCTGTTCAAACCATGACACCCTGTAATTGCCCAGCAGTAGTTATGAAGTGGTAGCGGCAAATTGGCCCTGTAATTGCCCAGCAGTAGTTATGAAGTGGTAGCGGCAAATTGGCCCTGTAATTGCCCAGCAGTAGTTATGAAGTGGTAATGGCAAATTGGCCCTGTAATTGCCCAGCAGTAGTTATGATGTGGTAGCGGCAAATTGGCCCTGTAATTGCCCAGCAGTAGTTATGAAGTGGTAGCGGCAAATTGGCCCTGTAATTGCCCAGCTGTAGTTATGAAGTGGTAGCGGCAAATTGGCCCTGTAATTGCCCAGAAGTAGTTATGAAGTGGTAGCGGCAAATTGGCCCTGTAATTGCCCAGCAGTAGTTATGAAGTGGTAGCGGCAAATTGGCCCTGTAATTGCCCAGCAGTAGTTATGAAGTGGTAGAGGCAAACTGGCCCTGTAATTGCCCAGCAGTAGTTATAAAGTGGTAGAGGCAAATTGGCCCTGTAATTGCCCAGCAGTAGTTATGAAGTGGTAATGGCAAATTGGCCCTGTAATTGCCCAGCAATAGTTATGAAGTGGTAGCGGCAAATTGGCCCTGTAATTGCCCAGCAGTAGTTATGAAGGGGTAATGGCAAATTGGCCCGGTAATTGCCCAGCAGTAGTTATGAAGTGGTAGCGGCAAATTAGCCTAATTGCCCAGCAGTAGTTATGAAGTGGTAGCGGCAAATTGGTCCTGTAATTGCCCAGCAGTAGTTATGAAGTGGTAGCGGCAAATTGGCCCTGTAATTGCCCAGCAGTAGTTATGAAGTGGTAGCGGCAAATTAGCCCTGTAATTGCCCAGCAGTAGTTATGAAGTGGTAGCGGCAAATTGGCCCTGTAATTGCCCAGCAGTAGTTATGAAGTGGTAGCGGCAAATTGGCCCTGTAATTGCCCAGCAGTAGTTATGAAGTGGTAGAGGCAAACTGGCCCTGTAATTGCCCAGCAGTAGTTATAAAGTGGTAGAGGCAAATTGGCCCTGTAATTGCCCAGCAGTAGTTATGAAGTGGTAATGGCAAATTGGCCCTGTAATTGCCCAGCAGTAGTTATGAAGTGGTAGCGGCAAATTGGCCCTGTAATTGCCCAGCAGTAGTTATGAAGTGGTAGAGGCAAATTAGCCCTGTAATTGCCCAGTAGTAGTTATGAAGTGGTAGCGGCAAATTGGCCCTGTAATTGCCCAGCAGTAGTTATGAAGTGGTAGCGGCAAATTAGCCCTGTAATTGCCCAGCAGTAGTTATGAAGTGGTAGCGGCAAATTGGCCCTGTAATTGCCCAGCAGTAGTTATGAAGTGGTAATGGCAAATTAGCCCTGTAATTGCCCAGCAGTAGTTATGAAGTGGTAGCGGCAAATTAGCCCTGTAATTGCCCAGCAGTAGTTATGAAGTGGTAGCGGCAAATTGGCCCTGTAATTGCCCAGCAGTAGTTATGAAGTAGTAGCGGCAAATTAGCCCTGTAATTGCCCAGCAGTAGTTATGAAGTGGTAGCGGCAAATTGGCCCTGTAATTGCCCAGCAGTAGTTATGATGTGGTAGCGGCAAATTGGCCCTGTAATTGCCCAGCAGTAGTTATGAAGTGTTAGCTGCAAATTGGCCCTGTAATTGCCCAGCAGTAGTTATGAAGTGGTAGCGGCAAATTGGCCCTGTAATTGCCCAGCTGTAGTTATGAAGTGTTAGCGGCAAATTGCCCCTGTAATTGCCCAGCAGTAGTTAAGAAGTGGTAGCGGCAAATTGGCCCTGTAATTGCCCAGCAGTAGTTATGAAGTGGTAGCAGCAAATTGGCCCTGTAATTGCCCAGCAGTAGTTATGAAGTGGTAGCGGCAAATTAGCCCTGTAATTGCCCAGCAGTAGTTATGAAGTGGTAGCGGCAAATTGGCCCTGTAATTGCCCGGCAGTAGTTATGAAGTGGTAGCGGCAAATTGGCCCTGTATTTGCCCAGCAGTAGTTATGAAGTGGTAGAGGCAAACTGGCCCTGTAATTGCCCAGCAGTAGTTATGAAGTGGTAGAGGCAAATTGGCCCTGTAATTGCCCAGCAGTAGTTATGAAGTGGTAGAGGTAAATTGGCCCTGTAATTGCCCAGCAGTAGTTATGAAGTGGTAGAGGCAAATGGGCCCTGTAATTAGACACTGGCAGTGAACAGGCAGAGGAGCAAGGCAGCAGTAGTTATGAAGTGGTAGAGGCAAATTGGCCCTGTAATTAGACACCGGCAGTGAACAGGCAGAGGAGCAAGGCAGCAGTAGTTATGAAGTGGTAGAGGCAAATTGGCCCTGTAATTAGACACCGGCAGTGAACAGGCAGAGGAGCAAGGCAATACGTCTGCACAGCAAGTCGGCGTGAGGTAAATGACGAAATTCCGCGGGATCCAAGACGCCATCCTGGATCCCGACGTCGTCCACGCCGGTGACATGTTCTTGCGGCGACGCCATCTCGAGTATCGCGGGATTTTGCCGTTCCAAGATGGCGTCGCCGCAAGAACATGTCGCCGGCGTGGACAGCATCTGGATCCAAGATGGCGTCGGCGAAATCTCACGAGATTTCGCTGACGCCATCTTGGATCCCGATGTCGTCCACGGCGGCGACATGTTCTTGCAGCGATGCCATCTTGAGTATCGCGGGATTTTGCCGATCCAAGATGGTGTCGCCGCAAGAACATGTCGCCGGCGTGGACGACATCGGGATCCAAGATGGCGCCGGCGGAAGAAGATGTCGGGGATCGTGGAGCAGTGGTGATGACGGCGTGGGTATGAGAGACGGAGTGAGAGAAAGGGTCATATGTGGAATGAAAGAGGGGGGGACGTGAGAGGAGATGGTGAAAGGTGAGAGGAGTGTGTGTTGAGGAGGTGTGTGTGTTGAGGAGGAGTGTGTGTTTAGGGTTAACATGGCAAGAGGTGTGCGGTGGATGTGACGTCACCAAGTTACAACCGGACGGAAGCTGCATTACAACCGGACGGAAGCTGCTTAGCGCATTTATTATTATAGATATTTCAGAGATGGACACAGACTGGAGAGGGCACCTGTGCAAGAACTATGTGTACTCATTGTGCAGCTGTCATGATCTGACAGTTTTAAATTGCACTGGGTGAACTTTTTTTACTTTGGAAAGTTCCAAGGTGTCTTGACTGTCCCCGGTGGTGGTTAGTGGTATTGCACTTTAGGTTTTTGTGCACTTAATTATGGATCAGGTGTGACACCCTATAAAGGTGTGCTAGGGGTGTGCAATCACTGCCTGTGATATTGTGAGATTGTTTTCACTCTGATTTTGAGAGCCTGGAGGAAGGATGGAGCTGGTGAGGAGTCCTGCGCAGCTTAGCCAGGGGGGACGTGTTTCAGCTATGGTGTCTGGACGAAGGGCTGGCATGGCGTGGTGGGGTCGCAGTGATGGTGTCAGCGGGAAGTGTCTGCATGATCTGGTGGAGTGGCTACTATGGAGAGTGGCACTCACCATGTGGGACTTGGCTGCTGAGCTGGACTCAAGCATGCTTGACTTCGTGTCAGAAGCTGAACTCATCCTTGGGACTCTGTTACTAAGCAGCTGCAACTGGTGGTGGACTCTGCTCCAAGGCTGCACTAAGGTGAAGGATCCTGTTATGGTGATGGATCCAGGTGGAGGAGAAGATGCACGCAGGTGGTGGGCTCTGTTGCTAGGAGCGTACGCAACAGAGCAAAGCTACGTGGTGTTTCCCCTGTATTGTCTTTTTTCCTCATGTGTGTTGTTAGTGCAGTGGTGGGATTAGTCTCCACACCGCCCAATTCCCTAGTGAGGGTTTAGGGTCAGGGCGAGCAAGGGTTAAAGGTTCGCGTGCGGCGACAGGTGCGGAGCCTGTATAGGGAATGTGAGGAGTGCAGGGACACTGGCTCAGGGGAGCGTAGGAGGTCTCCACATTCCCCATTCCCTATCGCAGGGCCCACCATTGTTAAAGTTTCCCAGGTTCCCCCTTTATTATTTAAATTCGCCTTACTGGAGGCGGGGTTTCCAGAATTATTGTATAACGTGTAATACCTAAATTCGCCAGGTGGATGCGGCGTATCCACCTGCACGTTTTATTATTTAAATGCGCCCCACTGGAGGCGGTGTATCCAGGGTCACGTGTGTTATGGGTTCGCCTTGCGGTAACATCTGCGTCCGGACACACGTGACCATGACATTATCACAGGCCCTACAGTTTTTTTTTTTTCTGGTGAGCCTTGGCCATGTGGAGACCTATGGTATTTGCTGTCGGGCCTCACTGAGGTGTGGAGAGCGGCAAGGTGTGTTAGTGCCGCTGCAGCAGCAGTTATCAGGGTCTGGGGCCTCTGCTCAGCTAACCAGAAAATGAAAAAAAAAATGGCGGCTGCGGTCTGGCTAAAAGCCCCCTAGAGTCGCTGCTGGGGAGCGGGACTGGTTCATTCATGCGGGCGCACCCAGGCAGGTGGGAGGAATGGTGCCCCATGGAGCTGCCTGGTATTCCCCGAGGTGAAGGGGTACGCCCCTGTGGTGAGCTGACTGGTGTGATAGTCCGCGGGGTTTACGCCAAATCTTCTATACCATCGAAGAAGCCGCCCCTCCTGGTCGTATGGAGGCGACCAGCGAGTGTATATATTTTCCTCCATATTCCTGCGGCTCTGGTACTAAAGCCCCCTAGAGTCGCTGCTGGGGAGCGGGACTGGTTCATGCATGCAGGCGCACCCAGGCAGGTGGGAGGAATGGTGCCCCACGGAGCTGCCTGGTATTCCCCGAGGTGAAGGGGTACGCCCCTGTGGTGAGCTGACTGGTGTGATAGTCTGCGGGGTTTACGCCAAATCTTCTATACCATCGAAGAAGCCGCCCCTCCTGGTCGTATGGAGGCGACCAGCGAGTGTATATATTTTCCTCCATATTCCTGCGGCTCTGGTACTAAAGCCCCCTAGAGTCGCTGCTGGGGAGCGGGACTGGTTCATGCATGCGGGCGCACCCAGGCAGGTGGGAGGAATGGTGCCCCACGGAGCTGCCTGGTATTCCCCGAGGTGAAGGGGTACGCCCCTGTGGTGAGCTGACTGGTGTGATAGTCCGCGGGGTTTACGCCAAATCTTCTATACCACCGAAGAAGCCACCCTCCTGGTCGCTTGGAGGAAGGCGACCAGCGAGTGTATATTTCATCCATATTCCTGTCCCCTTCTCCTCCTGGTGTGTGCAGCAGGTGCGCTGCGGGGGAGTAGGGACAAGTCTCAACCCTCGCCATTGACCAGCCCTGGGAGGCGTAGACCTCATGGTAAAGAGGGTTGGAGGGTGGTGTCCCGTGGTGAATAGCGGGGGTGTGAGTGTGGTGACTCAGGGGGACGCCTCTGTTAGAGTCCAGAATGAGTTCACCAAATTTATGACAAATGAATGTGTGCATTAAACGTTCAGGTCCGGACCTGTGTGTGAACGAGCATGTATGTGTGCCATCAAAAAACATCCTGTGGAAGTGTGTTGTGGAGCCTGATCAGCTCATAACAAACAAACATACACATACATAAACTCGTTCCCCAGGTCGGCGCTGTGGAGATGAGTGGTGCCTCCAAAATGAACTTTATTGCCAATACCAGCGGTGCGTTTGTCATAAACCTGAAGTGTCAGGTAATGGTGGGGTGAACTCAGGGTCTGGGCGTCCCCGCTGTAGGTGTTTCCCTAATGAGGGGTGGTCTTGAGGGTCCAGAGGCCCCTCATTAAGGAGGGGGTACTGTCATGATCTGACAGTTTTAAATTGCACTGGGTGAACTTTTTTTACTTTGGAAAGTTCCAAGGTGTCTTGACTGTCCCCGGTGGTGGTTTGTGGTATTGCACTTTAGGTTTTTGTGCACTTAATTATGGATCAGGTGTGACACCCTATAAAGGTGTGCTAGGGGTGTGCAATCACTGCCTGTGATATTGTGAGATTGTTTTCACTCTGATTTTGAGAGCCTGGAGGAAGGATGGAGCTGGGGAGGAGTCCTGCGCAGCTTAGCCAGGGGGGACGTGTTTCAGCTATGGTGTCTGGACGAAGGGCTGGCATGGTGTGGTGGGGTCGCAGTGATAGTGTCAGCGGGAAGTGTCTGCATGGTCTGGTGGAGTGGCTACTCTGGACAGTGGCACTCACCATGTGGGACTTGGCTGCTGAGCTGGACTCAAGCATGCTTGACTTCGTGTCAGAAGCTGAACTCATCCTTGGGACTCTGTTACTAAGCAGCTGCAACTGGTGGTGGACTCTGCTCCAAGGCTGCACTAAGGTGAAGGATCCTGTTATGGTGATGGATCCAGGTGGAGGAGAAGATGCACGCAGGTGGGCTCTGTTGCTAGGAGCGTACGCAACAGAGCAAAGCTAAGTGGTGTTTCCCCTGTATTGTCTTCTTTCCTCATGTGTGTTGTTAGTGCAGTGGTGGGATTAGTCTCCGCACCGCCCAATTCCCTAGTGAGGGTTTAGGGTCAGGGCGAGCAAGGGTTAAAGGTTCGCGTGCGGCGACAGGTGCGGAGCCTGTATAGGGAATGTGAGGAGTGCAGGGACACTGGCTCAGGGGAGCGTAGGAGGTCTCCACATTCCCCATTCCCTATCGCAGGGCCCACCATTGTTAAAGTTTCCCAGGTTCCCCCTTTATTATTTAAATTCGCCTTACTGGAGGCGGGGTTTCCAGAATTATTGTATAACGTGTAATACCTAAATTCGCCAGGTGGAGGCGGCGTATCCACCTGCACGTTTTATTATTTAAATGCGCCCCACTGGAGGCGGTGTATCCAGGGTCACGTGTGTTATGGGTTCGCCTTGCGGTAACATTTGCGTCCGGACACACGTGACCATGACATCAGCATGGTGGCTCAGTGGTTAGCAATGTTATTTTGCAGCACTGGGGTCCTTGGTTCCAATCCCACCAAGGACAACATCTGCAAGGAGTTTGTATGTTCTCCCTGTGTTTGCGTGGGTTTCCTCCGGGTCTCCCTATTCCTCCCACACTCCATAGACATACTGATAATATAAAATCCCAGCAGCAGAGATCATTACAGATAGTGGTGAATATTTAATGCTCTACACCACAAACAGGCATTAGCCAGTGGAAAACTCGAATACATGTATAATCACACCAGAAGAAAGGAGTCTAAATCCACCAATAAAATTACTTCATTATTTAAATAGTACTCAACAAGATTGTATAAAATACATAGACACAAATGAACAACCATACATATGACAATGTGTTACAAGGAGACTAAAGGGCCTGTCACACTAAGCAATATCGCTAGCAATATCGCTGTAACGTCACTGGTTTTTGTGACTTAGCAGCGATATTGCTAGCGATATCGCTACATGTGATACTTACCTCCGACCGGCTCCCCCGCTGATTATCGCTGACCGCGCGAGAAGGTCCTGGATCATTTCTTGTCGGGCGCTTCCTGCTGTGCTTCCTGTGGCGCCGACGAGCGACGCATGGACGCGGGCGGGAGGACGTCAGGAACGCCGCGTCTGACAGGTAAGTAGCGACCCCCGACCCCAGCGATGTCGCTGGTGAGATCTGCCTGTGTGGCAGCTCACTAGCGACCACTTAGCGATGCACCAGCGATCCATATCGTTGTCGGGATCGCTGGTGCATCGCTATGTGTAATGGTACCCTTAGTCTCTTTGCAACACATTGTCATACGTATGGTTGTTCATTTGTGTCTATGTATTTTATACAATCTTGTTGAGTACTATTAACCCCTTAGCCCCAAGGGTGGTTTGCACGTTCATGACCGGGCCAATTTTTACAATTCTGACCACTGTCCCTTTATGAGGTAATAACTCTGAAACGCTTCCATGGATCCTGGTGATTCTGACACTGTTTTCTCGTGACACATTGTACTTCATGTTAGTGGTAAAATTTCATTCAAATAACTTGCGTTTATTTGTGAAAAAAAAGGAAATTTGGCAAAAATGTTTAAAATTTCGCAATTTTCCAACTTTGAATTTTTATGCCCTTAAATCACAGAGATACGGCACACTTAATAAGTAACATTTCCCACACGTTTACTTTACATCAGCACAATTTTGGAACCAAAATTTTTTTTTGTTAGGAAGTTATAAGGGTTAAAAGTTGACCAGCGATTTCTCATTTTTGCAACACCATTTTATTTTTACGGACCACATCACATTTGAAGCCACTTTGAGGGGTCTATATGATAGAAAATACCCAAAAGTGGCACCATTCTAAAAACTGCACCCCTTAAGGTGCTCAAAACCACATTCAAGAAGTTTATTAATCCTTCAGGTGCGTCACAGGAATTTTTTGAATATTTTAAAAAAATGAACATTTAACTTTTTTTCACAAAAAAAATACTTCAGGTTCAATTTTTTTTATTTTACCAAGGGTATCAGGTAATTGTGCAGTTTGTCTTGAGTACGCTGATACCTGATATGTGGGGGGGGAACCACTGTTTCGGTGCATGGCAGAGCTCAGAAGGGAAGGAGCGTTGTTTGACTTTTTCAATGCAAAATTGGCTGGAATTCAGATCGGACGCCATGTCACGTTTGGAGAGCCCCTGATGTACCTAAACAGTGGAAACCCCCCACAAGTGACCCCATTTTGGAAACTAGTCCCCCCAAGGAACTTATCTAGATATGTGGTGAGAACTTTGAACCCACAAGGGCTTCACAGAAGTTTATAACGTACAGCGGTACAATTAAAAAATCATATTTTTTCCAAAAAAATGATCTTTTCACCCCCAATTTTTATTTTTCCAAGGGTAACAGGACCATAACAGTTATTGTGCAATTTGTCCTGAGTACGCTGAAACCCCATATGTGGGTGTAAATGACTATTTGGGCGCATGGCAGAGCTCAGAAGGGAAGCAGCGCCATTTGACTTTTTTGGCTGGAATTGAGATCTGACACCATGTCGCGATTGGAAAACCCCTGATGTACCAAAACAGTGGAAACCCCCCACAAATGACACCATTTGGGAAACTAGACACCCCAAGGAACTTATCTAGATGTGTGGTGAGCACTTTGAACCCCTAAGGGCTTCACAGAAGTTTATAACGCCCGGGCGTGAAAATAAAAAAATTATATTTTTTCAACAAACATGATCATTTAGTCCCCATTTTTTTATTTTCCCAAGGGTAGCAGGAGAATTTGAACCCCAAAAGTTGTTGTCCAATTTGTCCTGAGTACGCTGATACCCCATATGTGGGAGAAAACTACTGTATGGGCACATGTCGGGGCTCGGAAGGGAAGTAGTGACATTTTGGAATGCAGACTTTGATGGAATGCTCTGCGGGTGTCATGTTGCCTTTGGAGAGCCCCTAATGTACCTAAACAGTGGAAACCCCACACAAATGACACCATTTTGGAAACTAGACCCCCTAAGGAATTTATCTAGATGTGTGGTGAGCACATTGAACCCCCAAGGGCTTCACAGAAGTTTATAATGCCTGGGCATGAAAATAAAAAAATCATATTTTTTCCACAAACCTGATCATTTAGTCTCCAATTTTTTTATTTTTCCAAGGGTAACAGGAGAAATTGGACCCCAAAAGTTGTTGTCCAATTTGTCCTGAGTACGCTGATACCTCATATGTGGGAGAAAACTACTGTATGGGCACACGTCGGGGCTCGGAAGGGAAGTAGTGATGTTTTGGAATGCAGACTTTGATGGATTGGTCTGCGGGTGTCATGTGCATTTGGAGAGCCTCTGATGTACCTAAACTATTCAAACTCCCCACAAGTGACCCCATTTTGGAAACTAGACCCCCCACGGAACTTATCTAGATGTGTGGTGAGCACTTTAAACCCCCAAGTGCTTCACAGAAGTTTATAACGCCCGGGCGTGAAAATAAAAAAAATAATTTTTTTCCACAAAAATGATATTTTTGCCCCCAATTTTTTATTTTCCTAAGGGTAACAGGAGAAATTGGACCCCAAAAGTTGTTTTGAAATTTGTCCTGAGTAGGCTGATACCCTATATGTGGGGGTAAAGCACTGTTTGGGCGCATGGCAGAGCTTGGAAGGGAAGGAGCACCATTTGACTTTTTCAACGCAGAATTGGCTGGAATTGAGATCAGATGCCATGTTGCATTTGGAGAGCCCCTGATGTGCCCAAACAGTGGAAACCCCCCAATTATAACTCCAACCCTAACCCCAACACACCCCTAACCCTAATCTCAGCCCTAACTCTAGCCCTAACCCTAACCCTAGCCCTAGCCCTAACCCTAACCCTAATGGGAAAATGGAAATAAATGCATTTTCTTTTAATTTTATTATTTTTCCCTAACTAAAGGGGTGATAAAGTGGGGTTTGATTTACTATTTATGGCGGTTTTTATTTTTGGCAGCTGTCACACGCTAAAAGACGCTTTTTATTGTAAAAATAGTTTTTGCATCACCACATATTGAGAGCTATAATTTTTCCATTTTTTGACCCACCAAGTCATGTGAGGTCTTATTTTTTGCGGGACTAGCTGATGTTTTTATTGGTATCATTTTCAGGCACGTGACATTTTTTGATCGCTTTTTATTCCGATATTTGGGACGCAGAATGAACAAAAACCAGCGTTTCATGAATTTCTTCTGGGGGGTGCGTTTACACCATTCCGCCTGCGGTAAAATTGATAAAGCGGTTTTAGTCTTCGGGTCGGTACGGTTACAGCGATACCTCATTTATGTCTTGGCGCTTTTATGCAATGAAAACAATTTTATATAAAAAATAATTATTTTTGCATCGCTTTATTCTGCGAGCTATAACTTTTTTATTTTTTTGCTGTGTGGCAGCTCGTTTTTTGCGGGACAAGATGACGTTTTAAATGCGTCTTTTTGATCGTGCGTTATTGCACTTTTTGTTCGGTGGTATGATAATAAGTCATAATTTTTTGCTTCGTTTTTTATTTTTTAACGGGTTCGCTAAAGTGGTTAACTAATGGGACAGTTTTATAGGGCGGGTCGTTACGGACGCGGCGATACCAAATATGTGTTCTTTTATATTGGTTTTTTTTATTTGCAAAAAATGAATTTATTAGGGAATATATATATATTTTTTTTATTTACTTAGCGATTTTTTTTAAAAATTATTTTTACACTTTTTTTTTAATTTTTTTAACTTTATTACATTGTCCCAGGTGGGACATCACTGTCCTGTGACAGATCGCTGATCTGTCACATCACAGATCACTGAGACAGATCAGCAATCTGTCACAGGCACTACACAGGCTCCCTCCTTGCGCTTTGCAGGCATGAGGAAGCCAGCTCCCTGCAGGCCCCCGAAGGTCCCCGTCGCCATCTTGGATTCGGGGACCTGCAGGGATGGAGCCCACCCGCAGCAGCGTTGCACATTGCGCTGCTGTGGGGGGCTCAGGGAAGCACGGAGGGAGCCCCCTCCCTGCTGATGCTTCCCTTTAACCCCCAGTACACCGAGATCGTGTTTGATCGTGGTGTGCAAGGGGTTAATGTGTCGGGGGTGGTCTTTGACCGCCCCTGACACATTGTGCCGGGTGTCAGCTGTGATAATCAGCTGACACCCGGCCGCGATCAGCGGTGCTCACCACGTGAGCGCCGCTGATCGCTGTGACGTACTATCCTGTCCCTGGGAATTAAGTCCCAGGGCACATGGACGGGATAGTACGTCACATGGCAGTAAGGGGTTAAAATAATGAAGTAATTTTATTGGTGGATTTAGACTCCTTTCTTCTGGTGTGTTTATCCATAGACATACTGATAGGGAATCTGGATTGTGAGACCCAATGGGTCCAGTGATGACAAGGTCTGTAAATCACTGTGGAAAATGATAGCACTATATAAGCAAAGCATTATATAGCATCTATTTCACCAGTATTTCAGAGATAAGCAGTTTGTCAGCTTATGCCCTTATGTGCAATCTAATAGATATTAGTGACAAAGCCCCCACACCTATTGACCCCTTGATGGAACATATCAAATACATGTATGTGTGTTTTTATACTCCTACAGACACCATTTTGTAGATCGTGCTAAATCTCTTCCGCAGTCATTTGCATTATACATCACTTGAAAGTTATCTGCTCCTGGGCTGGTGGGCGGAGAAAGTTGTGTTCCAGGACGAGGATGTCACATGGAGCCTCTGGATTCAGTTCTGGGGGCGGTACATTAATGACATCCTTGTAATGTGGTTAGGTGATAAAAATTTATTTGAGGCATTTGCCTTACACCTGAATGTTAATGATATAGGTCTAAAATTCACATGTGAAGTGGAGGGGACAGAATAGCATTTCTGAACATCATGATCACAAGAGGGGTGGGGAGAATCATTAAGACATCAATTTATCGTAAACCGATAGCAACCAATAGTCTCCTTAGATGCAACAGATACCATCCTCCCAGCCTCAGGAGGGGGATCCCCAAGGGACAGTTCCTGAGGCAGAGGAGGAATTGATCAACTCTGGATGAATTTGAGACCCAGTTGGTCAACCTGAAAAGAAGATTTATCAATAGGGGGTACCCTACACGGGTGGTTGATGTGGGCTATAAGCATGCACTAGGCAGCAAAACCATGGGCCTGCTCCTTCCGATTACTAGAAATACATCAGATGACATTACCCACCTGATTGGCAATTTTTAAGACCAGAATCACAAGATCATGCCAACCTTAAGTAAGCATTGGGACATCTTATTGGCGGACTCAGATATTTCAAATCAAATTACACCAAGGCCTTCAATCACCTATAGGAGAGGCAGGATCGTGTGGGACTATGTGGTGCATAGTCACAATAGCACCCCCGAAACTAATAGGTATCTAGCTGTATAAGAGGCAAAATGGTACATACAGATGTGGCAAATGTAGCTTCTGCCGGTATATCAATGTATCAAGGTCATTCTCCAGAGCAGTTACAGGAAGAGTATTCACAAATCGGAACTCTGCTAATTGCAAGACGACGGGAGTTGTTTATGTCTGCACCTGTACTAAAAATTATGTAGGGAAAAACAAAAGGTCCCTTAAGGTGAGGATAGAGGAGCATATTGGTGATATAAATCATGGTAGGGATACACCTTTGGCCCGGCATATAAATGACATTCATCAGGGGAGCTTGGAGTCGTTTTCGTTCAAGGTGATTGAGACAATACCCCAGTCAGTAAGATTAGGTGACTGGGATAAAAAGGGAAACACGTTGGATATTCATAATGGAGTCCATGAGTCCAAGGAGGATCAATGAACAGCTCCGCTTCGCTAGCTATATTTAGGTGGATTTTGACTGGCCTGACTAGCTTTGGTATATTGATCTTTAGGAGATCATACAATATTATACTAAGTGTTGTTCCTCACTCAGGACCTTACATTTTTTTATTTTTTTCTGTTTAGTGAAACCATACCTTGGGAGTGCAGTTTGACTATATATGTAATGTTGTATGGACTCTGGATATTTTGCTGCCACAATTTTTTCATAGAAGTAGCTCATTACTATTCATTGTGCGTGGAATGGAGCCGAGGATATAATGATATTACTATTTTTTAATCTGACCCCTAATGGTTATTTTGACAATTAAGGATATTGATTATATTGTTGCGGTGGATATAAAATTATGACATGCATTCCACTATACCAGATATGGAACGTAATACACATTCCATCATAATATCATAGGAGGCCCGTGATGACTATGTGATGGGTGGACCATATCTGGTTAATTAGTTTAAGTACTGTCATGCCCGCTTCCGAGTGGAACGCAGTACAATCCATCGCATGAGCACATCTGGCCGATGGCGCACTTTTACTGGCACATTACTTCCCGGTGGTGTGGAGAGTACATTGCATTCCACTGGGTGCTTCCGGTCCAAAGCAAACATGTGACCGACACATACAGTAGTTTCCGGTCTTGTGGAGACATGGCTTTATAAAATGTGAGCCATTGCAATGCTAGAGTCCAAACATTGGCAGAAATCTTTCTATGTGGTCCGGGTGATAGGGAGCTGATCCGAGCCCCTCAATCATTGAATCCCCTGATGAAACCCTGTATTCATCTAAGACAGTGGGGAAACGCGTCTGTGGCGCCCCTGAGGCTCAGTCGCCACAGAGGTACTGCACCTCCTCCTGAGGTGTGGTATCCCACCATCTAGGTAAGGTGGAGACTCCTGACCACACTCCAACACCTGCACCCCACACCACAAAGTAGTGTAGCAAAGCACCTTCGGCGGCTCCCTGCTTGGAGTATAGCAAAGCACCCATTGGTGGCTCCCTGCTTGGAACACGAAAGGTGCTGGGAGGTGGGTGGAGTTAGTTTACATTACAAGGAGCGGGAGGAGTTTAGGATGAGGGGTCAGTTGGTTAGAGAGCTGGAGAGAAGATCCCCGGAGAGAGGGATGGATGGATGGATGGAGGTGCTGCAGCAGATTCCAGTGACCTGGGTCTGCTGGCATGGGAGAGGAAGAGAGAGAGCAACGTAGCCTGAAAGCCTGATTCTCCATAGAAGGAAAGATTAGTACGGAACATGAGGAGTAAAAGGGAACAGAGGACGTGGGTTAGAAGAGAACCCTTCCTAGGAGTTCTAAGCGCAAGGCCGGTGCCCGGTCCCCGAGGTTGTATGGATACTAATGGCCCTGCAGCAGACACTGGAGGAATAGAAGTAGTGACCACTTTATTCCCACCCAAGACTTGGGGGCACAGCAGCAACTGGATAGTGAGCCGGGACTTGGTAGCAAGGAGTCCCCGAAGCAGGCTACAGCTGTCTGCCGTACAAGTAGAGTTCATAAGAACATTGGACAGGAGGAACTCCAGTGTAACTCAGTACTAGGAGTACTTCACTTAAAGGCGCTATAAGAGGAGACGTTCAGAAAGACACATGTTGGCAGAGTGTTGGAAAGGAGCATTCCATCTTGCCTGGAGGTTGACTGAGTCCCTGACCCAGAGGACAGGGCACGGAGGCAGGCACCTGTTTGTACAACAGACTGTGAGTAAAGCTTTGGAACTACATGCCCTGGTGTCCTCCACTTATTCCTGCGCCAACCTGCCCAGCACTACTGCATCCTCTGCGCCTGACACTACACCAGCTACGTGTCACTTCACCTACACTGCCCTGGGACTACAGCCCTGCCTGTGGAGGGTTATAACATCATTGCTGCACTACACCATCTGTCCCAGAGGATCTGTCTGCAGCGTCGGCTTACATCCATATTGCCGAATACCACAGGTGGCGTCACGAATCACTTCTAAACTTTCACTACCACAAGCATACTGAAACAACCCCTTTTATAATGGGCGCCCAGGGCCACGGGCCGGGTCACCGCTGCCGTGACATCTCCCATTGAAGCTCATCGGGCCCGGTACCGAGTACCCCACCGCCCTGGGTGTGAGGGCGTCCCACGTCGGGATGGCACGCATTCATCTAGAAGCTAAGTTATAATCTGCTATGTTTTTACATGTTGATGAACCTGGCTGTAATGCCCAATGAGAGTTATATAATGGTATATTAACGAATATCTCTAATGTGTCATTGAGACATAGTGCGCTCTGATATTGGATTTGGGGTGTATTTTTCTCTGAGAGATCGTGTATTAAGGGATATGATGTCCCTAATTCTATACATGTAAATGATACTTCTTATATGTCATTGAGACATTTTTTGTCCTAATATCGGATTGGGAGTGTTTCCTCCTGAAAGGTGTTCTAAAAAATACCCTTCGTTCACTAATATTTCTGATGTGTCACTGAGACATGGTCTGCTCTAACATGGCATATCCCCCTTTTGAGGTGACCTACTAAGGCTGGTTTCACATTAGCGTTTGGAGGCGCAGCGGGCGCTCGCCGTGACGCTCCGCCCCTGCCATGCCACCTCCGGTCAGCTCCGCCTATGGGCGCATGTGGCCTGTGTACCCTATCTTAAGCATTGGGTATGCAGGCCGTGTGCAGGCATGCTTTTGCCACCGCATGCGTCCTTTTGACAGTGCGGCGACCTGCGCCAAACGCAACGTGTTGCATTTTGGTGCAATCGCCGCACCGTCAAAAGGACGCAATGCTAAAGATAGGGTACGCAGGCTGCATGCAGCGGCATGCGCCCATAGGCGGTGCTGACCGGAGAAGGCGTGGCAGGGGGCGGAGCTTCACGGCGAGTGTCCGCTGCACCTCCAAACGCTAATATGAAACTAGCCTAAGCGGTATAGTGCTCCCAACTTAATACATGTAAAAATATCCCTCATGTGTCACGGAGACACGGTTTTCTCTCATTTCTGATTTTGAGTGTCCTCTCTTGAGAGGTGGTTTATCAAGGGACAAAGTGTCCTTAATCTAACACCAGTACAAATGATCTCTTATGTGTCACTGGGACATAGCTTACTCTAACATCTGTTGTTGTGTGTATTCTCGTGGAAGGTGATCTATTATCAGATATTTTCATGATCACCCCAAATTGTGATTGGATGTATTATATATAGTATATTGACATAAAGTCATTGGACTTAAGTACTATATCAAATCATTAGAGATATGTGTGTTATCTATACCCTATAGCTTATACCAACTTTATGAGTGACGATGATGGCTTGGTGAGGGACTCCCTAGAGTCAGACAGGGCTAGCTGACATTGAGCGGGGGCGCCACAATGCTTCCCCCTAGCGTGCCAACCTCCACTGCCAGGTAGGGAGACAGAGTATTGTGGATCTTTTTTCTAGATTACTTTCTAATTGTAAATTCATTACGTGGCTGTATTATCTTTCAGGGACCTGTGTCTGACCTACTCACCATGTTATGTCTGAAAATATCTTTTTTATGAGAGTATTAATAAAAGTTATATTTTAGGTCTGTTTTTGGAAGGTGTTCTACATCACTTGAGAGGCCTGAAATGAAATATTCTAATAACAGTTCACAACAATCAATATAGTAAATATGTGCATTACCGGCACTGTAGCCCCCCACTACATTGATCACTGGGGGTCAGACCCAGACTGATCAGCCACACTCTGGCTTCTCCTAGCATTGTGCCATGACTTCTGGTATACTTTGCCTTGTTACACATGTGTTGACACTTGAACTGAAGGGGGCACCAGTATGTCAGGATTCGCATGTCCATAGAGGCCAAGGAACATAATGTAAAAACGATTACTCACAACTCTACGGAAGATAAGCCAAGTAGCCTTCGCCGACAGTCACAAGCCAGACTCTGACTTCCCCTAGTCAGCTGCTTCCTATCCTGCACTAATAAGGCGGAGCTGGTTCATTTCTACTCACCTTGCTGTTCAGATTTCCACCACAAGAGAGCAAAAATAACAAAACTGATACATCTCCCTGAAGCTTGCTGTCTCTGCCACTAGGTGGCGATGTTGTATAAGGCTGATGTACTATATAGCCCTGTTCATGGATCCTGACTACTTGTAGTAGGGAAGAAACAGCCCCTTCTGTCTCTTCCATACTATAAAAAGATAGAAAGGCAATTGACACAATCCGAATATATTCGCTATATGCAGAACTGGAAGCGAGGAAAGAAAAAGGGTAAGTGCACACGTTGCGGATTGTGCTGCGGATTTTTCCACGCGGATTTGGCAAAATCCGCAGGTAAATCCGCAGGTCAAAAGACCTGCAGTTTATCTGCGGATTAGCCTGCTGTTTTCCCCTGACACCTGTACAACAGAGCAAGTGTAAAATCGCTGTAGATTCCGCAAAAAGAATTGACATGCTGCGGATTTGAAACTGCAGCAAATCCGCGTGGAAAAGTCCGCAGCATGTTCACTGCTGTTTTCATTTTCCATAGAAAATAAAGGTACTGTACAACGCAGCAGAAACTGCTGCGGATCCGCAGGGCCAAATCTGCAGCGGATACGCAGCAGAATCCGCAGCGTGTGCACTAGGGTGACTGGATCTCATATGGGGGGGAAAAAATGTCAGAATCTTGTCCGTCTGGACCCCACAAAACGATTCCCCTTTCCAGATATTGAGATAGCCAAAATTTGAGCTCGATCAAACGACGTTAACCCGTGCCGCTCGTCGCTCAAAGTTTGAAAAAATCCAAATTGAGGTATTTTAAGATTTAGGTATTTTGCATAGTCTGTTAGACTATAAAGAATGTGACAACAACATTGCAGAAATAGCCCTGACCAAATTTTCGAACCATTTGTGGTATTTGAATGCAGAGTTGGTGGGATTATCGTTTTTTGATCCCACCATTACAGACAATGAAAAGTTGTTAATGGCTAATAAACTGCTCAGTAGCACAGATGAACCATCAGAGCACGCTAACCTACATGAGTTGATAATTTTACAGAGTTATCTAATCTATTCTAGAGCTTTTGTTAAAGTAGTTTTTGAAACGTCAGAATATAATGCTCGGCATTTGCTTACAACTTGCAGGACATATTGCTTTTGTTCTTCATCTTTTGTCAGAAGGTCGTTAAAGTCGGTTACTTCCTACCTCTTTTAATTTTTCTTTCCTAACTTTTGGATTTACAACCCTAGCGTGCTCCGATGGTTCATCTGTGCTACTGAGCAATTTATTAGCCATTAACAACTTTTCATTGTCTGTAATGGTGGGATCAAAAAACGATAATCCCACCAACTCTGCATTCAAATACCACAAATGGTTCGAAAATTTGGTCAGGGCTATTTCTGCAATGTTGTTGTCACATTCTTTATAGTCTAACAGACTATGCAAAATACCTAAATCTTAAAATACCTCAATTTGGATTTTTTCAAACTTTGAGCGACGAGCGGCACGGGTTAACGTCGTTTGATCGAGCTCAAATTTTGGCTATCTCAATATCTGGAAAGGGGAATCGTTTTGTGGGGTCCAGACGGACAAAATTTCGACATTGATTTTTTGCGGTCACCCTAGTGTGCACAGACCCAAAAGAATACATTAGCTACAATAGGCTGCAAATGCATACTAAGTTACCATGTTAGAACAGTCTCCTTTTATGCCAGTCCTACATAGCTATGAAATATTAGCTCTCTTGCTAGAGCATAGATGATAATCTATCTGGCCCTATGTGTAATTACATTAGTCTTGCCCGAAAATACCAATTGTCTACTAGAACTGGCCCACCGGTAGACAGTACATACACTGGTAATACTAGATATCCCGCGTTTGCTATCCGGCACACTCTCTGGTTACTACAAGGCTGTTTCCAACACGCGCTATAATAATGGCTCCCCTGCTATGTCTCACGTCCTGATGGGTATTCACCTGAGCTGGAACTTCCCTCCTCTTCTGCCTACCTCACTGCGCACTCCCCTTGTGCTCTCCCATATATCTTAGGGCGCATAGCACCTGCTGCCCGCTATCTCCTCCACATGCCGGGCACAGGTCTGCTATTGATCTGCTGTAATCATGATATGATTTAATACAGGTTTAAATAACCCAAAAAGGAGATGAAGGACCTGGGGAGGGTATGTTGTCTGATCCAAAAAGGCCTACGGGTTCAAAACCCCACTAGAAATGAATCATGACCCCTCTCTAGCAGGTCAGTAAAACTTGGCTTTTATTGTACTACATTAAAATAGTTATTTTATGGAGCATTGAATTAAAATGATAATCCTAATTTGCCATAAATAGACTAGATTATACGCATATATTGAATAATTTTTTTACGGCAAATTAATAGATTATTATTATTATTATTTATGTAGCACCATTGATTCCATGGTGCTGTATATGAGAAGGGATTACATACAAATTACACATATCACTTACAGTAAACAAACTTACAATGACAGACTGATACAGAGGGGAGAGGACCCTGCCCTTTCGGGCTTACATTCTACAGGATGGTGGGGAAGGAGACAGTAGGTTGGTGGGTTGCAGCAGTTCCGGTGTTGGTTGAGGTGATATCTCCAGTAGTGGTGAGAAGGTAGCGGGGTCACTGCAGACTGTAGGCTTTCTTGAAGAGGTGGGGTTTTCAGGTTCCATCTGAAGGATCTGAATGTGGTTGATAGTCGGACTTGTTGGGGCAAAGAATGGATAGGGCTATTCGGGAGAAGTCTTGGAGGCGGTTGGGTGAGGAGCGAATAAGTGTGGAGGAGAGAAGGAGGTCTTGGGATGACCGGAGATTACGTGAGGGAAGGTAACAGGAGATTAGTTCAGAGACATATGGGGGAGACAGGTTATAGATGGTCTTGTAGGTCAGTATTAGTAATTTGAACTGGATACGCTGAGGGAAGAGATTTGCAGAGGGGAGACGCGGAGAAGTAGCAAGGAGAGAGATGAATTAGTTGGGCAGCAGAGTTACGGATGGACTGAAGAGGTGCAAGGGTGTTGGCAGGTAGACCACAGAAAAGGATGTTGCAGTAGTTGAGGTGGGAGATGATGAGGGTGTGCACAAGCATTTTAGTAGATTGAGGGTTGAGGAAAGGACGGATTCTGGAAATATTTTTGAGCTGGAGGCGACAGGAGGTAGAAAGAGCTTGGATGTGCGGTTTGAAGGACAGGGCAGAGTCAAGGGTTACTCTGAGGCAGCGAACTTCCGGTACTGGGGAAAGCGTGATGTCATTAATTGTGATAGATAGGTCAAGTAAGGAAGATCTGTGAGATGGAGGAAAGATGATGAGTTCAGATTTGTCCACATTGAGCATGAGGAAGCGAGAGGAGAAGAAGGAGGATATGGCTGATAGACACTCCAGGATTCTGGGCAGCAGAGAGGTGACGTCTGGGCCAGAGAGGTAGATCTGAGTGTCGTCAGCATAAACGTGGTACTGGAATCCATGGGACTTTATGAGTTGCCCCAGGCCAAGGGTATAAATTGAGAAGAGTAGGGGTCCTAGAACAGAGCCTTGGGGGACTCCAACAGAGAGAGGGTGGGCTGAGGAGGTGGTGTGGGAGTGGGAGACACCGAATGTGCGGTTGGAAAGGTATGAGGAGATCCAGGATAGGGCGAGGTCTTTGGTGCCTAAGGAGGAGAGGATCTGTAGTAGGAGGCAGTGGTCAGCTGTGTTGAATGCAGAGGACATATCTAGAAGCAGGAGTATAGAGTATTGTCCGTTTGCTTTGGCTGTAAGTAGGTCGTTAGTAATTTTGGTCAGGGCTGTCTCAGTGGAGTGATGGGGGCGGAAACTTGATTGTAGATTGTCAAAGATTATCATTTTAGTTCATTACTCCATAAAATAACTATTTTAATGCAGTACAATAAAAGCTAAATTTTATTGACCTGCTAGAGAGGGGTCACTTCTTGTGGGACTTTGCCCCATTAGACCTTTTTAGATCATGCCATGATTTATTTTAACATATTGTCCATTTTGTTTTGTTTTTACATTGTTATCCTTACCCTATGTATTGAAATCTTACCAGAGAAGTAGCTAGGGGTTCAGCTCAGATGGGGTCCCCTAATTCCTGATTACAACTATGGTGGTGTACTGTAATCATGTGTATAGGGGAACCTCAACAGATGACACATCTCCACAACTACCAATACTGATATTACCATCATGTGATGATATACAGTGGTAGATACCACTCATGCAGAACATATAAGTGATCACAGTACAGTTACAGATAGTGACATACAGATGACGTTCTTTCTGATGGAATCGTTCACTTTTCCATCTGGCCCAGACTGACATGGCAACTTTTCCAACCAGGGCTCGGCTGCAGAGATTACAGCACAGACACGTATGACTTCTCATATTTTCAGCACTGTCCCCATCTATCCCCAACCTGCACAAAGTCCTCATCCTGCTGATACCCCAATGCTGAGCCGTTGTGTGTCCCTATTACTGCACCTGCTCTGTGGTACAATTTAAACAGTGTTCCTCATACTGCGTCACATACTAATGCCACTACTGTGCCCCTTACTTGGTAAAAATGTCTCCTTTGTACCCACACTGTATAAAGACCCCCACACTGCGTAATGCTCCCCACAGTTTATGACAGCATCCCACAGTTGCTTCCACGCTGTATGATGGCCTCCACACTGAATGATGGCCCCCACAGTAGTCTCCAGACTGTATAATGGTCCCTTCATTAGCTCCCACTCTGTATAATAACCCAGACATTAGCTCCCACATTAGATATAGGGCCCCCACATTAGCTCCCACGCCTCGCCTATCATTCTGCTCTATGTCTGTCCCTGTCAAGTGGGCGGCTATTTGCACAGTCCTGATATAAATGACAAAACGCTAAATAGAAGAAAATAGAAACAGCCAGTGTGTGCATATAGAGGCCAGCATATGGGAATAGCTCCCTGAATGTATCCAGGTAACCCTAAAAGGAATACTCTTGTCTGGACAAGACGACAAAGAGGGAAACGGAAAGGACAGAAAGAAACAGGGAATTAGAAGAAGTGTGTGTGTGTGTGGGGGGGGGGTAGAATATTACACTTGCAAAGAAGAAAGTGTACCCCCTGGTACATCTTCTCCCTCTCTTTTATTCCCCTTTGGGGGTCTTGTTGTAAAGACTGACCATGCATTCAGGGGCCTGCACCCGTATGTGATCATCTATACGCACCTATTGGTAGTTCCTATTTTCTTCTATTTGGCCCTGTATCATATATAGTCATCCTCAACTTTGTGTGAATTTATTTTTTTTGTAGGCTTTATAGTGGGGTTTTCATAATTGGCAACTTGGATTTACTGATAAGAGATGGCACAACACAGACACTGGACTGATAGTAGGCACCAGCTACAGAAATCTAATATATAAAGCTCAAGTGTGTGTGTGTATGTATGTGTGTGTGTGTGTGTATGTGTGTGTACGTATGTATGTGTGTGTATGTCCGGGATAGGCATCCGCACCGTCGCAGCTACAGCCACAAAATTTGGCACAGTCACATGTCTGGACCCCGAGAGCGTCCTAAGCTATGTTGTGAGGTGAAATTTTAACCCCGCGCGGTCCAATTCACCAAACAATTTTGCCCCTGTCTACATACTGGGGAAAAAGTGTGTGCGTGTCAAGCCCCGCCCCTCAATATGATGTCATAATGGTTGCCATGGCGACACTGATGTCATCATAGGTTGCAAGCCCCGCCGCTCATTATGATGTCATAATGGTTGACTATGGAATGGAGGATGTGTGATGGGTATATGGGCACTGGATTATGGAATGGAGGATATGTATGACGGGTATATGGGCACGGGACTAAGGGATGGCGGATACTGTATGTATGATGGGTATATGGGCATGGGACTATGGGATGGTGGATATGTATGATGGGTATATGGGCACGGGACTATGGGATGGATGATGTGTGATGGGTATATGGGCACTGGACTATGGGATGTAGGATATGTATGATGGGTATATTGGCATGGGCCTATGGGATGAAGGATGTGTGATGGGTATATGGGCATGGGACTATGGGATGGAGGATATGTGTGATAGGTATATGGGCACTCGACTATGGGATGGAGGATATGTATGATGGGTATATGGGCACGGGCCTATGGGATCGTGGATATGTATGATGGGTATTTGGGCACGGGACTATGGGATGGAGGATAATTATAATTTGCTATAACTAACCACAGTTAGTTACTATGCCCGGACAGTGCCGGGCTCTTCAGCTATATATATATATATCTAATATATAAAGCTCAAAGTGTGTATGTATGTATGTATGTGTGTGTGTGTGTGTGTGTGTGTATGTCGGGGATAGGCATCCGCACCGTTGCAGCTACAGCCACAAAATTTGGTACAGTCACACGTCTGGACCACGAGAACGTCCTAAAGGCCCCGTCACACTAAGCGATCTCGGTAGCGAGATCGCTGCTGAGTCGCAACTTTTGTGACGTAATAGCGATTTCACCAGCGAGATCGCTGTGTGTGACAGCGATCAGCGAGCGGCCCCCCTGCCGGTATCGCTGATCGCTGGAAGAAACCTCTGGACATTTCTTTGGTCGCTGGTCTCCCGCTGGCCAGCACTCATCGCTGTGTGTGACAGGCGGGAGACCAGCGATCAGGTGTAAAAAATAATAAAAAAAATAGTTATTCTCACCTTCCGACGTCCTGTTCAGCCATCCTGCCTCTCTCCACGCTCCGGTCCCAGTGATCCTTTGCACGAATGACCGCGAGACTTTGTTATCCCTCGAGACCGTGACATCTTGCGGTCATTCTCGCAAAGGATCACTGGGACCGGAGCGTGGAGAGAGGCAGGATGGCTGAACAGGACGTCGGAAGGTGAGAATAACTATATTCTTTATTTTGATTCTATTTTTTACAGGGATGGCCAGCGATGCCGGGCGCTCGGCATCTCTGTGCTGATCGCTGGTGAAGCTGTCTGTGTGACAGCTCACCAGCGATCACATAGCGACTTACTAGCGATCCTGACACCTTGATATCGGTGTCGGGATCGCTGGTAAGTCGCTTAGTGTGACGGGGCCTTAAGCTATGTTGTGAGGCGAGATTTTAACCCCGCGCGTTCCAATTCACCAAACAATTTTGCCCCTATCTACATACTGGGGAAAAAGTGTGTGTGCGTCAAGCCCCGCCCCTAATTAGGATGTTATAATGCCCCTATCTACATAATGGGGAAACAGTGTGTGCGTATCAAGCCCCGCCCCTCATTATGATGTCACAATGGTTGCCATGGTGACGCTGATGTCATCATAGGTTGCAAGCCCCGCCACTCATTATGATGTCATAATGGTTGACTATGGAATGGAGGATGTGTGATGGGTATATGGGCACTGGACTATGGGATGGAGGATATGTATGACGGGTATATGGGCACGGGACTAAAGGATGGCGGATATGTATGATGGGTTTATGGGCATGGGACTATGAGATGGCGGATATGTATGATGGGTATATGGGCACGGGACTATGGGATGGAGGATGTGGGATGGGTATATGGGCACTGGACTATGGGATGTAGGTTATGTATGATGGGTATATGGGCACGGGACTATGGGATGGCGGATATGTATGATGGGTATATGGGCACGGGACTATGGGATGGAGGATATGTATGATGGGTTATGGGCACGGGACTATGGGGTGGAGGATGTGTGATGGGTATATGGGCACGGGACTATGGGATGGAGGCTTTTTTTTTTTTTTTTGGAAGTGCATTGAACAGCAAGGTGGTGTGCTGGTAAAAAGGGAAAAAGAAAAAAAAAAAATCTTTTAAATCTTCTGCCTGAGCGAGTGTGAACGAGCTGAGTGTGACCTGAGCGTAAGTGCGAACTGTGGTAAGTGTGTGACTTGAGATTCAGTGAAGAGGTGTTTGGAAAACCTATAACAAATACCTGTGTGAGTTGCTGAATTGTAGGTTGCTGAGTGCTTTCTACCTGTTCAATTTTTGGGGGGCTTGGGGGCTTGTTTAACCTATTTTTTTTTTCTCTCTAATCTTTAATCTCTTATTTTACTATCTGTGTTTTTAAGGGTTAACTATATTGCATTTAAATCTTGAGGTGTAACTATATTCACAAGGGGTTAATTAAGGGTGGGAGTTCATACAGTAATTAAGGGTTTATAAGGGGCAGCTGGTTGGGGCTTAACTCCTTTTGGAAGTGCATTGAGCAGCAAGGTGGTGTGCTGGTAAAAGGGGAAAAAGAAAAAAAAAAAAAAATCTTTTAAATCTTCTGCCTGAGCGAATGTGAACGAGCTGAGTGTGACCTGAGCGTAAGTGCGAACTGTGGTAAGTGTGTGACTTGAGATTCAGTGAAGAGGTGTTTGGAAAACCTATAACAAATACCTGTGTGAGTTGCTGAATTGTAGGTTGCTGAGTGCTTTCTACCTGTTCAATTTTTGGGGGGCTTGTTTAACCTATTTTTTTTTTTCTCTCTAATCTTTAATCTCTTATTTTACTATCTGTGTTTTTAAGGGTTAACTATATTGCATTTAAATCTTGAGGTGTAACTATATTCACAAGGGGTTAATTAAGGGTGGGAGTTCATACAGTAATTAAGGGTTTATAAGGGGCAGCTGGTTGGGGCTTAACTCCTTTTGGAAGTGCATTGAGCAGCAAGGTGGTATGCTAGTAAAAGGGGAAAAAGAAAAAAAAAATCTTTTAAATCTTCTGCCTGAGCGAGTGTGAACGAGCTGAGTGTGACCTGAGTGTAAGTGCGAACTGTGGTAAGTGTGTGACTTGAGATTCAGTGACTTTGGATTCAGGGAGTTTCCAAGGGAGGTATTATTGAATTACTGTTATATTTTATTAATACTTTTTATTTTATTTTTGCTTATCTTTCCTGTCTGGTGCAATCCCCATTAGGATGTGCTCCACTATTGCCAATGCCATCCAGTGCACGTCTTGCCGCATGTATGAAATCCTTGAACAGCCTGTCGAGGGTGCATACTGCTGTGCGAGATGTGAGCACGTTGTGCATTTGGAAGCCCAGATACTGTATCTAAATGTGTAGCTGGCAACACTGCGATCCATAGACAATATGGAAAGGAGTCTTCTGCTCACTGAGCAGACGCTCAATGGGATAGATGAGGGGGGGGATGCTAGGTTGGAGCTGCAGGACAATGAAGCAGCTAGCTGGGTGACAGTTAGAAGGCGGGGTAGAGGGAAGAGTACCAGGGAGGCTAGTCCTGATCTGGCACACCCCAGTAAGTTTGATAAGTTGGCAGATGAGGGGAGTTAGTGCAGGAGTAGCACTGCTGCAGCAAGGCATGTCCTCTGAAAGCTGGAGGAGTGTTTGCTCCAGCAAGGGGGAAAATAGGAGAGCAGGGCAGGCCAGACAGGTTCTGGTAGTGGGAGACTCAATTATTAGGGGAACAGATAGGGCAATCTGTCACAAAGACAGGGATCGTCGAACGGTGTGCTGCCTACCTGGCGCTCGAGTCCGACACATCGCTGATCGGGTTGACAGATTACTGGGAGGGGCTGGTGAGGATCCAGCGGTCATGGTGCACATTGGCACAAATGACAAAGTTAGAAGTAGGTGGAAGGTCCTTAAAGATGATTTCAGGGAATTAGGCTGTAAACTTAAAGCAAGGACCTCCAAGGTGGTATTTTCGGAAATACTTCCTGTACCATGTGCCAAGCTAGAGGCGCAACAGGAGATTAGGGAGGTTAATAAGTGGCTCAGGAATTGGTGTAGGAAGGAGGGGTTTGGGTTCCTGCAGAACTGGGCCGACTTCTCAGTTGGCTACAGGCTCTACGCTAGGGACGGGCTGCACCTCAATGGGGAGGGTGCCGCTGTGCTGGGGGAGAAAATGGCTAGAAGGTTGGAGGAGTGTTTAAACTAGGGACGGGGGGAGGGTATTCCTTTTATAGGAGGGGAAGACAGTGCAGATAGAGACCTGGGCACAAATAATGAGATTGGGGGTGGGGGTGGCATGGGGGTGGGGTTAGAACAGTTAATAATTTAAGAAAGAATAGAGGTACAGAGAGATACATAAAGTGCATGTATACTAATGCCAGAAGCCTCGCCAACAAGATGGAGGAATTGGAGTTAATGTTGTTGGAGCATAATTATGACATGGTGGGGATATCTGAGACATGGCTGGATGAGAACCATGACTGGGCGGTTAATTTACAGGGCTATAGTCTGTTCAGAAATGACCGTACTAATAAACGAGGGGGAGGCGTGTGTTTATATGTAAAATCATCCTTAAAACCCATCCTTCGTGATAATATATATGAATCTAATGAAAATGTAGAGTCCCTGTAGGTAGAGATAAGGGGAGGGGGGAAAAATAATAAATTATTGATAGGGGTTTGTTATAAGTCTCCAAAAATAATGGAAGCAACAGAGAATATCCTCATAAAGCAAATAGATGAAGCAGCGACTCAAGGAGAAGTCATTATTATGGGGGACTTCAACTACCCTGAAATACATTGGGGAACCGAAACCTGCAGTTCCAGCAAAGGTAATAGGTTTTTGACAACTATGAGAGACAATTACCTTTCACAACTGGTTCAGGACCCAACAAGAGTGGGGCACTGCTAGATAACCAACAGGCCAGACCGCATATCAAATGTAAGGGTTGGGGGTCACTTGGGTAATAGTGATCACAAATTAATAAATTTTCATGTATCCTTTAATAAGATGTGTAGTAGAGGGGTTACAAGGACACTGAACTTCAGGAAAGCAAATTTCCAACGGATGAGAGATGATCTTGGTGCAATTAACTGGGACGATATCCTGAGTCATAAAAATACACAAAGAAAATGGGAGACGTTTATTAACATTCTGAATAGGACCTGTGCACAATATATACCATATGGGAATAAATATGTGAGAAATAGGAGGAAACCACTATGGCTAAATAGTGCTGTAAGGGATGCAATAAGAGATAAAAATAAAGCATTTAGAGAATTAAAGCAAGTAGGTAGTAATGAGGCATTAAATAAATACAGAAAATTAAATAAATTCTGTAAAAAGCAAATCAAGACAGCAAAGATTGAGACAGAGAGATTCATTGCCAGAGAAAGTAAAAATAATCCCAAAATATTATTTAACTACATAAATAGTAAGAAGCTAAAAAATGATAATGTTGGCCCCCTTAAAAATAGTCTGGGTGAAATGGTGGAGGTGGATGAGGAAAAAGCCAATATGCTAAATGACTTTTTTTCAACAGTGTTTACACAAGAAAATCCCATGACGGATAACATGATCAGGGATAAAAATTCTCCATTAAATGTCACCTGCTTAACCCAGCAGGAAGTACGGCGGTGTCTAAAAATCACTAAAATTGACAAGTCCCCGCGCCCGGATGGGATACACCCCCGAGTACTGCAGGAATTAAGCACAGTCATAGATAGACCATTATTTGTAATCTTTAAAGATTCCATAATAACAGGGTCTGTACCACAGGACTGGCGTATAGCAAATGTGGTGCCAATATTCAAAAAGGGGACAAAAACTGAACTTGGAAATTATAGGCCAGGGAGTTTAACCTCAACTGTTGGTAAAATCCTGGAGGGTTTTCTAAGAGATACTAAACTGGAGTATCTGGAGAAGAATAAACTTATGACCCAATATCAACATGGGTTTACAAGGGACCGTTCCTGTCAGACTAATCTGATAAGCTTTTATGAAGAGGTAAGTTCCGGACTGGACCAAGGGAATGCAGTGGACGTGGTGTATGTGGACTTTTCAAAAGCTTTTGATATGGTGCCACACAAAAGGTTGATACATAAAATGAGAACAATGGGGATAGGGGAAAATATGTGTAGGTGGGTTAAGAGCTGGCTCAGGGATAGGAAACAAAGGGTGGTTATTAATGGAGCACACTCAGACTGGGTCACGGTTAGCAGTGGGGTACCACAGGGGTCAGTTTTGGGCCCGCTTCTTTTTAACATATTTATTAATGACCTTGTAAGGGGCATAGAGAGTAGAATTTTAATATTTGCAGATGACACTAAACTCTGCAGGGTAATCAATTCAGAGGAGGACAATTTTATATTACAGGAGGATTTATGTAAACTAGAAGCTTGGGCTGATAAATGGCAAATGAGCTTTAATAGGGATAAATGTAAGGTCATGCACTTGGGTAGAACGAACAAGATGTATAATTATGTGCTTAATTGTAAAACAATGGGCAAAACTGTCACTGAAAAAGACCTGGGTGTATGGGTGGACGACAAACTCACATTTAGTGGCCAGTGTCAGGCAGCTGCTGCAAAGGCAAATAAAATAATGGGATGCATTAAAAGAGGCATAGATGCTCATGAGGAGAACATAATTTTACCTCTATATAAGTCACTAGTGCGACCACACTTAGAATACTGTGTACAGTTCTGGTCTCCGGTGTATAAGAAAGACATAGCTGAACTGGAGCAGGTGCAGAGAAGAGCGACCAAGGTTATTAGGGAACTGGGGGGTCTGCAATACCAAGACAGGTTATTACACTTGGGGTTATTTAGTTTGGTGAATCGAAGGCTTAGGGGTGATCTTATTACAATGTATAAATATATGAGGGGACAATACCAAGACCTATCTAATGATCTTTTTACTCTTAGACCTGTGACTGGGACAAGGGGGCATCCTCTACGTCTGGAGGAAAGAAGGTTTAAGCATACTAACAGACGCGGATTCTTTACTGTAAGAGCAGTGAGACTATGGAACTCTGCCATATGATGTTGTAATGAGTGATTCCCTACTAAAATTTAAGAAGGGACTGGATGCCTTTCTTGAAAAGTATAATATTACAGGGTATATACACTAGTTTCCTTAGTGTTGCGTTGATCCAGGGAGCTAGTCTGATTGCCGTATGTGGAGTCGGGAAGGAATTTTTTCCCCCAATGTGAAGCTTACTGTTTGCCACATGGGTTTTTTTTGCCTTCCTCTGGATCAACATGTTAGGTCAAGTTAGGATAGGATGGGTTGAACTAGGTGGACTTAAAGTCTCCCTTCAACCTTAATTACTGTGCTACTATGTTACTATGTATGATGGGTATATGGGCACGGGACTATGGGGTGGAGGATGTGTGATGGGTATATGGGCACGGGACTATGGGATGGAGGATATGTATGATGGGTATATGGGCACGGGACTATGGGATGGAGGATATGTATGATGGGTATATGGGCACTCGACTATGGGATGGAGAATATGTATGATGGGTATATGGGCACGGGCATATGGGATCGTGGATATGTATGATGGGTATATGGGCACGGGACTATGGGATGGAGGATAATTATAATTTGTTATAACTAACCACAGTTAGTTACTATGCCCGGGCAGCGCCGGGCTCTTCAGCTAGTATATATATACAGTGGGGAAAAAAAGTATTTAGTCAGTCAGCAATAGTGCAAGTTCCACCACTTAAAAAGATGAGAGGCGTCTGTAATTTACATCATAGGTAGACCTCAACTATGGGAGACAAACTGAGAAAAAAAAATCCAGAAAATTACATTGTCTGTTTTTTTTTTCATTTTATTTGCATATTATGGTGGAAAATAAGTATTTGGTCAGAAACAAAATTTCATCTCAATACTTTGTGATATATCCTTTGTTGGCAATGACAGAGGTCAAACGTTTTCTGTAAGTCTTCACAAGGTTGCCACACACTGTTGTTGGTATGTTGGCCCATTCCTCCATGCAGATCTCCTCTACAGCAGTGATGTTTTTGGCTTTTCGCTTGGCAACACGGACTTTCAACTCCCTCCAAAGGTTTTCTATAGGGTTGAGATCTGGAGACTGGCTAGGCCACTCCAGGACCTTGAAATGCTTCTTACGAAGCCACTCCTTCGTTGCCCTGGCGGTGTGCTTTGGATCATTGTCATGTTGAAAGACCCAGCCATGTTTCATCTTCAATGCCCTTGCTGATGGAAGGAGGTTTGCACTCAAAATCTCACGATTCATGGCCCCATTCATTCTTTCATGTACCCGGATCAGTCGTCCTGGCCCCTTTGCAGAGAAACAGCCCCAAAGCATGATGTTTCCACCACCATGCTTTACAGTAGGTATGGTGTTTGATGGATGCAACTCAGTATTCTTTTTCCTCCAAACACGACAAGTTGTGTTTCTACCAAACAGTTCCAGTTTGGTTTCATCAGACCATAGGACATTCTCCCAAAACTCCTCTGGATCATCCAAATGCTCTCTAGCAAACTTCAGACGGGCCCGGACATGTACAGGCTTAAGCAGTGGGACATGTCTGGCACTGCAGGATCTGAGTCCATGGTGGCGTAGTGTGTTACTTATGGTAGGCCTTGTTACATTGGTCCCAGCTCTCTGCAGTTCATTCACTAGGTCCCCCCGCGTGGTTCTGGGATTTTTGCTCACCGTTCTTGTGATCATTCTGACCCCACGGAGTGGGATTTTGCATGGAGCACCAGATCGAGGGAGATTATCAGTGGTCTTGTATGTCTTCCATTTTCTAATTATTGCTCCCACAGTTGATTTCTTCACTCCAAGCTGGTTGGCTATTGCAGATTCAGTCTTCCCAGCCTGGTGCAGGGCTACAATTTTGTTTCTGGTGTCCTTTGACAGCTCTTTGGTCTTCACCATAGTGGAGTTTGGAGTCAGACTGTTTGAGGGTGTGCACAGGTGTCTTTTTATACTGATAACAAGTTTAAACAGGTGCTATTACTACAGGTAATGAGTGGAGGAAAGAGGAGACTCTTAAAGAAGAATTTACAGGTCTGTGAGAGCCAGAAATCTTGATTGCTTGTTTCTGACCAAATACTTATTTTCCACCATAATATGCAAATAAAATGAAAAAAAACCAGACAATGTGATTTTCTGGATTTTTTTTTCTCAGTTTGTCTCCCATAGTTGAGGTCTACCTATGATGTAAATTACAGACGCCTCTCATCTTTTTAAGTGGTGGAACTTGCACTATTGCTGACTGACTAAATACTTTTTTCCCCCACTGTATATATATATATATATATATATATATATATATATTAGATGGTGGCCCGATTCTAACGCATCGGGTATTCTATAATATGTATGTAGTTTATTTAAGAATAATGCAATGACTACACAGGATTTTCCAGGTAAATTGGTCGCTGGGTGCGACCAATCAGAAAAGTGTGGTTCAAATCTCACGGCAATTCACGGGCGGACTGCACCTGTCGCTGATTGGTCGTGCCCAGCCGGCCGCGACCAATCGGGCTAGTGCCGATCATCTCCCGGGTGCATCGCCGCTGACCTCCGTGTGGCAGGAGATGACCCGCGGCAACTGTTGGAAGATCAGCAGCTAGCACCGCATATCTCCCTACGGTAGGGGTGGCGTGTGTCGTTCGAATTCCGCGACAATTCGTGGTCGGACTTCTGCTGTTGCTGATTGGTCGCGGCCGGCGGGCGCGACCAATCAGCGCAGCGGGATTTCTGTTACAAGCAGAGAGACAGACAGAATTGGACGATTATATAGTATATATATACTGTATATATATATATACAGTATATTCAGTATATATATATTGGTACAGCAAAGGGTGTTTTACTCAATGGGAGATACATTTCTCCCAGCAGGTTAATGTTTGGTTGGGATTTTTCGTAAAGACAAGGACCTGCGATGATGTCATGGTCACGTGATCAGCCCATGTGATGTCTACCTCACCTGTAGCAGGGGTTATGGGCTATGTAATGGAGGTTGGTATTTGGCACATGGTGTAATGATGTGTGGAAGATACAGGAACTTGGCTGGAGTTAGCCTGAATCTGTTTGTTGGACTGCAAGTGCTGCAGAGCTATAGCAGCAAGACTCCAAACAAACCCTGGGAATGGCACCTGGCGGATGCTGCTGACCTGGCAGCCGCTTAGTTAAGCCAGTCCCTTGCAAGGGTGAGTCTGGGATCAGTGGTTCTCCAAGCTGGAGTATATTTGTGTTTTTCCATTGCTTTCTGTTAACCTGCTGTTTCAAAGTGACATTAAACCACTGAAGTTGGACCTGTGTGTGGCCTCATTACTGTGTCCCTGCCATTGCCTACCAGAGCAAATCCCTACAATATATATACTGCATATATATATATATATATATATTGTGTATATATATATATATATACTGTATATACTGTATACATACATATCTACTTAATGTGCTTCTGATTAGGTGATCACCTGAACCAGGTCTTATTTAATTATATGTATAAAAGAACACCAAGATGGCTGCGCCTGCGCAATAGCAGCTATCAAATTACTTCTATATACACAGATAGCTGCTACTGTGCAGGCAGGCGCCATTTTCAAATTGATTTTTTATTATTATCAGGATAACCTCAATCATAATAAACGCAGTACGCATGCGATTATGCTTCAGCGCAGGTGCCACGGTTGGCACCTGCCTGCAGAAGGTTTTTTTTTCAGTATGTATATACTGTATAATATTCTTTATGTAACCTAGGGGACAGGTCAGTGAGGGATCAGTGAGCTGTCAGCAGTCTTCATTATGAATACCTAATCAGAGCACCACATGAAGACCCACCCCACAGGACGCCCCAGAGCACGAGCATATAATTAACTAAAAACTGAAAATAAAGATTAAACAACAACCACAAGACAGATTTTATCACTCAAGGTATCATTGTAATCAGTATAATGGCACCGACCTGAAGCTGTCTGTAGTTTACTGTGCACAATCCTGCTGACAGGTTTACTTTAAAGCTTGGGCGGAAATGGATCTTCCAAATGGACAATGACCTGAAGCATACTGCCAAAATGGTAACAAAGTGGCTTAAGGATACCAAAGTCAATGTTTTGGAGGGGCATCACAGAGCCCTGATCTCAATCCTATTGAAAATGTATGAGCAAAGCTGAAAAGGCCGGTGTGAGCAAGGCGACCTACAAACCTGGAGCAGTTACACCAGCTTTGTCAGGAGGAATGGCCCAAATTCCGACCAACTACTGTGAGAAGCTTGTGAAAGGTTATCCCAAATGTTTGACCCAAGTCATTCAGTTTAAGGGCAATGGTACCAAATACTAATGAAATGTATGTAAACTTTTGACTTTGCAGTAAGTAAGAAAAATGCGTTAAAATATTCTCCCTCTCTCATTATTCTGGCATTTGGCAAATATTAATAATTATGGTAATCCTAATTGACCTAAAACAGGAAAGGTTTATTCTTATTTCATGTCAGATATTGAGAAAAACATGCATGGGTGTCTTTTTATAACGTGAATGTGCATTTTGGCACTGTCCAGGTTGAAAAATGTTTATCCCCCAGGCATGGATTACGGCGTGGGACAAAATGACGGACAGGTATGGTATATTGTTTTTTTTTTTTATTTCTGATTTATTACTGGAGATCAAGGGCTTCGGTGGAATTAGGCGAGGTTGTACGTATGGTTTAATTAAGATTATTAACCCCTTTCCTACAATGGACGTAATATTCCGTCCATGTGACCCTGGACCTAATTCGACATCGCGACTTAAATCGCGGTGATTGCATTAAAATGCCGATCGATACTATCTTACCTCAGGATAGATGGCCTCGGCATCCCGGGCAGTCTCCGCCCTGGCCCGCCCCTCTGTGAGCTGTGATTGGCTGTTCAATTCAGAACAGCCAATCACAGCGCTTCTCTTTGTTTCAGCCAATCAGATTGGGTGAAACAACAGGATCCTAGGCTAGGATCGAGTACTGATGTACTCGATCCCAGGACCAGTGCCTGGCAACGCCAGGCACCATAGAAAAGCCCCCAGATTGGCGCGATCGCCGATCTAATGGATCACGCCAATCGCAGCGCACAATGGCGCAATATCGCCGCTGTGCACTGCCAGTACCGTCCCGGATCAGTGCTGTAATAGCACCGATCCCAGGCCGGAGCCTAGGACAGGCCCAACAGGGCCTGCAAGAAGTGGTTGGCGCGATCGATTAGATTGGCGATCGCGCCAGCCACAGGGCACAACTGCGGTCACGCTGTGACCGCTCTGTGCCCTGCTGATAACCTGACCATGACCTGCCTAGGAATCGGAGCTGTGAGCTCCGATCCTAGGAAGTTTCCATGGTCACCAGGCAGAGCAGGGATTGGTGGGATTGATGTAATCATTCGATCCCACCAATGACAGGTCACAGCAGAGATGTGACCGCTCTGTGACCTGCCCCTGACCTGCCTCTGACCTGTCTGCAGGGGTCCTCACTCTAGCTGAGGATTCCTGCAGAGAGGTCGGATGCAGCAAGAGCTCCTGTGCTGGCTATTGTGGTGCCACAGCTTGTAGCATCACAATCCCTGCAGAAGAAAGAAGAAAGAACACTACAACTGTAAGTGTTAATTGATCCCTGATCGCCTGCCCAATCTATCTTCACCCCCCAATCTATCTTCACCACCCCATCCCCCCTCCGCCCCCCTTTTACCCCCATTCACCCCCCTCCACCCCACCTTTTGCGCCACCTCCGTGCGCAGCCGCCGAGCGTTGGTCGGTGACGCAGTTCACCGATCAACACTCGTGCTTGCTTTTTTTCACTCAGCCCCCTTTGCGCCACCTCCTCCTACACATCCCGCAGCCGCAAAACTTTGATAAGTGACGCGCATCACTTATCAGAGCTTGTGCCTGCCGTTTTTCATTTTTCACCCCCCTTTGTGCCACCTAACTACAACCCTAACTGATCCCTGCCCAATCTCTCTTTTTCCACCCCAATCCCCCATCCCCCTTCCCCCTTCCCCCTATTTTTACCCCCCTCCACCCCACTTTTGCGCCACCTCCTTGCGCAGTCGCCGAGCGTTGATTGGTGACGCAGTTCACCGATCAACACTCCTGCTTGCTTTTTTCCTTAGCCCCCTTTGCGCCACCTCTGCACACACATCCCGCAGCCGCAAAACTTTGATAAGTAACGCACATCACTTATCAGAGCTTGTGCCTGCCGTTTTAAATTTTTTTCACCCCTTTTTGTGCCACCTAACTACAACCCTTACTGTTGATCGCTGCTCGATCTCTATTCATCCACCCCAATCCCCCAGCCCCCTCTTTTTACCCCCCTTTGTGCCGTTTCCGTGTGCACAATTAGCAGCGGCCGAATTTTGATAAGTGACGCAATTCACTTATCATAGTTCGTGCCGGCTGTTTTCCATTTTTCTTTTTCAGCTCCCCCTTTGAGCCACTCCTGTGCACACATCCAGCAGCCACTAAATTTTGATAAGTGATGCCGTTCACTTATCATATCTAGGACCTGCTGTTTTAGACTTTTTTTTCACAGGTATTTTGCTCCCCATTTCCTTTTAGCTTTTTCTTACAGGATAGTGTGCACCAATCACTGCCCCCCACCACATACACAGCTATATAAAAAGTACACCCAAGCACCATATTTACACAAAAAAGTCCCGCCCATCACATTCCTCCCAACAGCACCATTCAATGGAGGAAGCATATTCTTACCTTGCCTCCGACACTGATAGCGAGGATGACGATCCGACTTTTCTTTATTTTTCGGATTCTTCATCCTCTTCCCCCTTCTCATCTTCATCCTCGGGTCCTGTGGAACCGCCACGCAGATTCTCCAGGACAGAAGATGAGGCAGCGCCCACCATGCCCGCAGCTGATTCAGCAGACCCTGTGTGGACCTCGCCCCCCGAAAATTACGAGCCACTGATTCCTGATTTTGTGGCAGAATCAGGAATCAAATTTGACACCACCTGCCTCACAGAAATTGACTTTTTCAAAGTCTTTTTCTCTGAGGATTTTGTTAATCACATGGTGGAGCAAACTAATTTGTACGCTGGGCAATTTTTGGAGCAAAACCCGCGTTCATCCTATACTAACTGGTCTCCTGTGGACACAGTTGAAATGAGGCAGTTTTGGGGCCTGGTCTTCCACATGGGTATCCTGAAGAAGCCTGAAATTCTGCAATATTGGAGTGTTGATATTTTATACAACACTCCAGTGTTCCGAATGGTCATGGTCCGGGCGCGTTTTCAGGCCATCCACAAGTTTCTGCATTGTAACGATAATGCACAGTGCCCCACATGAGATGACCCCAACTTTGACCGTCTGTTCAAAGTTCGGCCGGTCATCGAACACGTCAACAAAAAGTTTGCTGAAGTGTACATGCCCCAAAGGAACATCTGCGTGGATGAGTCCTTGGTCCATTTTAAGGGCAGGCTCGGATTCCCGCAATACCTGCCCAGTAAGAGGGCCAGGTTCGGAATCAAACTCTATAAGCTGTGTGAGAGTACCTCAGGGTACACCCACAGGTTTAGAGTGTACGAAGGAAAGGACACCAGGATTGAACCCCTTGAGTGTCCTCCTGACCTGGGAGTGAGTGGGAAAATTGTGTGGGATTTGGTGCACCCACTGCTGGATAAAGGTTATCACCTCTACACTGATAACTTTTATACCAGTGTCCCACTCTACAAATCCCTCTCTGCGTGAAGTACCGCCTGCGGTACTGTCCGCAAAAATCAGAGAGGCCTCCCGAAGACGCTACTTGGGCAGATGCTCCGAAATGGTGAGAGCAGGGCCCAATGCAGCGACCACCTGCTGGTGGTCAAGTACAAGGACAAGTGGGATGTCCTTCTCTTGACCACCATACATGGTGATGGCAGCGCCCTAAAAACTGTACGGGGTACCTCTGCATAGGTCAGCAAACCTGAATGTGTGCTGGGGTACAATAAAAACATGGGGGGCGTTGATCAACTCCTCCAACCGTACAATGCTTTGAGAAAGGCCAACAAAAGCTGGCCGTGCACATCGTCCAATTGTCAATGCTCAACACATTCCTGCTGTCACAATGTGCACACCACACCGATACATCGTACCTTGAGTTCCAGGAGGTAGTGGTTAAGGCCGTGATGTTTGGCACTCTGGAAGGAACGGGCCCCTGAACTTCTGGAACAGAAGGTGCTCGTATTGTACCAGGTCAGCATTTCCTGGGGGAGGTCCCACAAACTGGAAAAAAAGGTAAATCGCAAAGAGGTGCCGAGTGTGTTACAAAAACGGAATACGCAAGGACACCATTTATCAATGTGACTCCTGCCCCGAAAAACCTGGCCTGTGTATGAAGGATTGCTTCAAATTGTACCACACCTCAATGCACTACTAAATTACTTTACCGAAAACATTAGATTAGTTTGGGCACATCTAGATAAGTTCCTTGGGGGTCTAGTTTCCAAAACAATGTCACTTGTGGGTTTTTTTTTTACTGTTTAGGCACATCAGGGGCTCTGCAAATGGAAAATGATGCCCGCAGACCATTCCATCTAAGTCTGCATTCAAAAACGTCACTCCCTTCCGATCCCCGACGTGTGCCAAAACAGTTTTTCCCACATATGGAGACCAGCAAGCATACTCAGGACAAATTGGACAACAACTTTTGGAGTCCAATTTCTCCTGTTACCCTTGGGAAAATTAAAAATTGGGGACTAAACGATCATTTTTGTGGGCACAAAATAGGATTTTTTATTTTCACGCCTGGGCAGTATAAACTTTAGTGAAACGCTTGGGGGTTCAAAGTTCTCACCACATATCTAGATAAGTTCCTTAGGGGGTCTAGTTTCCAAAATGGGGTCACTTGTGGGGTTCTACTGTTTGGGCACATTGGGGGCTCGTCAAACGCAACATGGCGTCCAATCTCAATTCCAGCCAATTTTAGGTTGAAAAAGTCAAATGGCGGTGTTTCCCTTCCGAGCCCTGCCGTGCGCCCAAACAGTGGTCCCCCCCACATATAGGGTGTCAGCGTACTCAGGACAAATTGGACAACAACTTTTGGGGTCCAATTTCTCCTGCTACCTTTGGGAGAATAAAAAATTGGGGACTAAACGATCAGGTTTGTGGAAAAAATATGATTTTTTATTTTCACGCCCAGGCGTTATAAACTCCTGTGAAGCCCTAGGGGGTTCAAGGTGCTCACCACACATCTAGATAAGTTCCTTATGGGGTTTAGTTTCCAAAATAGGTTCACTTGTGGGGGGTTTCCACTGTTTGGGCACATTGGGAGCTCGTCAAACGCAACATGGTGTCCAATCTCAATTCCAGCCAATTTTAGGTTGAAAAAGTCAAACAGCGCTGCTTCCCTTCCGAGCCCTGTCGTGCCCCCAAACAGTGGTCCCCCCCACATATAGGGTATCAGCGTTACCAGGACAAATTGGACAACATCTTTTGTGGTCCAATTTCTCCTGTTACCCTTGGGAAAATTAAAAAATTGTTGCTAACATATCATTTTTGTGACTAAAAAGTTAAATGTTAATTTTTTCCTTCCATGCTGCTTCTGCTCCTGTGCAGCGCCTGAATGGTTAATAATCTTCTTGAATGTAGTTTTGAGTAGCTTGAGAGGTGCAGTTTTTAGAATGGTGTCACTTTTGGGTATTTTCTGCCATATAGACCCCTCAAAGTGACTTCAAATGTGAGGTGGTCCCTAAAAACAATGGTTTTGTAAATTTTGTTGTAAAAATGAGAAATCGCTGGTCAACTTTTAACCCTTACAACTTCCTAACAAAAAAAAAAATTTTGTTTCCAAAATTGTTCTGATGTAAAGTAGACATGTGGGAAATGTGATTTATTAACTATTTTGTGTCACGTAACTCTCTGGTTTTAGGTGCATAAAAATTCAAATTTTGTAAATCGCAACATTTTCTAAATTTTCGCCATATTTCCGTTTTTTTCATAAATAAACGCAAGTTATAGCGAATAAATTTTATCACTAAAGTGAAGTACAATATGTCACGAGAAAACAATGTCAGAATCGCCTAGATCCGTTGAAGCGTTCCAGAGTTATTACCTCATAAAGGGACAGTGGTCAGAATTGTAAAAATTGGCCAGGGAGTTAATGTGCAAACCTGGCGTCCTTCGGTGTCGCTGGTGTGTCCGCTTCGCGGTCGCTGATGCGGCTGTTTTGGCGTCGCAACCACTGGGCACAGCTGCTGAAGATCGGTCGTGACTAGAGTTGAGCGACTTTTGGTTTTTTAGGGTCGCGTTTCGTTTCGTGAAACCCGACTTTTCCAAAAGTCGGGTCGAGCAAGATCGTCCGATTATAGGGAAAAGTCGGGGTCGTCCCGAAACACGAAACCCAATGTAAGTCAATGGGGAATAAAAGTCGGCAGTGAGAGGAGGACAGGAAACACACCTACAGTGCCCATTTGAATGCCAAAAGCATCAATTCTTCTTACTTAAGCTTGTCAACCTTAATTAACTTCATAATACAAGTTACGCACTGAAAAATGGGGGTTATTTGGCTGAAGTTGTGGGGGGTAGGGCTGGCTCCAGGTTTTCATGTGCCCTGGGCGAAATAGTGCCCCTTTAACACATACCACAACTCATCATGCTCCGATACGGCAGAGAAATAGCGGTATAGTACAATGAAAAATACTTCACTTTTTACATCTCATGACGAGGCCCATCTATTTCTCCATACAGAATCATTGGTCCCATATAATGTTTGAAACAGTATATGATGAGCTCCACATAATGCTACATTATATGTTGGTCCCCATGGATGAAGCTCCACTGTCTTATGGGCCCAAATAATGCTCCAAACATAATGGGCCCCATTTCTAATGCTCTAGTGTATAATGGGCCCTGTAAATGCTGCTCCAGTGTCTGATGTCCACCTTTGGAATGTTCCAGTGTATGGTGGGCCCCATCTATCATTCTCCAGAGTATAGTGCTCCCCAAAAATTGCTGTCCCAACATTGAAAACAATCAAATAAGTCTCCTCGCTAGGGAATCCCTGTACTTGTCTGGACTCCTCGTCGTCCCCATCTTCCATCTCACTGCACAGTATTTCAACTTTGCAAGTGCTGTGATCCTGAGCAAGCGGGGGGGGGCCCACTCGTTGGCGACGGCACTGGCACAGGGCCCCTGATAGTACGGTGGTGTGTCTGATGGCGGGTGGGCCGAACCTGCACTTTCATCTGCAGCTTCCTCTTTGTCACCGTGAAAGATGGAACTGTATATGGGAAGGGTAACCTGAGTTTCATCAGGGTCAGATTCAGGCCGTGTAGCGTGCGAGGGGAATGTAGTGGTCTGGGTCAATGTACCAGCAGATTCATCGAGCAGTGGCTGGGCATCAGTGCACTTGTGTCGCCCCCAGGAGTACGGTCGCCACAGTGGCATTACCTTCTTCCTAGGGAGTGTGATGTCATGCTTGGGAGCAATGAACGATCTCTCTAGCAGGTTAACTGATTGGGCGGCGTTATTCCCACGAGTCATGACCCTCCAAACAGCGTTCATGAAGGCAAAGTGTTTGTTTTACATGGGCAGTATGGTTGCAAAGCTGAACCTTAAAGGAATGTCCAGAAGGGCACCACCAGGAGTGGAGCCTACGGTTAAATTCGACTCCACCTGGGAAACCTCAACCATGCCAGCTACAGAACAGATGCACACATTGCAAGCTTAATTCCGTTAACGAACGAGACTCCGTCATGCCCCGCGGTCCGAGTCCGGCTTACTAGAGGGACACATGAGGCTCTGGCACATGAGATTGGCCAATAACTGGTGTGTCATGCCCTTACATGTCCGTGGCTGCATGTGCGCTACACTGAAAAGGCCAGCGTTTGTCGCTTACAGGTGCAGATAACCCGCTGAACAACGTTAGTGATGGGGATCACTGATGACAATTATTACCCGCGAACAATGATTTCCCAGTAAGTGCAGGTCAACCGCAGTTCTGGAATTAGGCCTAACCGTCATTCCTGAAAAAATGAAAAACTTACGAGTGCAAACCACAGGTGCTGTAGCTTGCTTAACAGCTCGCCAGCCGTTCTCACGCCCAGTATGGATTGCACGTGATTGCACAAAGGTTAGAAAGGGTACCGTATCCCCGGATAACATGTATGGATAGCGTACACATTCAAAATATATGTCTGTACATCAGGAGGCAGGCTCAGATGGTGTTAGGCCCAGTATGGATTGCACGTGATTGCACAAAGGTTAGAAAGGGTACCGTATCCCCGGATAACATGTATGAATAGCGTACACATTCAAAATATATGTCTGTACATCAGGAGGCAGGCTCAGATGGTGTTAGGCCCAGTATGGATTGCACATGATTGCACAAAGGTTAGAAAGGGTACCGTATCCCCGAATAACATGTATGGATAGCGTACACATTCAAAATATATGTCTGTACATCAGGAGGCAGGCTCAGACGGTGTTAGGCACAGTATGGATTGCACGTGATTGCACAAAGGTTAGAAAGGGTACCGTATCCCCGGATAACATGTATGAATAGCGTACACATTCAAAATATATGTCTGTACATCAGGAGGCAGGCTCAGACGGTGTCAGGCACAGTATGGATTTGACGGCCCAGATTACACAGCGGAGGAGCAGGGAGAGGTAAAGATTGCAAATGCTGGGGCCCTGCCCAAGCAAGGGGGGCCCACTCGTGGGCGTCGGTACTGGCACTGTGCCCCTCATAGTACGGCGGTGTGTCTGACGGCGGGTGTGCACCACCACCGTCAGAGACACTTGATTGCACTATGAGGGACCCTGTGCCAGTGCCCGCGCCCAAGAGTCGGCCTACCCACCTGTCCAGGGCAACGGCACTCGCACGGTGTCGTGCGCTAGGTGGTGACCCCGGCCATGGGGGGGAGGCAGCACAGTTAGGGAGTTTTAGAAAGTGGCATATGTTGATGTTGGACATTCAGCTGATGCAAAAGGCGAAATAGGTCAAGTCCCAGGAAGAGGTGGACCAAAGCAAGCCATTTTTCTGTCACCCTATGTGTCATTAGGGGAAGGTGGGACAAAATCCTTGGAAACCCATGCATGGTTCATTTTAATGAAGGTTAGATCATCCACATTTTGGGTTGACAGATGGGTCCTTTTTTCTGTCAGGATTGATCCAGCTGCACTGAAGACTCTTTCCGATAGCACACTTGCAGCTGGGCAAGCGAGCTCCTGTAAGGCATATTGGGCCAATTCAGGACAGGTGTCCAGTTTAGCGGCCCAATAGTCAAAGGGGAATGACCTGTGTGGGAGAACATCGATATGGGAGGAAAAGTAGTTTGTAACCATAGTTGACAACTGCTGTCTCCTGTCACTTTCCATCGATGCAGTATTACCAGTTGTGTGAGCGGTATTTGAAAAATCAGTCCACAACATTGTCATGAAACCCCTGTCTGCAACGCCACTTCTGCTGTGTGCACCACGAACACTTCTGCCAAGCTGCCCCCAGCCCGTACGGCTCGTGTGAGAACCATCACCGTTGCTGTGTGCTGGGAATGCCTCAAGCAACCGATTTACCAGAGTTGCTTGTTTATTAGCCAATATTAGGTCAAGGTTCTCCTGTGGCATTATGTTTTGTAATTTGCCTTTATAGCGTGGATCCAGGATGCTGGCCAACCAGTAGTCGTCATCGTTCATCATTTTGGCAATGCGTGGGTACCTTTTTAGGATCTGCAAGGCATAATCTGACATGTGGGCCAATGTTCCCGGTGTCAATGATGCACTGCGAGTGCTGGTTGGAGGAGCACTTTCTGGCAAATCCACATCCCTCCAGTCACGCACAAACCCTGTACCAGACCTTGCCACGCCAACATTTTCACTTGCCCCACGAGATGCATCCTCCTCCCCTAAGTAATCATCCCCATCATCCTCCTCCTCCTCCTCTTCTTCCTCCACCTCGTCCAGGAGAGGTCCCTGAGCAGACAATGGCTGAATGTCATCAAGGATTCCCTCCTCCTCTTCCTCCTCATCAACATTGGCTGCAGACGCCTGCTCCTTAAGGTGCGTCAAAGTTTGCATGAGCAGACGCATAAGTGGGATGCTCATGCTTAGGATGGCGTCGTCTGCGCTTACCAGCTGTGTGCATTCCTCAAAACACTGAAGGACTTTACAGAGGTCTTTCAGCTTCGACCACTGCACACCTGTCAACTCCATGTCTGCTCTCAAAGTGCCTGTCCGTGTATCCTCCCACAAATGCATTATGGCCTGCCTCTGCTCGCACAGCCGCTCCACCATGTGCAGGGTGGAGTTCCACCTTGTTGCAATGTCGATAATGAGGCGGTGGTTGGGAAGGTGGAGCAATCGCTGCAGCTTCTGCATACGAACGGAGTGTACAGGCGACCGGCGGATGTGCGCGCACAGTCTTCGCACCTTTTGGAGCAGGGCTGTTAACTCTGGATAATTTTTGAGGAAGCACTGCACCACCAGGTTCAAGGTGTGAGCCAAGCAAGGTATATGGCTGAGTTTTGAAAGGGCTATGGCTGCCACAAAATTACGGCCGTTATCACTAACTACCTTGCCTGCCTCAAGATGTACACTGCCCAGCCATGACTCAGTTTGTCGCTTCAAGTACTCGGCCAGCACCTCGGCGGTGTGTCTGTTGCCCAAACTCATCATCTGCAACACAGCCTGCTGACGCTTTCCACTAGCTGCTCGATAGGGGGACACATCGTGTGCAACAGTGGCAGCTGCAGATGGAGTGCTCGTATGACTGCGCTCTGTGGACGAGCTTTCGCTTCTGGAGGAGGAGGAGGGTCGAACGCCTACAGCCAACTGTTTCCTATACCGTGGGCTAGGCAGCACTGTCCCACCACCGCTGTCCCCTGTGGACCCTGCATCCACCACATTAACCCAGTGCGCAGTGATGGACACGTAACGGCCCTGGCCATGCCGACTGGACCATGCATCAGTTGTGAGGTGCACCTTTCCGCTCACTGACTGCTTGAGTGCATGGACAATGCGGTCTTTCACATGATGGTGGAGGGCTGGGATGGCTTTGAGAGAGAAGAAGTGGCGACTGGGTAGGTCATAGCGTGGTACTGCATAGGCCATGAGTTCGCGGAAAGCTGCGCTTTCCACCAACCGAAAGGGCATCATCTCAAACGAGATTAGTTTGGCAATGTGGGCGTTCAAACCCAGTGTACGCGGATGAGAGACTGAGTACTTTCTTGACCTACTCATAGTGTCTGGGAGGGTGAGCTGGACTTGAGAGCTGCATATGGTGGAAGTAGCGGTGGACAGGGCGGACTGAGAGAGGGTTGATGATGGTGATGGAGTTGGTGTTCTTTCTGATGGCCAAGAATCAGTCTTTCGTTGATATAACAGTGGGATTCCCTGACTGCTGTGGCCTTGCAACGACACCTCAACATTTGCTGCTGTGCTAACCGGTGGGCTTACAGTGGGGGAAACAATGTAGCGTTGCTGACTACCTTCGCTGTGATCAGTTGCACATGTGGCACTTGAGGTTTGGTGTTGTGTCCACGCTTGCAAGTGCATGCCGGTTAAATGTCTAAGCATGCAACTGGTATTCAAATTTTTCAGATTTTTCCCTCGGCTAAAGGTCTTTGCGCACTTCTTACAGATAACCTTGGCCTGATCATGAGGATTTTGGTCAAAAAAGTGCCACACTGCACTCTTCCTACTTTGGCAGACATTTTGCGGCCTAGCACGCTGTGATCTTTTGACCCTCTGGACAAGCTGTCCAGCAACTCTTTTGATGTTTGGAACCTGTCTTTGGAGTGCTCCGGGCCTGCCAGATAACAGCTGTTGCGATGTCGATGTCTGCTGTGGATGCTCCTCATCTGAGCTATTGGAAGCAGCACCCTCTTCCCCCAATGGATGCCAATCTGGGTCAACAACTGGGTCATCCATCACCTCCTATGTCATGTGCACCTTCCTCTGTGTCACCGTGTATGGTGGTATAGTGTGCGGGAAGGGGCACCTGAGTCTCATCAGGGTCAGAATCTGGCTCTGTACACTGCGAGGACAATGTAGTGCTCTGAGTGAATGTACCAGCAGAATCATCCATCAGCGGCTGTGCATCAGTGCACTCCATGTCAGATTCATCTTGGCCTGGGTAAGTCACCATTTGACTTGATAATCCAGGCATGTATGTGAAAACAGCTCCATGGAGTAATCAGTAGTATGGCCTGCGTCATCCTTCAATCTTGGTTGGGGTGAAGGACACAAGGAAAGGTGTGGTTCATGAACATGAGCCTCCAATGACGACTCAGTGCTTTTACTTTTTACAACTGAAGAAGAGGAGGCGATAGAGCTGGAGGCTGAGTCAGCAATGTAAGACAAAACTTTTTCCTGATGCTCTGGCTTTAAAAGCGGTTTGCCAACTCCTAGAAAACTAAGCGTTCGAGGCCTTATGTAGCCAGACGATGACGCAGGCTCAACACCTCCTGCATTCGGTCCTATTTTGCTCTTGCCACTACCATCAGATCCACCACCAACACCATCATTACCAGCTGCCAACGCCCGCCCAATTCCACGGCCTCTTCCACCAGCCTTCCTCATTTTTGGTAGAAATGTTGACAAAATCCAACAAACTATATAGTAATGTAAAACAAGGTACAAGGTGTCTATAGGACAGGGGAGATTTTGAATTTCTGCAGACACTTGTGGACACTGGACACTTTTGGATTGTGTGAGGGCCACTGATATCTGAGCGTTATGTGACAGGCTCGATGGCACAGCTGTGACCAAAGTGACTAGAGGATAAAGGAGATTTTGAATTTCTGCACACACTTGTGGACACTGGACACTTTTGGATTGTGTGAGGCCCAATGAATATCTGAGCGCTATGTGACAGGCTCAATGGCACAGCTGTGACAAAAGTGACAAGAGGATAAGGGAGATTTTGAATTTCTGCACACACTTGTGGACACTGGACACTTTTGGATTGTGTGAGGCCCAATGAGTATCTGAGCGCTATGTGACAGGCTCGATGGCACAGCTGTGACCAAAGTGACTAGAGGATAAAGGAGATTTTGAATTTCTGCACACACTTGTGGACACTGGACACTTTTGGATTGTGTGAGGCCCAATGAATATCTGAGCGCTATGTGACAGGCTCGATGGCACAGCTGTGACAAAAGTGACGAGAGGATAAGGGAGATTTTGAATTTCTGCAGACACTTGTGGACACTGGACACTTTTGGATTGTGTGAGGCCCAATGAGTATCTGAGCGCTATGTGACAGGCTCGATGGCACAGCTGTGACCAAAGTGACTAGAGGATAAAGGAGATTTTGAATTTCTGCACACACTTGTGGACACTGGACACTTTTGGATTGTGTGAGGCCCAATGAATATCTGAGCGCTATGTGACAGGCTCGATGGCACAGCTGTGACCAAAGTGACTAGAGGATAAAGGAGATTTTGAATTTCTGCACACACTTGTGGACACTGGACACTTTTGGATTGTGTGAGGCCCAATGAATATCTGAGCGCTATGTCACAGGCTCGATGGCACAGCTGTGACCAAAGTGACTAGAGGATAAGGGAGATTTTGAATTTCTGCAGACACTTGTGGACACTGGACACTTTTGGATTGTGTGAGGCCCAATGAATATCTGAGCGCTATGTCACAGGCTCGATGGCACAGCTGTGACAAAAGTGACGAGAGGATAAGGGAGATTTTGAATTTCTGCAGACACTTGTGGACACTGGACACTTTTGGATTGTGTGAGGCCCAATGAATATCTGAGCGCTATGTGACAGGCTCGATGGCACAGCTGTGACAAAAGTGACGAGAGGATAAGGGAGATTTTGAATTTCTGCACACACTTGTGGACACTTTTGGATTGTGTGAGGCCCAATGAATATCTGAGCGCTATGTCACAGGCTCGATGGCACAGCTGTGACCAAAGTGACTAGAGGATAAAGGAGATTTTGAATTTCTGCACACACTTGTGGACACTGGACACTTTTGGATTGTGTGAGGCCCAATGAATATCTGAGCGCTATGTCACAGGCTCGATGGCACAGCTGTGACCAAAGTGACTAGAGGATAAAGGAGATTTTGAATTTCTGCACACACTTGTGGACACTTTTGGATTGTGTGAGGCCCAATGAATATCTGAGCGCTATGTCACAGGCTCGATGGCACAGCTGTGACAAAAGTGACGAGAGGATAAGGGAGATTTTGAATTTCTGCAGACACTTGTGGACACTGGACACTTTTGGATTGTGTGAGGCCCAATGAATATCTGAGCGCTATGTGACAGGCTCGATGGCACAGCTGTGACAAAAGTGACGAGAGGATAAGGGAGATTTTGAATTTCTGCACACACTTGTGGACACTGGACACTTTTGGATTGTGTGAGGCCCAATGAATATCTGAGCGCTATGTGACCGGCTCGATGGCACAGCTGTGGCAAAAGTGACGAGAGGATAAGGGAGATTTTGAATTTCTGCAGACACTTGTGGACACTGGACACTTTTGGATTGTGTGAGGCCCAATGAATATCTGAGCGCTATGTGACAGGCTCGATGGCACAGCTGTGACTAGAGGATAAAGGAGATTTTGAATTTCTGCACACACTTGTGGACACTGGACACTTTTGGATTGTGTGAGGCCCAATGAATATCTGAGCGCTATGTGACAGGCTCGATGGCACAGCTGTGACAAAAGTGACGAGAGGATAAGGGAGATTTTGAATTTCTGCACACACTTGTGGACACTGGACACTTTTGGATTGTGTGAGGCCCAATGAATATCTGAGCGCTATGTGACAGGCTCGATGGCACAGCTGTGACCAAAGTGACTAGAGGATAAAGGAGATTTTGAATTTCTGCACACACTTGTGGACACTGGACACTTTTGGATTGTGTGAGGCCCAATGAATATCTGAGCGCTATGTGACAGGCTCGATGGCACAGCTGTGACAAAAGTGACGAGAGGATAAGGGAGATTTTGAATTTCTGCAGACACTTGTGGACACTGGACACTTTTGGATTGTGTGAGGGCCACTGATATCTGAGCGCTATGTCACAGGCTCGATGGCACAGCAGTGACAAAAGTGACGAGAGGATAAGGGAGATTTTGAATTTCTGCAGACACTTGTGGACACTGGACACTTTTGGATTGTGTGAGGCCCACTGATATCTGAGCGCTATGTCATAGGCTTGATGGCACAGCTGTGACAAAAGTGACTAGAGGATAAGGGAGATTGGATTGCTTTTAAAAAAGCAGTTTGCGGAGCAGTGGGTAAACAGCAATGCCAGCCTGTCAGGAAGCCTTAGAAGGCAGCCCAACAACCAACACCACTGATACACCACTATATAGCCTCCCCTTGCACTGCACACACAGTGACTGGTGTGTTGTGCAGGCCAAATCGCTAGCAGCAGAAGCAGTTTTTTTTTCTTCTCGGCAGGACAAAAAAAAAAAATTGGGATTGCTTTTAAAAAAGCAGTTTGCGGAGCAGTGGGTAAACAGCAATGCAGGAATGTCAGGAAGCCTTAGAAGGCAGCCCAACAACCAACACCACTGATACACCACTATATAGCCTCCCCTTGCACTGCACACACAGTGACTGGTGTGTTGTGCAGGCCAAATCGCTAGCAGCAGAAGCAGTTTTTTTGTCTTCTTCCCTGCCTAACGCTCTCCCTACAGAATCAGCAGCAACCTCTCCCTATACTGAGATCGGCAGAAGTAAGATGGCGGTCGGCGTGCACGCCCTTTTATACCCCCTGTGACGCCCACCAAAGCAAGCCAATCACTTGCATGCCCTTCTGAAAGATGGTGGTGACCCCTGCCTATGTCATCACGTTGCCCACAGTGTCCGTGGATCCTGATTGGCTGAAAAAGAGCGCAAAACAAACTTTTGAAATGCGACTTTGGCGCGTAAGTCGCCGACCTCGTGGCCGACCTCATCCTAGGGTCGGGTTTCGTTTCATGAAACCCGACTTTGCCAAAAGTCGGGGACTTTTGAAATTTTTCGCTCAACCCGTTTCGCTCAACTCTAGTCGTGACCTTTGGGCGTCCTAGCACCCGGGAGAAGCTGGGGCACAACAGGCCTTGAAGGATCTTTGCCGTTGGGGCGCAACAGGCTCTGGGGTAATCCTCTGTGGAGATGACCCCCTGCAAACACAGCGGGGTTCGGCCTTCCCGAAAGTATTATGAAACTCCCGTCTCAAAGCGGGGTTGTGTCGCAGTCTTTTAGAGTGACGGTTGGCAGGCTCGTGAGCGGATTGGACCTATACTCAGGGTTCTCCTGTAGGCGGGGAGTAGGCCTCAACTGCCAACTGTCGCAAGATGGCGTCCACTGTGGCCGGTGATGAAGAGGCCGCAGCCGTGGGCTAAAGCGGGGAGGCAATGTCCAGGCCGCCACGGTGGGCTGGTGTGAAGCAACAGCGGCGGCTAGGGGTAGCAGACCAGCAGCAACAGAGCGAGGGACAGTGGTACTGGCTGCGGCCGTCCGTGGGAGGAGAGCGGCCCCGGATTGGAATAAAGAGCAAGTCTCTTGTCGGGGAATGCGTTGCTTACCCTTCACAGACCCCCTAAGGCCTCCCCGCTGATTAACATCTGATAAGCTGGCTCTCTCTCTCTTCCACAGTCTCTTGTGTGATGTCTGCCCTTCTGCCAACTGAACTCTCTGCGCACTCCCTGCTCCTTTTATCCTCGCCCTGCCCCCTGCTGCCCTGTCACCTTCATTCGTCTTCTCTCCTTCGTCGCCCCCCGGTATCGTTCCTTCAGGAACCCAGATGGCGGTCCCCTTGGTTCCGGCCCAGACACTCTATGGGAGTCCTCCTCCCTACACTCCCCCATCCTGTAGGCTCGCCAGTCCTCGGGCGAGGGTCTCAGTCTATTGGAATTAGTCTGTAGGGGTATCAATTTTTGCTGCCATATGAACTGGTCTTGTTCGTATCGTTCGGGGGGGTTTGCCGGCTGTTGACCGCTCAGAGCGTCTTAGTTCGACTGGGGTGAGGTCTTCTGGGGTGGTGGACGGTGGTGGGTTAATTGGTCCGGGCGGGTTAATTGTGTCAGTTGGCTCATTATTGAGTGGAGGGCCTCAGGATATTGGAGGAAAATCTTCATCGTCGTCTGGGTCCCAATACACGGGCGGCAGTTCAGAGGTTGAAGGGGCAGGTTCCGGTTGCTTCGGGTCGGTGGAAATACAGGGGCGTAACATATTATGATGCACAATGCGGGTAGGCAGCGTTTCATCTTAGGTCGTATTTCGTACACTGGTCCTTCGGGGTTGATACAAGACAAGATAGGGACTCTCTTCCCAGTGTGGCTCCAGTTTGCTCTGGGGGCGTTGATCTAGTACAAGTCCCTGCTTCGGAGGTGAGGAGGTGGAGGTGTATTTTTTTCTGGGTGTTCCAAGTCTCGGAGTTTGGTATGTACGATCCGATGAAGAGTTTGCAGCCGGTGACGATGATTTCGGACCCAGGACGACACTCTGGTACAGGGCTGAGGCTCTTCGGGGTCCAACTCCACCTCTGTGATCCCTTTACCCTCTCGTCCGAACAATAAAGCATAGGGGGTATAGCCGGTAACTCGGTGCACCCGGTTGTTATAGACCCATACTAATTCAGGAACATATTCGAGGCAACGGGCCTTCTTGTCACTCTCCAGAGTATGCAACATTTGAATCAATGTCCGATTAAATCGTTCACAGGGCCCGTTTCCTTGTGGGTGATATGGTGTGGTCCGGGATTTGTCAATCCCATAGAGAAGGTGTAATTAATCCATAACTTTTCCCAAAAAACATGCTCCCTGATCAGAATGTATTCGTTGGGGGCAGCCGTATACTTGTATGAAGTTTCTGCAAATTGCGGAGGCGGCCGACTCCGCGGTCAGGTCTCGAGTGGGGGTGACCACAGCGAACTTGGTGAAATGATCCACCATGATGAAGCAGTGTTCGTATCCCTGGAATGCAGGACCAATGGTCGGGTAATCTATCGTCAGGAGCTCGAGGGGTGCTGAGGTCACAATTGTCTGTATTGAGGCTCTCTGAGCGGGTGGTTTGGCTAATTCGCATAAGCGGCAGGCCCGGCAAATTTCGTCCATGACAGCTGGCAAGCGTGGGTGGTAAGCCTTCTGTTGCAACCATTGCAAGGACTTTTGAGCTCCGAAGTGAGCCCCTTTTTCGTGAGCCTCACAAGCCAGTTCATGGAGTTGGGCTCCGTGCATAACCACCTGCCAAACCGTCATTAAGGTTGTCTGCGATGTTATTTTACGGTTCAATAGTCCCTTTCGGATAACCAGTCTCTCCCATTGTCGCAACATCAGTGACATGTCTTGAGTCAAAGTTTGTCGTTGGGAATCAGTGGGTAATTGGCCAGCGGCAACCCACGTCCAGAGGAGCCCAACTTCTTCGTCTTTTTGTTGTTGTTGTATCCACTTATCCCGAGATTGTTCCAGTATGCCCCTTGGGGTATCTGGGGAAGATACTTTTTGATTAGCAGCTGTGAGCATGGCAGCGGTTAGGGCGAACGGTATCTCCTCCCCTTCTAATTCTTCGTCTTGATTCTTTCCTTGAGTTGTATGTCGAATCCTGGAGAGGGCGTCAGCATGGACATTCTCGGCCCCTCTTTTGTAGATGATTATATAGTTAAACTTTGCCATCCGGGCCACCCATCATTGTTCCAGAGCCCCCAATTTGGCGTTTTCCAAATGAGCCAGTGGGTTGTTGTCGGTCCGCACCACTACTTCGGAGCCCGCTAGGTACTCTGCGAACCTCTCCATCATAGTCCACACCACCGCGAGGAGCTCGAGCTTGAAGGAGCTGTAATTGTCAGGGTTGCACTCAGAGTCATGGAGTGAGCGGTTTCCATATGCGATCATTCTCTCCCGGCCGTCTTGAACTTGTGACAACACAGCCCCCAGCCCGTGAAGACTCCTGTCAGTGTGTAAGATGAACGGTTGTGAGAAATCTGCATAGGCCAACACCGGGGCATCCGAGAGCGCAGCCTTGAGGTCTCGGAAGGCCTCTTCCTGAAGTTGTTGCCACTGGATTTTTCATCCATTTGCCCCAGCGGGAGTCCCCTTCAGCGACCTGTGCTGGGCTCGAGCCCGATGTGCAAAATTCTTTGCGAAACGACGGTAATATCCGGCCAACCCCAGAAAAGCCCGCACGTCTTTTACCGTCTCGGGGGTAGGCCATCCCTGAATAACAGCAACCTTCTCCTGGGATGGCCTCACACCCTCTGCCGAAATGACATGACCCAGAAATTCAATCAGGGAGCGAAATAGGTGGCATTTCTGAGGTTTTACCTTCAACCCGTACTTTTGCAACCGGCCGAGTGCCTGCCCCAACCGCTTTAGGTGGTCCTCGAATGTGGCAGCATAGACGATGATATTGTCCAGGTAGATCAACGTGGCCTCAAAATTGAGATCTCCCAGACACCGCTCCATCAACCGCTGAAAGGTCCCTGAGGCGTTGGCCAGTCCAAACGGCATTTGATTTAACTCAAATAGTCCCATAGGTAATATGAACGCCGTCTTGGCCCTATCTTCTTCTGACATGGGCACCTGCCAGTATGCACTGGTCAAGTCCAGAGTCGAAAAATACGTCGCCTTTCCCAAGGCGGACAAGGATTCTTCTATGTGGGGCATTGGGTATGAGTTTTTAATAGTGCAAGCATTCAGCTTCCGATAGTCCACACAGAATCGTAATGTACCATCTTTCTTCCAGACCAACACGATAGGGGCCGCCCAGGGGCTTTGGCTTTCCCATATCACCCCTTTTCGCAACATCTGAGCCAACAAAGTTTTCACCTCTTGGTAGAGTTGTGGAGGAATCTGTCGATATCGTTCCCGGATGGGGGCCGCTCCTGCCGTGGGAATTTCATGGGTGATAGCGGTGGTACACCCAAAATCTTCCTCATGACTAGCAAATACTTCATGGTACTGTCCAAGCAATGTTTTTATCTGTGAGAGCTGAGCTGAAGTTAACCCGGAGAGCTCGGCCCACATCTGCTCCAGGATATTTCGACCCTTCTTCTGAGCCGAGACTTCGGTGGCCTGTAGAGTTCGAATCGTTACTTCCCAAGGATCCTCGGATTGTACTCTCAATTGAACCGCAGGAGCTGGCAGCACTTCCTCTAAAGGCCTTACTAGCTTGGCCAGTTCGGTCCGTGCTTTCAGAACGATGTCTCGGTCTTCGAGGTTGACGCAGCGCACCAGGACGGTCCCTTTTTGCACGGTAGCCAGGGAACGGGCCACCAATATGCCAGGGGGTAAGCGCTCCGAGTGGCACGGCTCCACCTGCATCTCCACGCCCTCCAAGGGTATCGAGGCTCGAATTGGCAGGGTCACCACAGTCTGCCCAGGAGGTAGTACAAGCAGGGGAGCCACTGGCGCGATGACCTTGCCCAGAGCTTCGCCTTCCTGACAGTCCTGATGTACCCACGCTTCCCGCACCAACTGCTGGAATACCTGTCCCTGAGCCATGTGAGAACCCCACTGCTTCAGAATCTTATGCGTAGGATCATTGAGAAGTAAGTTGCCGAACTCCCGTAGTATGTTCATGCCTAGGGTGACTGGATGCTGCTTATCAGTTTCTCCTTGAGTCAGTACCACCCCTCTGCGACCAAGGGATTTACCGCACAACGTCACCTTCACCCACACCACCCCGGCAACCAGGACCGGTAGTTGGTTGGCGGCTATTAGTCTGATCATGGGCCCCCACTGAGGTCTTGCTGCCTCCGGGAAATGTTGTCGAAAAAAAGTCGCGGGCATAGTGGTTACTTGTGACCCCGTGTCCACCAGGCACCGGACGGCCCGGCCCTCCACTTATGCCCAAACCATCGGACATTTTGCGACCAAATCTTCGGGACTTCCACCACCCCTAGTTGTGGTTTTCGACTCCGAGCAGCGTCCCCCCAGCCCGGAGCCCTCTAGTTTAATGGCCGCCAGGTTGGGTATTTCCAACGCCGCGGACACTCTCGGGTGAAGTGGCCTAGTTCTCTGCACTCATAACACCGGGCCTGTGCAGACGGACCACCCCGCGGGGAGCGTGACCCCCAGGGGCTGGGATTAAAACTAGGCCATCCAGTCACGGTCTCGGTCCTTCTCTTCACTTCGGCCAACTCGCCTTTAATGTTCTTCAACTCTCGTTTCATCTCTTACACCCATTGAGGCTCCTCGACTGGGTTCTCGGAAGCCTCCACACCCCGGACCTTCCCCACGGGGACCGCCATCCCCTGCTCTTGCTCTCGAGCCCGAGCTTGACTTCCCACCTCTGAAAAATCTATACGGGGATTCATTCTGATCTGGTCCCCTAATGCCTGTTTTATTAATGGATCTCGCAGTCCAGTCACCAGTAGGTCGCGTAGGGTAATGTCAATAGGTCCTACCCCCACTTCGTCCTTTCTTTCAATAGCCATATGCAATTCTTGGAGGACATTCATATACTGAGTGATTGTCTCTCCCTCTCCCTGCATTCGACTAAATAATCGGGTCCTTAATTCTCCCACATTAGTTGGGTCCCCATGGGTCTGTTCTACTATCTGTAAAACTTTATCAAAGGTGTTGCGGTGCCCCAGGGGTCTCAGCATCACTGACCTCCGTGGCTCCCCATCTAATGCCATGAGAGCTACTTCGGCTTCCAGGTCAGGAGTCATTGGGTGCATCCGAAAGAGTCCCCGCATCCGCTCTGTCCAGCTCCATAGCATAGTATTGGAGCCAGAAAATCTAGGCAGGTTGTTCAACATAGCCCCTAGTGAAATGCTGGAACGGGGACTCTCATTATTTGTAGAGATCACAGCTCTGCCCTGATCTGGTGCACTATTGTCCATGCTCGAGACTGCATCCTGCCGACTACGTTAAATGTAGGTACCAGCAGGTTCTCAGAATGCAGTGACGAGACTGAGTGTTGTTTTGAAAAGCAATGTTTATGAACTGGAGCTGCTAGGGCTATGCTGGGCAACCAAAAAGGTATAACACCAATTGTGCACGCAGGGACTCAACAACAATAAAACACTTTTCTCATAGAGAATGCGACTAACCCGGCAAGGCCGGCTATTATGGGCCACGTAACGGCTAACTATGGGTCCTTATTTCCTAAAGTCAACTTATCCTTCCTGGCGTCCTTCGGTATCACTGGTGTGTCCGCTTCGAGGTCGCTGATGCGGCTGTTTTGGCGTCGCAACCGCTGGGCACAGCTGCTGAAGACCGGTCATGACCTTTGGGCGTCTCAGCACCCAGGAGAAGCTGGGGAACAACAGACCCTGAAGGATCTTTGCTGTTGGGGCGCCACAGGCCCTGGAGTATTCCTGAAGCTGGGGGCACAACAGGCCTTGGAGTAATCCTGAAGCTGGGGGCTCAACAGGCCCTGAAGGATCTTTGCCGTTGGGGCACAACAGGCGCTGGGATAATCCTGAAGCTGGGGCTCAACAGGCCCTGAAGGATCTTTGCCGTTGGGGCGCAACAGGCCCTGGGGTAATCCTCTGTGGAGATGACCCCCTGTAAACAGCGGGGTTCGGCCTTCCCGAAAGTATTATCAAACTCGCGTCTCAAAGGTTGTGTCGCAGTCTTTTAGAGTGACGGTTGGCAGGCTCGTGAGCGGATTGGACCTATGCTCAGGGTTCCCCTGTAGGCGGGGAGTAGGCCTCAACTGCTGACTGTTGCAAGATGACGTCCACTGTGGCCGGTGATGAAGAGGCCGCAGCCGCGGGCTGAGGTGGGGAGGCAATGTCCAGGCCGCCACAGCGGGCTAGTGTGAAGCGGTGGCTAGGGGTAGCGGACCAGCAGCAACAGAGCGAGGGACAGCGGTACTGGCTGCGGCCGTCCGTGGGAGGAGAGCGGCCCCGGATTGGAATAAAGAGCAAGTCTCTTGTCGGGGAATGCATCGCTTACCCTTCACAGACCCCTAAGGCCTCCCCACTGATTAATGTCTGATAAGCTGGCGCTCTCTCTCTTCCACGGTCTCTTGTGTGATGTCTGCCCTTCTGCCAACTGAACTCTCTGCGCGCTCCCTGCTCCTTTTATCTTCGCCCCGCCCCCTGCTGCCCTGTCACCTTCATTTGTCCGCTCTCCTTTGTTGCCCCCCCAGTATCGTTCTTTCAGGAACCCAGATGGCGGTCCCTATGGTTCCGGCCCAGACACTCTACGGGAGTCCTCCTCCCTACAACCTCACTTTTGTGGTAATCGATGGGCACACTGCACGTCTCTCCTTACAGTCTCTGCCAGCAGTGGTGGTGGTGGAGATTTGGCGTGGGCCTGCGCTGCACAGATGCTCCGGGGCCGGAGCACTCACTGCTCCCTGCTATCTGTTCCTGCCAACTCTGTCTGCTTCCGTGCGCGCTTCTACAGTAATTCCTTAATTACACCCCCTGCTTCCGCCCACAAGGATTGGTCCGATCCCTTAAGCTTTCCCTGGACAACAGAGGAGACAGCCCCTATGGTTCCGGACCCGGCACAGAACAGGTACTCACAGTACTGTTCTTCTTCTTACATATACACATACAGTTTGTGTGAAAAAGTGTTTGCTCCCTTTCTGATTTCAAATTCTTTTGTATGTTTGTCACACTTAAATGTTTCAGATCAATAAACAAATGTAAATATTAGACAAAGATAACACAAGTAAACACAGAATGCAGTTTTTAAATGCAGGTCTTTATTATTAAGGGAAAAAGAAATACAAACCTACGGGTCCCTGGGTGAAAAAAATGATTGGCCCCGCCCCATTAAAACTGCATATTGTGTTTACTAGTGTTATCTTTGTGTAATATTTTAAATTTGTGTCAAACATGCAAAAGAATAGGAAATCAGGAAGGGGGAAAACACTTTTTCACACAACACTATATATATATATATATATATATATATACTAGCTGAAGAGCCCGGCGTTGCGTGGGCATGGTAACCCACTGTGGTTAGTTATAACAAATTATAATGATTATATTGCACATAAAAACATTTCACATCATATATTCAGCACTACAGATTTGCAACACAAATTAACTAAACGATTACCCAAGTATTGATGGTATTTTATTTTCAACTCATTCAAGAGCCTTTTGATAAACAACATGTGTATCTGTGTATCTAACCCTATCCTGTGTGATAATGTCTTCTGAGCTGTGTACCTAATCCTCTCCTGTGTGATACTTTCTGCTGAGCTGTGTATCTAATCCTACCGTGTGTTACTGACTGCTGAGTCGTGTATCTAATCCTATCCTGTGTGATACTGGGCTCCCCCTGCAGTCTGTGTCAGAGGGTGGTCTGTGTTGGCATGGTAATAAATTGTGTTATTTCCAGCTTTACAGAAGGACGATAACACCATAGAAATGATAAGAATAATAGGCAAAATTGTTTTCTGAATTGGAAAGCGCGGGGTTAAAATTTCACCTCACAACATAGCCTATGACGCTCTCGGGGTCCAGACGTGTGACTGTGCAAAATTTTGTGGCTGTAGCTGCAGTGCAGATTCCAATCCCGGACATGCACACATACACACATACAAACATACTCACACACACACACATTGAGCTTTATATATTACTAGCTGAAGAGCCCGGCGCTGCCCGGGCATAGTAACTAACTGTGGTTAGTTATAGCATATTATAATTATCCTCCATCCCATAGTCCCGTGCCCATGTACCCATCATACATATCCACGATCCCATAGGCCCATGCCCATATACCCATCATACATATCCTCCATCCCATAGTCGAGTGCCCATATACCCATCACACATCCTCATCCCATAGTCCCATGCCCATATACCCATCACACATATTCGCCATTCCATAGTCGAGTGCCCATATACCCATCACATATCCTTCTTCTCATAGTCCCATGCCCATATACCCATCATACATAGCCTCCATCCCATAGTCCCGTGCCCATATACCCATCATACATATCCGCAATCCCATAGTCCCGTGCCCATCTACCCATCATACATATCCTCCATCCCATAGTCCAGTGCCCATATATCCATCACTGACCTCAGGGAGACCAGTCAAAGAAAACACTGCGGCAGCCGGCAAAGGCGCTCAATCAGTGAAATCCTAGGTGCATTGCTCCCTGGGAAATATGAATATGCAAATAAAGTCCGTGGAGCCTCATTTAAGAGTCACAAACACAGGACTAGCCAGATCTTCCTCCAGGAAAGGACCCAGCCAAGGAGTGGCTCCTTTCGGAAACCACCATTACCACCATATTAAGTGGCCCTTTAAGTCAATATCTAGCTCTTTACGAGTTTACAGATATGACAAGAGAAATACTAATAATCCTATTCTGTGTGATACTGTCTGCTGAGCCGTGTATCTATTCCTATCCTGTGTGATACTGACTGCTGAGCTGTGTATCTAATCCTATCCTGTGTGATACTGACTGCTGAGCCATGTATCTAATCCTATCCTGTGTGATACTGACTGCTGAGCCGTGTATCTAATCCTATCCTGTGTGATACTGACTGCTGAGCCATGTGTCTAATCCTCTCCTGTGTGATACTGACTGCTGAGCTGTGTATATAATCCTATCCTATGTGATACTGACTGCTGAGCCGTGTATCTAATCCTATCCTGTGTGATACTGGGCTTCCCCTGCAGTCTGTGTCAGAGAGTGGTCTGGGTTGGCACAGTAGTAAATTGTGTTATTTCCAGCTTTACAGAAGGACAATAACACCATAGAAATGATAAGAATAATAGGCTTCAGTTATTACAACTGTCTACAAAGAAAACTGTTGCTGATAGCAACCAATCACAGCTCATTTTTCATCTTTTAAACAGCTCTGGGACAGCGTGGTGAGTTTTGAGTGGCGACTTTTGTGTTTTGACTTTTACGTGGCGAGGTTGGTGTATGTGTGGTGAAATGTGTGCTGAGGGTGGTATATGTGCTGAAGCACGTGGTAGTGTGTGGTGCATTTTGTGTGTGTTCTCATATCCCCGTGTGTGGTGAGTATCCCATATCAGGGCCCCACCTTAACAACTGTACGGTATATACTCTTTGGCGCCATCGCTCTCATTCTTTAAGTCCCCCTTGTTCACATCTGGCAGCTGTCAATTTGCCTCCAACACTTTTCCTTTCACTTTTTCCCCATTATGTAGATAGGGGCAAAATTATTTGGTGAATTGGAATGCGCGGGGTTAAAATTTCGCCTCACAACATAGCCTATGACGCTCCCGGGATCCAGACGTGTGACTGTGCCAAATTTTGTGGCTGTAGCTGTGACGGTGCGGATGCCAATCCAGGACATACACACATACATACATACGTACACACTAGGGTGACCGGATCTCATATGGGGGGGAAAAAATGTCAGAATCTTGTTCGTCTGGACCCCACAAAACGATTCCCCTTTCCAGATATTGAGATAGCCAAAATTTGAGCTCGATCAAACGACGTTAACCCGTGCCGCTCGTCGCTCAAAGTTTGAAAAAATCCAAATTGAGGTATTTTAAGATTTAGGTATTTTGCATAGTCTGTTAGACTATAAGGCTGAGTGCAGACGGGGTTTTGAGCCCTGCGGATTTTTCCGTGCAGAATGGAAGAAAACCGCAGGTCAAATGACCTGCATTTTTCCTGCGGATTTCTTCCATTTTTCACGCGGTTTTCATGCGGTTTTTGTGCGGTTTTCCATTGCGGTCTTCCCCCTGCGGATTTGGTAACAGGGGAGATAGAAAACCGCACAAAAGAAGCAACATGCTGCGGATTTTGTACCGCAGGAAAACCGCGCGGAAAAATCCGCAGCGTCTGCACAGCGTTTTTTTTTTTTCATTCATTTTAAAGGTACTGTACATCACAATGCGGATATGCAACGTTTCTGCGCGGTAAAATCCGCTGCGGAAACGCTGCAAATCTGCATCGTGTGCACATGGCCTAAAGAATGTGACAACAACATTGCAGAAATAGCCCTGACCAAATTTTCGAACCATTTGTGGTATTTGAATGCAGAGTTGGTGGGATTATCGTTTTTTGATCCCACCATTACAGACAATGAAAAGTTGTTAATGGCTAATAAATTGCTCAGTAGCACAGATGAACCATCAGAGCACGCTAGGGTTGTAAATCCAAAAGTTAGGAAAGAAAAATTAAAAGAAGTAGGAAGTAACCGACTTTAACGACCTTCTGACAAAAGATGAAGAACAAAAGCAATATGTCCTGCAAGTTGTAAGCAAATGCCGAGCATTATATTCTGACGTTTCAAAAACTACTTTAACAAAAGCTCTAGAATAGATTAGATAACTATGTAAAATTATCAACTCATGTAGGTTAGCGTGCTCTGATGGTTCATCTGTGCTACTGAGCAATTTATTAGCCATTAACAACTTTTCATTGTCTGTAATGGTGGGATCAAAAAACGATAATCCCACCAACTCTGCATTCAAATACCACAAATGGTTCGAAAATTTGGTCAGAGCTATTTCTGCAATGTTGTTGTCACATTCTTTATAGTCTAACAGACTATGCAAAATACCTAAATCTTAAAATACCTCAATTTGGATTTTTTCAGACTTTGAGCGACGAGCGGCACGGGTTAACGTCGTTTGATCGAGCTCAAATTTTGGCTATCTCAATATCTGGAAAGGGGAATCGTTTTGTGGGGTCCAGACGGACAAAATTCCGACATCGATTTTTTGCGGTCACCCTAGTACACACACATCCACATTGAGCTATATATATATATTGTGAGGGGTTGACCCACTTGGCTGCTTCCTCAGGTAGACACATGAATCTGCTGGTTTATTGTGGATAGCATAACCCTTGGCAGGGTTCGGCAAAATAAACAGAGCCTTGCTGGCATAACGGTAATGCATAATAATAATAATAATAATAATAATAATAATAATGGTAACACAAACAGAAGCACAGTCCTTATGAGTCCTTTCTCTGCATGGTTCAACTGCAAAAATCCTGCACAGTCATTTAGCTCCTTTGGGAGCTATGTGGAAGTTCCTGCTCTCCAAATACACAACCACCACTGGCCAGGTATTTAACACCCATGTGATGGCCACATGACCTTGACCTCACACATGTCCTGGCAGGACTCTGCATGTGGAGATATGGTGGACCTCTACCCATAAGCTCAATGAAGGTCCACTAAAACCAGCCCACAACATATGTTCCTAATAACCCTCTCAGCACTTATTGTGCTAGAAGAAAAAACATTCTGTTCTGGTTTTACATCACTGACCACAGTAGATGCAGTGACACGTATCTCCCTTCACATACTATGCCAGTGACTGTCACATATTCCCCCCTCTGCCCATAGCCAGGGGTTTTGGCACCTTCAAATATCAGACAGGGAATTCGGGAGAGAGCATTTGCATTACCATGTAACTTCCCTGGCCTATGCTCTGTCAGGAACATGGCACTGAACTTGCTCATTGAGCCAGTGCGCGTGTCCTGAGTAAAGCGAACTGTGCTCAAAGATACCTGTGGAGCGGGCAGCAGCCGAGTAGGTGCGTACTTCAGAACAGCAGGACCTGAAGCACGTGACTGCTGGGGGCGTGGCCTAAACTCCAGAGAACTAGGAGTTGAAAGAGAACTCCTAGCAGGGTAACTGCGAGACAAAGTTACCAAGGGGCATAGACAGGGAGGATAGTCAGGAGGTAGCCAATGAGTCATACACAGAGATAGCTGCAAGGTACAAGAGGGGCGATCAGAGAGAAGTCAGATCACAGGCAACGAGTCATACACAGAGATAATAACGCAGTACAGAATCAACAGGCAAACTCACAACGGGGAACAGAACCGGGTCAGAACCATATAAACAAGCTATAACAACGAACAGGCAGAGGCACACAGAGGTCACCACACTCGGCCAAAGGCAAAAGTATAACTGACAAGGATGGGAGCTTCCCAGGGGTTTAAGAAGCTCTCCCAGAACCAAAGAGAGGCCACAATCATTAATCTCAGGTGTGCAGGTGAAAACCTGCACTGAGCTCCAGACATTAACCCCTGACGTGCAGCTCAAAAACCTGCACTAGGATCATGACATGCTCTATGTGGAAAGCAAAGTCTCGAAGGGCTTTAAACTACCTAGTCACCCTGTCATTCTTCCCCTTCTTCTCTCTCAACCATCGCAGAGGGGCATGGTCCGACACTAACTTAAACCTACAACCTAGCAGGTCGTCCTTCAGGGTGTCTACAGCCCATTTTATAGCCAAGCACTCTTTCTCAACTATTGCATAGTTCTTCTCGCACGCAGAGAGTTTCTGGCTCAGGTACAGGATGGGATACTCTTCTCCATTTATTTTCTGTGACAGCACGGCTCCCAACACAACCTCTGAGGCATCGGTCTGGACCATAAATTGTTTACTAAAGTCTGGTGCAATCAGAACCGGGTGCTTACACAGAGCTTGCTTGCGTTCTTGAAAGCCATGTCTGTGTCAGGAGTCTATTTCACCCTAGTGGACTTGGTGCCCAGAAGGAGATCCATTAACGGTGCAGCAATTATGGCAAAGTTTGGGATAAAGCGCCGGTAATACCCCACAATCCCAAGAAACGCCCTCACTTGTTTCTTAGATAGCGGTTGCGGCTACTTCTGAATTGCCTCTATCAAATTCAGCTGGGGCTTGATCTCACCTCTCCCGCTGATGTAGCCTAAGTACCTAGCCTCCTCCTTCCCTATGGCACACTTCTTGGATTTATGTTAAATCCCGCTTTCCTCAATGCTTGCTAGCTTGCGGTAGTCTTTACAAACCCGCCATTCACCATTGGGCTTCGGTATGAGGACGATGGGACTTTACTAGCCACTTCTTGATTCCTCTATCACCCCGAAGTCCAGCATTCTGGAACTGAAAAACCAAAAACCAAAAGGGGCACCAAAGACTTAAACAGGGAAGTCCAGCATTCTCTTCACGTCCTTGGAGATTATCTCCTGGCGTGCTTTGAGGATTCTGTAGGGCTTGAAGTTTACCCTGACTTGTGGTTCCGTTAAGACATCGTTTTCCACAAGCTGTGTGCGCCCTGGGAACTCTGAGAATAGGTCATGGTTTCGCTGCAGCAGTTCTCTACATTGCTGCTTCTGGGCAAGCGTTAGCGTCTCAGCGATCGCGACTTCCTCGATTCTGGCTTCGGGACGGGCCTCAAGGCAAGGAGCTTCCAGCGGTTCACGGTCCCGCCAAGGTTTAAGTAGGTTCACATGGTATACCTGGTGCGGCTTCCCGCTACCGGGCTGGTGTACCTTGTATTTCAAGTCCCCAAGTTTTTCCACTGTCTCATATGCACCTTGTCACTTTGCCAAGAATTTGCTCTCCACCGTAGGGATAAATACTAGCACGCAGTCCCTGGGCTGGAATTGCCTTAGCCTCGCTGATCGGTTATATACCCTCTCTTGAGCCTCCTGTGCCTGGAGAAGATGTTCCCTTATGATAGGCATTATGTGTGCCATCCTTTCTTGCAGTTGGGTGATATGTTCAATGACACTGGTGCTGCGTGACCTCGGCTTCCCAAGTTTCCTTGGCGATGTCCAGTAGCCCTCGAGGATGTCGATCATACAGGAGCTCAAACGGCGAGAAGTCAGTGGTGGCCTGTGGGACTTCCCTGAAGGAAAAGAGCAATAATGAGAGCAGATAGTCCCAGGCCTGTCCTTTCTTCTCAATGACCTTCTTGAACATGACCTTCAAGGTCTTGTTGAAGCGCTCCACCAGCCCATTGGTCTGGGCGATCTAGAGGACTCTACACAGCTACCGCGTCACTTTGCTCACAAATGGGGTCCCCTGGTCCATCAAAATCTCTTTGTGATGGTTACGTGTGACTGGACACACCACCTCCAGCAGGGCGAATTTCAGTATACATGTGTATCTGGATACACCGCCTCCAGCAGGGCGAATTTAAGTAATAAAGGGAAACACCAGGGAAACCGATACAATGGAGGGCCCTGCGATAGGGAACGGGGACGTGGAGACCTCCTGCACTCCCCTGAGTCAGTGTCTCTATACTTCTAATGGTCCCTATGCAGGTTCCGCACCTGGTGACAATCAGGATACCTAGAAACCCTAGCTCACCCTGCACCTAGCCCTTTCTAGAGAAATGGACGGTGCAGAAACTAATCCCACCTCTGAACTGAAACACACAAAAGGAAAGGTACAAACAGGGATAACACCACTTAGCTTTGCTCTATTGCTCTTGCTCCCAGCAACAGAGTCCACCACCAGAATGCAGCTTTCTTCCTAAATAGCTGCCACTTCACCAAGCTTTGTCAGAGTTGCAAGGAACTCCTCTCTGTGGCTCCTTTCACACCAGGACTCTGACTGAGCTGCAAGGAACTCTCCTTAGCTCCTTCCTCCACACTCACACCCCCGCAATTCACCAAGGGGTTCACCACCCTCCAACCCCTTCCACCATGAGGTCTGCGCCTCCCAGGGTTTGCCAATGGCGAGGGTTGAGCCTTGCCACTATTCTCCTGCAGCACCTCAGCTGCTACCACTGGAGAGGAAGGGGACATCTGTAGAGAGACAGCAGAGACAGTAGCCCCCAGGCAGCAGCCCTCACACGACTGCTCCCAGCTGACTACTTCCCTAGTCCGCCAATCTGAAACTGGGTTGTGTTTTTTAGACCAAAGGGGGCCCAAAATGACGGATGCTGGCTTTTCCTCCAAGACGTAGTATGGCTGGGACACATCCTGATGTCCGCTATGCAGCACAATGTCTTCTATGACTTGATTTAACCCCCCCTGGCTCAGTGGGACAGAGATAATGGCCTGGACGCTTATGGATTTGTCCAGCGTCTTACACCTCAGACTATGAGTCTGGACAACCTGAGCACCCACCAGACTGACTTCTGCTCCACTGTCCACAAGCACCGGTATGCCCTCAGGTACCTCGCCAACCATCACCTCTGCTGACATAGTACCTTCTGAGGGCGAGGAGGAAACATACACTCCCATGTCATCTTCCTCCACACGACCAGGGGGACACGGCTTCTCTGACAGTACAGATGTTTCGGCATCAGTGCCAAGGACTAAATCATTAGTCTGCTCACTACAGGGACGTACCCCTTCACCTTGGGGAACACCAGGCAGCACCATGGGGACACCGACTCCACCCACCTGCCTGGGTACGTCCGCCTGTATAAGCAAGTCCTGCTCCCCAGCAGGGACTCCACGGCACATCCTCGCCAAAGCCATATATGGACCCTCTATTGGAGGCAGAGGATAGGCCTCAGACCCATAATTCCGCTGCAGGTGCTGCTGAAACACATCATTCAGCTCCTCACTAACCTCAGTGAGGGCCAGCAGCAACTGCTCACCGGTCTGCACTTGGATCATGGCTCAACAGAGAAAAATGTTATGGTTGGTGATAATGTGATGGTTACGTGTGACTGGTCACACCGCCTCCAGCAGGGTGAATTTCAGTATACACGTGTATCTGGATACACTGCCTCCAGCAGGGCAAATTTAAATAATAAAGGGAAACACCAGGGAAACCGATACAATAGAGGGCCATGCGATAGGGAACGCGGACGTGGAGACCTCCTGCTCTCCCCTGAGTCAGTGTCTCTACACTGCTAACGGTCCCTATGCAGGTTCCGCACCTGGCAATGATCAGGATACCTAGAAACCCTAGCTCGCCCTGCACCTAGCCCTTTCTAGTGAAATGGACGGTGCAGAAACTAATCCCACCACTGCACTGAAAAAGGAAAGTTACAAGTAGGGATAACACCACTTAGCTTTGCTCTGTTGCTCTTGCTCCCAGCAACAGAGTCCACCACCAGAATGCAGCTTTCCTCCTGAATAGCTGCCACTTCACCAAGCTTTGTCAGAGTTGTGGATCCTTTCACACCAGGACTCTGACTGAGCTGCAAGGAACTCTCTCTAGCTCCTTCCTCCACCAAGGATGGTTGGAAATGACCAATATCACCAACAGTGAGTGAGAGAACAAGACACTCCTATATAGTTAAGCCAGAGTAATCACACCTGTTAGTGATAATCACGTGCACAAAAGTAACCAGAGTGCATTGACCCTAACGGCCACTGGGGCAAAACTAGAACTGAAACCACACAGTGCAATGACCCTAATGGTCACCGGGGTCAAAACTAACTTTAAGTGCACAGCTTAAGGAAAAAAAAAAAAGGTTACTAGTGCTTTTATCTGTCATAATCCAGCATGGATCATGACACTGTTTAGGCAAACCAGTACTGGAAAAGATATGGGCAAGCTTCTGGGCTATTCTCATTCCTCAGTGACACTGCTTCTGGTCGCATAGTCCATGATCACTAAGATGTACTGATGATGCATGCTGTTTTAATGAGGGGACCTACCAGGTCCATAGCAATCCTCTCAAAAGGGATTTCTATTACAGGCAAGGGCACTAAGGGGCATTGGAAGTGAGAGGTAGGAGCAGTTATTTAACAGGTGGGGCAAGACCTACAATAATTCAGGATCTCTCGGTAACACCCTGGCTGTGACGACTCCTGAAGTAGACCCTCTGGCTCAAGGCACCAACCCACCTAGGGTGATCTGACCTAGTGAGGACCCCCCCTATACAGGGAGTGTCAGGGGCAAGCCCAAGGGGGTGAGGTACCACGACTGCTGGAACCAGGTGGCCGGCTCACAGGAGAAATGAGTTAGTGTGTCTAGCAACAGGGAATATGCAGAGTACAAGAGTGTGCAAAGTGTGGACACAGGAACACGCAGAGTATAGGATAAATACAGGATGAGTGTACGGGAGCACGGAGAGTACAGGACAAAACAAGGAGTGTACACGAGAGTACGCTAGATACAGGATAGTGCAAGGCGAGTACACGAGAGCATGTATGGCTTGTACAGACATGCACGCCCTGGTGCGAGCAAACCAGGGCACGTGCGAAGAAGCACACCTGAGTACAGAGTTAGACAAAGCATGTGCAGAGAGCATGCCTGAGAGCAAGGTTAGACAGAGGGTGTGCTGAGAAGCACGACAGGAACTGGGTAGAAGCTGAGCGTGTGCAAAGGAGTATTACAGAGCACAGAGCAGAGGCAGAGCATGTGCAATGAACAAGGCAGAAAACCCGAATACAGCAGACAGCCAGGCAAGGACCAAGCAGACCAAGCCAGGAAGCACAACAATAATCAGGCACCTCCCATAGGAAGAGGAAGCCTGAAAAGGGGCATGAGTGCTAGGACTTCCGGGTCGGGTCCTCCAGGACCATAGAGAGGGCAAGGCTGCAGCTTGGACCGAGAAGAGCGCACATGTGCACTAGCAATGTTGTGCAGCCATGGAACTAAGTACGAGAGGTGCACGTGCGCACCTGATGGGACCCCCGGAGTGGCCGCAGTGCCGGAAGTGGTGACATCAGGTGCAGGGTCCCGCCCCCAGGTGAGAGCGGTGTGACAGGTGGCGTGACACTGACCAATAGAACCTCTATAAGATTCTCTTCTGAGTTTTCTCCACCCCTAAATGTCCACCCAAAACATGTGAATGGACCATGTTTAAAACCCTCCGCCGGTAGGGCCCTGGAACTAACAACTGCTCTAATATCTCTCCTCCCCTCAGTTTGGTCACTCAATGCAATAACTTGCCATGTACTGCAAAATGAGGAAACCTGGTGTCTGCCTTCGACTCTTGAGCAACCCCATTGCATGAAGTCACATTCTCAAATGGACCCTTCACCTCTTTGTCAGGGAAGCGGGGCTCCTCTATTACCGTTTTGTCCTCCTCTCCAGTGAGAACGCATTAGGGAAACTCCTTCACTTCCGATTTTGATGTAGTCACCTTCAGAGAGGCCTGGCTTTTGACCAGGACACTTTGTACATCCCCTTTTGCCACAAGTTCCAAAACAGAGCAAAATCCCGCCACAGGATAACAGGATGGATTAAGTCCTTTACTACCCCAACCTCATGGGCTCTATCACCACAGTCTGTTTCCATGGTCACGCAGGCTACAGGGTAGTCCTTGGCGTCTCCATGTATGCAGTGGATGTCCTCAAACTTATTTGGGATTAACTGGTGGGGCAGTGCAGCACTGATTAGGGTCACCAGACTTCCAGAGTCCAACAGTCCTAGAACCATTAGCCCATGACACGGCACATGACAGGGGACTCTCGCCAGGCTAACAGTCCACTCTGCAGGCCAGGTAGGCATAGTAGGAGCAGGGCCGGCCTAAGCTACAGTCCATAGGCTCGGGGGCATATGACACTGGACGGCGACGGGTCCAGGATTGTGACACCGCCAACAGACCACATCCTTCATAACAGGCTTAGGTGACCCCTCAGCAGGGTTGGGACGCACCCCAGCTGTGGGTCCAGCCACCCTCTTTGGTGAGCCCGCCCCCTTTTGGGTATCCCAGTATGGGGAAGTAGCAAGGTCTGGTTTCCCAACGGATTTCTCCACAACCTGTATCTCTTAAGGAGGCCGACCAAGTCATCTGCATTCTGGGGGTCGCCCTGGGCAACCCAGGTCTTTATTTGCCTGGGGAGAAGTGGAAGAACCTGTCCATCACCACACGCTCAACCATTTGGACTGGAGTGGAAGTCTCTGGCTGCAGCCACTTTTGAACCAGATGCAACAGATTAAACATCTGGGAGCATGGGGGTTTATCGCTAGCATACACCCACCGGTGGACTCGCTGAGCCCTTACCAATATTATCACTCCCAGGGGTACCAGAATTTCATTTTTTAATTTGCCATACACTTTGGCATCCTGAAGGGCAAAGTTGTAAAACGTCTTTCTGGGTTCATCACCAGTCAAATTGGGGGCCAACACCTCTGCCCACTGCTTTGGTGGTAGCCTCTCACTCTCCGCTACTCGCTCGAAGTCAAAAAGGCTGCAACATCATCCCCCGAGGTCATTTTCTGTAAGGCTCATCTTACCGTTTTCCGGACATGTGCGTCATCACCTGGAGATGGAGAGGAGACAGCTGACTTTACACGAACTGTCTCAGCGAGGAGCTGCATTTGCCGTGTTAGCGCCTCCTGCTGCTGTCACTGCTGCTGCATTTGTTGTTGAAGTTGCTGTGCTAATAGCTTATTCATCTCCTGCATATACACATCATATACACTCACTGGCCACTTTATTAGGTACACCTGTCCAACTGTGTGTTAAGACTTAATTTCTAATCAGCCAATCACATGGCGGCAACTCAGTGCATTTAGGCATGTAGACATGGTCAAGACAATCTCCTGCAGTTCAAACCGAGCATCAGTATGGGGAAGAAAGGTGATTTGAGTGCCTTTGAACGTGGCATGATTGTTGGTGCCAGAAGGGCTGGTCTGAGAATTTCAGAAACTGCTGATCTACTGGGATTTTCACGCACAACCATCTCTAGGGTTTACAGAGAATGGTCCGAAAAAGAAAAAAATCCAGTGAGCGGCAGTTCTGTGGCCGGAAATGCCATGTTGATGCCAGAGGTCAGAGGAGAATGGGCAGACTGGTTCGAGCTGATAGAAAGGCAACAGTGACTCAAATTGCCACCCGTTACAACCAAGGTAGGCAGAAGAGCATCTCTGAACGCACAGTGCGTCGAACTTTGAGGCAGATGGGCTACAGCAGCAGAAGACCACACTGGGTACCACTCCTCTCAGCTAAGAACAGGAAACTGAGGCTAAAATTTGCACAAGCTCATCGAAATTGGACAGTAGAAGATTGGAAAAACGTTGCCTGGTCTGATGAGTCTCGATTTCTGCTGCGACATTCGGATGGTAGGGTCAGAATTTGGCGTAAACAACATGAAAGCATGGATCCATCCTGCCTTGTATCAACGGTTCAGGCTGGTGGTGGTGGTGTCATGGTGTGGGGAATTTTTTCTGGGCACTCTTTGGGCCCCTTGGTACCAATTGAGCATCGTTGCAACGCCACAGCCTACCTGAGTATTGTTGCTGACCATGTCCATCCCTTTATGACCACAATGTACCCAACATCTGATGGCTACTTTCAGCAGGATAATGCGCCATGTCATAAAGCTCGAATCATCTCAGATTGGTTTCTTGAACATGACAATGAGTTTACTGTACTCAAATGGCCTCCTCAGTCACCAGATCTCAATCCAATAGAGCATCTTTGGGATGTGGTGGAACGGGAGATTCGCATCAGGGATGTGCAGCCGACAAATCTGCGCCAACTGTGTGATGCCATCATGTCAATATGGTCCAAAATCTCTGAGGAATGCTTCCAGCACCTTGTTGAATCTCTGCCACGAAGAATTGAGGCAGTTCTGAAGGCAAAAGGGGGTCCAACCCCTTACTAGCATGGTGTACCTAATAAAGTGGCCAGTGAGTGTATATTCAGCAGGTAAAAAAGGTTATAAGTATTGAACATGTCACCAATTTTCTAAATAAATATATTTCTAAAGGTGCTATTGACATGAAATTCTCACCAGATGTTGGTAACAACCAATCCAATCCACACAGGCAAAGAAATCAAACCATGGATGTCCATAAACTAAGTTATGTGTACTAATGACAGATGTTTAAAATTGTAACTGAAAATTGCTTTTGTCAATTTGAATTTACTGCAGTGGCCATTGTGTTTTTTGTTACTTAATGACCAGCTCAATTTTTCCAATTCTGACCACTGTTACTTTATAAAGTAATAACTCTGGAAAGTTTCAATGGATCCCGGTGATTATTCTGACATTTTTTTTCATGACATATTGTACTTCATGATAGTGGTAAAATTTATTTAATATCACTTGCGTTTGTTTATGAAAAAATGGAAATTTGGTAAACATTTTGAAAATTTAGCAATTTTCAAACTTTAAATTTTCATCTCCACACAAAATAGCTAATAAATAACATTTCCCACATGTCTACTTTACATCAGCACAATTTTGGAAACATTTTTTTTGTTAGGAAGTTATAAGGGTTAAAAGTTGACGAGTGATTTTTCATTTTTCCAACAAAATTTATAAAACCATTTTATTAAGGGACCACATCACATTTGAAGTCACTTTGAGGGGTCTATATGATAGAAAATACGCAAAAGTGATACCATTCTAAAAACTGCATGCCTCAAGATGCTCAAAACAAATTCAAGAACTTTATTAACCCTTCAGGTGCTTCGCAGGAATTTTTGGAATGTGGGAAACAATGAACATTTAACTTTTTTTCACAAAAAAAATAATTAATGTCCATTTTTTTATTTTGACAAGAAAAAAATAGACCCCAATATTTGTTGTGTAATTTCTCCTGAGCATGCCGATACCCCATATGTGGGAGTAAACCACTGTTTGGGTGCACAGCAGAGCTTGGAAGGGAAGGAGCTCCAATTGACTTTTTGAATGCAAAATTTACTGGAACAATTGGTGAATGCCGTGTTGCACTTGGAGAAACTCTGATGTGCCTACACAGCGAAAATCCTGCACAAGTGACACCATTTTGGAAATTAGACCCCTCAGGGAACTAATCTAGATGTGTGTGGTAAGCACATTGAACCCTCAGGTGCTTCACATATGTTTAGAATTTTGAGACATGAATATGAAACAATCACATTTTCCCCACAATTGTTTTTAGCCCCAAATGTTGCATTTTCATAAGGGTAACATGAGAAATTGCACCAAATTATAGTGCAATTTCTCCTGAGTATGCAGATACCTCATATGAGGGAGAAAACTACTGTTTGGGTGCACGGCAGGGCTCGTAAGGGAAGGAGCATCATTTGACCCTTTGAATGTAAAATTTCCTGGAATCATTAGCGGACGTCATGTCCCATTTGGAGAGCCCCTGATGTGCCTAAACAGTGGAAAACCTCCACAAGTGACCCCATTTTGGAAACTATACCCCTCAAGGAATGTATTCCGATGTGTGTTGAGCACCTTGAACCCCCAAATGCTTTGCAGAAATTTATAACATTGAGCCATGAAGACAAAAAAATCACATCACAAAAATGTAATTTTGTCCCCAAATTTTGCATTTTCATAAGGGTAACAGGAGAAAATGCACCATACAGTTTGTTGTGCATTTTCTCCTGAGTATGCCAATACCTCATGTAGAGGAACACTACTTTTGGGGAACAGTGCAAAGCTCAGAAGGGAAGAAGCACCATATTGGAGTTCAGATTTTGCTGGTGGTTTGAGGGTGCCATGTCACATTGGCAGAGCCCTGGAGGTGCCAAGACAACAGAAACCCCCTATATGTGAACTCATTTCACATACTAAACTCCTCAATGAATTTATCTAGGGGTGCAGTGATCATATTCACAACACATGTGCCTCACAGAATTTAATACTATTGAGAGGTGAAAGAATAAATTTCATTTTTACCACTAAAATTTTGTTTTAGCCCCAAGTTTTTAATTTTTCTAAGGGCTAATAGGAATTTTTTTTACAACAAACTGAGGTCCACTTTATCCTGAGTCCGCCAATACCCAACATGTAATCGAGAAATAATTTTCAGGCAGAGTGCAAAGCTCAAAAGGAAAGGAGCACCCTATTTTCCTGTTATCGGTTTGCAGGTGCCATGACCAGGGCCGCCATCAGGGCATGACAGCCCTTACAAGTGTATGGGGTCCCAGTGATTAGGGGGGGCCCGCCCGGCGCCCGAGCACACTGGCAGCCCGAGCTCTGTCTGCTGTGTGCGCACAGGACCTGTGATGAGGTCACAAGATGGGAGGAGTCCGGTGTCACATGATCAGGGCCCTGGACGTATTTAGGACTCTGCTGTGCTTGTTGTCGTGTACTGCTGGATGAGGTAAAGTTTCTGTGCGGGGACCCCGGTGATTACGTTTTGTTTTGTTCAGGCTCCTCCAGCTCCGTCTGCTGTGTGCGCACAGGACCTGACCTGTGATGAGGTCACAGGAGGGGTGGAGTCAGGGGTTACATGATCAGGGGCCTCATGTCTGCAGGACTCTGATATGCTGGTTGTCATGGTGTACTGCTGGATGAGGTAAAGTTTCTGTGTGGGTTCAGGAGGGGTTTACAAGGTGGATGTAGCAGAGCTGTGTGTGTACGAGGTGTACGGAGCGGATCCGTGTGTGTACGAGGAGTACGGAGCGAAGCCGTGTGTGTACGAGGAGTACGGAGCGGAGCCGTACGTGTACGAGGTGTACGGAGCGGAGCCGCGCGTGTACGAGGTGTACGGAGAGGAGCCGCGCGTGTACGAGGTGTACGGAGAGGAGCCGCGCGTGTACGAGGTGTACGGAGAGGCGCCGCGCGTGTACGAGGAGTACGGAGAGGAGCCGCGCGTGTACGAGGAGTACGGAGGGGACCCGCGCGTGTACGAGGAGTACGGAGAGGACCCGCGCGTGTACGACGAGTACGGAGAAGAGCCGAGCGTGTACGAGGTGTACGGAGAGGAGCCGTGCGTGTACGAGGAGTAAGGAGCGGAGCCGTGTGTACGAGGAGTACGGAGCGGATCCGTGTGTGTACGAGGAGTACGGAGCGAAGCCGTGTGTGTACGAGGAGTACGGAGCGGAGCCGTGCGTGTACGAGGTGTACGGAGCGGAGCCGCGCGTGTACGAGGTGTACGGAGAGGAGCCGCACGTGTACGAGGTGTACGGAGAGGAGCCGCGCGTGTACGAGGTGTACGGAGAGGTGCCGCGCGTGTACGAGGAGTACGGAGGGGACCCGCGCGTGTACGAGGAGTACGGAGGGGACCCGCGCGTGTACGAGGAGTACGGAGAGGACCCGCGCGTGTACGACGAGTACAGAGAAGAGCCGAGCGTGTACGAGGTGTACGGAGAGGAGCCGTGCGTGTACGAGGAGTAAGGAGCGGAGCCGTGTGTACGAGGAGTACGGAGCGGAGCCGTGTGTAGGAGTTGTGCGGAGAGGAGCCGTGCGTGTACGATGAGTACGGAGAGGAGCCGTGCGTGTACGAGGTGTACGGAGCGGAGCCGTGTGTACGAGGTGAGCGGAGAGGAGCCGTGCGTGTACGAGGTGTACGGAGCGGAGCCGTGTGTACGAGGTGTACGGAGCGGAGCATCGCGTGTATGAGGTGTACGGAGCGGAGCCGCATGTGTACGAGGTGAGCGGAGAGGAGCCGTGCGTGTACGAGGAGTACGGAGAGGAGCCGTGTGTGTACGAGGTGTACGGAGCGGAGCCGTGTGTGTACGAGGTGTACGGAGCGGAGCCGTGTCTGTACGAGGTGTACGGAGCAGAGCCGTGTGTACGAGGTGTACAGAGCCGCTTGTGCATTTTGGCATTGGGGGCCCATTAGAAAGTTATTATGCAACGTCGGCGGCGGGCGCTTATGGCCGTGTGAAGGGGATAAGGGAAACTGCGCTTCAGATAGGAGTTCTGCAGCAGCTGCGATATGACTGCGGCTCTCATGCTGGGAGAGCAAGGCTCTGTGGGGCAGCGGTTCCGTCCAGCTCAATAAACCTGTCTCCCCCTGAGGGGCTGCAGTGCCATTGTGTTGTACCCCACAGGGGCAGACTCCCACCCACCTGCCCTATATTCTCTGCTGCAGAGCCAGCTTCTTCCCACTTACCCTACTGTTTCAGGTTGCCCTATGTGCATGAGATGTCATCTTCTAGGGGTCTTTCACTTGTCCCCAGATGACTCCCAATACAGTAAATAAAGCCCCCCAGTCCTCTCCCTCCCCTGCACTAGCTGAAGGGTTCAGAGTCAGACATAGGGGAGGGGGTAATATTATCTAGTCTTTTCTTACCTCAGGGATTTTTTGGGGTCACCTTTTGACAACTCTTATAAAGTCACCTGCTCTATTCTCACAATGTGCAAGGCAGCGGAGAAGTCTGCAGTGTAAAATTGACTGGGGGCTTTATAGTCCCACTGGTTCTCAGTCCACTCTGTGCCATTTTTAGGGTCAGGGCTCTTTTGCAGGGTTTTGACAGAACAGATTTGTGATGGTAATGTAACATAAAGCGCAGTCCTGGGACCATTAGATACTTATAAATATGCATTTCTATTCCTCCAGGAAATGTGTGAGGAAATACAAATGAGTGGGAGATTCCCACTCAAATGTGCATTTTAAAATCCACAGTGTGTCACTTGTATGTGACAAGATCCACACGTGCCACATGATTTTGTTGAGGAAAGTCCACATTGAATGTGCTGCTCGTGCGCTTACTCTTAGGGCTGACCCTCACTACAGGTCTAGTGCTGAACATTGGGGATTTTCCAGTTCCCCTATGTCAATGTCATTCAGGTAAATTGATCTGATTGGCAGTTCACTATCAGATCTGTAGCAGTGGGGACATATTAGTCAGGGACATGGCAGCCCCTCCATTCTCATCTTGTCATCTTTGACCGCTGGGACCTCGGATACCAGTGTCAGTGCTGATCACTGGCGATTTGTTAGCACAGTCCGTGTCTACAGAAGCATGTCTGGTCTGAAGTGCTGATATCTGCGATCTCATGTTTTGGGGTGCACATACACCTTACATACCTGGCAGCCAAAAGCCCTTTTCTGAGAAGTTGGGGTCCTAAAGCCATGTTTGAATGGAGCATGAGGGATTTTGTGTGACCATCACCCATAGGCTGTGCCAGCGTGCCATGTGGTGGGACCAGGCTGGGAGCAGAAGATGGTGACCGTGGACGGCAGCGGGACGGTGGATGGCGAGGCGCAGACGGTAGGCACTGGCAGACCAGTCACGAGGCGGCGAGCGAGCAGGGTGAGTAGACTGTCTGTCTCTGACTCTCTCCGATGTCTCCGTCTCCGGTGGAATGGTGGCGGTGCCCAAAGAGCCATGACGGGAGAGGGAACAGAATCTGGGGGTCTCATGGGGGGTACAATTACATTGACTTAATATGTGACCAACCTAATATAAGGTACTGCCTTTGCCACCTTGCTGGAGTATGTTAGAGTTAGATGGGCACTGACTCAGTATCATCTGGTCATTGTCTGAAGATGGATGCACAATAATGGTTAAAAAAAGTTACCAAATGTTTAATAGGTTAGAGTAGAGTAGGGCCCTGTCAATAGAGTCTACCTTGTCATGGTGGCAGGCTTAAAAAATCTTTTGGTCAAAACTAAAGCTGATGGCTATGTATGTGATATGGTGTTGATGTGAGATTGGTGAGGGTGTGGTGTAGAAGTGAAGTTTTTCCAAGAAAGGGCGGAGGGATTTTGGAAGGTTCGCATGGTGGAGGAGGAGCTAGGGTGGAGGCGGAGATGGGGGTGGAGCCTGGGCGGAGTCTCAAGGGGGGCCCCATAAATTTTGCCAGTATGGGGCCCCGAAATTCCTAGTGGCAGCCCTGGCCATGACCCACTGGGAGAGCCCATGAGGTGCCAGAACAGCAGAACCCCCCATAATGACACCATTTTGCAAACTACATCTCTCAATGACTTCATCTATGGGTGCAGTGATCACGGATGTCTCACAGAATTTTATACCATTGGGCAGTGAAGAAAAAATAACTACATTTTTACCACTAAAATTTTGTTTTAGCCCCATATTATACATTTTTTCACAAGAAGTGGGTAAAAATGGCACCTAAATTTGTCCCACAATTCCTACTGAATATAGCAGTACCCCACATGTTGCTGTACAGTACTGCTTAGCAATACTGAGAGACTTGGGAGGAAGGGGAAGAACAGAGCGCTATTTGTCTCCCAGAGCGCAGATTTTCCTAGAACAGTTTGTAGACTCCATATACAGAGCCCATCATTGCTGGAAGAGCAGAATCCCCCCTAAAGTAAACCCATTTTGGAAATTATTCCCCTTTGGGAATTTATCTACAGTGTAGTAACAATTTTGACTCCATGGGTATTTTCCAGAAACACGCAGCAATGAATGTTGCTGAGTGAAAATTGCAAACTGCCATTGTAGTGGCTAGTACGCTGTAGTGACCAGGACATTGAAGTCAGCAGTATGTTAAGCCCAGCCCGTGCTCCTGGAGACATGCACCCGTCAGTTAGTCGGGCTTTGATCGCTTCAAAAATGCCAAACACGTGGACGGTACAAGTGGTTTAGGTACACTGTGGGCCTCAAAAGGGAGGGGGCATTTGGATTTGGGAGCAGAGAATTTGCTGAATTTCATTTGGAGGGTGTGGAGCCATTTCACTATTCCAGAGCCTTTGTACTACCAGTAATGTGGAAGCCCCCTATATTTCCATCAACAGATGACAGACCTGAATGGGGACTTGCTTTTTTTGTGGATTGAGTTGAAGCTTTTATTGGAATATTTTACATAACGTTTGGGATCAAATTTATCATGCACTCTACGCTGAGCACTTACTTTGGGGTTTCTATCTAATTTTCTGAGTGACGTGATTCAGATGAAACCCTGAGAGATCTATTCACTATAATGAGGCAGCAGAGTTACTCTGGACTCCGTCTGGCCTCTGTTCAACGGTGTCCTTATTTTCAGAAGTGCACAAAACTGTGGCCAACAGTACTTTTATGCAATCCTAAAAAGACGGACACCACCGAATCATAGATCAGATAGCATTCACAGTGCCTCCATCAGCCTTATTATAGGGAATCTTCCTCTAGAGGTTCCATCTGAATCACGTATTTCAGAGATTTATATGGAAAGCACGGTGCAAACGCTCAGCGCAGAGCGCAAGATAAATGTGCACCGAGCCTTACTGCGATTTTTGGGAGACAGAATGAAAAAATCAACAGCAGGTGAAGAATTGGTTTCATTTATTTTCAGGTCGGCGCGATTACAGTGATACTAGATTTATATTGGGTTTTTATGTTTGGCTCTGTCACAGACTAAAAGATGCTTTTTTTTTGTAAAAATTAGTTTTTGCATCACCATATTTTGAGAGCTATAATTTTTCCATATTTTGGCCCACAGAGTCATTTGAGAGCTTGTTTTCTGGTGGATGAGGTGACGTTTTTATTGATACTATTGTCAGACACATGACAGTTCTTGATCGCTTTCTATTCCGATTTTGAGAAGCATAATGAATAAAAACCAGCAATTCGGGATTTTCTTTTTTTTTTGTTTTGGGGGTGTGTGTTATGTCATTCCGCGCGTGGTAAAATTGATAAGGCAGTTTATTCTTCGGGTCAGTATGATTCCACATTTATATTTTTTTATGTTTTGGTGCTTTTACACAATAAAAAATATTTTATAGAAAAAATTTTGCATCGCTTTATTCTGAGAGCTGTAACCTTTTTATTTTTCTGCTGATGGAGCTGTATGGTGACTTGTTTTTTGTGGGACAAGATGACGTTTTCAGTGGTGCCATGGTTATTTATATCCTTCTTTTTGATCGCGTTTTATTCCACTTCTTGTTTGGTGGTATGAAGATAAAGCATTGTTTTTTGCCTTGTTTTTTATTTATTTTCTATTGTGCTCACTAGTTTTATAGGTCGGGTCGTTCCAGACGTGGCGATACCAAGTATGTGTACTTTTATTGTTTATAGATTTCTTTTCATACAAATATTTATTTATTCATACAATATCTTTTGATTTTCTTTAATCATTTTTTAAATTTTTTAAAAAGATATTTTAATTTTTTAAAAAAATTTTTTTTTACTTTTTTTTACTTTTTTACTTTGTTTCACTATGGGCTAGCATTTTTTGCAGGCTGATCGCTGGTATAGCAGCTCTACACTGACAGAGAAAGTTGCTCATCATGCACTGCACATGAACTAGCAAGTTTACTAGCTCTGGTGACCTGAATATATACTTGTGCTTTGGGGTGGCCTGGGGGTGGGGCTGTGGATGGGGCTTTATATGGTGCTCTGCTTACATATTCATCCTTATTGGCTTATGACAGGTCACTAGGTAAGAGAGATGCTACTGCACAGTATATGCATTATGTAAAATAGGGGGCACGTCACTGAGTGACCTGTCAGAAGCCATACAAATTAATACCTAATCAGAGCACCACATGAAAACCCCTTCCCCACAAGCCGCCACGAAGCACAAGATTCTCTTTAACTGGAAACTACAAATACAAATCAAACAACAACCACAAGACAGATTTCTTCACCCCGGTATCATTTTAATCAGTATAACTGCGCCAACCTGACATAGTCTGTAGTTTACTAAGCAAAATCCTGATGAGAGGTTCACTTTAAACAGATGGGTGCCAAGAATTTTGTCCACATATATAAGCTGAAGATATCCTTGGATTACAAGGAAGGCCACTATCTGAACACTGGATAATCACTATGTAATGCAATATTTTTAACCACAGAAAATGCAACTAATTGCAACGGTGTCCAGAGACCGATTAGTCAATTGCCCAGTGCCGCATTTTGAAATGGGTTGTTTCCTAATAAATCAACCCCTTTAAAGGCTCAGATAAAGTGGTTGCGACAGCACACTTTACCTAGAAAATTCAGAGCTAGGACCCAAATTTAGGATTTTTTTGTAAATCCCTGCATATCGCAGTTTTATGGCAATTCAGAAGTTAAAATAACATAATTTTTCATATATTTATTTCCAAAAATAAAAGCAGCTTACGGAAATTTGTCACCTATGTTTTTTTAATTTATAACCCAAACATCCAAATCTATTGATGTGACAGCTGCCAGGTGCATTTTCTAATATCTTACTCTGACCTCCAACTTCCAGACTCTGAGCTCATAGATCTTTAGTATCATGGTGCTCCTGACATTTATTAGTACAGCTAGTATGTTACTCAGTAGAAAGCTCTAACAAGGGTGACATAGACATGGTCTGAGTGAGAAAGGATGAGCAGCTAACAACATAAATCATTACATTGCTTAAAGGGAATGTCCCACATGTCAGTATTAGATTTCTTTGTGAGATAATGCAAAACATAACTATTTGTCATTTGTAATAATTTACCCTACCAATCCTGACATCTGCTATATATGTACAACAGAATTCAGAGGGAGCAGAGACATAAAAAACCCCTGTTTTATACTTTTAAAAATAAGTAAAAAAAACACACACGGGTCCTTGACCTGGTGCATGGCTCTTCTTCTAAGACTTGGGTTTCTGTTGCTCAAGACATCTGCTGCCTTTCCATTCCTGTTCTACCGTGGACAAGCCCCATATTTCCCGAATTGGGGATGTCGAGTTATCATTCAGTGAGAGTCATACTCTTAAAATTCTACATTCTTTCAAACACAAGAACCTGCTGGTTGACTTGCATGGTCCTCTTTTTCCTATTATGAACAATCCTTGATTCCCACCAGGTGTCTCCTCTAATGCATTTCTAAAATGCTCCAAATAAGAACCCCTTTGTCTTCGTCACATTGCTCCTCAGGGATCCCTTCTCCCACTCACAACTATTCTGCAAGATAAAACTCCGACATTGTGCCAGAATTTTGAATGTTGAATTTTGAACTGCATCACTTCTATCGCTCCCTAGCCATCAGATCCAACCATGCACGTCCCTTATCAGTTTTAGAAGAGCCGGATTACTTACAGGTAATGCCCTTTTAATGAGTCCACGACAGCACCCACTGGAAAGGGATCCGCCCCATAGGAACAGGAAACCTACAGAAAATAAAAGAGGGGCGGTCCGCCTCTCCTCCTCAGTTGTATTTAAGATAAGATAAGATAAGATAATCCTTTAATCGTCCCACCATGGGGAAATTCAGAGCATTACAGCAGCAAGGCAGGAACAAGTACAGATACAGATGCATAAAGGCATTACATTGACAGTAGGTAGGTACATATACAAAAAAAAAAAAAAAAAAGATATAACCGGACTATCACAACTTTGGATCTATCAGTTCACTGTTTTGGTCATTCTCCGTTTTGGACAGTGCTGGCTATACAGCCTAACTGCAGCAGGAAGGAAGGACTTTCGATAGCGCTCCCTCTCACATTTAGGATGAAGTAGCCGGTCACTGACAGTACTGCACATCTTTGTCACGGTCTCATGCATGGGATGGGAATCGTTCTGCACCATGTAGCTCACCTTGGCCAGTATCCTCCTGTCGCCTACTTCCTGAACTGGATCAAGAGGGCATCCCAGGACAGAGCTGGCCCTTCTAATCAGTTTGTCCAGCCTATTCCTGTCCCTGGTTGATATGCCACTACCCCAGCACGCCACACCAAAGAAGATGACTGATGCCACAACAGAGTTGAAGAAGGATGCAAGGAGTGCCCCCCTAACTCCGAAGGCTCTCAGCCTTCTGAGCATATAAAGCCTACTGTGGCCCTTCCTGTACACTGCATCCAAGTGATGGGCCCAGTTAAGCTTATTATTGAGGATCACACCAAGGTACTTATAGGTGTCGAGTATCTCAATGTCATTTCCCTGAATGTTCACCACTACTGGTGGATTTTTTCCCTTGCGAAAGTCCACCACCAATTCCTTGGTCTTCCCGGAATTAATCCTAAGGTAGTTCCCCTGACAACACTCCACAAAAGCTTGGTTAGTATCTCTGTACTCTCTTTCATCTCCTCCTGTGATGAGGCCTACTATTGCAGAGTCATCAGAATACGTCTGCAAGTAGCAGCTAGATGAGTTGCACTTAAAATCCGCAGTGTACAGTGTGAAGAGAAAAGGGGCAAGAACTGTACCTTGAGGTGCCCCTGTATTGCAGATCACCATGTCTGACACACTGTCCCGAACCTTTACAAACTGAGGTCGGTTCGTGAGGTAGTTAAGGATCCAGGTGGAGAGTTGGAGGTCCACGCCAGCAAGGCCCAGCTTGTCTCTCAGTAGACCTGGCTGTATGGTATTAAAAGCACTAGAGAAATCGAAGAACATTATTCTCACAGTGTTCCCAGGTTTCTCCAGGTGAGAGAGAGTCCTATCTAGAAGGTGGATAATGGCATCATCCACACCAATGCCCGGCCTGTAGGTAAACTGGAGAGGGGCCATATCCGAGCTCACTAGAGGACGGAGACGTGTGAGAACCAATCTCTCTAGTACCTTCATCAGGTGTGATGTCAATGCTACAGGTCTATAGTCATTAAGGTCTTTCGGATAAGGTTTTTTCGGAACTGGTACCACACAAGATAATTTCCACAGTTGTGGTACTATACCTATTCTCAGGCTCATATTGAACAGATATGTAATGATCTCACTCAGCTGGTGCCCGCAGGTTCTGATTAGCCTTGCACTGATGCCGTCAGGACCTGCAGCCTTCAAAACTTTGATCTTATCCAGTTCTTTTGCAACCTGGGTACTTGTGAAGAACAGACCCTGGCTCAGTTGACAAGTTGCAGCAGGGGGTGAGGTTGTTGTAGCAGAGAGGTGTGAATGGTATGCAGGGGCAGGAGCAGCCAGTGTGTGATTAAATCTGTTAAAGAATAGATTAAGTTCATTAAGCCCCTCTTTATCTACAACCATCCTGGAGACAGTCTGTCTATGCCCAGATATAGACTTTAGACCCTCCCAGACTTCATGAATCCTTTTCTGTGACAATTTCAGTTCAATCTTTCTCTTATAATTAGCCTTTCCCTGCCTGATTAGATTCTTCAGATCTTTCTGCACCTCTCTCAGCCTGCCCTTGTCAACTGATCTGAAGGCCAACTTCTCCTCTTTGAGAAGAGCCTTTATTCCGGGGCTGATCCATGGTTTATTGTTAGAGAAGCACCTCACTACTTTTGTGGGTACCGTGTTGTCTACACAGAAATTAATGTAGTCCGTTATACAGTGTGTGAGACCATCCATGTCATCACCATAGGAATCTTGCAACACATCCCAAGTGGTTGTTTCAAAGCAGTCTCTCAGAGCATCATTACTCTCCTCAGTCCATATCCTCACTGTGCGAGTGATAGCAGGTTCTCTTTGTACAAGTGGCTTGTACACGGGTTGGAGGTGCAATAGGTTGTGATCCGATCTTCCAAGGGGCGGTAGGGCTGACGAGGCATATGCCCCTCTCACATTGGCAAAGAACAAGTCCAATATTTTGTTGTCTCTAGTGAGGCAGGTAACATACTGTGTGCAACCGGGTAGTATGGATCCTGGAGACACATGATTGAAGTCTCCCGAAACCAGAAGGAGTGCTTGGGGGTGAAGGGACTGCATCATGCTCACTGTGGATTGAAGGACCTCATTGGCGGCATCAGCTTTCGCAGAAGGGGGGACATATGCAGCTATCATGATTACATGCGATAGTTCCCTCGGTAAATAAAAAGGTCTCATGCCCACAGCTAATAGCTCAATGTTCTTACAGCATGTTTGCTCTTTGACCACGATTTCAGAGTACCCGGAGGACCGCCAAGTGTTAGGCAAAGTCCTACCATTTTATGTTTAACTTATTTACTCTATATTTAAGGAGCACACTCTATTAATACGTGGTATTATTATTATTTTTATAGGGAGGGAAGTGAACGGGTGCTGTCGTGGACTCATTAAAAGGGCATTATCGGTAAGTAATCTGGCTTTTTACCCTTCGCCACGACAGCACCCACTGGAAAGAACCCAGAGACCATCACCCAGGTGGGACCACCGTGCCAAGGACAGTCCTGCCAAAGCTTAGGTGAGAAGTTTTCGAGAGGTCAAGCCTATAGTCATTATAGAGGGTAGAAGGAGCTGTCCAAGTTGCAGCCTTACATATGACTTCGATTGGGACGTCTCCCCTCTCGGCCCAGGAGGATGCCATTGCTCTAGTAGAATGTGCTCTGATGACATCCGGAGGATCTTCATTTCTTGCGGAGTAAGCTAATCGGATGGCATCCCAGATCCATCAGGATAAGGTGCTCTTTGTGACTCCATATCCCTTCTTACAGCCCTGAAAGGATATGAGCAGAGCCCTACACTGCCTCCAGCTCCTGGATCTTTCGATGTATTTTAATACTTCTCTCCTAACATCCAGGGTGTGAAATTTCTGTTCTTCAGGAGTAGAGGGATCCCTGAAGAAAGTGGGGAGAAGTATCTCTTGTGACCTATGGAACTTTCCTGATACCTTAGGAAGGTATGAGGGGTTTGGTTTTAAAACCAACCTATCCTGAAATATCAGTATGAAAGGTGGATCTATGGATAGGGCTTGAATGTCGCCCACCCTCCTAGCAGATGTTAGTGCTACTAAGAGGGCCGTTTTGAGTGACACGTATTTTGGAGATACAGTATCTATTGGTTCAAAAGGGGCTCCCGTTAGGGCATCTCGGACCAGGTTTAAGTCCCAAGGAGGGACTCTAGGTATGTGAACAGGAGCCATTCGTTCACGAGCTGTGATAAATCGGGACACCCATTTGTTCCCTGCTATATTATGGCCGTAGAGGGCACCTAATGCAGATACATGGACTTTCAATGTATTTACTGACAGACAGACCCAGTTCTTTTCCTTTTTGTAGAAATTCCAAGATAGGCACTATCGGAATTTCTGTGGGATGAGAGGTTGTATGGAACTGCAGGAATTTTCTCCATATTTTGGTGTAAATTAGGGTGGTAGACTGCTTCCTGCTCTGCAGGACCGTACCAATTAGTGTTTCGGAGAATTCTCTTGATATTAGTAGCTGCCTTTCAAACTCCACGCCATCAAGTATAGGCTGTCCACTTGGGGGTGGAAAAAAGGGCCTTGGGAGAGTAGGTTGGTGATCGAAGGGAGGACCCAAGGATCTGGTATCGACATGGTTTGTAGCCATTAGAACCACGGTCTTTTGGGCCAAAACGGTGCTATTAAAATTATCCTCGCCTTGTCCTCGCTGATCTTCCGAATGACCTGTGGTAGTAGGATTATCGGAGGGAAAGCATATGCCAGGTTGAATTTCCATGGGGCCTGAAGGGCGTCTAGTATATCTGGATGATCCGCCAAGGATAGGGAGGCAAATTTTTCTACTTGTCTGTTCTTTTTCGTGGCAAAGAGGTCTATTTGAGGCTGCCCCATAGAGATACTATGTCCTTAAAGATGTGATGATTTAGGCACCACTCCCCCTGCCGTAGTGTATATCGGCTTAAGAAGTCCGCTTCTTGGTTGTTTTTTCCCCTGATGTGGAGGGCAGAAAGGGACAACAAATACTTTACGGCTAGGTTTAAGATTTTTGCTGCGGAAGACATCAGAGTCTCTGATTGAGTACCTCCCTGTCTGTTTAAATATGCCATTGTGGTGGTGTTGTCCGATAAAATCCTGACGTTTTCCCCGAGCTGTGGAAGAAAATGATGTAATGCATAATCTACTGCCGTCAGCTCTTTTAAGTTGGACGAATATTGTAGTTTCTCCTTGCTCCACCTTCCCTGACAGAAGCTATTCCCCATATGGGCTCCCCATCCGTGGGGGGGGGCTAGCAACGGTGGTTAAAGTATGGGATGATGATATTACCCATGGAACACCCGCGGCCAAATGGTTACTATCTGTCATGATCCAGGTTGGATCTGACAGAGTAAATGCACAAAGTAACCTTTTTTTCCCTTGGCTGTGTGCCAAAGGTGGTTTTGCCCCCGGTGGCCATTAGGGTCATTGCACTGTGGTGATTTCAGGTAGTTTTTCCCCCAGTGGCCATTAGGGTCATTACACTCTGGTTATCCTAGTTTGTGCACTTAATTATGTATCAGGTGTGATAGCTCTATAAGAGAGAATCAGGTGTGGTAATCACTGTTGGTGATATTGTAAAGTATTCATTTGCAAGCAAGCCTGGGTGAAGGATGGAGCTAAAGGAGAGTCACGGGCAGCTCAGAGAGAGTCCTAGAGAGGATTGGTGGAGTCAGCGATGGTGTCTGCAAGGAGGGCTGGCATGGATTGGTGGAGTCGCAGTGAAGGTGTCAGCAAGGAGTGCCTGCATGGCTTGGTGGAGTGGCAGTTGCGGTGTAGAACTGCACTCATGGTGCTGGACTTGTTTGCTGAGAGCTGGACTCAATCATGCTGGACTTTTTGGCAGAAAAGCTGGACTCATTTGCGGGACTCTGTTTCTGGACAGCTGCAAGGAGGTGGTGGACTCTGGTTGCTCCAAGGCTGCACTATGGTGTTGTACTCTGTTGGAGGAAAAGATGCACGCAGGTGGTGGCTCTGTTGCTAGGAGTGTAAGCAACAGAGCAGAGCAAAGCTAAGTGGTGTTTCCCCTGTTTTGTCACTTTTCCTTATGTGTGTTTAGTGCAGTGGTTGGATTAGTTTCCGCACCGACCAATTCCCTAGTGAGGGTTTAGGTGCAGCGCGAGTCAGGGATTTGAGGTTCCTGATCGGCGCCCGACGCGGAACTGGCCTAGGGAACGTTAGGAGTGTAGAGACACTGACTCAGGGGAGTGCAGGAGGTCTCCACGTTCCTACTCCCTATCGCAGGGACACCATTGTTATTGTTACCCAGGTTTTCCCTATTCCCTTTGTCTTATTGTATTAGTTACCGGCTTGTGGGCCACGTCACATAGGACAATCACACGTGCCACGTCCTGTTGTATCAGTTACCGGCCTGCTGGCCGTGTCACTCAGGACGGGGCACGTGACATTATCACCAACCAATACATTTCTTTTTCCTGGTTAGCCTCAGGCCATGTTCAGACCTGTGAGTATTGGCTGCTGGTCCTCACTGAGGAGAGTGAGGAGCTGCATGGTGTGAAGCAGTTCAGCAGCAATTATCAGGGCCTGGGGCTTCCCATTTGGCTCAACCAGGAAATCAAATAGCAGCTGGCAATGAAGCCCCTAGAGTCGCTGCTGGGGAGCGGGACTTGCTTTTACAGGTGGACGTACCCAGACAGATGGGTGGAGTTGGTCCACATGGTGCTGTCTGGGGTTCCCCGAGGTGAAGGGGTGCATCCCTGTAGTGAGCAGACTGGTGTGATAGTCCACGGGGTTTATACCAAATCTTCCATACCACCGAAGTGCCGCCCCTCCTGGTCGTTCGGAGGAAGGTGATCAGGGAGTGTATTTTTTCTCCATTTACCAGTCCTCTCCCTCACCGGTGTGAGCAGCAGGTGTGCTGCGGGGCATTAGGGACAAACCTCAACCCTCACTATTAGCCAAACCTGGGAGGCACCGACCTCGTGGGGTAAAGGGTTGGGGGGTGGTGTACCCCTTGGTGGAGTGCGGGGGTGTGAGTGTGGTGACACAGGGGGACGCCTCTGTTGTCGATCCTAGAATGAATTCACCGAGATATGACAAACGAATGTGTGGCAATAAACGTTCAGGTCCGGACCTGTGTGTGAACGAGCATGTATGGGTGGCCACCAAAAAACATCTTGTGGAAGTGTGTTGCAGAGTCTTACCAGCTCATACCGAACATACACATACTCATACATAACTTGTTCCCCCAGGTCGATGCTTTGGAGATGAGTGGTGCCTCCAGAACATACTTTGCCAATACCAGCGGTGCGTTTGTCATAAACCTGAAGTGCAGGTAGTGGTTAGGGTGAACTCTGGATCTAAGCGTCTCTGCTGTAGGTGGTGCCCTGATGAGGGGTGGTCTTGATGGTCCAGAGGCCCCTCATTAAGGGGAGGGTACTGTCACGATCCAGGTTGGATCTGACAGAGTAAATGCACAAAGTAACCTTTTTTTCCCTTCGCTGTGTGCCAAAGGTGGTTTTGCCCTCGGTGGCCATTAGGGTCATTGCACTGGGTTGATTTCAGGTAGTTTCCCCCCCGGTGGCCATTAGGGTCATTACACTCTGGTTATCCTAGTTTGTGCACTTAATTATGTATCAGGTGTGATAGCTCTATAAGAGAGTATCAGGTGTGGTAATCACTGTTGGTGATATTGTAAAGTATTCAATGGCAAGCAAGCTTGGGTGAAGGATGGAGCTAAAGGAGAGTCATGGGCAGCTCAGAGAGAGTCCTAGAGAGGATTGGTGGAGTCAGCGATGGTGTCTGCAAGGAGGGCTGGCATTGATTGGTGGAGTCGCAGCGATGGTGTCAGCAAGGAGTGCCTGCATGGCTTGGTGGAGTGGCAGTTGCGGTATAGAACTGCACTCACGGTGCTGGACTTGGTTGCTGAGAGCTGGACTCAAGCATGCTGGACTTCTTGGCAGAAAAACTGGACTCATTTGCGGGACTCCGTTTCTGGACAGCTGCATGGAGGTGGTGAACTCTAGTTGCTCCAAGGCTGCACTATGGTGTTGGACCCTGTTGGAGGAAAAGATGCACGCAGGTGGTGGGCTCTGTTGCTAGGAGCGTAAGCAACAGAGCAAAGCTAAGTGGTGTTTCCCCTGTTTTGGCACTTTTCCTTATGTGTGTTTAGTGCAGTGGTGGGATTAGTTTCCGCACCGACCAATTCCCTAGTGAGGGTTTAGGTGCAGGGCGAGTCAGGGTTTTGAGGTTCCTGATCGGGGCCCGGTGCGGAAACGGCCTAGGGAACGTTAGGAGTGTAGAGACACTGACTCAGGGGAGTGCAGGACGTCTCCATGTCCCTATCGCAGGGCCACCATTGTTAATGTTACCCAGGTTTTCCCCATTCCCCTTGCCTTATTGTATTAGTTACTGGCCCGCAGGCCGCGTCACATAAGACAATCACACATGCCACGTCCTGTTGTATCAGTTACCGGCCTGTTGGCCGTGTCACTCAGGACGGGGCACGTGACACTACCTAGCCACCATACTAGAGAAGTCAAGACTTCCTGGGATAAGGTTATCTTCTTCTCAAGGTGACCCCAAAGCCATCTGTCTTCTTGGAGAATGTGATGTTGCAGTGTGCAGATGTGATATTGGGCCCACTGAACTGCCGGGTACAAGAGGTGAGGGACCCCAATAGCGACATTGCTTCTCTCAGAGATATGCGTGGTCTGTCCATTGCTGCTCTAACCTTATTTTTAATGAGCAAAATTTTTACCTGAGGAAATAGACAACTTTGGGTCATGGAGTCTAACTGGAACCCTAAAAACGTCTGGAGGGAGAGTGGAATAAGTCTGGACTTCTGGAAGTTGATGATCCAGCCTAGATCCTGCAAAGATGAGACCGTATCAGCCAAACATCTAGCACACTGGGCGGTCGAGTTCCCAATAACTAAGAAGTCATCAAGGTAAGGCATGATTAAGGTGTCTTTTTGACGAAGATAGGCCATCACCTCCAACATCACTTTGGTGAAGATCCTCGGTGCTGTAGAGAGACCGAAGGGCATGACAGTATACTGGAAGTGATGGATTTCACCTTCGAATGCTACTGTGACCTTTAGGTATCTTTATTATCTGTCATGGTTAGGAAGATGATAGTAAGCATCTTTTAGGTCAATGCAGCCATCATGCAGTTTGGAAAAAGAAGCCTAATGGTGGACCTGATTGATTCCATTTTAAATTTATAGTTTTGGATAAACGTATTGAGCTTTTTTAGATTTATGATTGTTCTATACGAACCATCGGGTTTGGGAACTAAAAATAAAGTAGAGTAGAATCCTCTATCCTCTTGCCCCTCTGGGACTTTCACTAAGACCCTCTTGGATAATAGACTCCGAATTTCCATTTCGAGGGCTTTTTGTTGTATTGGTGAGCTAAGGGATGTTATAATAAATGAGTCATGGGGAATAAGAAGGAATTCTAATTTTATTCCTTCTTTGATTATATTTAAAATCCACGAGCTAGATTTTATTCTTTCCCATTTCGGAAAAAAAAGTTTCAGTCTACCCCCTACTGGGGGGACTGGTTGTTCAGTATTTATTTTCTTTCCGGAATCCTGAACCTCTAAACATGCTACACTTTTGCTTTTCTTCTTTTGTGGGCCATCTTGTTAATCTGTCCGTTTGTCTCCTCTTTCCAAATGGCCACCTTTTAAAGGCTCTCCTGTAGAAAGGGATAGAAGAGTCAGGGAAAGCCTTTTTCCTTTCTTTTGCTTTGGTGAGTATGTCATCTAGGGCTTTTCCAAAAAGAAACTCACCCTCACCCGGGATAGCGCAGATCTTAGATTTCGACTGCGTGTCCCCCTTCCAACTTTTCATCCATAATGCCCGCCTGGCACTATTCACATGACCCGCAGACCTTGCCGCTAGGCGTAGTGTGTCTGCAGATGCATCGGCCATGAAGGCTGCTGCCCCTCTAATTAAAGGAATAGCGGCACGCAGCTTTTCCCTAGACACTTTCTGCTTAATCTGTTGGTCCAATTGGTCTAACCATATGAGCATTGATCTGGCGGTGCATGTGCTGACCACTGCTGGTTTAAAAATGCCCATAGTTGCCTCCCATGACTAGAGAAGAGCAACTTTGCCTTTTTTCGGGTCGAGTCGGGTTTCATGAAACCCGACTTTAGCAAAAGTCGGGTCGAACAAAATCGGCCGATTTTTGTGAAAAGTCGAAGGCCGACTGAAACACGAAACCCAATGCAAGTCAATGGGGAAGCAAAGTTGGCAGGGAGTGGAGGACAGGAAGCATACAGTGCCCTTTTGAATGCCAAAAACATCAATTCTTATTACTGAAGCATTTCAACCTTAATTTACTTCATAATACTAGTTACGCACTGAAAAATGGGGGTTATTTGGCTAAATTTGTGGGGGGGTAGGGCTGGCTCCAGGTTTTCATGTGCCCTGGGCCAAAGAGCGCCCCTTTAACACATAGCACAACTCATGATGCTCCGATACGGCAGAGAAATAGCGGTATAGTACAATGAAAAATACTTCACTTTTTACATCTCATGGCAGATATCCATTTTAAATTCTCCAATAGCTCCAAAAACGGACAGTATATTACTCCATACAGTATTATGGCCACCACATAGTGCGCTATACAGAGTAATGAGGCCCATATATTTCTCCATACAGAATCATTGGTCCCATATAATGTTTGAAACAGTATATGATGAGCTCCACATAATGCTACAGTATATGTTGGTCCCCCCATGGATGAAGCTGCACTGTCTTATGGGCCCAAATAATGCTTCATATGTAATGGGCCCCATTTCTAATGCTCTAGTGTATAATGGGCCCTGTAAATGCTGCTCCAGTGTCTGATGTCCACTTTTGGAATGCTCCAGTGTATGGTGGGCCCCATATATCAATCTCCAGAGTATAGTGCTCCCCAAAAATTGCTGTCCCAACATTGAAAATAATTAAATAAGTCTCCTCAAATAAGTCTCCTCACTAGGGAATCCCTGTACTAGTCTGGGCGTACAGACGTGATGTCATTGCACTCTCTGATCAGAATATCACTGTCAGGAAACGCGGAAGAAGTCATGGCGGTGGAGCAGGGAGAGGTAAGTATTTCAACTTTGCAAGTGCTGTCATCCTGAGCAAGCAGGGGGGGCCCACTCGTTGGCGACGGCACTGGCACTGGGCCCCTCATAGTACGGCGGTGTGTCTGACGGCGGGTGGGCCGAACCTGCACTTTCATCTGCACCTTCCTCTTTGTCACTGTGTAAGGTGGTACAGTATATGGGAAGGGTAACCTGAGTTTCATCAGGGTCAGATTCTGACTGTGTAGAGTGCGAGGGGAATGTAGTGGTCTGGGTCAATGTACCAGCAGAATCATCTAGCAGTGGCTGGGCATCAGGGCACTTGTGGCGCTCCCAGGAGTACGGTCGCCACAGTGGCATTACCTTCCTCCTAGTGAGTGTGATGTCATGCTTGGGAGCAACGAAGGATCTCTCTAGCAGTTAAACCAACACACAACACATTTCCCACTCCAGCCAGCAGGGAGACCTCTGAACCTGACTGCTGAGGAGCTGCTCTCTGTGGTCGGGAGGAGGAAAGTTAGTGCAGTCTGTGAAGCGAAGGGGAAGTGTGTGGACATGAGAAGGGGAGCTGGAGGATGAGCAGAGTTAAGGCTCACTCCTAGCTGAAACGCATGGTCCGGATTCCGGTCTCCGAGTTTGTAGGGACACTGACGTTCCTGCAGCCGAAACCGAAGGAAGTAGCAGTTGTAAATGCTCTGTACCTAACTAAGGCTCGGAGGCCCCAGCAGCGATGTGTGGGAGCCAGAAGGAAAAGGCTACAGCTGCCTGCCATACGAGAAAGTTTCAAAAGAGAGTCAACAGGGGGAACTTCATTGAACTCAGCACTACGAGTACCTCAGATAAGCGCTAGAATGGAGGCCACACTACCTATCTGCAGAGAGAGTATTCCAAATTGGCTTCCAGGCTGACCAACTCCTTCTCCATCTGTACTCTGTGTCCTGGACGGCACTTACCAAGTACAGGTAAAGGAACTGCACGACTGTGTATGTCATCTTTCTCCTGCGCCTGGCACACGGCTCTGCTACATCCTGCACATCACACCATCTACCAACTCTTTCATCTGCCCTGCAACTACGGCCCTATCTGTGCAGGGCTTCTACATCTTAGCTGCACCACAACATCTGTCCCAGAGAAGCGACACTGCAGCGCTGGTGAATCTAATCAGAAACCACAGGTGGCGTCACGTATCATTCACCTATAAACGTAATTCACCCCTTTGCATAGACACCCAGGGCCACAGAACGGGTCACCACCACCCTGACACACATCCCTGTGAGACACCGGCCCGGTACCGATTAACCTCACTGCCCTGGCTGGCCACCCACAGTCCATGTCAGATTCATCTTGGACTGGGGAATTCACAATTTGACTTGATAACCCAGGCATGGTACATGGACTAATGTGAAGTGTGGCCTGCTGCATCATTCACTTTGGGTGGGGGTGCAGGACACAAGGAAAGGGGTTCTTCCTGACCAGAAGCCAGCACTTGACGACTCAGTGCTTGCATTTTTTGAAACTTCAGAAGAGGAGGGCATATTTGCTGGAGTCTGTTTCGACAATGTAAGCCAAAACCAGTTCCTCATGCTCCGGCTTTAAAAGCGGTTAACCTACTCCCAGAAAAGGTAGCCTTCCAGACGTTCCGGAGCCAGACCATGACGCAGGCTCAACACCTCCTGCCTTAGCTGCTATTGTGCTTTTGCCACTACCAGCAGATGCACCACCACCATCAGCACCAGCTGGCCCCCCCACGCCCGCAGCTTCTTCCACCAAACTTCAAAATTTAGCATAAAGTAGACACAAAATAACATCAGATATATCGCACTGTATCAGAAGCGTACAGCTCTATTCAGTCAAAGGATAATTGTCAATCTCCATATATATTCAATCAGTCACACAGAGACGCTCACAGGCTCAGTATGGATTAGACAAGAATATAAAAAGTAGACAAAGTGTACAGTATCATCAGATAGCAGGTATATATAGCATAGTTTAAACATTAACAATGTACGTCTATATATCAGGATTAGTGTTGAGCCACCCCGCTAGTGTTTTGGTTCGTCGCACAGGAGGGAAGTTTGTCGAACCACATTGAAAACAATGGCAAGCAAACACAAACACATACAAACACATAGAAAACAATTACAAAACACCTTAAAAGGTGTCCCAAAGCCGAAAAAATGCTCAGAAGACAAATATTAACATATGGAAAAGGGCAACTACATTTAGAAAAGAGGTGGAGAAGTAAAAGGAGGAAGTGGAGGAGACACAGATATAAGCTTGTCATGCCCTTATGAAGTCAAGAAAGGCTGGAATAAAAATGTAAAATACAAACCAAAAAAAATAAATTCTGAAATCAAACACGATCATATACCGTCAGACTTCCCACCAATAAATTATGCCAATTGGCAATCGGGCGGCGTTATTCCCACGAACCTCCAAACAGCGTCCATGAAGGCAAAGTGTTTGCTTTCCGGGGGCAGTATGATTGCATAGCTGAACCTTAAAGGAATGTCCAAAAGGGCACCACCAGGAGTGGAGCCTGCGGCTTAATTAGACTCCACCCGAGAAACCACAACCATGCCACCTCAAGAAAAGATGCACTCATTGAAAGTTTTGTCGATTCTTTGTGTGGTGTGGTATGTCCGTTTGTAGTTGTGCTAGCAATTTGTCAGCTTTATTCCGTTAACGAACGAGACTCTGGCATGCCCCCGCGGCACGCGTCAAGCTTACTAGAGGGATACACGAGGCTCTGGCACGCGAGATCGAGCAATAACAGGTCTATCATGGCCTTACATGTCCGGGGCTGCATGCGTGCTACACTGAAAGGACCAGCTTTTGTCGCTTACAGGTGCAGATAACCCGCTGAACACCGTTAGTGATGGGGATCTGTGATTCCAATTATTCCCCGCGAACGATGATTTCCCAGTAAGTGCAGGTCAACCGCAATTCCTGAATTAGGCCTAACCGGCATTCCTGAAAAAAATGCAAAAAATTACGTGTCCAAACCACAGGTGCTGTAGCTTGCTTAACAGCTCGGCAGCCGTTCTCAGGCCCAGTATGGATTCATCAAGATTCTATAATGTTGATAAAGGGTACAGTTTCACCCGATAACACGTATATATGTAGCATAGTTTACACATTAAAAACCTATGTCTATATATCAGGAGGCAGGCTCAGACGGTCTCAGGCCCAGTATGGATTAGATGTGAGTGGACAAAGGTGAGAAAGGGTACCGTATCACTGGATTACAGGTATGTATACCATAGTTTACACATTAAAAACCTATGTCTATAGATCAGGAGGCAGGCTCAGACGGTCTCAGGCCCAGTATGGATTAGACGTGATTGGACAAAGGTGACAAAGGTTACCGTATCACTGGATAACATGTATGTATAGCATAGTTTACACATTAAAAATATATGTCTATAGATCAGGAGGCAGACTCAGAGGTTCTCAGGTCCAGTATGGATTTGACCAGATTGTACAAAGTTGAGAAAGGGTACATTATCACTGGATAGCAGGTATATATAGCATAGTTTAAACATTAAAAATCTCTGTGTTCTCAGTATGGATTAGACAACAATCTAAAAAGTCAAAAAAAGGAAATGTATTTGAAGCATACACTAGTAAACACTTTTGGTGGTATATTTTAAACTTCATATATATTTCTGTCTCAGTAAGACAGTCCAGATTCTTCACAATAGGAAATGAGATGCATACAATTACTGACATAAAGTCTAGTGATTGCAGAAATCTAGGAATTACTATTCACAGGAAAAACTTCCATCACAATTCTCAGAGGCTATGCTGACCCTCAATTAATTAGTGTGTGGAGACAGCAAAAACCTTTCTCTGTCAAGAAAGTGTTGCTGTATCGCAGTACCGTTGATCCCATTGCCGTTACTCTTATCCATCCAATTTTGATCACAGGGAGAGATGTAAACATGGTGCTCACTGCCTATCATGATCTGTCACGTAACTTTGGAGTGCAAAACACAGAAGACACAGGACGTAGGCGATTCAATTGGATTGGCATGAGAGGGCACATTTAAAATTGTGCGCTGGAATGTCACATGTCTGTGGGTAGGAAAACTGTGAAAGCTGATGAGAAACCACCACTGCATCTCATTGTGAGTCGACGTACATAAGAAATGGAAGCCATTGATCACCTGAAGCTAGAGCCCGGCCAGCGGGACAGGGCATAGCTACGTCTTAACCATCATCTTCTATCAGTTCAACAAATTTGTAGTGGCAGTCCCAGTGAAGGATTTGACAGCCCAGACTACACAGCGGAGGAGCAGGGAGAGGTAAACATTGCAAATTCTGGGGCCCTGCCCAAGCAAGGGGGGCCCACTCGTGGGCGTCGGTACTGGCACTGGGCCCCTCATAGTACGGCGGTATGTCTGACGGCGGGTGTGCACCCCCACCGTCAGAGACACTTGATTGCACTATGAGGGACCCTGTGCCAGCGCCCGTGCCCAAGAGTCGGCCCACCCACCTGTCCAGGGCAACGGCGCGCGCACGGTTGCGTGCGCTAGGTGGTGACCCCGGCCATGGGGGGAGGAGGCAGCCCAGTTAGGGAGGTTTACAAAATTGCATATGTTGATGTGGGACATTCACCTGCTGCTAAAGGCGAAATTGGTCAAGTCCCAGGAAGAGGAGGACCAAAGAAAGCCATTTTTCTGGCAACTTATGTGTCATCAGGGTAAGGTGTGACAAAATCCTTGGAAACCCATGCATGGTTCATTTTAATGAAGGTTAGATCATCCACATTTTGGGTCGAGAGACGGGTCCTTTTTTCTGTCAGGATTGATCCAGCAGCACTGAAGACTCTTTCCGATAGCACACTTGCAGCTGGGCAAGCGAGCTCCTGTAAGGCATATTGTGCCAATTCAGGCCAGGTGTCCAATTTAGCGGTCCAATAGTCAAATGGGAATGACCTGTGAGGGAGAACATTGATATGGGACGAGAAGTAGTTTGTAACTATAGTTGACAAGTGCTGTCTCCTGTCACTTTCAATCGATGCAGTATTACCAGTCGTGTGAGCGGGACATGAAAAATCAGTCCACAACATGGTCATGAAACCCCTGTCTCCAACGCCACTTCTGATGTGTGCACCACCAACACCTCTTCCAAGTTGCCTCCGGCCCCTACAGCTCATGTGAGAACCATCACTGCTGCTGTGTGCTGGGAATGCCTCAACCAACCGGTTTACCAGAGTTGCTTGTTTGCTAGCCAATATTAGGTCAAGGTTCTCCTGTGGCATGATGTTTTGGAATTTGCCTTTATAGCGTGGATCCAGGATGCTGGCCAACCAGTAGTTGTCATCGTTCATCATTTTGGCAATGCGGGGGTCCCTTTTTAGGATCTGCAAGGCATAATCTGATATGTGGGCCAATGTTCCCGGTGTCAATGATGCACTGCGAGTGCTGAGTGGTGGAGCACTTTCTGGCAAATCCACATCCCTCCAGTCACGCACAAACCCTCTACCAGACCTTGCCATGCCAACATTTTCTCTTGCCCCACGAGAAGCATTCTCCTCCCCTAAATAATCATCCCCATCATGATCCTCCTCCTCCTCTTCCTCTTCTTCCTCCACCTCGTCCAGGAGATTTCCCGGAGCAGACAATGGCTGACTGTCATCAAGGCTTCCATCCTCTTCTTCCTCATCATCCTCGGCTGCAGACGCCTGCTCCTTAATGTGCGTCAAAGTTTGCATGAGCAGACGCATAAGTGGGATGCTCATGCTTATGATGGTATCGCCTGCGCTTACCAGCCGTGTGCATTCCTCAAAACACTGAAGGACTTTACAGAGGTCTTTCAGCTTCGACCACTGTACACTTGTCAACTCCATGTCTGCCCTCAAAGTGCCTGCCCGTGTATCCTCCCACAAATGCATTACGGCCTGCCTCTGTTCGCACAGCCGCTCAACCATGTGCAGGGTGGAGTTCCACCTTGTTGCAACGTCGATAATTAGGCGGTGCTTGGGAAGGTGGAGCAATCGCTGTAGCTTCTGCATACGACTGGAGTGTACCGGAGACCGGCGGATGTGCGAGCACAGTCTTCGGACCTTCTGGAGCAGGCCTGTTAACTCTGGATAATTATTGAGGAAGCACTGCACCACCAGGTTCAAGGTGTGAGCCAAGCAAGGTATGTGTCTGAGTTTTGAAAGGGCTATGGCTGCCACAAAATTCCGGCCGTTATCACTAACTACCTTGCCTGCCTCAAGATGTAGACTGCCCAGCCATGACTCAGTTTGTCGCTGAAAGTAGTCGGCCAGTACCTCCGCTGTGTGTCTGTCGCCCAAACACATCATCTTCAACACAGCCTGCTGACGCTTTCCACTAGCTGATCGATAGGGGGACACCTCATGTGCAACACTGGCAGCTGCGGATGGAGTGCTCGTGCGACTGCGTTCTGTGGACGACCTTTCGCTTCTGGAGGAGGAGGAGGAGGAGGGTCGAACGCCTACAGCCAACTGTTTCCTATACCGTGGGCTAGGCAGCACTGTCCCACCACCGCTGTCACCTGTGGATCCTGCATCCACCACATTAACCCAGTGTGCAGTGATGGACACGTAACGGCCCTGGCCATGCCTACTGGACCATGCATCAGTTGTGAGGTACACCTTTCCACTCACTGATTGCTTGAGTGCATGTGGATTACAAGGAAGGCCACTATCTGAACACTGGATAATCACTATGTAATGCAATATTTTTAACCACAGAAAATGCAACTAATTGCAACGGTGTCCAGAGACCGATTAGTCAATTGCCCAGTGCCGCATTTTGAAATGGGTTGTTTCCTAATAAATCAACCCCTTTAAAGGCTCAGATAAAGTGGTTGCGACAGCACACTTTACCTAGAAAATTCAGAGCTAGGACCCAAATTTAGGATTTTTTTGTAAATCCCTGCATATCGCAGTTTTATGGCAATTCAGAAGTTAAAATAACATAATTTTTCATATATTTATTTCCAAAAATAAAAGCAGCTTACGGAAATTTGTCACCTATGTTTTTTTAATTTATAACCCAAACATCCAAATCTATTGATGTGACAGCTGCCAGGTGCATTTTCTAATATCTTACTCTGACCTCCAACTTCCAGACTCTGAGCTCATAGATCTTTAGTATCATGGTGCTCCTGACATTTATTAGTACAGCTAGTATGTTACTCAGTAGAAAGCTCTAACAAGGGTGACATAGACATGGTCTGAGTGAGAAAGGATGAGCAGCTAACAACATAAATCATTACATTGCTTAAAGGGAATGTCCCACATGTCAGTATTAGATTTCTTTGTGAGATAATGCAAAACATAACTATTTGTCATTTGTAATAATTTACCCTACCAATCCTGACATCTGCTATATATGTACAACAGAATTCAGAGGGAGCAGAGACATAAAAAAACCCTGTTTTATACTTTTAAAAATAAGTAAAAAAAACACACACGGGTCCTTGACCTGGTGCATGGCTCTTCTTCTAAGACTTGGGTTTCTGTTGCTCAAGACATCTGCTGCCTTTCCATTCCTGTTCTACCGTGGACAAGCCCCATATTTCCCGAATTGGGGATGTCGAGTTATCATTCAGTGAGAGTCATACTCTTAAAATTCTACATTCTTTCAAACACAAGAACCTGCTGGTTGACTTGCATGGTCCTCTTTTTCCTATTATGAACAATCCTTGATTCCCACCAGGTGTCTCCTCTAATGCATTTCTAAAATGCTCCAAATAAGAACCCCTTTGTCTTCGTCACATTGCTCCTCAGGGATCCCTTCTCCCACTCACAACTATTCTGCAAGATAAAACTCCGACATTGTGCCAGAATTTTGAATGTTGAATTTTGAACTGCATCACTTCTATCGCTCCCTAGCCATCAGATCCAACCATGCATGTCCCTTATCAGTTTTAGAAAAGCCGGATTACTTACAGGTAATGCCCTTTTAATGAGTCCACGACAGCACCCACTGGAAAGGGATCCGCCCCATAGGAACAGGAAACCTACAGAAAATAAAAGAGGGGCGGTCCGCCTCTCCTCCTCAGTTGTATTTAAGATAAGATAAGATAATATAATCCTTTAATCGTCCCACCATGGGGAAATTCAGAGCATTACAGCAGCAAGGCAGGAACAAGTACAGATACAGATGCATAAAGGCATTACATTGACAGTAGGTAGGTACATATACAAAAAAAAAAAAAAAAAAGATATAACCGGACTATCACAACTTTGGATCTATCAGTTCACTGTTTTGGTCATTCTCCGTTTTGGACAGTGCTGGCTATACAGCCTAACTGCAGCAGGAAGGAAGGACTTTCGATAGCGCTCCCTCTCACATTTAGGATGAAGTAGCCGGTCACTGACAGTACTGCACATCTTTGTCACGGTCTCATGCATGGGATGGGAATCGTTCTGCACCATGTAGCTCACCTTGGCCAGTATCCTCCTGTCGCCTACTTCCTGAACTGGATCAAGAGGGCATCCCAGGACAGAGCTGGCCCTTCTAATCAGTTTGTCCAGCCTATTCCTGTCCCTGGTTGATATGCCACTACCCCAGCACGCCACACCAAAGAAGATGACTGATGCCACAACAGAGTTGAAGAAGGATGCAAGGAGTGCCCCCCTAACTCCGAAGGCTCTCAGCCTTCTGAGCATATAAAGCCTACTGTGGCCCTTCCTGTACACTGCATCCAAGTGATGGGCCCAGTTAAGCTTATTATTGAGGATCACACCAAGGTACTTATAGGTGTCGAGTATCTCAATGTCATTTCCCTGAATGTTCACCACTACTGGTGGATTTTTTCCCTTGCGAAAGTCCACCACCAATTCCTTGGTCTTCCCGGAATTAATCCTAAGGTAGTTCCCCTGACAACACTCCACAAAAGCTTGGTTAGTATCTCTGTACTCTCTTTCATCTCCTCCTGTGATGAGGCCTACTATTGCAGAGTCATCAGGATACGTCTGCAAGTAGCAGCTAGATGAGTTGCACTTAAAATCCGCAGTGTACAGTGTGAAGAGAAAAGGGGCAAGAACTGTACCTTGAGGTGCCCCTGTATTGCAGATCACCATGTCTGACACACTGTCCCGAACCTTTACAAACTGAGGTCGGTTCGTGAGGTAGTTAAGGATCCAGGTGGAGAGTTGGAGGTCCACGCCAGCAAGGCCCAGCTTGTCTCTCAGTAGACCTGGCTGTATGGTATTAAAAGCACTAGAGAAATCGAAGAACATTATTCTCACAGTGTTCCCAGGTTTCTCCAGGTGAGAGAGAGTCCTATCTAGAAGGTGGATAATGGCATCATCCACACCAATGCCCGGCCTGTAGGTAAACTGGAGAGGGGCCATATCCGAGCTCACTAGAGGACGGAGACGTGTGAGAACCAATCTCTCTAGTACCTTCATCAGGTGTGATGTCAATGCTACAGGTCTATAGTCATTAAGGTCTTTCGGATAAGGTTTCTTCGGAACTGGTACCACACAAGATAATTTCCACAGTTGTGGTACTATACCTATTCTCAGGCTCATATTGAACAGATATGTAATGATCTCACTCAGCTGGTGCCCGCAGGTTCTGATTAGCCTTGCACTGATGCCGTCAGGACCTGCAGCCTTCAAAACTTTGATCTTATCCAGTTCTTTTGCAACCTGGGTACTTGTGAAGAACAGACCCTGGCTCAGTTGACAAGTTGCAGCAGGGGGTGAGGTTGTTGTAGCAGAGAGGTGTGAATGGTATGCAGGGGCAGGAGCAGCCAGTGTGTGATTAAATCTGTTAAAGAATAGATTAAGTTCATTAAGCCCCTCTTTATCTACAACCATCCTGGAGACAGTCTGTCTATGCCCAGATATAGACTTTAGACCCTCCCAGACTTCATGAATCCTTTTCTGTGACAATTTCAGTTCAATCTTTCTCTTATAATTAGCCTTTCCCTGCCTGATTAGATTCTTCAGATCTTTCTGCACCTCTCTCAGCCTGCCCTTGTCAACTGATCTGAAGGCCAACTTCTCCTCTTTGAGAAGAGCCTTTATTCCGGGGCTGATCCATGGTTTATTGTTAGAGAAGCACCTCACTACTTTTGTGGGTACCGTGTTGTCTACACAGAAATTAATGTAGTCCGTTATACAGTGTGTGAGACCATCCATATCATCACCATAGGAATCTTGCAACACATCCCAAGTGGTTGTTTCAAAGCAGTCTCTCAGAGCATCATTACTCTCCTCAGTCCATATCCTCACTGTGCGAGTGATAGCAGGTTCTCTTTGTACAAGTGGCTTGTACACGGGTTGGAGGTGCAATAGGTTGTGATCCGATCTTCCAAGGGGCGGTAGGGCTGACGAGGCATATGCCCCTCTCACATTGGCAAAGAACAAGTCCAATATTTTGTTGTCTCTAGTGAGGCAGGTAACATATTGTGTGCAACCGGGTAGTATGGATCCTGGAGACACATGATTGAAGTCTCCCGAAACCAGAAGGAGTGCTTGGGGGTGAAGGGACTGCATCATGCTCACTGTGGATTGAAGGACCTCATTGGCGGCATCAGCTTTCGCAGAAGGGGGGACATATGCAGCTATCATGATTACATGCGATAGTTCCCTCGGTAAATAAAAAGGTCTCATGCCCACAGCTAATAGCTCAATGTTCTTACAGCATGTTTGCTCTTTGACCACGATTTCAGAGTACCAGGAGGACCGCCAAGTGTTAGGCAAAGTCCTACCATTTTATGTTTAACTTATTTACTCTATATTTAAGGAGCACACTCTATTAATACGTGGTATTATTATTATTTTTATATAGAGGGAAGTGAACGGGTGCTGTCGTGGACTCATTAAAAGGGCATTATCGGTAAGTAATCTGGCTTTTTACCCTTCGCCACGACAGCACCCACTGGAAAGAACCCAGAGACCATCACCCAGGTGGGACCACCGTGCCAAGGACAGTCCTGCCAAAGCTTAGGTGAGAAGTTTTCGAGAGGTCAAGCCTATAGTCATTATAGAGGGTAGAAGGAGCTGTCCAAGTTGCAGCCTTACATATGACTTCGATTGGGACGTCTCCCCTCTCGGCCCAGGAGGATGCCATTGCTCTAGTAGAATGTGCTCTGATGACATCCGGAGGATCTTCATTTCTTGCGGAGTAAGCTAATCGGATGGCATCCCAGATCCATCAGGATAAGGTGCTCTTTGTGACTCCATATCCCTTCTTACAGCCCTGAAAGGATATGAGCAGAGCCCTACACTGCCTCCAGCTCCTGGATCTTTCGATGTATTTTAATACTTCTCTCCTAACATCCAGGGTGTGAAATTTCTGTTCTTCAGGAGTAGAGGGATCCCTGAAGAAAGTGGGGAGAAGTATCTCTTGTGACCTATGGAACTTTCCTGATACCTTAGGAAGGTATGAGGGGTTTGGTTTTAAAACCAACCTATCCTGAAATATCAGTATGAAAGGTGGATCTATGGATAGGGCTTGAATGTCGCCCACCCTCCTAGCAGATGTTAGTGCTACTAAGAGGGCCGTTTTGAGTGACACGTATTTTGGAGATACAGTATCTATTGGTTCAAAAGGGGCTCCCGTTAGGGCATCTCGGACCAGGTTTAAGTCCCAAGGAGGGACTCTAGGTATGTGAACAGGAGCCATTCGTTCACGAGCTGTGATAAATCGGGACACCCATTTGTTCCCTGCTATATTATGGCCGTAGAGGGCACCTAATGCAGATACATGGACTTTCAATGTATTTACTGACAGACAGACCCAGTTCTTTTCCTTTTTGTAGAAATTCCAAGATAGGCACTATCGGAATTTCTGTGGGATGAGAGGTTGTATGGAACTGCAGGAATTTTCTCCATATTTTGGTGTAAATTAGGGTGGTAGACTGCTTCCTGCTCTGCAGGACCGTACCAATTAGTGTTTCGGAGAATTCTCTTGATATTAGTAGCTGCCTTTCAAACTCCACGCCATCAAGTATAGGCTGTCCACTTGGGGGTGGAAAAAAGGGCCTTGGGAGAGTAGGTTGGTGATCGAAGGGAGGACCCAAGGATCTGGTATCGACATGGTTTGTAGCCATTAGAACCACGGTCTTTTGGGCCAAAACGGTGCTATTAAAATTATCCTCGCCTTGTCCTCGCTGATCTTCCGAATGACCTGTGGTAGTAGGATTATCGGAGGGAAAGCATATGCCAGGTTGAATTTCCATGGGGCCTGAAGGGCGTCTAGTATATCTGGATGATCCGCCAAGGATAGGGAGGCAAATTTTTCTACTTGTCTGTTCTTTTTCGTGGCAAAGAGGTCTATTTGAGGCTGCCCCATAGAGATACTATGTCCTTAAAGATGTGATGATTTAGGCACCACTCCCCCTGCCGTAGTGTATATCGGCTTAAGAAGTCCGCTTCTTGGTTGTTTTTTCCCCTGATGTGGAGGGCAGAAAGGGACAACAAATACTTTACGGCTAGGTTTAAGATTTTTGCTGCGGAAGACATCAGAGTCTCTGATTGAGTACCTCCCTGTCTGTTTAAATATGCCATTGTGGTGGTGTTGTCCGATAAAATCCTGACGTTTTCCCCGAGCTGTGGAAGAAAATGATGTAATGCATAATCTACTGCCGTCAGCTCTTTTAAGTTGGACGAATATTGTAGTTTCTCCTTGCTCCACCTTCCCTGACAGAAGCTATTCCCCATATGGGCTCCCCATCCGTGGGGGGGGGCTAGCAACGGTGGTTAAAGTATGGGATGATGATATTACCCATGGAACACCCGCGGCCAAATGGTTACTATCTGTCATGATCCAGGTTGGATCTGACAGAGTAAATGCACAAAGTAACCTTTTTTTCCCTTGGCTGTGTGCCAAAGGTGGTTTTGCCCCCGGTGGCCATTAGGGTCATTGCACTGTGGTGATTTCAGGTAGTTTTTCCCCCAGTGGCCATTAGGGTCATTACACTCTGGTTATCCTAGTTTGTGCACTTAATTATGTATCAGGTGTGATAGCTCTATAAGAGAGAATCAGGTGTGGTAATCACTGTTGGTGATATTGTAAAGTATTCATTTGCAAGCAAGCCTGGGTGAAGGATGGAGCTAAAGGAGAGTCACGGGCAGCTCAGAGAGAGTCCTAGAGAGGATTGGTGGAGTCAGCGATGGTGTCTGCAAGGAGGGCTGGCATGGATTGGTGGAGTCGCAGTGAAGGTGTCAGCAAGGAGTGCCTGCATGGCTTGGTGGAGTGGCAGTTGCGGTGTAGAACTGCACTCATGGTGCTGGACTTGTTTGCTGAGAGCTGGACTCAATCATGCTGGACTTTTTGGCAGAAAAGCTGGACTCATTTGCGGGACTCTGTTTCTGGACAGCTGCAAGGAGGTGGTGGACTCTGGTTGCTCCAAGGCTGCACTATGGTGTTGTACTCTGTTGGAGGAAAAGATGCACGCAGGTGGTGGGCTCTGTTGCTAGGAGTGTAAGCAACAGAGCAGAGCAAAGCTAAGTGGTGTTTCCCCTGTTTTGTCACTTTTCCTTATGTGTGTTTAGTGCAGTGGTTGGATTAGTTTCCGCACCGACCAATTCCCTAGTGAGGGTTTAGGTGCAGCGCGAGTCAGGGATTTGAGGTTCCTGATCGGCGCCCGACGCGGAACTGGCCTAGGGAACGTTAGGAGTGTAGAGACACTGACTCAGGGGAGTGCAGGAGGTCTCCACGTTCCTACTCCCTATCGCAGGGACACCATTGTTATTGTTACCCAGGTTTTCCCTATTCCCTTTGTCTTATTGTATTAGTTACCGGCTTGTGGGCCACGTCACATAGGACAATCACACGTGCCACGTCCTGTTGTATCAGTTACCGGCCTGCTGGCCGTGTCTCTCAGGACGGGGCACGTGACATTATCACCAACCAATACATTTCTTTTTCCTGGTTAGCCTCAGGCCATGTTCAGACCTGTGAGTATTGGCTGCTGGTCCTCACTGAGGAGAGTGAGGAGCTGCATGGTGTGAAGCAGTTCAGCAGCAATTATCAGGGCCTGGGGCTTCCCGTTTGGCTCAACCAGGAAATCAAATAGCAGCTGGCAATGAAGCCCCTAGAGTCGCTGCTGGGGAGCGGGACTTGCTTTTACAGGTGGACGTACCCAGACAGATGGGTGGAGTTGGTCCACATGGTGCTGTCTGGGGTTCCCCGAGGTGAAGGGGTGCATCCCTGTAGTGAGCAGACTGGTGTGATAGTCCACGGGGTTTATACCAAATCTTCCATACCACCGAAGTGCCGCCCCTCCTGGTCGTTCGGAGGAAGGTGATCAGGGAGTGTATTTTTTCTCCATTTACCAGTCCTCTCCCTCACCGGTGTGAGCAGCAGGTGTGCTGCGGGGCATTAGGGACAAACCTCAACCCTCACTATTAGCCAAACCTGGGAGGCACCGACCTCGTGGGGTAAAGGGTTGGGGGGTGGTGTACCCCTTGGTGGAGTGCGGGGGTGTGAGTGTGGTGACACAGGGGGACGCCTCTGTTGTCGATCCTAGAATGAATTCACCGAGATATGACAAACGAATGTGTGGCAATAAACGTTCAGGTCCGGACCTGTGTGTGAACGAGCATGTATGGGTGGCCACCAAAAAACATCTTGTGGAAGTGTGTTGCAGAGTCTTACCAGCTCATACCGAACATACACATACTCATACATAACTTGTTCCCCCAGGTCGATGCTTTGGAGATGAGTGGTGCCTCCAGAACATACTTTGCCAATACCAGCGGTGCGTTTGTCATAAACCTGAAGTGCAGGTAGTGGTTAGGGTGAACTCTGGATCTAAGCGTCTCTGCTGTAGGTGGTGCCCTGATGAGGGGTGGTCTTGATGGTCCAGAGGCCCCTCATTAAGGGGAGGGTACTGTCACGATCCAGGTTGGATCTGACAGAGTAAATGCACAAAGTAACCTTTTTTTCCCTTCGCTGTGTGCCAAAGGTGGTTTTGCCCTCGGTGGCCATTAGGGTCATTGCACTGTGGTGATTTCAGGTAGTTTCCCCCCGGTGGCCATTAGGGTCATTACACTCTGGTTATCCTAGTTTGTGCACTTAATTATGTATCAGGTGTGATAGCTCTATAAGAGAGTATCAGGTGTGGTAATCACTGTTGGTGATATTGTAAAGTATTCAATGGCAAGCAAGCTTGGGTGAAGGATGGAGCTAAAGGAGAGTCATGGGCAGCTCAGAGAGAGTCCTAGAGAGGATTGGTGGAGTCAGCGATGGTGTCTGCAAGGAGGGCTGGCATTGATTGGTGGAGTCGCAGTGATGGTGTCAGCAAGGAGTGCCTGCATGGCTTGGTGGAGTGGCAGTTGCGGTATAGAACTGCACTCACGGTGCTGGACTTGGTTGCTGAGAGCTGGACTCAAGCATGCTGGACTTCTTGGCAGAAAAACTGGACTCATTTGCGGGACTCCGTTTCTGGACAGCTGCATGGAGGTGGTGAACTCTAGTTGCTCCAAGGCTGCACTATGGTGTTGGACCCTGTTGGAGGAAAAGATGCACGCAGGTGGTGGGCTCTGTTGCTAGGAGCGTAAGCAACAGAGCAAAGCTAAGTGGTGTTTCCCCTGTTTTGGCACTTTTCCTTATGTGTGTTTAGTGCAGTGGTGGGATTAGTTTCCGCACCGACCAATTCCCTAGTGAGGGTTTAGGTGCAGGGCGAGTCAGGGTTTTGAGGTTCCTGATCGGGGCCCGGTGCGGAAACGGCCTAGGGAACGTTAGGAGTGTAGAGACACTGACTCAGGGGAGTGCAGGACGTCTCCACGTCCCTATCGCAGGGCCACCATTGTTAATGTTACCCAGGTTTTCCCCATTCCCCTTGCCTTATTGTATTAGTTACTGGCCCGCAGGCCGCGTCACATAAGACAATCACACGTGCCACGTCCTGTTGTATCAGTTACCGGCCTGTTGGCCGTGTCACTCAGGACGGGGCACGTGACACTATCTATCCACCATACTAGAGAAGTCAAGACTTCCTGGGATAAGGTTATCTTCTTCTCAAGGTGACCCCAAAGCCATCTGTCTTCTTGGAGAATGTGATGTTGCAGTGTGCAGATGTGATATTGGGCCCACTGAACTGCCGGGTACAAGAGGTGAGGGACCCCAATAGCGACATTGCTTCTCTCAGAGATATGCGTGGTCTGTCCATTGCTGCTCTAACCTTATTTTTAATGAGCAAAATTTTTACCTGAGGAAATAGACAACTTTGGGTCATGGAGTCTAACTGGAACCCTAAAAACGTCTGGAGGGAGAGTGGAATAAGTCTGGACTTCTGGAAGTTGATGATCCAGCCTAGATCCTGCAAAGATGAGACCGTATCAGCCAAACATCTAGCACACTGGGCGGTCGAGTTCCCAATAACTAAGAAGTCATCAAGGTAAGGCATGATTAAGGTGTCTTTTTGACGAAGATAGGCCATCACCTCCAACATCACTTTGGTGAAGATCCTCGGTGCTGTAGAGAGACCGAAGGGCATGACAGTATACTGGAAGTGATGGATTTCACCTTCGAATGCTACTGTGACCTTTAGGTATCTTTATTATCTGTCATGGTTAGGAAGATGATAGTAAGCATCTTTTAGGTCAATGCCGCCATCATGCAGTTTGGAAAAAGAAGCCTAATGGTGGACCTGATTGATTCCATTTTAAATTTATAGTTTTGGATAAACGTATTGAGCTTTTTTAGATTTATGATTGTTCTATACGAACCATCGGGTTTGGGAACTAAAAATAAAGTAGAGTAGAATCCTCTATCCTCTTGCCCCTCTGGGACTTTCACTAAGACCCTCTTGGATAATAGACTCCGAATTTCCATTTCGAGGGCTTTTTGTTGTATTGGTGAGCTAAGGGATGTTATAATAAATGAGTCATGGGGAATAAGAAGGAATTCTAATTTTACTCCTTCTTTGATTATATTTAAAATCCACGAGCTAGATTTTATTCTTTCCCATTTCGGAAAAAAAAGTTTCAGTCTACCCCCTACTGGGGGGACTGGTTGTTCAGTATTTATTTTCTTTCCGGAATCCTGAACCTCTAAACATGCTACACTTTTGCTTTTCTTCTTTTGTGGGCCATCTTGTTGATCTGTCCGTTTGTCTCCTCTTTCCAAATGGCCACCTTTTAAAGGCTCTCCTGTAGAAAGGGATAGAAGAGTCAGGGAAAGCCTTTTTCCTTTCTTTTGCTTTGGTGAGTATGTCATCTAGGGCTTTTCCAAAAAGAAACTCACCCTCACCCGGGATAGCGCAGATCTTAGATTTCGACTGCGTGTCCCCCTTCCAACTTTTCATCCATAATGCCCGCCTGGCACTATTCACAAGACCCGCAGACCTTGCCGCTAGGCGTAGTGTGTCTGCAGAGGCATCGGCCATGAAGGCTGCTGCCCCTCTAATTAAAGGAATAGCGGCACGCAGCTTTTCCCTAGACACTTTCTGCTTAATCTGTTGGTCCAATTGGTCTAACCATATGAGCATTGATCTGGCGGTGCATGTGCTGACCACTGCTGGTTTAAAAATGCCCATAGTTGCCTCCCATGACTAGAGAAGAGCAACTTTGCCTTTTTTCGGGTCGAGTCGGGTTTCATGAAACCCGACTTTAGCAAAAGTCGGGTCGAACAAAATCGGCCGATTTTTGTGAAAAGTCAAAGGCCGACTGAAACACGAAACCCAATGCAAGTCAATGGGGAAGCAAAGTTGGCAGGGAGTGGAGGACAGGAAGCATACAGTGCCCTTTTGAATGCCAAAAACATCAATTCTTATTACTGAAGCATTTCAACCTTAATTTACTTCATAATACTAGTTACGCACTGAAAAATGGGGGTTATTTGGCTAAATTTGTGGGGGGGTAGGGCTGGCTCCAGGTTTTCATGTGCCCTGGGCCAAAGAGCGCCCCTTTAACACATAGCACAACTCATGATGCGCCGATACGGCAGAGAAATAGCGGTATAGTACAATGAAAAATACTTCACTTTTTACATCTCATGGCAGATATCCATTTTAAATTCTCCAATAGCTCCAAAAACGGACAGTATATTACTCCATACAGTATTATGGCCACCACATAGTGCGCTATACAGAGTAATGAGGCCCATATATTTCTCCATACAGAATCATTGGTCCCATATAATGTTTGAAACAGTATATGATGAGCTCCACATAATGCTACAGTATATGTTGGTCCCCCCATGGATGAAGCTGCACTGTCTTATGGGCCCAAATAATGCTTCATATGTAATGGGCCCCATTTCTAATGCTCTAGTGTATAATGGGCCCTGTAAATGCTGCTCCAGTGTCTGATGTCCACTTTTGGAATGCTCCAGTGTATGGTGGGCCCCATATATCAATCTCCAGAGTATAGTGCTCCCCAAAAATTGCTGTCCCAACATTGAAAATAATTAAATAAGTCTCCTCAAATAAGTCTCCTCACTAGGGAATCCCTGTACTAGTCTGGGCGTACAGACGTGATGTCATTGCACTCTCTGATCAGAATATCACTGTCAGGAAACGCGGAAGAAGTCATGGCGGTGGAGCAGGGAGAGGTAAGTATTTCAATTTTGCAAGTGCTGTCATCCTGAGCAAGCAGGGGGGGCCCACTCGTTGGCGACGGCACTGGCACTGGGCCCCTCATAGTACGGCGGTGTGTCTGACGGCGGGTGGGCCGAACCTGCACTTTCATCTGCACCTTCCTCTTTGTCACCGTGTAAGGTGGTACAGTATATGGGAAGGGTAACCTGAGTTTCATCAGGGTCAGATTCTGACTGTGTAGAGTGCGAGGGGAATGTAGTGGTCTGGGTCAATGTACCAGCAGAATCATCTAGCAGTGGCTGGGCATCAGGGCACTTGTGGCGCTCCCAGGAGTACGGTCGCCACAGTGGCATTACCTTCCTCCTAGTGAGTGTGATGTCATGCTTGGGAGCAACGAAGGATCTCTCTAGCAGTTAAACCAACACACAACACATTTCCCACTCCAGCCAGCAGGGAGACCTCTGAACCTGACTGCTGAGGAGCTGCTCTCTGTGGTCGGGAGGAGGAAAGTTAGTGCAGTCTGTGAAGCGAAGGGGAAGTGTGTGGACGTGAGAAGGGGAGCTGGAGGATGAGCAGAGTTAAGGCTCACTCCTAGCTGAAACGCATGGTCCGGATTCCGGTCTCCGAGTTTGTAGGGACACTGACGTTCCTGCAGCCGAAACCGAAGGAAGTAGCAGTTGTAAATGCTCTGTACCTAACTAAGGCTCGGAGGCCCCAGCAGCGATGTGTGGGAGCCAGAAGGAAAAGGCTACAGCTGCCTGCCATACGAGAAAGTTTCAAAAGAGAGTCAACAGGGGGAACTTCATTGAACTCAGCACTACGAGTACCTCAGATAAGCGCTAGAATGGAGGCCACACTACCTATCTGCAGAGAGAGAATTCCAAATTGGCTTCCAGGCTGACCAACTCCTTCTCCATCTGTACTCTGTGTCCTGGACGGCACTTACCAAGTACAGGTAAAGGAACTGCACGACTGTGTCTGTCATCTTTCTCCTGCGCCTGGCACACGGCTCTGCTACATCCTGCACTGCACACCATCTACCAACTCTTTCATCTGCCCTGCAACTACGGCCCTATCTGTGCAGGGCTTCTACATCTTAGCTGCACCACAACATCTGTCCCAGAGAAGCGACACTGCAGCGCTGGTCAATCTAATCAGAAACCACAGGTGGCGTCACGTATCATTCACCTATAAACGTAATTCACCCCTTTGCATAGACACCCAGGGCCACAGAACGGGTCACCACCACCCTGTCACACAACCCTGTGAGACACCGGCCCGGTACCGATTAACCTCACTGCCCTGGCTGGCCACCCACAGTCCATGTCAGATTCATCTTGGACTGGGGAATTCACGATTTGACTTGATAACCCAGGCATGGTACATGGACTAATGTGAAGTGTGGCCTGCTGCATCATTCACTTTGGGTGGGGGTGCAGGACACAAGGAAAGGGGTTCTTCCTGACCAGAAGCCAGCACTTGACGACTCAGTGCTTGCATTTTTTGAAACTTCAGAAGAGGAGGGCATATTTGCTGGAGTCTGTTTCGACAATGTAAGCCAAAACCAGTTCCTCATGCTCCGGCTTTAAAAGCGGTTAACCTACTCCCAGAAAAGGTAGCCTTCCAGATGTTCCGGAGCCAGACCATGACGCAGGCTCAACACCTCCTGCCTTAGCTGCTATTGTGCTTTTGCCACTACCAGCAGATGCACCACCACCATCAGCACCAGCTGGCCCCCCCACGCCCGCAGCTTCTTCCACCAAACTTCAAAATTTAGCATAAAGTAGACACAAAATAACATCAGATATATCGCACTGTATCAGAAGCGTACAGCTCTATTCAGTCAAAGGATAATTGTCAATCTCCATATATATTCAATCAGTCACACAGAGACGCTCACAGGCTCAGTATGGATTAGACAAGAATATAAAAAGTAGACAAAGTGTACAGTATCATCAGATAGCAGGTATATATAGCATAGTTTAAACATTAACAATGTACGTCTATATATCAGGATTAGTGTTGAGCCACCCCGCTAGTGTTTTGGTTCGTCGCACAGGAGGGAAGTTTGTCGAACCACATTGAAAACAATGGCAAGCAAACACAAACACATACAAACACATAGAAAACAATTACAAAACACCTTAAAAGGTGTCCCAAAGCCGAAAAAATGCTCAGAAGACAAATATTAACATATGGAAAAGGGCAACTACATTTAGAAAAGAGGTGGAGAAGTAAAAGGAGGAAGTGGAGGAGACACAGATATAAGCTTGTCATGCCCTTATGAAGTCAAGAAAGGCTGGAATAAAAATGTAAAATACAAACCAAAAAAAAAAAATTCTGAAATCAAACACGATCATATACCGTCAGACTTCCTACCAATAAATTATGCCAATTGGCAATCGGGCGGCGTTATTCCCACGAACCTCCAAACAGCGTCCATGAAGGCAAAGTGTTTGCTTTCCGGGGGCAGTATGATTGCATAGCTGAACCTTAAAGGTATGTCCAAAAGGGCACCACCAGGAGTGGAGCCTGCGGCTTAATTAGACTCCACCCGAGAAACCACAACCATGCCACCTCAAGAAAAGATGCACTCATTGAAAGTTTTGTCGATTCTTTGTGTGGTGTGGTATGTCCGTTTGTAGTTGTGCTAGCAATTTGTCAGCTTTATTCCGTTAACGAACGAGACTCCGGCATGCCCCCGCGGCACGCGTCAAGCTTACTAGAGGGATACACGAGGCTCTGGCACGCGAGATCGAGCAATAACAGGTCTATCATGGCCTTACATGTCCGGGGCTGCATGCGTGCTACACTGAAAGGACCAGCTTTTGTCGCTTACAGGTGCAGATAACCCGCTGAACACCGTTAGTGATGGGTATCTGTGATTCCAATTATTCCCCGGGAATGATGATTTCCCAGTAAGTGCAGGTCAACCGCAATTCCTGAATTAGGCCTAACCGGCATTCCTGAAAAAAATGCAAAAAATTACGTGTCCAAACCACAGGTGCTGTAGCTTGCTTAACAGCTCGGCAGCCGTTCTCAGGCCCAGTATGGATTCATCAAGATTCTAGAATGTTGATAAAGGGTACAGTTTCATCCGATAACACGTATATATGTAGCATAGTTTACACATTAAAAACCTATGTCTATATATCAGGAGGCAGGCTCAGACGGTCTCAGGCCCAGTATGGATTAGATGTGAGTGGACAAAGGTGAGAAAGGGTACCGTATCACTGGATAACAGGTATGTATACCATAGTTTACACATTAAAAACCTATGTCTATAGATCAGGAGGCAGGCTCAGACGGTCTCAGGCCCAGTATGGATTAGACGTGATTGGACAAAGGTGACAAAGGTTACCGTATCACTGGATAACAGGTATGTATAGCATAGTTTACACATTAAAAATATATGTCTATAGATCAGGAGGCAGACTCAGAGGTTCTCAGGTCCAGTATGGATTTGACCAGATTGTACAAAGTTGAGAAAGGGTACATTATCACTGGATAGCAGGTATATATAGCATAGTTTAAACATTAAAAATCTCTGTGTTCTCAGTATGGATTAGACAACAATCTAAAAAGTCAAAAAAAGGAAATGTATTTGAAGCATACACCAGTAAACACTTTTGGTGGTATATTTTAAACTTCATATATATTTCTGTCTCAGTAAGACAGTCCAGATTCTTCACAATAGGAAATGAGATGCATACAATTACTGACATAAAGTCTAGTGATTGCAGAAATCTAGGAATTACTATTCACAGGAAAAACTTCAATCACAATTCTCAGAGGCTATGCTGACCCTCAATTAATTAGTGTGTGGAGACAGCAAAAACCTTTCTCTGTCAAGAAAGTGTTGCTGTATCGCAGTACCGTTGATCCCATTGCCGTTACTCTTATCCATCCAATTTTTATCACAGGGAGAGATGTAAACATGGTGCTCACTGCCTATCATGATCTGTCACGTAACTTTGGAGTGCAAAACACAGAAGACACAGGACGTAGGCGATTCAATTGGATTGGCATGAGAGGGCACATTTAAAATTGTGCGCTGGAATGTCACATGTCTGTGGGTAGGAAAACTGTGAAAGCTGATGAGAAACCACCACTGCATCTCATTGTGAGTCGACGTACATAAGAAATGGAAGCCATTGATCACCTGAAGCTAGAGCCCGGCCAGCGGGACAGGGCATAGCTACGTCTTAACCATCATCTTCTATCAGTTCAACAAATTTGTAGTGGCAGTCCCAGTGAAGGATTTGACAGCCCAGACTACACAGCGGAGGAGCAGGGAGAGGTAAACATTGCAAATTCTGGGGCCCTGCCCAAGCAAGGGGGGCCCACTCGTGGGCGTCGGTACTGGCACTGGGCCCCTCATAGTACGGCGGTATGTCTGACGGCAGGTGTGCACCCCCACCATCAGAGACACTTGATTGCACTATGAGGGACCCTGTGCCAGCGCCCGTGCCCAAGAGTCGGCCCACCCACCTGTCCAGGGCAACGGCGCGCGCACGGTTGCGTGCGCTAGGTGGTGACCCCGGCCATGGGGGGAGGAGGCAGCCCAGTTAGGGAGGTTTACAAAATGGCATATGTTGATGTGGGACATTCACCTGCTGCTAAAGGCGAAATTGGTCAAGTCCCAGGAAGAGGAGGACCAAAGAAAGCCATTTTTCTGGCAACTTATGTGTCATCAGGGTAAGGTGTGACAAAATCCTTGGAAACCCATGCATGGTTCATTTTAATGAAGGTTAGATCATCCACATTTTGGGTCGAGAGACGGGTCCTTTTTTCTGTCAGGATTGATCCAGCAGCACTGAAGACTCTTTCCGATAGCACACTTGCAGCTGGGCAAGCGAGCTCCTGTAAGGCATATTGTGCCAATTCAGGCCAGGTGTCCAGTTTAGCGGCCCAATAGTCAAATGGGAATGACCTGTGAGGGAGAACATTGATATGGGACGAGAAGTAGTTTGTAACTATAGTTGACAAGTGCTGTCTCCTGTCACTTTCAATCGATGCAGTATTACCAGTCGTGTGAGCGGGACATGAAAAATCAGTCCACAACATGGTCATGAAACCCCTGTCTCCAACGCCACTTCTGATGTGTGCACCACCAACACCTCTTCCAAGTTGCCTCCGGCCCCTACAGCTCGTGTGAGAACCATCACTGCTGCTGTGTGCTGGGAATGCCTCAACCAACCGGTTTACCAGAGTTGCTTGTTTGCTAGCCAATATTAGGTCAAGGTTCTCCTGTGGCATGATGTTTTGGAATTTGCCTTTATAGCGTGGATCCAGGATGCTGGCCAACCAGTAGTTGTCATCGTTCATCATTTTGGCAATACGGGGGTCCCTTTTTAGGATCTGCAAGGCATAATCTGATATGTGGGCCAATGTTCCCGGTGTCAATGATGCACTGCGAGTGCTGAGTGGAGGAGCACTTTCTGGCAAATCCACATCCCTCCAGTCACGCACAAACCCTCTACCAGACCTTGCCATGCCAACATTTTCTCTTGCCCCACGAGAAGCATTCTCCTCCCCTAAATAATCATCCCCATCTTGATCCTCCTCCTCCTCTTCCTCTTCTTCCTCCACCTCGTCCAGGAGATTTCCCGGAGCAGACAATGGCTGACTGTCATCAAGGCTTCCATCCTCTTCTTCCTCATCATCCTCGGCTGCAGACGCCTGCTCCTTAATGTGCGTCAAAGTTTGCATGAGCAGACGCATAAGTGGGATGCTCATGCTTATGATGGTATCGCCTGCGCTTACCAGCCGTGTGCATTCCTCAAAACACTGAAGGACTTTACAGAGGTCTTTCAGCTTCGACCACTGTACACTTGTCAACTCCATGTCTGCCCTCAAAGTGCCTGCCCGTGTATCCTCCCACAAATGCATTACGGCCTGCCTCTGTTCGCACAGCCGCTCAACCATGTGCAGGGTGGAGTTCCACCTTGTTGCAACGTCGATAATTAGGCGGTGCTTGGGAAGGTGGAGCAATCGCTGTAGCTTCTGCATACGACTGGAGTGTACCGGAGACCGGCGGATGTGCGAGCACAGTCTTCGGACCTTCTGGAGCAGGCCTGTTAACTCTGGATAATTATTGAGGAAGCACTGCACCACCAGGTTCAAGGTGTGAGCCAAGCAAGGTATGTGTCTGAGTTTTGAAAGGGCTATGGCTGCCACAAAATTCCGGCCGTTATCACTAACTACCTTGCCTGCCTCAAGATGTAGACTGCCCAGCCATGACTCAGTTTGTCGCTGAAAGTAGTCGGCCAGTACCTCCGCTGTGTGTCTGTCGCCCAAACACATCATCTTCAACACAGCCTGCTGACGCTTTCCACTAGCTGATCGATAGGGGGACACCTCATGTGCAACACTGGCAGCTGCGGATGGAGTGCTCGTGCGACTGCGTTCTGTGGACGACCTTTCGCTTCTGGAGGAGGAGGAGGAGGAGGGTCGAACGCCTACAGCCAACTGTTTCCTATACCGTGGGCTAGGCAGCACTGTCCCACCACCGCTGTCACCTGTGGATCCTGCATCCACCACATTAACCCAGTGTGCAGTGATGGACACGTAACGGCCCTGGCCATGCCTACTGGACCATGCATCAGTTGTGAGGTACACCTTTCCACTCACTGATTGCTTGAGTGCATGTACAATGCGGTCTTTCACATGAAGGTGGAGGGCTGGGATGGATTTGTGAGAAAAGAAGTGGCGACTGGGTAGGTCATAGCGTAGTACTGCGTAGGCCATGAGTTTGCGGAAAGCTGCTCTTTCAACCAACCGATAGGGCATCATCTCTAACGAGATTAGTTTGGCAATGTGGGCATTCAAACCCAGTGTACGCGGATGAGAGGATGAGTACTTTCTTCTCCTACTCATAGTCTCTGGTAGGGTGAGCTGGACTTGAGAGCTGCATATGGTCGAACTAGCGGTGGACATGGCGGACTGAGAGAGGGTTGATGATGGTGATGGAGTTGGTGTTCTTTCTGATGGCCTAGATTCAGTCTTTCGTTGCAATAACAGTGTGATTCCCTGACTGATTTGCCCTTGTGACGACATCTCAACATTTGCTGCTGGTGGTGTGCTAACCGGTGGGCTTCCAGTGGGGGAAACAATGTAGTGTTGCTGACTACCTCCTTTGGGAGCAGTTGCACATGTGGTACGTGAATTTTGGTAGTCAGTCCACGCTTGCAAGTGCATGGTGGTTAAATGTCTTAGCATGCAACTGGTATTCAAATTTCTCAGATTTTTCCCTCGGCTAAAGGTCTTTGCGCACTTCTTACAGATAACTTTTGCCTGATCATTAGGATTTTGTTCAAAAAAGTGCCACACTGCACTCTTCCTACTATGGAAGACATTTTGAGGCCTTGCACGCTTTGCTATTTTGACCGTCTGGCCAAGCTGTCCTGCAACTCTTTTGGTTTTTGTAACCTGTTTTTGGACTGCTCCGGGCCTGCCAGATAACAGCTGTTGTGATGTCGATGCCCGCTCTTCTGAGCTATTGGCAGCGGAACCCTCTTCCCCTAATGGATGCCAATCTTTGTCAACAACTGGGTTATCCATCACCTCCTCTTCAATGTCATGTGCAACTTCCTCTGTGTCACCATGTATGGTGGTATAGTATGCGGGAAGGGGCACCTGAGTTTCATCAAGGTCAGATTCTGCCTCAGTACACTGCGAGGACAATGTAGTGCTCTGAGTGAATGTACCAGCAGAATCATCTATCAGTGGCTGTGCATCAGTGCACTCCATGTCAGATTCATCTTGGCCTGGGTAAGTCACGATTTGATTTGATAACCCAGGCATGGTATGTGAAAACAGCTCCATGGAGTAATCTGTAGTGTGGCCTGCCGCATCCTTCAATTTTGGTTGGGGTGAAGGACACAAGGAAAGGTGTGGTTCATGACCATGAGCCTCCAACGACGACTCAGTGCTTTTATTTTTTAAAACTTCAGAAGAGGCGATAGAGCTGGAGGCTGAGTCAGCAATATAAGCCAAAACTTGTTCTTGAAGCTCCGGCTTTAAAAGCGGTTTACCTACTCCCAGAAAAGGGAGCCTTCGAGGCCTTGTGGAGCCAGATGATGATGCAGGCTCAACACCTCCTGCCTTAGGTGCTATTTTGCTTTTGCCACTACCAGCAGATCCACCACCAACACCAACACCATCATTACCAGCTGCCAACCCCCGCCCACTTCCACGGACTCTTCCACCACACTTCCTCATTTTTGGGGAAAATGTACCCAAAAAACCACCAACTATATGGTACTGTAAAACAAGGTAAAAGGTGTATATAGTAGTGGGGAGAATTTGAATCTCTCTAGACTTCAGGACACAGTTGGATTCCGTCATTCCCTGTTTATATTACACTGCAATGTGACAGGCAGATTCTGGATGGTGTAAGAAAGGATTATAGAGGACTGGGGAGAATTTGAATCTGTCTAGACTTCAGGACACAGTTGGTTTCTGTCAGGCCCAGTTTATATTACACCGCAAAGTGACAGGCAGATTCTGGATGTTGTAAGAAAGGTGTATAGAGGACTGGAGAGAATTGAAATTTCTCTAGACTTCAGGCACAGTTGGATTCTGTCAGGCCCTGTGTATATTACACCGCAATGTGACAGGCAGATATTGCCTAGTGTATGACAAACTACAAGGTGTATATAGAATTGGGCTGAATTGGAATCTCCCTAGAGTGTAGGTCTGTAGGAACGGACAAACTCCTCGGCTTTTCCTTACAGAGTTACACACTTGGATAGCTTCAATTTGGCCGTGATAACAGCTGTTACATGGTACTGTGAGAGGAGTGTACACGTACACTGCTGTACGGTGTATGTAAAATTGTCAAGCTCCGTGTTTTTGTACAGTATACGGACTGACACACGCTGTCTCTCTCTAGTTTTGAATGTAATCAAACAGCAGATATACTAAACTGTTTGAAAAATGGACAAAACTATAAGGTGTAGGTCTGTAAGAACGTACAAACTCCTCGGCTTTTCATTACAGAGTCACACACTTAGATAGTTTCAATTTGGCCGTGATAACAGCTGTTACACGGTACTGTAAGAGGAGCGTACACGTACACCGCTGTACGGTGTATGTAAAATTGTCAAGCTCCGTGTTTTTGTATACGGAATGACACACACTGTCTCTCTCTAGTTTTGAATGTAATCAAACAGCAGATATATTAAACTGTTTGAAAAACGGACAAAACTATAAGGTGTAGGTCTGTAAGAATGGACAAACTCCTCGGCTTTTCCTTACAGAGTCACACACTTAGCTTCAATTTGGCCGTGATAACAGCCGTTACATGGTACTGTGTGAGGCGCGTACACCGCTGTACGGTGTGTGAAAAAATGAACGCTCACTACCTCACCAGGACAAAACAATACAATTTGGATTGCTTTTAAAAAGCAGTTTGAACACCAGTGTGCACACAGCAATGCAGCTAGCCTTAAAAGGCAGGCTAATCACCACCAGCGCTGCTGCACAAAAGCAAAAATCTTCACCTTTCACTGCACAGTAACTACAGTGAAAAGCGCTATCAGCAGAAGCAGTTTTTTTTCTTTTTGCCTTCCTAACGCTCTCCCTACAGAATCATCAGCAGCAGCAGCTCTCCCTATTCTGAGATCAGCATGAGTAACATGGTGGTCGGCGTGCACGCCCTTTTATACCCCCTGTGACGCCCCACAAAGCAAGCCAATCACTTGCATGCCCTTCTCCAAGATGGTAGTGACCGCTTCCTATATCATCACGTTGCCCACAGTGACCGTTCTTCCTGATTGGCTGAAAAAGGGCGCTAAAGCATCTTTTGAAACGCGACTTTGGCGCTAAAGTCGCCGACCTCGTGGCCGACCTCACACTAAGGTCGAGTTTCGTTTCATGAAACCCGACTTTGGCGAAAGTCGGTGACTTTTGAATTTTTTCAACCCGTTTCGCTCAACTCTACCCATGACCTTTTTAATGATGACTCTGCTTTACGGTCTAGTGAGTCAGAAAGTAGGCCTGCATCTTCTACTGGAAGAGTAGACTGTTTAGAGGTGGACGCCACAGCTGCGTCCACCTTAGGAATTGTGGTCCATTTTAGCAGCTCTTCGTCACTAAAGGGGTATTTCCATTTTGAGGTCGATGGGAGGAAACTTCTCTGGTCTTGTTTCTTCTATTCTCTCTTAATCAGGGCCTTAATTGCCGGGATTACCAGAAAGGCTCTCCTTTTTCTCTCAGCCAAACCCGCAAACATTATATCTTGCGTGGTTTGAGCGCCCTTTGTCTCCTCACATCCCATAGTGTTTCTTACGGATTTCACCAAATTATCTACACTATACAGGGGAAAACATGATCGTCCCTCAATTTCTGACGATGATGATGATGAAGATGTGAGTGAGGAGTCTGAGGATATCTCCTGTTCCTCCTCAAATTCTGAGCTGGGAGCTGCTTGTTTCTTGCTCTTACCCTCTAGGGGTGTACTAGCATAGGTGATAGCCTGTAATTCTTCTCTAATTATGGTCCGTATGTCTTTAGACGACACTGAGGCTCCCTGCCTGGTCTCCCTAATGCATTGCTTGCAAAGTTTTTTGGGGTAGGAGTTAGGGAGAGACTGAGTATATAAAGCACATTCTTTGTGTTTTGATTGTTTTCTTGGCATGAAAAGGGGGGAGACGTGGCAAGAAAAAAGGAGTGTCAGCTTGATAGGCAGAGTTTTGTGTGCACTCACCCAGTGAAGCTTACGGTACCGGATCAGATGGCTGAGGTACAGTCCTGGATCTTGAATCTGCTGCGTCACTTCTGCGAGCGGTCTCCGTGGATCCTCTGCCGGAGCGGTCTCAGGAGGTGCTGCCACCGCAGAGTCCCCTGCCGGAGGATACACATCTCCTGGGGATGACATAATTTCACCGCCGACTGCCCTATGGCGGTTCATTTAAATAGTTTTTTTTTTTTCTTCTTGACCCAGAAGTTCCCTCTAGTTCCAGGTCAATTGCCGCCGCTTCGCGCCTGCGCAGTAGCGCTTGTGGGCACCGCTGTACCTCTACCATTATGCCCCGAAAGTTCACTCTTTACTTCCGGGGCTGGAGCATCCACGTCGGGCGGCGCATGCGCGGGCCCGGCTTCGTGCACCGGGCTGCGTCCCCCAGGCCCCGGAAAGCTGCCGGAAGCTGCGTCTTCTTTATGACCCCGCGCCATTGGCGCTCTCACCTGCCCGCGATTCTACTGCGGCGGCTCCTCCATGCTCCCAGAGCCGCCGCTGAGCTTGGTCAGCAGTTGTCCCGTAGCTCCATACGACCCCCCGGTGTGCTCCTAAGTGAGACTGGGCGGCCCTCCCCAGACCCGGTCATCTCTCCAGCCATCCATCAGACGAGGGGGGAGCTGTCTAATGGAAACTCCCCCGATGCTAATTCAGGACCGCAGCCCCTGCCGTTCCGCAGATACTGCACAGGCAGCGTGCATTAGCACAGGTATGTTCTCTGTAGGAGATTCTTCCTGTGGTTCCCCTAGGAACAGGAAACCAACTGAGGAGGAGAGGCAGACCGCCCCTCTTTTATTTTCTGTAGGTTTCCTGTTCCTATGGGGCGGATCCCTCTCCAGTGGGTGCTGTCATGGCGAAGGGTAAAAAATGATGTACCTCTTCAATGAAAGTAGACCATGCAGTCTCTATCCTACGCAAATTACTTTAAACTTCATAGCTAGAATCTCTACTACATTTCTGCAGAGCATGGGAAACGGAACTCCGATAAAATTCTCAAAAGATCAGTGGAATAGATGTTTCCACCTCTCCCACAAATCTATTATTGCAACCAAAGCCCAGGAGACAAATTGTAAAATAGTTTCTAGATGGTATCGGGTTCCCTGGGCTTTGCAAAAATGGTTCCCAGGTACGTCTAACTTATGTTGGCGATGTGGAGCAAGTGTAGGTACATTGGTGCACATTTGGTGGTCTTGTCCTGGTCTTGAAGCATTTTGGGAGAGAGTCTTTAAAGTAATCAAAGAAGTCACTGTAATAACAATCTCCAACAAACCTGAAGCAACCCTTCTATTCATGTTCCCTATGTCAGGAACTAGTTTTAAAAATCTCTCATAAGACTCCTTTTACAGGCAGCCAAAACAGTGATCCCCCGACACTGGAAGTCCCCAGATGCACCTTCCCTTGAAGAGTAGTTTACAGAATAAAAATCTCTAACTCAGCACATGGAGATGTTGGTTACCCATTCCCAGGAGGAAAGGTGCGACCAAGTGGTTCCATTGGGATGTGTTTCTAACTTTGCCTTTTTACAGGACCATCCGAGTTAATAAGCCTTCTATATAAACCATTTACACCTTGTTTTCTTCACAATTTTGCATCAGATTTCATAGCCGCTTCTGAACTCGCCTAACCCAGCGGCCTGTCTATTTTTTTCTCTTACCTGGTCTGTTTTCCTCATTCCTTTTTCCGTTCATTTCTACTTTCTGTAGGCCTCTAATTCTCCTAATGCGAGGTTGATAATTCTACAGGGCCTCCTCTTTCAGTCCTAATTGTGATTCCCCTATGTTAGATACATATTTTGTTGTAATATAACCTTATGGACTGAGTTATGAGGATGTTTATATGCTTGAATTGTATAATGAAGACCTTGTCAGGTCAACAACCTTTCTAAGGGCCTTGAACTTATTTGATTGTATTTGTTTCTGTTATTCTCGTTTGTTAATTACAAAATTCTTAATAAAGTTTGAATTTGAAAAAAAACTCAAATAACACATAATATAAATGTTTATCAAATGTTAATGAAACCTAAACAAATAAACTAATATGGTATTGCTTCATCTGTAAAAGTGAAAATTCATAAAATGTTACAGTATTTTTCCTGTAAATGGTGAAAAACATGCCAAAATTGCCACTTTCTGCCTAACTGTGGGGAGCTGGCTGTCAATCAGCCTGACATCGGCAGTGACGGTCCGTCGACAGAGCTGACTGGAAGTGAAAGAGCTGCTCTGTTGGTATGAGGTCAAATGAAGCCGGAACATCGCTGCCTGAGACGGAACACATCGGTGTAGGGCAGAACAGGCAGTAGTTAGCAACTACCTTCTGGTAAGTTCTTAGCCCCATAGCCAAAGAAACCCAAAGACGCAGGTACCCAAGGTAACAACTTTAATTAAGTATTGGAAGAATACTGCAGTCCAATAATATATACTACAGATGTCATATGGGACACAGCTCTCCATATAGATTTTATGATAAACCCTATAGTATATTGTAATATCCTATTAGGTCATTTTAGATTGATAGGATCTTGAAAAACTGGAGAAAAAGCATACTTTCTATTGATCAGGATGTTCACTAATAGTTTTTTTGGACTCTGTTGTATTTTTTGCAACTACTCGTTTTCCCATTATAGTGAATAATGACAGTAATTTTTGCTGTTTCTATTTGCAGCGAGATAATGTGTGCAACTAAATAGCAAATCCTGGTGTGTTTGCATATTTTTTATAGCACAATAATTACCGTAATACAACATAATTCAACAGAATACTTGGACTGAAGACATAATAGACACAACACAAGATATTCTGAGCACAGATGAAATTGTAAGAAAAGGATTCTAGGGCCAGCTAATAAACATCCACAAACATTTTAGTCTTTACTGGCATGAATTCATACATTAGCTTACAATTAATGTGACTTCTTCAGCCATAATAAGTATTTCAGTCGGACCTGAAATGCTAAGTGAGAATTCTAGCTAAATGTTGGTCGTTCTAATTAGAAGTCTCTTTTTAGGATCCATGCAGTTTTATATTTCTATTAGCTATGCATATGGATACAGAATGAAGTTGTCACTTCACATGAACATGATTTCAACAATGTAAGGTAAAATGGTCTTTTAGAGGAGGGAAATGTGACCATAACACGGTCTTCTTTTCTCGGTGATTAATCTTCTTCTGTTCCCATCCACAAAATCTTCACTCCCATAAATTATTATCTTTGGAATACCGACCCTTTCAGAGTTTTATCTTTCATAGTCTGCATTGGGGTTCCAAAAGATCCATTTTCGAGAGTATCAGGTATGACTCGGAGAGAATTCCAGCTCATGCAGACCCAAGGGACGTGACATTGCCCAGAGCACCAGATTTCAGCACGCTCACGCATAAGTATGAGCAGATTGAGAAGTACGTGACTAAGTGTGATATTACCACTTTCTAGGCTCTTGATTCTCTGGTAGACAATCCCATATCTCTGACGAGCACACTTTACATACTGTATATTTACATTATGTTGGATCACAGATGTAAAACATTTTATAAAGTGGTTTTGAATACCAGATATAAATGTCTGGGTGACCGGCGTGATGTTTACCTCCACATACAAGCAACAGAAGTTGATATAAATGAGTTATGAACTGAAAGTGGTATATCATCCTGAAGAGGCATCATTTGTATTTCCAACCTCTCTTGTGAGCGGAGATTAGGGAATATTGCAGCTTATTGTGTGCTTTACGACATCATAGTGGCCCATCATGCTGAGAATACACTTGTCTCAACACAGTGCAAAATCTAAAATGCGCAGTCCAGTCATTTCCATGGACAAGTTTCCACTTTTTGCTGTTCTAAATTTCTGACTGATGATACAGAGACACGGGTCAGTCTAAAGGGTATAATCATGAATACATGACCATTACTGTCACAAACCATTTTAGGGTCCTTTTCAATTTCCAAAAGAAAGATAAAAGTATTAGCAACACTCTATAGCTGAAAGTAAAAAAAAACTGTTCAGTAGTCTGTAGGACGGATCATCATGGAGACAGACTTCAGACCATGGCTAGGTCCCTTCCAATAATGCCATTTGATACTATTGTACTTAGGGGAATTAGATTCACTTTTGTAGTAAATGCCATTTAAGTTGGATGGGCCACAGGCATCAAACCACCAACCTAGAAAAAAATAAGTCTTCTTTAGGAGAAGTAACATAAAAATGATATAAAAATATAACTTTGTGCAAATTGTTTACTGCACAATTAGGGTGTAGTAATCTGTGTATATAGATACAAAATGTTAATTATGCTCATCATTGCATTTTATTATCAGAATGATGTGATAAAATCATTGGATCTTGAACTATAATAGACATTTTCAATAACTAAAACTAGATAATTGTAGTTAGAATGTTTTATAGAGTAGATGCATTCTAAGGGATGTCCTACAAGGCTGTATTATGGCACTATGCAACCTCCAAGTTAGAGCCATAATATGGTGCCCATAGAAGTGTATGGACCCTTTCTGTACATATACAGTGCCTTGCAAAAGTATTCGGCCCCCTGGAACTTTTCAACCTTTTCCCACATATCATGCTTCAAACAAAAAGATACCAAATGTAAAGTTTTGGTGAAGAATCAACAACAAGTGGAAAACAATTGTGAAGTTGAACAAAATTTATTGGTTATTTTAAATTTTTGTGAAAATGCAAAAACTGAAAAGTGGGGCGTGCAATATTATTCGGCCCCTTTACTTTCAGTGCAGTAAACTCACTCCTGAAGTTCGCTGTGGATCTCTGAATGATCCAATGTTGTCCTAAATGACTAATGATGAAAAATATAATCCACCTGTGTGTAATCAAGTCTCCGTATAAATGCACCTGCTCTGTGATAGTCTCAGGGTTCTGTTTGAAGCAGAGAGAGCATCATGAAGACCAAGGAACACAACAGGCAGGTCCGTGATACTGTTGTGGAGAAGTTTAAAGCCGGATTTGGATACAAAATGATTTCCAAAACTTTAAACATCCCAAGGAGCACTGTGCAAGTGATCATATTGAAATGGAAGGAGTATCATACCACTGCAAATCTACCAAGACCCGGCTGTTCCTCTAAACTTTCATCTCAAACAAGGAGAAGACTCATCAGAGATGCAGCCAATGAGGCCCATGATCACTCTGGATGAACTGCAGAGATCTATAGCTGAGATGGGACAGTCTGTCCATAGGACAACAATCAGTCGTACACTGCACACATCTGGCCTTTATGGAAGAGAGGCAAGAAGAAAGCCATTTCTCAAAGATATCCATAAAAAGTGTTGTTTAAAGTTTGCAACAAGCCACCTGGGAGACACACCAAACATATGGAAGAAGGTGCTCTGGTCAGATGAAACCAAAATCGAAAGTTTTGGCAACAATGCCAAACGATATCTTTGGCGTAAAGGCAACACAGCTCATCACCCTGAACACACCTTCCCCACTGTCAAACATGGTAGTGGCAGCATCATGGTTTGGGCCTGCTTTTCTTCAGCTGGGACAGGGTAGATGGTTAAAATTGATGGGAAGATGGATGGAGCCAAATACAGGACCATTTTTGAAGAAAACCTGATGGAGTCTGCAAAAGACCTGAGACTGGGACGGAGATTTGTCTTCCAACAAGACAATGATCCCAAACATAAAGCAAAATCTACAATTGAATGGTTCACAAATAAACGTATCCAGGTGCTAGAATGGCCAAGTCAAAGTCCAGGCCTGAATCCAATCGAGAAACTGTGGAAAGAGCTGAAAACTGCTATTCACAAACGATCTCCATCAAACCACACTGACCTCGAGCTGTTTGCCAAGGAAGAATGGGCAAGAATTTCAGTCTCTCGATGTACAAAACTGATAGAGACATACCCCAAAACGACTTGCAGCTGTAATCACAGCAAAAGGTGGCGCTAAAAAGTATTAAGTTAAAGGGGCCGAATAATATTGCACGCCCCACTTTTCAGGTTTTGAACTTCCACAAAAATTTAAAATAACCAATAAATTTAATTCAACTTCACAATTGTGTCCCACTTGTTGTTGATTCTTCATCAAAAATTTACATTTGGTATCTTTATGTTTGAAGCATGATATGTGGGAAAAGGTTGAAAAGTTCCAGGGGGCCGAATACTTTCGCAAGGCACTGTAGAAGGTGTGTAATGAAACATGCCATCATCTAATTATTTTATCAGATTCAGATAAACAGATTTACCTCCGGCTGCATACTGAGCACATTTGCAGCTGCAGTTATCATTATCTACATCTTTAGTGCTAAAGTTGGTCCCTGTCGGAGCAAAACTGCTTGTCCTCCCTCCTGTACCAGCATATCCTTTTACATTTAATCTAGAGAATGAAAAAGCAGAATACAAATATGAATATGAATGCTAATAACTAATAATTTTGTCATTAAAAACAATATAATGGTAATATATCAACTATATTCTTTTCTTCAGCAAACTTTTTCTTTCTGTAAAATGTTATCTCAATTTTTACCTTCATTGGAATTTAAAGGGAATCTGTCACCAGTGTTTGGCCTATCAACTAAAAATATAATCTGTGAGGTATACATTCCCCAACTACTTGTGAAACCCCCTGACTCCCCATGAATCCCCTTATAAAAACCTTTTATATTGCCCCCGCGTGGTATGTTAATATCCTTAGTCCGGTCCCATTGGGCGTTGGTTCTGGTCTCTCTCTCCACCCCAAATCGGCGTGCTGTACGCATTCCATTCTGTGAATAGCATTGTCCGCGTACAAGTCCCACACGAGTGCATTCAAATTGCCTCTCGCGCGTGCGCAGTATGCATTGCGATGATCAGATTGCCTGTATGTAGTAGAAATGCTCACTTATTATGAGTGCCAACAACTGGATGGGGCTTATAGCAATCCGGCAGTGACAACCATAGAGGTCTGCTGGTGACAAATGTGTCGCACTTGGCGAAAGTACGTGATAAATGCCGCTGTCAGAGTTTGACAGCGGCATTTAACTAGTTAACAGCCGTGGGTGGATCGCGATTCCACCCGCATTTGTTAGAGGCACATGTCAGCTGTTCAAAACAGCTGACGTCCTGGAAAAGATGTGGGCTCAGCGCTGCAGCCCACATCAAAGGGAGGGTGTCCGACATTGGGAAATATTTCGCCCGATGTCAGAAATTGGTTATACAAACTTTTAAATCAATGCCAATTGGCTTGCATTTAGCTGATCGGCGGTCATTCAACAGCTGTAGTTGGGCAGTCCATAAGCCTATAGGCTCATTTGGACATTAGTGTTTTGCATACGAGTTCTACCTGTGCTTTTCAAACATGTACGATTTTATTTATGCCTTTACTTGATTTTATAGCTCCATTAATATCACAGCACTTATGGATGCTTTATTATCACCAATGTCACCATAAGGGTTCATAATCTGATTTCCTTATACGTATGTCTTTAAAGTACAGGAAGAAACCGGAGGAAATCCACGCGAACATGAGGAAAGCACACAAACTCCTCGTAGATGTTGTCCTAGGGATTTTTTTTCCAGAGGTCATGAAAAAATTGGACAACACTTCAATGCCATACATATGCCATCTGTGTGCTGTCCATTTTTCGACTCTTTATTATGAATAGTTTGAGAAACCTCCATCAGTTATTTTTGTTGTAATTGAGAAAAACTGATGAGACTCTAATGGTAAAAGCTGACATCTGGCCAAACTGATGAAAATGTGATTCCAAATTATGATGAAAATCGGTCCATTTTTTGTGTACGAGAAAAATCCATTACAGAGGCATAGCTAGCGGTTTAGTTCAGGGGGAGGCAAAGCTTCTGAGCGGGCCCCTAACCATGTAACACTGATTACAACTATGGTGGCACACCCTAATAGTGGATGTAGGAGAACTACAGCAGATGACAGAGCTGTTACTAAAAAAAAAAAATCTACATACAAAGACCAACAGTGATATTATTGCCATACAGGCATTATAAGTGCTGCAGAACATATAAGAGATTACAGTACAGTAACAGTTAGTGACTTACAGGTGACATTCTTTCTACTGGAGTTATTCACTTTTTCTCATTTTTTTCAGCTGGCAAAAACCAACATAACAACTTCTCAAGCCCGGACTCGGCTGCAAAGATGCACAAACTCTGCACAAACCTGCACAAACTCCTTACCCTGCTGACACCCCAATGCTGCGCCGCTGCTGCCACGTGCCCCATTACTGTACCTACTGTGTGGTACTGTGTGCCCTCTAATTTACTTTCCACTGGAGCCCTAGATCCCCCCTTTAATTGTATTCATAAAGTATGATGTCAACAAAAGTGCCCACAAATACTGTAAGATACCCCCACAGTGAATTCCTCCACAGTACTCTCCACACGCACAGTATGATAAACCTACGGTACTCCACCCCTCAACTGCCCCAGCAAAATATGGTGACCTCAACACAGTATGATCCCCCAACTATGACCCCATACAGTCCTACACACAGTATGAGGGACCCCACACAAACCTTCACACTGTATAATTGCTTTACATTTAGTATAATGCTCCTCATAGTCCTACATATAGTATAATGCACCCCATAGTCATCTGTACGGTATAGTATAATGCACCCTATAGTCCATACAATATAGTGCACAGCCCATCGTCTTCTGTATAGTATAATGTACCCCACAGTTTATACAGTATAATGCACCCCGTAGTCCATAGTCTAATGCACCCCATAGTTCATACATTATAATGCACCTCATAGTCCATACAGTTTTATGCACCTCATAGTATTCTGTATAGTTTAATGCACCCCATAGTTCATACAGCATCTGCACCCCATGGTCCTTTGTATAATTTAATTCACTCCATAGTCCTCTGTATAGTATAATGCACCCTATATTCCAAACAGTATAATGGACCCCATAGTCTATACAGTATAATACACCCCATAGTCCTCTATATAGTATATGTGACGACTCCTGGAGTGGACCCTCTGGGTCGTGACACCAACCCTCCCAGGGCGAGCTGACCTAGTGAAGACCACCCCCTATACAGGGAGTGTCAGGGGCAAGCCCCAGGGGGTGAGGCACCACGACTGCTGGCACCAGGCGGCCGGCTCACAGGAGACACGAGTGGGTGAGAGTGTCTGCAGGAACGTGTAAAGTGTGGACACGGGAACACGTGGTATACAGAGACTTCGTTCGTCCGGGTGTGAGTGAAGCAGGAAGCGTGCAAGGAGCACGTCAGAGCACTGAGTCAGGCAGCAGGTGTGCCAGGAGGTGTAACAGAGTAAGAGACTGAGTACAGGATCAGAGTGTGTGCCCGGAGGCACAACTGAGTATAAGACAGAGCATGGAATCAGAGTGTGTGCCAGGAGGCACGACTGAGTATAAGACAGAGTACAGGGTAAGAGCGTGTGCCAGGAGGCACAACCGAGTATGAGACAGAGTACAGTGTCAGAGCATGTGCCAGGAGGCACAACCGAGTACGAGACAGAACACAGGGTCAGAGCGTGTGCCAGGAGGCACAACCAAGTACAAAGCAGAGTGCAGATTCAGAGCGTGTGCCAAGAGGCACAACAGAGTGCAAGGCAGAGGACCTGAGAACAGCTCACAGCCAGGCAGGGACACGGCAGACCAAGCCAGGAAGCACAGCAATAATCAGGCACCTCCCCTAGGGGGAGGTCGTCTGATATAGCACATGACTACTACTGGTTCCGGGTCAGGAACTAGCCAGAAAGCACATGACCACTACAGGTTCCGGGTCAGGTCCTCCATTACCATAGAGAGGACCGAGCCCTATACAGCACTGACAGGAGCGCGCAAGTGCAAACGTGACATGTAGGAGGAGGCCCAGGGACGAGAGCTGCGCGTGCGCACCCTACGGGACCCCCGGAGTGACCGCAGCTCCGGAAGAGATGACGTCGGGACCGAGGTCCCGCCCCCAGGTGAGCACGGCGTGACAGTACCCCCCCTTTACGCCCCCTCTTTCTAAAACTGGAGAGGAACTTAGACAAAATCTGGGGTGCGTGGATATTCTCCCTGGGTTCCCATGACCTCTCCTCGGGGCCAAAACCCTTCCAATCGACCAGGAACATGGTTCTCCCTCTTACCTTCTTCATGGCCAAAATGTCATTCACCTCAAACTCGTCCCCCAAGCCAACAGGCTGGGGTGTGTGGCCTGGAGAAGGATGAAATCGGTTAAGAACCACAGGTTTTAGGAGAGACACATGGAAGGAATTGGGAATACGGAGTGAAGGAGGCAGCTTCAATTTGTAAGCAACATCATTAATCCGCCTGAGGACCTCAAAAGGACCAATGTAACGGGGACCCAGTTTGTAAGATGGTACCTTAAGGCGGACGTATTTGGTGGAGAGCCACACCTTGTCACCAGGGAGAAATGGAGGAACGTCCAGGCGCCTCTTGTCAGCGTGTAATTTCATTCTGTCCCGTGCTTTCTCGAGAGCGGTTTTGGTCTCCTGCCATACCCTGGAGAACTCCACAGACTGAGAATCGACAGCAGGTACCCCCGAGACAGGAAGTACCGGTAGAGGCACATTGAGATGCTGTCCAAAGACGATGAAGAAAGGAGACTTGGTAGACGATTCACTGGAGTGATTATTGTAGGCGAACTCAGCCCAAGGAAGTAGACCGACCCAGTCATTCTGATGAGCATTAGAAAAATGCCGGAGATAGGATGTAAGGATCTGGTTGGTACGTTCCACCTGCCCATTGGTTTGGGGGTGATAGGCGGAAGAGAAATCCAATGACACTTTCATGAGTCCGCATAGAGCTCTCCAGAACCGGGAGGTGAATTGGACCCCTCTATCCGACACGATGTGCTGGGGGAAGCCGTGAATCCTGAAGATATGGGAAATGAAGATCTTCGCCAAGTCAGGAGCAGAGGGTAGTCCGGGAAGAGGAATGAAGTGAGCCATCTTTGAAAATCGGTCTACAACCACCAAGACCACAGTACAACCGGAAGAACAAGGCAGATCAGTAATGAAATCCATGGCTATGTGCTGCCATGGAGCCGACGGAATGGGAAGCGGGAACAGAAGACCGGAGGGTGGTTGTCTGGGTATCTTGTTCTGGGCACAGGACGGGCAAGATGCTACAAAGTCTTTAACATCCTGGGAGAGTGAAGGCCACCAATAATGGCGAGAGATTAAGTCCAAAGTCTTTTTGACACCAACGTGGCCGGCAATCTTGGACGAATGTCCCCAATTTAGCACTCGTTTTCGGTTATTCTCAGCCACAAAGGTTCTTCCCGGAGGTAACGTGGTTAACTTGACAGGAGCCACAGTAATTACTTTGGATAAATCAATGATATGAGAGGGTTCTTCCTCTGCATCAGACGACAGGAATGATCTTGACAACGCATCCGCTCTAACTTTCTTATCGCCGGGCCGAAAATGTAGCTCAAAGTCAAAGCGGGCGAAGAATAGGGACCACCTGGCTTGCCGAGGATTGAGCCTCTGTGCGGACTGGATGTACGCCAGGTTCTTATGGTCTGTGAAGATCTTGAATGGATGTATGGCACCCTCCAGTAAGTACCTCCACTCCTCCAAGGCCAACTTAATGGCCAATAGCTCTTTGTCGCCAATGGAGTAGTTCTGCTCAGTGGAGGAAAATACTTTAGAAAAGAAGCCACAGGTGACAAAACGTCCAGAAGAGGATTTCTGCAGAAGGACTGCGCCAGCCCCAGTAGAGGATGCGTCTACCTCGAGAGTGAAAGGTCTACTAACCTCAGGTCGGTGACGCGCCGGAGCAGCGGCGAAGGCTTGTTTCAACGACTGGAAGGCCTCTTCAGCCTCAGAGGGCCAAGCCTTTGGGTTAGCTCCCTTGCAGATAAGGGACGAGATGGGGCGAACCAACGAGGAAAAATGAGGAACGAACTGTCGGTAGTAGTTCGCAAAACCAAGGAAGCGTTGGATTGCCTTCACCCCATGGGGCTGTGACCAATCGAGGACGGCGGACACTTTTGCCGGATCCATGCATAGACCTGATTCTGAGATAATGTACCCCAAGAATGGCAGGGACGTTTGCTCGAAGGCACATTTCTCGAGCTTGGCATAAAGGCGGTTCTCCCTCAGGCGCTGGAGGACTTGACGCACGTTCTTTCTGTGGGCGGAGAGGTCTGGAGAAAAAACGAGGATGTCATCCAGATAGACTACCACGCAGGAGTACAGCATATCCCGGAAGACGTCATTCACGAACTCCTGGAAAACCGCTGGGGCATTGCAGAGGCCGAAGGGCATGACCAAGTACTCGTAGTGACCGTCTCTGGTGTTAAAGGCGGTCTTCCACTCATCCCCGGAACGAATGCGGATCAAGTTGTAGGCCCCACGAAGATCCAGTTTGGTGAAAATTCGAGCTCCTCTAAGTCGGTCAAAGAGCTCCGGGATCAATGGCAATGGGTACTTGTTCTTGACCGTGATATTGTTCAGGCCTCGATAGTCTATGCAAGGACGGAGGGAGCCGTCCTTCTTTTTTACAAAGAAAAATCCCGCTCCCGCGGGCGAGGAGGACTTACGGATGAAACCTCTAGCAAGGTTCTCCTGGATATAGTCAGACATAGCTTGGGTCTCAGCAGGGGATAGCGGGTATATCCTACCCCTGGGTGGCGTAGAACCAGGAATGAGGTCAATCGGACAGTCATATGGCCGATGGGGGGGCAGAGTCTCGGCCTCCTTCTTGTCGAAAACATCTGCAAAGGACCAGTAAGCCGACGGCAGACCTGTAGGTGCCGGGGATGGACCGGCAGACTTCATCAGACGGACGGGCAACAGGCACTTCTCCTGACAGAACGGTCCCCACCGGAGTATCTCGCCCGACCGCCAGTCCAGGGTTGGCTCATGAGTCCGTAGCCAAGGGAGGCCTAGAAGAAGTGCGTGAGACATGGTGGACAAGACGAGGAAGGAGATCTTCTCCAGGTGCAGGGCTCCGATCTGCAGCTCGATCTCTTCGGTGGCCTGGGTAACGGACTCCAGCACGGACGTACCATTGACCGAAACAATCGACCGAGGAGTCTCCAGGGATCTGACAGGAATCCGGTATTTTTTAACCGCGTCGAGTGTGATAAAATTCCCCTCCGCGCCAGAATCCAGGAAAGCCTCCTCAGAATAACGCTTGGCACCGAGATTCAATAATACGGACACGAGCAGGGGAGGAGAGGAATCACGTACACCTAGGGAGGCCTCTCCTATCAACCCTAGGCGGAGAAGTTTCCCGGCTTCTTGGAGCAGGAACGGAGGAGGTGAGAGGAGCTCCTCTCTCTGGCTAATTCACGGGCACGTTCCTGAAACCGCAGGTTGATGCGTGTCGCCAGTGAGATCAGATCCTCTAAAGAGGTGGGAGTATCCCGACCTGCCAGTACGTCTTTGATCCGACTGGACAGGCCACGCCAAAAGATCCCTACGAGAGCCTCGTTGTTCCAACCGAGTTCGGAGGCCAAGGTACGAAAACGGATGGCATACTGTCCTACCGGTAGCGTACCCTGATGGAGGTTAAAGAGGGACTCGGTGATAGAGGCCAGCCGACCCGGCTCGTCGAACACCTTGCGGAAGGTGTCCAAAAAGGTGGAAAGCCGAGAGACGAGTGGGTCATTGCGCTCCCAGAGGGGGTTCACCCATGCTAATGCCTCCCCCTCTAAGTGTGAAACAATAAAGGCAATTTGGGCGCGCTCAGTGGGATAGTGCTGCGGCAAAAGCTCAAAATGTAACCGGCATTGGTTCAGAAATCCTCGACAAAACTTAGGGTCCCCGCTATATCGGGGTGGTTTGCCGAGGCGCGGCATCGGGTGCGGGGCCGAGGACTGGGCAGAAACGGATTGTATGGCCGACAAACGAGACTCCATGGATTTCAAAAAGACCATAATCCTGGTCTGACTCTCCCGTAGGAACACCAGTTCCTTTTGGATGGAGGTGGTGGCACCAGCGGGGTCCATGGCCTGATTATACTGTGACGACTCCTGGAGTGGACCCTCTGGGTCGTGACACCAACCCTCCCAGGGCGAGCTGACCTAGTGAAGACCACCCCCTATACAGGGAGTGTCAGGGGCAAGCCCCAGGGGGTGAGGCACCACGACTGCTGGCACCAGGCGGCCGGCTCACAGGAGACACGAGTGGGTGAGAGTGTCTGCAGGAACGTGTAAAGTGTGGACACGGGAACACGTGGTATACAGAGACTTCGTTCGTCCGGGTGTGAGTGAAGCAGGAAGCGTGCAAGGAGCACGTCAGAGCACTGAGTCAGGCAGCAGGTGTGCCAGGAGGTGTAACAGAGTAAGAGACTGAGTACAGGATCAGAGTGTGTGCCCGGAGGCACAACTGAGTATAAGACAGAGCACGGAATCAGAGTGTGTGCCAGGAGGCACGACTGAGTATAAGACAGAGTACAGGGTAAGAGCGTGTGCCAGGAGGCACAACCGAGTATGAGACAGAGTACAGTGTCAGAGCATGTGCCAGGAGGCACAACCGAGTACGAGACAGAACACAGGGTCAGAGCGTGTGCCAGGAGGCACAACCAAGTACAAAGCAGAGTGCAGATTCAGAGCGTGTGCCAAGAGGCACAACAGAGTGCAAGGCAGAGGACCTGAGAACAGCGCACAGCCAGGCAGGGACACGGCAGACCAAGCCAGGAAGCACAGCAATAATCAGGCACCTCCCCTAGGGGGAGGTCGTCTGATATAGCACATGACTACTACTGGTTCCGGGTCAGGAACTAGCCAGAAAGCACATGACCACTACAGGTTCCGGGTCAGGTCCTCCATTACCATAGAGAGGACCGAGCCCTATACAGCACTGACAGGAGCGCGCAAGCGCAAACGTGACATGTAGGAGGAGGCCCAGGGACGAGAGCTGCGCGTGCGCACCCTACGGGACCCCCGGAGTGACCGCAGCTCCGGAAGAGATGACGTCGGGACCGAGGTCCCGCCCCCAGGTGAGCACGGCGTGACAGTATATAATCTACCCCATACTACTCTGTAAAGTATAATACACCCCATAGTCCTCTGTACAGTATAATGCACCCCATAATACATACAGCAATGATCCTTATATTCCATAAGGTGAAATACACCCATAGTCCATACAGCATAATGCACCCCATAGTCCTCTGTATTGTATAATGATATCCATAATCCAAATAGTATAATTCACCCCACAATCCATAAAGTATAATGAACCCCATAGTCTATACAGTATAATGCACTTCCTAGTCCTCTATATAGTATAATGCACCCCCCATAGTTCTCCATACAGTATAATGTACCCAGTAGTAGTCTGTATAGTATAATGCACCCCATAGTCCGCTGTACAGTATAATGTATGCTGTAGTCCTCTATACAGTATAATACACCTCATAGTCCTTACAGCAGAGTGTCCCTACAACAGCATTGAACTCCTTAGTCCATAAGGTGTAATGCACCGCATAGTCCATACAGCATAATGCACCCCATAATCCTCTGTATAGTATAATGCTCCCCATAGTCCCTACAGCAGAATGCACTCCATAGTCCCTACAGCAGAATGTACCCCATAGCTCATACAGTATAGTGCACTCCATAGTCCTTTGTACAGTATAATGCACTCTATAGACCATACAACATAATGAACCCCAGTCCATAAGGTGTAATGCACCCCATAGTCTATACAGCATAATGCACCCTATAGTCCCTACAACAGAATGTACCACATAGTCCATACAGCATAATACACTCCATAGTCTTCTGTATAGTATAAAGCACCCCATAGTCCCTACAGCAGAATGCACTCATAGTCCATACCACATAATGCAGCCCATAGTCCTCTGTAAAGCATAATGCTTCCCATAGTCCATACAGTATAATGTACCCCATAGTCCTCTGTATAGTATAATGTACCTCATAGTCTATACAGAATAATGCACCCCATAGTCCTCTGTATAATATAATGCATCCCAGAGCCCTCTGTAAAGTATAATGCATCACATAGACCTCTATATAGTATAATGCACCCCATAGTCCTCCATATGGTATTCTAGGCACCACAATGTTCTTAAAAAAAAAATACACACCTCTCCTCCTTGTTACCCCGATTCTCCGGTCTCTGCAGTGAGCGCTCTGAATGTTAGCATAGCGAGTGCCATGCAGTGACATCATCGCACCTGCTTCGCTAACACATTAGACGCAGAAGAATGATGGAGGAGGAAGCATCAGCTGACGCTCCCTCCTTCATCATTGCTTTCATCTCTAGTGGAATCTAAGATGCTGACACAATTGAAGTTGCGATGACAAGTGGGGGGCTTGGTGCTGTCGCTGGCACTGGGTCCCCTGGCTCATGGGCCCCATGGAGGCAGTGCATTGAGATCGTGTCTCCCTGCTCTGCTGGAGAGTTTAACTCTATCAGTGCATACTGATACAGTTAAAAGTAGCATAGCTGCAGGTGGGCCCCTCAAAGTATGGGGCCTGTGCGGCCGCACCCTCTGCCCCCCCTCCGGTGGCTACTCTACTGATCCAGTAGAATAAAACTTCTTTTTGGTCACAGAAAGGCTTTTGCAGAATGTTTTCGCCCTTAAAAGAAATGAGAAAGTGAAAAAATGCTGCAAACAAACCCACCATCATTTTTTGCCGAATTTTCACTGCATTTTTTTAAGCATTTTTGGTGAATAAAACTTATTTTATTAAACATGTACTGTAGACAAAGCACACATGTAATCCTGAAAAACGCAGCAAAAACACTGAAAAACGTGTGTTTTGAACGCAGCGTTTTTTCTGCCAAGAGAGCAGCTTTTGCCTGCAGAAAAAAACACTTCAATAATGCTGCATGTGAACATAGCCAAATTCCTACAGAAAAATCTGCAACATGTGCCTTCACTTGCAGGCTACAGTTACATGCTGAGTATTTATGCACATTTTTCTGCAGCTCATCTACAGGAAAATCTGCAGCATGTTTTTCATGATGATTTTGCTGCAGACATGCCACTTGTTTCAATCATACCATTGCAAAGGTAGAAATGCAAGACAAATTAATTGCAAAGAATTGACATGCTGCAGATTTTATGATCATGTCAATCTTCAAAGAGATAGTTTATCAACATCCATGCAGAAAATGCAGAGTTTTACCCGAAATGGCTTCCCTATCCAGCTTCCAATCTGGTATGACTTTGTGACACAGGAAAAATGGAGATTGGTGTAGGGATCTCTGTAGCCTTTCATAGGTATAATTTATCAACAAGCAAAATGACGGTTTGTGATTCTGCTCAGATTCAGACTAACATATTATAAGGCGTTCTGATAGCAACCGATTGGTTTTAGTTCTCTCCCTCCTGTGATAATATTTGGGCTGCAGGACCTTTACAGGTTTTCTTCCTCTGTGCTTGCAGCATCAAAGCATTCAGTATTTTCTACAAAGTCTGTTAGACAAAGGCAGGTCCTGCCCTGTACAGATGTGCTGAGCCAATCCAAATACCGTGACATTTCCATTTGTTTTTCTACGGTATTGTTTGCTTCACACAAGAAGAAAAAAACGCTCAAAACAAGCCGATTTCCAATCCATACACAAACATGTCCTGTTTGCCATCATCTGCCCAATGTGACTGCCCAACCAGGTACTCGCTTATGTGTCAGAATAGCAATACACAACATAAAACTAGATGGGCAACATACAAGATGATAGCTAAAAGGCAAAACTTAGATAACTCAATTTGCACGATGCCCTCACCTTGTTATTAACTCTTATGTCTCTACCTTAAGGGAACTTTTTAGGTGATACATCTGCATTTATGACATCATGTTATATATGCAAGACTTCTATTGATTTGACTCTTAAAATGTCAAGAAACCCATTTTTCAAATCAGAAAAACCCTTTAAAACAGAACTTTTTAATGCAATGTATTTACACATAATGCATATTTTATCTGAATGTCATGTATATGCTGTTAAATTGTTAGAGGATGAATATCCACAAGAAAAATGCAACACATATATTGTATATTCCCATAACCGTCTAGTATTCAGTGTCAATAACAAGAATTATATTACTTTGCTATTTTATGTACATATAACCAATGTTACAAATCAGAGGGTAAAGAAGAACAATATCAGTTATTACAGAGGAACACATATTCCAACAATTCCAATCAGAGAAGTGAGAGCCCTACTAGCAAGCTTAATGTATGATCCAACCATCTTTTATAATAAATGAGACACTCACCAGCCTAAACCGACGTATGAAATTAATGACTCACCTGTAATTATTTCCCTCACTATCCAAAGAGAAGATGTCATATAAGGAGTAAGCTTCATTCCCATCCCAATCCTGTAGTTGGATCCTCAGCGTATATGAACGTTGAGATGTTAATTGATGAACAAATTCATTACCCAACCAGTATTCACCAGTGGGCGACCCAAAACCCTGGAAAAGATTATGAAATTGTAATTCTCAGGGAAGTTTTTCTAATTTTTGACATCTGCAGCTAAAATAATTCTTCATTCTTTTGATTTAATTTGACCATTTCTTGAGTATGAGTATGCCGCATAATTCCATAAAATGCTGAGTGAAGAGTCAGACCATTAAAGAGGTTGTCCAGGCAAAGTAAACTAATAGTGTTTAATCTACTCATTGTTAAGTTTCTGCACTGTTTGTTCCCTGGGGTCATCTTGTGACTGATACAGGTGCATCTCGCAAAATTAGAATATCATCAAAAAGTTAATTTATTTCAGTTCTTCACTACAAAAAGTGAATCTCATATATTATATACAGTCATTACACACAGAGTGATCTATTTCAAGTGTTTATTTTTGTTAATGTTGATGCTTACGGCTTACAGCCAATGAAAACTCAACCGTCATTATCTCAGAAAATTAGAATACTTTATAAAACCAGCTTAAAAAGATGATTTTAAAATCCGAAATGTTAGCCTACTGAAATCTATGTTCAGTAAATGCACTCAATACTTGGTCAGGGCTCCTTTTGGCAGCCCAGGTTGCTTTGATAGCAGCCTTCAGCTCGTCTGCATTGTTGGGTCTGGTGTCTCTCTTCCTCCTCTTGACAATACCCCATAAATTCTCTATGGAGTTAAGGTCAGACGTGTTTGCTCGCCAATCAAGGACAGTGATACTGTTGTTTATAAACTAGGAAGTAGTACTTTTTGTAATGACTTTAAATAGGTAATATGTGAGTTTCACTTTTTGTATTGAAAAATTGAAATAAATTAACTTTTTGATGATATTCTAATTTTGTGAGATCCACCTGTAGATTACTCCCTCTGTTAGCCCATTGACACCACCATACAATGCTATGGCAACTTAAAGTGTGACAATGGCCCACAAGTCTGCTATATAGCTCAGCCTATCAAATTATGCAAGTGGTGGAGTCTATTAGGCTACCTGTTAGTCAAACACAGCACTACATAGATAATACAATATGTTATCATTGTGATAAATAAACCTGCATGTTCAAATCCCCTTATGGGACTTAAAAACATTTTTACAACACTTATAAAATGTAAAAAAAAGTTTTAATTATAAAAAAGTGGTTTATTTATGAAAAAAACCCTTGCAACAAACTTGTTTTTACGCCAATTGTAATGACCCATACTATAAAGTATGGTTAATGGTAATGCCTTTAAAGAAACTCTGAAAAACTTTGCCAGAATTGCTGTTTTTTTTAATTTTTTCCTCACTAAAAGCCAAGTAAAAAGTGATCAAAAAGTTATGTATGTACTAAAATGGTAGCAATAAAAACTACAGCTCATTGCTCAAAAACAAGTCATATAACTCTGTAAAAATGAAAGTTAGGTCTCTCTGATTATGATTAGCACAAAAAAAACTTTTTAAAAAAACCAAAACCATTTTCTTGTATAAAAAATATTTGAGATAAAAAAAACCCCTCATAATATTAACTGGGTATCACAGTTATTGACCCACAAAATGAGGATAACATATCAAATATGCTGCACTGTGAACTATGTGAAAAAATATAAATTAAAAAATAATTCCGGATTTAGTGTTTTTTTTCATGTTATTATAAAAGGAAATACATTGTGATCAAAAAGTTGTTTGTACTGAAAAATGGTACAAACAAAACAAGTTTATTAAAATAATTTATTGTTGGAAAAGTAGCAAAAATTATAGTATATATAATATTTGGTGCTTTAGTAATTTTATCTACCAAAATAATAAAGACATCTTGTGTTATTAAACTGCAGTAATTAGTTTGACAGCTTGTTTTTTTTTTCTTTTATCTGCTTTCATTCTCCTACAGTAAGAGTTTTAATCTTCCATAGTGTACAACTAGTTTCCATGACGCTTGTCCACTACTGCCTTCTCCGACTGTAGCCAATAGTGCACAGTAATTACTGTACCTTCCAGCAAAAAATAAACTCTCAGGCTATGTGCCCACATTGCAGAAATGCTGCGGAATTGTCCGCAGCATAATTTCTGCAACTCCCAGCCGCGGGTAAAACGCATGCAGAATTCGCTTGCGTTTTCCTGCAAAACACAAGCGTTTTGCAAGCGTTTTTAGCTTGCAGAATACTAGCGCTTTCAAAGCGATTTGAAGCAGCGCTTGGAAAAGTGATTGACAGGTTGGTCACACTTGTCAAGCATAGTGCTTGACATGTGTGACCAACTTTTTACTATTGATGCTCCCTATGCCGCATCAATAGTTAAAGATAGAATGTTAAAAATAATAAAGAAAATAAAAAATAGGGATATACTCACCTCCTGGCAGCCCCCGATCTCCTTAGCGGTGATCCCAGTCCTCAACGGCGCTGCTGGCAAGTTCCGTTCCCAGGCGTGCTTTGCGAGAATGACCTTTGATGATGTAGCGGTCACATGACCGGTTTCAGTTAGGGTTAGGGTTAGGGTTAGGGTTAAGTATGGTTTGGTTAAGGGTTAGCATCAGGGTTAGGGTTAGGGTTAGGGTCAGGGTTAGGGTTAGGGTTAGGGTCAGGGTCAGGGTAATGTTGGAAAAAAACGCAAACGCGGTAAAAATGCACTAAAAACGCATACAAACGCATAAAAACGCTGCGTTTTTTTCATGCATGCTCATAAAAATGCTTGAAAGAAACGCAGCAGTTGTATGCTTTTGTATGCGTTTTTTCAATGCGTTTTTTTGCGGAAAAAACGCGCTGCAAAAAAAAGCAAGTGTGAAACTAGCTTAACCTGTACGGCTGTCAGCATGAGCTTATTCCACAGGTATCGTCCTTTTCACCATCAGCCCCAGGCTCCTTATCTGCTGCCGTGCCCTCAGGTGTTCAATGTCGTTCAGGAGTTTACAATCCCCTGTACTTCCAGATTCGGCGGCAGGACATACAGCTCCTTCCCACCCAGGACTCTGGCATCCCTTTCTCACTATTAGCGCTTCCCTCTGGGGTCTGCTATAGGCAGTTTTTAGCTTCCCCAGAGCCTCTCTGTCTCTGCTCATGTCCTTTCCCTCTTCACAGATCAGCTCCCACTCACGAGGTCCTCACAGATCAGCTCCCCCTCACCAGCTCCTCACAGATCAGCTCCCCATCTTGAACTGACTGGATCTTCCAGAAAGATCTTTTACCTCACTTTTAACTGCCTTGTCATTTTCCTCACATCTCCTCTTGTTTCCATGACTACTCCCTCAGTTCACCTCTAGCTGACTCACCAACCCCCTCTGCTGGCCAGAATTTATAAGGCAGCTCCCTTTTCTGACCTGTAGCAGGAATTGTGATTTAATCTATGTTACCTGGCATGGGGGTCCCTTTCTGCCTCCAATCATGACTTTACCTCATAGAGGGAGGCAATGTCACTGTGACAACCGGACTCCTGGGTGTCACATGAGCAGCCTGTTCTTTCCTCAGCACACAATATCTCCAAAATTAGATTATGTCATGGATTGTGTTATGTATTACATATAAAATCTGATGTCACTGGATACATCACAGAATGTGTAGACTAAACTAGCAATGAACCAATGGTCCCAGGAAGACTAAACTTTCTCAGAGTATTTTTCTTGCTAGCAAAGAGATGCTAGTATGTGAAGATGAAGATAATTGCATTAAGGTAGACTGGACATCTCCAGTCCATACTACTTCCATGCTAAATCTATAGTAATCTGATGTCAACACAATACATGGATATATATGTGATGCTGTAGGGACTATGGGGGACATTATACTATAAGGATTATAGGGTGCATTATGCTATAGGGACTATAGGGTGCATTAATTTATACAGAGAGCTATGGCGTGCATTGTTCTATATGGAGGCCTATGGAGTGCATTATACTATGGGAAGTACATTATACTGCATGGAGGATTATGGGGTGTGCACTGTACTATACAGAGGACAATGTGGTGTGCTATACTATATGGAGGACTATGGGGTGCATTATACTGTATGGAGGACTATGGGATGCATTATACTGTATGCAAGCAATTATACAGTTTGAAGGTTTGTGTGGGGTCCATAATACTGTGTGGAGGGCTGTGTGTGGGCCATTATACAGTGTGGAGTTGTGTGAGGCCAATATATTGTCACATTGGCTGCATGTCTCGAGGCTGTACGACAGGGGCAATACCAGCAGGGATTGCCTGTTTTTTTAGGCAATCCCTGCATGTGTTGCGGCTGTCGAATTTTCGCAAGATATACAGCCACGGCAACTGTAACAGCTGTTAATTAGTATTGTGTACGGAGTTATACAGAGCTCAGTAGCCTAGTAGATCTGCAGCAGAGAAATGAGTGATTTTATCAAAACTGCAGCAAGCAGTAAATTAGGTGATACATTGCTGAAATCAGGGTCTCTGCCCCTACATCATGTTGCTCTCAGACAACATAGCAAAAACTTGGTGACACATTCCCTTTAAATCTCTTTTCAGACAAACAGAGAAATTAAGGCATCAATTTTTTTTTATTATAATGCATCCCCCATAATCTGTAACTCTTTACCCCAACATATCAGACTCTCACCTACCATGGAAATCTTCAAAAGGAACCTGAAGACTCACTTCTTCTGACAAACCTAACCAGTAACCATCATTCCACCAAACCACTGCATGACCAGCTCCTCACCTACTGTATCCTCACCCATTCTTTATAGACTGTGAGCCCTCACGGGCAGGGTCCTCTCTCCTCCTGTACCAGTCGGTGACTCGTTTTGTTCAAAATTATTGTACTTGTTTCTTGCTATGTATACTCCTTTTCACATGTAAAGTGCCACGGAATAAATGGCACCATAATACTAAATAATAATAATAATAATAATAATCACTTAACTAAATTATTATAGCAACTCCATTAAAGGGAACCTGTCACCACATTTTTGGCCTACTAGGTAGGCCTACTGATTTTCAGCTTTGCCCTCAGTTAGGCAAAGCATAATGCGCATGCGCGAGTTCACATTTCAATACGAAATATGTACGCGATCTTCCCAGCGAAGAATGCGTACAGCAAGCCGAGGAGGGGTGGAGTGGCGGAACAGAGGGAACGCCCATTGGATTGGACCGAACAGATTAGCATACAGCGTGGGACAAATAAAAAAGGTTTTTATGGGTGATACATGAGGAGTCAGGGGGTTTCAGAACTAGTTGTGGAATTCATAGCTGACACTTTAATTAAATGATATTTTTACCTAGTAGGCCAAAAATGTGGTGACAGGTTCCCTTTAAATTTCAGATTTCGATCAAACTTGCACAAATGCAGGGTTTAAATAATTCAAATCTCCTAGTCTAGGATTACACAGATATTAGTCACCAGACTGTAATATGTGCCTGTTCTGCATTCTGCTTCCTATCATTAATTTTGACATGTGTGCAACGCTAAAGAAATTTGGACAAGCTTGTTTTTGTCAGAAATGTTTAAACTGCTCAAAACTTGCCAAAGTTGAATATTTTACTAGTTGAAATTAATGGGTAAATGTAAAAGTCTGTCTTAGTGTCCATGGAAATGAGAACAACATAGCTATGTGTGGACACATTACTATGTGCTCCTTGAACCTGTTAATCTCCGGTGACCCCATGTATTGCAAATATGGGAAAGTGGTATGTGCAACTCTGTTCACTAATGTATTACAGATCCAGCTGTCGGCAAAGTATATCGTAAATGATTTCTATTTTAAGGTGAATATTAAGCAAACATCGCTGTAGTGATATGTGCATCTTATGATAATAACCACAGCTGTTACACTGAAAGGCTTGTAAAGAATTAAAAAAAAAAGATTTACTTAGTGCATGCTTGATGCATTAAGATACTTTATCATAGTATGGGTTCCTCTAACAATAGTGTGGTTCAAAGCAGATCTGTTACCATGATATGATGGCAGCATAGTGCGGTGACACATCTACTGTACTATTGGCTGACAGAGTACAAAAAATATTGTGACATAGGGCTGACACCACCTGCCAAATAAGAAATAGTTATGAGTCATTCAATAGGTTGTGCTCCTGAGTAGTGATGAGCGAGTATACTCGTTACTCGAGATCTGAGTTTCACAGAGAGAACTTCTCTTTTCTCCTTATGAGCGGGCTTGCCTTATCCTGCTTTGGATACTACAGTGGGGTTACACTTTTATGGGACTATCAGGCATCACCTTGATTTCTTTGGGTGGCGCACCAGTTGACAAGTGCTGACTAACCCCTACTTTATTCTTCCTACTTTATTCTTGCGCGCTTGCAAGGATATAGACATGCTGCCCACTTTTCCCTCTTGAAGAAACAATTTTTTTGTCTTAAAATGTTATGTGATGCAGTGATAACTATAGTGTGACTTGTAATGTGTGTTAAAGGTGTTAACAATACTGATAGTTTTTGTAGTCTGACAATAGGGATAGCAAGAGTTGCAGGGAAAGTGACAAGTTTCCTGCCTGAAAGTCAGATAGTGCCTGGCGTACATAGCAAGTGGACCTAAAGGTCCAAGGTGGGGTGTCCCTAAATGAGCGGAGACCAAAGTAAAAAGAGATAGCGAGATCTGGATCAGAAATGACTAAAGGTACTGTCACACTAAGCGATATCGCTAGCAATATCGCTATAACTTGTGACGTTATAGCGATATTGCTAGCGACATCTCTGTGTCTGATACTTACCTATGACCGGCTCCCCCGCTGGTTATCGCTGATCGCGCGAGAACGTCCTGGACTGTTTCTCATCGTCAGCTTCCTGCGGCGCTTCCTGTGGAGAGACGAGCGACGAGCGTGGAGCCGGGCGGGAGGACGCAGGATCGCCTGGTGTGACAGGTAAGTAGCGATCCCCGTCCCCAGCGATGTCGCTGGTGAGATCTGCCTGAGTGGCAGCTCACTAGCGACCACTTAGCGATGTACCAGCGATCCTGACCGCGTCATATCGCTGGTCGGGATCGCTGGTACATCGCTAAGTGTGACAGTACCTTAAGAGACAGAGTGACCTTATGGAAATGGGTCCTTGGAGAGGAGGCCTAGCAGAAAGGCATAGTTTACAGCTCACAAGGTAACGGCCTGGACAGAACTGAGTATGGGAGACAAATAGATTGTCCCTGGCCGGAGTTCTAGAATGTCAGAGAGCTTGAAGCCAAGTCCTGCCATACTAGCACTCTAAGGGGAAATAAGATGCAGAACCATGAGGTGAGCAAAGGACTTTTGTTAAGCAGGACTGTAAAGTTAAATCTGGGTTGTGGTGAAGTAGTGATAAACCGTGGATAGAGAGAGCAATAGAGAAACAAGGGAAGGAAACTGTGTGTAAAATGCTTTAAGTTGAAAAGGAAACATTAACAAAACTGTGTACCCATTATCTCTTGTATATATTTCCTACCAAGTTCCCTCTCAGTAAAAAGTGTATTTATGAATGGTGGTCTCTGTCATTGAAATGTGAAACATCTGGTACTGGCAAACCAGCAACACTGGTTACAAGCAGCCAGGATGTACAGTTGTGGCCAAAAGTATTGACACCCCTGCAATTCTGTCAGATAATACTTAGTTTCTTCCTGAAAATGATTGCAAACACACATTCTTTGGTATTATTATCTTCATTTAATTTGTCTTAAATGAAAAAACACAAAAAGAATTGTCCTAAAGCCAAATTGGATATAATTCCACACCAAACATAAAAAAGAGGGTGAACAAAAGTATTGGCACTGTTCAAAAAATCATGTGATGCTTCTCTAATTTGTGTAATTAACAGCACCTGTAACTTACCTGTGGCACCTAACAGGTGTTGGCAATAACTAAATCACACTTGCAGCCAGTTGACATGGATTAAAGTTGACTCAACCTCTGTCCTGTGTCCTTGTGTGTACCACATTGAGCATGGAGAAAAGAAAGAAGACCAAAGAACTGTCTAAGGACTTTAGAAACCAAATTGTGAGGAAGCATGAGCAATCTCAAGGCTACAAGTCCATCTCCAAAGAACTGAATGTTCCTGTGTCTACCGTGCGCAGTGTCATCAAGAAGTTTAAAGCCCATGGCACTGTGGCTAACCTCCCTAGATGTGGACGGAAAAGAAAAATTGACAAGAGATTTCAACGCAAGATTGTGTGGATGTTGGATAAAGAACCTCGACTAACATCCAAACAAGTTCAAGCTGCCCTGCAGTCCGAGGGTACAACAGTGTCAACCCGTACTATCCATCGGTGCCTGAATGAAAAGGGACTGTATGGTAGGAGACCCAGGAAGACCCCACTTCTTACCCCGAGACTTAAAAAAGCCAGGCTGGAGTTTGCCAAAACTTACCTGAAAAAGCCTAAAACGTTTTGGAAGAATGTTCTCTGGTCAGATGAGACAAAAGTAGAGCTTTTTGGGCAAAGGCATCAATATAGAGTTTACAGGAGAAAAAAGAGGCATTCAAAGAAAAGAACACGGTCCCTACAGTCAAACATGGCAGAGGTTCCCTGATGTTTTGGGGTTGCTTTGCTGCCTCTGGCATTGGACTGCTTGACTGTGTGCATGGCATTATGAAGTCTGAAGACTACCAACAAATTTTGCAGCATAATGTAGGGCCCAGTGTGAGAAAGCTGGGTCTCCCTCAGAGGTCATGGGTCTTCCAGCAGGACAATGACCCAAAACACACTTCAAAAAGCACTAGAAAATGGTTTGAGAGAAAGCACTGGAGACTTCTAAGGTGGCCAGCAATGAGTCCAGACCGGAATCATAGAACACCTGTGGAGAGATCTAAAAATGGCAGTTTGGAGAAGGCACCCTTCAAATATCAAGGACCTGGAGCAGTTTGCCAAAGAAGAATGGTCTAAAATTCCAGCAGAGCATTGTAAGAAACTCATTGATGTTTACCGGAAGCGGTTGGTCGCAGTTATTTTGGCTAAAGGTTGTGCAACCAAGTATTAGGCTGAGGGTGCCAATACTTTTGTCTGGCCCATTTTTGGAGTTTTGTGTGAAATGATCAACGTTTTGCTTTTTGCTTCATTCTCTTTTGTGTTTTTTAATTTAAGGCAAATTAAATGAAGATAATAATACCAAAGAATTTGTGATTGCAATCATTTTCAGGAAGAAACTGAGTATTATCTGACAGAATTGCAGGGGTGTCCATACTTTTGGCCACAACTGTAGTGCCCTCACAACACAAGTCCACCCACCCAGCCTGGACCCCCACTTTCATGTAGTGTGCCGGAGCACGACAGACGAGTGCCTCGCCAACGGCTACCACTTTATACACTTATAATTAAAAAATAATAAAAGTAAGGCATCACTTCAATCCAGTGAAAAGTGAATGGATCCTTTATTTGTCCACGCTATGTTTCAGCTCTCAAAACAGAGTTTTTTCTTAGCAGTGCGACAAGTGGACACTGTTACAATTAAAGCAGCTTGGTTGCTCCAGCCTGCTCCTATTCCCACTGCATCTGAGAGGTCGGAAACCAGTGGATGCTGCCACTAACCTTGTGCAAACATATGATACTAACCATCATATGTACAATGGGCACTAATGCCTTATTTCAATACTTTTTTATATATTTTTTTTATTCTCATGACCAAATTAGCCTTATACCACTACTTGATGACTCTTAATCATCACCACTTATTCACACCTTCAACCGACCAAAACTCATCAATTATATGCCATAACTTGCATAACCATTAACAGATGTTATAGAATATTTTGCACAGGGACGTAATGTCTAATATCACACGAATGGAACATGTACAAGATCTTATTCTGATATTCAAGTGATTTTTCAGTCTTTTTTTGTGATAATTGGGGATTCATTTTTATGTTACTGTTATATTCTCTTCCTTTTTGCTGATATTAGTGGTAAAATTAAAAATAAGTTTTTATGAGCACAAAGAATTACTAAAATACATTTAAACATTTTTTCCCCATTCTGTGACAATTATTTTTACATCACGAAACAATCACTGACCTCAGGGAGACCAGTCAAAGAAAACACTGCGGCTGCCGGCAAAGGCACTCAATCAGTGAAATCCTAGGTGCAATGCTCCCTGGGAAATATGAATATGCAAATAAAGTCCGTGGATCCTCATTTAAGAGTCTCAAACACGGGACTAGCCAGATCTTCCTCCAGGGAAGGACCCAGCCAAAGAGTGGCTCCTTTCGGAAACCACCATTACCACCATATTAAGTGGCCCTTTAAGTCAATATCCAGCTCTTTACGAGTTTACAGATATGACAAGGGAAATACCAAGGCCAGGTATCCATCCACAGACAGCTGTTTCGGGGTGTTGCCCCTCATCAGTATGGAGTAGGATTCTGGCTAGGTGGGAGCAATGCCTAGTAGACCAACATCACAAAACAATCACTGACCTCAGGGAGACCAGTCAAAGAAAACACTGCGGTAGCCGGCAAAGGCGCTCAATCAGTGAAATCCTAGGTGCAATGCTCCCTGGGAAATATGAATATGCAAATAAAGTCTGTGGAGCCTCATTTAAGAGTCTCAAACATGGGACTAGCCAGATCTCCCTCCAGGGAAGGACCCAGCATATTCAGCTGTCTGTGGATGGATACCTGGCCTTGGTATTTCCCTTGTCATATCTGTAAACTCGTAAAGAGCTGGATATTGACTTAAAGGGCCACTTAATATGGTGGTAATGGTGGTTTCTGAAAGGAGCCACCCCTTGGCTGGGTCCTTCCCTGGAGGAAGATCTGGCTAGTCCCGTGTTTGAGACTCTTAAATGAGGCTCCACGGACTTTATTTGCATAATTATTTTTACATATCAGACACATTTTTTTAATAGGGGAGTGTCTAATAAAAATATTTGCATTGACAGTGGCATATTTTTTAATTAATTTATTTTATCACCAATTATTTTTTATGTATTTATTTTTCATTTATTTTACACATTGTTCACTATATAAGGTCATAAAAGATCTTTGGGGGTGTGTATGGGAGGTCATTTAACCCCTTACCTACAATGGACGTAATATTCCGCCCATGTGACCCTGGACCTAGTTACCATGGACGGAATATTACGTCCCAGCGATCAGCGGCGCCCACGTGGTGAGCGCCGCTGATCGCGGCCGGGTGTCAGCTGATTATCACAGCTGACACCCGGAACAATGTGTCAGGGGCGGTCACGGACCGCCCCCGACACGTTAACCCCTTGTACACCGCGATCAAACGCGATCACGGTGTACCGGGGGTTAAAAGGAAGCATTGGCAGGGAGGGGGCTCCCTCCGTGCTTCCCTGAGCCCCCCACAGCAGCGCAATGTGCAGCGCTGCTGCGGGGGTCCCTTTCCCTACAGGCCCCCGGATCCAAGATGGCGACGGGGGCCTTCGGGGGCCTGTAGGGAGCTGACTTCCTCACTGCCTGCAAAGCGCAGGCATAAGGAAGTCTGCAGAACTGCCTGTGACAGATTGCTGATCTGTCACAGTGATCTGTGATGTGACAGATCAGTGATCTGTCACAGGACAGTGATGTCCCACCTGGGACAAGGTAATAAAGTACAAAAAAAAAAAAAGTGTTAAAAATAATTTTAAAAAAATCGCTAAATAAATTAGTAAAAAAAAAAAAAATATTCCCCAATAAATCCATTTTTTCAAAATAAAAAAAACCAATAAAAGTACACATATTTGGTATCGCCGCGTCCGTAGCAACCCGCCCTATAAAACTGTCCCATTAGCGAACCCCTTAAAAAATAATAATAAAAAACGAAGCAAAAAATAATGATTTATTATCATACCACCGAACAAGAAGTGCAATAACGCTCGATCAAAAAGACGCATATAAATATCCATGGTACCGCTGAAAACGTCATCTTGTCCCACAAAAAACGAGCCACCATACAGCATCATCCGCAAAAAAATAAAAAAGTTATAGCTCGCAGAATAAAGCGATACAAAAATAACTATTTTTTATATAAAATTGTTTTCATTGCAAAAAACCGACAAAACATAAAAAAAGACCTAAATGAGGTATCGCTGTAACCGTACTGACCCGAAGAATAAAAACGCTTTATCAATTTTACCGCACGCAGAACGGAGTAAACGCACCCCTCCAAAAGAAATTGATGAAACGCTGGTTTTAGTTCATCCTGCATCCCAAAAATCGGAATAAAAAGCGATCAAAAAATGTCACGTGCCCGAAAATGGTACCAATAAAAACGTCAACTCGTCCCGCAAAAAATAAGACCTCACATGACTCAGTGGGTCAAAATACAGAAAAATTATAGCTCACAATATGTGGTGATGCAAAAACTATTTTTACAATAAAAAGCGTCTTTTAGCGTGTGACAGCCGCCAAACATAAAAACCCGCCATAAATAGTAAATCAAACCCCCCGTTATCACCCCCTTAGTTAGGGAAAAATAATAAAACTAAAAGAAAATGTATTTATTTCCATTTTCCCATTAGGGTTAGGGTTAGGGCTAGGGTTAGGGCTAGGGTTAGGGTTAGGGCTAGGGTTAGGGCTAGGGTTAGGGTTAGGGCTAGGGTTAGGGTTAGGACTAGGGTTAGGGCTGAGATTATGGTTAGGGGTGTGTTGGGGTTAGGGTTGGAGTTATAATTGTGGGGTTTCCACTGTTTGGGCACATCAGGTGCTCTCCAAATGCAACATGGCATCTGATCTCAATTCCAGCCAATTCTGAGTTGAAAAAGTCAAATGGTGCTCCTTCCCTTCCAAGCTCTGCCATGCGGCCCAAACAGTGTTTTGCACCCACATATAGGGTATCAGCATACTCAGGACAAATTGCAAAACAACTTTTGGGGTCCAATTTCTCCTGTTACCCTTAGGAAAATAAAAAATTGGGGCAAAAATATCATTTTTGTGGAAAAAAATGATTTTTTTATTTTCACGCCCAGGCGTTATAAACTTCTGTGAAGCACTTGGGGGTTCAAAGTGCTCACCACACATCTAGATAAGTTCCGTGGTGGGTCTATTTTCCAAAATGGGGTCACTTGTGGGGAGTTTCAATAGTTTAGGTACATCAGGGGCTCTCAAAACGCACATGACACCCGCAGACCAATCCATCAAAGTCTGCATTCCAAAACGTCACTACTTCCCTTCCGAGCCCTGACGTGTGCCCATACAGTAGTTTTCTCCCATATATGAGGTATCAGAGTACTCAGGACAAATTGGACAACAACTTTTGGGGTCCAGTTTCTCCTGTTACCCTTGGGAAAATAAAAAAATTGGAGACTAATTGATCATGTTTGTGGAAAAAATATGATTTTTTTATTTTCATGCCTGGGCATTATAAACTTCTGTGAAGCCCTTGGGGGATCAAAGTGCTCACCACACATCTAGATAAGTTCCTTGGGGGGGTCTAGTTTCCAAAATGGTGTCATTTGTGGGGGGTTTCTACTGTTTTGGTACATCAGGGGCTTTCCAAACGCGACATGGTGTCCGATCTCAATTCCAGCCAAAAACGTCAAATGGTGCTGCTTCCCTTCCGTGCTCTGCCATGCGCCCAAATAGTGGTTTACCCCCACATGTGGGGTATCAGCGCACTCAGGATAAATTGCACAATATCTTTTAGGGTCCTGTTACTCTTGGAAAAATAAGAATTGAGGGTGAAAAGATCATTTTTGTGGAAAAAATATGATTTTTTAATTGTACGGCTGTATGTTATAAACTTCTGTGAAGCCCTTGGGGGTTCAAAGTTCTCACCACATATCTAGATAAGTTCCTTGGGGGGTCTAGTTTCCAAAATGGGGTCACTTGGGGGGGTTTCCACTGTTTAGGTACATCAGGGGCTCTCCAAACGTGACATGGCGTCCGATCTGAATTCCAGCCAATTTTGCATTGAAAAAGTCAAACGGCGCTCCTTCCCTACTGAGGTCTGCCATGCGCCGAAACAGTGGTTTCCCCCCCACATATCAGGTATCAGTGTACTCAGGACAAATTGCACATTAAGGCTGGGGTCACACTGGCGAGGAATACGGCCGAGTGAGAGGCGCTAAAAGCACGCATTAGACATGGACAAATGATTCTCTATGGGGTCACTCACACCAGCCATATATTTCTCATCCGTATTCTAGGCTCCATGCCAATCGCAGGATGCTGCGATTGTCAGCGTACTACGGCCGTAGTACGCCAATGCAAGTCTATGGGTGCGCAAAAAATACGGATTACACACGGACCAGACATGTGACTTGCGAGAAATACGCACCCGTTGTCTTTTAGCAAAGCCGGCAATTCAGTGCGCTATACAGTAAACTCACACTGACAGGTTTAATAAAGAAACGAAAGAATAGATATAGACACATAGAATACATATATATATATATATATATATAAATATATGCATTCTATGTGTCTATATCTATTCTTTGGTTTCTGTTACAAACCCTGTCATAGGGCTCCATTATATGTCCACTTTGCAAGGCGGCGAGAAAATCTCGCCATACGGATGCCATACGGATTACATACGGATGCTTAGATGCGCAAAATACGCGACCACACCTTGATTACGGATGACATACGGAGCACTGTTTAGGGGACATTCATCCGTATTACGCATGTAAAATACTGACCGTATTTTGCGTCGGTTAGTGTGACCCCGGCCTAACTTTTGCAGTCCAACTTCTCCTGTTACCCTTGGTAAAATAAAGAAAATTGAACCTGAAGTATTTTTTTTGTGAAAAAAAGTTAAATGTTCATTTTTTTTAATTTTTTTTTAAATATTCAAAAAATTCCTGCGACGTGGTTTTAAGCACCATAAGGGGTGCAGTTTTTAGAATGGTGTCACTTTTGGGTATTTTCTATCATATAGACCCCTCAAAGTGGCTTCAAATGTGATGTGGTCCCTAAAAATAAAATGGTGTTGCAAAAATGAGAAATCGCTGGTCAATTTTTAACCCTTATAACTTCCTAACAAAAAAAAATTTTGGTTCCAAAATTGTGCTGATGTAAAGTAAACATGTGGGAAATGTTATTTATTAAGTTTTTTGTGTGCCGTATCGCTGTGATTTAAGGGCATAAAAATTCAAAGTTGGAAAATTGCAAAATTTTCAAAATTTTCGCCAAATTTCCATTTTTTCACAAATAAACGCAAGTTATTTGAATGACATTTTACCACTAACATGAAGTACAATATGTCACGAGAAAACAATGTCAGAATCACCGGGATCCATTGAAGCGTTTCAGAGTTATGACCTCATAAAGGGACAGTGGTCAGAATTGTAAAAATTGGCCCGGGAGTTAACGTGCAAACCACCCTTGGTAGTGAAGGGGTTAAATACAGAAATATTGATCCTAGCTGTATAGCAGATCTGTTTAGGACTTCTATTACCCAGCAGCTCCTGATCTCTTCGTATACTCACCAGTTGCATGACCACTCTGCATGGAGGGGAAAGTGCTATCAACTCTTTCCTTTACTGCATTACATTTTATTAGTTTATTGTTTATTTATACAGCGATCAAGAAGGCACAGACGGCAATAAACCGCCTCTGCGTTCTCTAAAAGGACTGTAACAGCTGGGTTTCCGCTCTCAGAGTTTTAGAACATCACTGCAGAGTAGGAGCGAGACCACTCAAGCATTTAACCCATTTGAGACTAAGGCTGGAGTCACACTAACCTGCGCAAAATACGGTCAGTATTTTACATGCGTAATACGGATGACAGACCCCTAAATAGTGCTCCGTATGTCATCCGTAATCAAGGTGTGGTCGTGTATTTTGCGCATGTAAGCATCCGTATGCAATCCGTATGGCATCCGTATGGCGAGATTTTCTCGCAGGCTTGCAAAATGGACAAATAATGGAGCCCTATGACAGGGTTTCTAAAGACACCGGGTGCGTATTTCTCGCAAGTCACATGTGTGGTCCGTGTGCAATCCGTATTTTTTGCGCACCCATAGACTTGCATTGGCGTACTACGGGCGTAGTACGCTGACAATCGCAGCATGCTGCGAGTGGCACGGAGCGTAGGATACTGAGGAGAAATATACGGCTGGTGCGAGGGACCCCATAGAAAATCATTGGTCCGTGTCTAATGCGTGCTTTTTGCGCCTCTCACTCTCCCGTATTCCTCGCCAGTGTGACTCCGGCCTAAGCCTGTTTTCACCTTGATGACCAGGCCAATTTTTACAATTCTGACCACTGTCACTTTATGAGGTAATAATTATGGAATGCTTCAACGGATCCCAGTGATTGGGATCACAGTTATCCGGCACTCTATGCTGACCACTTACTTTGGGGTTTCCATCTAAATCTCTGAGTGACATGATTCAGATGAAACCCCCCAAAGGATCCATTCACTATAGTGAGGCAGCAGAGTTACTCTGGACCCCATCTGGCCTCTGTTCCGTGGTGTCCTTTTCAGAAGTGCACAAAACTGTGGCTGATGGCACTTTTATGCAATCCTAAAAAGACTGACACCCCTGGATCACAGGTGCTATGGCGTCCATAGTGCCTCCATCTGCCTCATTATAGGGAATGTTCAGCCATAGATTCTGTCTCAATCACGTAATTCAGAGATTTACACGGAAACCCCGATATAAGAACTCAGCGCAGAGCGCAGGATAAATGTGTGCTGAGCCTTACTGTAATCTTTGGGTGGAAGAATGAAAAAATCAACAGCATATGAAGAATTGTTTTTTTATTTTTTACGCCATTCCTCGTGCGACATAAGTGATTAGGTGACTTTATTCTTCGGGTTGGTGTGATTACAGCGATACTAGATTTATATAGGGTTTTTATGTTTGGCAGCTGTCACATACTAAAAGACATTTTGTATTGCAAAAACTAGTTTTTGCATCACCATATTTTGAAAGCTATAATTTTTTCATATTTCGGCCGACAGAGTCATGTGAGATCTTGTTTTTTGCGGGACGAGCTGACGCTTTTATTGGTACCATTTTCAGGCACATGAAAATTTTTGATTGCTTTCTATTCTGATTTTTGGGCAGCAGAATGAACAAAAACAAGCAATTCAGGAATTGCTTTTTTTTTTACACCGTGCCGTGTGTGGTAAAATTGGTAAGGCAGCTTTATTCTTTAGGTCAGTACGATTAAAGCGATACCTCATTTATATCTTTTTTTATGTTTGGTGCTTTTACACAATAAAAACTATTTTATAGAAAAAAATTATTATTTTTGCATCATTTTATTCTGAGAGCTATAATGTTTTTATCTTTCTACTGATGGAGCTGTATTGCAGCTTGTTTTTTGCCACACAAGATGATTTTTTCAGCGGTACCATTTTTATTTACAGCCGTCTTTTTGATCACGTTTTATTGCACATTTTGTTGGGCGGTATGATGATAAAGCATTGTTTTTTATTTATTTTTTTATGGTGTTAACTGAAGGGGCTACCTAGTGGCACAGTTTTATAGAACGGGTCGTTACGGACACAGCGATACCAAATATGTGAACTTTTATTGTTTTTTTATTTACATAAATAATTGTATTTATTGGTAAAATATTTTTTTTCTGTATTTGGGGATTTAAAAAAAAATTTTTTTTTCCACATTATAATTTTTTTTTTAAATTTTATTACAGTGTCCCAGTATAGGAGATTACTATTTTACAGCAGATGGCTGATCTGACAGGCAGGGAAGGAGGCATGTTGGTGCCTGCTCTCTGCAGGCGCTCACAAGTCAACTTCCCTGCAGGACCCGGATGGATCCCATGGCCATCTTGGTGCTGGGGGTCTCCATGGATTGCATCGCGTTGTTCTGGTGGGAGCGCGCAGGGAGCCCCCTCCCTGAGTGATGCTTCTCTATGTCACTGTCACTACAGACAGCGGCATTAGTCACATACAGCTGACACTCCGTACTAGAACTGTGCTCAGCACAAACGCACCTCCCGCAGAGCAGTACTAGTACAGCGCATGTCGTGAAGGGGTTAAGTCAATTGGTGGTCCAGAAGCCATTAAAGAAAGAATTCCAAAATTAAAACATAAACAAAGTATGCTATCACTTTGGTTTTAAGAAATTCTCTAATTGGTTGTTTTAACCTCGTCTGCTTCGTGTCTTGTAAAATCTCCCATGATATATACAATTTCTATGCATAAAACAACTGCCTGATTATAAGATTTTCTGAAAAATTTAATGACCGATAAAATAATTTCACAAAATATTGTAAATTGAAATTATCATTCTAATTTTGATTATTTAGTTTATAATTTATATAGTTGTGCAAACAATGAGAAACTTACAGAAAAGATATATCTACGAGAAAAGATTATAAGAGGTTTAATGTTCATTCCTTACTTCTTTGTATTCTTTCCAATTCCGATGAAAATCCACTGATCCATCTCTGCGATGCTGAATGACAGTCCATCCTCCTCCACTAGTATCCATATCACAAAATACCTACATGAGAAAACAAAAAAGTAGTGTATCTCTTACTGTAATAACATGTTTCACCGATCAGCAAGTGTTATGGATGGCCTCTTAATGAGTGTATGTTTTGGAACCAATACATTTCTTTAATGACCAGAGTTTCATCGCGGATGAAATGCTGAATACTGATACACGGCACAGAGGTCCAAAAACAACTAACATCTCGGTTAAAGAAATTTCCTTTGAAGGGTAACAGAAATGTCAATAAACAGAACAGTGCATTTTGGATTTTACTGGTAGCCTTTGTTTTTCTTTTAAGTTGGATCAGTGGTTTTATTGAGGTTAACTTGTTGGATCTATTGTACTTTTTAACATGATATTACCTGCTAAAGACATATTCCATAGAAACTACTTGCCTATGTACTATAGGAATAAAATAAATCAGTATGTTAGCTAATGAAAAAAGGTTCATATTCTTTTACTACACCCTTCAAGTTTCATCACTCTCCAAGAAGAAAAGCAGAACGACAAAGAGCAGTGAACTGTTATTAAAGGAGAAACTGTAGCATCACTGTTAACTTCTTAGATAATATGATGTTAGTCAGAACAGAATATGGGCAATACATTTTATGGTGGATACCTACACATAGACACAATAGGTACACATTGACATAAAAAATATGATCATACAGTAGAATAAAGAACCCGAACAGATGGAGTTTCAGCGTGGTTGACAATTACATAAAGATAAAGAGAGTATGTACAGCAGGAACTGGGCAACTTTAGTTGTATTCATTTTTTGGGGGCCCATTAGGTTCCAAAGTTATACTCCCTGTTGATAAGCTCACCCATTATGGATATTTTTCCATTCAACCAACTAGGCAAATACCACAGAATTTGTCTGTGGATGATTGCTTTTTCTCCTCTATGATGGGCATTCAAAACAAGTCTGCATCATAGGAGGGAAAAAATAAACGCCCTAAGAGAAGGTCAATGCTGCAGCCTGGTTCAATGTGGTCTCACTCTGTGGTCATCACATCTGAAGTCAAATTTCCTGAAATCCATGGTGTCATGCAAATTCAAATAATCTGCAACAAGATACGCTGTTCACAATTGAAAGAAAACGCCCAGTACCATTTCACACATGTTGCACACTCAGTGAGCTGTCGTGGCGTGGCAGCATGGGCTTCTCCATAATTCATTGAAGCAATCTGATCAAAGGGTCTTGCAGAGACAATCAAGGGAGGTCATCACAGTCAGTGTAAAACAAAAGGGTTGGCCAAAGAACACCATTTTATGACTGTATTGTGGGATAGGAGCACTCAGAGCACACAGGACAGGGATAGACAGGGCCGTCATCAGGGCATTACCTCCCTTACTGGTGTATGGGGCCCGGTGAGCAAAAGCAAGGAGGTGGGACCCAGACCAGGTCTCCCCTCTTTTTGCTTCTGCTAATCCAGGGGCAGGTTTCAGCTGATTCAGTAATTGAGCATGCGTCCTCGGATGCACATTTAGTTAAATTCTATTGCCATATAGGAATTCAGAGACTTCCTACATGGCAATAGTTAAAAGTCGCCAGCCAATCAAAGGCCAGCAGATGACATCGGCATTCATATCACCGGCGTATGACGTCACTGCTATGCATCAAATGGATGAGGAAGAGGGTGCCGCTGGAAAGGACAAACTTTTTTTTAAAATTTCTTTGTACTGAAAGCAGAATGGGTGATCATATGGGGCCAGGATGGGAGATCATAAGGGAACAGGATAGGAGTTCATATGGGAGAAGGATGGAGACACATGGGGCTAGGAAGGGAGAATATATGTGGGCAAGATGCAGACACATGGGGCAGGGTGGGAGAACATATGGCACAGGATGAATACACATGGGGCACAATGGAAGAACATATGGGGGCAGGATGAAGAAGCATGGGACCAAGATGGGAGAACATATGGAGGTAGGATGGAGACAAATGGTGCCTGCATGAGATCATATGGGGCCAGGATGGGAGAACATATGGAGGCAGGATGAAAACACATGGGGCCAGGATGGAAGAACATATAGGGCAGGATGATGACACATGGGGCCAAGACAGAAGAACATATGGGGGCATCATGGACACATATGGGGCCAGCATGAGAGAACATACAGCATCAGCATGAAGACACAATTGGGCCAGGTTGGGAGAACATATGGGGGAAGGATGAAGACACGTGGGGCCAGGAAGGGAGAACATATTGGGACAGGATGGGAGATCATATGGGAGCAGGATGGAGACATATGGTGCTAGGAAGGGAGAATATATGGGGGCAAGATGCAGACACATGGGGCAGGGTGGGATAACATATGGCACAGCTTGAATACACATGGGGCAGGATGGAAGAACATATGGGGGCAGGATGAAGAAGAATGAGACCGAGATGGGAGAACATATGGAGGCAGGATGGAGAAATATAGTGCCTGCATGAGAGAACATATCGGGTCAGGATGAGGACACATGTGGCCAGGATGGGAGAACATATGGAGGCATGACGAAAACACATGGGACCAGGATGGAAGAACATATGGGGCAGGATGAGGACACATGGGGCCAGGACAGAAGAACATATGGGGGCATCATGGACACATATGGGGCCAGCATGAGAGAACATACAGCATCAGCATGAAGACACAATTGGGCCAGGGTGGGAGAACATATGGGGGCAGGATGAAGACACATGGGGCTAGGAAGGGAGAACATATAGAAGATCATATGGGGGCAGGATGGGAGATGATATTTGACCAGAATAGAAGATAATATGGGTCAGGTTGGAAGATGATATTGGGCAGGATGAAGACACATGGGGCCAGGATGGGAGAACATATGAGGGGCAGGATGGGAGATCATATGAGGGCAGGATGAAGACACATGGGACCAGGATGGAAGAACATATGGGGCAGGATGAAGACACATGGGGCCAGGACAGGAGAACTTATGGGGGCAGGATGAATATAAATGGGGCGGGAAGGAAGAAGATATGGGCCCAGGACTTAAGAACATATGGGGGCAACATAGACACATATGGGGCCTGCATGAGAGAACATATAGCATCAGTATGAAGACACAATTGGGCCAGGTTGGGAGAACATATGGGGGGCAGGATGAATGCTCATGGGTCCAGGAAGGGGGAACATATGGGAGATCATATGGGGGCAGGATGGGAGATGATATGGGGCCAGGATGGAAGACAATATAGGGCAGGATGGAAGATAATATGGGGCAGGATGAAGACACATGGGGCCAGGATGGGAGTACATATGGGGCAGGATGGGAGAACATATGGGGGCAGGATGAAGACACATGGGGCCAGGACAGGAGAACTTATGGGGGCAGGATGAATACAAATGGGGCAGGATGGAAGAACAAATGGGGCAGGATAAAGACACATAGGGCCAGGGTGAGATAACATATGGAGTTAGGGTGAAGTCACATAGGGCCAGGATTGGGAAACATATGGGGAAGGATGGATACATATGGGCCCAGCATGGGAGAACATACAGGGTCAGGATCAGGATGAAAACACATGGGGCCAGGATTGGAGAACATATCAAGTCAGGATGGACGAACATGGAGACAGGCTGGAGACATATGGTGCCAGGATGGGGGAACATATAGGGGCAGGATGGGGACACATGGGGTCAGGATGGAGAACATATGGAGGCAGGATGGAAGATCATATGGGACCAGGATGGGGAGTCAGGGACACATCGGCCAGGATGGCAGATTATATTGGGCAGGATGGGAGATCATATGGGAGTAGGATGAAGACAGATGAGGCTAGGATGGGAGAACAAATGGGGTCAGGATGAAGAGGCATGGGGCCAGGATGGGAGAATATGGGGACTGATGGACACATATGGTGCCAGTATTGGAGAACATATGGGGGCAGGATTGGAGATCATATGGGGTAGAATGGAGACACATGGGGCCAGGATGTTGTAAGAGAATGGTCAGCCATAATATACAGAGCGGCCATGTTGTCTCTAGCAGCCATTTTGTCAGAATTACACAAGTAGTAAAGGAATCTACTTCTACAAAAGAACTAATAGATGGAGGATGGCAAAATGAGATCATGTCTCCTAGCAACCTCAGCCGATGTGCGTAGAGGAAGATTGGATCGATCAATAGGGTCACAGGTCACCAAATATATGGCCAGTATGCTTATACGTGATAGTGTGGTAGCAAAAAGTAGAGTAATTAAAATGTCAGGATGTAAGAATTTAGGGACCTAGACTGGAGACAATGATAAGATTTGAAGACAGTAGCCATAGATACCAATGACTTATGGGTTTTAGTGTTGCTTGGAGAAATGTTAATTAATATCTTCATATTATGTCATTATATTCTCTGTTCTAAACCACGTTTCTGTAGATTACCATGAAAACTCCTTAGAATTATAATGTTAACGCCCTCTGCGGCAAAATGCAGCTTTCTTTGTTCTGATAATGTATAATAAGCCCCTGTTACTGTCGATCGGGGCCATTCCATCGCCATCATGCCACTGTGCCTCACCATGGCCAGGGCACAGAGCCTTATCATCGCCAGACTTCCTAGCGTATCTCTGCCTGTCTGTATTCCTGTTTTTGCCCGCATATTCCAACTCCTCTGTTATTCTGTATCTGTTTTGCCGTGTATCTCCGAATAAACCTTCAACCTCAGCTTGATAAGAAATCGTCTGTGGAACTTCTTCCCGACTCTTCCAGCTCTCAATAGAACTTTTTCTTACAAGTGGCGATTGCCAGCCAGGAGGAGCAGCTTCGGAGAGCTGCCTCCAGAAGAACCACCGGAAGAAGCTGCAGATGAGGGCTTGGAGGTGGGAAGAGGAAGAGAAAAAATAAAAGAAACGCGTGTGGCCACACGTGAAACCGATCAAAGGAAGCCAGCCTGAAGGAGAACCTCTCGTGATCGCTCCGAGACCGCCTGCCCGATTTTTTTATAAGAAAACCACGGACAAAAAAAAAGACTATAAAAAGATGAGTAACTAAGAAGAAGCTATCTAAAAGGACGTGAGAATTTTTTTGTGTGCCCGGTAGCAAGAAGCTTTAAAAGGGCGTGGGGAGACGCCTGGCAAGCTAACGAGTGAGGCTGGAATCACGGCTGCACCTCTTTTTGATATCTGGTCGACCCCAAAAAAGCTGCAGCGAGGTCTTCCATCTGAGAGAGGTGTGAGTATCTAACTTTGCTTAAATTGCATTTGTTGATACTAGAACAGAGTAAAACTCGTCCTTGTAGACCACTGTAAATATGGAGTGGTTACGGAAGCAGGCAGAGAAATATGCTGGCTAGTGTTGAGCATTCCGATACCGCAAGTATCGGGTATCGGCCGATACTTGCTGTATCGGAATTCCGATACCGACTTCCGATATTTTTTCAATATCGGAATTCGGCATCGGAATCGGAAGTTCAGTTGATTGACGGCCTGACGTCATCATGATGCGCGGTGTGTGCGCATCATGATGCGCCGTCATTTCGGGCCTTCCGGGGGTCTCTGCCGGCCTGCCGGGGGGCTGTGCCGGCCTGCCGGGGGGCTGTGTGGACTGCCCGGGGTCTCTGCCAGCCTGCCGGGGGGCTGTGCCGGCCTGCCGGTGGTCTGTGCACCCTGTGGGGGTCTGTACCGGCCTGCCGGGGGGCTGTGCCGGCCTGCCGGGGGGCTGTGCTGATGTCCGGGGGTCTGTGCAAGCATCGTCCGATGGGACTACAAGTCCCATCGGGCGATGCCTGCTACCATGACAGTGATTGACACATTAGCCAATGATGGGACAGTAGTAGTCCCATCATCCGGCTAATGTGTTAAATGTTATAAAAAAAAAAAAAAAAAAAAAAATACTACATACATACTACATGCATGCTACATACATACTACATGCTACATACATACTACATATATACTACATACATACTACATACATGCTACATACATACTACATGCATGCTACATACATACTACATGCATGCTACATACATACTACATACATACTACATATATACTACATACATACTACATACATGCTACATACATACTGCATGCTACATACATACTACATACATACTACATACATACTACATGCATGCTACATACATACTACATATATACTACATGCATGCTACATACATACTACATGCTACATACATACTACATATATACTACATGCATGCTACATACATGCTACATACATACTGCATGCTACATACATACTACATACATACTACATACATACTACATGCATGCTACATACTACATGCATGCTACATACATACTACATACATACTACATACATACTACATACATACTACATATATACTACATGCATGCTACATACATGCTACATACATACTGCATGCTACATACATGCTACATACATACTGCATGCTACATACATACTACATACATACTACATACATACTACATGCATGCTACATACTACATGCATGCTACATACATACTACATATATACTACATACATACTACATACATACTGCATGCTACATACATACTACATACATACTACATGCATACTACATATATACTACATGCATGCTACATACATACTACATGCTACATACATACTACATATATACTACATGCATGCTACATACATACTACATGCATGCTACATACATACTACATACATACGACATGCTACATACATACTACATACTACATGCATGCTACATACAATACATTCATACAATACATACATAGACATACAGTACATATAACATAGAGTAACATACTTACCAATACTTGTCACATTGTTCCCCGAAGCCATTGTCTTTCCAGAATAAATATTAACATAACAAACCACAAAAATACTCACCCACGATCCGAAGCAGTCCACGAGTGTGTCCCACGACGATCTTGGGTAGAGAACGGCAGCATCAGATGATGCTGCCGTTCTCTACGGGCTGCAGGAATCCAATGACGGAAGGTAGGTATCCTTCCGCACTGTATTCCTCCGCCACTTAAAAAAAAAAAAGTCCCTAGTCTCACTTTATGCCATTGCTGTGTGGGAATTTCCCACACAGCAATGGCATAAAGTGAGACTAGGGACTTTTTTTTTTTTTAAGTGGCGGAGGAATACAGTGCGGAAGGATACCTACCTTCCGTCATTGGATTCCTGCAGCCCGTAGAGAACGGCAGCATCATCTGATGCTGCCGTTCTCTACCCAAGATCGTCGTGGGACACACTCGTGGACTGCTTCGGATCGTGGGTGAGTATTTTTGTGGTTTGTTATGTTAATATTTATTCCGGAAAGACAATGGCTTCGGGGAACAATGTGACAAGTATTGGTAAGTATGTTACTCTATGTTATATGTACTGTATGTCTATGTATGTATTGTATGAATGTATTGTATGTATGTAGTATATATGTGGTATGTATGTAGCATGTAGTATGTATGTAGTATGTATGTAGCATGCATGTAGCATGCAGTATGTATGTAGCATGCATGTAGTATATATGTAGTATGTATGTAGCATGTAGTATGTAGCATGCATGTAGTATATATGTAGTATGTAGCATGTAGTATGTATGTAGCATGCATGTAGTATATATGTGTTATGTATGTAGCATGCATGTAGCATGCATGTAGTATGTATGTAGTATATATGTGGTATGTATGTAGCATGCAGTATGTATGTAGCATGCATGTAGTATATATGTAGTATGTATGTTGCATGTAGTATGAATGTAGCATGTATGTAGTATGTAGTATGAATGTAGCATGTATGTAGTATGCATGTTGTATGTATGTAGCATGTAATTTTTTTTTTTTTTTTTTTTTACATTTAACACATTAGTCGGATGATGGGACTACTACTGTCCCATCATTGGCTAATGTGTCAATCACTGTCATGGTAGCAGGCATCGCCCGATGGGACTTGTAGTCCCATCGGACGATGCCTGCACAGACCCCCGGAGCCTGCACAGACCACCGGCAGGCCGGCACAGCCCCCCGGCAGGCCTGCACAGCCCCCCGGAGCCTGCACAGCCCCCCGGCAGGCCGGCACAGCCCCCCGGCAGGCCGGCACAGCCCCCCGGAGCCTGCACAGACTACCGGCAGGCCGGCACAGACCACCGGAGCCTGCACAGACCCCCTGGCAGGCCGGCACAGCCCCCCGAAAGGCCCGTACAGACCCCAGAGAGGCTGTACAAGGGCAGGAAAGGGTTTTTCTTATTCCGATACCGGAAGTCCCATAGACTTGAATGGGACTTCCGGTATCGGAATCGGCGATACCGATACTTTTTTTAAAGATCGGCCGATACCATCCGATACGATACTTTGAAGTATCGGACGGTATCGCTCAACTCTAATGCTGGCACACCCCAGCTGGAGGGGGTTAATGTGGAAACCACGTGGTTAAATTGTATGCGATGGTTTACCACAGAGAACAGGGAACTAGATAGAAAAAATTCGCTAGGTTAAGCTAATAACCAAGTAGTGGCTTTGTGTAAGACAGTCATAACTTTTGATCAGGCTCTTGATAGATAGCTTACACAGCAATATGTTAACATGATCACCCGGGGAGGGGCAGCGTATAGGGAGAGATTAGAAAAGCTGAGTGAGATGCTGGAGCTAGCACGGAAGCACAGAGAGGAGGGGTGCGAGCAGCAGCAGCAGCAGCTGAGAGCAGTTATGTCACAGATGGACACTGCAGCTTCGAGACACAGTGCTGATGTAAATACAGTTGTAGACAGGAGTAGAGAGTTAGGAGAATGAGTGAAGTAGTACATAACAAGATATAGTGTCCCAACAGCTCCAGCTAATGCAGACACAGTTGAGGAAAGATATATTGTCCGACAGCTCCAGCACATGCAGACCCTAGGTTAGGTGTGATGCTGCTTTATTCCCAAGAGAAAAATATCCCAGGCCAAATGTTCCTGGTCCATCTTAAATTTATTAAAAAAAAAAAAATGTTGCCTAATTGGGAGGAAAGTGTTTTGTTAGGACGATGCAATCCGAGGTGAAGGGTGATGAGCCTAATGTTTTTGAGTGCCATTCTCCTCGGGGTGTATCTGCTGATTCCGGGAGGCCAGGAGTTCCGGGGGGGTACGGCCAGCTGCCGAGAATGGGCAGGTCCCGTTCGGCAGAGCCCCCACGGGATCCCATGAGAGGTCCTCCCTTGTGTTATTTTTGTGGACATCTGGGACATGTTAGACGTTTTTGTCCCAGCCTTGTGCCAGGGATTGTTCCCCGAGAACCCCGGGCACCATTTAACCCCCAACAGACCCGGGAGTTCTCTAGACCACCTTTCGGAGTTAGACCTCCGTATCCAGCAGTGAATGACCCTAGGCAGTATCAGCAGTACAACGTTCTTCAAATGGTTAACCCAGTCTCACAGGAGCCTTCTGCTCCTGCTCCCTCCCCAATAGCTTTCACTCATTCGCGCCTGGAGGTCCATGCTATTCAGGGAGGGGTCACTCCTCCTCGTCCCTATGCTCCGCTGATCACGGAGCTACGGGAACATGGGGACCGGACCCTGACTAAGGATCTCTTTGGGGCGGAGGTGGCGGCTGTTGGACGGAAGCCGTGTTCAGATGGGGATGATAGATTTTTCGGGCTTCTCACGGCAGGTAACACTGATTGATGGAGTGCCCCCCTGTTCCCCTTGCCCTCCTTGCCCCCCTTTCCCTGGGCGGGGACGGTAGACCTTATGTCAGAGGGAGAATAGAGGGGCTGCCTTGGGGAGACATCCTCATCGATACAGGAGCCTCAGTTTCAATAACATGACACAAATTGCAGTCACCCCCTGGACTGCCTGAGACTACACTTTTGTAGAATTTGAGGACTCCTGTATTCAAGCAGTAAAAAGTCGTCCAGTAAACCTGAGATTTCAGGACACAGGGGGATCGAAGCAAAGGGGTCTTCGATGCGCTTTTTGGGTAAACCCACAGTTACGGTACACTATTTTGGGAACTGATGTTTTGGGAGCAATGGGAATTGTTGTTGATTTATGTAACAAAGTCTTGTGGCGGAACAAAGAAGCCACTATCTGTTCTGTAATTGTCCCTGTGGAGGAGGAGGAGGAGGAGAGTCATAAATTACCCATTGCTAGTTTCGGATTAGGTGCTAATGAAAATGTTGAAAACACTGACAATGATGCTTTAAAGAATGAATTGAAGCAAAAGTTCCCTGAATTGTGGATCTCAAAGAAAACTGATTGTGGGTTAATGCAAACTCAGGTTAAAATTGATGGTGAAAAACTGCCACCTTTCCAGCGCCAGTATCGTATTCCGGAGGACGCAATCCCTTACATAAGGGTAGCAGTCAGTGAATTGGAGAAACAAGGTGTGGTTGTGAAAGGTAATTCTCCATGTAACAGTCCTATTCTACCTGTAAAAAAGGAAGATGGCAGTTTTCGAATGGTAGTAGACCTGAGACTTGTAAATAAGTACACTCCCTCAGCTGCTCACCTTGTTGCATCTGTCCCTGAAGTTATGTCGCAGCTGAGGAGTGATTGTAAAGTATTTTCTTGTTTGGATATCGCACATGGCTTTTTCTCAGTACTCCTAACACCTGAATCTGCCCTCCGCTTCGCATTCCCTTTTGAAAATGTGCAATACTTGTTCACGCGGCTGCCCATGGGATTTCACAGTTCTCCTGTGTACTTCCATCAGGCATTAGCTCTGGTGTTAGAACCCCTGGGTTACAGAGACAAAGTCTTACAGTATGCGGATGATCTATTGATTCAAACTGTCGATGAAGGTGAACACAGAGAAACCCCTGAAAATGTTTGTCAGGCTTTACAAGAGGCAGGACTCAAAATGAGTCTAGATAAAGTACAATTGATGAAATCAGAGGTTAAATTTCTGGGTGTGTCTGTCTCAGCAGAAGGAAAAAGCCCATGCATGATAGGGTTAAAGCTATTCAGGCTGTCCCCATACCAACTAACATTACTGAACTCAGAAAATTTTTGGGTCTTATTAATTTTTCCAGAGAATTTATTGAAGATTTTGCCAATTTGGCTAAACCACTGTATGATTTATTGAAAAATGCTGATGATGACTTTACCCCTGTAACTGTAGAAGGAGCAGCCTTACAGGCTTTTGAGGGATTGAAGAGCGCCTTTATGGCAGCTGCTGCATTGATTAACCCTGACCCTTCCCAGCCTTTCTACATTCAGACTCACACCGGTGATATCTCTATTTCTTCTGTGCTCCTACAAAAATGGCCCAAAGAAAGCCCAGAAGTGTCTAGTCAGTTGTATGCCCTAGGTTATTACTCCAGGTTGCTGACCCCCCCATGGAAAAAGGATTCACTCAGTGCATGAAGCACCTACTGGGCGTGCACTGGACTATGAATCAAGTGAAGCATATAGTGGGATTTGCTCCTTTAATTCTACAAACCCCGCATGTCACTTTAAAAACTTTGCTGAAGGGAAAAGCTTCAGGTATTAATTCACAGAGAATGGCCCAATGGATCATTGATTTTGAGACTAGAGACTTACAAGTCGAAGTGGGTGAGAAATATCACTTAGCCCAGATGATGCAGTATGCAGGAAAAAGTCACGATTGTCAAATTGAACAGGCTAATGTTACTCCCTCTCCCTTCCGAGCAGACTTTCAAGAGGGAATCCCCTGTGCCTATATTGACGGAGCTCGCTATTGGCATGAGGGGCATTACGTCACAGGCTTCGCTGTGTGGTTTCCAGCTAAGCCATTGCTGCTGCAGTATAAACTCCCTGGTCATTTCTCCGCTCAAAGAGCTGAGTTGGAAGCAGCTTTACAGGTCATTCTCGTGTGTCCAGAGCCAATGAATATCTTCAGTGATAGCGCATATGTCGTGTCGTCACTCACTCTATATCTTAATGTATGGGCCCTTAGGGGGATGGTTGATTCTCAGAACAAGCCCTTGCAGCATGCAGACATTCTAAAACAAATTGAGCAACGGGGTAAAGAATTCCCAAAATTATGGTCCTTCTGTAAAATCAAGGGACACCAGAGGTTGATTCCTGACCCCCACATCCTTGGCAATGCATATGTAGATCACGCGGCCAAGGAGGCTGCACTCACAGGCGATGACAAATATCCTCAAGAAGTCATCGCTGCAGTCACTGAGAAACCCCAAGAGCCCCCCCTTGTTTTTTCTCCTCTTCAAGATCTTGTAAAGACACAGGAGAAGGATGGAGACTCATCCCTGTTCAATTCCCTTGAGTCCCTGCCCATTGAGGGGGAGTGCTTGTACTACAAACGGGTTAATGATAGACTTGTGCCTTATATCCCGACTACAATGATTAAGTCTTGGCTCAAATTTTCAAGCTAAAAAGGTGATTAAAATGGTTCATATCAATCAGTGTAGACTTCTTAATTATTTTACTAAGATTTCTGGTAAGGACTGATACTCCACTTTTTTTTTCTATTTTCTCCAGGTCCGCTGAAGATTTTCATATTCGACTCCTGGGACCATGAACCTAGTGGATGATCAGGAGAAGATGTTTCACACTATACAGTGGGACTCTGATAGTGTGAGAGGGGGAGAAGATCAGGAAAATCCAGAAGACAAAGAATGAGAAGAAAAAGATCAAAAGACTTGACTATTGTGCAACTTATTTTTTCGGGACTATTTTAATTATTTTTTTATTATGTGTTTGTTCTATTTTTAGGGACTTTTGCCTTACACACACACGTGCATAAAGTGCTGAATTACCTCAATATTCTTATTTTCAGTAATTCACCCATGAATATTACAGTACTGTATGTTGTACTCTGTATAGAGTACAAGAGGGGGACTTGTAAGAGAATGGTCAGCCATAATATACAGAGCGGCCATGTTGTCTCTAGCAGCCATTTTGTTAGAATTACACAAGTAGTAAAGGAATCTACTTCTACAAAAGAACTAATAGATGGAGGATGGCAAAATGAGATCATGTCTCCTAGCAACCTCAGCCGATGTGCGTAGAGGAAGATTGGATCGATCAATAGGGTCACAGGTCACCAAATATATGGCCAGTATGCTTATACGTGATAGTGTGGTAGCAAAAAGTAGAGTAATTAAAATGTCAGGATGTAAGAATTTAGGGACCTAGACTGGAGACAATGATAAGATTTTAAGACAGTAGCCATAGATACCAATGACTTATGGGTTTTAGTGTTGCTTGGAGAAATGTTAATTAATATCTTCATATTATGTCATTATATTCTCTGTTCTAAACCACGTTTCTGTAGATTACCATGAAAACTCCTTAGAATTATAATGTTAACACCCTCTGCGGCAAAATGCAGCTTTCTTTGTTCTGATAATGTATAAGAAGCCCCTGTTACTGTCGATCGGGGCCATTCCATCGCCATCATGCCACTGTGCCTCACCATGGCCAGGGCACAGAGCCTTATCATCGCCAGACTTCCTAGCGAATCTCTGCCTGTCTGTATTCCTGTTTTTGCCGCATATTCCAACTCCTCTGTTATTCTGTATCTGTTTTGCCGTGTATCTCCGAATAAACCTTCAACCTCAGCTTGATAAGAGATCGTCTGTGGAACTTCTTCCCGACTCTTCCAGCTCTCAATAGAACTTTTTCTTACAGATGTGAGAACATATGGCGCAGGAAGAGAGATCACGTGGGGCCAGGATGGGAGATCATGTGGGGCCAAGATGGGAGATCATATGGGGACAGGATGAAGACACATAGGACCAGGATGGGAGAACATATGGGGGCAGGATGGAAGAACATATGGGGGCAGGATGAAGACACATGGGGTTAGGATGGGAGAACATATGGGGCCTGGATGGAAGAACAAGGGGCAAGATGGAGACATATGGGGCCAAGATGGGAGAACATATGGGGGCAGGATGAAGACACATGGTACCAGAATGGGAGAATATATGGGATCAGGATAAAGACTCATGGAGCCAGGATGACTGAACATATGGGGAAAGGATAAAGACACATGGGGCCAAGATGGGAGAACATATGGGGTCAGGATGGGAGAACATATGGGGCAGGATGAATAGACATGGGGCCAGATGGAAGAACATAAACCTAAACCTAAATTCACCAAAAATGCTGATTCATGCTACTGCTGTTAACGTCAACCCCTTCCCATAAAAACCCATTTCCTTCCTTAACCATGACTCAGCCTATAGGGCTAATTTTTACAAAACCTATGCACAATGTGCAGTGGACTAACCAGGACAGTACTCCTACTCCAGCCGAACTACTATTTGTGATTGGAAGTCCTTGGGATGGTGGCTTCCTGCGTCAACCATGACTCAGCCCATAGAGCTAATTTTTACAAACCCTATGCACATTGTACAGTGGACAAACCAGGACAGTATTCCTACTCCAGCCTAACTACTATTTGTGATTGGAAGCCCTTGGGATGGTGGTTTCCTGCGTCATCCATGACTCGGCCCATAGGGCTAATTTTTACAAACCCTATGCACATTGTGCTGTGGACAAATCTTGAATGTAGAGTGGTCCTACCAAACTAATATTTGTCATTGGAGGCCCTTGTGACAGGTTATCCCAAGTTGTGACTGAGATAGGGGATACATATTCAATAGAAATCTAGGTTAGGTAGATGTTCTTGTGTATCTGAAAAAGTGGCATAATACTGCAACAAACTTATTCCCAGAAACCATATGTGAGTCACAAATGCATGCAGGCATATTCTTCAGGCTCTTCCCATTTTGTTTTATCACTTTCCCATCCATTTCAGCCTTTTCCTCAGGTCTCCAGTCCTCTTTGTAGGGTCAAGCAGAAAATTACTCGCATTTCCCATTGACTTGCATTGTACTCGCTATTCGGAATGAATACGCAATTTTTACAAAGTACTCGATGCGAGTATAGCGATTACGAATATTACGGTACTCGCTCATCACTAGTGGTGGCATTTGTTCCTTGTATGTGGTATTATTGGGTCACTTTGTGGTGGTAACATGTGGTCTGGTCATGGTGGTATTTGTGCCTTGTATGTAGTATTTTTCGGTGACTACATGGTGGTAATATATGATCTGGTCATGGTGTGGTAGAATTTGTTCCCTGTATATATATTATTCATTTTAAAAAATATATATGACACATTCCTTTAAAGAAACATAAATAAAAATATACCTAAAAAGAGTGCAGGATATTTTAACAAATGATTACTAGGTTAGAGTAGAGTAGGGCGCTGCCAAAAGAGTCTACTTTGTCGTGGTGGTGGCTTAAAAAATGGGATTGCAAATGGGAGTGATGATTTCAGTTTGTGAATGCAAATCCAAGATTCAAGTGATATACAGTGATCTCTTGCAGCAGTCTCATCATCACCACTGGGTGTGCAATTGGAAATTTATACATCTGTGATATACAGCAACGAAAGCACCTTAAAAGCTGCATTTTTTGACTCAGTGACAGCAAACATGGTACTATTAAACAACACATTGCAGACTTTGCAGCTTAATGTGAATTCAATGGTAGCTTGTGCTTTGAGATCTTCCATAATTTTATGGTCCCATGCACATGACTGTACTTTTGGTCCAAGTACTATTCGTTAAAAAAACAGATCGCACTGTGACAAATGTTATTCAATGGGTCATTGGGGCAGATGAACCATTTATTTCACTAACTGAACCTGCATGAGAAAGAGTCGTAGCATGCACGTTTTTCCTCTAAAAATTGGATAAGTTTTGGATAAGACTCTCACATTCAAGTCTATGGGCGTGAGAAAAAATAGGATGGCATATGGCTTGAGAAAGGTTTTGGACCGAAACGTTGCTGAATGGGCACATAGCTGGATGGGCTAATAAACATCACTCATACTGAAGTCTCCATGGCATGCTGCTTTCATTTCTGATGGATTGTTTTGAGGTTTGGTATATGCCTGGAAGCGTGCACCTGTTTTATTCTTTTTTTTGTGCTGCTTTTTCATTTTTTCATTATCTGATTTTTATGGATATATTCTGTACAATGGGAAATTACAAATAGTCTTGTAAAACATTAATAGCTGCTGCTGTAACAAAATGATTGCACACGGACTACACATGGTGAACAAACAAGAAAAGAATTGTCCCATTTTTCTGGATGCAACTCTGAATGATTTTTTATACTGTCGTGTGAACCTACCCTTGAAAAGAGAAATCTCTCAAATTCTGAAATTTAAACAGAAGCGTTTACCTATTAAAGTGTGCACATTTTTTGAGAGGTTTTACTGCTCCAATAGTCTAATATTTCAGATGTACATGCGCCACCTGAATACAGCGGCCAGGTACATGTGCTTTCTATTGGGATGTGATTCTACCTAGTTTCCTGGTCCAATCCTATTTGTAAAGGCACATGGACTTTTTAAAAATGTTTCTATTAGGCTGGTATCACACATGCGAGAAACACGGCCGAGTCTCGCATGTTAATACCCGGCACTGCCACCGGCACGCGGATCGGAGTGTGCGGCCGCATAGCAATATATGCAGCCACAGGCTCTGCTACCGAGTGCCGGCGGCAGTGCCAGTTATTAACATGCGAGACTCGGCCGTGTTTCTCGCATGTGTGATCCGGGCCTCAAAGTGAAAAAAACTACATAATCCTGAAACCTAAACACTAAAGTGTTTACATTTCACAAATTTGTTGAGCTGACTCTGATTGCTCCAATTAGTCTGACATTAGACGTGTACACATGCCACCTTAGTACAGGGGCCAGATGCACGTGCCTGCTTGTGGCAAGTGATTCTTCCTACATTTTATAGCACCATCGGATTGTGTAAAGGCATGAGGTTTTTTTTCTTTAGATTTAATATAAAAGGTCTCTTTATTTTGGACTACCTTTCTACTCTAGGTACTGTGCACACCGTCATCATTCAGCTGTTGTTGCCACATATTTGGTATCGGTTGTGCACCTACAAGCAGCAACTTTGTTACCTAGCATTTTATGTCATTAACTTTTCATTTTTGTTAAACGTTATTGTTAAAAAAAAATAAGAGGTTAAAGTTTTGCAACTGTTTAATCACATATAAGGGCTCATACTCATGTGCGAGAGACTCGCTCGATTCTTGTGCGAGTCTCTCGCATGAAAACCTGGCACTGCCGCCGGCACTCAGACCAAAGCGTGCGGCTACATGTATTTCTATGCCGCCGCATGCTCCGGTCCGAGTGCTGGCAGCAGTGCCAGGTTTTCATGCGAGAGACTCGCACGCGAATTGTGCTAGTCTCTCGCAAGTGAGTATGAGCCCTTGTAGACACCGCAGCAATACTGGTGGCTGTTGCCGCAAATTACTTTCCATGCACGTACAGTTGCGGCCAAAAGTATTGACACCCCTGCAATTCTGTCATATAATACTCAGTTTCTTCCTGAAAATGATTGCAAACACAAATTCTTTGGTATTATTATCTTCATTTAATTTGTCTTAAATGAAAAAACACAAAAGAGAATGAAGCAAAAAGCAAAACATTGATCATTTCACACAAAACTCCAAAAATGAGCCAGACAAAAGTATTGGCACCCTCAGCCTAATACTTGGTTGCACAACATTTAGCCAAAATAACTGCGACCAACCGCTTCCGGTAACCATCAATGAGTTTCTTACAATGCTCTGCTGGAATTTTAGACCATTCTTCTTTGGCAAACTGCTCCAGGTCCCTGATATTTGAAGGGTGCCTTCTCCAACCTGCCATTTTTAGATCTCTCCACAGGTGTTCTATGGGATTCAGGTCTGGACTCATTGCTGGCCACCTTAGAAGTCTCCAGTGCTTTTTCTTAAACCATTTTCTAGTGCTTTTTGAAGTGTGTTTTGGGTCATTGTCCTGCTGGAAGACCCATGACCTCTGAGGGAGACCCATCTTTCTCACACTGGGCCCTACTTTATGCTGCAAAATTTGTTGGTAGTCTTTTGACTTCATAGTGCCATGCACACGGTCAAGCAGTCCAGTGCCAGAGGCAGCAAAGCAACCCCAAAACATCAGGGAACCTCCGCCATGTTTGACTGTAGGGACCGTGTTCTTTTCTTTGAATGCCTCTTTTTTTCTCCTGTAAACTCTATGTCAATGCCTTTGCCCAAAAAGCTCTACTTTTGTCTCATCTGACCAGAGAACATTCTTCCAAAACGTTTTAGGCTTTTTCAGGTAAGTTTTGGCAAACTTCAGCCTGGCTTTTTTATGTCTCGGGGTAAGAAGTGGGGTCTTCCTGGGTCTCCTACCATACAGTCCATTTTCATTCAGATGCCGACGGATAGTACAGGTTGACACTGTTGTACCCTCGGACTGCAGGGCAGCTTGAACTTGTTTGGATGTTAGTCGAGGTTCTTTATCCAACATCTGCACAATCTTGCGTTGAAATCTCTTGTCAATTTTTCTTTTCCGTCCACATCTAGGGAGGTTAGCCACAGTGCCATGGGCTTTAAACTTCTTGATGACACTGCGCACGGTAGACACAGGAACATTCAGGTCTTTAGAGATTGACTTGTAGCCTTGAGATTGCTCATGCTTCCTCACAATTTGGTTTCTCAAGTCCTCAGACAGTTCTTTGGTCTTCTTTCTTTTCTCCATGCTCAATGTGGTACACACAAGGACACAGGACAGAGGTTGAGTCAACTTTAATCCATGTCAACTGGCTGGAAGTGTGATTTAGTTATTGCCAACACCTATTAGGTGCCACAGGTAAGTTACAGGTGCTGTTAATTACACAAATTAGAGAAGCATCACATGATTTTTCGAACAGTGCCAATACTTTTGTCCACCCTCTTTTTTATGTTTGGTGTGGAATTATATCCAATTTGGCTTTAGGACAATTCATTTTGTGTTTTTTCATTTAAGACAAATTAAATGAAGATAATAATACCAAAGAATTTGTGTTTGCAATCATTTTCAGGAAGAAACTGAGTATTATCAGACAGAATTGCAGGGGTGTCAATACTTTTGGCCACAACTGTACTTATGTAGCCACCTCTTTATTTAGGGTTAAGCTTTTTTGTCAAGAGAGAGAGCACTTTAAACAAAGAAATTAATTTAAGTTGGCTAGCAAAGTTTAGAAACAAATTGAAGATTATACTCACACATGGTATTTTTGACAGAAAAAAAACATAATATCACTGATAAGAACCACTTGTAGTACTGGCAGCATCATTTCGACAGTAGTAGTCCCAAATGCAAGTCACATTTGGCTTTGCTTGCAAACTCTGGCAAGTGAATTGCCAGAGAGTAAACAGAGGGTATAATGGAGTATATAATGTATGTATGTAGCCAGGCCCAATGTCTTTGATCATCTAACCACCCCCTGATGTGCTGGCCCCAGCTGCCAAATTATCCCAAACCAGCTACCACAATCCATTTCTCCTGACCCTGTAGTGTGGACTACATATTTAGAAACAATCTAAGGGGTGCATGCATGTGTGGGATTGCACACATCCCATAAGCAAAGCATCAAGAAAAAGCAGTTATTCCATGGCAGTTAGTCAGGGCAGGAGTCAGGTAACCCACACTTTGCACTCCCTTCTTTCCATGTGCTTTATTGCTATCCTTCTGTGTTCCCTTGCCATCCACATTCACCACCCCATCCCCCCTCCATCACGATTCATACACATTAGCCCCTCTATACTTCCCTCTCCCATGTACAGCTTCCAATGCACTTCTCACCTTTCTGAAAAACCTCAATGCATCTTGCCCAAACACATCACACAAAAAAAATTTCTTACAATTCCAATAACTACTTGCTCTTTATCTTCCTACTTCTACTGATCTCAGGGGACATCTCCCCCAACCCTGGTCCACCATCCCCCTAACCCACCTCACATCGAAATCTTACTAACCTTGTTAATATTACTTGCACTCCCTCATCTTCTCCTTTTAATTGTGCCCTCTGGAATCCATGGTCTGTATGTAACAAACTTCCTTTCCTGCACAATTACTTTCGGAACAACTCATACCTACCCTCCATTAACCCTCATACACTTGCAGACTCCCTACACTCATCATTGTCCCCAATCTTCTCTTTTTCCTGTCCTGATCTGGCTGTACATCACTACAATGACACTCTTAGAAGCACCCTTGACCAAGTAGCTCCCCCCACCCTCAGAACCACCAAGCACAGAGTAAAACAGCCCTGGCTCACATCGTAAACCCGATTTATCCAGCAATGCTCTAGGTGTGCTGAACGCTAATGGAGGAAACTTCACACATTAGAACACTTCATCTGCTTCAAGTTTATGCTAAGAACCTATATTTCTGCCCTTCACCTCTCCAAACAGACCTACTTCACCACCCTGATCTCCTCACTATCCAACAACCCCAAGAAACTTTGTCACCTTTCACTCCTTCCTCAGGCCGAAAGCACAAGCCCCTATCACAGACATTTGTGCTGACGACCTGGCCTCTCACTTCATACAGAAAATAGACAATATCCGTCAGGAAATCTGCTCCCAGCCCCCAAGGGCAGTGACTCCCATGCCTCCCTGCATTTCCCCTGGCTCACTCTCCACATTCGATCCCATCACAGAAGTCTCCAGGCTCATCTCCTCCAGTCTCTCTCTCCAGTCGTCACAACTCACCTAACTACAATCTATAATCTCGCCCTTTCCTCTGGCATTTTCCCCTCCTCTTTCAAACATTCTATCATTACTTCATTATTAAAGAAACCCGCTCTTGACCCATCCTGCACAAACAACTACCGACCAGTCTCCAATCTCCCCTTCATTTCTAAACTCATACCTGGCCTACTCCCGCCTTACCCATTACCTCTCCACTCACTCACTCACTCACTCCTAGACCCTTCACAGTCCGTTTTCCACCCCCTACATTCGACATAAACAGCACTCATCAATGTGACCAACGACCTTCTGACAGCAAAATGTAACGGTGACCACTCTCTGCTCATTCTTCTCGACCTTTCTGTTGCTTTTGACAATGTTGACCACCACCTCTTACTCTCTAGGCTCCAGTCACTAGGCATTAAGGACACTGCTCTCTCCTGGTTCTCTTCCTATCTTTCGGACTGCTCCTTCAGTGTTCTGTTCACTGGCTCTACGTCATCTTCTCTTCCTCTCACTGTTGGGGTACCTCAGGGCTCAGTCCTTGGACCCCTTCTCTTCTCTGTCTACACGGTCCCAATTGGACAGACCATCAGCAGATTTGGCTTTCAGTAGCATCTTTATGCTGATGACACACAACTATACACATCATCCCCCGACTTTACCCCCACTGTACTACAGAGTGGCAGTGACTGTCCAATTCAAAGTACTTGTTCTCCCCCACAAAGCTCTCCACAGTGCAGCACTCCCTTACATCTCCTCCCTCATTTCTGTCTATCGGCCTAGCCGATCACTGCGCTCTGCAAACGACTTTCGACTCTGCACTAATCCATACCTCCCACTCCAGTCTCCAATACTTCTCCCACGTTGTGCCAGTCCTCTGGAATGCTCTACCCCAAGAAATTAGGACCAGCCACAACTTACACAGTTTTAGGCGCTCCCTCAAAACACATTTGTTCAGAGCAGCCTATCATGTTCCCTAATCAAAGTCATTTTATGTGAAAGTGTGCGTGTGTAGCCCATTCACTATCTCTATCTATCCCCAACCCCCTCAAGATGGCTGGACCATCATTGTAAATACATCATTGTACATACACACCTGTACTTTGTATCTCCCCCACCTCATTGTAGATGTAGTAGATGTATGCTCTCACTAGCAGGGTTGTTTTATTTTGCTTTAATCATTATATTATTGTTAACGTTGTTACTTATGACTGTTGTGTATGAAACTGTTTAACTGTAAAGCGCTGCGGAATATGTTGGCGCTATATAAATAAATATTATCATTATTATTATTATATAAGGACCAAAGCTGGAGTAAAGAACACCAACTTGCACCTGTTCAGAGTTGCATGCTTTTTGTTTGTTGGGACCCTAAAAGTCCATATTATATGCTGCAAGATTTGGAGGCGATAGATCGGGAAGAGGAGATGGAGCAGGTAGACGTGGAGAAGAACATAGGCACAATAGTAGGATATGCCAGCTCACTGTTTTAGCAAACTCAGTGCCCAGAAGAAAATATCAATAAATAATGGAAAACATTTTTTGGCGCACAAAACAGAATAATCTTAAACGTGGTAGTTTGTTTTTCAGTCGTAGAAATATTCTAATGTTTAGGCCTATTTGGGACTTTGTCAAGTTTTATCTGCATAGTGATAAAGATATCAATAAAACTAGTAGTATCAACCACTAAAAAACACCAAAATGATAAAATACATCAAAGTAAGTATTTACAGATTATTTGTATAAGAGCCAAAGGGATACATACAAAAGTTCCCATGTTTGGGATCTTTTTGCTATAACACTGGGAATAAATGCAGCCACTGCAGAGTTCTCCAAGTGGTCCCGTGAGACAAATCTTGTCTCACGGGAATATGCTGTGCCAAGCTGCAGCTGTGACTTTCTCTGTGGGCCCTCAATAAAGCGGCAGTGTTTTGATTGGCCTGTGTGATAGAGGAGAAAAAGCAAACTCCCACAGAGAAGATAGGTGGTATACACCCAGTTAGTTGAAAGATCAGTTTGCATATTTGGAACTCTTTATTAAATAACAAGGGAAATGAGGGGCACAAAAAAATGTACCAAAATTAGTGGAGCAATATCAATTGTAAGATGCACCCAATTTAAATGAAAATAATCCACTGAAAACGTCCTCTATAAACGCCAAATACTTTTTACATTTAAAAGTGTTCAAATTTTCTTTAGTTTATTTGATAATATATCTTTTTAGTGAGCAGAGATCCAGTTTTCTGATTCAGAGTTGCAAATCCTCTTTATAACTGTAGAAAATTCCTACTTTAATCCTGCCATCTCCCTTGAGTGCCAATATACTGTAGTATTTGGCATTGACGTCTTACATCACTAGTCATAAATCTTCATTTATATGTGTGTTAAGGAGCCAGTACTTGAGGCACAGCTACAGCTTTTTATTGCATTTAGACACCCGTTTTTATCAATGATGCTGGGCAGGTGCTCATATACTCTGCATGTAAGATTCTAATTTTCTTGTAAGCTATACTGATTACCTAGGAAAAAGAGGTACATAGCATGTGTCTGTCCAGGTGTAATCTGTTAGTGTGAAAACTGTCATAATCATTGATCAATAGGGGCTGGTTTATGTAAAAGGTTCATGTGGCTCCTATTTTCTGTTTGGTTTGTGAAATGTTCTGCATATGTGGAATGCATGATGTTTTAAGAGCCCCTAAATAGCATTCTTTGGGTATTATGGCATTTTTTGGGATGTGCTCTTTTCTCTTGTCAAATAAAATGTTCTGTCCTTTAGGTTCTTAAGTAGTTCGTTGGCTTTTGCAGAAGGGCATAACTTTATCTGTCATAGAGGATGTACATTTCATTCCTACTAATAGTACGTAAGCATGGTATTTATTTGTGTCAGTGATGGGTCAGTAATGCACAAGGAAGGCAATGTAATTGATACAATATAACAGCTATGGCTCACACTTTTTTACCTAGCTGGTATTAAGAACTTAATAATATCATAAATCTAAATATACCATCTAAATGTATTTGGGCAGCTGTTTGCACCCATAACTATACCGTACTGTTAGCACATGCTGCCCCAGTGTCCATATGGAATATATTGAATTCCTTATTTGACAATCATGACACACAGGAAATTCATTTATACTGTGTTATTTGTCTGATGATTTTGTGTTTTCAAGTAATGTGATATTCAAATAAATAAACAACATTGATTAAATTATTGAGCTTATCGGTAGAAGTAATAGTATCATTTATTTGGCTGCTCAGATACAGCTTTTACAGCTGTAATCAAAAAAATTGATTTCCAAAAACTATATGTAAGGTTTAATTTAATTTAACTGAAGAGCATCTTTAAGGGTTAGTTCCCCCGAAAAAAGTTATCCGCTATCCAAAGTCACGTCATCAATATAAAAGAAGTATACAATCCCTTTAACACCTTCACCCCCGAGCCTGTTTTCACCTTCCTGACCAGACCAATTTTTACAATTCTGAGCACTGTTAGTTTATGAGGTCATAACTCTGGAATGCTTCAACGGATCCCACTGATTCTGAGAAAGTTTTCTTGTTACATATTGTACTTCATGATAGTGGTAAAATTTCTTAAATATGACTTGCGTTTATTTGTGAAAACAACGGAAATTTGGCGAAAATGTTGCAATTTTCAAAATGTAAACTTTTATGCCCTTAAAGGGAATCTGTCACCAGTTTTTTGGCCTATCAACTAAAAATATCATCTAATAGATTGTGAGCTATACATTTCCCAACTACTTGTAAACCCCCCCGACTCCCCATGAATCTCCCATAAAACCTTTTATATTGCTCCCGCGCTGTATGTAAATATCCTCGGTCCGCTCCGATGGGCATTGGTTCTCATCCCTCTCTCCACCCACTAATGCTTTTCGGCTTTGCCCACAGTTTGGCAAAGCATACAGTTTTCCAGTCCATCCGGTTTATTTAGACACAGCATAAACCGCATAAAGTACAGTCCATTTCGTTACATCCACGAAACATGTTATGACCACCAGTCTGTTCCACTAGCAGATACACCTGTCTGCCTTTCCTACAACCCCCTTGTCCGACGTTACCTTCCAGGAGCTCTGCTCCGCACGCTGACTCCTAGTCCGTCCTGACTTCCAGGGAAGCTGCCTTACTGGCACCATTGACTCATACTATGATTTGCTCGACAAGCTCAAACCTGTCAGTTCCAGACCCTCAGAAGGACGGTGTCTTCCCCCAATTCAGATAGCCATCATGGACTCTGCAGGCACATGACCTCCTCCATGTGCTTCCAGGAAAACCTGTCCTTTTCAAGGACCTTCTAACACAGAGACCATGTGACCAAACAACAGTCTCATTATATCTCATGAGACACACCCATTATTGGGAGTTAGGTGTTTAACCAGACCTGCCCAACTCTCCAGTTAACCTGCAAGCTCAGCCCTCATAAACTAAACAAGGCTCGTGGAACTACAAGTCACTGTCTCACAGAACATTTTACATAACATTTATGATCACATTTATCCGGCACTCTATGCTGAGCACTTACGTTGGGGTTTCCATCTAAATCTCCAAGTGACGTGACAGATGAAACTCCCAATTGATCCATTCACTATAATGAGGCAGCAGAATTATTCTGGACTCAGTCTGGCTTCTGTTCAACGGTGTCCTTTTCAGAAGTACAAAAAACTGTGTCCGATGGCACTTTTATGCAATCCTAATGAGGCGGAAAAAGCCATATTATAGGTCCTATGGCATCTACAGTCATAGAATCATAGAATCGTAGAGTTGGAAGGGACCTCCTGGGCCATCTGGTCCAACCCCCTGCTCAAAGCAGGATTCACTAAATCATCCCAGTCAGATGTCTGTCCAGCCTCTGTTTGAAGACTTCCATTGATGGAGAACTCACCACTTCTCGTGGCAGCTTGTTCCACTCATTGATCACTCTAACTGTCAAAAAGTTTTTTCTAATATCTAATCTGTGTCTCCTCCCATTCAGTTTCATCCCATTGCTTCTAGTCTTTCCTTGTGCAAATGAGAATAAAGTTGATCCTTCTACAATGTGACAGCCCTTTAGATATTTGTAGACAGCTATTAAGTCTCCTCTCAATCTTCTCTTTTGCAAACTAAACAATCCCAAATCCTGCAACCTTTCCTCATAAGACAGGGTTTGCAGACCGGTCACGATTCTGGTTGCTCTTTTCTGAACTTGCTCCAGTTTGTTGATGTCTTCTTTAAAATATGGTGCCCAAAACTGGACACAATATTCCAGATGAGGTCTGACCAAAGAGGAGTAGAGGGAAATAATGACTTCACGTGATCTAGACTGTATGCTTCTGTTAATACATCCTAGAATTGCATTTGCTTTTTTTGCTGCTGCATCACACTGTTGACTCATATTCAGTCTGTGATCTATTAGTATACCCAAGTCTTTTTCACATGTGCTGTTGCTTAGGCCTATTCCTCCCATTCTGTATATGCTTTTTTCATTTTTATTGCCCAGATGTAGTACTTTGCATTTTTCCCTGTTAAAAACCATTCTGTTAGTTGCTGCCCACTTCTCCAGTTTATTTATATCTTTTTGAATCCTCTCTCTCTCTCTTCTCTAGTATTAGCTATCCCTCCTAGCTTTGTGTCATGAGCAAATTTAATCAGTTTACCCGCAATTCCTTCATCTAAATCATTGATAAAGATGTTGAACAATACAGGGCCCAGGACAGAGCCCTGTGGTACCCCACTTGAGAAATTCTTCCAACTGGATGTGCAGCCATTTACGACCACTCTTTGGGTCCGATCACTAAGCCAGTTATGAATCCACCTAACAGTTGCCTTGTCCAATCCATACTTAGTCATTTTTTCAATAAGGATTGTATGAGATATTTTGTCAAATGCTTTGCTGAAGTCAAGATATACTATATCTACAGCATTTCCTTGATCCACCCAATCAGTGATTCCGTCATAGAAGGAAATTAAGTTAGTCTCGCATGACTTACTAGTTACAAACCCATGCTGACTCTGTTTAATCACTTCATTCTTATCCAGGTACTGACATACATGTTGTTTAATAATTTGTTCAAAGATCTTTCCTGGTATAGAAGTCAGACTCACCGGCCTATAGTTGCCTGGGTCCACCTTCTTCCCCTTTTTGAAGATAGGATCAACATTTGCTCTTCTCCAGTCTTCTGGGACTTCTCCTGTTCTCCAAGAATTTTCAAAGATTATGGAGAGGGGTTCAAAAATTTCTTCTGCTATCTCCTTCAGTACTCTGGGGTGTAATTCATCTGGACCTGGAGACTTGAATTCATTTAGGTTAGCTAAGTGTTTCCTCACTATCTTTCTGTTTATAGATATCCTGGATTCTTCTATTCCCTTAATAGGACAGTGAAGAACAGTTGATGTTACATTTCCTTTCTGAGAGAAAACAGATGCAAAATAGGAATTTAAAAGTTCGGCCTTCTCAACATCCTGTCTTACCATTTCATCATTTTCATCCTGTAAAAATCCTATAGCATCTTTGACTTTTCTTTTACTTTTGACATATCCCCAAAATCCTTTATTATTGCTATTGACATCTCTTGCAAGCCTCAATTCATTGTCAGCTTTACTAATCTGATTTGTGCCCTGCAAGTTCTGCAGACAGCATTATATTCTTTAGATATGCCTCCCTCTTTCCATTTTATAAACATTTTTTTCTTCCTTTTTAGCATGTGCTTAAGTTCTGTGTTCATCCATCCTGGCTTCCTTAAATGCTTCCTATTCTTCCCTCTTTTCGGAATTGTTAACAATTGTGCTTTGAGAATTTCATTTTTCAAGATTTCCCATCCTTCCTGGACATTTTTGTCTTTAAGGATATCCAGCCATTGGATCCCTCCAATTCTCTTTCTGAATCCCTTAAAATCTGCCTTTCTGAAATCTAACCTTGACATCTGAGTCTTCACAGGTCTTCCTCCTCTAGTTATCCAAAATTCTAAAATAGCATGGTCGTGACCTCCTAGGGTCCCAGCCACTTTTACCTCCTCAACCATTTCCTCCCTGTTTATAAGGATTAGATCCAAGGTAGCAGTTCCCCTTGTTTTCTCCCCTACCTTTTGGAAGATAAAGTTGTCAGCAAGAGAGGATAAGAATTTCCTTGACTTGTTAGTTTTGCCTGAGAGAGATCTGGATAGTTGAAATCTCCCATGACAACTATGTCATATTTTTGGGAGAACTTGGCCATTTGATGCATAAAGAGTTCATCTATATCTTCAGCTTGCACAGGCGGCCTGTAGTAAATGCCTACAATGGTGTCCTTTCCATTGTTCTGTCCTTGTATTCTTACCCAAACAGTTTCCACAGAACTCCCAGTCTCTGAAGCTTCAATCTCTGTGCAGATATACGCGTTTCTAACATACAATGCAACACCTCCTCCTCGTTTATCAAGTCTGTTTCTTGCAAATAAGTTATATCCTTCTAGTCTTGTATTCCAATCATGTGTATTGTCCCACCAAGTTTCAGTGATTCCAATGACATCATATTTCTTTTCCTGTGTTAGTAGTTCCAATTCTCCTTGTTTGTTGCCCATGCTTTGTGCATTAGTATAGAAGCATTTTAGTTTGTGATTGGTTTCTCTTTCTCCAATATTTTTATTAATTAGATTCTTTTGTCTTTGTTCTTCCTTTCCACTTCTAATAGCAGAGTTCTCAATAGCATTTGTCAGGTCTATGGCTTTTTCTGGTCTTTTGCTTCCCTTCCCATGTTGTGCTAGTTTAAAGCTCTCCTTACAATTGTAGCAAGACGACTTCCAAATACATGTTTTCCAGTCTGCACCCCATCTCTAGCAAGTAGTCCATCGTAAAGGTAATTCACTCCGTGATCCAGAAATCCAAATTGTTGCTGACGGCACCATCGACGTAGCCAGTTGTTCACCTGCAGAATCTTATTCCACCTCCTTGTTCCATGGCCATCCACTGGGAGGATGGAAGAGAAGACCACCTGCGCTCCCAGTTCTTTCACTTTCTTGCCTAAGTCTTCAAAGTCTCTGCAGATGGTTTCCAGGTCGTTTCTTGCGGTGTCGTTTGTCCCCACATGTAGTAGCAGGAATGGGTAGTCATCTGTAGGTCTGAAGAGTCCTGATATCCTGTCAGACACATCTTTAATTTTTACACCTGGAAGACAGCACATTTCTCTTGAAGTTATATCCAGTCTGCAGATAGCGGCCTCTGTTCCTCTCAACAGGGAATCCCCCATGACCACCACTCTCCGTTTCTTCTTCACAACATTTTTCTTTCTCCATCCAGGAGGACTCTGAAGGCTTACAAGGTTGCTGTTTGTGGGCAAAGTCTTATCCTGATGTATTTCTTCATTGTTTTCCTGCGTGAGAGCCTGGTACTGGTTCCTGAGAAGTATGGGTGCTGACTGCCTCCTGATCCTCCTGCTTCTCTGGGTCACATGTCTCCATTCCTCTCTTTCTTCAGGTGCACTTCGAATTTCTTCTCTTTCTGTAACATGAAGAGATAATTCTGCTCTGTCTAAGAACTCTTCACCTTCCTTAATGATCTTCAATGTAGCTAACCTCTCTTCGAGACTTTGCAACTTTTCCTCCAACAGGGACACAAGCTTGCATTTGTGGCATGTGAAGTTTGGCTTTTCCACTGGCAAGTCTGTGAACATGTAGCAAGAAAGGCAGCTCACCAAATGGCTCCTGGCCTCTTCCATATTGAGATTTCTTAAAAACAAAATTCGGCACGCAGCTTTCCGATTTCCTCTTTTCAGCTGCAACAGCCAAAACCCAGTGATCATTGAGCTCGCGGAGACTCTTCACTTACCCCAGAAGGCACTGGGAATATGCAAATGATCTCCTCAAGACTCTTTCCCTGGTTTTCCGATTTCCTCTTTTCAGCTGCAACAGCCAAAACCCAGTGATCATTGAGCTCGCGGAGACTCTTCACTTATCCCAGAAGGCACTGGGAATATGCAAATGATATCCTCAAGACTGTTCCCCTGCCTCATTATAGGGAATCTTCCACCGGGGGTTCTGTCTGAATTGCGTATTTCAGAGATTTAAACGAAAACCTGATATAAGCACTCATCGGTGAGCACAGGATAATTGTGTGCCGAGCCTTACTGTGATCTTTAGGCTAAGTGCACACGTACCGGAACTCTCGCGGAAATTACCGCGAGAATTCCGGAATTCCATTCCACGGGAAAATCGCATTTTAAATTCCCGCGATTTTCCCGCAGAAAAACTAGCATTTTGCAAGCGTAATTAGCTTGCAAAATGCTAGCGTTTTCCAAGTGATCTGTAGCATCGCTTGGAGAACTGATTGACAGGTTGGTCACACTCGTCAAACATAGTGTTTGACAAGAGTGACCAACTTTTTACTACTGAGGCCGCCTATGCAGCATCAGTAGCAAAAGATAGAATGTAAAAAAAAATAAAAAATGGTGTTATTCTTACCCTCCGACGTCCCGCGCAGCCGTTCCCAGTAATCCTTTGCGAAAATGCCCACAATGACGTCCGTTCTCGCGGGATCGTGATGTCTCGCGGTGATTCGCGATGACGTCGCGCGAATGACGGCGAGACTTCGCGATCCCGCGAGAACGGACGCCATCGCGGGCATTTTCGCAAAGGACTACTGGGAACGAGAGCGTGAAGAGAAGCGGGAAGACTGCGCGGGACGTCGGAGGGTGAGAATAACAATATTTTTTATTTTTAAATTCTATTTTTTACAGGGATATGGTACCCAAAGCCCGGAGGACAGTCTCCTCTCTTCCAGACTGTGGGTACCATCCGCAATTGTTCTGCTTACTTTCCGCATGGTGTGCACAGCCACATGCGGGAAGTAAGCGGAACAATGCATTCCTATGGGTGCGGGATCGCCGCGATTCCGTAAATTAATGAGCATGCTGCGGTTTTTACCGTGAAGCGATTCCGCCGCGGTAAAAACCGCAGCATTAGCACAGCATTGCGGAATCCCATAGGAATGCATGGGATGCTTATTTTTCGCGTTTTCGTGGCAAAATCGCGCGGTTAAAACCGCCGCGGAAACGCGAAAAAAACGCCACGTGTGAACTCAGCCTTAGGATGTAGTATGTAAAAATCAACAGCATTGGAGGGGTTAAATGCCCGTGATCGATGCTAGCGCCGATCGTGGGCACTGCTGCAGGGTGTCAGCTCTCACACAGAGCTGACACCCGCACCCGATCGCAGCAGCGCTCAGCGTGAGGCCTCACGATCGGTATGCCTTACCTATACTGCAGTTTGCAGGAACGCAGCTCCCGCAGAGCAGTACATTTACAGCACATGTTGGGAAGGGGTTAAGCTTTCAACGCATCCAATTTGTTTATCATAATATAGGATTTCTCTAATACCTAAACTGCTAATACATTTTCTTTTTGAAATAGAAAAAACAAACATTTTTAAATAAGGCCATATGCACAATTTCAGTATTTGGTCAGTATTTTACCTCAGTATTTGTAAGCCAAAACCAGGAATGGAACAATCAGAGGAAAAGTGTAATAGAAACATGTCACCACTTCTGTATTTACCAACATAGTAACATAGTAACATAGTTAGTATGGCCGAAAAAAGACAATAGTCCATCCAGTTCAGCCTATAAAATTCTGTCAGAATAAATCCCCAGATCTTCGTCCTTCTAAAGAACCTAACAATAACTGTAAGATACAATATTGTTACGCTCCAGGCCTCTCTTGAACCCTTCGACTGAGTTCGCCATCACCACCTCCTCAGGCAGGGAATTCCAGATTCTCACTGCCCTAACAGTAAAGAATTCTCTTCTATGTTGGTGGAAAAACCTTTTCTCCTCCAGACGCAGAGAATGCCCCCTTGTGACCGTCACCTTCCTTGGTATAAACAGATCCTCGGAGAGATATTTGTATTGTCCCCTTATCTACTTATATATACATGGTTATTAGATCGCCCCTCAGTCGTCTTTTTTCTAGACTAAATAATCCTAATTTTACTAATCTCTCTGGGTATTGTAGTTCCCCCATCCCCTTTATTAATTGCCCTCCTTTGTACCCGCTCTAGTTCCATTGTATCCTTCCTGAGCACCGGTGCTCAAAACTGTACACAATACTCCATGTGCGGTCTAACCAGAGATTTGTACAGAGGCAGTATAATGCTCTCATCATGTGTATCCAGACCTCTTTTAATGCACCCCATGATCCTGTTTGCCTTGGCAGCCGCTGCCTGGCACTGGCTGCTCCAGGTAAGTTTATCATTAACTAGGATTCCCAAGTCCTTCTCCATGTCAGATTTACCCAGTGGTTTACCGTTCAGTGTGTAATGGTGATATTGATTCCTTCTTCCCATGTATATAACCATACATTTATCAATGTTAAACTGCATCTGCCACCTTTCGGCCCAAGTTCCCAACTTATCCAGATCCGTCTGTAGCAGAATACTAACTTCTCTTGTATTGACTGCTTCACATAGTTTTGTATCATCTGCAAATATTGATATTTTACTGTGCAAACCTTCTACCAGATCTTTAATAAATATGTTGAAGAGAATAGGTCCCAACACCGACCCCTGCAGTACCCCACTGGTCACAGCGACCCAGTTAGAGAATATACCATTTATAACCACCCACTGCTTTCTATCACTAAGCCAGTTACTTACCCATTTACACACATTTTCCCCCAGACCCAGCATTCTCATTTTGTGTACCAACCTCTTGTGTGGCACGGTATCAAACGCATTGGAAAAATCAAGATATACCACATCCAATGACTCACCTTGGTCCAGTCTATAGCTTACCTCTTCATAAAAACTGATTAGATTGGTTTGACAGGAGCGATTCCTCATAAACCCATGCTGATGTGGAGTTAAACAGTTATTCTCATTGAGATACCAAGCACTTCTGCTTTTGGCTTATACATACTGATGTAAATTACTGACGGCGTGAACTTGGCTTAAGGTAAGTTCTATCTGTGAAAATCACTGAAAGATAACCTACATGAAACACGGACGTCGGAATGAGGCCTGATGGAAATAAACCTTCTAGAGTTTGCAGAAAGAACCTGCCTTCATTATGGTGGAAGATGCATTAATGTTTGTTTCTGAATCGAAATTATACTATTTTTTTTTTAGACATTGCTAATTTTCAAGCAAAACATTTTAAGTTTATATATTTCATTAAACTCCTCAACTTCTATTTGTATATTCTTTACAGCCTGAAATATGTATACCGTACTTTTAATTGTTCATCCAAACATATGTCAGCTCTGTATTCACAAGCAACAAGCACTGTATAGGCCATTATAGATATGCGCCTATTTACTACTGACCTTAGTCGATGCTGTGGAGTTTGGGAAGTGCAAGGAGTATACGCCACTTGATGTTAGACCAGCTCTATAAGCATTTGCACAGTCTTGAAAATTCAGCTGTTTCTCTTCTGGTAAGACTGAAATATCTGGAAATCCAAAATGTTTGTTATTATTAGTAGATTCTTTAAACTTTACAATTCACTGTATAATGGTGTGGTCATAGGACAGCTTTATATTTAAGGAGATTTCACTAAGACCATTTACACAATTAGGTCGGGATCTCACATGCGAGAAACTCGGATGACTTTCGCATCTTAATACCCTGCACTGCCGCCGGCACTCGGGGGCAGAGTGTGAGGCTGCTTGTATTTCTATGCAGCCGCGCGCTCCGCTCCCGAGTGCCGGCGGCAGTGCCGGGTATTAAGATGCGAGGCTCGTCCGAGTTTCTCGCATGTGTGATGCCGGCCTAAGAAAAAATCTACTTTATAATAGTTTGAGAGCAACCACTGTTTAAAGGGAACCTGATTGTAGGATTTTCCCCTGCGATGCATCAGGAACACTTTATATACCTCCTGATACCATATTTAATGTTCCCAGTGTTATGACTAAATAATACATGTGTGTATTTAAAAATTATTTAAATCCCCCTGCCTGCGAGTAGCATTCAAGTTCAGGACTGCTGTCAGTCATTACTAAATTCACTGGGTCCCTCTGGGATCCCTGTTTTCTTTTTGCTCCACTTGAATGTCAATCATACCACAGTGGAAGTGATCCCAGTGTGCTTTAACAATGATTGACAATAGTCCCAGAAAAGACCACTACCTTCAGGCACGGAAAGACGGGCACATTTAATGCAAATTTTAAACACACACTTGTAGCATTTAGGTATAAGGGTGCTTTCACATTGCGTTCCAGCACCCGTTTGGTGGCCCTGTCAGGGCTTATGTCTGGACCACAAACAAAACGTGATTGGGAAGTATGTGCCAACTAAAATGGTGCATAATAGTCTATAGCTCCGTTGGCGCATACGTCCGAATCCCGCTTTGTATGGGGTCCAGACGTAAGCCTCCATGGGGCCACCAAACTGGTGGGGGAACACAATGTGAAGACACTTTAATGCAAGGATCATTATATTGGAAGGCTGATAAAACACTCCTAATACCTCCTGGGGGTAAATTCATCAGTTTCCCTTTGAATTATGGTTATATGTTGTTAACCCCTTCACCCCCAACCTGTTTTCACCTCCCTGCCCAGGCCAATTTTTACAATTCTGACCACTGTCACTTTAAAAGGTTACAACTTTGGAACACTTCCACGGATCCCGCTGACTCTGGGATTGTTTTCTCATGACATATTGTGCGTCGTGTTAGTGGTAAAACTTGTTCGATATTTTTTGCATTTATTTATATATACGGCACATGTCAAGAAGGGGTTAACCACAGAAACAGACTTAAAATTTTTATTAAAGACTTTAAAATCAATGGCCTATTCTTAGTACAGGGAATCAATATTTAATCTGTAAGGATCCAGCTTTTTACGTTTTAATTGTTCATATGGCACAGCTCTGTATGTTTAGTAGTGGTTGTTCTTGGTATTCCAGCTCAGTCCTCTTCATTTGAATGGAATGAAACTGTATGGGATGCAACACTCACTGAAAGGCTGGAGTCACACTTAACGTATAAAAAATTGGTCCGATTTTCACGGACGAGAATCGCATCAATGTTTCGTGAACAGTTTTTTATGTAATCCGTTTGCAATGCGAGGATGCGATTTCCTTGCATCTAAGTATCCGTGTGACATCCGTATGGCATCCGTACTGCGAGATTTTGTCACAGCCTTGCAAAATGGACATATAACAGTTTCTTGGTCTGAAATTAATTAAAATCAAAGTCAGCAACCCTATTTATTGGCTCTACAACAGGTGCAGGTGACACCCTCCAATCTTTGCATTAGAGTCCATGCTTGTGTTGTGGTATTTCTGCTTTGTGTCAAACATTTCAGACAGGCTTTCTTTCAACACTACTGAGCGGGTTCTTTTACACTGAGCTATGTCTCGATGTTTTGGGGAGCCATACCCAGTGATTGTGGATCGGAAGAGGCGGAGAAGAATGTGGGTACATCCGCCTTTGAGACATCAGTTGACTAAAGGGCATTTCCACCTTCTCTAAGTAGCCATCCTGACAAGTTCTACCAGTATTGTCGAATGAGCCTGCCCACATTTGACATTCTGATGGAGATAGTGCGCCCTGGGATCACCTTTAAGGACACCAAGATGCGCAAGTGTATTTCTGCAGAGGAGCGCCTTTTACTTACATTACGGTATGTATTCATCCTTTTTGTTGATGATGTATTCTCCTAGTTTTAAATTTAATGCTCTCAGCCATTCAATTTTTTTTTCCATGTTGTTTCATTATTTTTACTCCCACATTTGTCCTTTGACATCATATGCTGATTTTAATACAAGCAAAGGCCTTGCATGTTTTTTTTTTTTCTAGACAGAGCTTCTTAGCTATTGGGCCTAAACTTTAGGAATGACTAAACTTGTTTATAGCGACAAGGGTTTTAATTGTTTTTAATGTTGTATCTTCCCTTATAGATTCCTTTCCACTGGGCTTTGCTATGCATCACTGCATCTTGAGTTCTTAATTGGAAAATCCACCATGTCATGCATTGTACATTCTATGTGCTCGGAAATATGGTCCCGACTACATCAATCGGTCATGCCTGAGCCAAAAATGGAAAACTGGCTGCGTATAGCCCTTGGGTTTGAGGAAACGTGCCAGTTTCCCAACTGTATTGGCGCACTGGATGGCAAGCACTTTTGTGTGCGTAAGTCGCCAAACTCAGGGTACCAATATTTTAATTATAAACAGGTTCTTTCTATAGTGCTGCTGGTCCTGGTCAACAGTGCCTACAGGTTTATAATTGTAGATATTGGAGCCTGTGGAAGAACTGGAGACTCCAGAGTCTTCAATTCTTCCATTATGGGTTTACGCCTGTGCAATAATGATTTGGACATCCCATCTCTACATCAGCTACCAGGGTCCACTATGGAAGCGGTGCCTTATGTGTTGGTTGCAGATGAGGCCTTTCAACTAACAAGCAACCTCATGAGGCCCTATCCACATAGAGCCATGGACCACCAGCGCACAATATTTAATTTACGCTTATCCCGCACATGACGACTAGTGGAGTGTGCCTTTGGCATTCTTTGTGCCAAATGGCGGATCCTGCAGTCAGCCATTCAACTTAGTGAAGGAAATATGAATGAGGTTATTAACCCCTTAACGTTTCGTGGTAAGAAAACCCACCTTCCCTTACCACACACCACTTCCACCAAAAATGTCATAATATCTCGCAATTAAAATTTCAGGTCATGGAACAAATAGACATTTTTCAGCCCCAGTCAGATAGACTCGGGCTCCAGCCATTATAAAATAACCAGGTACTAGTTTTTGCAGTTCATCATTTAATTACACCATTTCAGACACTCATTTTTTTAACCTCTTGGTTTTCTTGGTGTACCAATTATTTGCATATCATGTTCTCATTTTTCAGCAGCATAGATGCCACTCCTGCTCAAGGATATCTATTACCCTAACTGTATCTCTTACAGGTATATCTTCTTCAGACATTCATATTTGTCATCATAGACATCTCTACTGCACTGATAAATACACTGTGATCACATAGATATCCTTTTATACTTATATTTATTTCACTGTAGCCTTGGGCTTTGATCCAAGCCTTTTCCGGTATTCAGAGCCTTTTTTCCTTAATTTTTGATCTCACCCTGATATATGGCACAGTTGATATCTGGAATCCTCTTCTACTGGAGTGAATTTCTGCGGTCACCATCCTTCACTATAAATTCTCACTTTTTACTTCTTTTGATTTGATTGTATTATATATACTGTATATATATGTCTGTTGTATTTTCTGACAAATTTCGTTTTGTTCTCTTGGTTACCTTTCTGCAAATTATAGTTTTTTCTAAAGAAACTAAAAAGACCTGTCTGATGAAGGTCCGCTGTTGGACCGAAAACGTTCATATGATATGAGTCTATTTTTGTCTGGATGCACAATACAGAAAATATTGCTTCTTCATTTTTGAGTGCCAAGTTTTTTTGTATATGTATATTACTCCACATGGTGCACATGAGCTTTTATGAACTGATATGCAGACAATACAATGCCTGTATTCTGCAAGATTCTTTTTTTGGAAATAAATAAGGTGATACCGATAATGTACAGAAATGTTTTGTAATAAATTATATTTCTTTTACTAACGGTTGTATTGTGAAACCAGGTTGGTAAGTTGTCCCACAGTCTCCATGATGTATGCCTGCTGTCTCTGCAGCATACTGTTGTTCTGCATTGCTTCACTGAGTTGTTCTCCAAGTTCACCAATTAGTTGACTCTGTTTGGAAAGTAACTCATCTACATGAAGTTTCTCAGCTCTCAAGACTTCTATTTCCTCTTGGTGTTTCTCCTCCATCTGCAAAACTTTATTCTCTAGAAAACTGAAAATACAGATATTGTATTGTGAATAGATATACAGTATTATACAGAAGTCTATCTGAGACTCATTACTGAAATTGCATAACTATGTTGTATGTCATTTGACTATATAAAGGACCAGTTGTGATGGATGAAGTATGGACAGGTGTCTAATGGAACACCCATGGCACACAGTTGAAAAGCTTATCTCAATGGTAGAATTGCGCCCAGGAGATTGTCAATTCTGCTCAGTTTTGCTGTTAACTTATTCATTATGTGAAGACAGACATCCTCATCAAGATTTAGTAACTAGAGATAAGTGAACCCTTCAAGGTTCAGTTCGGCTTGGTGAATGTCCCAATGTTCTCAAACATACCCGAATCCCATTAAATTCAATGGGAGGCAAAAGCAAATGCATAGACAACACCTTCACTGGGTCCAAAAAGCTGCCAAAACAGCTTAAAATAGGGGCAGACACCAGCAAAAGTGGCATCAAGTGACCCATCAATTATAATATAAATAAATAATTTAAAAATGTGGGTTCCCCTGTATTTTTGATAACCAGCCAGGCAAAGCTGACAGCTGCGGGCTGCAACCCTCAGCTGTCAGCTTCAGCAAGGCTGGTTATCATTGCTGCACTGTGAGACTTTTTCTCACTGTGCTAGTGGTGATCTCACCAAGGTCACGGTAGTTCCGCGGTCTGCCTGGGAATGCAGCCTCAGTGACTGGCAGAAACCTCAATAACAACTGCTAGTCACTGAGGCATGGATTACGGCATGGGACAGAACAATGGACAGGTGAGGGATATGGTTCTTATTTATTTTTATTTTATTACAGGAGACGAGGGTTTCAATAGAATGGGCGCTAGGTGAATATAACTATGTTTGTTATTTGTAAATAAAAAAGAAAAGTTTGTTTTGTTTTTATTTTAAATAAAGGACTTTATTTTGGCTGTCTATTTACAATATAACTAAAAGATTAGTAATGGATAGGCGTCTTATAGATGCACCATTTCTGGGATGGCTGCGGGCTGTTATTTTTAGGCTGGGGGGCAATATTCATGTTCTCTGACCCTGATCTGTCCCTACATGTCTATGGAGGTTGGCACCTTAAAATAATGCCATGCTGCCCCCATTCGATGTTGCTTACCCTGTACGACCTTAACAGCTCTTAGTATCGCTACAGTAGCAATTCCCTAAGGAATAAAGGAATCACACCCAAAACAATTGCAACCAATTTAAATTACAGCAAAGTGAATGAATTCAACAAAGACTATCACCAGCAGGAAACACTAGCAAGGGAAGGTACAGGTGCTTCTCACAAAATTAGAATATCATAAAAAGTTAATTTATTTCAGTTCTTCAATACAAAAAGTGAAACTCACATATTATATAGAGTTATTATAGAGTGATCTATTTCAAGTGTTTATTTCTGTTAATGTTGATGATTATGGCTTACAGCCAATGAAAACACAAAAGTCTTTATCTCAGTAAATTAGAATAGTTTCTAACACCAGCTTGAAAAATTATTTTAAAATCCGAAATGTTGGCCTACTGAAATGTATGTTCAGTAAATGCACTCAATACTTGGTCGGGACTCCTTTTGCATCAATTACTGCATCAATGCGGCGTGGCATGGAGGCAATCAGCCTGTGGCACTGCTGAGGTGTTATGGAAGCCCAGGTTGCTTTGATAGCAGCCTTCAGCTCGTCTGCTTTGTTGGGTTTGGTGTCTCTCATCCTCCTCTTGACAATACCTTATAGATTCTCTATGGGGTTAAGGTCAGGTGAGTTTGCTGGCTAGTCAAGCACAGTGATACGGTTGTTTTAATACCAGGTATTGGTACTTTTGGCAGTGTGGACAGGTGCCAAGTCCTGTTGGAGAATGAAATTTCTATGTCTAAAAAGCTTGTCGGCAGAGGGAAGCATGAAGTGCTCTAAAATTTCCTGGTAGATGGCTGCGCTGACTTTGGTCTTCATAAAACACAGTGGACCTACACCAACAGATGACATGGCTCCCCAAACCATCACTGATTGTGGAAACTTCACACTAGACCTCAAGCAGCTTGGATTGTGGCCTCTCCACTCTTCCTCCAGACTCTGGGACCTTGATTTCCAAACGAAATGCAAGATTTACTTTCATCTGAAAACAACACTTTGGACCACTGAGCAGCAGTCCAGTTCTTTTTCTCCTTGGCCCAGGAAAGATGCTTCTGGCATTGTCTACTGGTCATGAGTGGCTTGACACAAGGAATGCAACATTTGTAGTCCATGTCCTGGATACGTTTGTTTGTGGTGGCTCTTGAAACAATTACTCCAGCAGCAGTCCACTCCTTGTGAATCTCCCCCAAATTTTTGAATGGCTTTTTCTTAACAATGCTTCCAAGGCTGCGGTTATCCCAGTTGCTTGTGCACCTTTTTCTACCACACTTTTTCCTTCCACTCAACTTTCCATTAATATGCTTGGATACAGCACTCTGTGAACAGTCAGCTTCTTTAGCAATGACCTTTTGTGGCTTACCCTCCTGGTTGAGCGTGTCAATGACTGCCTTCTGGACATCTGTCAAGTCAGCAGACTTCCACCAGATTGTGGAGGCTATTGAAACAGGGTAAGGGACCTTTTAAAATGCTTAGGAACATTAGCAGGTGTTTATGCTAATTATTCTAATTTACTGAGATAATGACGTTTGAGTTTTCATTGGCTGTAAGAAATAATCATCATCATTAACAGAAATAAACACTTGAAATAGATCACTCTGTTTGTAATGACTCTATGTCATATATGAATTTCACTTTTTGTATTTAAGAACTGAAATAAATTAAGTTTTAATTTGTAATTTTGTGAGAAGTACCTGTATATAAAGCAGCATTCGAAAGGTGATAAGGCAGACAGAGTAAACGAAAAACTCCTGCTACCCAAAACTGACAGGGAAATAGATAATAGAAGGAAAACACCCAAAGAAAAGGTGTATCTGCTGTGGCTCAGTGAAAAGAGATGCCGACGATAGAAAACAGGGAGAAGCATTCAAATTCATAACACCTAAGCATTGATTATAATTATAGAACTAAAATTTAATAAGAGGTAAATTGTAAAGTTGCTTGCAATTCAAATATATATTTTAGACTTACATAATGAATATAATATTGTTACCATTGATTCTTACCTATTCTTTTCACGTAAGTTACTGATTTCATGACTCTGTAATAGCAATGCTTTCTCCACTTTGTTGGTGGAGATGGAATTTTCCAGTAATTTTATTTCTAATCTATTTGTCTGGTTAAGGACCTGTTATTTAGACACATAAATAAACATAATTAAAATAAAAAAAATTTATGTACAGAAATATATCCACTTTACAAGTCAAGTCACCATAGACATACTAAATAAGTAGCAATAAAACCAAGGGCCCATCGTATTTTATTGAAAGATTTGGAGAATATAACACAAAAATAAAGCACAGAAGGAAGAACAATCAGCAATGACTCAATAAGGTAAAAATTCCTCATCAAACTTTGGGGGAAAATTCATCAGCTGGTTTTGCTCTCCTAGAGATCTCCTGGTCAGCGTGAATAACTATTATATAGACCTCTTAGTGGTCATCAGATTTATACAATAACTATTTTTAGAAGGATCCATCAATGAAAAGTTGATGATAAGGTGCTTTTTTGAGTCCTACAATCAGCTGTAAACCTGGGGTAACTCCACAACAAGTAGTCAATTTCACTCAAGTGCCAAAATAAAAAAATAAAAATTTGAGTAACTAAGTTTTCTTTTACTATTGACCAGCCTACGTAAAGTAATGAATCTTTATAGTGTACTCTACTAACTTTTTTCCTCCTCCAATCTCTAACACCATGCTGAAAGTGCTGGTTTGCCTACCTAGTTGATGTTGACCTATTGATAGTTTGAATTTTACATAGTGATGAGAGAATAGTGAAATATTTGGATTCGGGAAAATTGGCACTAATATTTTCGAATATCCGTGTATTCGTACTGAATAACGAATCCAATGTTAATCAATGGGAAAGCCGAATATTTTTCTGTTGGACCCAACAAACAGGTCTGGGAACAAAGCTGAAAAGGATGGGAAAGAGCTTAAACTAAATGGGAACAGCATGGAGAAGATGCCTGCATGCCTTTCTGACTCATGCTATCTGAGAATAATGTTGTCAGACTATTGCTTCGGTTTTACAGATTTTTAAAACAACCTAAAAAACCAAATCGATTTTTTTTAAAGGGAAAAATGCTAAGAAACAGTATTTCCTTCATAATTACATGTATGTAGCAAAATAAAAATAATAATAAAAAATTATACTTCCCCTTTAGCATATGTTCACACGGAGCGTTATGGTAATCACATAAACAAGAGAAACCAAGAGATATGAGTGACCTGCTCACAAGCTTACAATCTATGAGGGAATAGGGGAGACATGAAAGGTGGATGGTAACAATTGCTTTCATTGTTCTAACTAGCCATAACGTAATAAATCGGGTGTTCATGTAATGCTGCATGAACCGTGCACCAATCAGTATGTGCAAAAGTACAGACACAGAGGGCTATTAAATGCATAAAGTGTGTGAGAAAAAGATACAAGGATCCTGGTTATGAAGAAAATTTTGAATGAGCAATACAGGGATAGTTAGATAAATGTGTGGAGGTGGAAGGTGGTTCATATGTTGGCAAGGTTTAATGAGCAGCAGAGAGCAGTGTCTGAATTCCAGCTTGTCAATGCCCATCAGAATAACACTCATCCCCCACACATAACTGCCGAGTGGGTGTGGATCGATAACATTTCTGAGGTTCTTCAAAACTTTGAGCAGTGTACCAAGATGCTGAGCGCTATTGTCAGCGTAACCATCCCGCTGCTCTGTCTATTAAAACGTTTGCTGCGGAATCTCAAAGAGGAAGCTTTGAATGCTGAGCAGGTGGCTATGGAGCAAGATTTTACAGTGGCTGATACCACACAGCCCAGTCTCTCATAATATTCTCAGGCCACATTGGGTGATGATGAGGAACAGGGGGAGGAAGATGAAGCGGAACAGGAGTTTTTTGTCTGTGCTACAGCGGGGACTCCCAATCCAGCTTCATGCCTGTCCCGCATGGATGGACTGAAGAGGAGAAGAAGGAGGAGGAGGCTATGCAGCGTGAGGAGAGGATTGTTAGTGTTCTTCCTGTTGAGGACACTGAATGTTTGCCTTTTTGTAGTCTGCCACACATGGCAGAGTTCAAATCCAGATGTCTTTCCCAAGACTTTTGCGTGAAACACATTTTGTCCAACATGAAATATTGGCTGTGCACTTTTCTTGACCACGGTTCAAGGAGAAATTTTCTTCTCTCATGTCGGAGGCAGATGTGCCATTTTCAGTGCATGTATGCCGGACGACCGTTGTGGAAGACTTGCTAAAAAGATTACCCTCAGACAACGCTGATGGCAGAGGTACCTGCTTTTTTACACCCACAAGGATTACAGGGGAGGGCCATGCACACCAGGTGCAACTCAGGGGGGAAGGACAACTGATAAATTTTCATGAGCTCTATGGATGACAGCAACATAATGTAAAAGCAGCCCAAATGTTTTGCTTGGGAAGTTGTCTTAACATTCATCCCTTACTACCCAAACCCATTTTGTTCATGAAATCATTTCCTCCTCCTCCTGCAAAAAGTACTTAGTGGTCATACATGTATACCCCACGTGGCTAATGTTTTGTACTTTGTGAAAACTTAGCACATTGTGCAATGGTGAAACTTTTACTCCCTATCGATTCCCTTGCTGACACACTCCAAATGTGGAGTAATGAAGATTATTGCTCCTGCTAAATAGTCACGTAAGATTATCTGTACCCGGGTTGTGCCAGTCGCAGAACTGCTAGATAAAGATACACTATTTTTTAAACCAATAGAAAATTAAGATTTTTTTAAAATCGTCATGCTGACACACTCCAAATGCGGAGTAATGAAGATTATTGCCCCTGATAAATTGTCATGTACAATTATCTTTACCCGGATTGTGCCAGTCGCAGAACTGCTACATAAAGATACGCTATTTTTTACAACAAAAGAAATTAAGATTTTTGTCAACCCCTTAGTGACAGAGCCAATTTGGTACTTACTTAATGACCAAGCCAATTTTTACAATTTCTGACCACTGTCACTTTATGAGGTTATAGCTCTGGAACTCTTCAACGTATCCCACTGATTCTGAGACTTGACATATTGTACTTCATGTTAGTGGCAAAATTTCTTCAATATAACTTGCGCTTATTTATGAAAAAAATGGAAATATGGCAAAAGTTTTGAATATTTTGCAATTTTCAAACATTTAATTTTTGTACTCTTAAATCAGAGAGTGGTGTCACACACAATAGTTAATAAATAACATTTCCCCCATGTCTACTTTAAATCAGCACAATTTTGTAACATAATTTTTTTGTTAGGCAGTTATAACAGTTAAAAGTTGATCAGCGATTTCTCATTTTTCCAACAAAATTTACAAAGCCATTTTTTTAAGGACCACCTCACATTTGAAGTGAGTTTGGGTGGTCAACATAACAGAAAATACCCAAAACTGACGCCATTCTAAAAACTGCACCCCTCAAGGTGCGCAAAACCACATTCAAGAAGGTTATTAACCCTTCAGGTGCTTCACGAGAACTAAAGCAATGTGGAAGGAAAAAAATGAACATTTTACTTTTTTCACAAAAAATGTATTTTGGAACCAATTTTTTTTATTTTCACATGGGTATCAGAAGAAAATGGACCACAAAGTTTGTTGTTCAATTTCTCCTGAGGACGCCGATACCCCATATTTGGGGAAAAGCCATTGTTTGGGTTCATGGCAGGGCTCAGAAGGGCAGGAGCATCATTTTACTTTTTGAACGCAAAATTGTCTAGAATCAATGGTGGCGCCATGTTGCGTTTGGAGACCCACTGATGTACCTAAACATCCTGAACCCCCCCAATTCTAACTCCAACCCTAACCCCAACACACCCCTAACCCTAATCCCAACCCTAACCACAACCCTAACCACAACCCTAGCCCAACCCTAACTTTAGCCCAACTTTAACTTTAGACCAACCTTAACCCAAGCCCCAACCCTAACCCTAGCCCATCCCTACCCTAACTTTAGCCCAACCCTATCCCTAACTTTAGCTCAACACTGAGCCTAACTTTAGCCCAACTTACTTTAGCCCAAATCTAAACCTAATCGAAAAATGGAAATAAATGCATTTTTTTAAATTATTTTTACCTAACAAAGGGGGTGATAAAGGGGGATTTGATTTACTATTTTTTTATATTGATCACTGTGATAGGGTCTATCACAGTGATCAAAATGAACATATAGGAAAAATTGGCAGATCTCGGTGGGCACACTGCGCATACGCCCACCATTTTCTCACAGAAGATGACGCCGGTGGCCTGAGGGACCTCACAGGGATTTCAGGGACACCAGAGATACCCGGGGGGATCTGAGGACCCTATTTCTCTCTCCTCTTATGTGCGATCACATCGGAGGAGAGAGAAATTAAATAGGAAATTGGATTTTTTGTGGTCGCCGTTATACCATTAATAACGGCATTAATAATGGCAATCGCAACACTAGGGTCAGTAAAAACCAACCAGAATCATGCTCTCTGGGGTCTCAGCTACCCTCAACAGCTGAGACCACGGAGAAATCCCCACTTATTTCTTAGCGCCGTTAAAAAGCGGCGCTATGACATAAGTACCCTTAACTGCTGCATTTGAAAGGCATATCGGCAGTCATTAAGGGGTTAAATCGCCTTGCTGACACACTGCAAATGGGGAGTAATGAAGATTATTGCCCCTTCTAAATTGTCACGTACAATTATCTCTACCCAGATTGGGCCAGTAGCACAACTGCTAGATAAAGATATGCTATTTTTTAGAAGAATAGAAATTAAGATTTTTTTTAAATCGCCTTGCTGACACACTGCATCTCTACCTGGATTATATCTACCTGGATTACACCAGTTGCACAATTAGACAAATATTAGGTATTTTAAGTGGAAAATAGAAGAGAGCTACAGCATGTACTTGCAATGGTGAGAACACCCAGCTGCCTGCATTTCACCCACCCTCCCCCCTATTATATCTCTCACTACTAAATCCCCACCTAACAAACAAAAACAAGTAATCTTGACAGTTTTTAGCTCTTTTTGGAATAAATAACGCTCACTATAACTTTCTATCACTGTCCCTATGCTCTTTTCAATCTCCCTACGCTCTCACTACACTGTTTCTTGCTGAAATGTGCGCAAGATGGCGCAGGCATGTTCATTGGCTGCAAATAAAGCGCCAAACATGTTGGGTGGGTCACTCGAATATACCGAGTTGAATACATAATTATTCGCTGAGTAACGAATAGCCTGAATACCATACTATTCATGCGAGTAACAAATAGTGCCGAATGCATTTGCTCATCACTAATTGTAGGTCTAACAAAGATAATTAGTTATTTGTGCAAAAAAAGAAGTCCTCAGATAATGTCTCACTGGACCATGCAAAGAAATCCTCACTTTGTCACTTCCTATCATTACAGTGCCAGGAGAAGAGTACAGCTGCAGTGTGAGAGCGCCTGGAGCAGCTGGAATCTTTATGGAGCAGTCTTTGCACATTTCTTTGTCGTTATACCATCACCTTCTTTATTCTCTGAATTGTAGGTCCAGAGCACTGTATGTGACAAACATTGCTCCCATGAGGATTTTTACTGCACCAGCACCCAGTGATGCAGCTCTCATCTTCTCCTGGGACTGTAATAACTGTTTTAACCTTCTCAGTGGGTGTTTTCATTTTTTCATGAGTTTGTAAGTCTCCTATATTAAATATTGTTCTGTATATGTCCAGCAAATTGACATGTACAAAACCCAGTACAATAAAAAATGTTGCTTTAATGAAAAAATTACATTAAGCAGCACTATACTACAGCTGTTTTCAAGTTGAAAATTGGTTGATTCTATGTCGAAGGTTTCATTTTGAATAATAAAAATATCTTCAAATTTACATCAGACAATGTAGTAAGTACTAAAAAGCAGGGAAAGCTGAATAAGTGCAGACATAGTATACAAGATGGACTTATGTTAGTGTTAGGATTAAATAAAAATGTTCTGAATGTAACCAGACTCTCATGACTATAGATAAAAGTAAACAATGTCTATAAAGTAGTAATGGAAAACAAGAAGAAAAGGCAAAGTGAAGGCATGCAAGGACAGGTGTATGTGTGCGCCCCAGAGGCTCAGTCGCCACAGAGGTACTGCACCTTCTCCTAAGGTGCAGTGCCCCACCGTCTGGGTAAGTTGGGAGCTCCTTTCCACGCTCCAACACTCGCACCCCACACACACAGAGTAGTTCTGCACAGCCACAAGCGGCTCTGTACTTAGAGAGCAGCAGAGCACCTTTGGTGGTTCTCTGCTTGGAACACTGGACGTGCTGGGAGGTGGGTGGAGTTGGAATACATAAGAGACTGGGAAGGTTTAGAATTACAGTTCAGTCTGACGGGGAGTTCAGTCTGCAGGTCAGTCTGCAGAGGTCAGTCTGCGGTGGCAGTCTGCGAGAGCAGTCCCCCAGGAGAAGGAAGTCACTCAGAGAGGAGTGAGGATCCCTGGAAGAAGGGATGGAGGAAGAAGTGCTGCAGCTGCCTCAGTGACCTGAGCCAGCCGGCACGAGAAAGGAGATTAAGGAGAAAGACGTAGAACTGTAACCTAAGTTTCCATGAGAAAGAGAGTCAAGTACGGAACGAAGGAGTAGAGAACAGAGAGGAGACGTGGGTTGGAAGAGGAACCCTGCCTGTAGGTTCTCAGCGCAAGGCCAGGGCTCGGTCCCCGAGGTTGTATGGACACTTATGGTTCTGCAGCAGACACCGGTGGAGTAGTTGGCTGTAAATGCATTACTCCCATCCAAGACTTGAGGCACAACAGCAACACAGATAGAGAGCCAGGAGTGAGGTGTCCCCAAAGCAGGCTACAGCTGTCTGCCGTGCAAGTAGAGTTCTGGGAACATCTCTTAGGAGGCATTCCAGGGTTACTAAGTACTGGAGTGCTTCACACCACAAGGCGCATTGGCGGAGTCGTTCAGGAAGGTACATGTTGGCGGAGTGTTAGAGAGGAGAGCCCTGACTTGTCCGGGAGGTTGGTTGAGCCTTTACCCCGGGAGACACAGCACGGAGGCAGGCACCAGTGTGTACCACGAACTGTGAGTAAAGCTATGAAACTGCAAGCTCTGGTGTCCTCCATTTATGTGTGTGCTAACACCTTCAGCACTGCTACATCTGGGTACCAGCATCCATACCATCCTGCGCCTCTCCTGATCCATAGCACCTACACTGCCCTGGGACTACAGCTCCACCTGTGGGGAGCTATACCATCTTTGCTGCACCACACCATCAGTCCCAGCGGATCTGCATGCAGCGTCGGCTTAACACCTCGCTTGCCAAACACCACAGGTGGCGTCACAAACTATTCCCATAAACTACATCAAAAACCACCATTGATTTGGGGGCCCAGGGCCACGGACCGGGTCACCGCCACTGTGACACATCCCCCTGACACCGGCCCGGTACCGAGTACCCCGCTGCCCTGGGAGGGCGACCCATATGCACAGGGAATAGAGAAACAATAGAGGCTAGGGATGCAGTTTGAGAGACTGCAATATGATGGATGACCAAAGTTGTTCAATAGAAACAGTGAACTGACAAAACTGACAAAACTGTGATAGATTGCTGGGAACCAGGACAAGGGCCACGAGCTGAAAACTCTGAGAATATCTGGCATAACATAGAAATTCTGATAACATTCACATATATGGCTACATACACATTTAAAATACATGATAATACTTCTTGTTATCCTACAGATTTCTTTGATGGCTATTAAAGATGAGCAAATCTTAAAATGTTACTTTGGCAATTTTAACGAAATTTCACAAAAAATTCATTTTGCAATGAAAAGTACTCCAAAGCCTTAAAATTGCCCTAAAAATGTATCTTACACTATGTGGAGACACAGCATTGTATCTTAATTAACCAAATGTCTATTTTTAGCAAACCAAGAAGAATAGACTGCTATCTGTATGTTGGCTTTTGAATTTAAGTATTTCTTTCTGGCTGGTCAAGAAAACAGACTTTTGCTTGTGTAAGAACGGGTTCACATAGCGATAACATAGCCCGTTCAACGCATAGCGTTGACAGGCTGCATTAACGCTATAGCATAACGCGATATGCATTATGCTATACCACTAGCGCTGATGCTTCATCTTCGCTAGCGGTGACGGAGCCTCAGATGCTGCAGGCTGTGCAGAGAATAACGGCATGTCGCGAACATATGCCGCTTTATGGCATACGTCGCGATGCGCCACATAATGGGGGTCTATGGCGGCATTAATGGACTGCATTACACCGCGTTATACCGCGGTGTAACGCAGTCCGTTTAAGGGACTGCCATAACGCAGTGTGACTCCAGCCTTAGACTGTAATATTGACTTGTAAGCTGATATTTGATATAACATAGTGTGTTCTTATCCTTAATGACTAGAAATATACTAATTATGCATTGGGTAGCCCAGATAGTTTGTTGATTTTTAAAACATAGAAAGAAAATTTATGCAAATAGATTACATAATCAAACAAAGCGACGTCACCATTCTTCCCCTTATCTGTGATGCTAGACTGACGGACACTTTAAGTATAAAAATAGGTTACATGCCTTGTTATAGACTGAGAGAGACAGAGAGACTGAAAGACAGCCAGAGATTCTGCCAAGACATCCAAACATCCAGGGGACCTTACAGGACTGCTGCCAATATATCATGGCCTTTACACATTCTACAGGAAACAACCTAGGGTACCTTGGTCCTGGTTGGAAGAATACAGATCTGCTCCACTCACCATCACTGAACCATGGATATGTTTAGAGAAAGCCAGGATTGGTACCCGCCGGTCGCCTGGCTCCATGGAGATGTTCTGAGAAGACAGGATGTGACCCTTGGGTCAACTGGCCTTGTACCTGTATTCATCTCCCTATGCTTATTTTTACCTCCTCTCTGTGTGCATGCCACAGGTGGGGTAGCTGACCCTGGGAGCTCCGACGTAACAGCTGCCATTATCCCAGTGAGTCAACAGAAGGGTGAGACTCTCTAATGTGCATCATCTTGGGGTATTTTGCTGAGACTGTTCTACATGTTATCTGCCTGTTTTGTGGTCCAATAAAGTATTGTCATACTGTTTTACCCTAACCCTGTTTTGTCTGAGTAGCGTTATGCCATTGTTAAAGGGAAAAAGGGCGTTCGGCGGACTACCTCTGGTCCATGCGGTTTTGGATTCACACACTATTTTCTTTTCTTCACACACTAATCTTCTTCTGTTGTCCTGTCACACATGCTGTCTGTACAGTTTTTTCAGTGTTTTACTGTTTTCTTTCAAGCTGTGAGCTGTGACATACAATGGGGGAAACAATAGACATGAACAGTCTATAATTTTTGTTAGAATCTATTTCGTTTTGACCATCTGCCATCTTGTTGTGGTTTTCTGGCTGCTGTTTTTTTTCCTCTGGTGCTGGGTTTGTCTTAGGTCAGGTGATTGTATCATCCTTTATTACCCAGCACCTGCCTCCCAGTCCTCGCTGGACAACGGTGTTAATCCGCTAGTGTTCTGGTTTGGTGCCTTCTTAGCTTTCTGTGTGTGATTTTCTGAAGTTCTGGGATCTCTAGTTCTGCCAGTTTTGTTTTTGGCTTTCCATTCGTTTCTGCAGCTCCCCTTATTTTCCTGCTAGGAGGTTACCTGTTTTTGTTTCACAGTCCCTAGACTTCTTAGGGATTCCCTTCCCCCAACCTTTAGGTCTTCGTTTGAGTCTAGTCTAGGAAACGTCAGTGGGTCTATTCACAAGGAATAGGTCGCCCACTCCAATGTAGGGTTACAGCCTAGTCCTAGTGCAGGGTCAGTTTCTCCCACATCTACCCTAGTCCTGAGTTGCAGATTTGTAACAATTTTATGGGTAGATTAATTTTAGCATTGAGAGATAGAATATCAAAAATAAAATCCAGAAAATCATATTGTATAAATTGTATAAATTTATTTGCATTTTGCAGTGAGAAATAAGTATTTGATCCCTCTGGTAAACAAGACTTAATACTTGGGGCAAAACCCTTGCTGGCAAGCACAGCAGTCTGACTTTTTTGTAGTTGATGATAAGGTTTGCGCACATGTCAGGAGGAATTTTGGTCCACTCCTCTTTGCAGATAATCTCTAAATCATTAAGATTTTGAGACTGTCACTTGGCAACTCGGAGCTTCAACTCCTTCCAAAAGTTTTCTATGGGATTGAGATTTGGAGACTGAATAGGCCACTCCATGACCCTAATGTGCTTCTTTTTGAGCCACTACTTTGCTGTCTTGGCTGTATGTTTTGGGTCTTTGACTTGCTGGAAGACCCAGCCACGACCCATTTTTAATGTCCTGGCGGAGGGAAGAGGGTTGTCTCCATCCATTCTCCCAATGATGTGGTGAAGTAGTCCTGTGCCCTTAGAAGAGAAACACCCACAAAACATAATGTTTCCACCTCCATGGTTGACAGTGGGGACAGTGTTCTTTGGGTCATAGGCAGCATTTCTCTTCCTCCAAACATGGAGAATTGAGTTAATGCCAAAGAGCTCAATTTTTGTCACATCTAACCACAGAACCTTCTCCCAGTCATTCACAGAATCATCCAGGTGTTCACTGGCAAACTTCAGATGGGCCTGCACATGTGCCTTCTTGAGCAGGGGGACCTAGTGGGCACTGCAGGATTTTAAACCTTTACGGCGTAATGTTTTACCAATGGTTTTCTTGGTGACTGTGGTCCCAGCTGCCTTGAGATCATTAACAAGATCCCCCTGTGTAGTTTTAGGCTGATCTCTCACCTTCCTCATGATCAATGATACCACACATGGTGAGATTTTGCATGGTACCCCAGATCGATGTCAATTGACAGTCATTTTGTGTTTCTTCCATTTTCTTACTATTGCACCAACAGTTGTCTCCTTCTCACCCAGTGCCTTATGTATGGTTTTGTAGCCCATTCCAGCTTTGTGTAGGTCTATGATCTTGTCCCTAACATCCTTATAAAGCTCTTTGGTCTTGTCCATGTTGTAGAGGTTAGAATCTGACTGATTGAGTCTGTGGACAGGAGTCTTTTATAAAGGATACTATGCAAGACAGCTGTCTTTAATGCAGGTAACAAGCTGATTAGGAGCATGTAACTGATCTGTAGGAGCCAGAACTCTTAATGGTTGGTAGGGTATCAAATACTTATTTCTCACTGCAAAAAGCAAATAAATTTATATAATTTATACAATGTGAGTTTATGGATTTTATTTTTGATATTCTATCTCTCAATGCTAAAATTAACCTACCCTTAAAATCATAGATTGTTCATGTCTTTATCAGCGGGCAAACTTACAAAATCAGTAAGGGATCAAATACCCTTTTCCCTCACTGTACTTTCAATATCCAGATTCAGAAACAAATTGATACTGCATTTCTTGCTCCTGCTTTTTTACATGTTATGATAGTCTTTCCTGATTGGCTATACCAAGTAAAGTGGCAGATGCAGTGTGATTATGGGGAGGCCCACTTTAGGTCATGTGTTTCTTTTCATTCTGAAACTAGCTTCTGCTATGTGTAAAATGGTTGCAGACCTCACGTGAAGCAATTGCAAAATGTTTGAATTTACTGTTTTAAGCAAATTCCTAAAAATTTTATATGAATTAGATTTGCATCAAATCGATTCACTCATCTCTAGTGCATATGTAGTTAATGTGTAACTGTAGGGATGAGCGAACATGCTTGCGAGTATCTCTTCACTCAATGAGCATTAGCTGGTTCTTGGTTTGAAGCTCAAATCCCAGCCCCACATGTTTGGCGGCTGTTACACAGCCAATGAACATGCGTGGATTGCCTAACAGTCACAGTAATGCTGTAGCCATCTTGGTAGTGGCATTTCTGTGATTGGATGTCCGCATTACCTCATCTGAGGTTATAAAAGGACAGGTACCGCCATGCTTTGCTCACTGACGCCATTGCACAGCTCAGATAAAGTTTTGATTAGAGGGAGAAAGCAGTTATCAAGACCTGTGTGTGCACAATTTAACTAATCAGAGTCATCTAATGTTGATACTGGTGCTGATGCTGAACCATCATACTAATAGTCCTTCTAAAGGCTAATCTTGTGCATTGCTATTTGTATCAGATATGGTCTGCATTTAGCCTAGGGATAGTTGCAGGAGCAGGGAGAGTTGCAGAATACAGCCTTTAGGCTGGGACTTGAGGCTTTGCAGTCCATTAATAAATATATAGTTTCTGCACGTGACCCCATCTCTTTTGGAGGGTGAAAAAATTGACTATATTGTCATCCATACAATTTAGTGTGCTTAGTAAAAACCTCCCTGGATTGAATTTGTCATCCGTGGAGTATTACGTTTTTTGTGTTACATTTTGGTGGTATATAACACTCCAAAAAAGCATACAAAATTTTTTCTGGATTTAAATTGATATCCATAGGGTATTAGGTGCCTTGTGTTACATTTCGGTGGTATATAACATTCCAAAAAAGCGGTCAAAAATTGCAGTTGACCAGTTTTTTTTTAATTAAAAATAAACTTGGTTTCCCAAGACCTAGCAATAAGAAATTGCGTAAGGCGCACGGTAAGGGACCAGGAAGTGGGCACCACATTTTAAAAAAGACATCAACAAACTGGAGCAAGTTCAGAAAAGAGCGACCAGAATGGTGACCGGTCTGCAAACCCTGTCTTATGAGGAAAGGTTGCAGGATTTGGGAATGTTTAGCTTGCACAAGAGAAGACTGAGAGGAGACTTAATAGCTGTCTGCAAATATCTCAAGGGCTGTCTCATTGTAGAAGGATCATCTTTATTCTCATTTCCACAAGGAAAGACTAGAAGCAATGGGATGAAACTGAATGGGAGGAGACACAGATTAGATATTAGAAAAAACTTTTTGACAGTTAGAGTGATCAATGAGTGGAACAGGCTGCCACGAGAGGTTGTGAGTAGAGTTGAGCGACTTTTGGTTTTTTAGGGTCGCGTTTCGTTTCGTTTCGTGAAACCCGACTTTTCCAAAAGTCGGGTCGAGCAAGATCGTCCGATTATAGGGAAAAGACGGGGTCGTCCCGAAACACGAAACCCAATGTAAGTCAATGGGGAATAAAAGTCGGCAGTGAGAGGAGGACAGGAAACACACCTACAGTGCCCATTTGAATGCCAAAAGCATCAATTCTTCTTACTTAAGCTTGTCAACCTTAATTAACTTCATAATACAAGTTACGCACTGAAAAATGGGGGTTATTTGGCTAAAGTTGTGGGGGGGGAGGGCTGGCTGCAGGTTTTCATGTGCCCTGGGCGAAAGAGCGCCCCTTTAACACATACCACAACTCATCATGCTCCGATACGGCAGAGAAATAGCGGTATAGTACAATGAAAAATACCTCACTTTTTACATCTCATGACGAGGCCCATCTATTTCTCCATACAGAATCATTGGTCCCATATAATGTTTGAAACAGTATATGATGAGCTCCACATAATGCTACAGTATATGTTGGTCCCCATGGATGAAGCTCCACTGTCTTATGGGCCCAAATAATGCTCCAAACATAATGGGCCCCATTTCTAATGCTCTAGTGTATAATGGGCCCTGTAAATGCTGCTCCAGTGTCTGATGTCCACCTTTGGAATGTTCCAGTGTATGGTGGGCCCCATCTATCATTCTCCAGAGTATAGTGCTCCCCAAAAATTGCTGTCCCAACATTGAAAACAATCAAATAAGTCTCCTCGCTAGGGAATCCCTGTACTTGTCTGGATTCCTCGTCGTCCCCATCTTCCATCTCACTGCACAGTATTTCAACTTTGCAAGTGCTGTGATCCTGGGCAAGCAGGGGGGGCCCACTCGTTGGCGACGGCACTGGCACAGGGCCCCTGATAGTATGGTGGTGTGTCTGATGGCGGGTGGGCCGAACCTGCACTTTCATCTGCAGCTTCCTCTTTGTCACCGTGTAAGATGGAACTGTATATGGGAAGGGTAACCTGAGTTTCATCAGGGTCAGATTCAGGCCGTGTAGCGTGCGAGGGGAATGTAGTGGTCTGGGTCAATGTACCAGCAGATTCATCGAGCAGTGGCTGGGCATCAGTGCACTTGTGTCGCCCCCAGGAGTACGGTCGCCACAGTGGCATTACTTTCTTCCTAGGGAGTGTGATGTCATGCTTGGGAGCAACGAAGGATCTCTCTAGCAGGTTAACTGATTGGGCGGCATTATTCCCACGAGTCATGACCCTCCAAACAGCGTTCATGAAGGCAAAGTGTTTGTTTTATGTGGGCAGTATGGTTGCAAAGCTGAACCTTAAAGGAATGTCCAGAAGGGCACCACCAGGAGTGGAGCCTACGGTTAAATTCGACTCCACCTGGGAAACCTCAACCATGCCAGCTACAGAACAGATGCACACATTGCAAGCTTAATTCCGTTAACGAACGAGACTCCGTCATGCCCCGCGGTCCGAGTCCGGCTTACTAGAGGGACACGTGAGGCTCTGGCACATGAGATTGGCCAATAACTGGTGTGTCATGCCCTTACATGTCCGTGGCTGCATGTGCGCTACACTGAAAAGGCCAGCGTTTGTCGCTTACAGGTGCAGATAACCCGCTGAACAACGTTAGTGATGGGGATCACTGATTACAATTATTACCCGCGAACAATGATTTCCCAGTAAGTGCAGGTCAACCGCAGTTCCGGAATTAGGCCTAACCGTCATTCCTGAAAAAATGAAAAACTTACGTGTGCAAACAACAGGTGCTGTAGCTTGCTTAACAGCTCGCCAGCCGTTCTCACGCCCAGTATGGATTACACATGATTGCACAAAGGTGAGAAAGGGTACCGTATCCCCAGATAACATGTATGGATAGCATACACATTCAAAATATATGTCTATACATCAGGAGGCAGGCTCAGACGGTGTTAGGCCCAGTATGGATTGCACGTGATTGCACAAAGGTTAGAAAGGGTACCGTTTCCCCAGATAACATGTATGGATAGCGTACACATTCAAAATATATGTCTCAGGAGGCAGGCTCAGACGGTGTTAGGCCCAGTATGGATTGCACGTGATTGCACAAAGGTTAGAAAGGGTACCGTATCCCCGGATAACATGTATGGATAGCGTACACATGCAAAATATATGTCTCAGGAGGCAGGCTCAGACGGTGTTAGGCCCAGTATGGATTGCACGTCATTGCACAAAGGTTAGAAAGGGTACCGTATCCCCGGATAACATGTATGGATAGCGTACACATTCAAAATATATGTCTCAGGAGGCAGGCTCAGACGGTGTTATGCCCAGTATGGATTGCACGTGATTGCACAAAGGTTAGAAAGGGTACCGTTTCCCCGGATAACATGTATGGATAGCGTACACATTCAAAATATATGTCTATACATCAGGAGGCAGGCTCAGACGGTGTCAGGCACAGTATGGATTTGACGGCCCAGACTACACAGCGGAGGAGCAGGGAGAGGTAAAGATTGCAAATGCTGGGGCCCTGCCCAAGCAAGGGGGGCCCACTCGTGGGCGTCGGTACTGGCACTGGGCCCCTCATAGTACGGCGGTGTGTCTGACGGCGGGTGTGCACCACCACCGTCAGAGACACTTGATTGCACTATGAAGGACCCTGTACCAGTGCCCGCGCCCAAGAGTCGGCCTACCCACCTGTCCAGGGCAACGGCACTCGCACGGTGTTGTGCGCTAGGTGGTGACCCCGGCCATGGGGGGGGAGGCAGCACAGTTAGGGAGTTTTAGAAAGTGGCATATGTTGATGTTGGACATTCAGCTGATGCAAAAGGTGAAATAGGTCAAGTCCCAGGAAGAGGTGGACCAAAGCAAGCCATTTTTCTGTCACCCTATGTGTCATCAGAGGAAGGTGGGACAAAATCCTTGGAAACCCATGCGTGGTTCATTTTAATGAAGGTTAGATCATCCACATTTTGGGTTGACAGACGGGTCCTTTTTTCTGTCAGGATTGATCCAGCTGCACTGAAGACTCTTTCCGATAGCACACTTGCAGCTGGGCAAGCGAGCTCCTGTAAGGCATATTGTGCCAATTCAGGCCAGGTGTCCAGTTTAGCGGCCCAATAGTCAAAGGGGAATGACCTGTGTGGGAGAACATCGATATGGGAGGAAAAGTAGTTTGTAACCATAGTTGACAACTGCTGTCTCCTGTCACTTTCCATCGATGCAGTATTACCAGTTGTGTGAGCGGTATTTGAAAAATCAGTCCACAACATTGTCATGAAACCCCTGTCTCCAACGCCACTTCTGCTGTGTGCACCACGAACACCTCTGCCAAGCTGCCCCCGGCCCGTACGGCTCGTGTGAGAACCATCACCGCTGCTGTGTGCTGGGAATGCCTCAAGCAACCGATTTACCAGAGTTGCTTGTTTATTAGCCAATATTAGGTCAAGGTTCTCCTGTGGCATGATGTTTTGTAATTTGCCTTTATAGCGTGGATACAGGATGCTGGCCAACCAGTAGTCGTCATCATTCATCATTTTGGCAATGCGTGGGTCCCTTTTTAGGATCTGCAAGGCATAATCTGACATGTGGGCCAATGTTCCCGATGTCAATAATGCACTGCGAGTGCTGGTTGGAGGAGCACTTTCTGGCAAATCCACATCCCTCCAGTCACGCACAAACCCTGTACCAGACCTTGCCACGCCAACATTTTCACTTGCCACACGAGATGTATCCTCCTCCCCTAAGTAATCATCCCCATCATCCTCCTCCTCCTCCTCTTCTTCCTCCACCTCGTCCAGGAGAGGTCCCTGAGCAGACAATGGCTGAATGTCATCAAGGATTCCCTCCTCCTCTTCCTCCTCATCAACATTGGCTGCAGACGCCTGCTCCTTAAGGTGCGTCAAAGTTTGCATGAGCAGACGCATAAGTGGGATGCTCATGCTTAGGATGGCGTCGTCTGCGCTTACCAGCCGTGTGCATTCCTCAAAACACTGAAGGACTTTACAGAGGTCTTTCAGCTTCGACCACTGCACACCTGTCAACTCCATGTCTGCTCTCAAAGTGCCTGGCCGTGTATCCTCCCACAAATGCATTATGGCCTGCCTCTGCTCGCACAGCCGCTCCACCATGTGCAGGGTGGAGTTCCACCTTGTTGCAATGTCGATAATGAGGCGGTGGTTGGGAAGGTGGAGCAATCGCTGCAGCTTCTGCATACGAACGGAGTGTACAGGCGACCGGCGGATGTGCGCGCACAGTCTTCGCACCTTCTGGAGCAGAGCTGTTAACTCCGGATAATTTTTGAGGAAGCACTGCACCACCAGGTTCAAGGTGTGAGCCAAGCAAGGTATATGGCTGAGTTTTGAAAGGGCTATGGCTGCCACAAAATTACGGCCGTTATCACTAACTACCTTGCCTGCCTCAAGATGTACACTGCCCAGCCATGACTCAGTTTGTCGCTTCAAGTACTCGGCCAGCACCTCGGCGGTGTGTCTGTCGCCCAAACACATCATCTGCAACACAGCCTGCTGACGCTTTCCACTAGCTGCTCGATAGGGGGACACATCGTGTGCAACAGTGGCAGCTGCAGATGGAGTGCTCGTACGACTGCGCTCTGTGGACGAGCTTTCGCTTCTGGAGGAGGAGGAGGAGGGTCGAACGCCTACAGCCAACTGTTTCCTATACCCTGGGCTAGGCAGCATTGTCCCACCACCGCTGTCCCCTGTGGACCCTGCATCCACCACATTAACCCAGTGCGCAGTGATGGACACGTAACGGCCCTGGCCATGCCGACTGGACCATGCATCAGTTGTGAGGTGCACCTTTCCGCTCACTGACTGCTTGAGTGCATGGACAATGCGGTCTTTCACATGATGGTGGAGGGCTGGGATGGCTTTGCGAGAGAAGAAGTGGCGACTGGGTAGGTCATAGCGTGGTACTGCATAGGCCATGAGTTCGCGGAAAGCTGTGCTTTCCACCAACCGAAAGGGCATCATCTCAAACGAGATTAGTTTGGCAATGTGGGCGTTCAAACCCAGTGTACGCGGATGAGAGACTGAGTACTTTCTTGACCTACTCATAGTGTCTGGGAGGGTGAGCTGGACTTGAGAGCTGCATATGGTGGAAGTAGCGGTGGACAGGGCGGACTGAGAGAGGGTTGATGATGGTGATGGAGTTGGTGTTCTTTCTGATGGCCTAGAATCAGTCTTTCGTTGATATAACAGTGGGATTCCCTGACTGCTGTGGCCTTGCAACGACACCTCAACATTTGCTGCTGTGCTAACCGGTGGGCTTACAGTGGGGGAAACAATGTATCGTTGCTACCTTCGTTGTGATCAGTTGCACATGTGGCACTTGAGGTTTGGTGTTGTGTCCATGCTTGCAAGTGCATGCTGGTTAAATGTCTAAGCATGCAACTGGAATTCAAATTTTTCAGATTTTTCCCTCGGCTAAAGGTCTTTGCGCACTTCTTACAGATAACCTTGGCCTGATCATGAGGATTTTGTTCAAAAAAGTGCCACACTGCACTCTTCCTACTTTGGCAGACATTTTGCGGCCTAGCACGCTGTGATCTTTTGACCCTCTGGACAAGCTGTCCAGCAACTCTTTTGATGTTTGGAACCTGTCTTTGGAGTGCTCCGGGCCTGCCAGATAACAGCTGTTGCGATGTAGATGTCTGCTGTGGATGCTCCTCATCTGAGCTATTGGAAGCAGCACCCTCTTCCCCCAATGGATGCCAATCTGGGTCAACAACTGGGTCATCCATTACCTCCTCTTCTATGTCATGTGCACCTTCCTCTGTGTCACCGTGTATGGTGGTATAGTGTGCGGGAAGGGGCACCTGAGTCTCATCAGGGTCAGAATCTGGCTCTGTACACTGCGAGGACAATGTAGTGCTCTGAGTGAATGTACCAGCAGAATCATCCATCAGCGGCTGTGCATCAGTGCACTCCATGTCAGATTCATCTTGGCCTGGGTAATTCACCATTTCACTTGATAATCCAGGCATGGTATGTGAAAACAGCTCCATGGAGTAATCAGTAGTATGGCCTGCGTCATCCTTCAATCTTGGTTGGGGTGAAGGACACAAGGAAAGGTGTGGTTCATGAACATGAGCCTCCAATGACGACTCAGTGCTTTTACTTTTTACAACTGAAGAAGAGGAGGCGATAGAGCTGGAGGCTGAGTCAGCAATGTAAGACAAAACTTTTTCCTGATGCTCTGGCTTTAAAAGCGGTTTGCCAACTCCTAGAAAACTAAGCGTTCGAGGCCTTATGTAGCCAGACGATGACGCAGGCTCAACACCTCCTGCATTCGGTCCTATTTTGCTCTTGCCACTACCATCAGATCCAACACCATCATTACCAGCTGCCAACCCCCGCCCAATTCCACGGCCTCTTCCACCAGCCTTCCTCATTTTTGGTAGAAATGTAGACCAAATCCAACAAACTATATAGTAATGTAAAACAAGGTACAAGGTGTCTATAGGACAGGGGAGATTTTGAATTTCTGTACACACTTTTGGACACTGGACACTTTTGGACTGTGTGAGGCCCAATGAATATCTGAGCGCTATGTGACAGGCTCGATGGCACAGCTGTGACCAAAGTGACTAGAGGATAAGGGAGATTTTGAATCTCTGCACACACTTTTGGACACTGGACACTTTTGGATTGTGTGAGGCCCAATGAATATCTGAGCGCTATGTGACAGGCTCGATGGCACAGCTGTGACCAAAGTGACTAGAGGATAAGGGAGATTTTGAATCTCTGCACACACTTTTGGACACTGGACACTTTTGGATTGTGTGAGGCCCAATGAATATCTGAGCGCTATGTGACAGGCTCGATGGCACAGCTGTGACCAAAGTGACTAGAGGATAAGGGAGATTTTGAATCTCTGCACACACTTTTGGACACTGGACACTTTTGGATTGTGTGAGGCCCAATGAATATCTGAGCGCTATGTGACAGGCTCGATGGCACAGCTGTGACCAAAGTGACTAGAGGATAAGGGAGATTTTGAATCTCTGCACACACTTTTGGACACTGGACACTTTTGGATTGTGTGAGGCCCAATGAATATCTGAGCGCTATGTGACAGGCTCGATGGCACAGCTGTGACCAAAGTGACTAGAGGATAAGGGAGATTTTGAATCTCTGCACACACTTTTGGACACTGGACACTTTTGGATTGTGTGAGGCCCAATGAATATCTGAGCGCTATGTGACAGGCTCGATGGCACAGCTGTGACCAAAGTGACTAGAGGATAAGGGAGATTTTGAATCTCTGCACACACTTTTGGACACTGGACACTTTTGGATTGTGTGAGGCCCACTGATATCTGAGCGCTATGTCACAGGCTCGATGGCACAGCTGTGACAAAAGTGACTAGAGGATAAGGGAGATTGGATTGCTTTTAAAAAAGCAGTTTGCAGAGCAGTGGGTAAACAGCAATGCCAGCCTGTCAGGAAGCCTTAAAAGGCAGCCCAACAACCAACACCACTGATACACCACAATATAGCCTCCCCTTGCACTGCACACACAGTGACTGGTGTGTTGTGCAGGCCAAATTGCTAGCAGCAGAAGCAGTTTTTTTTTCTTCTCAGCAGGACAAAAAAAAAAATTGGGATTGCTTTTAAAAAAGCAGTTTGCGGAGCAGTGGGTAAACAGCAATGCAGGAATGTCAGGAAGCCTTAGAAGGCAGCCCAACAACCAACACCACTGATACACCACTATATAGCCTCCCCTTGCACTGCACACACAGTGACTGGTGTGTTGTGCAGGCCAAATCGCTAGCAGCAGAAGCAGTTTTTTTGTCTTCTTCCCTGCCTAACGCTCTCCCTACAGAATCAGCAGCAACCTCTCCCTATAATGAGATCGGCAGAAGTAAGATGGCGGTCGGCGTGCACGCCCTTTTATACCCCCTGTGACGCCCACCAAAGCAAGCCAATCACTTGCATGCCCTTCTGAAAGATGGTGGTGACCCCTGCCTATGTCATCACGTTGCCCACAGTGTCCGTGGATCCTGATTGGCTGAAAAAGAGCGCAAAACAAACTTTTGAAACGCGACTTTGGCGCGTAAGTCGCCGACCTCGTGGCCGACCTCATCCTAGGGTGGGGTTTCGTTTCATGAAACCCGACTTTGCCAAAAGTCGGCGACTTTTGAAATTTTTCGACCCGTTTCGCTCAACTCTAGTTGTGAGTTCTCCTTCAACAGAAGTCTTCAAACAGAGGCTGGACAGACATCTGTCTGGGATGATTTAGCGAATCCTGCTATGAGCAGGGGGTTGGACCAGATGGCCCAGGAGGTCCCTTCCAACTCTACAATTCTATGATTCTATGATTCTAAGTGCTGATAATGATGCATGCAGATGCAGAGGAAGTGTAGCAGATGCAAATACGCCTGTTGCTGGAGCACAAGAAACATGAACATCCATGACACATAGCTTTCTGTCCCACTTTGCAGGGAGGCACGGTACACGACTTCTGGAGACACAACACTGCGAACAGATGGTTGTTTGGATAGTAGATAATGCTTCCAGCATGCTTGCGAACAACACTCAGTCTTCTATACAGTTAAGTCTCTTCAGCCAACAGTCTGGATCACTTAACCCTCACCCGGATCCTCCTTCCCATCATGTTGAGTTCCAGGAGACCAGTGATCCCACACCAGGACACTCCGAGTAGCTCTTTACATTATCATGTCTTGATTGTGGCCTGTCGCCCTGCATGTTCCAAGAGGGACAGGAGAAAATGCTGTTTAGTGATGCACACTGGCCATGGCCACAAGAAGATGACTGTGGGGAATGGCAAATTTTGTCTAAGGAGGTAGATTATGATGAGTCACCGTTGCTGATAAGTCAGATTGCCATTAAATCACGAAGTCAGGAGGACCAGGGTGCGGTGGTGGAAGACCAGGTGTGGATGATGAAGTTAGTGACCAAGCCTGGGAAGCTGTCATGCAGAGAAAGGTCAGCAGCACTGAAGGGGAGGGAATGGCAGCACCGATACAGGCAGGAAGAGGAAGTGAGATGACTAGAGGCAAAAAGCAGGCAATTGTTCCGTAGAGCACCGGCTCTCGTGAATTTCTCCATCAAACAGTTAGGTGTTCCCTAGTCTGAGACTTTTTTAACGAGAGTTCTGAGACAAAAAAATGGTCATTTGTAACTTGTGCCATGCCAAGATCAGCAGGAGCCTGACCACTAAGAGCCTAGCCACCACCAGCATTATAAGGCACATGTCATTAAAGCACGCGGTGGGCCGAATGCCTTGGTCCATGATTGGTGACAGCTGGTGAGACCACTGCCTCTTCCCCTGTGCTAGGTGCTTCCCAATTCTTTGTCCATGACACTGGCAGAGATGTCTCCCGCCCTGCACCTGTCCTTCCTCATTCTGAGGCACTATCGTCAATCAATGAAAAAAACTTGCCCCAGCATAACGTTCAGCTGTCCTTTCCTCAGGCATTTGAACAAAAAAGAAAGTTCCCATAAACCCACCCACAGGCCCAAGCACTAAACGGGCAGATTTCCAGACTGTTTGCCATGGAAATGTTGCTGCTTTGGCTTGTAGAAAAGGAGAAGGGAAATGAGGAGGAAGAGATGGAGAGTAGTCATCATAGTGGAGACAGGGAAGTGTTGGCTGTTGGGAGATTCGCACATATGGCCAACTTTTATGTACCACTGCCTTTCCGGTGACCCTCGCCTTACATTCATCTTGGTCAAAAAAGAGTACTTGAAGTAGAGAAGTAGAGAGGTCTACTAAATTGGTGCTATACCAGAGGGCCATTGTGGAAAATATGTTGAAAAAATTCCCATCAGACAACGCTAGTGGCAGGGGGCAAGCTTCTCTGCCCAATCAAAGAGGAGAAGTGAGGGAGATACACACCCGGTACAACAGAAGTCAGGAGTACACTGTCAAAGGTCTGGGCAAACTTCAAGACACACTCTGTGTCCAGGCCCTGATGATTGGTTGTTTTATACAAGGAGGGAAACGTTTTTAAAGATGGTCAAGCAATACCATTTTTATGGTATTGTCTTGCTGTCTTGCTGGTAGCATCTTTTCTGAGCGAGTTTTTAGTGTCGCCCTGGGGTCATAAAAAACAGTTGCTTCCTTCTGTCAAGAGAAAATAATGAGATGCTGACTCTGATAAAAATGAACAAAGCTTGGATTAGCCCTGTCTTTTCCACACCGACAGATGACAGCACTACATAAAGTGTTTTTAAACTTCAATATTTAAATTGGGCCCGCCAGTTGTTGCCTTCAAGGGTCTATGGATGACTGGATGACCCTCCTCATAATTTTTTCCTGGCTTTTCACTTTGTGCAATGTTTTTATGAGTCTAGAAGGACCACAATTCTACTTGTTTCGCATCGTGTGCATATCCTTTATGAGTCTAGGAGTACCCCTAAATGACAATTTGAACAGAATGTGTATAAGGCCCTCCTTTATGTCTTATACAGGGTGTATCTGAGTCCCTTATTTTTGGAAGTTCTTGCTTCCTACACAAATTACACTGAAATTTCCAATGTTGTAATAAAAAAATAATAAAAGTTAATCAAAAAAATAAAAGTTGGCTCACTTTAAATTATTGTTTTTTTATATTCTTTTTAATTGGTGCCTTATATACAAGTTATTATACAGGAAAGAATGCTTCTTAGCATTTTTTTTCCTGTAAGCCCCAATGTCTCATCATGTTTTGTCAGTCCTTAATGTGGATTAAAATTTTGACATTATTATTGTCAGCAGCGATCTGGGAGTCAGAAATGCTACCAGGAGTCTTCCCCTTCCATTCAGCACTTTTTCCATCCATTTCAACATTTTCATTGCCTTCCAAACCTCCTTGTAGGGTCAGCCGGAAAAATGCTCGGATTTCTCAATGACTCCCATTATACTCGTTACTTGAAACAAGCATGTGAGCATTAGGAATTGCTTGGTTTAAGTAATGAGCATACAAGCATTTTAGTGCTCACGCATGCTTTTTTAACTGTTGCCATCTAGAATTTCAGTGAAACTTAGAGGAATACAATATATAATAACGATAATGAAAATTTAATTTTCAAGGTTCACACAGAAAAAATGTAAAAGTTGATTTTTGTAACTGAATTTCTCATGATATATCAAAGTAAGGTACTAGTTGTAGCAGTTGCATATTTCTAGTTTTAGTAGTGAATAATATAGCAAGAATAGCTCAATTTAACAAAAAACAGTCCCTCATTGTCTTTTAACATGAAGATCAATCAATATGGAACTCAAGTACATTTAGATTATGTAAGATATATTTGAGAAAGAAAAAGTGTAATAGAGTGCTGCATCAGACGACCTGACCTTCATAGTTATCACATTTAAGTGCAAAACAATAAGCAGGTATGATGGTAAAATGCAATATATCATTTAATGGTACTAAAAATGTACTAATGAGTCTTCATGGGTTTATCAAACATTCTAGATCATCAGATGTTCACTAAAAAGTATAAAACATTACAGTAATATCAACTGTAGAGCGTTTAAAGGAAAATAATCTAATATAGGACACTGATGCCATGAACATTTGGTAATCTATGATAAGCCTTCTTGTTTTACACAAGCAAGATTTTAGAACTTATGAATTATTGAGTGTCACTGCTGATGCAGATTTACATAATGCATACAGTTACATGTACAGGAACAGTATATCTGGACTATACGCATAAGGTGTTTTGGACCTCATTTGATGACAACTAATGTTGAAACAGCATCAGTTGTCATAAAGATGTTTCAGAAGTTTCTACTTGTGAACTCATGAGCAGCTCACAAGTTCAGAAGTAGAAACTTTGAGCTGGATCACAAAGCATCTAGAATTTTCTGAACTGGGTCTTTGAAGGGCCTGGCTCAACATCTTATGTTTCTCTCTGGAGTTTCACTGTCACGACAGAGGGAAAGAAAAACAGATGGTGCTATGAATGGGAACCTGGCCTTCTTGTCTGATAGTATTGCATACCTGGGTCTCAACTTCAGTAAGCTTGCGTGTTTGTTCTGCTGTTTGACTTATTAGATTTGCTTCAGTTTCCAACACATTGCTTGTTTGGTTCTGGTCCGCTAGTAGATGGGAAGCTGTCATCTCACTTTTGACATTATCCTGGATGTAATTTTCCAACTGCAATATAAAAGTAACCAATAATAGTTGCAACATTGGTGAAAAGCTAAGAGGAAGGCTTTAAAATACATTCATGCTACTCCATAGTCTTGCATTCTTGGATTATCCAAGCATACATGTCTTGCCTTAGGCTGTTTTCACATATGACTGGCATGGTGTTGTTTTCAACTGGCGGCATTGATGGAGAAGCTGATCAACAAGATTCATACCACCTGCTCAGTGCATTTATGCCAGACAGGTTGCAGGCACTGGTACGGAGTTCAGATCACAAAGTTTTATGTAAAGTTCACATCCGGCCTCGGACCAGTGCTTGGTAGTAAAACGGTGAAAAACCCTGCTGGCAACTGGTGCTTTTATGCCCAGGTTTAGAATAAACTGAAGCAAAATCAAAAGATATAACATAAATGCAACTCCTTAAGAGCTCTTAAAACTTATGTAAACAAAACCTTTATTCCCAATTGTGATGACACTGCTTTTATTCTTAATTATGCTAGATGTATTATTCAGTAGGCCCAGGGACATGAGCTATTGTTCATTTGATACTGAAAGTTGACTCTTGTTGCAGTTTGAATTGATGTTTGCTGATTTGTTGAATGGTTGCTGACTACCTATTGTAACAGTCCTTGCAGCTTATTGTTCTGCTATCTTTGAGGGACAAAGGTGCAGGTTAACTGAACAATCCATGTTTGTTAACTTGGTTGCTTCCTATTGTATCAGTCCATATAGCTTGTTGTTCTTCAAACATTGAAAGATAAAATATGCAGGTTAACTGAACACTCGAATATGGAGAATTGACCTCCTCCCACTCCCCCCAAACCTGTGGATAATGGCCTGAAGGACAGCTGTGGGTGTAAAAAGGGACCTATCTCCTTCTACAGGAAGACTCTACAGGACAGTAACCAATGCACCATGGCTCCATCCTTAGGAATACAGATTTGATCCATTGCCCATCACTGAAACCATGGCGACGTATGGAAAACTCAGGTTGGGACAATCAGGACACATGGAACCGTACCTCAATGGACTGTCAGTTTCTTAAACTTGCCGCTACCTCCACTCTGTGGATGCCTGCCAAATGTGGGGTGCTACTGACTGGGGTCATTGGCACTTGAAGCCCCAAAGTCGCAGATGTACAAATTTCCAACAAGCTAGTGGAATGGTGAGAATTTGTCATTTGCATCATGTTATGTACTTGCAGGGACTATACGGTATGCTATTGTCTGTTGGTTCAATAAATTATTGCCACACTGTGTTACCTTCTCCCTGTGTTATGAGTAGTATTCTGCCCATGGGAAAAATGTACGAGCGTCCAATGGGATAAGCCCTGGTCCATGAGGCCTTTCTACAGACAGCCAGTCCAGCGGACAAGAGCATCCACTGGCCCTCGTGTTTCCACACAAACTTGTTTTGAATTTTTGCTATGAAGAAATATTGTTTATCAAACACTAAGGCACCAAATTATACAGAAACTTCCATTGGAATCCCCAGCATTTTCAATTTTCTGCAGACTATAAAAAAAGCAAAATTTTCTTTGAAAAATTCTAAAAATGAGTGTATGAAAAATGTATATCTCATCCAAAATTAACACCGCAGGGAAAGAAGGGGGCAAAATCACATGCCATGTTGCCAAAAATGTGCAATTCTTATATTATGCAGATTAGTATTTTGCACTATAGGAACACAAAAGCGCAAATAGGGTCTTATCTGATGAAAAAATTATAAACGTATGTAGAATCTACTCACCTGCTATAGGAGAGGTTAAAGCACATAGAGTTAGTGATCAGCTGCTGCACGTCCAAGAGTCAAACAAGTGACCGCCGATACATCAAATCCTATGGAGCTTTTTTGGATTTCGTCCGCTGCTTAACATAATGTACAATTACTGATGTATTAAAAGATCAATGTTTTTTTCCCAACGCGTTTTGAAGCATGAACTACTTCTTCCTCAGGGGATGACATACATACATGCTTCGAAACGCGTTGGGAATATATATATTGATCTTTTAATACATCAGTAATTGTGCATTATGTTAAGCAGCGCACGAAGTCCAAAAAAAGCTCCATAGGATTTGATTATGCAGATTAGAACATTTCTATGCTTATATTGATGCTAGTGCCCTTGTGACCAAGAAATCTTTTTTACTTTACTGCATTTGTAACCTCAGTTATACATAGAAATCAAACTGTTGCATTTATTGGTGTTCATTGGGAGAAGTGAACACTATGGCAAAACATATTGTGACAACATAGTGCTGCTGACTCATTTTTTACATTCTATGTACTTGGGATAAGAGAAAACATTGTTCTTTCAACAGTTTTAGTGCTTTTTGTTGAGATGGAGGGCATTGTGATAGATTCATATACCAAGTCCTCAGTCTCAACTATCTTTCTCTTGTCTAAAGAGGTTATCCAGGATGATATTTTTTTACTATGGTCCTAAGAACTAAAAGGCAGTTAGCTGCTACCTATCTGCCTTTTCCACCCTGCCCCGATCTTTGCTGGCACAGAATGATCACACACCACTCCTGCTGGTGATTCTGCAGCTTCTACCGAAGTCAAGTCAGCAGAACAGTGGCTTGTCTTCTGTTCTGGTTTATTGATAGGGTATGATGGCCGACGTCATGCTGATTGACAGCTGGATCACCACTGCCTAACTGTGGGAAGCCGGCTGTTTATCAGCATGATGCCGGCATTCACACCCCATCAACAGAGCAGCCCAGGAGAAACAAAGCTGCTCTGTTGACATGGAGCAGCTGAATCATTGGCAGAAGCAAATCAGTGATTGGTCTGACGCAACACCGGATAGAACAGGCAGGTAGTTAAGAACTAAGTGCCTGGTAGTTTATGGCTCATATTAATAACTTAGTATAATCCTGGATAACACCTTAAAGGTAATGAGTTTCCCAAACTTTACTGGCTGTTTTACTATTATCGCTGTGACACTTCATATTGTCCATAGTAGATAGCATTATGACTTGCACAATTTGTGGGTTCTCTTCTCAAGTACTCCATATCAGCTGCGTCCTTGGCTTTTCTGATTATAAACTCTGAAGTATATGTTTTCATTCTACCAAGTATATCACATCTCTCATGGGTTTCACGTATTCATTTACAATGTTACTATTCTAACTTAAAGATATTTTGCTAGGGCTAAAGTTTATAGTCTCAACATTACAAAAAAATAACATCTTGTTGAATTTTTTACAAGTTACACATCCATATCTCAAGCCAATGAATTTCTAAACTATGCTATTCTTCAAATAAAGTATTACTCCTTCCAAAAATAGTAACTCTAGAGCACCTCTGAACACGGGCCATGTAAGAACAGAGACAGATTTCTAATTAGGAAGAGATGGAAATTCTTTGTCAGCTGCCAGTGCTGGAAAGGCCTGCTGAGGTTAACTTGGACGTAAGAGATGCCATACACGTTTTATCATGTAAGATTCTTATTCTGTGTCTCCTATCCATTGATTGGATTTAATAGTCACACATTAATCTTTGATACGAAAAAGCGTGCTATACAACTATGATTCACAGTATACATAGCCTTGACTATCTGATCTCGAAAGGCCATGAAACTGGCGTCCTAGTGAACCACTAGCAAAATGTAAATGAATTGGTGTCAAAACTGGAGTTAGAAATATTCTGGGTATTACAGTTTTTCTTTATTCTTGAAAATGACAAAACTAACATATACAGTGAGGGAAATGAGTATTTGATCCCTTGCTGATTTTGTAAGTTTTCCCACTGACAAAGACATGAACAGTGTATAATTTTAAAGATAGGTTAATTTTAACATTGAGAAATAGAATATGAAAAATAAAATCCAGAAAATCACATTGTATAAATTAGATAAATTTATTTGCATTTTGCAGTGAGAAATAAGTATTTGATCCCTACCAACCATTAAGAGTTCTGGCTCCTACAGACCAGTTAGACGCTCCTAATCAACTCGTTACCTGCATTAAAGACAGCTGTTTTACATAATCTCCTTTATAAAAGACTCCTGTCCACAGACTCAATTAATCAGTCAGACTCTGACCTCTACAAGATGGGCAAGACCAAAGAGCTTTATAAGAATGTCAGGGACACGATCATAGACCTGCACAAAGCAGGAATGGGCTACAAAACCATACGTAAGGCACTGGGTGAGAAGGAAACAATTGTTGGTGCAATAGTAAGAAAATGGAAGAAATACAAAATTACTGTCAATTGACATCGATCTGGGGCACCACGCAAAAACTCACTTCATGAGGTATCCTTAATCATGAGGAAGGTGAGAGATCAGCATAATAATTCACAGGGGGGAACTTGTTAATGATCTCAAGGCAGCTGGGACCACAGTCACCAAGAAAACCATTGATAACCCATTACGCTGTAAAGGTTTAGGAAAAACAAGGGAGGGGGCGCAGACATAGGGCTTCACCTGGTATAAATCAATGAAAATGAAAAAAGTATTCTGAAGTACTCACCCTTTATGGGTTGTGTTCAGACACAACCACTCACAACATTTTTTGCAGTTGTATAGCTGCTGCAGAGCTCGTGCAGGTGGAAACGTCCACTAAGAATCACAAGTTGAGGATCAAGAAATGCACTTCTGAGCAACCGCGCTGCTACAGTGACACGAATTCTTCAGAAATCCATATAAATTTTTCAGAGTTGTCAACTCTGTACTGTAACCTGAAGAAGAGGTGCGGTTTGTCTCCTCGAAACGCGTAGTTTTTTTAGTACATTTAATAAAGAACTTGAAATATTTATATGGATTTCTGAAGAATTCGTGTCACTGTAGCAGCGCGGTTGCTCAGAAGTGCTTTTCTTGATCCTCAACTTGCTGTAAAGGTTTAAAATCCTGCAGTGCCCGCAAAGCACATGTGCAGACCCGTCTGAAGTTTGCCAATGAACATCTGGATAATTCTGTAAGTGATTGGGAGAAGGATCTGTGGTCAGATGAGAAAAAAAAATGAGCTCTTTGGCATTAACTCAATTCTCCATGTTTGGAGGAAGAGAAATGCTGCCTATGACCGAAAGAACACGGTCCCCACTGTCAAGTATGGAGGTGGAAACATTATGTTTTGGGGGTGTTTCTCTACTAAGGGCACAGGACTACTTCACCACATCATTGGGGAAAATGGATGGAGCCATGTACCATAAAATCCTGAGTGACAACCTCCTTCCCTCCACCAGGACATTAAAAAGGGGTTGTGGCTGGGTCTTCCAGCAAGACAATGACCCAAAACATACAGCCAAGACAACAAAGGAGTGGCTCAAAAAGAAGCACATTAAGGTCATGGAGTGGCCTAGTCAGTCTCCAAACCTCAATCCCATAGAAAACTTATGGAGTTGAAGCTCTGAGTTGCCAAGCGACAGCCTCAAAATCTTAAGGATTTAGAGATGATCTGCAAAACAGGAGTGGACCAAAATTCCTCCTGACTAGTTTGCAAACCTCATCATCAATTACAAAAAAGTCTGACTGTGTTTTTGCCACCAAGTGATCCGTCTTGTCAGCCAGAGGGATCAAATACTTATTTTTTACTTATTTATTACTCTTTCTTCAAATACTTACTTCTCACTGCAAAATGCAATAAATTTATATAATTTATACAATGTGATTTTCTGGATTTTATTTTAGATATTCTATCTCTCAATGTTTAAATTAACCTACCCTTAAAGTTATAGACTGTTCATGTCTTTCTCTGTGGGCAAACTTACAAAATCAGCAAGGGATCAAATAATTATTTCCCCCACTGTATTTTTAGAAGTTATGGGGTCAAGTCAGTGAAAGACTCCACAATCATTGAAAAGTCAGATAAGCATAAGGAAAGACTCCACGACATGAAGGTGCTTTAATGGTACTCTATCTTGAAGACTCAGAGAGTTATGGAAATCTCTTAACAGCTATAGGAAGAAGCTAATTTGGGCGAGCACTAAAATGCTCAGTTGATTGTTGTTCGGGTCGAACAAATTGGAATACTCAGGTACTCAGACAGAACAACGAGCCCAATGTAAGTCTATGGGAGACCCGAGCATTTTTACTGCGATCACCCCGGGGGTCCTTTAAAGGTCTAAAAACGTCTGAAAATGATGGAAACACTGCTCAAATGACATGGGAACATCATGGGGATCACCCCTGGAAGCATTCCTGACTCCTAGTTCACAGCTTTAAACAATTTTTTCAGCGTTTCATGCCATTTTTACCGGTGCACCAAAAGACATACCAAAACGAAAACAAAATGGATTTTCCTGGGAAATATGTTAAGGTGCATACTTTACAGCTTAATTACTGGTATATAAGGCAAAATAATTAACCCCAGACCAAAATGTTCCTCCCCCACTTGGGCTATGTTCAGATGCAACGTTTTTGAAGCATTTTTCACTTTAACATTGCTTTCAACCAATACAAATGCATTCACTGGGAAATGTCATTGTAACATTTAACAACCCTAGCAGGCCATGTTGTGTGTGACACATAAGCAGACACATCTTATTTCATTTATGAAGGATGGACTCTTAAAGTCACAGAGCATATTTTTACAGGGGCATCAGGCGGCATTAAAGTTCTTAAAGGGCCATTATTAATCAGTTGGTCTCCTAAACTGTTATTGCCTGTGCAGTGAGAGGATGGGCTGCCAAGAATTATGACGCTCCACAATACCTCTTTCACGAGAGGTACAGAAGGGCTTCCTGAAAAAAATGTTGCATTGAATGCAAGGCCTGGCCTGCCCCAAAGTTACATGCACCCCATTAAGCTTTTCAAGCCACGTACTGGATGTCCACCGGAAAATCCACCTCACATTATTCATTTCATAATCCCAAACTATTTTCTTATGCATTGTCTGCAAGGCCTTCCCTGCTGCCAAGTTACAGTATCTACACCCAAGGCCGGTTTTAGGCAAAGTGGGACCCTAGGCAGAGTTTAAAATGGGGCCCCAAATGCTCACATATTGCACATCACAGAAGCATTTTGATTGTATTTACATGCGCTGAGTTCAGGCCTCTAAATGAGTGTGATCGACAATATTGAAGTCGTTCAACACTTGTTTCCCGGCCTCTTTCCACCGTCTGAGAAAGAATGATGGCGACAGAACGATCACTAATGGATCAATCTGTCCCAATACAGTATTATGTTATCAGCAGCACATCTACAGTTTACATCCCATTATCCTCCATATAATATAATGTGCCCACTGTCATGGTTAGGACATGGTTAATGTCCTGTACTCACAGGGTCAACTTTGGCCAGCCTCTCTTTGGATCTGGGAGGGGTATTTATACTCACTCCAGACTAGGATTCCCTGTCAGCTATACTGTTATTCTGGCTGTGTGTCTGACCCCCTGGTGTGTGTGTATACTGCATTGCTTGTTTGATTCCCGTGCATGACCCGGTCTGTCCCCTCACTCTGTACTCCGTCTCTCATTTTGGTACTATTGTCTTCTCCAGTTCTGACCTCCTGGCTTGGCTATTGTTACTCTGTTACAGTTTGTCCCTATTGTACCGTCCATTGCCCGTTCTGGTTTTCTGATCTATCGCTACGTCCTGACTATTCGCTCTGTCTAACCCTTTGGTACTGTCCTGCTATCTCGTGCTTTGATCCAGCTTGATCTGGTTTACGTCCCTGTCTATGCCCCTTGGTAACTTGTCCCGTAGTTACCTTTCTAGGAGTTTCCCTGCAGCTCCTAGCTTTGTGGAGCTTAGGTCACACCCCCAGCAGTCACGTGCTTCAGGTCCTAATAGTCTGAAGCACGCATCGTCACCGCTGCTGCCCTGCTCCACAGGTATCTTTGAGCACTGTTTTTGTACTCAGGGCACGCGCACTGGCTCACTGAGCAAGTGCAGTGCGGTGTTCCTGACATTATAGCTGACCATTTCTGTTTTTTTTCCTCTGAAGAAAAAAAAAAAAAAAGTGTGTTATCCTCATGGATCCCATACAAGCTTTGGCTGATCAGGTCAAGCACCTGACCCAAATGTTCCACCATCTTAATGTGGAACAGCGCACGATGTCCCATATCCAGCAACAGTTGGTGGATACTGTGCAGGGGGCTGTCGCTGCAGGGGCTCCTAGTGCTGGGGATAGAGATGTATCATTGGCATCCCCCGAATCTCCAGTCAAATTGCCAGACCCTTTCTCAGGGGATAAAAGGGAGTTCAGGTCATTCAGAGAAGGATGCAAGCTTTTTTTTCTCTGAGGCCCCACTCCTCTGGGGATGAGTTCCAGAGGGTGGGGGTCGTCATTTCCCTACTTCGGGGGGCTCCACAGGCATGGGCTTTCTCTCTCTCTTCCTCTGCTCCTGAACGTATGTCTGTGAATTTGTTCTTTGAGGCTCTGAGGCACATTTATGATGAGCCTGATAGAGTGCGTCTGGCAGAGGATATGGTGATGAGTGTGACACAGGGGAGGCACTCTGCTGAATGCTTCTGCTCAGAGTTTAGATGTTGGACCACCGAAGTATCCTGGAATGACACCACCCTTAGGGGGTTGTTCCGCAGGGGCCTGTCTGACCATCTGCAGGATGCTCTGGCATTACATCCTCCCCCTGATACCATGGAGGATGCCATGATGCAGGCGGTCCGTATGGACCAGAGACTCCATGCTAGAGGAATGTATGGACCAGAGACTCCCTGCTAGAGGAATGATGCAACAAGAGTCTACCTTGTACCCCAAATTGTGTGACACAGCACCTGTATCTGAGCCCATGGAGGTTGGGTCAGTCTCGGTTAAGGAGAAAGTCAAAAGGCACCATAGAGACAATCTACTATGCTTTTACTATGGAGCCTCTGGACATTGGAAAAGGAATTGCCCCTCCTGCCCTTCTTCAGAGAAACCATCAGAGAAATGACTGAGTCTGGGCAACAATCGAGGAGGTTGTCCAAACTCCCAGGTACATTTTTTCTCATGTACTAAGATGGTGCTCCAGGTTGAATTGGAGCTTGCTGGTGGTCCTGTTATGACCACCGCATTTGTTGACTGTGGTTCCTCCATTAATCTGATTGATGCCCAAGTTGTGACTCTTAATAAGATAGGGACAGTCAGGTTAAAAGACCCTGTTAAAATTGTGGCTGTGGATTCATCCCCTCTTACCTGGGATGGAATTTGCTTTATGTCTGATGTGTTTTCTATGAAAATGGGTTCCACTCATGTGGAAAAGTTAAGTTGTTTCATTATGAATAATCTGCCTGCAGGACTGGTATTGGGGATGCCCTGGTTGCAACGCCACAATCCTCTCATTGATTGGGTGAAGGGGGAGATCATCCAAAGGGGATGTAATGATAATGGTCTGTGTTGTAAGCCGGTTCCTTTTGTCAATCCGATTAGATCTGTATCTGTGTCATCTGTCGGTCTGAAGGGTATTCCGGAGTACCTGAGAGACTTTGAAGACGTGTTTTCCGAAAGCGAGGCTGAGGCGCTCCCAACACATAGAACCATTTGATTGTACTATTGATTTAGTACCTGGAACCAAATTACCCAAGGCTCGTTTGTTTAATTTGTCCTGGCCTGAGCACCAAGCTATGAAAGAGTACATCAAAGAGAGCCTTCGCAAGGGGCATATTCGTCCCTCGGTCTCACCCGTGGCAGCGGGGTTTTTCTTTGTAAAGAAAAAAGATGGTGAGTTGCGACCGTGCCTCGACTTTCGGGAACTGAACAATATTACTGTTAAGAACACGTACCCTCTCCCGTTGATTCCTAACCTACGCAACCAACTAACCGGGGCCAAATGGTTTTCTAACCTCGATCTACGAGGGGCTTATAACCTTATAAGGATCCGGGAGGGGGACGAATGGAAAACAGCGCTCCTGACAACTGAGGGGTTGTTTGAAAACCTGGTTATGCCCTTCGGCCTCACTAACGCTCCTGCTGTTTTTCAGAACTTCATTAATGTTGTTTTTTCTGGCTTGATTGGGCATTAAGTAGTCATCTACTTGGATGACATCTTGATATACAGTACTCTGAGGACAGTCAGTCACACTTACACCATTTACGTATGGTTCTTATGAGACTCTGGGAGAACCATTTGCATGCTAAGCTGGAGAAGTGCTCATTTTTTATGCAAGAACTGTCTTTTCTGGGTGTAATTGTATCCGGGGAGGGATTCCGCATGGATCCAGGGAAGGTTCAGGCCATTACCGATTGGGTGCAGCCTCATGACCTGAAGGGGTTGCAGCGATTTCTGGGCTTCGCTAATTATTATAGGAAGTTCATTAAAGGGTTCTCGCAGGTGGTGAAACCCTTGATGGACCTCACTCTTAAAGGGGCAGATGTAAAAAATTGGTCCGTGACCGCAAAAAAATTTCTTCCTTACATTAAAGAAGTGTTTTTCCACAGCCCCTGTGTTGGTACAACCCGATTCGTCAAGACCTTTTATCATCAAAGTCGACGCTTCGGAGGTGGGGGTGGGGGCAGTATTGTCACAGGGCCCCTCTACCCTGACTAACCTCAAACCCTGTGCCTTTTTCTCTAAGAAGTTCTCTTCGGCCAAGAGAAACTATAATGTCGGTAACAGGGAATTGTTAACGATTAAATTGGCCTTCGAAGAATGGAGGCATTTTTTGGAGGGGGCCGCTCATCCCATTTCGGTCATCACTGATCATAAAAACCTGGCCTATATCGAGTCTGCTCAGACAGGCTCGGTGGGCACTTTTTTTTTCTCGATTTCATTTTACCATCACGTTCCGACCAGGCTCTAAAAATGTAAAGGCGGATGCCTTATCCCGAAGTTTTGATTCTGTGTCCCCTCCAGAACCTCCTTCCCCCATTCTTCAACCAGGAGTGGTTGTAGCCGAAATCTCCTCTGAGTTACAGAGAGAGATTCTGGAAGCACAAGCTCCCAGGAATAAACCCCCAGGTAAATTGTTTGCACCCGAACAATTCCGTCTCACACTCCTTCAAGAATTTCATGATTCTGTGTTAAGTGCACAGCCTGGTATTGCAGCTACCCGGGGGGCAGTAGCTAAGGGTTTTTGGTGGCGCTCTATGGGTACTGATATAAAAAGTTTGTAAATACTTGTGGGGTGTGCGCGCACTCTAAAAGCTCTCAGGTCTGTCCGGCCGGGGAATTGGTGCCTTTGCCAATTCCGGATAAACCATGGACACACCTGTCCATGGACTTTATCACTAATCTTCCATCTTCCAAGGGCAACTCAGTGGTATGGGTAGTGGTTGATAGATTTTCTAAGCAAGCCCACTTTGTTACCATCTGTGTTACCATCTTTGTTACCTGTGTTACCATCTGCAGAAACCTTTGCCCGCTTGTTTATACAGCACATTGTTCGATTGCATGGAGTGCCCGTGAACGTGGTGTCGGACAGGGGTGTACAATTTGTGGCCAGGTTTTGAAAAGCGTTTTGTATGAAGTTGGGGGTCACGTTGTCATTCTCCTCTGCCTATCACCCGGAATCCAATGGACAGACTGAACGCACCAACTAGTCGTTGGAGCAGATTCCGAGATGCCTGGCCTCCTCCAGACAGGAAGACTGGTGTGAAGTATTGCCCATGGCAGAGTTTGCATTCAATTGTCGTATTAATCAGTCTAAAAGAAAGTCTCCCTTTCAGGTCAATTATAGGTTTGTTCCGCAGTTTGGGGAATTTTCCCATACGGATTCGGATTGCCCTGGTGCCGAGGGGATGGTACAACAGTTAAAAACCCTCTGGAGGGAGGTGCAGGGGAACATCTCCAAAGCCCAGAAGAAGTACAAACATTTTGCGGACAGGAGGAGGGGGTTGGGTCCTGCGTTAACAGTAGGGGAAAAAGTCTGGTTGTCCACCCGTAACATCAAACTTAAAATACCCTCTATGAAGTTGAGCCCAAAATTTATTGGCCCATACAAGATTGTAGAGGTGATAAACCAGGTGGCATACATATTAAAGTTGCCCACCTCCTTCAAAATATCCCTATTAACACCTGTGGGGACAGTTAGAGAAGATCCTTCTTCTGTGGCTCCAACAGTGTTGGTAGAGGGTCAACTGGAGTATGAGGTAGGGCGCATCATTGATTCACGGTGGGTGCACCGGAGACTTCAGTACCTTATACATTGGAAGGGATATTCCGTTGAGGATCGGTCATGGGTTCCGGCCAGTTCGGTGCACGCTGATCGACTGGTGCGGGCTTTTCATGCCAGATACCCTGAGAAACCTAGGGGTCCAGTGGCCCTCCATTAAGAGGGGGGTACTGTCATGGTTAGGACATGGTTAATGTCCTGTTCTCACAGGGTTAACTTTTGTCGGCCTCTCTTTGGATCTGGGAGGGGTATTTATACTCACTCCAGACTAGGATTCCCTGTCAGCTATACTGTTATTCTGGCTGTGTGTCTGACCCCCCTGGTGTGCATGTATACTGCATTGCTTGTTTGATTCCCGTGTATGACCCGGTCTGTTCCCTCATTCTGAACTCCGTCTCTCGTTTTGGTACTATTGTCTTCTCCGGTTCTGACCTCCTGGCTTGGCTATTGTTAGTCCGTTACAGTTTGTCCCTATTGTACCGTTCATTGCCTGTTGATGGAGTTGAAAGTCCATGTTGCCAAGCGAAAAGCCAAAAACATCACTGCTCTAGAGGAGATCTGCATGGAGGAATGGGCCAACATACCAACAACAGTGTGTGGCAACCTTGTGAAGACTTACAGAAAACGTTTGACCTCTGTCATTGCCAACAAAGGATATATCACAAAGTATTGAGATGAAATTTTGTTTCTGACCAAATACTTATTTTCCACCATAATATGCAAATAAAAGGAAAAAAAACAGACAATGTGATTTTCTGGATTTTTTTTTCTCAGCTTGTCTCCCATAGTTGAGGTCTACCTATGATGTAAATTACAGACGCCTCTCATCTTTTTAAGTGGTGGAACTTGCACTATTGCTGACTGACTAAATACTTTTTTTCCCCACTGTGTATATATATATATATATATATATATATATATATATACAGTTGTGGCCAAAAGTATTGACACCCCTGCAATTCTGTCAAATAATACTCAGTTTCTTTCTGAAAATGATTGCAAACACAAATTCTTTGTTATTATTATCTTCATTTAATTTGTCTTAAATGAAAAAACACAAAAAGAATTGTCCTAAAGCCAAATTGTATATAATTCCACACCAAACATAAAAAGAGGGTGGACAAAAGTATTGGCACTGTTCGAAAAATCATGTGATGCTTCTCTAATTTGTGTAATTAACAGCACCTGTAACTTACCTGTGGCACCTAACAGGTGTTGGCAATAACTAAATCACACTTGCAGCCAGTTGACATGGATTAAAGTTGACTCAACCTCTGTCCTGTGTCCTTGTGTGTACCACATTGAGCATGTAGAAAAGAAAGAAGACCAAAGAACTGTCTGAGGACTTGAGAAACCAAATTGTGAGGAAGCATGAGCAATCTCAAGGTTACAAGTCCATCTCCAAAGACCTGAATGTTCCTGTGTCTACCGTGCGCAGTGTCATCAAGAAGTTTAAAGCCCATGGCACTGTGGCTAACCTCCCTAGATGACGACGGAAAAGAAAAATTGACAAGAGATTTCAATGCAAGATTGTGCGGATGTTGGATAAAGAACCTCGACTAACATCCAAACAAGTTCAAGCTGCCCTGCAGTCCGAGGGTACATCAGTGTCAACCCGTACTATCCGTCGGCGTCTGAATGAAATGGGACTGTATGGTAGGAGACCCAGGAAGACCCCACTTCTTACCCCGAGACATAAAAAAGCCAGGCTGGAGTTTGCCAAAACTTACCTGAAAAAGCCTAAAACGTTTTGGAAGAATGTTCTCTGGTCAGATGAGACAAAAGGAGAGGTTTTTGGGCAAAGGCATCAACATTGAGTTTACAGGAGAAAAAAAGAGGCATTCAAAGAAAAGAACACGGTCCCTACAGTCAAACATGGCGGAGGTTCCCTGATGTTTTGGGGTTGCTTTGCTGCTTCTGGCACTGGACTGCTTGACCGTGTGCATGACATTATGAAGTCTGAAGACTACCAACAAATTTTGCAGCATAATGTAGGGCCCAGTGTGAGAAAGCTGGGTCTCCCTCAGAGGTCATGGGTCTTCCAGCAGGACAATGACACAAAACACACTTCAAAAAGCCCTAGAAAAAGGTTTGAGAGAAAGCACTGGACTTCTAAGGTGGCCAGCAATGAGTCCAGACCTGAATCCCATAGAACACCTGTGGAGAGATCTAAAAATGGCAGTTTGGAGAAGGCACCCTTCAAATATCAGGGACCTGGAGCAGTTTGCCAAAGAAGAATGGTCTAAAATTCCAGCAGATACATTGTAAGAAACTCATTGATGGTTACCGGAAGCGGTTGGTCGCAGTTATTTTGGCTAAAGGTTGTGCAACCAAGTATTATGCTGAGGGTGACAATACTTTTATCTGGCCCATTTTTGGAGTTTTGTGTGAAATGATCAATGTTTTGCTTTTTGCGTCATTCTCTTTTGTGTTTTTTCATTTAAGACAAATTATATGAAGATAATAATACCAAAGAATTTGTGTTTGCAATCATTTTCAGGAAGAAACTGAGTATTATCTGACAGAATTGCAGGGGTGTCAATACTTTTGGCCACAACTGTATAGCCCAGCACCACAAGATATATACAACCCAGCACCACATGGTATATATAGCCCAGCACCACATGAAATATATAGCCCAGGCCAGCATCACATGATATATACAGCCCAGCACCACATGGTATATATAGCCCAGCACCACATGGTATATATAGCCCAGGCCAGTACCACATGATATATATAGCCCAGTACTAGAGTTGAGCGAAACGGGTCAAAAAATTTCAAAAGTCGCCGACTTTTGGCAAAGTCGGGTTTCATGAAACGAAACCCGACCCTAGGATGAGGTCGGCCACGAGGTCGGCGACTTACGCGCCAAAGTCACGTTTCAAAAGTTTGTTTTGCGCTCTTTTTCAGCCAATCAGGATCCACGGACACTGTGGGCAACGTGATGACATAGGCAGGGGTCACCACCATCTTTCAGAAGGGCATGCAAGTGATTGGCTTGCTTTGGTGGGCGTCACAGGGGTTATAAAAGGGCGTGCACGCCGACCGCCATCTTACTTCTGCAGATCTTAGCATAGGGAGAGGTTGCTGCTGCTGATTCTGTAGGGAGAGCGTTAGGCAGGGAAGAAGAAAAAAAAACTGCTTCTGCTGCTAGCGATTTTGCCTGTACAACACACCAGTCACTGTGTGTGCAGTGCAAGGGGAGGCTATATTGTGGTGGATCAGCGGTGTTGGTTGTTAGGCTGCCTTCTAAGGCTTCCTGACAGCTGCATTGCTGTTTACCCACTGCTCTGCAAACTGCTTTTTTAAAAGCAATCCCAATTTTTTTTTTGTCCTGCTGAGGTACTGAGCGTGCATTTTTTCACACCATACAGCGGTGTACGCTCCTCACACAGTACCGTGTAACGGCTGTTATCACAGCCACAGTGAAGCTATCTGTGTGTCACTCTGTGAGAATAAGTCGAGGACATGTTCCGTTCTTACAGACCTGCACCTACTAGTTTTGTCTAGCTTTCAAACAGTTAAATATATTTGCTGTTTGATCACATTCAAAACTATAGAGATACAGCGTGTCAGTCCGTATACTTAAAAAACACGGAGCTTGACAATTTTACGTACACCGGACAGCCGTGTACGTGCACGCTCCTCTCAGTACCGTGTAACGGCTGTTATCACGGCCACAGTGAAGCTATCTGTGTGTCACTCTGTGAGAATAAGTCGAGGACATGTTCCATTCTTACAGACCTGCACCTACTAGTTTTGTCTAGCTTTCAAACAGTTAAATATATTTGCTGTTTGATCACATTCAAAACTATAGAGGGACAGCGTGTGTCAGTCCGTATACTTAAAAAACATGGAGCTTGACAATTTTACATACACCGGACAGCCGTGTACGTGCACGCTCCTCTCAGTACCGTGTAACGGCTGTTATCACGGCCACAGTGAAGCTATCTGTGTGTCACTGTGGAAGGATAAGTGGAGGACTTGTTCCGTTCTTACAGACCTACACTCTAGGGAAATTCCTATTCTGCCCAATTCTACATACACCTTGTAGTTTGTGATACACTAGCCAATTTCTGCCTGTGACATAGCGCTCTGATATTCAGTGGGCCTCACAATAAGTGTCCAGTGTCCACTAGTGTGTTTAGAAATTCAAAATCTCCCTTATCCTGTAGTCACTTTTTTCACACCTGTGCCATCGAGCCTGTGACATAGCGCTGTGATATTCAGTGGGCCTCACACAATCCATAAGTGTCCAGTGTCCACAAGTGTGTGCAGAAATTCAAAATCTCTGTGATCCTGTAGTCACTTTTTTCACACCTGTGCCATCGAGCCTGTGACATAGCGCTCTGATATTCAGTGGGCCTCACACAATCCAAAAGTGTCCAGTGTCCACTAGTGTGTGCAGAAATTCAAAATCTCCCTTATCCTGTAGTCACTTTTTTCACACCTGTGCCATCAAGCCTGTGACATAGCGCTCTGATATTCAGTGGGCCTCACACAATCCAAAAGTGTCCAGTGTCCACAAGTGTGTGCAGAAATTCAAAATCTCTGTGATCCTGTAGTCACTTTTTTCACACCTGTGCCATCGAGCCTGTGACATAGCGCTCTGATATTCAGTGGGCCTCACATAATCCAAAAGTGTCCAGTGTCCACTAGTGTGTGCAGAAATTCAAAATCTCCCTTATCCTGTAGTCACTTTTTTCACACCTGTGCCATCAAGCCTGTGACATAGCGCTCTGATATTCAGTGGGCCTCACACAATCCAAAAGTGTCCAGTGTCCACTAGTGTGTGCAGAAATTCAAAATCTCCCTTATCCTGTAGTCACTTTTTTCACATCTGTGCCATCGAGCCTGTGACATAGCGCTCTGATATTCAGTGGGCCTCACACAATCCAAAAGTGTCCAGTGTCCACTAGTGTGTGCAGAAATTCAAAATCTCCCTTATCCTGTAGTCACTTTTTTCACACCTGTGCCATCGAGCCTGTGACATAGGGCTCTGATATTCAGTGGGCCTCACACAATCCAAAAGTGTCCAGTGTCCACTAGTGTGTGCAGAAATTCAAAATCTCCCTTATCCTGTAGTCACTTTTTTCACACCTGTGCCATCGAGCCTGTGACATAGCGCTCTGATATTCAGTGGGCCTCACACAATCCAAAAGTGTCCAGTGTCCACTAGTGTGTGCAGAAATTCAAAATCTCCCTTATCCTGTAGTCACTTTTTTCACACCTGTGCCATCGAGCCTGTGACATAGCGCTGTGATATTCAATGGGCCTCACACAATCCATAAGTGTCCAGTGTCCACAAGTGTGTGCAGAAATTCAAAATCTCTGTGATCCTGTAGTCACTTTTTTCACACCTGTGCCATCGAGCCTGTGACATAGGGCTCTGATATTCAGTTGGCCTCACACAATCCAAAAGTGTCCAGTGTCCACTAGTGTGTGCAGAAATTCAAAATCTCCCTTATCCTGTAGTCACTTTTTTCACACCTGTGCCATCGAGCCTGTGACCTAGCGCTCTGATATTCAGTGGGCCTCACACAATCCAAAAGTGTCCAGTGTCCACTAGTGTGTGCAGAAATTCAAAATCTCTGTGATCCTGTAGTCACTTTTTTCACACCTGTGCCATCGAGCCTGTGACATAGTGCTCTGATATTCAGTGGGCCTCACACAATCCAAAAGTGCCCAGTGTCCACTAGTGTGTGCAGAAATTCAAAATCTCCCTTATCCTGTAGTCACTTTTTTCACACCTGTGCCATCGAGCCTGTGACATAGCGCTCTGATATTCAGTGGGCCTCACACAATCCAAAAGTGTCCAGTGTACACTAGTGTGTGCAGAAATTCAAAATCTCCCTTATCCTGTAGTCACTTTTTTCACACCTGTGCCATCGAGCCTGTGACATAGCGCTGTGATATTCAGTGGGCCTCACACAATCCATAAGTGTCCAGTGTCCACAAGTGTGTGCAGAAATTCAAAATCTCCCCTGTCCTATAGACACCTTGTAACTTGTTTTACATTACTATATAGTTTGTTGGATTTTGTCTACATTTCTACAAAGAATGAGGAAGGCTGGTGGAAGAGGCCGTGGAATTGGGCGGGGGTTGGCAGCTGGTAATGATGGTGTTGGTGGTGGATCTGATGGTAGTGGCAAGAGCAAAATAGGACCGAATGCAGGAGGTGTTGAGCCTGCGTCATCATCTGGCTCCGTAAGGCTTCGAAGGCTTAGTTTTCTAGGAGTTGGCAAACCGCTTTTAAAGAGCATCAGGAAAAAGTTTTGTCTTACATTGCTGACTCAGCCTCCAGCTCTATCGCCTCCTCTTCTGAAGTTGTAAAAAGTAAAAGCACTGAGTTGTCATTGGAGGCTCATGTTCATGAACCACACCTTTCATTGTGTCCTTCACCCCAACCAAGATTGAAGGATGACGCAGGCCATACTACTGATTACTCCATGGAGCTGTTTTCACATACCATGCCTGGATTATCAAGTGAAATGGTGAATACCCAGGCCAAGATGAATCTGACATGGAGTGCACTGATGCACAGCCGCTGATAGATGATTCTGCTGGTACATTCACTCAGAGCACTACATTGTCCTCGCAGTGTACAGAGCCAGATTCTGACCCTGATGAGACTCAGGTGCCCCTTCCCGCACACTATACCACCATACACGGTGACACAGAAGAAGGTGCACATGACATTGAAGAGGAGGTGATGGATGACCCAGTTGTTGACCCAGATTGGCATCCATTGGGGGAAGTGGGTGCTGCTTCCAATAGCTCAGATGAGGAGCATCCACAGCAGACATCGACATCGCAACAGCTGTTATCTGGCAGGCCCGGAGCACTCCAAAGACAGGTTCCAAAAATCAAAAGAGTTGCTGGACAGCTTGTCCAGAGGGTCAAAAGATCACAGCGTGCTAGGCCGCAAAATGTCTGCCAAAGTAGGAAGAGTGCAGTGTGGCACTTTTTTGAACAAAATCCTCATGATCAGGCCAAGGTTATATGTAAAAAGTGCGCAAAGACCTTTAGCCGAGGGAAAAATCTGAAAAATTTGAATACCATTTGCATGCTTAGACATTTAACCACCATGCACTTGCAAGCGTGGACACAACACCAAACCTCAAGTGCCACATGTGCAACTGATCACAAAGAAGGTAGTCAGCAACGCTACATTGTTTCCCCCACTGTAAGCCCACCGGTTAGCACAGCAGCAAATGTTGAGGTGTCGTTGCAAGGCCACAGCAGTCAGGGAATCCCACTGTTATATCAATGAAATACTGAATCTAGGCCATCAGAAAGAACACCAACTCCATCACCATCATCAACTCTCTCTCAGTCCGCCCTGTCCACCGCTACTTCCACCATATGCAGCTCTCAAGTCCAGCTCACCCTCCCAGACACTATGAGTAGGTCAAGAAAGTACTCAGTCTCTCATCTGCGTACACTGGGTTTGAACGCCCACATTGCCAAACTAATCTCGTTTGAGATGATGCCCTATCGGTTGGTGGAAAGCGCAGCTTTCCGCGAACTCATGGCCTATGCAGTACCACGCTATGACCTACCCAGTCGCCACTTCTTCTCTCGCAAAGCCATCCCAGCCCTCCACCATCATGTAAAAGACCGCATTGTCCATGCACTCAAGCAGTCAGTGAGTGGAAAGGTGCACCTCACAACTGATGCATGGTCCAGTCGGCATGGCCAGGGCCGTTACGTGTCCATCACTGCGCACTGGGTTAATGTGGTGGATGCAGGGTCCACAGGGGACAGCGGTGATGGGACAGTGCTGCCTAGCCCACGGTATAGGAAACAGTTGGCTGTAGTCGTTCGACCCTCCTCCTCCTCCTCCTCCAGAAGCGAAAGCTCGTCCACAGAGCGCAGTCGTACGAGCACTCCATCTGCAGCTGCCACTGTTGCACACGAGGTGTCCCCCTATCGAGCAGCTAGTGGAAAGCGTCAGCAGGCTGTGTTGCAGATGATGTGTTTGGGCGACAGACACACCGCCGAGGTGCTGGCCGAGTACTTGAAGCGACAAACTGAGTCATGGCTGGGCAGTGTACATCTTGAGGCAGGCAAGGTAGTTAGTGATAACGGCCGTAATTTTGTGGCAGCCATAGCCCTTTCAAAACTCACCCACATACCTTGCTTGGCTCACACCTTGAACCTGGTGGTGCAGTGCTTCCTCAAAAATTATCCGAAGTTAACAGCCCTGCTCCAGAAGGTGCGAAGACTGTGCGCACACATCCGCCGGTCGCCTGTACACTCTGTTCGTATGCAGAAGCTGCAGCGATTGCTCCACCATCCCAACCACCGCCTCATTATCGACATTGCAACAAGGTGGAACTCCACCCTGCACATGGTGGAGCGGCTGTGCGAGCAGAGGCAGGCCATAATGCATTTGTGGGAGGATACACGGCCAGGCACTTTGAGAGCAGACATGGAGTTGACAGGTGTGCAGTGGTCGAAGCTGAAAGACCTCTGTAAAGTCCTTCAGTGTTTTGAGGAATGCACACGGCTGGTAAGCGCAGACGACGCCATCCTAAGCATGAGCATCCCACTTATGCATCTGCTCATGCAAACTTTGACGCACCTTAAGGAGCAGGCGTCTGCAGCCAATGTTGATGAGGAGGAAGAGGAGGAGGGAATCCTTGATGACATTCAGCCATTGTCTGCTCAGGGACCTCTCCTGGACGAGGTGGAGGAAGAAGAGGAGGAGGAGGATGATGATGGGGATGATTACTTAGGGGAGGAGGATGCATCTCGTGGGACAAGTGAAAATGTTGGCGTGGCAAGGTCTGGTACAGGGTTTGTGCGTGACTGGAGGGATGTGGATTTGCCAGAAAGTGCTCCTCCAACCAGCACTTGCAGTGCATCATTGACACCGGGAACATTGGCCCACATGTCAGATTATGCCTTGCAGATCCTGAAAAGGGACCCCCGCATTGCCAAAATGATGAACGATGAACGATGACGACTACTGGTTGGCCAGCATCCTGGATCCATGCTATAAAGGCAAATTACAAAACATCATGCCACAGGAGAACCTTGACCTAATATTGGCTAATAAACAAGCAACTCGGTTGCTTGAGGCATTCCCAGCACACAGCAGCGGTGATGGTTCTCACACGAGCCGTACGGGCCGGGGGCAGCTTGGCAGAGCTGTTCATGGTGCACACAGCAGAAGTGGCGTTGGAGACAGGGGTTTCATGACAATGTTGTGGACTGATTTTTCAAGTACCGCTCACACAACTGGTAATACTGCATCGATGGAAAGTGACAGGAGACAGCAGTTGTCAACTATGGTTACAAACTACTTTTCCTCCCATATCGATGTTCTCCCACACAGGTCATTCCCCTTTGACTATTGGGCCGCTAAACTGGACACCTGGCCTGAATTGGCACAATATGCCTTACAGGAGCTCGCTTGCCCAGCTGCAAGTGTGCTATCGGAAAGAGTCTTCAGTGCAGCTGGATCAATCCTGACAGAAAAAAGGACCCGTCTGTCAACCCAAAATGTGGATGATCTAACCTTCATTAAAATGAACCATGCATGGGTTTCCGAGGATTTTGTCCCACCTTCCCCTGATGACACATAGGGTGACAGAAAAATGGCTTGCTTTGGTCCACCTCTTCCTGGGACTTGACCTATTTCGCCTTTTGCATCAGCTGAATGTCCAACATCAACATATGCCACTTTCTAAAACTCCCTAACTGTGCTGCCTCCCCCCCCCATGGCCGGGGTCACCACCTAGCGCACGACACCGTGCGAGTGCCGTTGCCCTGGACAAGTGGGAAGGCCGACTCTTGGGCGCGGGCACTGGCACAGGGTCCCTCATAGTGCAATCAAGTGTCTCTGACGGTGGTGGTGCACACCCGCCGTCAGACACACCGCCGTACTATGAGGGGCCCAGTGCCAGTACCGACGCCCACGAGTGGGCCCCCCTTGCTTGGGCAGGGCCCCAGCATTTGCAATCTTTACCTCTCCCTGCTCCTCCGCTGTGTAGTCTGGGCCGTCAAATCCATACTGTGCCTGACACCGTCTGAGCCTGCCTCCTGATATATAGACATATATTTTGAATGTGTACGCTATCCATACATGTTATCCGGGGATATGGTACCCTTTCTCACCTTTGTGCAATCACGTGCAATCCATACTGGGCCTAACACCGTCTGAGCCTGCCTCCTGATGTATAGACATATATTTTGAATGTGTACGCTATCCATACATGTTATCCGGGGATACGGTACCCTTTCTCACCTTTGTGCAATCACGTGCAAGCCATACTGGGCCTAACACCATTTGAGCCTGCCTCCTGATGTATAGACATATATTTTGAATGTGTACGCTATCCATACATGTTATCCGGGGATACGGTACCCTTTCTCACCTTTGTGCAATCACGTGCAAGCCATACTGGGCCTAACACCATCTGAGCCTGCCTCCTGATGTATAGACATATATTTTGAATGTGTACGCTATCCATACATGTTATCCGGGGATACGGTACCCTTTCTCACCTTTGTGCAATCACGTGCAAGCCATACTGGGCCTAACACCGTCTGAGCCTGCCTCTTGATGTATTGACATATATTTTGAATGTGTACGCTATCCATACATGTTATCCGGGGATACGGTACCCTTTCTCACCTTTGTGCAATCACGTGTAATCCATACTGGGCGTGAGAACGGCTGGCGAGCTGTTAAGCAAGCTACAGCACCTGTGGTTTGCACACGTAAGTTTTTCATTTTTTCAGGAATGACAGTTAGGCCTAATTCCGGAACTGCGGTTGACCTGCACTTACTGGGAAATCATCGTTCGCGGGTAATAATTGTAATCAGTGATCCCCATCACTAACGTTGTTCAGCGGGTTATCTGCACCTGTAAGCGACAAACGCTGGCCTTTTCAGTGTAGCGCACATGCAGCCACGGACATGTAAGGGCATGATACACCAGTTATTGGCCAATCTCATGTGCCAGAGCCTCACGTGTCCCTCTAGTAAGCCGGACTCGGACCGCGGGGCATGACGGAGTCTCGTTCGTTAACGGAATTAAGCTTGCAATGTGTGCATCTTTTCTGTAGCTGGCATGGTTGAGGTTTCCCAGGTGGAGTCGAATTTAACCGTAGGCTCCACTCCTGGTGGTGCCCTTCTGGACATTCCTTTAAGGTTCAGCTTTGCAACCATACTGCCCACGTAAAACAAACACTTTGCCTTCATGAACGCTGTTTGGAGGGTCATGACTCGTGGGAATAACGCCGCCCAATCAGTTAACCTGCTAGAGAGATCGTTCATTGCTCCCAAGCATGACATCACACTCCCTAGGAGGAAGGTAATGCCACTGTGGCGACCGTACTCCTGGGGGCGACACAAGTGCACTGATGCCCAGCCACTGCTCGATGAATCTGCTGGTACATTGACCCAGACCACTACATTCCCCTCGCACGCTACACGGCCTGAATCTGACCCTGATGAAACTCAGGTTACCCTTCCCATATACAGTTCCATCTTACACGGTGACAAAGAGGAAGCTGCAGATGAAAGTGCAGGTTCGGCCCACCCGCCATCAGACACACCACCGTACTATCAGGGGCCCTGTGCCAGTGCCGTCGCCAATGAGTGGGCACCCCCTGCTTGGTCAGGATCACAGCACTTGCAAGGTTGAAATACTGTGCAGTGAGATGGAAGATGGGGACGACGAGGAGTCCATACTAGTACAGGGTTTCCCTAGCGAGGAGACTTATTTGATTGTTTTCAATGTTGGGACAGCAATTTTTGGGGAGCACTATACTCTGGAGAATGATAGATGGGGCCCACCATACACTGGAACATTCCAAAGGTGGACATCAGACACTGGAGCAGCATTTACAGGGCCCATTATACACTAGAGCATTAGAAATGGGGACCATTATGTTTGGAGCATTATTTGGGCCCATAAGACAGTGGAGCTTCATCCATGGGGACCAACATATACTGTAGCATTATGTGGAGCTCATCATATACTGTTTCAAACATTATATGGGACCAATGATTCTGTATGGAGAAGTAGATGTGCCTCGTCATGAGATGTAAAAAGTGAAGTATTTTTCATTGTACTATACCGCTATTTCTCTGCCGTATCGGAGCATGATGAGTTGTGGTATGTGTTAAAGGGGCGCTCTTTCGCCCAGGGCACATGAAAACCTGGAGCCAGCCCTACCCCCCCCACAACTTTAGCCAAATAACCCCCATTTTTCAGTGCGTAACTTGTATTATGAAGTTAATTAAGGTTGACAAGCTTAAGTAAGAAGAATTGATGCTTTTGGCATTCAAATGGGCACTGTAGGTGTGTTTCCTGTCCTCCTCTCACTGCCGACTTTTATTCCCCATTGACTTACATTGGGTTTCATGTTTCGGGACGACCCCGACTTTTCCCTATAATCGGCCGATCTTGCTCGACCCGACTTTTGGAAAAGTCGGGTTTCACGAAACGAAACTCGACCCTAAAAAACCAAAGTCGCTCAACTCTACCCAGCACCACATGATATATATAGCCCAGCACCACATGATGTATATAGCCCAGCACCACATGATATATATAGCCCAGGCCAGCACCACATGATATATACAGCCCAGCACCACATGGTATATATAGCCCAGGCCAGCACCACATGATATACATAGCCCAGCCACGCAGCATATAAACCCCCCGAGAATGGCCCCACAGTCCAGCACACACGATATATATATATATATATATATATATATATATATATATATATATAAAAAAAAAACACTCCTCACCTCTCCTCCTCGTGCCTGCGCTGCTCCCGGCTCCTGTCTCCTGCACTTCCTGGCCCACAGTGAGTGTGTGTCAGAGGCAGAGCGGGGAATGATGGGAGAGGGAGCGTCAGCTCTCTCCTCCATCATTGCGGTGGTGGGGAGAGTCGGTGCTGGGGATTGGCGGTGGCAGGGGCAGTAGGCGCTGGGGCCAGGAGGGCCCCCCTGCCTCACAGGGGCCCCATAGCGGTGGCATGATGTGCCACTAGCTGGGGGCCCCTGGGGAAGCGGGGGCCCTAGGTAGCTGCCTGGTCTGCCTGCCCCTAACGCCGGCCCTGTCTGCACCTCAATATGCCTTTGAAACCACATAGGCACAGGAAAATCCACTTCACATTATTCATTTTGTACTCCCATTCTGTTTTATTATGCATAGACTGCAAGGACTGCCCTGCTACCAAGTCATATGCTCCCCAATAACCCCAATCTCCCCTTGGAAGAAACATGTAGGAGAGCCTATTAACAAAAAATGTCCCATTAAAAAGGAGCATGTCTCCTAGACTTGGAATGCCCATACACCAAGTGTGTTGGCTGTCAAACATTTTCCCCTGTGGGGTACAACTCAACCTTTTCCATAACAAGTATTTTACGCCCAGCAAAACCACCCACCCTTGTTAGGAATTCGACCCTGGCTGTAGCAGCACGGAATACATTAATGCTGGTGATCTAGTGGTGGCGGATGTTGAGATGTGGAGGAAGGCCTGATTTAAAACTATGCCCAATTTAAAGGAGCTGGTCTCCTACACTTGGAATGGCCATACACTTAGTGTATGGGCTGGCAAACATTTCCCCTGTGGGGTACACCTCAACCTTTGGCAGAACAAGTATTTGACACACAGCCTAAACACACACCCTTGTTACAAATTTGACACTGGCTGTAGCTGCATGGAACACGTAAACCCTTTGATCTAGTGGGGGTGGATGATGAGACTTGGAGGAAGGCCTGATTAAAAAAATAGGCCGAATTTAAAGGAGCCGGTCTCCTACACTTGGAATGCCCATACACTTAATGTATGGGCTGGCACACATTTCCCCTTGGGGGTGTAAATATTCTTTACAATTTGGTGACGGCCATCATAACACCTTTGCAAAAACATAGAGTGGCCGGAGCATGATTGACTATGTTCACCCTGGTGTTCAAGTGGTGGTGGACGGTGAGGATGAGGAGAAGGAGGACACCAAAAAGCAAAAAACACGAAGTGTATATCTATGTTTGGTTGTGAAGAAGTGTATGTGAATATACCTCACAAAAAAAACAGTTTATGCTTCGCTGTCGTCATTTGGTGGTATCGCGAAGTCAGACCCAATCCATCCCTTGTTCATTTTTATAAGTCAGCCTGTCTGCATTTTCCATAGAAAGGCGAATGCGCTTATCTGTGATAAAGCCACCAGCAGCACTAAAAACCCGCTTGGACAAAATGCTAGTGGCAGGGCAGGCCAGGACCTCCAAAGTGTAGAGAGCCAGCTCATGCCATGTGTCCAGCACGGCAAGGGTGGCTGAAGCTGTAGCTGACTTTCTAAAATGTGCACACAGGCGGCGTACTTTAACCAGCTGATCCGGCAGCTCCGGATAGGTTTTTAGAAAACATTGAACGAGGTTCAGCCCATGGGCCAGGCATGGTATGTGTGTCAGTTTGCCTTGCCTCATAGCCACCACCTGGTTTCTGTCATTGTCACACACAACCAGGCCTGGCTGGAGATTCAGCGGTGTCAGCCACACATCTGCCTGCTCTTTCAGAGCTGTCAACAACTCTTCAGCATTGTGCAGTTTGTCACCTAAGCAAATTAGCTTCAGCACAGCGTGTTGCCGCTTTGATTTGGCAGTGCTGCAGTGCTTCCAACTTGTGACTGATGTGCTCCTTTTGGACATGGAGGCTGAAGAGGAGGAAGTGCATTAGCTGTACACAGTGGGGACAACCCTGATTGACATAGGGCCGCAATCCTTGGCATCGGGAGGACGTGTTCCATGCCAAGCTCTGACTGGGTCCCAGCTTCCACTATGTTAACCCAGTGTGCCATCAGCAAGATGTAACGTCCCTGGTGTGAGATAGCACTGTCATTCACATAGGGGATTCTCGCTTAGCCGCCACAAAACCAGATCCGGCACGGGTTTTCCATAAAACCATTATAGTCCATGCGGTTTATTTATGCAGCATAAACCAAAGCAAGCAACATAAAGTTCATATCAGCATAGAGTACTTGACAGAGCTTCTCTCTGTCCTCCCTGTGGTCACACAGGTTGGCATACACAGGCTCTTCAGCCTCACAGCTTTCTCACCCACGTCCGGGTTTCCTCATGGCTGTTTCTCCATGCTGCAGACATACATTTCCTCCAGAGAATCACCAGGCACGTGCAGCCATTACACACAGCCACCTCACATGCTGTAAGCCAGGAGACAACTCTCCTGGCGGGACCTTCCACTCTGGACCAACCAGGTCCCTGCATTCACCACATGTGACCTACCCTGGCCACCATATATGGTTCATAGTCACGCCAACCGGGTCACATGACTATGACCTCATCACAGGTCCTTCACACGCTCACAGTCTTTTACTATAGTGTACTAAACACACCCCCTGGGTGGGTTTGTAGGTAACTAGGTCCGCCCATCTCCCTAGTTACCTGGAGACTTCTCCCTGACACATTGACACAGCACCGCAGCAGTATCACTGCTGCTCAACACACGCATCAGTCTCCATCTCAAGACCACCCACCTTGAGATACATAATGGTCCTTCCATATTCTGCCACTCATCCTCTCTCTTGGGACATCCACACAGCGCCCCCTAGCGGACACAGTGGTCATTACACCACACTGGCCACAAGCACTTGTCTACGTGTCCGTGGTTAGGTGTACTCTCCCAGTAACTGCATTGTTGAGGGCATGGGTAATGTTGTGGGACACAAGCTTGTGTAATGCCGGGATGGCATAGCGGGAGAAATAGTGGCAGCTAGTGATCGAGTACCTTGGGATGGCCACCACCATCAGATTGCGGAAAGTTTCCATCTCCACAAGCCTAAAAGGCAACATTTCGACAGCAAGCAAATGAGAAATAAGAGAATTGAGTACTGTGGCCTGTGGGGCGTGGACTGCATATTTACGCTTATGTTCCAGTGACCGGGGTATGGACAACTGAAGGCTGCACTGGGACAAGGATGTGGACGTGCTTGATGATGGTGGTATTTGACTGTGGGCAACGGCAGGTGCAGGGCAGGAGGCACCTTCTCATGCACCGTGGACAGGGGATTGGCTTGCATGCAAAACAGTGGAAGAAGCAGTGGTGTCGCCCGCAAACACTGTTCCTGGATCCTGGGGTTGGGCCCACAAAGTCGGGTGCTTTTCTGCCATGTGCCTGAACATGCTGGTGGTGGTAAGGCTTGTAGTTTTGCTACCCCTGCTGATACTGGCATGACAGGTGTTGCAAATGGCCTGTTTGGGGTTATCGGGTTATGAAAAGTTTCCATCTGATGAAGACGGATCCTCCGTCGAAACGCGTTTAAACCCATGTGGTTTAAACCCATCTCTTGTCTGAGTCTCTTTCCTGTGCTCCTAAGACCGTTTTCCATTTTCTCATTGCCCCTATCCTCCATTGGAGGTTTTCGGCTGGAGCTGTGGTGGAGACCTGACATCCTTGTCTGCCCCTGGGTTGCTTCCTAATCGCCCCTTTATGACCGCTTATCACTGACTCTTTTTAAAAAATAACCAGACTCGGGAAGACCTAACAGTTGGACTGGCAACTTCCGTCAGGTTTGTGTTACGGGGAACATTTACATGCCTTCTGTCTGTAGCCACCACACTGCTTCTTCCTGCCTGAAGTGGTGTGATGCCTACCTCCCCCTGTGTGCTGCTGTCCTCACTGTGCATGTCCTCCTGCCAGGTTGGGTCTGTTACTATATCATCCACCACCTCATCTTCCACTTCCCCCTCTGGGTCTTCTCCTGACTTTCCGGCAATTGTGTCTCATCATCGTCCACCTCTTGTGACCGTGGCTGCTCAAAGATTTGTGCATCGCTACATGGAATATCATCTTGCCCTTCTTCAAGTGGACCAGGCGAGAGGCACGAATCTCCAAATGGAAAACTGAACAGTTCTTCGGAGTGTCCAAATATGGGATCAGTTGTCTCAGGGCACTCAGCATGGTGGGAGGAAGGAGGATCAGGGTAAGGAATATGCGGTCCCGATTCACGGCAACTGTTACTTGACCGTGTTGAAGACAGGTTGCAGGTGGTGGTAGATAAGTAACTGGAAGTATTAACCACTATCCAACCAAAAACCTTTTCACACTGCTCGGGCTTCAATAGTGCTGTCTTGCTGTGGTCCACTAGGACTTTGGACACTAATGTCCAGCGAGAAGATGTGGGTGTTTTTGGTGGCCCAATTTCAGCTTGCCCACGTCCTCGGTCTCGGCCTGCACCATCACCATCACCTCCACTTCCCCATCCCTTGCCACGCGCCTTGCCCATTGTAAATGGACTAGAATATTAGACACGTTCAATACAAAAGGGTGATTTGGGAGGCAACTTGTATGTGATACGTGTGCTGGAAAACCACACTTTTACCTATCTGTACTTTAGTTTAAAATGTGTTTTGCCTTATCAGATTTAATAAGTACTATAACAGACTGCAAATAAAATACAATGTGTAGGCCTAAAACGGCCAAATTTTTGGCAAGGATAAATGAGGCCTGTTAGGGAGATACCACAACCAAAAATTTCTGGCCTGTATTTTTTATAAAAAATTTTTGTGCTAAATACTGTTGTATATAAGTCCAGTGACACCCAGGACCAAAAAAGAAAACTGGCCTAAACTGGCCAAACTTTCAGGACACCCAGATGTAAGCTGCACGGAAATACCACACCGAAAAATGTGTGGCCTTTCTTTTTTATTTTTGGGCAAAATACAGCTGTATAGAACAACAGTGACATCCAGGAGTAAAAAAGAAAACCGGCCTAAACTGACCAAACTTTGAGCACACACAGATATGAGCTGACACGGAGATACCACTACGACAAATGTTTGTTTTTTTTTTAAAGAACTTTTTTTTTGCTAAATAATGCTGTATAAAAGTCCACTGACACCTAGTACAAAAAAGAAAACAGCCGTAAACTGGCCAAACTTTTAGCACACACATATATGAGCTGGCATAAAGATACCACACAGAAAAATGTGTGACCTGTATTTTTTTTAATAGTTTGCTAAATAATGATGTATATAAGTCCAGTGACACTCAGGACCAAAAAGAAAACCAGCCTAAACTGGCCAATATTTGAGCACACACAGATATGAGCTGGCACGCAGATACCACTACCACTTTTTTAAAAAAATTTTATGGCTAAATACTGCTCTATATAAGTCCAGTTACACCCAAGACAAAAAAGAAAACAGCCGTAAACTGGCCAAACTTTGAGCACACGCAGATACAGTGCCTTGCGAAAGTATTCGGCCCGGTGGAACTTTTCAACCTTTTCCCACATATCATGCTTCAAACATAAAGATACCAAATGTAAATTTTTGGTAAAGAATCAACAACAAGTGGGACACAATTGTGAAGTTGAATGAAATTTATTGGTTATTTTAAATTTTTGTGGAAATTCAAAAACTGAAAAGTGGGGCGTGCAATATTAGCAGAGACCAAAATTTTTAGCAGACGGATGGATGAGGCATGTCACAGATATATGTGGCCTGTCTGTATTTTTTGGGGAGTTCAGCAAAATAGTGTAAAGAAATTGTGTAAGACACACTAAAAAAAAACTACTCAACCGTACCAAATAAAAAATAAATATTTCTCTGCACACTCAAAAGGGATGATTGAGACACCTTTAAAATTGTTGGATTTTCATGCTGTGCTAGGAAAAGGAGCTGGCTGTATTATGCACTGTCAAAAAGCAAATGGAGAAAAAAGGACTCTGGATGGCTTTGCAATAAAAAATAGCTCTATTAGCCCTGGCCAAAAAATGTTTTCAAAGCCAATAACACCTGGGGCTAGGTATATACGGCCAATATATCCCTCAGGTAGCAGCAGCAGCACCAGAACACAGGATCCTCTTGATATATGCAATGATATGTATATACACACATACAGTGCCTGCAGGCCTTGCACTGATGTGTATAGAGCGATGTACACTACCCTGCCTGCCTAACACTGGAACCTATATACTCCAGAATTAATCCTTAGAAGGACTGTTGGTTTAGCTGTATTTGAGTTGTTTAGGATGGTAGACCCCACACTCACTAATAAATCCGCAATTCTGACCCTATCTCGGCAGCAGCTCTCCCTACACTCAATCTCCATCCGGAGCTGCATGTGGCCAGCAGGGCGGCGTCCAGTCTCTTATACCCCTGATGATGCTGGGCGGCCAGCCAATCACTGCACGACCACAACAAAGATGGCTGCAGCATTTCATCCCTGGCAGACAATCCCTGCATCGTGATTGGTTCTGTAAAGTCCGGCAAAAAAGCTGGGTGGAGACCCGAGTTCCCACCGAGTAATCACGGAAATGCTCGGTGCTCACCGAGTACACCAAGTACAGTGATACTCGGGTGAGTACCGAGTAGTGGCGAACTGTAATACAAACTGTAATTTGTTTGCTTATTGCTATTTGTGAATTTTACCATTCAAGGCTTCCAGTAATTTTAATAGGGCATAGCAGTCACACTCCCTTGGTACATATTTTGGGTGATTTATATAAAGTGGTACGTTGGAGCTCAACGAATGTGTTAAATTAATTTTGCTTCTCACAGACAGCTCACTCGTGGCAATAAGCTCAAATCTCACTCTCTTTGATATTAGTGTTAGGGACCTGCAATATCATGAGGAGCCTTGACGGTGGCTTGCAGGCTTTATCTATTTTGGCCAAAATATTAACTAATACCTCATTTAATGAAGTCATTGTATGCATTAATTTTTTGCACTTATATTATCTTTTGCAGGATGTAGTTGGGCCTCTTTTTGTTGGCTTGGTCTATTGGGGTGTTTGTCACTGTATTGTTGCATATTTTAGTGCTGTAGCAACCCGCCTGATAATACTATGGGCGTCATTAATAGGTTGCAAGCCAGACACTTTGCATCACACTTATATATGTGTGACTGACGTCCTATGCAAGCCTTATCTATGTGCATTTTTCCTACTAGGAAGCCAACCCCACCATGGTTTGTTAGGTGTGAGGTGGTTGTTTTTATCAGTAGTTTGCACCTGAGCTGCCCCTTACCTCTATTAGTGGAGGCCAGCTGCATCCTGCTATATGTGCATATGTCATCAGATAGGGTTTTTTGGTAAGGCCATATCTTGTTGTGTGTTGTCAGCGTTTCATCCCTGGCAGACAATCCCTGCATCGTAATTGGTTCTGTAAAGTCCGCCAAAAATGCTCGGTGGAGACCTGAGTTCCCGCTGAGTAATCCCGGAAATGCTCGGTGCTCGCCGAGTACACCAAGTACAGTGATACTCGGGTGAGTACCGAGTAGTGGCAAACTGTAATATAAACTGTAATTTGTTTGCTTATTGCTCTTTGTGAATTTTACCATTCAAGGCTTCCAGTAATTTTAATAGGGCATATGAGTCACACTCCCTTGGTACATATTTTGAGTGATTTCTATAAAGTGGTACGTTGGAGCCCAACAAATGTGTTAAATTAATTTTGCTTCTCACAGACAGCTCACTCGTGGCAATAAGCTCAAGTCTCACTCTCTTGTCTCATGGTAAGATAGATGTGGAGAAAGCAGGGAGAATGTCAACCTCTGATAAATGACCAGAAATACAAGATGTATTAAAACCATTCCTGATGTAAGGGCACAATGAAAGCAATTATTCTTTGCCGTCAACAGCAGATGATTTTGGTAAGATTTGTACAGCTCATCCTAACCTTGTGAACTCCAGTTACAAAGTTATATTTCATACAGTATATTTGGATTTGTTTTACTTATGGTCTGTACAAACAAGTTAATCGGCAATTATTAAAATAAAATATTTTATCCATAGATGTGCACTACAGCATAGTCAATAATTGTGTGCATATGCAGCACCTAAGGCTTGTAATTTACAATTCTCCAAGTTATTATGTTGCACAAAAGGGCAGACACATTGGATGTGGATGTCAGGAGAGAGTAAGCTAAGAGTTTATAGCAGTGGTCGCCAATTTCATGCCTTTGAAATTCCCATCAGTATCAGACTATCTCCTTGACACTTTAAATGATGTGCATAGATACATACACCTATGGATCTTATTTGCACATTCAGATTTGTAGACTAGCCTTTCTTCTAATATATTTTACCAAACATGGCTCTGATTTCCCTTCAGTTTCTGCATCCAAGCTCTAGTCTTAATTTTGGCAGATATTTAAAGAACCCCAGATGAAGTAGACAATATTGCTATATGCAGCACAGCAACTACAAAAAGTAGGGAGCATTGTAAACACTGAAGAATAAATTCAAAATAATATAGGGCCTAGATTAATGGCTCTTCCCAATAAACATATCATCCAAAAAGATTACGGAAGCTTATGGCCATAAAATCACATAGCTTTATTAAAGTCAGCACCAAAAGACAAAGACGATGGTTAAAAAGAGATACATATCCAATATGATACTACAAAGTGCATATGTTGTTCAATTATCCAAACAGTAGCATGCTTAGAGCTGCAGTATAATCAAAAAGGGGCATTACCACAAATCAAAATGGTAGCATGCTTGGTGCTGCAGTATAATCCAAGAGACACTACCACAAATCTTGCACTATAGTGTGCAGAAACAATCATGTTAAGCACTTAGTATATTAGTAATGCCAACACTATGCTATTAAATAGTGGCAAAGAGATAGAGCTAATTGCTAGCATGTAAGAAATAACAGTGCTGCTATTATATTAGACTGGTAGAGCCTGCAATGTGGCAATAGTTAAACATACACACCGTCTGTTGGTTCATTTTTGGATAGGGTTTTTGCGGATTGCAGACAGCAGCTTTTCTATCCTGTCCTATTTAGTTAGCTTGGGCCCTATCATTTGCTCAACCTATCTTTCTATCTGTGTTAGTGTTTTTCATCTTGCTTCACAGTCATTATATGTTGGGGGCTGCCTATTGCTTTGGGGTCTGCTCTGGGGCAGTTTAGATTTCCCCTTTCTGTCTTTAGGCTAATTTAGTTCTCCGGCTGTGATCGAGGGGTCTAGGGCACCGTTGGAACCCCCCACGGCTACTGCTAGTTGTGGATAGGTTCAGGGGTCTGCAATTCGATAGCTTCCAACTTCCATAACAGAATCATCAGCCTTACCGCAGATCCTAGGGTACTCAATAGCAGGAAAGAATTGTAAAAAAAAAAAAAAAAAAAAGGTGTCAGAATTTCTTTGTGTATATTTTTTCCTCTATATCTCTGAGGCCGTAGGGGGAATTTTTTTTCTCTCAATGGAGATGAAGCAATTGTCTGATCGTGTGGAGCAGCTCGCTGCGGAAGTGTGGGGAATTTCCGCCTATCTTACTCATTCACATGCTGCTGAACCAAAGATCCCCACTCCTGATGTGTTTTTTGGGGATCGGTCTAAATTTTTGAATTTCAAGAATAATTGTAAATTATTTTTTGCCTTGAAGCCTAAATCGTCGGGGAGCTCCGCGCAGCAGGTTAAAATTGTCATCTCTTTGCTGCGCGGTGATCCCCAGGATTGGGTGTTTTCTTTGAAACCTGATGATCCTATTCTAAATAATGTGGATGCATTTTTTCAAGCCTTGGGGTTGTTGTATGATGAACCTAATGCTATTGATCAGGCTGAAAAGGCCCTGTCGGCATTGAGCCAGGGTCGGGATTCTGCAGAGTTGTACTGTCAAAAATTCCGAAAGTGGGCGGTCCTTACTACCTGGAATGATGATGCCTTGGCAGCTCTCTTTCGGAAAGGTTTGTCAGAAACCGTAAAAGATACTATGTTGGATTTCCTGTTCCCTCTGGTCTTGACGATTCTATGTCATTAGCCATTCAGGTTGATCGGCGTTTGCGTGAACGCAAGACTGCACGAGAGGTGTTGCCACCTGTTGAACAAATGTCTGAACCTATGCAATGTGATAGAGTTTTGTCCAGGGCTCAACATCAGGAGTTCAGAAGGCATAATAAGCTGTGTTTTTTTGTGGAGATGCCTCGCATATTATTTCTGTCTGCCCTAAACGAGAGAAACGTTGTGCTCACACGTTTTCTGTGGGTGGTGTTCAACCTAAGTTTCTTCTGGCAATTACTCTGATCTGCTCCCTGTCCACATTTTCCGCCAAGGCTTTTGTGGATTCGGGAGCAGCTCTGAACCTGATGGACTTGGATTTTGCTAAACATTGTGGATTTCCTATGATGCCTTTGCGGATGCCTATCCCTTTGAGGGGTATTGATGCGACTCCTTTGGCGAAAAATAAACCTCAGTTTTGGACCCAGGTGGTAATGCGGGTCGCACCAGACCATCAAGAAAATTGCAGATTTTTGGTGTTGCATAATTTGCATGATACCATCGTTCTGGGGTTTCCCTGGTTGCCAATTCATAATCCAGTTTTGGATTGGAAATCTGTGTCTGTGGTGAGTTGGGGTTGTCGGTGTGCCCTTAGTGATGCTCTTGTTTTCTCCACCTCTCCCCAGTCGCATGATGTTCCTGACTATTTGGCTGACTTTTATGATGTATTTAGTGAGAATGAGTCTGCGTCTTTGCCTCCTCATAGGAGTTATGACTGTGCAATTGAGCTGAGCCCGGGGTGTAAATTTCCCAAGGTCGGCTATTCAATTTATCTGTACCCGAGCACAAGGCTATGCGATCCTATATTAAGGAGTCGTTGGAGAAGGGTCATATTAGACCATCCTCTTCACCATTAGGTGCTGGGTTTTTTTTCGTGGCTAAAAAAGATGGTTCATTAAGGCCTTGTATTGACTATCGTGCCCTCAACAAAATTACTGTTAAATATCAGTATCCGTTACCCCTGATTTCTGATCTATTCTCCAGAGTTAAAGGTGCTTGCTGGTTTACCAAGCTTGACCTCAGGGGGGGGCGTATAATCTTATTCGCATTAAGCATGGGGATGAATGGAAGACGGCGTTTAATACTCCGGAGGGACATTTTGAGTGCCTGGTGATGCCTTTTGGGCTAACTAATGCCCCTTCTGTCTTCCAGTCCTTCATGAACGATATTTTCCGAGACTTTGTGGATAAATTTTTGATTATCTATCTGGATGATATTTTGATCTTTTCCAAGGATTGGGACTCTCATGTGGAACATGTTCGGACTGTGTTCCGGATTTTGAGGGAGAATTCCCTGTATGTCAAGGGATCGAAATGCCTTTTTGGGGTACAGAGGATTTCATTTTTGGGATTCATTTTGTCTCCGTCAACTATTGAAATGGACCCGGCCAAGGTACAGGCCATTTATGATTGGGTTCAGCCCACTTCTTTGAAGGCCCTCCAGAAGTTTTTGGGTTTTGCTAATTTTTATCGGAAATTTATAGCTAATTTTTCTAGTATTGCCAAGCCATTGACTGATTTGACTAAGAAGGGTGCTGATGTGCTGAATTGGTCTCCGGAGGCTGTTTCTTCCTTTCAGGAGCTGAAGCGAAGATTCACATCTGCTCCGGTTCTGCGGCAACCTGATCTCTCACTCCCGTTTCAGGTAGAGGTGGACGCCTCTGAGATTGGTGCAGGAGCTGTTTTGTCCCAAAAAGATCCTGTGACATCTAAAATGAATCCCTGTGCTTTCTTTTGCCGAAAGTTCTCCCCATCCGAACGTAACTATGATGTGGGGAATCGGGAACTGTTGGCCATGAAATGGGCATTTGAGGAGTGGAGACATTGGTTGGAGGGAGCTAAACACCAGGTCATGGTCCTTACTGACCACAAGAATTTGATTTACCAGGAGTCGGCCAAACGCTTGAATCCTAGACAGGCTAGGTGGGCCTTGTTTTTCACACGTTTTGATCTTGTGGTCTCTTTTCTTCCTGGCACTAAGAATGTCAAGGCAGACTCCCTCTCTAGGAGTTTCTTTGCTGATTCTCCTGTTGTGACCAAGCCTGCTACCATCTTAGGCGAGGGGTAGTTCTTTCTGCCATCTCGCCCGATTTGAGACGTGCTCTGGAAGAGTTTCAGGAGGACAAACCTGAGCGTTGTCCTAGTGGAAAGTTGTATGTTCCTGACCAGTGGAGGAAGAGAGTGATGTCTGAAGTTCATTGCTCTGCATTGGCTGGTCATCCAGGTATTTTTGGTACTAGAGATCTGGTGAGTTGGTCTTTTTGGTGGCCCGCCTTGTCTCGTGATGTCAGGAATTTTGTGCAGTCCTGTGGGACTTGCTCCTGGTCTAAACCTTGTTCTCGCTCTAGTGGGTTGTTGATGCCTTTGCCTGTGCCCAAGAGGCCATGGACCCATATTTCAATGGATTTTAAATCTGATATGCCTGTCTCTCAGAGAATGACTGTTATTTGGGTGATTTGTGATAGATTCTCTAAGATGGTCCATCTTGTACCACTCCCTAAGTTGCCATATTCCTCTGAGTTGGTGCCCTTGTTTTTGCAACAGGTGGTTCGCTTGCACGGGATTCCTGAGAACATTGTGTCTGACAGAGGTGTTCAGTTTGTGTCTAGATTTTGGAGGACTTTCTGTTCCAAGCTGGGAATTCAGTTGTCCTTCTCCTCTGCGTTTCACCCTCAGACCAACAGGCAGACGGAGAGAACAAACCAGACTTTGGAGTCATATTTGAGATGTTTTATTTCGGCTGATCAGGATGATTGGGTTTCATTTTTGCCCTTGGCCGAATTTGCTTTAAATAATAGAGCTAGTTCTGCCACTTTGATGTCACCTTTTTTTTGTAACTTTGGGTTTCATCCTCGATTTTCTTCAGGGCAGGTGGAGCCTTCTGCCTGCCCAGGTGTTGACACTGTGGTGGAGAGAATGCACCAGATCTGTGACCAAGTGGTGGATAAGTTGTCTCTCTCCCAGGAAAAGGCCCAGCGGTTTTCCAACCGGCATAGGACCAATGGTCCCCAGTTTAAGGTGGGTGATATGGTTTGGTTGTCATCAAAAAATATCGCTATGAAGGTGGCTTCTCCTAAGTTTAAGCCTAGATTTATTGGACCTTACAAGATTTTGGAGATTATTAATCCGGTCTCTTTCGGTTGGCTCTTCCTGTCACGTTTAAGATTCATAAAGTGTTCCATAAGTCCTTGTTGAAGAGGTTTGTTGAACCTGTAGTTCCTGGGGTGGCACCGCCTGACCCTGTATTGGTTGAAGGTAACATGGAGTATGAGGTAGAGAAGATACTGGATTCCCGTCTGGCTAGACGAAGACTCCAGTATTTGGTTAAGTGGAAGGGTTATGGTCAGGAGGATAATTCCTGGGTATCTGCCTCTGATATTCATGCCGAAAGATTGGTGCGTGCCTTTCATCGGACTCACCCTGATCGCCCTGGTGGCATGGATGAGGGTTCGGTGACCCCTCCTCAAGGGGGAGGTACTGTTGTGAGTTCATTTTTCCCTTCACCATTGAGGTCTGATGAACTCCCTCTTCTGGTGAAGGAAGGTAGTGAGGCTGATTACAAAACAGCTGAGCAGGTAGATGATGACTGGGTCACAGGAACTGATGACTGGATATAAGGCAGCCGACGCCCTGCTGCCTTGCTGGTGATCTTCCTGCTGGATTCTTGGAGACCAGTCTGATTTCTGCTTCTCAAACCAAATTTTTCGCTGCCTTTTGTACACTTTAGTTCTGGTTTTGTTTGCCTTGTTTTTTTGGAGTTCAGCCATCCCCGGCCGGGGGTGAGCTGAATTCCATTTTTGTCTCTGATCTGTTGATCTCTGGCTCTGTCTTCAGAATATACCTGAGTGCTGATATAGTCTTTTTGAAGCCTAGCGTCTTCAGGGCCTGTTTTTCCTATCAGTCTGTTGGTACATTTTGGATAGGGTTTTTGCGGATTGCAGACAGCAGCTTTTCTATCCTGTCCTATTTAGTTAGCTTGGGCCCCATCATTTGCTCAACCTATCTTTCTATCTGTGTTAGTGTTTTTCATCTTGCTTCACAGTCATTATATGTTGGGGGCTGCCTATTGCTTTGGGGTCTGCTCTGGGGCAGTTTAGATTTCCCCTTTCTGTCTTTAGGCTAATTTAGTTCTCCGGCTGTGATCGAGGGGTCTAGGGCACCGTAGGAACCCCCCACAGCTACTGCTAGTTGTTGTGGATAGGTTCAGGGGTCTGCAATCCGATAGCTTCCAACTTCTCTGGTTTTCTGGACTTAGTTATTATTTTCGTTTTTTCCTCCTTCGGTGACTCATCCATAACAGGGGACCTCACGTCATGTTTTTAAAATTACTTATTTATTTATATTTAGATGGATTTTTTTGGGTGCGTTTATGCTGCATAAACATACTTTACAATGGCTTTTTTCCAAATCTAATGCAAGTCTATTGGGAAATTCCACACAGAAGACTGAGTTTTACCGCAAGAGAAATTGACATGCTGCGGCATGGAATCCTGCAGTGCAGGTGAGCTTACGCAGCATTAAAAAGAAGCACAGTGGGCATGGGATTTCTATTACTCCCATCTACTGGGCTTGTACTGTACAACGCAGCGTTTTAGAAGCAGTGAAAATACGTAGTGTCCAAAACGCTACTATTCCTGATCGTGGGCACACAGCCTTTGCCTCTGGACAAGAGTAGGTGTTTACAGAAAAAAAGCAAACTTTTTTCTAATCCCTCACAAGCCATTAAATTGTTTACATTCAATGAATCTCCTAAAATCTACAAGTTCTGGAATCCTAGCAATCCTAGAATGCATTTTTTCATTTCCTGTAAAAGCTACTTGTCCTTTTGCCTTTATGGTTGTGTCACAATCACCAAACTTTAGTATTTGTCAGGAAACATGATCTATTGGAGAGCTATGCTTACAAGACACCAACTAATTCTACAGCAGAAAACAATTTAAAAGACGGGCTGCTGATACTTATTAACTTAGTCCTAAAAACTGAAGTCGTTGCCAGTAAAGGAGAATCATATTGGAATAATTAATATAAGGTATAATAATAATATTATTTATGGTATATAGCGCCAACAAATTCCGCAGCACAATTAACAGATATAGCTTAGGATTTTGTTTTTTGGGAAATTTAATTCATTTTGAGAAAAATGGGAGGAACTTGGAATATGTCAACATTTCTATTTGCTGCTGTGACCTGTCGTTCTTTTCCTGTCCTTCATGTTCCATCATCATGGAACAACTGTTCTCTGTTGGCCTGGCTGTGTTCTCATCTCACAATTCAGGCTACTGTGGATTACTGAAATTCTTACAGTGTAAAACTCATTTACATAAAAATATCAATTCCCCACTTAAAAATTACAATTATTATTTTAATAGGAATCAAAAGATTTATATATCTATACAAAAAACACAGAGATGACACTAAAGTTGTAAAATGATCACAGAAAAGCCAAACCATTGTTTTGCTTATCCTTGTACTATCCATACACAAAATTGGGATAAGATTACTCACAAGAGTGTATTTATCTTACCCTAGTATCCCCTAAAACAACATGGCTCAGCATGGAAAGGGAAGTTGGCACCCTATGTAAGTGCATTGGTGCCCCTGCACAACTTCTTCAATATCGGCATAATGTTTTCCTCCAAATCTTTAACACCAAGCTTCGTGGTAGCTTTTTAGAATAAGATGACAAGTGTATACATGAGGGAGCATACTATTTCTGGCCATTAAGTCTTGTTTCTTGCATTTTTTTACCCTCTGCATCAGAGACCTTGTCAGTTTCTTTTTGGGCATACTGTGGTCCCAATTCACTGAATCTGGCAATTTGGCATTGGGCAAAAATTTTGCGACTTTTGAGGTTAATTTTTCCCAACTTTGACAAGACGGGTAGTGGTCTAGTAAATTGTCAAAGATCCCAACATTTGAAAAGCAAAAATGTTAGTCAAAATTGAAAAAAGGGAACCTGTAAGGTCCCCTATGTCCTCCATCTCAGCAGCATTTGTGTATGTTTTACTAAATTCCCTGTCTAACCAGCCCTTTTTCTTGTTAGTCACTTAAATCCATACTTAAAAAAAGTATTTGTAAGCTCTGTTTTTTTCATTAGTTTCCCCAGACTTGTTCTCTTTCTTTGTATATTATCACGCCAACATGATTGGCAGGAGTCAGCGTCATCGCCAGCTCCCTCCAAACCATGCACATGCGTGCGGCTTTCTTCAAGCACGTCATTTTTACCTCTGAAGCCAGGTGTACACTTCCAAGCTTCAAAGGCGCACTGTGAATGACAGGAAGTGCAGAAGACTTCATTTGATCCCAGCAGCGTTTGGCAAAGGGTAGGCACTGGATAGGTTAATAACACTATTAACCTGCATATCAATCCTATATCTGCAAGTTAATAGCATTTTTCTGGTGACAGGTTTCATCTAAATAATAAGATGCTTTCAAAAATAGCCATATTTACTTATTGAATCTTGCTTTTCTTGTGTGCTCGATTCATATTTAGGGTACATGGTGTGGCAAATGTTGATCTATGATGCATCCCTTTGACTACGGTCCACATAGACAGGGTCACAGAAGTGCCAAAGTTTTGGCCTCATGGATGAGGACTAGCAGCTTTTCCATCTTAATGTGTCATACCATTTTGTCAAGATTTCTTTGGAGGCGTGCCTATTTTTTTCATATGGTTGCCAGTCCTCTTCCTGAAAGTCAACTTCCTGGCCATGGATGATGCAATTTCCTGGTTTTTTGGCAAGCTGTACGTATAAATTGGAAACCATACGGATGGTCCATGTGGCGTCTGTTTTTTTCTCGCACCCTTAGACTTGTATTGGCAAATCTCATCTGATTTATGGATGCACTTGCAGCATGCTGCGATTTTTTAATCAGGCCAGTGAGGCCTACAAAAAAAACATGCAGATTTACACTTTTTCACTGAATGACATTGGTCCAAGTGCAATCTGATTTTATTCTCGCATTGCACTTGTCCAATTTATACGCTTGTGTGTGCAAGCCCGGTGAATAATAATACAAAAATTTCAGTGATAGGAAGGTGCTGGTAAGTGTGACTGTGAATTCATTAATCTGTCATATTCATATACAGGGCAAATTTATTCACAGCAAATTGATTTTTTGGTGAAACTTCAACAAAACTGGCAAATTAGAATTTCAAAAGATACCCAACATCTTTGTACTCACAGGAAAATGTTGTAGCCGTATTATAGAAATCAGGGGTGGACATGCCACATGTGCAGCTGGTGCGGCTGCATCGGGGCCCAGAGGTGGAGGGGGGCCCCTGCAGGATGGCTATTAATGAGGGCAATCTGGCCTGTTCATCTCGCCCTGAGGCTACGGGGGGCCCTGGCCAGATTGCCCTCATGTACAGCGGGCAGGGAGTGATCCCTGCAGCTCCGCTGCCTACAAGAATGGCAGCGATGCGGAGCTGCAGGAATGTATCCTGCTCCCTGTTTGCACTTCCTTTCTCTCACACAGTCAGCAGCATGGCTGGATGACATCATCATTCAGCACTGCTGTTGTGCTAGAGAGATGAAGCTGCAGGCAATGGTGATGCTGCGGGAGAGTGTGCGGAGAGGTGAGAGATGCGGAGAGGTGAGAGGTGCTGTGTGTGTGTTGCTGCAGGAGAACATTCAGAGAGGTGAATGGTGCTGTGTGTGTAGATGGAAGAGTGTGTGTGTTGCTGTGGGGGAACGTGCAGAGAGGTGAAGAGTGCTGTGTGTGTAGGTGGAGGTGAGTGTGTGTGTGTCACTGCGGGGAACGAGCAGAGAGGTGAATGGTGCTGTGTGTGTAGGTGGAGGAGAGGGCAGTGATGGGGAGAAGGCAATGATGGGGTGACGGAGAGGGCAATGATGGGGTGGTGGGGAGAAAGTTATGATGGTGGCAGTTGAAAGGACAATGGTGGGGTGGTGGGGAGGAGGAAATAATGGAGGTGGTGGAATGGGCAATGATGGTGGCAGTGGAATGGGCAATAAAAATGGGGGTGGTGGGGGAGTAGGAAATGATGGTGAAATGATGATGGGGGTGGTGGTGGAGAAGGCAATGATGGTGGCAGTGGAAAAGAATGATGGAGTGGTGGGGAAGGAGGCAATGATGGAGGTGGTGGAAAGGGCAATGTTGGGGTGGTGGGGGAGAAGGCAATGATGGTGTGATGGACACGGCAATGATGTAGCGGGGGAGAAAACAATGATGGAGGTGGTGAAAAGGACAATGATGGAGTGATGGGTGAGAAAACAATGATGGGGGTGGTGGGAAAAGGCAATGATGGTGGTGATGGAAAGGACAATGATGTCGTGGTGGAAAGGGCAATAATGGGGGTGGTGGGGGAGGAGGAAATGATGGAGGTGGTGGAATGAGCAATGATGGGGTGGTAGTGGAAAGGACAATGATGGTGGCAAGGGCAATGATGGGGTGATGAGGAGGTGAATGGCAATGATGGGGGTGTTGGAGGAGAAGGCAATGATGGAGGTGGTGGGGGAGAAAGCAATGATGAGGGCAATGGTTGGGGTGGGGGAGAGGACAATAATGGGATGCGGAGGGATGAGGGGTGTGGGGGATTGGGATGGGAGGAAAGGGGATTTATAATGGATTGATAATGGATTTAGGAACAAGGGGACGTGGAGGAAGATGTTGTTATCGCTTATTATGTCTAACACAGTCCCTTAGTATATAGTGTAAATGCTTATTATGTATAGTGCCATCCCTCAGGATATATTGTAGTCACTTTTTATGATGCCATCCCTTACTATATAGCTTCCTCTGCTGTTATGTACAGTGATGTCTCTTACATAGTGTATTCTTGTTATTTTTGTTATTCACAGCGCCCTCTTTTATTACATAGTCCCCTCTCTTGTTAGATATAAAATGACTGCTGATGGAGGAGACGGTGACCAAACTACCAGTCCATCTGCTCATCCATTAGAAAAGAAGCTTTCCCATGATCCATCAGCCATCATTGCATTATACATCTAACAAGAGAGGATGATATGTAATGAAAAACAGGGCTCCATATAATCCAATATGTAAGGGACGGTGCTGTACATAACAAGAGAGGGCACTGTACAATAAGATACGGCAATATACATAATAAAGGAGACTATGTACAGGTGAATCTCACAAAAGTAGAATATGAACAAAAAGTTAATTTATTTCAGTTCTTCAATACAAAAAGTGAAACTCATATTATATAGAGTCACTACAAACAGAGTGATCTATTTCAAGTGTTTATTTCTGTTAATATTGATGATTATGGCTTACAGCCAATGAAAACTCAAAAGTCATTATCTCAGGAAATTAGAATACTTTATAACACCAGCTTGAAAAATGATTTTAAAATCTTAAATGTTAACCTACTGAAGTGTATGTTCAGTAAATGCACTTAGTACTTGATCGGGACTCCTTTTGCATCAATTACTGCATCATTGCGGCGTGGCATGGAGACGATCAGCCTGTGGCACTGCTGAGTTGTTATGGAAGCCCAGGTTGCTTTGATAGCAGCCTTCAGCTCCTCTGCATTGTTGAGTCTGGTGTCTGTCATCTTCCTATGACAATACCCCATGGATTTTCTATGGGGTTAAGGTCAGACGAGTTTGCTGGCCAATCAAGTATAATGATACTGTTGCTTGTAAATCAGGTATTGGTACTTTTGGCAGTGTGGACAGGTGCGAAATCCTGCTGGAGAATGAAATTTCCATCTCCAAAAAAGCTTGTTGTCAGAAGGAACCATGAAGTGCTCTAAAATTTCCTGGAAGATGGCTGCGCCCACTTTGGTTTTGATAAAACACAGTGTACCTACACCAGCAGATGACATGGCTCCCCAAACCATCACTGATTGTGGAAACTTCACACTAGACCTCAAGCAGCTTGGATTGTCTGTCTCTCCACTCTTCCTCCAGACTCTGGGACCTTGATTTCCAAGGTCTCTTGTGAAGTAATCACAATCTGTGATGGTTTGGGGAGCCATGTCATCAACTGGTGTAGGTACACTGTGTCTTATCAAGACCAAAGTCAATGCAGCCATCTACCAGGAAATTTTAGTGCACTTCATGCTTCCCTTTGCCAACAAGCTTTTTGGAGATTAAAATTTCATTCTCCAGCAGGACTTGGCACCTGTCCACACTGCCAAAAGTACCAATTCCTGGTTTAAAAACAACAGTATCACTGTGCTTTATTGGCCAGCAAACTCGCCTGACCTTAGACCCATAGAAAATCTATGGGGTATTGTCAAGAGGAAGGTGAGAGACACCAGACCCAACAATGCAGACAAGCTGAAGGCTACTATCAAAGCAACCTGGGCTTCCATAACACCTCAGCAGTGCCACAAGTGCATGTACTGAATATACATTTCAGTAGGCCAACATTTTGGATTTTAAAATAATTTTTCAAGCTGGTGTTTTAAATTATTCTAATTTACTGAGATAATGACTTTTGGGTTTTCATTGGCTGTAAGCCATAATCATCAACATTAACAGAAATAAACACTTGAAATAGATCACTCTGTTAATAATGACTCTATATAATATATGAGATTCACTTTTTGTATTGAAGAACTGAAATAAATTAACTTTTTTTTTGATATTCTAATTTTGTGAGAAGCACCTGTATACTGTATGTTCACATAATGGTACAAGTACATAAGGAACAAGACATCTGCGGTGTGTGTCATTACATCCACTGGTCTGCATTTAAAGCATTGGGGAATAATGCCATAATACATGGCAGGAAAGATATATATCCTTGTATCGGGTTAGCCAGTAGATAGAAAAATATTTAGAATTGAGAGTCCTCAGTGGTTGATACATTTTAATGGCTGACTGAAAACAAATTGCAAGCTTTTGAGATTCGTATTAGTCTTTGCCTGATGAAGAAACCCGAGTAGTCTCGAAAGCTTGCAATTTGTTACCATCTTTTCAGTTAGCCATTAAAAGGTATCAACCACTGAGGACTCTCTATTCTAAATATTTTTCTACAATACATGGCATGGATCCAGGACAGCGTATGTAACACTGGACACCACTGCTCCTCTCTCCTTGTCATGTCATGACATTATGAATAATATAATACTAATGCTATTTTTACAGCAAAAGTGCTACAGAGAACAATTCACACCAGCAATGCTCCCATTAACACATCTCATTACTATGAGCCTTTTGAACATTTGGATATCAGTAGTTACCAAGCTACAAACAGCTGCCATGCACATCTTGTAGTGATTACCCCCTTAGAAATCAGCAGTTGACAGTTCCTCTTAGACAACCAGCTAATGTCTAAAAGGAGACGTATTTTCCAAATTTCACTTCCAATTTAAGAAAATAGCTTTTTAGTATAGAATGTATGTAGAATGTAAGAAATATAGATCCGGCTAAACGAAATCTTTCAAAAAGTGTAACAGTTGACTGTGATGTGGCATGTGTCTAATCAAATAAAATATTTAAAAGATTCATCCTTGGTGAATGACATAAGTATTACAAACTGCAGGAAAAAGTAACATAGATAACTCGAGGTCCATGAGAACAAGTGATGGATAATGCAAATGGATTGGAGCTGTGTCACTCTGATAAATTGCTAGTGTATGGTTACTATTATTAGTGCTCTTAGCATGGGCGATAGTGATGCTGATTTTATCAGCTCTGTAAGGCTATGGGCACAAGTTGCGGATTTTGATGCAGATCCGCAGCGTTTTTGGACACGCGAAACTGCATCAAATCTGCAGTGTAGTGCACAATCAATGTTAGTCTATGGGAAATTCAGAATTGTTGTGCACATGCTGCACAAATCCGCCAGATTTGCAGCGTTTTATTTTCCGCAGCATGTCAATTCTTTTTGCGGATCTGCAGCATTTCTGGACCCATTGACTTCCATTGAGTCAGTCAAATTCGCAGGAAAACTGCAGGTGTAAAAAGATTTGCGGCTTTGCTGCAGAGTTGCCTGCGAGAAATGCTGCAGATCGGAGGAGAAAGAGTGTGTGGGTTGAGACTATGTGTGTGGGCAGAGACTATGTGTGTGCGGAGAATGTGTGAGGGTCTGTGTGCAGGTGTCTGTGTGTATGTGTGCGGGTGTTTGCGGGGGTCTGCGGGTATGTGCGCAGCTGTGTGTGTGTGTGGGTCTGTGTGTAGGCAGGCATCGTCTGATGGGACTACTAGTCCCATCCGGCTATGTCTGCTACAGTGACAGCATTAGCCAATGATGGGACAGTAGTAGTCCCATCATCCGGCTACTGTGTTGAATAGTAAAAGAAAAAAAACACATACACACATGCAGTACACATACTCACCATACAGCTAAACCCTGATGCCCTCCATCACCTGCAAAAAAAATAAAATCATAAACCAACACAAATACTCCCTGTTCCGACGTAATCCATTTATTAACGATTGTCTTACGACAATCTCCCGTGTTGAGCTGTCACATTAGGAGATCCAGTGTACAGAGCTCTAGAGTGGAGATCATCGTGGGACACTTGTTATTAAATGGATTACGTTGGAACAGGGAGTATTTATGTTGGTTTATTTTATTTTTTTTGCAGCTGATCGAGGGCGTCGCTGGGATTAGGCATATAATAAGTATGGGAAACTGTTGTGTTTTATTTCATTAAAATAATTTTTTCTGTGTCTTTATTTAACCCCTTAACTATAGGATTAGTAATGGATAGGTATCTTATTGACGCCTCTCCATTACTAAGCCGGGCTTGATGTCACCTTACAATGCAAAGGTGACATCAACCCCGCAACTATTACCCCATATGCCACTGCTATGGGGCAGTGAGAAGAGAGAGGCTAAGTGCCGGAATTGGTGCATCTTAGAGATGCGCCATTTCTGGGGTGGCTCAGAGCTGATATTTGTAGCTGGGGGGCAGCATCCATGGCCCCTTCCTAGGCTATAAATATCAGACTGCAGCTGTCTGCATAGCCTTTTCTGGCTTTTAATTATAAGGGGACCCCACATCATTTTTTGGGGGGCTCCCCTATTTTAATAGCCAGTAAAGGCTAATTATATACTTTAGCTGTGAGCTGATATTAATAGCCTGGGAAGATCCATGGGTATTACTCTCTTCCCAGGCTATAAACATCTTCCCCCAGTTGCTGGCTTTCCCTGTTCTGGTTTTAAAAATTGCGAGGGAGCCCATGACATTTTTTCCCTATTTTTAAAATTAAACAGATTTTGCATTTAATGCAGATTTTGTGTGTGTGTCTTTATTTAACTCTTTATGTACCATTACTAAACATCTGCCTTGGTATTATCTATCTATCTATAGATATATCTATCTATTTATCTTTAGATATATCTATAGATAGATATATCTATCTATAAATATATCTATCTATCTATAGATATACAAAGAAAAAAATTGGAACAGCACCAAAATATTACCTCAGATGATGTGCAAAGTTTTCCCAACCAGTAATCCAATGGTTTCCAGCAAGGCTTGAGAAAGGATACTATATCCGAAACATCGCCACGCCATTGGGAAATAAAGTCCACTTTTTTTCATCTTTCTGTGCTGCTTTCCTTTTTTATTCTATATCCATAGATATATCTATCTATACATATATCTATCTATAGATATTCACTTATATTTGTTTTGTGTACATTATATGTGAACATGGTATGTGCTGATATTATGGTATTCAATGGAGTATTTAAAAGAAGAGGTTGGACAAAGAAATTACATTGCAATTCTTTTTTTTTGTTAAATAATAGATCTTTATTTAGCTTACAAAAACACAAACAAATCCGGATGTAAAAAATGCATGAAAATCCGCATAAAAAATGTGCGGATTTTTAACTGCGTTTTTTGCCAAGAGAGGAAGAATCTGCGCAGAAAATTCCACAGGCAAATCTGCATTGTGTGAACATACGCTAACCGTATCAGTTATGTATATTCAGACTGTTTTTGAGAAGCAGATTTTGCAAAGGTTTCCACTGAAAAGAGCACAGTTCTTGCTCTTACTGCAGCTTATTTGACATGTTTTACATTCAGCTTTGGGTAATTTGTGTAATATATATTGTGCATGGACATGTTAGATTACGCCACCATTAAGTGGAAGTCGTCAGTACATGACCACTAGTTATGTACAGTATATGATCAGCATATTTCTCAGATACAATTATTTTCATAGTATATTAGGTATTAGGGAATTCCCAGAATTGAAACGTATTCTCTTCTTAGGATTAGTAAATATAACTGCTTGGAGCCCCACTGATGAGACTCCTTGAATTGAATGGGGTGCACATGCTTGACCTCAGCTCTACTAATTCTCTCTACCTGTTGCGGACAATGAATGGAGCTGAGATCCAGAATGCGCTTATCAATACAATTGAAAATTCCCTGCTGAGCTCCATTCCCTGAATTTAGAGCCTCTTCTAAGGATTATTCAACTTCCAATTTGAGAATACCACTTTAAATAGGAAATAGTCAGGCAGGCATGATGTCCCCTTTTCAGCCTTCCTCCCGATTTGGATGGCCGGGTGGTTCCGTTGATAGACTAAACAGTCTGTAAATAGCTATCTACCAATCAGCATTGGCAGAAACCAGAAAACTCTCAGTTTATATGTTTGTTTCTTGTCATCTGCTCTGTATCACACACACTTTCCATTAATACAAAGCCAGATTGTAAAACATTGCAAAATATGTATTTATGGTAATATTACTAATACTTTATACCTCCCAAGATATATTCTATGTGTAAATATGGAAATATCGTAGATATAAATATCATATATATAAAAAAAAATACAATTTTGATTGTGCAATATGAGGTCTAAGGGTTATCGTTTCTCCTTGTGAAGAGTGACAAGCCAGGCCTGGCGTGTCAGTTTGAGGAGACTTATAAGCCATGCATGATCCTCTGGGAAATTAAATATGCAAAATGTCTCTTCAGAGAGGAAAAGAGACAAACTCTAGTGGCACCTATTAGTAGCGGAGATCATAAAGTCAATATATACCCTTTGACAAGCCTTGCAATATGACTTAGGATAAAAGAGAAACCAGAATCTCAATTTGGAAGTCTGTAATCTCTCTATATAAAAATGAATGTATGAATGTGTGTATCACCAACCAATTACGAAGCATCTTTCATTTCACCAGAGCTGTTCAAAAGAAGCTCAGCTCTGATTGGTTGCTATGATCAACAGTTTTCTTTGCAACCAATCACTAAGCATCTCTCATTTCACCAGAGCTGTTTAAAAGTAGCTGAGCTGTGATTGGTTGCTATGAGCAAGTTTTCCCACTTGACAACACCTCAGCAGACACTGACATGGTGGGAGAAATCTAGCATCCCCAGGAACATAAGCTCCCAGCTATTGTCTCCCCCCCCAGAAAGGAGCACAGAGCACATGACAGAAATGAATCACCCCCTCCCGTGGATCAATGGTATGCAAGTTAGGGCAAATCCACTCAGTGTTTTGGTACTGACCCCAGGTCTTTCTTAAAGGGATCTCCGGTATGGAAGGCAGGGCAAATCCATCCAGTGCTTTGGTTCTGACCCCAGGCCTCTCTTAAAGGGATCCTCGATATGGAAGTCAGGGCAATTGCCTTCAAATGCTCTGTACTGACCCTAGGCTCTCTTAAAGGGATCTCCTGAATGGAAGTTAGGGCAAATCCCTCAGCACTCTGATTCTGACCCCAGGGTTCTATTAAAGGGATCATTGGTATGCAAGTCAGGGCAAATCCATCCAGCGCTCTGGTTCTGATCCCAGGCTTTCTTAAAGGGATCCCGGCAGTATGGAAGTTAGGGCAAATCCACTCAGCGCTCTGGTTCTGACCCAAGGCCCCTCTTAAAGGGATCCCCGGGATGGAAGTGAGGGCAAATCCAATCTGCACTTTGGTACTGACCCCAGTCCTCTCTTAAAGGGATCCCCGATATGGAAGTCAGGGCAATTGCCTTCAAATGCTCTGGTACTGACCCCAGGATCTCCTAAAGGGATCTCCTGTACAGAAGTTAGGGCAAATCCCTCAGTGCTCTGATTCTGACCCCAAGGTTCTATTAAAGGGATCATTGGTATGCAAGTCTGGGCAAATCCACTCAGCGCTCTGGTTCTGATCCCAGGCTTTCTTAAAGGGATCCCCGGTATGGAAGTTAGGACCGTTCCACTCAGAGCTCTGGTTCTGACCCCAGGCTGACGGGATGATGTGGGATATTAGGGGTAGTAGTCCGGTGGCTCTGGCTGACAGGATGATATGGGATATTAGGGGTAGTAGTCCGGTGGCTCTGACGGGATGATGTGGGATATTAGGGGTAGTAGTATGGTGGCTGTGATGGGATGATGTGGGATATTAGGGGTAGTAGTCCAGTGGCTCTGGCTGACGGGATGATGTGGGATATTAGGGGTAGTAGTATGGTGGCTGTGTGTGACGGGATGATGTGGGATATTAGCAGTAGTTGTCCGGTGGCTCTGGCTGATGGGATGATGTGGTATATTAGGGGTAGTAGTATGGTGGCTTTAACGGGATGATGTGGGATATTAGTAGTCCGGGGGCTCTGGCTGATGGGACGATGTGGGATATTAGGGGTAGTAGTCCGGTAGCACTGGCTGATGGGATGATGTGGGATATTATAGTGAATGTGGCTATGCGGAGTGGGCGGGGCTATACACTCAGCTTTATATATGTATGTATATAATCATTATAATTTGTTATAACTAACCGTAGTTAGTTACTATGCCCGGGCAGCGCCGGGCTCTTCAGCTTGTACGAAATAACTATATTTTCTGTGATTTTAAATCATAGCAAAAGTTACCCCTTGCATTATTCTAGAAGCCAAGCCAGCCAGATGAAACTTTAGGACATACATAACGTAGGATGTAATTCATTGATTTGTTTCAATCTGTAGCTCCCTATGATCTCATTGTTCAACAACTGGACTTGATTTACGCATGAAAAAGCGGTCATAAATTTGACTGACATCCAGATACAGCATTGTTAAAATAACTAAAGGTGCATTCTATTGATATACTGTATGTGACTTCATTTACTAACTGACTAAAAGTGTTGTGAGGCGCAAAAACGGAATAAAACCCCTATAAAATGTGACACATGGCTTGTACATCAGAATTCCGGAGTAATAATAAATAGTAAATAGCAAATCTGCCCCCGAGTTCCTATTGTAGAAAAGCAAAACCCCATTAGGTATTTCACATGTAGCACATTTGATACCGATTTTTCAGCAGTGTATATGCAGCTTATCTCCATCCAAATCTGCAGAAAATCTTCATGTTATCTATGAATTTTGCGCCAAATTTTCTGCAGATACTCCATGAAAAAAATGCATCGCAAAGTGAAATTCTGCACAAGGAGGTGACACTGTGCGACTCTTATTTCAGCACCACGTTACTTTCAGCTGGTATTTTATTATACTGTGGATTTTCTGCAGGCGAATATGCGCAGAAAATTCTCAGTAAATGTGCAACACATAATTGTAGCAGATCCACACAGGAATTCGCTTTATTCCATAGTGCTATTATGCGTACTGCTACTGTATACGCCACCTGCAAACTGGAGTCCGAAACGCCGCCATGAAATTGGTTGAGCATCTATGACAATATGTTTTTTTCCGGTAAGGGTCCATTTTTAAGTGCATTTTTGTGTGCAGATTTATCACACTTATAATAATAATCTTTATTATAATAATAATAATCTTTATTTTTATATATCTACACTTCCGACTTCCCATTTATTAATATTATTTATTGCAAAATTTGACCTCCAAGTCGTGTATGTGTGCAAGTTCTTATTCTTTAGCTGAGATGTATAAATTCAGCTCTTACCTTTTGCAGCCACTGTGTGTTGTTCTCCATAATGTTCTCAAGTTCCCGAATCCTGTTAATGGGCCAGTGGTGGTCATCCTGGGCAGGTGCATCCCTTTGTAAGGAGTTGGAGACCTGGTAGTCAGATGGGGGTGAGTGGCAGTTGTCAAGTTCAGGGAGGAGGAAGGTGTAGCTGCAGTGTCCATGCTGCACCTTGTGGTGACGTTTCTCAGGTATGTTCAGGTGAGTGGCCATTACTATGGGGGTAAAGGTAGGCCAGCTCAATAGGAATAGTAGGATAACATTTTTCGCCATCGTTGTGAATAGTAAATGAAGAACCCTGCTTAGTGTCTGCTCGGTGAGATAGCTGCCTACCAGTGCCTTGTATAGCAAACCACGTTGTCCTGTCAACTTCAGGAAGTTTTTCTCTGTAAGCAGCAGCCCCCTCTATCCACAATCTCCCTCCCACCATGTATGACTAGAGCTGGAACACTTCTAAGGATGCTTTATCTATTAACCTCTAGCTCACCAGACTGCTATGAGTCATTGCACAAATTAGTAATCCACATGAAGATGAATACTTTGCATGTTTTCACCTATTTTACAATATATTTTGCTTATGCAAATACAGACTTCTGAAATATACATTGTCACCAGCCAGCATTTCCATACTTCTGAAACGTACACAAGAACAGCATCCTTGTTATGTCAAGGCTCAGACGCAAAAGCACCACGATGTCAAAAGCACATAGTAAAATGTCTAAACTGTATAAGAAAATGTTTTATTTCAGCTCATTTAGCAATTATTCATTAGAGGAATTTTTGTGCAAAGTTCTCAATTCTTTTGTTGCCTGTTTAAGGAAATGTTAACGTAACTACATCTATAAAATACAGAGAATGTAATTTATATAATAATAATTATTATTATAGACATCTATATATATAATTGCCTTAAATTGTCTGTCATCCACTTACGTCTGGATGTCCCCGAATCCCACAATCCACCGCGCCGCACCGGAAGTACGCCGACCGCCATATTAGAATACCCGAGTGATGGGTATTCTAGTATGGCACTCGCTGGTGGTACCAGGCCCTACCACAGTACCACCAGCGGGACACCGTCGGGACCCCCGCCTCATCGCCGGCCCCCCCACCGCCGCTGCTGGACCCGCCGCTGCCTGTTCACCCACATCCGTCACAGCCGGCAGGAAAGACCGCGGCTTGTGGCCTGTGCTGGAGATGGGGTGCGGGTGCCCTCTGGTGGCGCCACACCCCATCTACAGCACAGGCCGCAAGCCGTGATCTTTCCTGCCGGCTGGCCGCCGCCAGGACCCCACCGCCGCTGGTCCCGCCACTGCCTGCCCACCCACCTCCGTCACAGCCAGCAGGAAGGACCGCGGCTTGCGGCCTGTGCTGGAGATGGGGTGCGGGCGCCCTCTGGTGGCGCCGCACCCCATCTCCAGCACAGTCCGCAAGCCGTGATCTTTCCTGCCGGCTGGCCGCCGCCAGGACTGGACCCCCCCACCGCTGGACCCGCCGCTGCGGGCCACGCCGCCGGACCCCGCGCCGGACCCGCCACTGCCTGCCCACCATGTACATACACACACACATGTACATACACACACATGTACGTACACACACACGTACACACACACGTACTCACATACAGACACACATACCCACATACACACACACACTCACATACTCACATACACACACATACTGACATACACACACACACACACGTACTCACATACACACACGTACTCACATACACACACGTACTCACATACACACACACACTCACATACACACTCACATACACACACACACTCACATACACACACACGTACTCACATACAAACACACACGTACTCATATACACACACATGTACTCACATACACACACACACACTCACATCTCCAGCACAGGCCCAAACCACCCTCTTTCCTGCTGGCTGTGACTGCACGGAGGTGGGTGGGCAGGCAGCTGCGACACACACATACACATGTAAGTACACACATGCACACACATATGTACTCACACACACACACAAGTACACACGCACACATACTCACACACACACACCCCACACACATACTTCCCTCCCGATGTGATAGCATCGGGCACACCTCTAGTAATATTAATAATTTGACAATAATTTGATTTAACTCCTGCATGTGTTCATTCTATTCTATATCAGCAAGCAGCCTGTAATGGTATTCGTCTCTGCTTGCTGTTTACTGTCTTTCATCTGCCACTTTACCATCTAGCAACATATCTTAATGTGCCTGCTAAATCATTGGTGTAATTCATTTGTTGCATTGTACTTAATACTCACTGTTGTATATCCATGACTGGGGTCAGTCTAGATGGTATCTGTTGGAAGGTGCTATAGCAAATAGATGTAGCCAGGCCCAATGTCTTTGATCATCTAACCATCCCCTGGTATGCTGGCCCCAGCTGCCAAATTATCCCCAACCAGGTCCCACAATCCATCTCTCCTGAGCCTGTAGTGTGGACTATATATTTAGAAATATTCTAAGGGGTGCACGCATGTGTGGGGTTGCATGCATCCCATAAGCAAAGCATCCCAGAAGCTAAGCATCAAGAAAAAGCAGTTATTCCATGGCAATTAGTCAGGGCAGGAGTCAGGTAACCCACACTTTGCATTCCCTTCTTTCCATGTGCTTTATTTCTATCCTCCTGTGTTCCCTTGCCATCCACATTCACCACCCCATCCCCCCATCACGACTCATACACATCAGCCCCTCTATACTTCCCTCTCCCATGTACAGCTCCCATGCACTTCTCACCTTCCTGAAAAACCTCAATCCATCTTGCCCAAACACATCGCACAAAAAAATTTCTTACAATTCCAATAACTACTTGCTCTTTATCTTCCTACTCCTACTGATCTCAGGAGACATCTCCCCCATCTCTGATCCACCATCCCCCAACCTCAACCCCTACCCCACCCCACATCGAAACCTTACTCACCTTATTAACATTACTTGCACTCCCTCATCTACTCCTTTTAATTGTGCCCTCTGGAGTCCACGGTCTGTATGTAACAAAGTTCATTTCCTGCACAATTACTTTCTGAACAACTCTCAATCTGTTGGCCCTCACGGAAACCTGGATTCAGGATTCTGACACTGTCTCCCCTGCTGCCATTTCCCATGGTTGCTTACAATTCTCCCATTCCCCGAGACCCACAGACAGACTTGGTGGTGGAGTCGGCATACTCCTGTCCCCACAATGCACTTTCCAAGTCATCCCCCCAGTTCCATCACTTTCATTCCCTTCTTTTGAGGTCCACACCATCAGGCTCTTCCGTCCCCTCTCCCTCAGAGTAGCGGTCAAACCATCCCCCAGGCTCACCCACCCACTTCCTTGACCATTTCTCTGCCTGGCTGCCGCACTTCATGTCCTCAGAACTCCCAACCCTTATCCTGAGAGACTTCAACATCCCCATTAACAGCCCCACTTCCACATCTACATCCCAGCTTCTATCACTAACCACTTCTCTCGGCCTCTCACAGCTCTTAACCTCTGAAACACACAAAGACGGTAACACCCTTGACCTGGTCTTTCTCCGGCACTGTTCAATCTCCTATCTAGATAACTAATAGCTTCCCCTCTCTGACCACAACATTCTCTCCTTCACGCTCACAAATCCTCGCCCACCCCAGCACACTCCTACCTACCATACTTTCAGAAATCTACAAGGCATTAACCCTCATGCACTTGCAGACTCCATACACTCATCATTGTCCCCAGTTTTCTCTTTTTCCTGTCCTGATCTGGCTGTACATCACAACAACAACACTCTTAGAAACACCCTTGACCAAGTAGCTTCCCCCATCCTCAAGCACAGAGTTAAACAGCCCTGGCTCACATCGCAAACCCAATTTCTCGAGCGATGCTCTAGGTGTGCTGAACGCTTATGGAGGAAAACTCGCACACCAGAAGACTTCATCCACTTCAAATTTATGTTAAGAACTTATAATTCTGCCATTCCCCTCGCCAAACAGACCTACTTCACCACCCTGATCTCCTTACTATCCAACAACCCCAAGAAACTTTTTGACACTTTTCACTCCCTCCTCAGGCCAAAAGCAAAAGCCCCTATCACAGACATTTGTGCTGACGACCTGGCCTCCCACTTCATAGAGAAAATAGACAATATCCATCAGGAAATCTGCTCCCAGCCCCCAGTGGCAGTGACTCCCATCCCTCCGTGCATTTCCCCCAGCTCACTCTCCACATTCGATCCCATCACAAAAGAAGTCTCCAGGTTCCTCTCTTCTTCTTGTCCGACTACCTGCACTTCTGATCCCATTCTCTCACATTTCCTCCAGTCTCTCTCTCCAGTCATCACAACTCACCTAAATACAATCTTTAATCTCTCCCTCTCCTCGGGAATTTTCCCCTCATCCTTCAAACACTATCATTACTCCATAATTAAAGAAACCCACTGTTACCACAGCTGGTCAGGAGACAAATCTCCAGGAGTGGACCCTCGACCGTGGCACTGAGGGGCCCCGGGCGAGCTGCCAGGTGGAGCCGACCACTATACAGGGATCGTTAGGAGCAGGCCCAGGGGTTCGGGTACCACGACAGCCGGTACCGAGAGGGGCGGCTCAGGACGGACTGGAGTAGGAGTGTGGGACTGAAGCGTAGACAACAGAGCGGGATCACTGGAGACTGGACCGGAGTAGAACTGCAGGACTGGAACATAGACAACAGGACGGAGCAGGAACATGGGAGGCAGGACTGGAGTAGGACTGGAGTGTGGATAGCAGGATGGAGCAGGAACACCGGGGGTAGGACTGGAGTAGGACTGAAGGACTGGAGTGTGGATAGCAGGATGGAGCAGGAACACCCGAGGCAGGACTGGAGTAGGACTGGAGGACTGGAGTGTGGAAAGCAGGATGGAGCAGGAACACCGGAGGCAGGACTGGAGTAGGACTGAAGGACTGGAGTGTGGATAGCAGGACCCACGGAGCACCGAACTGTGGGGCTACTGCAGGGACCATGGAAGGCAGGACTGCGAGGCTATTGCAGGAATCACTGAAGACAGGACAGCAAGACTGCAGAGAGCACATGAGGAAGCAGGGCCCAGTGTGCTAGCAAACACAACGATCAGGCGATCCCCTCAGGGGGAACAGCCTGATATGGCCCTGTCAGGTCTGCCATTGGTCCGTAGGTGCTTCTGGGTTAGGGCATTGCCGGAGCACAAATAACAGGAGGGAGGCGCGGCCGCGGCCTATGGCGGATGCGCATTGCATGCAGAGACCCCGTCGGCCGCAAGCCTGTCAGAAGGGACCATCGTGGCTGTCGGGCGGCGGGGTGCTGCAGCGTGGGAGCGGAGGCCGGGTGAGTATGCGGAGGCGGCGTGACAGTACCCCCTCCCCTAAGCCACTCTCCCCTGAGATTAGCAAAAAATCTCTTGAGGATACGGGGACCATTGATATTCTCCCGAGGTTCCCACGATCTCTCCTCAGGACCAAAGCCCTTCCAGTCAATAAGAAAAAGAGTCCTACCTCTAACTTTCTTCATGGCGATAATGTCCTCCACCTCAAAAACATCATCTGCACCAACCGGCTGAGAACCAGGATCAGACACGTAATGGGAGTGATTCAGTACCACAGGTTTTAGGAGAGAGACGTGGAAGGTGTTCAGGACCCGGAGCGAAGCAGGCAACTTCAATTTGTAGGCGACTTCGTTGATATGTCCAAGAATTTCAAATGGACCGATGTAGCGTGGACCCAACTTGTAAGAAGGTAGTTTCAACTGGATAAATTTGGACGAGAGCCAGACTTTGTCCCCAATACAATACGGTGGGGAATCCAATCTCTTCTTGTTGGCATAATTCTTCATCCGATCAGCGGCCCTCTTGAGTGATGTGTTGGTCTCAGCCCAGATCTTGGAAAATTCAGAGGACAAGGCATTGGCCGAGGGTACCTCGGAGGCAGGGGTTATCAGAAGGGAACACCAGGATGTCTGCCAAACACAATGAAAAATGGAGACTTGGCCGAGGACTCACCAGCATTGTTGTTATAGGCGAACTCTGCCCAGGGGAGTAATTCAACCCAGTCGTTCTGGTGGGCGTTGGAGAAATGACAAAGGTACCAAGTCAACATCTGGTTGGTACGCTTCACCTGCCCGTTGGACTGTGGATGGCAGGCAGAGGAGAAGTCGAGGGAAACGTTCAGGAGCTTACAAAGTGCCCGCCAGAACTTGGAGGTGAACTGAACCCCTCGGCCAGACACAATGCGTTGAGGTAGTCCATGGAGTCTGAAGATCTGATGGATGAAAACTTTGGCCAACTTAGGAGCCGAGGGGAGACCGGGCAGAGGGACGAAGTGGGCCATCTTGGAGAAACGATCCACCACCACCAAGATGACTGTACAGAAGAACGGGGTAGGTCGGTGATGAAATCCATGGCAATGTGCTCCCAAGGAACCACAGGGAAGGGCAACGGAAGCAACAAGCCAGATGGAGGTCGTGGTGGCACTTTGTTTTTTGCACAGGAGGGACAAGAGGTCACGAAATTGAGCACATCTTGGCGAAGCGTGGGCCACCAGTAGTGACGCGTGATAAGGGCAAGGGTCTTCTTAGTCCCGGCATGGCCAGTTTGGAGGAGTGCCCCCATCGAAGGACCTTTAGCTTGAGGTTTTCAGGCACAAGAGTCTTGCCAAGAGGTGGAGGAAGCCAGTTCACTGGAGCCACTGTGATGATTCTAGTGGGGTCAATGATATGCGAAGGTTCCTCCACTGTTTCGTGTGGCTGGAAGACCCTGGACAGTGCGTCGGCTTTGGTATTCTTGTTGCCGGGGCGAAAACGGAGCCAAAGTCAAATCGGGCAAAAAATAAGGACCATCTGGCCTGACGAGGGTTGAGTCTCTGGGCAGACTGAAGATAGGCCAGATTCTTGTGATCCGAGAAGATTACAAAAGGGATGGACAGCCCCATCCAGGAGATGACACGATTCCTCTAAGGCCAACTTTATGGCCAGGAGTTCCTGGGCGCCGATCGAGTAGTTACACTCGGATGGAGAGAAGGCCTTAGAGAAGAAGCCACAGGGGTGCAGGCAACCGGAGGCGGATCTCTGGGACAATACTGCCCCGGCACCTGTCGAGGAAGCGTCCACTTTGAGTACAAAGGGTCGGTTGCTCTCAGGACGATGCAGCACCGGGGCTGTGGAGAAAGCCCATTTTAGGGTCTGAAAGGCCTCCTCCGCCTCAGGAGTCCAATCATTGGGAGTAGTCCCTTTACGGGTGAGAGCAGAAATAGGTCTGGTTATTGCAAAAAAGTGAGAGATGAATTGCCGGTAATAATTGGCGAATCCGAGAAACCGTTGTATCGCCCTTATTCCGACGGGGCGAGGCCATTTGAGAATGGCAGTCAACTTCTCAGGATCCAACCTTAACCCAGCATTGGAGATAATGTATCCCAGAAATGGCAGAAAGGTCTGTTCAAAGAGACATTTCTCTATCTTAGCATACAGGCGATTCTCCCGAAGACGCTATAACACCAGGCGGACACTCTTTCTGTGGGAAGAGAGATCCAGAGAGAAGACAAGGATGTAGTCCAAGTACATGACCACACAGGAGTACAAGAGGTCCCGGAAGATCTCGCTGATGAACTCTTGAAACACCGCAGGAGCATTGCAGAGACCGAAGGGCATGACCAGGTACTCGTAATGGCCGTCTCGAGTGTTGAAAGCCATCTTCCATTCGTCATCTGCGCGGATACAGACCAGATTATAGGCTCCCCTGAGGTCTAGCTTGGAGAAGACCCGAGCCCCTCTGAGGTGGTCAAACAGCTATGGAATGAGTGGAAGAGGGTACCTGTTCTTGATGGTAATCTCGTTCAAGCCCCTATAGTGACTACACGGCCGCAGAGATCCGTCCTTTTTCTTGACGAAGAAAAACCCGGCTCCCGTAGGCGAGGAGGATTTCCGTATAAAGCCTGTGGCGATGTTCTCCCGGACGTACTCGGACATGGCTATGGTCTCTGCGGGAGACAGGGGGTAGATTCTGCCCCTTGGGGGGGGGGGTTTAACCGGGGACTAATTCAATTGGGCAGTCAAAAGGCCGGTGTGGAGGAAGAACCTCTGCTTCCTTCTTATCAAAGACATCAGCGTAGCAACTGTAGGCTGAAGGAAGGCCCGGAAGGTCTGGAGGTGGCCGAGGAGCGTCCGCTAGACGGACAGGAGTCAGACAGCAAGCATGGCATGGGTGGCCCCAGCGGAGTATCTCCACTGAAGACCAGTTGAGAACAGGCTGATGAGTCCTTAACCATGGAAGACCGAGTAGAATCGCATGGGAGAGCTTGGGCAGAACGTAAAAGGCTATCTCCTCTCGATGTAAGGCTCCAACTTGCAACTCCACTTCCTCAGTGACCAAGGTGACGGTCTCCTGTAGCGGTTTGCCATCCACTGCGGCAATCAGGCAAGGATTACATAGAGTAACCACGGGAATCTGGTATTTTTCCACCTCTTCACGCCGGATGAAGTTACCTGCCGAATCCACATAGGCCACCTCGGACCCACGTCTCTCCCCTGAAACCAAAATAACAGATAGGGTGAGAGGAATCATTAGCACCTAGGGAGGCCTCTCTTACCTGACCTAGGTGGAGGAATTTCCCTGTTTCTCAGGACAGGTACGGACAAAGTGTGACGAGCCTCCGCAATAGAGGCATAGACCTTGTGCCTGCCTCTCTCTCCGACCAACTTGAGGCGATCTACCTGCATGGACTCGACTGAGGAGGGAGACGAGGACCCAGCATTATGGGGAATGACAGACCGGGTGGAAAAGGAAGCTGGCCTGGTGGACCTCCTGTCTCTTGCTGACTCCCTGGCACTCTCCTGGAAGCGTAGGTCAATGCGGGTGGACAGCGAGATAAGGTCCTCCAAGGTGGTCGGGGTATCCCGACCCGCGAGTTCATCCTTTATTCTGCTCGAAAGGCCGCGCCAGAATGCCCCTACGAAAGCCGCATTGTTCCAGCCGAGCTCAGAGGCGAGAGTGTGAAAGCGGATCGCGTAATGCCCGACCGTGAGTGGACCCTGATGTAGGTTAAAAAGAGACTTGGTGAGAGAGGCTAACTGACCCGGCTCGTCGAAAACCCTGCGAAAAGTATCCAAGAAGACCGGAAGTCTCGAGACAATGGGATCGTCACTTTCCCAGACAGGATTCAGCCAAGACAGGGCCTCTCCCTCCAGATGGGACATAATAAAGGCCACTTTGGCCCAGTCAGAGGGATATTGCTGAGGCAACCTTTCAAAATGGAGGCTACACTGATTTAAGAACCCACTGTAGAGTTTGGGATCACCAGTAAACCGCGGCGGCTTGGCGAGGCGGGGCGCCGAGAGAGCTGTAGACACGGGGGAGGAGTTGGGATCGCGACGGCAGACTGGAGGACCGACAAGCGGCTATCAAATGAGGCCATGTAACTCAGAATATGGGCTTGAGTATCTCGTTGCTGACCCAGCTCCTGTTGAAGACTGGTCAGTTGAGTGGCATTTCCAGGATCAGCCACCTGCAGGGCCAACAAACGGGTGTCCATAGACTTCATGACGGACATGATGCGTCCCTGATTCTCCCACAAAAAGAGCAACTCCTTTTGGGTAGCAGCAGTAGTACCGGCGGAGTCCATGGCCTGATCATACTGTTACCACGGCTGGTCAGGAGACAAATCTCCAGGAGTGGACCCTCTGGACCGTGGCATTGAGGGGCCCCGGGCGAGCTGCCAGGTGGAGCCGACCCCTATACAGGGATCGTTAGGAGCAGGCCCAGGGGTTTGGGTACCACGATAGCTGGTACCGAGAGGGGCGGCTCAGGACGGACTGGAGTAGGAGTGCGGGACTGAAGCGTAGACAACAGAGCGGGATCACTGGAGACTGGACCGGAGTAGAACTGCAGGACTGGAGCATAGACAACAGGACGGAGCAGGAACACGGGAGGCAGGACTGGAGTAGGACTGGAGTGTGGATAGCAAGATGGAGCAGGAACAGTGGAGGTAGGTATGGAGTAGGACTAAAGGACTGGAGTGTGGATAGCAGGATGGAGCAGGAACACCGGAGGCAGGACTGGAGTAGGACTAAAGGACTGGAGTGTGGATAGCAGGGTGGAGCAGGAACACCGGAGGCAGGACTGCAGTAGGACTGGAGTGTGGATAGCAGGATGGAGCCGGAACACCGGAGGCAGGACCGGAGTAGGACTGAAGGACTGGAGTGTGGATAGCAGGACCCACAGAGCACCGAACTGCGGGGCTACTGCAGGGACCACGGGAGGCAGGACTGCGAGGCTATTGCAGGAATCACTGAAGACAGGACTGCGAGACTGCAGAGAGCACACCAGGAAGCAGGGCCCAGTGTGCTAGCAAACACAACAATCAGGCACCTCCCTCAGGGGGGAACGGCCTGATATGGCCCTGTCAGGTCTGCCATTGGTCCGTAGGTGCTTCCAGGTCAGGGCATTGCCGGAGCACATGTAACAGGAGGGAGGCGCGGCCGCAGCCTATGGTGTATGCGCATTGCATGCAGAGACCCCGTCGGCCGCGAGCCTGTCAGAAGGGACCGCCGTGGCTGTCGGGCAGCGGGGGGCTGCGGCGTGGGAGCGGATGCCAGGTGAGTATGCGGAGGTGGCGTGACACCCAGTCTCGACCCATCCTGCACAAACAACTGCAGACCAGTCTCTAATCTTCCCTTCATCTCTAAACTCTTTGAGGGCCTGGTCTACTCCCGCCTTTCCCGTTACCTCTCCACTCACTCCCTCCTAGACTCTTCACAGTTTGGCTTCCGCCCCCTACATTCGACAGAAACTGCACTCATCAAAGTGACCAATGACCTTCTGACACCAAAAAGTAATGGTGACCACTCTCTGCTCATTCTTCTCGAGTCGACCTTTCTGCAGATATTGACACTGTTGATCACCACCTCTTACTCTCTAGGCTCCAGTCACTAGGCATTAAAGACACTTCTCTCTCCTGGTTCTCTTCTTATCTTTTGGACTGCTCCTTCAGTGTTTTGTTCGCTGACTCCACTTCATCTCCTCTTCCGCTCACTGTTGGGGTACCTCAGGGCTCAGTCCTTAGCCCCCTTCTCTTCTCTCTTTCCACAGCTTCAATTGGACAGACCATCAGCAGATTTGGCTTTCAGTACCATCTTTATGCTGATGACACACAACTATACACGTCATCCTCTGACCTTACCCCCGCTGTACTACAGAATGCCAGTGACTGTCTGTCCGCAGTCTCCAACATCATGTCCGCTCTCTATCTGAAACTCAACCTTTCCAAAATTGAACTTCTTCTGCTCCCGCCGTCGACTAACCTCTCTAAATCTGACATTTCCCTCTCCGTGGATGGAACCATAATAGCACCCCAGCAGCAGGCGCTGTCTGGGTGTTATGTTTGCCACCAATCTCTTCTTCACCTCCCATTTACAATCTCTTGCCTGCTCTTGCCGCTTACACCTAAAGAACATCTCTAGAATCTGCCCTTTTCTCACCATGGAAACAACAAAAACTCTCACTGTCAGCCTGATCCACTCCCTCCTGGACTACTGTAACGCTCTAATAATTGGCCTCCCCCTCACTCGACTTTCCCCTCTCCAGTCCATCCTTAATGCAGCAGCCAGGGTCATCCAGCTGGCTAATCAGTACTCAGACGCGTCCACTCTTCGCCAGTCGTTACACTGGCTGTCCATTCACTACAGTATCCAATTCAAAGTACTTGTTCTCACCCACAAAGCTCTCCACAGTGCGGCACCCCCTTACATCTCCTCCCTCATTTCTGTCTATCAGCCTAGCCGATCACTGCGCTCTGCAAATGGCTTTCATCTAACCTCTGCACTAATCCGCACCTCCTACTCATGTCTCCACGACTTCTCCCGAGTTGTGCCAATCCTCTGGAATCCTCTACCCCAAGAAATTAGGACCAGCCACAACTTGCACAGTTTTAGGTGTTCCCTCAAAATACATTTGTTCAGAGCAGCCTAATCAAAGTCATTTGATGTGAAAGTGTGTGTGTGTAGCCCATTCACTATCTCTATCTATCCCCCACCCCCTCAAGATGGCTGGTCCATCATTGTAAATACATCATTGTAAATACACACCTGTACTTTGTATCTCCCCCACCTCATTGTAGGTTGTAAGCTCTCACTAGCAGGGGTGTTTTATTTTGTTTTATTTTGCTTAAACCATTATATTATTGTTAATGTTGTTACTAAAACTGTTGTGTTTGAAACTAGTTAACCTTAAAACACTGCGGAATATGTTGGCGCTATATACAGTAAATACAGATTATTATTTATTATTATTAATTTATTATTATTATTATTATTATTCCTTAAAGGATGTGTACCAAGATTAGAAGTTACCCTCTACCCATAGTATTGGGGATCACTTACTTACTGATTGTTGCAGTTCCCACCGCTGAGATCTCCACAGTTCCTGAGGCGTTCTAAAGAGCAGAGGCTGAACATGTACACTTCCACTTCATTCATTCGCAGTCCATCAGACATAGCTGAGTGCTACCATCTTCTTGTTTTTGGCACTCCCATTAAGAATGAATGGAGTGGGAGTGTGCATGTGTAATGTAGGGATAGCCATGGGCAAGCGGGGTGGTAGCCATGGGCAAGGTACTCATCACTTACGCCTCGTCATGTTACATGAAGGTGGGGGTACTGGCTGGGTGTGTGGTCTTAGGCTGGAGTTACACATAGCAACTCACCAGCAATCCTGACAACGATATCAACGTGTCAGGATCGCTGGTAAGTCGCTATGTGATCGCTGGTGAGCTGTCAAACAGACAGCTTCACCAGCGATCAGCACAGCGACGCCCAGTGCCCGGCGTCGCTGTGCACGTTAGTAACCAGCGTGCTGATGCAGGAAGCTGGTAACTAACGTACACATCGTCCCTTGGATACCCGATATGTACGTTAGTTACCAGCAGATCACTGGTCTCCCGCCTGTCACACGCAGCGATGTGTGCTGGCCAGCGGGAGACCAGCGACAAAAGAAATGTCCAGCGGTTTCCTACAGCGATCAGCGATACCGGCAGGGGGGCTGATCGCTGTCACACACAGCGATCTCGCTGGTGAGATCGCTGTTGTGTCACAAAAATTGTGACTCAGCAGCGATCTCGCTAGCGAGATCGGTATGTATGACAGGGCCTTTAGTCTAAAGGGAAGGTATGCCCTTGCAGGTTTCATGATGCCAGTGACTTCAGGAAACCACCACTCAGAAATAAACAGTCCTTTTCATAACAATAACTTGGTGGGGGTTAAGCACAAAAGATAGTGTGTACATGGTTTAATGAACGTTCCCTTCACAATGCCGAGCATTTTCACACACAGTCTCAGTTCCTTTCTCTTACTAGCTTGGTTTCTCTCTGCATTAGTTCAACTACCTTCACCACAACCCAGCACAGTACTACAGTCCTGTTAGTGAGAATCCTACTTTTAACCCGTGGTTTCGCGTCATCTTCCCTCTTACAGCAGAGTGCCATGTGGCACAGACAGCAGGGGTGCAATGACTGAGAGCTAGAGTGAATGTATGGCATTGTAAGAGAAGGATTTATATTTTATCTATTTTACCTATTTTAGTTTCTTTCTAAATGTATTTCTTTCCTTCCAAGATGGAGTCTATGATCTGATAAGAGGGCTAAAGAATGTCTTTGTGTGTAAAGACAAAATTCAGAGATCGGAAACAAAGGCCAGGCTCACATTGCATTAACACAGCCCGTTCAACGCATAGCGTTGACAGGCTGCGTTAACGCTATAGCAAAGCGCGATATGCGTTATGCTATACCGCTAGCGCTGATGATTCATCAGCGCTAGCAGTGACGGAGCCTCAGACGCTGCAGCCCGCGTCCGAGGCTCCGTCTGTGAATAACGGAACATCGCGAACGCGTGCCGCTTTACGGCATGCGTCGCAATGCGCCACATAATGGGGGTCAATGGCAGCGTTAACGGACTGCATTACACCGCGTTATACCGCGGTGTAACGCAGTCCGTTAAACGGACTGCCATAACGCAGTGTGACCCCAGCCTTAGAGGCTAGAACACCTACAGTAGATCATAAGCTGGGTGTCAACAATGTTAACTTAGCCAATTAGATGTATGTATGCTAATGCCAGCACATAGTTAGAGATAAGATGAGCCAATTATATTGTTACAATACATGATACATGAATACTGATAAGCTATAAAACCCCGGACCAAGGTATGGAATAAAGAGAGATCTGCTTTGATTCTTAAGGGTATGTCACACTAAGAGATATCGCTAGCAATATCGCTATAACTTGTGATGTTATAGCGATATTGCTAGCGATATCTCTGTGTCTGATACTTACCTACGACCGGCTCCCCCACTGGTTATCGCTGATCGCGCGAGAACGTTCAGGACTGTTTCTCGTCGTCTGCTTCCTGCGGCGCTTCCTGCTGTGAGGACGAGCGACGCGTGGAGCCGGGCGGGAGGACGCAGGATCGCCTGGTGTGACAGGTAAGTAGCGATCCCCGTCCCCAGCGATGTCGCTAGTGAGATCTGCCTGTGTGGCAGCTCACTAGCGACCACAGCGATGTACCAGCGATCCTGACCACGTCATATCGCTGGTCGGGATCGCTGGTACATCGCTAAGTGTGACAGTACCTTTAATGTAATAGAGTGGCTCTTCCGTGCACGTATTTGAAATTTACGATTTAATATGGAACATGCACAACGTCTCAGAACGTCCCACATTATGTGGCGACGACAGCATCATCAGCCAGCATCAGCTGATTCACACAAGCACGCTCGTCATTTCTACACTAGCGTGACTGCTCTATAAAGACCATGCTTGTGCCTACCTAACGCATGCACTCACCTATGCTAGTGGAACGTCCAGCAGGGCCGGGGGTACTCGGTACTGGGCCTTTCAGGCTCTTTGAATGGGAAGTGTGTCACGGTGGTGATGGTGACCCGGTCCGTGGCCCTGGGGGTCCAATGTAAATGATGGAAGTTCAGATGAAGGGGAAGATGATAGGATAGTTTTAGGGGAAAAGGGGAATCGTGACGCCACCTGTGGTATTCAGCAATGCAGGTGTCAAGCCGACGCTGCTCTGCAGATCCTCTGGGACTGTGTTAGGGCAGGGGGGATGGTAAAGCTCTCCACAGGTAGAGCTGTGTCCCAGGGCAGTTGAGCTGGTGATGGAGATGGTGCTTGCAGTGTGAGGCAGGCAGTTGTAAAATAACTCAAAGGACACGGTTGGGTGCAGTTTCTGGGTTTTTACTCACAAGTTTCGTGTACACGTTGGTCCACTTAGTGCTGAGTCCTCTGAGGGAGGGGTCCGGCAAACTCCCAGGCAGATTGGGTACACCTTTCAGGACTCCTCTTTGTGTCTTCTCTCAAGGCCGTGTCTCTGCGCTGAATTCTCCTTACTTTCCCTGCCATGCGCCTTCACAAGTAGTGCCCCCAGCTGGCAGCCACGGATCTCCTCAGGAGACGTGGGTCAGGCCCCAAGGTCTGTTACTCATACCGCTGCCTTTTGGGAGGGTGCTTGTGGCTGTGGCTGAGGCACTTAAAGTTACCTCAGCCTCCGGCTTCCAGCTGAGACCTGTAGTCCTCCACTAGCTTCAGGGGCCGGCTCCCTCACTCTGGCCTGGTCCTTCCCTTCCTGGATGCGGGCACCATGGGTGGCCAGTCGCACTACCTGTGCCCCTAGGACCCCTTCTTCCCAGTCCAGGAGCGTGGACAAGATGTTTCTCTCCTTTCCACCCACAGTCCTCTACAGCAATCCTGCTCTCTCGCTGGTCCTGTCACCAACTGACTAGTTTCTGGAAGGATCTCTTTACCTCAGAACTAGCTCCTACCACCAACTGTCACCTTTCTCACTCTGATTGGATGCCTAACTATCACACCACTACCTAAGCTCCTTCCACTCTACCTACCTTCTACACTAACCCCCCACACCTTTTCCTAGCCAGTCTGGGATGAGGCCATCCTCCCGAAGGGTGCGCCCAGGTGCCCTGACTAGCTTGTGTGTGTGTGTTGAGTGCAGTGTTAGGAGTCCTGGGTGGTGATCCCTCCTTACCTGAGGGTGGGATACCACACCTCTGGATGAGGTGCAGTACCTCTGTGGCAACCGGACCCTCAGGCACGCCATACTAGCTGTTAGGGACGGCGGAACGCACTAAATATAAATAATAGGAAGTGCGTTTGCCGCCTGGGGTCCACCGTACAGTAGATGTAACATCCGCTGCTGAGTAATGGCAGACTCGCTATATGGCGGTATTCTGTGTTCAGGTTAAACGTCACCCGGGGTGCGCAGAGCGGACTCTGTTAACCTCACAGAGGCCCTAAAGCATAAACGCCGAGCCTGTTAGCTTCACAGGTCTCAGCTGGCGTGCACACACGGTATATAGTCACAGGACACGGCCCAAGACAGAGGTCGGTGTCCGTCTTGACCTACCGTGCGTGCAGTGTCGCTACCGCGGACGCCGGTAAGTGCTGCTAACTGCAGCGCAGTGGTAACTACTGCCGCTATACGATAGTGCTGTCAGGCGTGACACCATCGGACGCTAATGCAGAGGTGCGATATGCACTGTGGCCTATAGCTTGCCACTGACTGGCGCTGACTATCTCTCTAGTTCCCTATCCACATGCGTAGTATCACAGGAAAGTGGTTTCAAATGAGTCAGTCACCAGAATCATACATCCGTCACCATTCACACATAGCAAGTATAGTCCTTACTAGCGCATGGGCGAGCGGCCATGCGGGCCATTTATAGCCATGCGCTTCCGGGACCTTCCAGACCTCTGAGATGGGCCAATCAGATCAGGACAAGGACCTGAGCACGTGACCCCCGATCTCCACTGGGAGATCATTTCGTGGGCATGCCCAGTAGCGCGGCAAGAGGACAGCCTCTGGAGTGGTTTCCTGCAAAGCAGGTTGCGCTACCATTACTGGTCCAGAGGTGGCAGCAACATCCAGACCCAGAGAGCTGGTCTGAGCAGGGCACCTGGATCACAGAGATTGCTGTGCAGGTCCCAGAGCAGTCGGAAAGGAATGGGAGACTGCTGGATGTATGGCTCTGGATTCCTGCTGTGCAGCTGCAGTAATCCGATGCCTAACACTAGCAGTGCATCAGTCCATACAGTTATGCTGTGGGAGTTTATAGCTGGGTGCACACAGCTAACATTAATAGTGACAACCCTGACTGCCTGCATTTAGGTTAACACAGCTGTTCTATCCAATTTTTAGCAAGTGCAATAGCACAAATGGCTCAGATCAAATTATCACCAGCGATCTACCAATAAAATATATACACAACACCTCAACATCTAGAGGAATAGAGAGAATTGGAAATAAAATATCTCTAGGCTCATTGATTATAATCAACTTAAACCTGACTTATAATTTAATAAAGGACATTAGTCATGGATTATTATTAATTTTCCAATGATTAAATAACTTACAATACCATGACTGCTGTAACAGTATACTATATTACTATGTTCATTATTGCATCACTGTTACCTTGTGTTTGACATGTTCCATGACCTAGGTATGAGGTTGGGAGGCTGCAGTCCTACCTGACCACAGGTGCATGAGTGACCAAAACTATAAAGGTGGATGTCAATTTGGGTGAAGTCTATTGCAGATGTTGCATAATGACACAAGAATTTAATGTTATGCCTCCGATAATAGTTAAAGGGGTTTTCTGGGATCAAAAAAGACAGCAAAGATGAAAAAAGCCATAAAAAGCATGTCACTTGTTACATCTTCTGCCGCTCCAGTGCTCTTGGTTAATTCTTGTTTACTGGCTGAAGCACTGTTGACACATGTGACCGCTGCAGCTAATCACTGGACTCAGTGGTGTGACTACTTACTGCAATTATCACATGTGTCAAAGCATTGAAGCAAGGAATCAAAGACTGGTAGGTAGAGCCAAAACTGTAATATGTCCTATAGAATTCCCCCCCCTTGGCTACTTATTGTCGATCCTGGACTAACCCTTTAAGGATTATTTCAAGGCCTCTGTCAATAGATTAGATATTGGCTACATTCAGCAACATTATGCTGTGTGTATATGCACATGCCAATTTTAATCTATGGAGTAGATCTGGAGATGTTCAGCATGGATGTGAAACCAGCCCATCTTCATTAACTGTGTGAGCTTGTTCAAGTGTTATAGTCCAGAGCTTTACATAGCAAATATTGTATGTTTTATTTTATATTGTTTTATGAATAATGTTTTGGCCTTTTTGACTACATCCACTTGACTCCAATCATACGTTATTATACATCTTAGCATCTTTAACAGTGATATTTCTCTTGTTTAGACATGGTAAATTATGTGACATTGTGTACATTATGATCAAGTAAGTGTGTAAAATTTCTTACGTTTTTGATTTTTAGTATTTCTCTGTTTAATAGGGTATGACAGAACTCCAATTAGTTTTCTGCTGCGGAAAGGATAGATTTTTGGATTTTTGGATACGTCTGTGTGTGGTGGCTCTTGAAGCAATGACTCCAAAAGCAGTCCACTCCTTGTGAATCTCCCCCACATTTTTGAATGGTCTTTTCTTAACAATCCTTTCAAGGCTGCTTGTGCACTTTTTCTACCAAATTTTTTCCTTCCACTCAACCTTTCATTAATATGCTTGGATACAGCACTCTGTGCACAGCCAGCTTATTTAGCAATGACCTTTTGTGGCTTACAATCCTTGTGGAGTGTGTCAATGACTGCCTTCTGGACATCTGTCAAGTCAGCAGTCTTCCCCATGATTGTGGAGCCTACTGAAACAAAGTAAGGGAACTTTTTAAACTCTTAGGAAGCCCTTGCAGGTATTTTTTGTTAATTATTCTAGTTTACTGAGATAATGACTTTTGGGTTTTCATTGGCTGTAAGCCATAATCATCAACATTAACAGAAATAAACACGTGAAATAGATCACTATGTTTGTAATGGCTCTGTATAATATATGAAATTCACTTTTTGTATTGAAGAACTGGAATAAATTAACTTTTTGATGATATTATAATTTTATTAGAAGCATCTGTAGCCACCCACTTAACTTCTTAAAGGGAAACTGTCACCTAATTTTTGCCCTATGAGATCTCTTTCTGTCATTTAGGTTTATTTGAACATTGAAGGCCATTAAATAAATAAATAATTATCCTTTTCTGACTTTGGATGTACTGGTTCTTCCAATGTGGCTCAAGCCTCTTAATGAATCTGGTACGTCTTAAAAGTGCACCACTGTTCGCCTTGCCACAAATCCGACTATAGTTGTAGACTGCAGTAAGATTTTTGTTTTAAGGTTTGCCATAACTCATCATTAATTAGCCTCACCCCGCCTTGCCCCTGCTTCGCCTATTTTTGTGGACCTGTCTGAAGCTAGAGTTAAAACACAAAAGGTCGCAACATTTTTTAACACCTCGCCATCCGTAAAAATTTTGCAACTTTTACACCTGATTTCTCATGTAAACACATTGAAGAATTTGGGCAATGACTTCTGCATATGAATTGGACTGTCCAGGTTTGAAACACTATCGAACTACTTTTAGGATTGGTCATCAATATCAGATCGGTAGAGGTCTGACACACCAAACCCCCACTGGTCAGCCACCGTAGCTACACAATATACAGACCCTTAACACTTAAACACCAAACACAAAAGTGCAGTCAAAGCGTACCATAAAGTGTAAACTTTATTAAATTTATAAATATAAAAGTTAACAACCAGGAATATTGGAGAAGAGGGGGGAAAAATGCAACCACCCGGTAAGAACACATCAAATCGGGCTCACTCTCCACCCACCCACACTACAGCAATAGATAGCCAGTATTGCATATGCTTTTAAGGCTAAAATCAATACACCATAAGGGAGCAAGTGCTCGCATAAGTAACGGCTTCATAGTGTGCCATACAAATAACAATATGTGGTGATGGTAATATTACCTATTGTGCTGCAGCGGTATGGTGAGGTGGGCTATCTATTGCTGTAGTGTGGGTGGGTGGAGAGTAAGCCTGATTTGATGTGTTCTTATTGGGTGGCATTTTTCCCCCCTCTTCTCCAATATTCCTGGTTGTTAACTTTTATACTTATAAATGTAATAAAGTTTACATTTTATGGAACGCTTTGACTGCACTTTTGTGTTTGGTGTTTATCTGCTTACAGCAGTTAGTCCTAATAAGTCCTAAACTATATGGATATACATGTGTGGAGTAACTGATTATTTACTTTTCATTTTGAATCATATGGCCTCTCTTTTACATGTATAATGCGTGCCATAATTTTGTTATGCTGTATTCTGCTTGCTGTGTTATGCACAGGTCGATTGATTGTGGACAAGATGGACAACCGAGTGAGGGAGAAAACCTGGCTTAATCAATTGGACCAGGATTTTGGTTCTGGCGATGCTCAGCAGGCTGGTGATACCAATTGGGAGACGAAATTTCAAAATATTAAGACATTATTGCTAAAAAGGTCCAGAATGTGGTGGAATAGGTTGTTTCTGGAGAAATACGTGACAAACAAAATGGTTCCAAGGGGACTAAGGGTGAAAGTTATTCCGACTTTCCCGGTGGAGGATGATCTGTTTATTGCCAAGTGGAAGGAAGCATGCAATATGTGTTCCTTAACCTTCCTACAGCTATTGATTAATTTGAATTCTTTCAATATCTCTGAACTGGATAAATCTATCGATGCTGCACAGGAGGAAATACGGAAGGGTTGTTCCGCTGCTAAGATTCAACAATTTGAGTCAAATCTTGATAAATCTGTGGAACAAATGGTTAAGAAGATCCAGAATAATCAACTGATTAAATATAACAGCGATCTTAAGGACTACCAGACTAAGAAGGTCTACTTTTGGAGGAGTGCTAATAATTCCAACCTTTCTAGGGCACCTTCCACTGCTTCAGTTACCTCTCTGAGTGGTCAGTCAGATGTCTCATCATCTTCAGTAACGTCTTTTGGAGCAGGAGTATCCCATAGATTACGGGATCATTCTTTCCACCCTTACAAGAGACATTTAGCAAATTTGCCTGAGGCTAATCGGAGAGATAACAAGGTGATTAACCTTAGTAATCATACCCTCACTTTCTTTATTGGGTAAGGGCCTGTCCTTCTCTCCCACTTTGGGTTTTGACACCTTCACTGCTGTGAAGGATTGAAATATATTTGCTAGATCATTGCTATTCAGGAGGTATTTTTACAATAATGATTTGCAACATCTTCTTCCCACAGAGGAGGAACACGAGGCATTAAATATCCTACATGAACTGGCGACTGAACATGATGGCGAAGGTGGTAAGATCCCTCCCTCTATTCGTCCAAGGTCGGTGAAGTGCCCAAGTGTTGATATGTTTGTCCGTGTGGTGACAGAGGAATTTAAAAAAATTCCAAAATTTGTGATAGGCGACAATTTAACCAAGGAAGAGCGGGAACGGTTAAGGTTCCTCCTGAATATACCTGATATAGTGCTGAAGCCAGCTGACAAAGGTGGCAATGTTGTGGTGTGGCCCAAAGTGAAGTATGAGAGGGAGGCATTTCGACAACTGAACAATTCTACATGTTACAGAAAACTTACGTATAACCCCCTCTCAGCATTCATTGTGAAACTTGATTCTATTCTTAAGAGGGTCATAGACCACGGCATTGTCTCCAAGGAGCTGGCTTCGGCACTCTCAGTAAAGGAACCCACTATTTCAACACTATATCTATTACCCAAAATCCATAAAGATATCACATCATGACCCGGCAGACCTATCATCTCTGGGAAGGGGAACTTCCTTGAAAATATCCATAAGTGGATCGACTATTATCTTCAACTAGTTTCTACCCTTCCTTCCTTCCTCAAAGATACAGGGGATTTATTGCGCAAGGTCGATGGTCTGTGTATGGAGAGTGATACACCACTAGCTTCGGTTGATGTTGAGACCCTGTACACTAGAATTAAACATCAGGATGGTATTAGAGCCGTCCGATTTTTTCTAGAAGCCTCCACTCTGTCCATTGGACTCAGGGACCTCATCCTGGAGCTATTGGACCTAATAATAATAATAATAATAATCTTTATTTATATAGCGCCAACATATTCCGCAGCGCTTTACAGTTGAACAGTTTCAAACACAACAGTCATAAGTAACAACGTTAACAATACAATAATTAAAGCGAAATAAGACGACCCTGCTCGTGGAGCTTACAATCTACAATGAGGTGGGGGGGATACAAAGCACAGATTTGTATTTACAATGATGTATTTACAATGACGGTCCAGCCATCTTCAGAGGGTGGGGGTTAGATGGAGATAGTGAATGGGCTACACACACACAAACATGACTTTGATTACTGAATGTGATAGGCCGCTCTGAACAAATGTGTTTTGAGCGAGCGCCTAAAACTATGCAAATTGTGGATGGTCCTAATATTTTGGGGTAGAGCATTCCAGAGGATTGGCGCAGCACGGGAGAAGTCTTGGAGTCGGGAGTGGGAGGTACGGATTAGGGCAGAGGTTAGTCGAAAGTCATTTGCAGAGCGCAGCGGTCGGTTAGGCCGATAGACAGAAATGAGGGAGGAGATGTAAGGGGGTGCCGCACTGTGGAGAGCTTTGTGGGTGAGAACAAGTACTTTGAATTGTACCCTGTAATGAATTGGCAGCCAGTGTAACGACTGGCGAAGAGCGGACGCGTCTGAGAAACGATTAGCCAGATGGACAACCCTGGCTGCTGCATTAAGGATAGACTGGAGAGGGGAGAGTCGAGTGAGAGGGAGGCCAATTAATAGAGCATTACAGTAGTCTAGGCGGGAGTGGATCAGGGCGACAGTGAGAGTTTTTGTTGTTTCCATGGTGAGAAAAGGGCGGATTCTAGAGATGTTCTTTAGGTGTAAGCGGCATGAGCGGGCAAGAGATTGTATATGGGAGGTGAAGGAGAGATCGGAGTCGAACATAACACCCAGACAGCGCACCTGCTGTCGGGGTGTTATTATGGTGCCACCCACAGAGAGGGAAATGTCAGATTTAGGGAGGTTAGTAGATGGTGGGAGCAGAAGAAGTTCAGTTTTGGAGAGGTTGAGTTTCAGATAGAGAGCAGACATGATGTTGGAGACTGCAGACAGACAGTCAGTGGCGTTCTGTAGTACAGCGGAGGTAAGGTCAGGGGATGATGTGTACAGTTGTGTGTCATCAGCATAAAGATGGTACTGAAAGCCAAATCTGCTGATGGTCTGTCCAATTGGGGCTGTATAGAGAGAGAAGAGAAGGGGGCCAAGGACTGAGCCCTGAGGTACCCCAACAGTGAGAGGAAGAGGAGATGAAGTGGAGCCAGAAAACAGAACACTGAAGGAGCGGTCGGAAAGATAGGAGGAGAACCAGGAAAGAGCAGTGTCCTTAATGCCTAGTGACTGGAGCCTAGAGAGTAGGAGAGGATGGTCAACAGTGTCGAAAGCTGCAGAAAGGTCGAGAAGAATGAGCAGAGAATGGTCACCATTACGTTTTGCTGTCAGAAGGTCATTGGTCACTTTGATGAGTGCAGTTTCTGTCGAATGTAGGGGGCGGAAACCGGACTGTGAAGGGTCTAGGAGGGAGTGAGTGGAGAGGTAACGGGTAAGGCGTGAGTATATCAGGCGCTCCAAGAGTTTAGAGATGAAGGGGAGATTGGAGACTGGTCTGTAGTTGTTTGTGCAGGATGGGTCAAGGGTGGGTTTCTTTAGTAATGGAGTAATGATAGAGTGTTTGAAGGAGGAGGGGAAAATGCCAGAGGAGAGGGAGAGATTAAAGATTGTAGTTAGGTGAGTTGTGACGACTGGGGAGAGAGACTGGAGGAGATGTGAGGGAATGGGGTCGGTTGTGCATGTAGTTGGACGAGAAGAGGAGAGGAGCCTGGAGACTTCTTCTTCTGTGATGGGAGCAAATGTGGAGAGTGAGCCAGGGGAAATGCAGGGAGGGATGGGAGTCACTGAACTTGGTGATTGGGAGCGGATTTCCTGACGGATATTGTCTATTTTCTCTATAAAGTGGGAGGCCAGGTCATCAGCGCAAATGTCTGTGATAGGGGCTTGTGCTTTTGGCCTGAGGAGGGAGTGAAAGGTGTCAAAAAGTTTCTTGGGGTTGTTGGATAGTGAGGAGATCAGGGTGGTGAAGTAGGTCTGTTTGGCGAGGTGAAGGGCAGAGTTATATGTCCTTAACATAAATTTGAAGTGTATGAAGTCTTCTGATGCGTGTGTTTTCCTCCATAAGCGTTCAGCACACCTAGAGCATCGCTGGAGAAATCGGGTTTGCGATGTGAGCCAGGGCTGTTTCACTCTGTGTTTGGAGGTTCTGAGGGTGAGGGGAGCTACTTGGTCAAGGGTGCTTCTAAGAGTGTCATTGAAGTGATGTACAGCCAGATCAGGACAGGACAAAGAAGAGATTGGGGACAATGATGAGTGTAGGGAGTCTGAAAGTGTATGAGGGTTAATGGCTTGTAGATTTCTGACTGAATGGTAGGTAGGAGGGTGCTGGGGTGAGCGAGGATTTGTGAGTGTAAAGGAGAGAATGTTGTGGTCAGAGAGGGGAAGCGGTGAGTTATCTAGGTAGGAGATTGAGCAGAGCCGGGCGAAAACCAGGTCCAGGGTGTTACCGTCTTTGTGTGTTTCAGAGGTTGAGAGCTGAGAGAAGCCTAGAGAAGTGGTTAGTGATAGAAGCTGGGATGCAGATGTGGAAGTGGGGCTGTTAATGGGGATGTTGAAGTCTCCCAGGATAAGGGTTGGTAGTTCTGAGGACATGAAGTGCGGCAGCCAGGCAGAGAAATGGTCCAGGAAGTGGGTGGGTGAGCCTGGGGGCCGGTATATGACCGCTACTCTGAGGGAGAGGGGACGAAAGAGCCTGATGGTGTGGACTTCAAAAGAAGGGAATGAGAGTGATGGAACTGAGGGGATGACCTGGAAAGTGCATTGTGGGGACAGGAGTATGCCGACTCCACCACCAGGTCTATTTGTCGGTCTCGGGGAATGGGAGAATTGTAAGCCACCATGGGAAATGGCAGCAGGAGAGACAGTGTCAGAATCCTGAATCCAGGTTTCCGTGAGGGCCCACAAATTCAGAGAGCTTTTCAGAAAGTAATTGTGTAGGAAAGGACGCTTGTTGCATACAGACCGTGGATTCCAAAGGGCACAATTGAAAGAAGGAGATGAAGGAGTGCAAGTGATATTAGTAAGATTATTAAGGTTTCGATGTGAGGTAGGGTAGGGGTTGAGGTTGGGGGATGGAGGACCGGGGTTGGGGGAGATGTCCCCTGAAATCAGTAGGAGCAGGAAGATAAAGAGCAAGTAGTATTTGGAATTGTATGAAGATTTTATGTGCAGTGTGTTTGGGCAAGATGGGCTGAGGCTTTTTAAGAAGGTGAGAAGTGCATGGGAGCTGTACATGGGAGAAGCAAAGAGAGAGGAGCTGATGTATATGAGTCGTGATGGAGGGGGGATTGGTCGGTGAAAGTGGATTGCAAGAGAACATAGGAGGATAGGAATAAAGCACATGGTTAAAAGGGACAGCAGAGTGAGGGTTACCTGACTCCTGTCCTGACTAACTGCCATGTAATAACTGCTGTATCCCGACGCTTATCTTCGTGACGCTTTGCTTCTGTGATGCGTGCACCCCTATGGATGGTTCTAAATTTATAGTCCAGACTGCAGGGTCTGAAGAGATGGATTGTGGGAACTGGTTGAGGATAATTTGGCAGCTGGGGTCAGCACACCAGGGTTTTTTTTTTTTTTTTTTTGGGATGATCAAAGACATTCAGCCTGGCAACATCTATTTTAACACCTCCACCAGATAAGATCTACACTGATCCCAGTCATGGAAATGCAACAGTGAGTTTTAAGTACAATGCACCAAATGATTTATAACAAAGAATTAGCAGACACATTAAACTATGTTTCTAGATGGTAAAGCAGCAGATGACACAGCAGACAGCAAGCAGAGGGAATTTTTACCATTAGAGTCTATTGCAGCAGATGAGACAGCAATCAGAGGTGGGAAGTTGTACCATTTGAATATGTTGCAGAAGACAGCAAGCAGAGGGAATTTTTACCATTAGAGTCTATTGCAGCAGATGAGACAGCAATCAGAGGTGGGAAGTTGTACCATTTGAATATGTTGCAGAAGACAGCAAGCAGACCTCACTCTGACACACAACTTTTTTGTGTTTAAGGGGTCCTTCTACCTGCAGCTCTGGGGGACTGCAATGGGCGTGGCCTTCGCACCTGCCTATGCAAATTTGTTCCTTGGACTGTGGGAGAGAGACCTCTTTCTGTCTGACAAACAGGGGTCGATTGAACGTGTCCTTTTATGGGCACGCTATAGCGACGATATCTTCTTTGTTTGGCAGGGCACGTCCATCAACCTTCTGCAATTTATAGCTGTCCTGAATGGCAATGATCTAAATATTCGTCTCACCCCGGTGTGGGATTCCGTGAGGATTGACTTCCTAGATGTAACTATCAGGAAGGATGGCACTGGAACCATTCAGACGGACATCTTTCGTAAAAAAACAGCTACAAACACCTTATTGTATGCTTCCTCCTGCCATCGGCAACACATGATTAGGGCAATACCAGTGGGCCAATTTTTACGCCTACGACGCATCTGTTCCACAGACGCGGATTTTGAAATAACGACCAAAGAACTTGAATCATTCTTTTTGGCACGTGGCTATAGTAGGCATTCTATACGAAAGGCATACCAACGTGCCAAACATTCTGTCCGGAATGATCTCCTTTATAGGAACAAAAATAATGGATTTCATACAGATGGTGTGATACGGTTTATTACATCGTATCGCTCCCAACATGAGAAGGTGCGGACTGCTATCAAAAAAAGCTTGGCCCATTTTAAAAGTGGATCCTATTCTAAAGAAAGTTCTTCCTGATCACCCCTCCATTACATTTAGGCGGGCAAGAAACTTACGCGATTGCCTTGTATCTAGCAACTACAGTGGCCTTTCGATACCCACTTTCCTCATTTTGAATCATATGGCCTCTCTTTTACATGTATAATGCGTGCCGCAATTTTGTTATGCTAGACCCGTAACATTGTAGCTGTAAAGTGGCCATTTTTGGATACTGCTGCTCATTACTAATTCACTTCAATGAGGGAGCTTTTGATGACTTTTTAGCATTTTGTTTCCTGGCTTTTTATTTGATTATTTTCCATATCATGTATCCTTGTTTCCTTCTTTATAATGGATTTTTACCATTGATGTGTAGTCTCTATATTTTAAACATGTTTCCTCATTTTAATGAATGCAATAATAAAGATGCAAGGATTTTTTTAATACTACGGAGTCCCAACTTGTCCTATGGTATTGGAGTTTCCATATTGCTAGTCCTATTTGGGACTAATTATGATTATAAACTCTTGATTGCAGTGACAGTGAGTGCACTCATGCCAATGTAGCCTTAAGGCTGTGTACCAACGTTGCGGATTGTATGCGTTTTTGCCGCGTTTTCCGCCGCAAAACGCTGCAAAAACACATACAGAACGCACCCCATGCATTCCTATGGCATTCTGCACATGCTGTGCTAATGCTGCGTTTTTTTCCGTGGCGGAATCGCATAGCGGAAAAAAACGCAGCAGGTTCATTTTTGCGGAATCGCGGCAATTCCGCACCCATAGGAATGCATTGATCTGCTTACTTTCCTCATGTGGCTATGCCCACCATGCGCAACGTGAGCAGATCATGTGCAGATGGTACCCACGGTCTGGAGGAGAGGAGACTGTCCTCCAGGCTCTGGGTACCATATACCTGTAAAAAATAGAATTACAATAAAAAATAGGGATATACTCACTTTCCGGCGTCCCGCACAGCCTTACCGATGCTCCCGCCAACTCCCGTTCCCAGGAATGCCTTGTGGCAAGGACCTGTGATGACGTCGCGGTCTCGCGAGACCGCTACAGTATCACGAGACTGCTACGTCATCAAAGGTCTTAGTCGCAAGGCATCGCTGGGAATGGGAGCATCGCTGAGGCCTGGGGATGCTGCACGGGACGCCGGAAGGTGAGAATATCACGATTTTTATTTATTTTTAATTATTTTTAACATTCTATCTTTTACAACTGATGCTGTGTAGGCAGCCTCAATAGTAAAAAGTTGGTAACACTAGTCAAACACTATGTTTGACAAGTGTGACCAACCTGTCAATCACATTCCAAGCGATGCTTTAAATTGCTTGGAATGCGCTTGAATTCCGCACGCGAAAAACGCTTGTTTTCCGCGGCAGTTGTGGAAATGCTGCAGAAATTTCCGCAGCATCTCTGCAACGTGGGTACATAGCTTAAATGTTTTAGTCACTGTACCTCCACAGCAAAAGTAATGAAAACCTCCATATTAACTCAAGACATGTGGCCCATAACTGTGCAAGCCACAATTTCCATAACACTGCCTGCCTTATATTGCGTTGATCCAGGGAGCTAGTCCGATTGTCGTATGTGGAGTCGGGAAGGAATTTTTTTCCCCAATGTGAAGCTGTTTGCCACATGGTTTTTTTTTTACTTCCTCTGGATCAACTTGTTAGGCAAAGTTAGGACAGGATATGGGTTGAACTAGATGGACTTAAAGTCTTCCTTCAACCTTAATAACTATGTTACTATGTTACTCCAGTCTTCAGAAAACAGTCGCAGGCACAATCCCCATATTAGTGACAGCTACAGTGTATGTATCCATAATAGTCCAAGTCATAGACTCCTTGTAAAAGCACTCGTCACTTTCCTATATAATAATGCACTTTGCCTTGGCTGGCTCTTCCATTGTCCTAGTTGACTGGGTGGCAAGTACTTTGAGGGCTAATATGCTTATGCAAGTTTTTTCACTTGTGAAGCATGAAGTACTGGGTACAACACACTGAGGGAAATGACTTTTGACACTTTATGCATGGATCACATTATAAAAAAAATCAATTTGACAGGTTTATGTATGACTGATTTTCCTCAGGTGTTGAAACGTCATAGATGATATGTGCTTCTGTGTTTTATTACAATAGGGTAAAATATAGTATGTAACATATGCCATGTTGGTATATTCATGTATGATGAGAATTCACTTTAGGAAGAAAATCAAGACTTCTGGCAAGTTCTATATTTTTGCTTCCTATTCTAAAGTTAGGGTAAGAGTTCACAATACACTGTGTTTGTTTTTGATGTTTATCTTTATAAAACTATTAATTTGTTATTGGATCATAACAAATCAAAGAACTCAAGAATTTCTAAGACTTGACTGTTACTAAAATGATGAGTTACATTATTATTTTACGCTTGATAAAAATGAATGAAACAGCTTGCTAGATCTGTTCGGAATGTAAAATTAAATGACACATAAGAGTGAATGGCACTTTGATATATTTTTTGATCAGTGAGAAAGATCTGGTCTGTAAACTTTAGGCAATTTGGCGACTATTTTTGTATCACTTGCAGATTTGACAACCTCAGCTTGTATTTAGCTTACTGAAAACCAGTGATTTTTTAAAATACTTTTTAAATATTTCATCATACGATTGTACTATTTTTGGTATAACAATACTCTTAATCATACTTCTACAACTAGGCACTGAAGTATAATATGGTTGACATAAACGATAGTAGCAGTGTGGTAGTGCAATATAAATATTGCTACTAGTCCAGCTCTAGTAGTAGGACTGCCAACACAAAATGATCATTAGAATCATGGCAATGCTGATTGTTGTCAGGGCTGTATTTGGAGTTCATGCTACCCTAAGCACTTTAAGTAGTCAAACCCCTAGTGGTTAGTTTAAAAGTGTGCATAATTCTAAGAAAACAGCTAAGGCCTTTATACATGTTACAAATCTCAAAAACTGACTGTTAAGCCCCCGTTACACACTGCGATATCGCTAGCAATATCGCTGTAAAGTCACCGATTTTGTGAAGTTATAGCGATATTGCTAGCGATATCGCTGCATGTGATACTTACCTCTGACCGGCTCCCCCGCTGGTTATCACTGATCGCGCGAGAAGCTCCTGGATCATTTCTCGTCAGCCACTTCCTGCGGCGCTTCCTGTTGTGACGACGAGCGATGCATGGAGCCGGGCGGGAGGACGCAGGATCGCCGCGTCTGACAGGTAAGTAGCGATCCCCGTCCCCAGCGATGTCGCTGGTGAGATCTGCCTGTGTGGCAGCTCACTAGCGACCACCTAGCGATGCACCAGCGATCCTGACCGCGTCATATCGCTGGTCGGGATCGCTGGTGCATCGCTAGGTGTAACGGTACCCTTACATCCAAACATAAGCATAGTGTGAATAGGTGCTTAACCTAGAGTCACCAACTCATACACATTCAAACAAAAAAGGAAGCATACTTTAGCGCCATAACATGCAAACATGAAAAATGAAAAATTAATTGCATTAGTGCATTAGAAATATGAAAAATTGAGAAAGTTTAGCGCATAAAATGGCCAAGTTATGTGTACCTAGAAGCTCTATTAAGGGAAGTAACTTTACAAATACAAAACCACAGCCAGGAACACTCTACAAGACAGCTGCCAGGACACCATGGCTCCATCAAAAGGGGCACAGATTTAACATTCTACAGGATGCCAGTTTAAGGAACACGGCCCTAGCTGGAAAAATAAAGATCTGCTCCATTAACTATCACTGAATCCATTGATACATTTGGTGAAGCCAGGATTGGGACCCTCTTGTCACCTGGCTCCACAGAGACATTTGGGGAAACCAGGTTGGGACCCTCCGATCACCTGACCCCCATGAATACGCTTAAAGAAGCCAGGTTGGGACCCTCTGGTCACCTGGCTCCATGGGGATGTTCGGAGAAACCTGGTTGGGACCATACGGCTACCTGCCCAAATGCGTCAATGGACTGTCAGCTTCCTTAGCTTGTCGTTACCTCCTCTCTGAGATGGGGATAGTTGGTTCTGGAAGTCCTGAAGTCGCAGCTGCTCTAATCCCAGCTAGTGATGATCGAGTATACGTCTACAAACACTAAATCTCCAAGCACACCAAAATACTTGGAGATCACCCGAGCATGCTCGAGAAAACCCGAGCAACGAGTGTACTCGCTCATCACTAATCCCAGCGAGTCAGCGGAAGGGTGAGACTGTAATTTTGTACCATCTTGGGTATTTTGATGGGACTGCACTATAGGTTATTGTCTGTTTGGTGGTTAAATAAAGTGTTGCCATGGTTTTTTACCCTCACCATGTGTTGTCTGAGTAGTATTATGCCCATCTGTCAGATGAACCCTGGTCCATGCGAACTCGGGACAGTGGATGAGAGCACCCAATGACCCCTCGTGTCTTCAGAATCGCTTGTACTACTTATACACTTATACCTTAAATGTTTCCTCCTGAATCCAGTACAACCTCAAAATAAGTACAGAAGTAGCCAGTAATGTTTCTTTAACCAGAGATTGGTGCGAAAATATAAAGGAATGTTAACCTTTTGATCACGGCTTTCAAAACAGCATCACCAGCTATGGTTTGCTGACTAGAACTGGATGGCACCTCACCGGCAAGAGCTCGCAGGTTTTAAACCACTGCTCAATACTGAGTACCCTCATGGTAGAACAATTAGGAATAACTAGGCTAATAGAAGTCTATTGGATATGGTAGATGCAAAATTCTGGGGCATTTCCAAATATCGATGCTTACCATGGTGCCAAAATTTATGTGTGGTCTGGTTTTCTGTACAAATGAAACTAAAAATGGCCTGTTCTTGAGGTCTCAGAAGGCGGGCTCACATAAATCATTGTTTGGTGGTGAATTATGGTGGAGATAGCCTATTTAATATATAACTTAATGAAATCATGTTGATCAGGTTAAAGAGAGCATGTAATTAGAGATGGGATAACCCGAACAATAAAGTTCCTGGTCTATACCAAACTCCTAGTATCCGTGCACAGACCCCGAACATGGACTTCTCCAGGAAGTGCGTCTTACTGTTCAGGTTTGGCACCCCAAACATTATTATGGGTTATCTACCACACTGTCATCTGTGTGACAGTGCAAAAAACACCGGCGGCTTTGATCGGCGGTAAGTTAGTTACCACCGGTCAAAGAATGCAGTTCCCGCGCTGTCAGATGACAGCGTGAGCCAGCAGCTGTGATCAGCAGTAAAAAAGGTTAGCGCCGGTCACAGGTGTCGGCTGATGAGAGAGTACTATTCTCATCAGCGTACACCTGCTGTCGCTGATAACAGAGAGAGCAAGCACCGCTGATAGGAGTATTCATCAGCCAGTGCCTGTGCTATAAATAAGTAAATAAAAATTACATGGGGCCTTGTCTATTTTTGATAAGTGCAGGTGAAACCTTCAGTGGTCATGCTTTATCACTTGCCACTGAGCAAGTGGGAAGAGCCGGGCAAGGCGGCAGAATTGGCGCATGTAATAGATGCGCCTTTTCTGGAGCGGCTGTGGACTGCTATTTTTAGGCTGGGGGGCCAATATCCATGGCCCCTTACCAGTCTGAGAATACCAGCCCCCAGCAGTTTACTTTAGCTTAGCTGGTTGGCAAAAATTAGGAGAACATCATGCCATTTTTTAAATTATTTATTTAAATAATTAAAAAATGTAGTGGGACCCCTCTATTCTTGATAACTAGCCATGATAAATCTGACAGCTGAGGTTTGCCTCACACAGCTTTTGGTGTTGCCTGTGCTGGTTATCAAAAAAGAACAGACCCCCACATAATTTTTTTGTAAATTTTTTTTCATAGCACAGGAGCCGGCTAATGAATACTCCCATCGTTGGTGTTTGCACTCTCTGTTATCAGTGACAGCAGGCATATGCTGATGGGATTAGTACTCTTTTTACCACAGGTCCCAGCTGCTGACTCACACTGTCATATGGCAGTAATGATCTTATCGCTGATCAGAGCCGGTGTTTCCTGCGTAGTCACGCAGATGACATCCTGGCAGAAAACAGATGTTCAGGCCCCTGAATGGGGTCTGGATTCTGGTACCAGAACAAAGCTTTTTTTTAGATCTTCAGCCGAACCCACCGAACCCAAACATCCACGGTTCGCCAATCACTACGTGTCAACAATTTAGCAAGTTAAAGTAAGAGCATGACCATAATGGCGCTGTTACACAAATAGATACCTTTAATAAAGAAATCCACATGCTGGTTGTTATTTAATAAACATTTGAAGTTTGGGTCAAATACGTTTTTGGTGCAAATTGGTGGGACTTTTGGTAGGGTCTCCTGCTTCTGATTGTCCCCTCTGTCTCTGGTGTATTTTCCTCCTCTTTTAAAGTTTGCGCCGACATTGTCCTCATTGTGGGTGGCACTTTTGGAGATTTTTTCTCAGCGGTCTTCAGTAAATTCGTGCTGGTGGCGGTGCATGCGTAGATTAATTTATCGGAGGTCATCTGTAAAATGGTGCTGGTGGTGGTGCATGTGTAGGGGGGTGTGCAGGTGGCTGCTTTGGGGTCCGGCACTCCTGTACATGCTTGCCTACTGGAACCGGGTACGTTTGATGTGTTTTATTCTAATGTGTGGATCAATGTACATACTGTACATGATTGATGTTTATAATATGCCCTTGAGCAATAGTGTATTGTGGTGTATAATTTAATGTGCCCTGTGTAATATATGATAATGGCTGACATTGTCTTGACATGATCTGATGTACCTGTGTTTATATCTTTGTCTGTTATGGACAGAAGTAGGGACATCTAGTGGCAGTGGTAGGTCAGCATTGATAAGAATGTTGTGTAGTGTAATTAGAATGTAGTGCAGTTGGGGGGGAAGTATGGGGTTGGATAGGGTGATTGGATTAGATGTCAGATTCAGATAAGACAGAAATAGTTAATTAGACCAATACAATAGTTGTAGGAGGAGTTAGTGTTAGTTAGAGATTACGGGAAGTTTTGTGTGGTGTAGTTAGTTGTTGCAGAGAATTGAACAGAGCAACAGTGCAGAGCTTGAATAGTGAGTTGCAGTTGAAAGACAGAAGAACTGGAAGACGAAGGTATGTTAGCTCTAGGAGCATGTGGGAAGCGAGTCAGCCTGGAGGAATCAGTGGCTAGTCTGCGGGTTACCTCCCGTGACGTCTGGGACTTATGGACCGAACAGGATTTGCAGCGGCGACCTGATTTTTTGCCCGGATGGGGAAAGTGGACGGAGAGCACTCAGTATCAGATAGCTGGATTACTCAGGGCAGGGGCGGTCCTACCACCCGTGCAGCCCGTTCATTGAACGGGCCCCGGGAAAGAGGGGGCCCCTCCAGCCTCCAGCACCGCATGGCTAATTCATGGGTCCCAAGCGTGTGGCTGGGCTGTGTGTTTTGTGCGCACAGGACCTGTGAGAGGGGAGGAGTCAGGGGTCACATGATCAGGGGCCTCAGGCTCCGTGTCTGTCTGCACTCTGCTGCAGGACTCTGCTGCACTGGTTGTCATGCTGCTGGATGAGGTAAAGATTCTGTGTGGGGTCAGGAAGGTTTTACAATGTGGATGTAGGAGAGCCGTGTGTGTTCGAGGTGGACGGAGCGGAGCTGGGTGTGTACGATGTGTATGGAGCGGAGCCACATGTGTACGAGGTGTACGGAGCGGGGCCGCGTGTGTACGAGGTGTACGGAGCGGGGCCGCGTGTGTACGAGGTGTACGGAGTGGAGCCGCGTGTGTGTACGGAGCGGAGCCGCGTGTATGTACGAGGTGTACGGAGCGGAGCCGCGTGTATGTACGAGGTGTACGGAGCGGAGCCGCGTGTATGTACGAGGTGTACGGAGCGGAGCCGCGTGTATGTACGAGGTGTACGGAGCGGAGCCGCGTGTATGTACGAGGTGTACGGAGCGGAGCCGCGTGTGTGTACGAGGTGTACGGAGCGGAGCCGCGTGTGTGTACGAGGTGTACGGAGCGGAGCCGCGTGTGTGTACGAGGTGTACGAAGCGGAGCCGCGTGTGTGTACGAGGTGTACGGAGCGGAGCCGCGTGTGTGTACGAGGTGTACGGAGCGGAGCCGCGTGTGTGTACGAGGTGTACGGAGCGGACAGAACCAGGAATGCTTCAGATCCATCACCATGTCCTCCTCCAGCAGGATCGCCTTGGAATCAGGGATGCCGGCCATGTGTGCGGATCATGATATGTCCTGCACCTGGAGGCTCAGGTGGGCACTAGAATGGGAGCCGGGCTGCTATAGTATCTTTATAGAATCTTTATTTCTTTCTCTCTCTCTGTTTCTTTTTTTCTCTGTTCTTTCTTTCTCTCTGTTTCTTTCTCAGTCTCTGTTCTGTCTTTCCCTCTCCTTTTCTTTCTCTCTCTCTGTTCTTTCTTTCGCTAATCTTTCTTTTTTTCTTTCTCTCTTTCTGTTCTTTCTCTCTCTGTTCTTTCTTTCCCCTCTCTTTCTTTCTTTCCTTCTTTCTTTCTCTCTCTCTGTTCTTTCTTTTTTCCTTTCTTTCTTTTTCTTTCTCTCTCTGTTCTTTCTTTCTACTCTTTCTTTCGCTCTCCCTCTGTTCTTTTTTTCTTTCCCCTCTTTCTGCCTCTCTGTTCTTTCCTTCCCCTCTTTCTTTCTCTCTCTCTGTTCTTTCTTTTTTCTTTCCCCTCTTTCTTTCCCTCTGTTCTTTCTTTCCCCCTTTTTTTCTCTCTTTCTGTTCTTTCTTTCTTTCTTTCTATCTGTTCTCTCTCTGTTCTTTCTTTCCCCTCTTTCTTTCTCTCTCTCTGATCTTTTTTCTGTCCCCGCTTTCTTTCTCTGTGTTCTTTCTTTCCCCTCTTACTTTCTCTCTCTCTGTTCTTTTTTCTTTCCTTTCTTTCTCTCTGTTCTTTCTTTCCCTTCTTTCTTTCTCTCTCTGTTCTTTTTTTCTGTCCCCGCTTTCTTACTCTTTGTTTTTTCTTTCTTTCTTTCTTTCTTTTTCTCTGTTCTTTCCCCTCTTTATTTTTCCTTTCTTTCTTTCTTTCCCTTTCTTTCGCTCTCTGTTCTTTCTTTCTTTCTTTCTTTCTTTCTTTCTTTCTTTCTTTCCCCTCTTTCTTTCTCTCTCTGGTCTTTCTTTTGCATTCTGTTCTTTCTTTCCCCTCTTTCTTTCTCTCTCTGTTCTTTATCTCTCGTTCTCCTTTCTTTCTTTCTTTCTTTCTTTCTTTCTCTCTATTTTCTTTTTTCTCTCTCTCTGTTTTCTTTCTTTTCCTTAGTACCAGCCACTGTGCCCATAATGCCAGCCACTATGCCCCCAATATCAGTCAGTGTGATCAGCAGTGCTAAATGGGTGCCATTGGGCGTGGACATGGGTGTCACTAGTCACAAAATGGGTGTGGTCAGGGCGTGGCCTAAAATTTGAGGCTGCGCGCACCGCAGCCTTTGTCCCTCTTTCCCTTCAAAAGATGGGAGGTATGGCTAATTATTTACCTATTCAAATTTGCCATGTGGAGCGCCGCGGACCCAAGGTGCAGGAGCGTGTCGGGATCCCTCAGATACTTCTTTCATCTGAAGGACCGATGTTCTTGGGTGTAGGACACCATATGTCTCTAATTGATTGCCCCGTCGAGAAGAATTACACAGACACAAGCTGTATGATACAACTCGGGATGCCTGCTGAGCGCCTCTGCCCCCCTCAGTCAAGCTTTCCCCTTTTATGATAAGGAATTTAGATATTTACAGACATGCGCAATAAAGAAAAGAAAAATAGTTACTTCTACAACAGCTTTGCCATGTAAGCAGGAAATATTTGACCTTGGTTCACAAGGGAGATGTCTGAGACATCTCCTCGAAGAAAAGATAAAGTTCAGCAGAATTCATTTAACTCATTCAGTTCTTATCATTCCCCCTTTGACATCTTCATTTTCCACAATCTGGAACACTGGATCCTGCAACAACAGCGGATAGTGGCTCGTTCACCAGGTACTATCCCAGGCCGACGGGTTGCCCAAGGGAGACAGGTCTTCTACCTTCTCCATCCCCCAGATACTGAAGCCACGTCCATCATTGCAAGAGTACGCTCCTTCATGCCAGAAATGAGATGTCAATCTAGGACTCAAAGGAATAATAGTTAAATTCTTGTTATTTACAGTCAAACTTCCTTATCTATTTCTACATCTTTTCTTGCATACAGAGATACACCAAAAAACAAGTTTCAATAGCACATATATTATAAGGAGGCAATAAGTAATAAACTTGGTATAATCCCAGCTATCCAGCCTCCAATACCCTTAAACCAATTAGCTGGATTAAGAAAGGAGAAAGTGTCTGACCACCAACCATCTTTAGTATGATCATTGTCTTTATCATACTGATCTCTAAGTCTCAGGACTTCAGAAGGAGACAAGCCTGTGTTTCTATTTGGAGTGTGTCTGACTGAAAAGAGTGCAAGAGGCAAGCACTCCACCCAGCTCTTTCCTGCGTCTGCCATGGCCTTTTGAATTTTCAGTTTGTGTCCTATTTAGTCTTTCCACTTTCCCACTACCTTGTGGCCTATATGGTGTCTAAAATGTTTGCTGTACACCCGGGCCTGCATGACTTCCCTCTTTATTTCTCCCGTGAAGTGTGCACCCCTATCTGTTTCTGTGGTTTCTGGGACACCATACCTGCAGATCAGTTCTTTCATCAGTTTGTCTGTAGTCATTTTAGCATTTGCACGTTTTACCGGATAAGAGATCTACACATACTAGGATATTTGCATACACTCCTACCTTGGTAGCTGTATGTCGTCAATCTGCCGTCTCTGAAACGGGTAGAGAGGCCTAGGTGTCGCTTTCTTAGGGACTTTTACTGTTTTACCTGGGTTGTGCTGTGCACAGATGAGGCATGATTGTACAAGTTTCGCGGCTGCGTAACTGAAACCAGGAGCGATCCAGAAGGCATCTACCATGGCACACATGTGACTTTTTGAGGTGTGATTGGGGCCATGTGCTGCTTGCGCCATGATTGGGAACAGGGACTTTGGTGGGCACATTTTATCCTTATTCTCCCATACTCCATTTGAGTTCAGCTCAGCTCCCAGTCTCCCCCGGTGTACCTTCTCTGTTTGGGCAGCCTTTTGCTGGAGGGATTTCAGGACATCTAGACCCAATGTGGCTGGAATACGCTGACTCCCCGCCACCGTCCACTGCTCTCTCTAGGCCGCCTTGTGCTATTTTAGCAGCCTCGTTCGCCCTTCTATTGCCCTCTACCTCCACGGAGTCACCTTTGTGTGTGCTTTTACCTTGACAATGCCAACCTGGACTGGTAACATCAATGCCTCCATCAATTGTTTCACCAGCTCTGCATTTTTAATGGGCTTCGAACCTGTGAAAATATTAGCGACTTTACCTGCAGCGGCTCTACACGCCTCAGTGAGTGCCTTCAACTCTGCCTCCTGCGCCGACATGTGAGGAGAGAGTGGTTCCGCTCGGATTACCTCATGTGAGGATACTACTGCATATCCAGTGTAGAATCGTCCATCCTGGTGGTATCTGGGGCCATCTACAAAAAAGAAACTCAAAGTCTGCATTAGGAACAGGTTTTTCATGAATGTGTGCAAACCCAACTGTCTCCTGACTCATCAGTTCTATGCAGACATGTTCATGCGTCATGTCAAAGTATCCTTCCTCACTTGCTAATACGGTCACCAATTCCCCTTTTCTGAATCCACAGGCAGGAGGGTGGCTGGATTCAGAACGTTACATCTTTTGAGGAGTGACATACTCAGGAATTAGTAGAGCACACTCAAGTCGGAGCTGTCTGGCCATAGACAGATGTTTTGGTTGAACTTGTAGGAGTATGGCATGGATGTCATGTGGGGAATAGATTGTCAAAAGAAACGTCAGTGTGATCTCACATGCCTTCCCTATTACGTCTCCACTTTTTTCCTTGTGCTCCAGCATACATGACAGGTCGTCTTATTGTCCTTGTTTGCTCAATTTCTTTAGCTACCTTAAGGAGGTCTTTCGGATCTACATGTCTCCATTCAGGTCTGGCTGTCTGTACTGCGTCTCTTAAGTCTTTGTTCATACCGTCAATGAATGCATTCACCAGTATTCTAACATCAAGTGGGTTTATGCAAATGTACCCCATGTCTGCCCATTTCAGCTGTAACCGTCCAAAGTACATCTCTACACTCTCTCCTTTTTGCTGTGTCACATTAGTCAGGAGTACAGACTACTCTGATTGTTCCACTATAGCCCATTGTCTTAGTGACTCACAGTACGTCTCCCCAGATCGTGCAGATTTATCATCCATGCCCCAAGCCTGATTCTTTGTCACATCTGTATGTGTCTTAATTATATGATCTAGTGCGTCACCTGCCTTTAAACTCACCAATCTCTCTAGGTCTGCCCAGGTACACTTATATGTCTGCTGTACTTCCTTTATGTGTCTGCAAAACGGGAATGGTTGGTCTTCAGGGTCAGGCAGCTGCTTCAGCAAAGCTAGCTGGTCAGAGGGGCTCCAGGGATAATACACCTGCATCTTTCTTATTCTAGTCACACTTCTAGGTCCTGATGGGGTTGGTCGTCTGATGTCTACTGTCAGCTTACTCCTCAAGGGCCAATGTCCCCACTACCCACTATCCACACTATTATGTCAGCTTCTTATGATCTTGTCTGGATAGGATTTAGTGCAATTCGCTTAGGTCAGTAGCACAGGTCACACAAGTAGCTATTCAGTCTGGGTTTGTCTGAGTCTGACCACAGTGTTTACAAGTCCATCTGTTTTGTCTGGGTCTCTGGTTACACTTTGTCAATCAAACATTCATAATACACCTTCCATACTGCTGCACATTCTCAAGCATCATTTATTCACTTGCTATTTTCTTCCCTTGTCTGTACCTTTTTGTACATCCAAACATTCACACTCTGGTATTTTTGCCTTTTTCAATATTTGTCCCACTTGTTTTACTGCTTCCTTCCTTCTCTGTCTTTTGTAATTTGCCTAGCTGTACACAATTTGCTATACAAATCAATCACACAACTAGAAGCAGGTTCAAACACATTAATGACCAAGCAATCACTTACAATGACCAAACAATCACTTACAATGACCAAACAATCACTTACAATTCCCTTCTAAATTAGGCACCATATCTTACTTTTAACTTCCAATCTTCAATTAAGTACTGTTGCTTTAAAATGCACAAATCTTTCAGCGCGTACCTTACGGATAGAATTACAGAGAATTTTGAGCACAGCTCACACTCAGCAGAGATAAGAGCGAAGGGAGAAGAAAAACTGCGCAGCGCCATCCTTCCCCCCTCCCGTCAGAATGCAGCGTCGTCCTTCACAGAATTCTGTAGTTCTTTAGACTTATCAAAATCAATTTCTACAAAGAAACTCAAAATCACGGGATTTCACTGTAAGGGCAGATAACTGTATAATGAGATTAACCATGCCTTGCCCTTTTTCTGGCCAAATGCATTCAGGAAACTTTACAATGTAATGCCACATATAACACGAACTATATCATTACTCAATTCATTCAGTCTCAGATGTAGATTTGAAATATCTATAACGCATCTGTCCGGGATTCCACCACAACTAGAAAGGTCACAAATCTCTTGACACAAAAATGATGTGTGATGATTCATTCATACGTGCTCATTCACTGATTTTTTTTTTTTTATACTCAATTACTCATCTCTCATCTTATTCAGAGGTTCTCATAGACATATATACAAGGATTCACACAGCCTGACTATCTTGCACTTTGGATTTGATTAATACTTTTTCCAGGTTCTTTGCTGCACTACTTCCATATCTATCCTCAATTATATCACATAACCGGTCTCCTTCTTCGGGTGTCTTTCCCTGATTGTTCCCCATTTTATCTTTTATTCTTATCCTGTTTTTCTTGTTTCTTTCCTGTTGGTCCCCTGCCTTAGGTGGTGTATTGGGTAAGCTCAAGACTAAGCTCTACTATACCTCGTTACCTTCTTCCTAAGGTGCCAACAGGTTAAACGGGGTGTCTGTTCCTTCTTGTACTACGTGTCTCGTGTACTTATATGCTAGGTAGCATCCGAACAGTAACACTCCCACAACACACAGGATTGTAAATAAAGTGTCCATCTACTGGGGTTCTTCAATCATATCCTGTCACAGGCTCATTTCGTGGTCCTGTGCTCATTCGGTCACACTCTTATCTGTCACAAGGTTTATTCGTAAAGGGTGTTGATTTAAGCTTAGGCGGTGACCTCCCCGAAAGGACGCTGTCACATAACCCAGTTAGGCAATATCACCACTCTTTGAACGAATACCTACTGTGCAGCTTATTTTTCTACTTTCCACAATCTTTCAGATCAAAGCAGCCACTCAACGACCTCCTTGATTCCTAACGCGGAATCGTCTATTGTGAAAAACTTGTCCGTCCGGGCTGCGCAGTATGAACTGTTCACCCAGCCTTAGATTCCGTAATGTTAGACCTCTCAATGTATCATTCAATGGGATATGTGTATTTAATGCTAGTAATATCCACCATTCATCTCCCTTACGTACGTGGTGAAATTTTTGTATATTCAACCCTGGGACTGTTCCCGCAAACGTCCATGCACCATACCCATTTTGATTTGCATCAGCTCTTCTCCTAAAGATAGCAGTATACAGGCAGAATCTACAATAACCTCTCATTCGAGCAGAAGTTACATATGCGTGTCACACCCGATTTCCTCAGAGTTCTTATATGGACCTGATCTTACGGCCCCCTCCTCAACTAGATTCCCCTTGATACGGACCTTAGTTATAATGATAGATTATGAAGAGCAGAGAAGAGAAGAATTGATCTCTTACCTGGCCAGGTGTTTAGGTCTGCTGTTCACAATTTCATCAGTAACCGGAGTGGTCCGTAGGTCGGGTAGTCTCGGAGAGGTGCCTATTTCAGGTCCCTGTTCGGGCGCCAGGAAACTGTCGGGATCCCTCAGATACTTCTTTCATCTGAAGGACCGATGTTCTTGGGTGTAGGACACCATATGTCTCTAATTGATTGCCCCGTCGAGAAGAATTACACAGACACAAGCTGTATGATACAACTCGGGATGCCTGCTGAGCGCCTCTGCCCCCCTCAGTCAAGCTTTCCCCTTTTATGATAAGGAATTTAGATATTTACAGACATGCGCAATAAAGAAAAGAAAAATAGTTACTTCTACAACAGCTTTGCCATGTAAGCAGGAAATATTTGACCTTGGTTCACAAGGGAGATGTCTGAGACATCTCCTCGAAGAAAAGATAAAGTTCAGCAGAATTCATTTAACTCATTCAGTTCTTATCAAGCGGGTCCTGAGAGTGCGAGCGCTGGTGCAGAGGAGCCAGCCCTGAGGTGAGATCAGCATCAGTGCTGTGCTGCGCTGCCGCTGTGGGGGAGGAGAGGAGGAGACAGACTGACTGTCACTCACTGTGCATGTGGCACCAGCCGGACAGTGGCTGCAGCCGCAGCGTCAGTGCGTCAGTGTGTGTCTGTGAAGTCACTGTGTGCCATGCCCCATAACTAAATGCTGCAGCTCAGGAATGTGCGGACAGTGGATGGATCCTCTTGGTCTGGCCTGCCCTGCCTGATCCAGGTAAGAGTACCAGAGCTGAGCAGGACTGAGGGACTGGGACCGAGGCAGGCATGATTTTGGGGGGCACCTGGGGGAGAACTGAAGCATGGCAGGCATGATTTTTTGGGGCTCCGTCTTGGGGGAGAACTGAAGCATGGCCTGGCTGCTCATGAATGGGGGGCCCCTGGCCTGGGGAGAAGCATGGCCTGGCTGCTCATGAATGTTGGGGCCCCTGGCCTGGGGAGAAGCATGGCCTTGGCTGCTCATGAATGGGGGGCCCCTGGGGAGAAGCATGGCTGCTCATGAATGGAGGTCCCCTGGGGGAGATGCTTGGCTGCTCATGAATGGGGCGGCTCATGGGGGGAGCAGAAACATGAATCGGGCGGCCCACATAGGGGGAGAAGAAGCATAAACTGGGGGGCCACATAGGGCGAGAAGCACTATGCCAAAAGTAGACCGCATATGGGGGAGAGCATTATGAAACAAAGGGAAACGGGGGTGCCTATATATATTACCTGGAGGCTGTCTTGGGCTATATATGTTATTTAGAGGCTATGCTGGGCTGCATATATTACCTGGAGGTTGTTTTGGGCTGTATATATTACCTGACGGCTATGCTGGACTGTATCTATTACCATAAAGCTATGCTGGACTGTATATATTACCTGGAGTGGAGGCTATGCTGGGCTGTATATATCACCTGGAGGCAGTGCTGGGCTATATATATATATATATATTAACTGGAGGCTGTGCTGGGCTGTATATATTACCTGGAGTCTGTGCTGGGCTGTATATATTACCTGAAGGCTGTTGCTGGACTGTATATATTAACTGGAGGCTATGCTGGGCTGTATATGTTATTTGGATGCTGTGCTGGGCTGTATATATTAATTGCAAGCTATGCTGGGCTGTATACCATATTTTATTTGGAGGCTGTGCTGGGCTGTATATATTAACAACTAGAGGCAATGCTGGGCTAGTGGGCTATATATGTTATTTGGAGGCTGTGCTGGCCTGTATATATAATTTGGAGGCTGCAACTGGCAAATAATAAATACAGCCCAGCAGCACCCTACAGATATTATATCCATCCCTGCATAGCCTCAATATTAGATAACAACAAATAACACATAACTTTGTTGCCCTATGAAGGGCGGGGGGGGGCCGAAAAATTTCTTGCACAGGGGCCCACTACAGTCTGTGTCCACCCCTGACTCAGGAAACTGCGGGTCAGGAAGCCACAGTGCTGGAAGGTAAGCTGAAGCAAAAGACCAGGGAAAGTGTAGGGGACGGAGTGCTCTTGATATTTGAAGATGGCTGGACTGTAACTGTTATGAAAGAATCTAAGTTGAGTAAACTTTTATTGGAAAAAAACAAAAACTCTGACTATATTTGCGTGTGTCTGAAAAGGACTGGAGCTTTGTATGCTGAAGAGGTTCTTGACCCACAGGTGAGATAAGTACTTGACACACACAGCACACCACAAAATGGACATTCTTATATTTCTGTAGCGGAGCGTCGGGGTGTGATGAGGAAGCAGCAGACCCTGGCCCCTGTTACACATGCGCAGAATGAGATCTCAGCTCGTCTTTGAGCTTGCCATCTCATAACTTTTAGGGTTCATCATCTTTGAGTTTGGCATTTCATAACCTTTAAGGTTCATTTACACAAGTAGATCATAGCAAACAATCTTTTGAAGGAACACTCGCTCCCGATTTACCACTTGTGGAAACATGCCAGCAATCACATGATGAAAGAGGTGCTGTTGATAACAAAATACTAATGTCGGAACAGATTAATCATATTAGCAATCATCTCTATCATTAATCGTCAGATTACTTTTTTTGTATTGTTGATCTGCCTGGGATGATGGTGCATCGATAGACTGAAATTGGCATATATAAATGCACTATTATGTAAATTGTACACAGCCTTAGCAAATAAAGCAATGTTCTTATAGACTGTGCTGTAGCATTGATACTAAGAAGGCCATATATGGTTCCTATCAAAATTCCGTGTCCTTTGTGAACAGTTTGTTGGCGTATAGTTGACTTTCTGACATAGTTGCTGGCTGTGAAGTGTAACTTAACTAGGTATGACTGTTCTAATGTGTTCACAGCATTCCTATGAATAATCTGCAGCAAACAACTGGCTCAAGACTCAGCAGCATTCATTCTTTAGATGCAGTATGTAGACAATAGGGAGCATAAGCTGTGATTAGCCCACATTTCTACGTAATACTTTGGACACAGCTATTATAGTAAGTAAAAGTACTTTAGTGATCACAGTCATAGTAAAACTAAGCTATATGATGATATTAACGACACTAGTGTAAGGTTTCATTTGGCCATGTGTGATTTGGAAACCCTGAACACCAGTGAAACACGTGATGAAGTGACGATGTCTTCCCTCACACTAATGGTACTCTTCCCTTGGTTGCTGGTGGCAACGGCTTGCAATGTAATGGAGGGGATGGCCAAGGATGAAGGAGGGGCCATTATAGTTAACAACAGAAAGTATTTTTCTAAGCTAGAAGCTGAACGGACATAACAAATATCTGGCATCAGATGGGATTGTATTCACATTTGGATTGGACAGAGTTTCCACAGAGGTGATTATATATGACAGCATTTTACATTTCTTCTTCAAGATGATTTCACAGTCATTTGAATCCATTTTTCCAAAATCTATCTTTACTACTTTCTGCACACCAGCTGCAACAGCTACTTTTCAGATACTCCAATGAGGCAAGAAATAGAATTCTTTCTCTAAATCTTCTACATCTAAATCTTTGTAATCCACAACTATGTCAAGGTAACATTATTTAACCCACAGCAGTCTCAGAACCACTAATAGCTCTGCACCACCATTGGTTCCCAACTATGATCCCATTTGGGCCTTTCCCAGCTTCCCACTAAACTGTACTCACTTTTAGATTGCGTCTCCCACTTTTCTTGGATTTTTGTTGTGATAGAATCTGCTTTCTATCTGTCTGATGCTTACTGTGCTGTAACTACAGGCACTCTGATGTTTAAGGCCTCAACAGCCCTTTATACAGCTGAAGCCCCTCTCTGAACTTCACACTAATTCCTAACCCATTGTTACTCAAAACTCCTGCAGCTAGTACATAGTGATGGGCGAATCCGAACGGTAAAGTTCGGGGTCCCCTCATGGCCTGCAATGACGTCGCTAGGCTCTTCTTTTCTGTGCGCACGGGACCTGTGATGAGGTCACAGGAGGGAAGGGGTCACATGATCAGGGGCCTCAGTGTATGCAGGCGGAGCCGCGTGTGTACGAGGTGTATGGAGCGGAGCCATGTGTGTACGAGGTGTACAGAGCGGAGCCGTGTGTGTGAAGTGATGCCCAGGGAACCACAACGGTGCAGGGAGATTACGGTACACAAGATGAGGTGCAAACGACAAAGGGTAAATTTATTGGAAGGCAAGGAATGAAGTGGATAAGGAAGGTGCAACAGGGGTATGCAGTGGCAAATAGAGTTGAGCGACTTTGGTCGGATCCGGTTTCATGAAACAAAATTTGTTTCAGATGAAACTCGTCCGACTAGGGCAAAAAAAGTCCGAGTTTCGTCCGCTCAATGCCTACTTTTATTTCCCATTGACTTGCATTGGGGTCGGGTTTCGGACGAAACTCCCGACTTTTTTTTGCCCTAGTCGGACGAGTTTCATCTGAAACAAATTTTGTTTCATGAAGCCCGATCCGACCAAAGTCGCTCAACTCTAGTGGCAAAAGATAATTTACAAGAGTTTGTATGCTTTAGCTGGGCCGTCAAATAGCATGGTGCTTCAACTATTACAGGATCAATATAGTTCAACAGGCAAATCCAAACAATGAACACAGAATGATGCTACTCTAAGTGTCCTCTACTAAACAGGCCACATGGCTGCCGTGTTCTGTCTATTGAAGTCTACACTGGGCCCTAACGTGCACAAATGAGAACAAACTCACGGTAACGTTGGGGACTTAGGTCCAGTCCCGGGAGCTCCCAACAGTCTTGAACGGTGGTGCGCACGTCTGGCAGATCGTGAAATGTGGTCTTCTCCTTGCTTCAGGGTCCTGGAGGTGCTCCTAGAAACTGTCAAATCCCTTTCTCGGTCTCTTTGTGGCTTCTCAAAATAGCACAGGACAGCCACCTTTGCTACACCCGAAGAGTCTGTTCAATTTCACAAGTCCACTAAGTCTCAGGCTGTGCGACATTTTTACACAGTTCCATGCACATCAGCTCTCAGCAACAGCAGCTTCCAGCTCACACCCTCTCACAGGCTCAACTACTCCCCCTCCTCTGCCTCGGGCAGTTCATTAACACAGTCCTTTACAGGGGGAGCAAATCATTCCATCACACCAGACAAGGGGGTGCTGTCTCTTAAGTTGCAGCTTGTTTCTTACTATCCATAACAGCACCACCCCCTTACATGTGTATGAGGTGTACGGAGCGGAGCTGTGTGTGTACGAGGTGGACAGAGAGGAGCCGTAAGTGTACAAGGTGTATGGAGCAGAGCCGTGTGCATATGATGTGTACGGAGCGGAGCAGTGTGTGTACGAGGTGTACGGAGCGGAGATGTGTACGAAGTGTACGAAGCAGAGATGTGTATGAGGTGTACGGAGCGAAGATGTGTACAAGGTGTACAGAGCTGAGCCATGTGTGTACAAGGTGTATGGAGCAGAGCTGCGTGTGTATGAGGTGTACGGAGCAGAGATGTGTATGAGGTGTATGGAGCGGAGATGTGAACAAGGTGTATGGAGCGGAGCTGGGTGTGTGCGAGGTGTACGGAGCAGAGATGTGTACGAGGTGTGCGGAGCAGAGCCGCGCGTGTACGAGGTGTGCGGAGCGGAGCTGCGCGTGTGCATGGTGTGTGGAGCGGAGCCGCGCGTGTGCATGGTGTGCGGAGTGGAGCCGCGCGTGTGCATGGTGTGCGGAGTGGAGCCGCGCGTGTGCATGGTGTGCGGAGTGGAGCCGCGCGTGTGCATGGTGTGCGGAGTGGAGCCGCGCGTGTATGAGGTGTGAAGAGCGGAGCCAAGCATGTACGAAGTGTAAGGAGCGGAGCGTGTACGAGGTGTGAGGAGCGGAGACGAGCGTGTACGAGGTGTGAGGAGCGGAGACGAGGGTGTACGAGGTGTGAGGAGAGGAGCCATGTGTGTACGAGGTGTACGGAGCGGAGATGTGTACGAAGTGTATGGAGCAGATCCGTGTGTGTACGGGGTGTGCGGTGCGGAGCTGCACGTGTACGAGGTGTGCAGAGCCGCACTTGTACGAGGTATGAGGAGCAGAGCCGCGTGTGTACGAGGTGTACAGAGCGGAGCCGCGTATGTACGGAGCAGAACTGTGCATGTACGAGGTGTGCGGAGCCACGCGTATACGAGGTGTACGGAGTGGAGCCGCGCGTGTATGAGGATTACGGAGAGATGTGTACGAGGCGTACGGAGCGGAGCTACGTGTTTTCAAGGTGTATGGAGCGGAGATGTGTGCAAGGTGTATGAAGCGGAGCCAGGTGTGTATGAGGTGTACGGAGCGGAGAGGTGTATAGAGCGGAGCGGTGTGTGTACAAGGTGTACGGAGCGGAGCCGCGCATGTACGAGGTGTACGAAGTGGAGCCGCGCATGTACGGAGGGGAGCAGCGCATGTATGAGGTTTACGGAGAGGAGATGTGTACGGAGCGGAGATGTGTATGAGGTGTACCGAGCGAAGACGTGTACAAGGTCTACAGAGCAGAGCTGTGTGTGTACGGAGCGGAGCCATGTGTGTACGAGATGTATGGAGTGGAGCTGTGTGTGTACAAGATGTACGGAGCGGAGCCATGTGTGTACGAGGTGTATGGAGCGGAGCTGTGTGTGTAAGAGGAGTATGGAGCGGAGATGTGTACAAGGTGTACGGAGCGGAGTCAGGTGTGTACAGAGCGGAGATGTGTACCAGGTGTATGGAGCAGAGCCGTGTGTGTACGAGGTGTACCAATCGGAGCCGCGCTTGTATGAGATGTGCGGAGAGGAGGTGGGGTGCATTCATACCTTCCAACCGTCCCAGATCCAGCGGGATAGTCCTGATTTTGAGAGTCTGCCCCACTGTCTCGGCCAGGAGCTTACTTTTCCCGTGGACATAGGAGTACATGGCGGAGCCCCGAGGAGCACTTTAAAATTCGCACGTGATGTAACACCGGAAGTGACGTGCTAGAAAGCTGACCGGAAATGAGGTAATTTTGGGAGGAGATTATGACGGAACTATGGAGGCACTTTAGGGAATGCTTCAGATCCATTACCATGTCCTCTGCCGACAGCGTGGACAGCGGGATCGCCTTGGAATAAGGGATGCCGGCCATGTGAGCAGATGTCCTGCATCGGGAGGCTCAGGTAGGCACTACAATGGGAGCCGGACTGCTATTGCATCTTTATAGAATCTTTCTCTCTCTGTTTCTTTCTCTCTCTATGTTCTTTCTTTCTCCTTCTGTTTTTTCTTTCTCTCTCTAATCTTTCTTTTTTCCTTCTCTCTCTTTTCTTTCTTTCCTCTCTTTCTCTCTCTGTTCTTTCTTTCTGTTCTTTCTTTCCTCTCTTCCTTTCTCTCTCTGTTCTTTCTTTCGCTCTGTTACTTCTTTCTTTCTTTCCTATCTTTCTCTCTCTCTAATCTTTCTTTCTCGCTCTCTGTTCTTTCTTTCTCTCTCTCTGTTCTTTCTTTCTCTCTGTTCTCTTTCATTCCCCTCTTTCTTTCTTTCCCTCTCTTCTTTCTTTCTCTCTCTGTTCTCTTTCTTTCCCCTCTTTCTCTTTCTCTATTCTTTCTTTCCTCTCGTTCTCTCTCTCTGTTCTTTCTTTCTCTCTGTTCTTTCTTTCGTTCTCTCTCTCTGTTCTTTCTTTCCCATCTTTCTTTCTATCTCTCTGTTCTTTCTTTCTTTCCCCTTTTTCTTTCTCTCTCCCTCTGTTCTTTCTTCCCCTTTTTCTTTTTTTCTCTCTCTGTTCATTTTTTCTGTCCCCTCTTTCTTTCTCTCTCTGTTTCTTTCATTCTTTCTTGCTTCTTTCTTTCTCTCTGCTCTTTCGCTCTGTGTTCTTTCGTCCTTTCCCCTTTCTTTCTTTCTTTCCCCTTTCTTTTTCTCTAATCTTTCTTTCTCTCTCTAATCTTTCTTTCTCTCTCTGTTCTTCCTTTCTCTCTCTGTCTCTGTTCTCTTTCTTTGTTTCTCTGTTCTTCTCTCTCTCTGTTCTTTCTTTCTCTTTCTTTCTCTCTATCTCACTGTTCTTTCTTTCTTTCCCCTCTTTCTTTCTTTCTTCCTTTCTTTCTTTCTCTGTTCTTTCTTTCCCCTATTTCTTTCTTTCTCTCTCTTTTCATTCTTTCTGTCCCCTCTTTCTATCTTTCTTTCTCACTCTCTCTCTATTCTTTCTTTCCCCTCGTTCTTTTTTTCTCTCTCTCTGTTTTTTCTGTCCCCTCTTTCTCTCTCTGTTCTTTCTTTCTTTCTCTGTTTCTTTCTCTTTCTTTCTTTCTCTCTCTGTTCCTTCTTTCTTTCTTTCTCTCTCTCTGTTCTTTCTTTACCTTCTTTCTTTCTCTCTCTGTTCTTTCTTTCTTTCTTTCTTTCTTTCTTTCTCTCTCTCTGTTCTTTCTTTACCCTCTTTCTTTCTCTCTCTCTGTTCTTTCTTTGCTTCTCTCTCTCCTTTTTTTCTTTCTCTTTCTGTTTTCTATTTTCTCTCTCTGGTCTTTCTTTCTTTTCCACAGTACCAGTCAGTGTGCCCACAGTGCCAGCCACTGTGCCCATAATGCCAGCCACTATGCCCATAATGCCAGCCACTGTGCCCTCTGTACCAGTGTGGTCAGCAGTGCTAAATGGGTATGGTTGGGGCGTGCACATGTGTGACTAGTTGTGAAATGGGTGTGGTCATGGGGCATGGTCTAAAATTTGCAGCGACGCGCTGCACGCCCGTGGCCTTTGTCCCTCTTTTCCTTATTCAAAAGTTGGGAGGTATGCCTACAGTTTGTGCACGTATCCAGAACACGGACTTCTCCAGGTTCGGGTTCGGCAGTCTGGACATCGGGTGTTAGCCACACTGTCATTTATCTGACAGCGCAAGAAACACCAGCTCTGATAGATGGTAATCTTTAGAGTTACCACCCGTCAGAGTGCTGTGGTTCCACACTGTTATACAGATGACAGTGTGTGACCCAGCATCTGTGACCGGTGGTAATAATGTTACTGCCGGTCAGAGTGCTGTGGTTCCCACGCTGTCATACAGATAATAGTGTGTGAGTCAGCATCTGTGAATGGCAGTAAAAAGATTACTGTCCGTCACTGGCGTCTGCTGATGAGAGTATTCATCAACCAGTGTCTGTGCAATAAATAGTAATAAAAAATGGAGTCGGGACCCGTCTATTTTTGACAATTTTTGGCAAAACCAACAGCTGCGGGCTGCAGCTTTCAGCTGTCAGCGTTATCTTGGCTAATTATCAAAAACAGAGGGGACCCCATGCTGTTTTTTCAAATTATTTAAATAAATAATTTAAGAAAACTATGTACTGTACAGTCCTGCCCATTATTGACATCAAGCTAAGCTAAAGCAAACAGCTATTGGCTGGTATTCTCAGATTTGTAAGGGGCCATGGATATAGCTCCCCAGCCTCAAAACAGCAACCCACAACTGCACCAGAAAAGGCGCATCTATAAGATGCACCATTTATGGCGCTTTCCCCAGCCTGGTGAGGTGGCAAGTGGGGTAATATTTGTGACTTTGATGTCAGATTTGTAATGTCAGCTGACATCAAGCCCACAGTTTAGTAATGGAGTGGCGTCTATAAGTCACCCCCAATACTAATTCCATAGTCAAATTGTAAAAACTACAAAACTAGAATAAGAATAAAGTCCTTTATTGTAATTAAACAGACAGACTCCTTAATTTGAAATAAAAACACCCTCTTTTACCAATATATTATTGTAAAATAAAAAATAAAAAACCATAATCCTGACCTGCCTGACAATAATCTATAACTGTCCCACACCAGCAGGAACACACTGAGCAGAGCGTGTAAAGCTCTGCCTGTAACCAGCGGTAACCTCAATGATGACACCACCAGTCACAGGCAGGTAGCGCTTCTCATGCTTTACTCAGGGTGAGCCAGCTGATATGGAGGGCGGTCGCATCACTGACTGCTCTCCAAACCGTCTGGGTTGTCGTGGGATATGGCTATTAATGGATTATTATCGGACAGATTATTGAATATAGAGCGGACCCCACGTCATGTTTTTTGGGGGGAGGGTCTCACCTATATTAACCAGTAAAGGCTAAGCAAACAGCTGTGAGCTGGTATCAATAGTCTGGGAACCTTTATGGCTATGGGCCCGTTCCCAGAATATTAACATCAGCCATTGGCATTCCCTCTGCTGTTTATGAAAATTACGCAGGAACGCTTTTTTCATTTTTTTGTTTATTCAATAAATACACAGATTGGCACATGAGAACACTAATGTACGGGGCCAGTACCGGACACCTTGTGCTGTGTGCAGTACCAAACCCCGAACACGGACTTTAAACCAGGAGTACATCGGCCTCGCCTAATAAAGCTTGGTGAAAGGCTGCATCACAGCCAATCACCAAGCTTTATGAGTAAGGGCACTTCCTGCTCATTCACAGCCATGACAAGTATTAGTATAGCTGTGATTGGGTGGGGCAGCACGTGAGACAGCCTGTATAGAGGCAGGATCATGTGCTGTACTTGCCGCTATTTTCAGCGTTGTCAGCTACAGCCTAGCACACAGTGGAGATCTAGCCTTGTGTATTGTGCCTGTCCAGCTTGGTGCACAGTGGACTTCCAGTGTTGTGTTTAGTCAGCTTCCAGTGTCTTGTATTGTGGCCTTGAATATGAGAGCATAAAAAAAGCGACGTGGTCGTGGTGCTGCTAGTCGTGATGATGAAATTGCTGCTGGGACATGACGTGGTAGTTTTGTACCTGCTACTTCCCAGTATGACACCTTCCTCTGGTACATGCAGGTGCCAGGACATTTGGCATCTTTTCAGATCCCGGGGTAATGCTGGCAGAACGGTGAGGCCACAAGATACTAAAAAGGTGCTAGATTAGATGGTTGAAAGTGACTCTAGTTCCTTGGCATTATCTTCCACTGCAGAAGTTGCAGATTTGGCATCTGAAGACCATGGTCATAAACATCTGAGCCACAAGTCATGCAGCAGTCTCTTCTGCTGTTTGAAGAGTCTACTGGCTGTGGTTCCATGGCCCATACACCTGGCCCTGCCCCACAAGTGGAAGACACTGAGTGCACTGAGTGCAGTACAGCCTAGTCCATACAGCCTCTCTCTACTCTTAACAGCCTAATTAATATTGCTGATACAGGTAGCACACAGTGAAGATCCAGATTTTGTGTATTGTGCCCATCCTGTCTGTTGCACAGTGCATTTCCAGTGTCATGCACTGTCTGCTTCCAGCGTCAATTATTGTAGCTGTAAATATGAGAACATCAAACAAGCGACGTGGTCATGGTGCAGCTAGTTGTGATGATGCTCCCGGGACAGGACTAGGGATGAGCGAATTTGTTCAGAAAACGATAGCCAAACATATATTCTGGCACATTCGGATTCGTGAACGGAAGCAAAATTTTATAAAAAACGGAAAAAATCGGTAACATTCGGTAAAAGTGCGGGAAAATATTTGGGTTGCCACAAAAGTGTTTTCAGCATCTTAGTGTCAGGGTCCTGACAGCGCCGGCGTACAGCCTCCACTAAGCAGGGACTCACCCGCACCGTAGGGACCCCTGGGGACAAGAACAGCCAGACAATAAAGATGCACGGGACCTGAATGTAGAAGATTAGAAAGCCGGCACAGGACCTACGGTCATGTGAACGGTCATGTGACTGCAAGGGGGCGGGGCTTAGCGTCCTGCTTTCAGAGGAGGAAGAAAACTCAGAGTCGGGCAAAGCAGAGGTCAGGCACAATATAGGCAAGCGAGGTACAGGAGGGATAAAGAGACGGGAGGTCAGACAAAGCCAAAGGTCATACACAAGATATCAATACAGTACCAGGGATGAGACAGAACGGACAGTCAGGGCCAAGCAGAGATCAAAAACCAAACGGACATAGAAGGTACCAAACAGAATCCAAAGCGATATCCAGAGAACAGACCAAGTCATACACAGGGAATCAAGCAACCAGAACACAGCATAAACACACTCAGGGGTCACCACACAATGCCAAGGGCGAAAGTATAACTGACGGGGGATGGGAGCTTCCTGAGGCTATAAGAAGCCTCCCCAGAACCAATGAGAGGCCACCCTAATAGGACCCAGGTGTGCTGGTGAGAGTCTGCACTGCGATCAGAACATTAACCCCAGAAGTGCTGGTCACCCAGCACTGGTATCATGACAGTACCCCCCTCTCAACGGGGGGCCTCTGGACCCCCAGGCTTGCCCGGGTACCTAGCACAGAAAGCCCGAACCAGACGATCCGCATGCATCAACCGGGCCTGCACCCAGGACCTGTCCTCCGGCCCATACCCCTTCCAATGAACTAGGTACTGTATTGACCGCTGTACCAACTTAGAATCTACAATGTGACCAATCTCATATTCCACATGTCCCTCAACCAAAACCGGAGGAGCAGCGGACTCGGATTCTCCCCGAACTGCTTCAAACGGCTTCAGTAGAGATCTATGGAAGACGTTAGGGATCTTGAAAGAGGGTGGAAGGCACAGCCTGTACGCTACCAGGATGATTTTTTCCACAATCTTGTACGGGCCAATGAATTTGGGGTCCAACTTGGCTGACGGAACCTTTAACTTAATGTTTCGCGTGGAGAGCCAAACTTTCTCTCCCACCTGAAACATGGGACCAGGTGTTCGTTTCCTGTCCGCGAAAAACTTATACCTGCCTTGAGACCTAGATATACGCCGCTGGACTTCTGCCCATGTATCTTTTAACCGCTGAACAGAGTCCTCAGCCCCGGGGCACCCCGAATCCAGACGAGAAAACTCACCAAAATGAGGACTGAACCCATAGTTGATGAAGAAAGGGGACATACCAGTGGATTGACTCACCCGACTATTGAAGGCGAATTCAGCCAACGGCAGTATATCACACCAGTCATTCTGTCTAGCAGAAATCAGACATCTGAGGATCTGTTCCAGAGACTGATTAGTGCGTTCCGTCTGACCATTACTCTCAGGATGGTATGCAGATGAAAAGGACAGAGATATCCCTAATTTTTTACAGAAAGCACGCCAAAACTTAGCCACAAACTGCACACCACGATCAGACACCACATTCAGGGGTACCCCATGCAAGCGGACCACATGCTGCACAAACAATCTGAATAAAATCTCAGCAGAAGGTAATGCGGACAGGGGTACAAAATAAGCCTGCTTAGAAAATCTGTCCACCACTACCCATACCATCGTATTACCCCTGGAGGAGGGAAGATTGGTAATAAAATCCATGGACAGATGGGTCCACGGTCTTTCTGGAACTTCCAAGGGCATCAGCTCCCCCGTCGGCCGGCTATGGGAGCTTTTAGAACGAGCGCAGACCCCACAACCAGAAATGAATTTCTTTATATCAGAACCCAGAGTAGGCCACCAGAAGATCCTAGCCACCGCCAGTCGCGAGGCTGATATACCAGGGTGAGCACACAACTTGGATTCGTGGAACTCTTGCAAGAGTTTAAGGCGAAGTTGTTCTGGGACAAACAACTTGCCCCCTGGTTTGGCCGCAGGAGCCAGCGACTGGGCCCCCCAATTTCCCGTTCCAATTCAGACGAGATCCCTGCTAACACCACCCCAGGGTGCAGAATGGAGGACGGTGGCTCAGGGACAGACACAGGGTGAAAACTACGAGATAAGGCATCAGCCTTGACATTCTTTGACCCTAGACGGAATGTAATAGTAAACTGGAAACGAGAAAAAAAAAAGTGACCAACGGGCCTGTCTGGGCGTTAATCTTTTAGCAGACTCGATGTAAGACAAATTTTTGTGATCAGTGATCACAGTAACCGGATGACTTGCCCCCTCCAAAAAGTGCCTCCATTCCTCAAACGCCAACTTAACCGCAAGAAGCTCTCTATTGCCTACATCATAATTTCTTTCAGCAGCAGAGAACTTCTTGGAAAAGAAGGCACATGGCCTGAGTTAGGTTATAGTGGCAGGCCCTTGAGACAACACCGCCCCCGCCCCCACCTCGGAGGCGTCCACCTCCACCACAAATGGCTTGGAAGGATCTGGCTGTATCAAGACAGGAGCAGACATAAAACATTTTTTCAGCATCGCAAAGGCCTCTTTTGCGAGTGAGGACCAATTTCTCACATCCGCTCCTTTGCATGTTAGATCCGTGAGAGGTTTGACCACTTGCGAAAACCCCCGGATAAATTTGCGGTAATAATTGGCGAACCCCAAGAAGCGCTGAAGACCCTTAAGATCTCGGGGTTGCACCCAATCCGCAATGGCCTGCACCTTCTTGGGGTCCAAGCGAAAACCCTCCCCGGATACAATTAACCCCAAAAAAGACAATTCTTGCACACAGAATACACATTTCTCCAATTTGGCATACAGATGATTTTCTCTCAGTCTTTGGAGAACTGTTCGTACATGTTCCAAATGAGAATGCTTGTCAGTGGAGTATTTCAAAATATCATCTAAACAGATAACAACAAAACGACCAATGAGATCCGAGAATAGCACGTTGATGAAATTCTGAAATATGGCTAGGGCGTTGGTAAGACCAAACGGCATGACTAAATTTTCAAATAGTCCCTCGGTCGTGAGGAACGCGGTTTTCCATTCATCCCCCTCTCGGACCCTTATCAAATTATATGCCCCCCCGAAGATCCAGTTTAGAAAACCACTTTGCCCCTGATAGTTGGTTACATAAATCGGGAATCAACGGAAGGGGGTACGTATTCCGTACAGTAATCTGATTAAGTTCCCGGAAGTCGAGACAGGGACGTAACCCGTCATGTTTTTTCTTTACAAAAAAGAAACCTGCCGCCACAGGTGAGACTGAAGGACATATGTGTCCTTTGCGCAGACTTTCAGCAATGTACTCCTTCATAGCCAAGTGCTCAGGACCGGACAAATTAAACAGACGGGCTTTAGGTAATTTAGCCCCCGGGACCAGCTCAATAGCGCAGTCAAAGGGTCTATGTGGCGGTAACGTCTCGGCCTCGCTTTTGGAGAATACATCTTCGAAGTACTTCAGGCATTCCGGAATACCTTCCAGCTCGACAGATGATACAGACACAGATTTAACAGGTTCAACCAGCAGTGCGAATTTATCACATAACTCAAAATCATTAAACCCCCATTGAACAATCTCCCCCGTTTTCCAGTTAATAACTGGGTTATGGCGTTGTAACCAGGGCATGCCCAACACCAACCCTGCAGGTAGATTGTCCAGCACAAAACAACTTAGGTTTTCCACATGAGTAGCGCCCACTCTGAGCGAAAACAAGTCAGACATAAAGCAAATTCCCTCCTTGGTGAGGGGAGAGGAGTCAATGGCCATCACCTTGATCGGAACCTTGAGCCTAACTGTCCCTATCTTGCAGTGTGTGACCAATTGGGAGTCAATGAGATTAATCGATGACCCGCAGTCCACGAAGGCTGTAGAGGAAAAAGAACTACTGTCCACCAACAGTTCCACAGGCAGTAACACTTTAGAAAATGAGGAAAAGGGTACCTGAGGGTCTGCGCAGTCTCCCCGTTGACTACCCAGACCTAGTCGTTTCCCGCCGACCGGGTTTGAAGACGGGCAATCAGGACACTCCCTTTTCAATGTCCCGTTTTACTGCAGTAAAAGCATAACTGCTTGTCCTTCTGGCGTTTCCTCTCCGTATCCTTCAGGGAGAGGGCGCCTACATCCATGAGCTCAGGGGCAGTTTCTTTTCCACTGGGGAACAAAGGAGTTTCCACCTGCATCACCCCTCTGGCCCGCAGCCTGCGGTCCATCCGGACGGCCTGGGTCATGGCGTCCTCGAGAGAGTTAGGTGGGGGATGTAACGCCAAAGCATCCTGCAGCCGCTCGGACAAGCCTCTGCGAAAGAATCCTCGGAGTGCGGTGTCGTTCCAAGAGACCTCTGCGGCCCAGCGGCGGAACTCAGTACAAAACCACTCAGCTGATTGTTTCCCCTGACAGACACTCATCACCAAGTCCTCTGCCAATCGCACTCGGTCAGGCTCATCATAAATGTGCCCGAGGGCCTCAAAAAATGCATTCACGGACACTCTCTCAGGGGCAGTGGGAGAAAGCCCAAGCTTGTGGGGACCCTCTTAATAGAGACATAACAACCCCTACCTTCTGACTTTCATCCCCAGAGGAACGTGGTCTCAAACTAAAAAAAGTTTGCACCCCTCCATGAAGACCCTGAACTCCTTTTGGTTTCCAGAAAAAAAGTCAGACAGTTTAACAGGTGGTTCTGGGGACACCAAAACAGCATCACTCGACCCAGCCCCCAGAGACTCAGCAGCTAGAGCTCCCCGCACTCCCCGCGTCTCAGAAACCTGCTGCTGAGAACGAGCCAGAGCTTGCTGCTCCAGAGATAAACCCTGAAACATCTGACTCAGACTTTTCATCCGGTCAGCCAGAGACTGTATGGGATCCATAACTCTGCATAAAAAACCTCCAAAAAACTTAATGGTCAGTTATAATGTCAGGGTCCTGACAGCGCCAGCGTACAGCCTCCGCTAAGCAGGGACTCACCCGCACCGTAGGGACAAGAACAGCCAGACAATAAAGATGCACGGGACCTGAATGAAGAAGATTAGAAAGCCGGCACAGGACCTACGGTCATGTGAACGGTCATGTGACTGCAAGGGGGCGGGGCTTAGCATCCTGCTTTCAGAGGAGGAAGAAAACTCAGAGTCGGGCAAAGCAGAGGTCAGGCACAATACAGGCAAGCGAGGTACAGGAGGGATAAAGAGACGGGAGGTCAGACAAAGCCAAAGGTCATACACAAGATATCAATACAGTACCAGGGATGAGACAAAACGGACAGTCAGGGCCAAGCAGAGATCAAAAACCAAACGGACATAGAAGGTACCAAGCAGAATCCAAAGCGATATCCAGAGAACAGACCGAGTCATGCACAGGGAATCAAGCAACCAGAACACAGCACTAACACACTCAGGGGTCACCACACAATGCCAAGGGTGAAAGTATAACTGACGGGGGATGGGAGCTTCCTGAGGCTATAAGAAGCCTCCCCAGAACCAATGAGAGGCCACCCTAATAGGTCCCAGGTGTGCAGGTGAGGTCTGCACTGCGATCAGAACATTAACCCCAGAAGTGCCGGTCACCCAGCACTGGTATCATGACACTTAGCAATGATAATGATGGCGTATCATGAACGTGGGGCATGTGTTTGATGAGGGGAGGGGGTTTGCAGAGCTCAGAGGCGCTGCGTTCTTGTAAACAGTTATTTTTTTTCCCTAACTTTATGTGTGCACATTGCGGCTAACCAATCAGGGCGCAGGAAACACCCACAATGTCCTGACACAACGACTTGTGTCTTTGTCTGCTGAAATCACTTGTCCCTCTCCATATAAATAGGAGACATCTTGTTTTAGCACCATTTTGACACTGTAACAGCACAGAGAATCTACTCCTGACGCTGGCACAGTTAACAGCAAGACATTAGCTAGTTAGTTAGGCGGTTGTATATCAGTCAGATAGTGTAGCTAGATAGTGTCCAGTGTGGCCGTTAAATTTATCTTTCAGCACTTTTTTTTTTGGCCATTACTGAGGTCCACATGTAGGGTCGGTGGGCCGAGCTGGGGGGTGGTCCCTCTCTTACCGTGCAGAGATGTAACAGAGACACGATGGAGGCAGATATCAGGTACAACAGGTCCAAGTTTTATTCTCTTCACCGTCCACCTGACGGCCTCCGCAGTACACCGCACTTCAATACACTTAACCTATAACTAGAGTTGAGCGATACCGTCCGATACTTCAAAGTATCGTATCGGATGGTATCGGCCGATCTTTAAAAAAAGTATCGGTATCGCCGATTCCGATACCGGAAGTCCCATTCAAGTCTATGGGACTTCCGGTATCGGAATAAGAAAAGCCCTTTCCTGCCCTTGTACAGCCTCTCTGGGGTCTGTACGGGCCTTTCGGGGGGCTGTGCCGGCCTGCCAGGGGGTCTGTGCAGGCTCCGGTGGTCTGTGCAGGCTCCGGGGGGCTGTGCCGGCCTGCCGGGGGGCTGTGCCGGCCTGCCGGGGGGCTGTGCCGGCCTGCCGGTGGTCTGTGCAGGCTCCGGGGGTCTGTGCAGGCATCGTCCGATGGGACTACAAGTCCCATCGGGCGATGCCTGCTACCATGACAGTGATTGACACATTAGCCAATGATGGGACAGTAGTAGTCCCATCATCCGGCTAATGTGTTAAATGTAAAAAAAAAAAAAAAATTACATGCTACATACATACAACATGCATACTACATACATGCTACATTCATACTACATACTACATACATGCTACATTCATACTACATAAATACTACATGCAACATACATACTACATATATACTACATGCATGCTACATACATACTGCATGCTACATACATACCACATATATACTACATACATACTACATGCATGCTACATGCATGCTACATGCTACATACATAACACATATATACTACATGCATGCTACATACATACTACATGCTACATACTACATATATACTACATGCATGCTACATACTACATGCTACATACATACTACATATATACTACATGCATGCTACATACATACTGCATGCTACATGCATGCTACATACATACTACATACATACTACATGCTACATACATACTACATATATACTACATACATACTACATACATACTACATGCATGCTACATGCATGCTACATACATACCACATACATAACACATATATACTACATGCATGCTACATACATACTACATGCTACATACATACCATATACATACTACATGCATGCTACATACATACTACATGCATGCTACATACATACTACATGCTACATACATACTACATATATACTACATGCATGCTACATACATACTACATGCTACATACATACTACATATATACTACATGCATGCTACATACTACATGCTACATACATACTACATATATACTACATGCATGCTACATACATACTACATGCATGCTACATACATACTACATGCTACATACATACCACATACATACTACATATATACTACATGCATGCTACATACATACTGCATGCTACATGCATGCTACATACATACTACATACATACTACATGCTACATACATACCACATATATACTACATACATACAATACATTCATACAATACATACATAGACATACAGTACATATAACATAGAGTAACATACTTACCAATACTTGTCACATTGTTCCCCGAAGCCATTGTCTTTTCCGGAATAAATATTAACATAACAAACCACAAAAATACTCACCCACGATCCGAAGCAGTCCACGAGTGTGTCCCACGACGATCTTGGGTAGAGAACTGCAGCATCAGCTGTTGCTGCCGTTCTCTACGGGCTGCAGGAATCCAATGACGGAAGGTAGGTATCCTTCCGCACTGTATTCCTCCGCCACTTAAAAAAAAATTCCCACGCAGCAATGGCATAAAGTGAGACTAGGGACTTTTTTTTTTTTAAGTGGCGGAGGAATACAGTGCAGAAGGATACCTACCTTCCGTCATTGGATTCCTGCAGCCCGTAGAGAACGGCAGCATCATCTGATGCTGCAGTTCTCTACCCAAGATCGTCGTGGGACACACTCGTGGACTGCTTCGGATCATGGGTGAGTATTTTTGTGGTTTGTTATGTTAATATTTATTCCGGAAAAGACAATGGCTTCGGGGAACAATGTGACAAGTATTGGTAAGTATGTTACTCTATGTTATATGTACTGTATGTCTATGTATGTATTGTATGAATGTATTGTATGTATGTAGTATATATGTGGTATGTATGTAGCATGTAGTATGTATGTAGTATGTATGTAGCATGCATGTAGCATGTAGTATGTATGTAGCATGCATGTAGTATATATGTAGTATGTATGTAGCATGCATGTAGTATATATGTAGCATGTATGTAGTATGTATGTGGTATGTATGTAGCATGTAGTATGTATGTAGCATGCATGTAGTATATATGTAGTATGTATGTAGCATGTAGTATGTATGTAGTATGTATGTAGTATGTATGTGGTATGTATGTAGCATGTAGTATGTATGTAGCATGCATGTAGTATATATGTAGTATGTAGTATGTATGTAGTATGTATGTGGTATGTATGTAGCATGTAGTATGTATGTAGCATGCATGTAGCATGCATGTAGTATGTATGTAGCATGCATGTAGTATGTATGTAGCATGCATGTAGTATGTATGTAGTATGTATGTAGTATGTATGTAGCATGCAGTATGTATGTAGCATGTATGTAGTATGTATGTAGTATATATGTAGTATGTATGTAGCATGTAGTATGTATGTAGCATGCATGTAGTATATATGTAGTATGTATGTAGCATGCATGTAGTATGTATGTAGTATGTATGTAGTATGTATGTAGCATGCAGTATGTATGTAGCATGTATGTAGCATGCATGTAGTATATATGTAGTATGTAGTATGTATGTAGTATGTATGTGGTATGTATGTAGCATGTAGTATGTATGTAGCATGCATGTAGCATGCATGTAGTATGTATGTAGCATGCATGTAGTATGCATGTAGCATGCATGTAGTATGTATGTAGTATGTATGTAGTATGTATGTAGCATGCAGTATGTATGTAGCATGTATGTAGTATGTATGTAGTATATATGTAGTATGTATGTAGCATGTAGTATGTATGTAGCATGCATGTAGTATATATGTAGTATGTATGTAGCATGCATGTAGTATGTATGTAGTATGTATGTAGTATGTATGTAGCATGCAGTATGTATGTAGCATGTATGTAGTATGTATGTAGTATATATGTAGTATGTATGTAGCATGCATGTAGTATGTATGTAGCATGTAGTATGTATGTAGCATGCATGTAGTATGTATGTAGCATGTATGTAGTATGTATGTAGCATGTATGTAGTATGTATGTAGCATGTAGTATGTATGTAGCATGCATGTAGTATGTATGTAGTATTTTTTTTTTTTTTTTTTTTTTTTTTAACATTTAACACATTAGCCGGATGATGGGACTACTACTGTCCCATCATTGGCTAATGTGTCAATCACTGTCATGGTAGCAGGCATCGCCCGATGGGACTTGTAGTCCCATCGGACGATGCTTGCACAGACCCCCGGACATCAGCACAGCCCCCCGGCAGGCCGGCACAGCCCCCCCGGCAGGCCGGTACAGACCCCCACAGGGTGCACAGACCACCGGCAGGCCGGCACAGCCCCCCGGCAGGCCGGTACAGACCCCGGGCAGTCCACACAGCCCCCCGGCAGGCCGGCACAGCCCCCCGGCAGGCCAGCAGAGACCCCCGGAAGGCCCGAAATGACGGCGCATCATGATGCGCACACACCGCGCATCATGATGACGTCAGGCCATCAATCAACTGAACTTCCGATTCCGATGCCGAATTCCGATATTGAAAAAATATCGGAAGTCGGTATCGGAATTCCGATACAGCAAGTATCGGCCGATACCCGATACTTGCGGTATCGGAATGCTCAACACTACCTATAACCGCTTTGCCAGGCTGAATATAACAAAACCAAACTTCTATCTTAAAGTGTTTTTTTTTAACTCGGACGCAAACTGTCCTTGTGATAAAAAATTTCGAAAGTCTAAACCACTTCCTAGTGGCGGGTGGCAAGGAGTCCCACAGCCGTGGAGCTCCCGGGATGTAAGGAGTGTCCGCAACAGTCCTCTTCATGGGGGTTCGCATTCTTCGGGCTCCGCCAGTACTGCCACCGCATAATATCCGTGGGGGCAGTATTCTTTATAATATGACACTAAGTCCCCCTCCTTCAGAGCCCGGCCGTGACGTATAGAGGCCACATTAACATAAACCTTCTGCCCGGTCAGATCTCGGATAAAACCGTAACCTTTTGTGACGTTGGTCTACACCAGCCGTCCCTTCGATCTCTTAGCCGCCATACCTGCCTCTCCCTTTTCTTGAAGCCGTTTCCATATCGATTGCTCTCGTGCCTTCTTCCCCTTAATAACCTCCGCAACCCAAACGGAGGGTACAGCGCAGGCTCTAGAGTCCGATGGGCGGGGCTCCGCCGAAGAAGAGGGCAGGGCAGAGGCAGCCGATGGTTTCTGCGGCCCAGCAGCCGCTGGAGCCGAATGGCGGGTGGGATCAGCCGTGTTGTTGGTATGCTGGGTCACCGGGTCAGCCAAATAGGACGCAGCCGGTTCCAGTACCGGCCTAACCGTGGCCGCCGGGTAGGCTGCACATGACGTTTCAGCTGGGGCCGGGGTAGTAACCGATTTTAGAGCTGGGGTCACCAGCGGCAAGGGAAGCACAACAGCGCCCTCTGGGATCAGGCTCCACTCTGGCGGCACCGTGCATGGTGTCTTTGGGCGGGGTGGTGCAGGACTCGGAGTGGGGGTCCCGCTCAATTCAGCATAGAGGGGCGGGCCTCTTGTGTTCAGTCTCTCGGGTACACAGGCTGCCGCGTGCTGCAGCCGAATGGTGGGGGCCGCTTGCGGAGCCACTGTCGGGGCCGGAGGATCTCTCACCTTCCCCGGCGCCGCGGCCTCCATTACGTCATCACCCGGCTCCTTCCACAGTTTCCTCTCTTCACCCCACCGTCCGGCGGGGCTAACCTCCTGGCTCATGGGTTCCACAGGGAGGCTCTCCGCTGGCAACTTCTGCAGCCGCTCCCACTGGTTCCTCACCGGCTCCGCTTCCCAGCTCACCATCCTGCTGCCTGCTCTTGGCTCAGAAGATGTCACTTTCTGGTGGAGCTCAATATCCCGCCGCCATTGCCACTCCAGGCGGCCGATGCTCCGACACCCGCAGCGTCTCACACCGTCCGGTGGGCAGCACTCGAATGGCGCCAGACAGCTGCAGCCAAACTTTTGCTATGTGCCACTCCCTCTGCTGGGTGGGGCATTGGCAGGCCTTTCCACCCACTTGTCAGGGTCCAGTATGGGGGCGCATCGGCCTCCCGGGACACAGCGCTGGTCCTCGGGGTATGTAGGAGGGGGCCCCAGTCCATTGGGAACAACAGCAAACACCTGGATCTCTCCTCTGCACTGAAGCATCACCGCCATCTTGCACCAGTCCTGGTACCTCCCGGATCTTCTGCTGGTGACACAGATACGCCACAGCGCTCCCAAATTGTAATACACAGGTGGGTAATTTGTATTCCACAGGTATTTGTAATCCAAGCAGTATAGTCCAAGTCTTTCTCCATTCTTTAGGGCAGGCCTGCCGCAGAAGATGACGTATTAGCGGTGGCGATCCTGACGACTACACCAATGTAGGGTCGGTGGGCCGAGCTGGGGGGTGGTCCCTCTCTTACCACGCAGAGATGTAACAGAGACAAGATGGAGGCAGATATCAGGTACAACAGGTCCAAGTTTTATTCTCTTCTCCGTCCACCTGACGGCCTCCGCAGTACACCGCACTTCAATACACTTAACCTCACTTGACTTCACTTCATTTATCGGCTCTCCGTTTCCAGAGCCGTTTTCCGCACACCGTACTTTACACCGGGGACGTACATATACGTACCGGCGCCTCTTCACTCTTTGACGCTCCTGTCAGATCCGTCACTGTGGCCGCCTTAGGCCCGTAAACCAACAGTACTTTTACTGAACAGTCGTCTCCCTCTTTCAATACGGTATGCTTTACCTCGGTGCCTTGTCTATACTGCGGTATTTTCCTGTCAGGACCACCCCCCTGACGTTCTCTGTCCTCAGTCCCCCTGGTTTGGTTTTCCTCACAGCGCACAAACTGTCACTATCATTCCCGGTTCCCTGTAACTCCGCCCCCCATGACCAACAGTTTCCTAAGCCCTAAGCTGATGTCAAGTCCTTTGCTCACACTCCTCCCTGCCCTCTAATGGTCAATCCAAGGTACTGCACATCCACTACACTTTCTCAGCTGTTTCCCCACTGTAGTAACAGACACCTATCTAAACTGTGCAAACCTATCTTTCTCTATTCTAACATATCCGTCCGTCCATTAGGTCACCTTCCCTACACACAGACAAAGCCGACAGGGCATGTGTTGTGCACTGATTATATTGTGATCCATGCATGAGAGTAGCATTTAAAATAATATTTTTTCACTAGCTAAATGTGAAACAGCCTGCTGTATCTCAACATGTCATTTTGTGCTGTGGTGATATGAAACTGTCTGCAGACCTAAGGCACATTAAAAAATAATTATAATTTTTCCGTTGTCATTTTGTTGGGTTGAAATTAAGCTGTAGAGGCCTGATCCAGAAGCCACCAAAAAATCCTTCTGTTCCTAGTGTCATGTTAGGCGGCAAGGGTGGTAATCGTGACAACGAGCTGTAGTGTTCTCACACCCTGACGCCTCACAGATAAAACAACAAGTCCTTTCTACTGTGTGGGATGTGTGCAGCAGAATACTCACTTCTGTTGCTGGAGTTCCCTCGGTCTTTGTCACTCCAGCTTCAGGCCTCCAGGTTCCATTAGACCCTGCAGAATAATAGTCCTTTTCTAACAGTTCAACTTTACTAATAATATGAGCACACATCACTTTGGCAGCACAATTCACACAAAGCCAAATATCCTGAACTTTCCCTGCCTTCAAGACAGACTCCATTCTCACTGTAATCCTTCTCTCTTTTCTCCCAGCAATCCCTGACGTCTCCTTGGACAATCCGTGTCCCGTCCATGCCTTCCTTTTACCTGCCATCTGGGCAGCCTCTCTGAACAATCCGTGTCCCATCTGTACTTTCCATGTCACCAGCTCCCTGTCAGCCCCTCATCCGGTTCCATTAGGGAAAGGTGCTGGGAAAACCATCTCAGCTGCTCCTGGGGATTCTTCCTGGGAATGATTCCGTTGACCTTACTGACGTCTGTAGACTTATCCTCACGGCTTGCCTCTGTCTACTGCATGTGTCCTGCCCTTGGGCAGGCCGCCTGGGGTTCTGACAGGAAGTGCCTTTCCTATATCTCCCTGCACTGCGCTGTGCCCATCCCATTTACTTAACCCTTATGCTACCTATACCTTACTTACTCTTACATCTATTCTATCCCTATGGTGCCCCCCTTGTACTCTAATCTCCTATACTATATCCTAGTCTATCCCTAAGCTAAAAGCACAATACATCACATTAGTAATGAGGTGCCGCATGTAACTGTATGAACAGTGTCCAGGAGAGAGAAGGCACACGAGGGTCCCTGCCACCTTTTTACAGTCGTACAGTAGGAGACCTGACTTTCAAATAGTTTGCAGCATCGAGTGTCTTATAGAGGCCTGATCCAGAGGCCACCAAAAAATTATTGCGTTCCTAACGTCATGCAGTAGGGGACATCTGACTTTCAAATTGTTTTTAGCATATCTACTTTGTCATACAGGCCTCATCCACTCTCAAACAATTCTTTCCTCTGTGACTAACACGATACAGCATGCCATATTTTACTTTGGAATTTACTGTCTCTACATGTGCCCACTGAGAGACTTTTAGCTCCTGGGATGAGTAGGAAGTTTCCATCCGAACGACCTGCCGCCCTGACTGCTGCCCCTGCACCTCCTGTTGCCCCGCTGTCATCTCCGGCTGCACCACGTCTTCCGACTCCACCGGCATCCCCGGTGTTGGCGACATCTGTGTCCTCCCCTGTCCGGCGCCCACAGCACGTACGTGGAGAAGCCCCGGATGCCCGTTGCAGGCGAGGCTTAGTGGATCCGTAGTGTGATCCGGGAAAAGAAGTGGTGAGAGCTCCGCATTGTCAGAGAATTACAGCTCCCCGTTGGGGGAAAGCAGCTGGCTGGATGACCAGTGGAGTGGTCTGGCACCTTGACCTGACCAGAGGATATGGATTTATTCAGGACCAGACCGGAGAAAAGAGCTATGTGAACGCTGGGTCCGTGGTCTCTAGAGGTCCCCTTCAACTACAGGAACATGTTACCTTTATTAAAAAGCAGGGACCACGAGGGCCATGCAGAAGGCCCCCAATCGGGAAGACGATCTACCACGGGGGGCCCCACATGATGAACGGCTGATTGCCACAGCCACAGATGTAGCAGCAGAGCCGGAAGCTCTGGGAGCTGTTGGACTGCCAGTGGAAGGGGTGCAAAGCAGAAAGAACAGTGGAGACTCCTCTAGTGGATCCTCATCCAACACCTACATTGTTGTGCAAGATCCGCATGTGGCCCATTACAGTAAGGCTAAGTTCACATGTAGTGGAACTCCCAAGCAAGTTACCGTGGGAATTCCGGAATTCCATTCCGCGGGAAAATCACATTTTAAATTCCTGCGATTTTCCCATGGAAAAACTAGTGATTTGCAAGCATAATTAGCTCGCAGAATGCAAGCGTTTTCCAAGAGATCTGTAGCATCGCTTGGAGGACTGATTGACAGGTTGGTCACACTCGTCAAACATAGTGTTTGACTAGTGTGACCAACTTTTTACTATTGAGGCTGCCTATGCATCATCAGTAGTAAAAAGATATAATGTTAAAAATAATAAAAAAATAAAAAATCGGGTTATATTCACCTTCCAATGTCCCTCGCAGCGTCTCCAGGCCTCCACGATGCTCCAGCAGGTCCCGTTCCCAGTGATGCATTGCGGCAATGACCTTTGATGATGTTGCGGTCTCGCGAGAGTGCTACAGTATCGCGAGACAGCGACATCAGCAAAGGTCATTATCGCAATGCATCACTGGGAACGGGACCTGCCGCGTGTATCTCTGAAGCCTGGGGGACGCTGCGCGGGACATCGGAAGGTGAATATAACCCGATTTTTTAATTTTAATTCTATTTTTTACAGGGATATGGTACCCACAGCCCGGAGGACAGTCTCCTCTCCTCCGGACCGTGGGTACCATCCGCAAATGTTCTGCTTACTTTTCGAATGGTGGGCACAGCCACGTGCGGAAAGTAAGCAGAACAATGCATTCCTATGTGGGCGGAATTGCCGCAATTCCGCAAAATAATGAGCATCCTGCGCATTTTTCCGTGATGCGATTCCACCACGGGAAAATCCGCAGCATTAGCACAACATTGCAGAATCCCATAAGATTGCATGGGATGCTGTTTTTTTGTGTTCTCGCAGCACAATTGCGCATTAAAAACTGCTGCGAAAACGCAAAAAAAGCGACATGTGAAAGCAGTCTAACTGGCAGCCGTGTATTGAGTGATGCAGCTCCTTTAAGAGAAAATGTGAGTTGTGTCGGTTGCACCTGATAAATAAAAGGGACTGTTCCGCGTTCCTGTGAGGGCAGTGAGCCCTGTATAGTGCCAAGAGACTGAGGTGTCGAATGTGGTCATTGCGCTCACCAAGTAAGGACTATGTTCATTTGTTTTTTCCCCTCCTCCAAGTTCATTTGCGGACATTTGTACACCCCTTGCTGGATCACTGGACTGAAAACCCTATGAGAGTTGACTGACAGGAACTGTGCATGTGGCTGTTGCAAGGACTGAACTCTCTTAACCCAGAACTATGTCCCCTTTTTACCTTGGACTAGCCCCCTGTTAAGCACAGCGCACCAGTTTGCTACTAAGCCCGTGGGGCTAGTCAAAGGGGGAGGAGAAGGACTTGATCAGGAGGACCCAAAGATCAAGCCGGGTCAAGACTGTATGATAAGTTGGCCATCGGGCCAGGATAGTTGTTTTATCGGTCCTAGGAGCAAGGGGACCAGGGTCAGGCGGATCCATTTTAAGGGAGACTGAGAGACTGAGACTCTTTTGTTATCTGAAGTCTGTTACCTGGTTATTGAAGTTTTTATATTTGCTTTTAACCCTGCAGGTGCCGTCATGGTCGGAGAAGACCATGTTTTAGGGGGGAGGGGAGTAAGGAGGTGGCGGAGACCCTCGGCTGCTCCCTGTATGTGGTCATTAATGTGTATTGTCCTGTAAGGTTTACTGTATGTATTAAAGTATGTGCTATTGTAATGTATGTAGTTTAGGGATATGAAGGGTTAATTTAAGGGGCTGGGTCAGCAGCCTCCAAGCAGACAGGAAGTCCCTGTCTGCAGTTCAGAGCCCAGGCAGGATTGCATGTGGCAAGACGTGATTATTGGGAGCTGGCCATTCCCCTGCCAGTGGACTGTCGGGCAGGAGGCACAAGGACTGTACGCGTGCCCACTGAGAGACTTTTAGCTCCTGGGAGCCAACTGGGAGCCATTGCCTTTGCTGCTGCAGCCATTGCTGTGAATAGGGACGGCTCAGGAATTGTAACCTTTTCTTCTCTACCTCACCTTCATTAAACAAGTTGCCACTCTTGGGCCCTAAAGAGTGATGTGTGGTGCATCCATTCCAGCATGGAGAGCAGCAATATATCTGAGGTAACCTACTGTGACCTGGGACTGGGACCAGGACTGTCAATTCATGTGCATGGGGCCAGGGTGCTCACTGACTGTGACTTAGTGAACTCGCCCATGACTACCACCCCATGCCACCTTGTTACAATTGACATCATAGGTAGACCATAACTATGAGAGTCAAAATGAGAAAACAAATCCAGAAAATCACCATGTCTGATTTGGCAAGATTTATTATATTTTTCAATTTTTTTGGAAAATAAGTATTTAGTCATTAACAAAAGTTCGTCTCAATATTTTGTCATATATCCTTTGTTGGCAATGACAGAGGACATACATTTTCTGTAAGTCTTCCCAAGGTGGGCCCACACTGTTGGTGGTATGTTGGCCCATTCCTCTATGCAGATCTCCTCCAGAGCCATGATGTTTTGGGCCTGTTGCTGCGCAACACGAACTTTCACATCCCTCCAAATGTTTTCTGTGGGGTTGAAATCGGGATATTGGCTTGGCCACTCCAGGACCTTCATATGCTTCTTACTAAGCCACTCCTTCATTGCCCTGGTGGTGTGCTTGGGATCATTATCATGCTATCCACGTTTCATCTTCAATGCCCTTACTGATGGAAGGAGGTTTGCACTCAAAATCTCATGATACATGGTCCCATTCATTATTTCATGTACAAGGATCAGTCGTCCTGGTGCCTTTGCAGAGAAACAGCCCCAAAGCATGATGTTGCCCCCCCATGCTTCACAGTAGGTATTGTGTTCTTTGGATGCAGCTTAACATTCTGTATCCTCCAAGCACAGAGAGTTTTATTTCTACCAAACAGTTCTACTTTGGTTTCATCAGACCATATGCCACTCTCCCAATACTCTTCTGGATAATCCAAATGCTCTCTAGCAAACTTCAGATGGGACCAGACATGTACTGACTTAAGCAGGGGGACACGTCTGGCACTGCAGGATCTGAGTCATTGCCGGCGTAGTGTGTTATTGATGGTAGCCTTTGTTACGGTGGTCCCAGCTCTATGCAGGTCATTCACTAGGTCCCCCCGTGTGGTTCTGGGATTTTTGCTCACCATTTTTGTGATAATTTTGACCCCACGGGGTGAGATTTTGCATGGAGCCCCAGATCGAGGGAGATTATCAGTAGTCTTGTATGTCTTCCATTATCTTATTATTGCTCCCACAGTTATTGCATCACAGTAAGCTGTTTGTTTATTGCAGATTCAGTCTTCCCAGCCTGGTGCATGGCTACAGTTTTGTTTCTGGTGTCCTTCGACAGCTCTTTGGTCTTCACCGTAATGGAGTTTGGAGTGTGACTGTTTGAGGTTGTGGACAAGTGTCTTCTATACTGATAACAAGTTCAAACAGGTGCCATTACTACAGGTAATGAGTGGAGTACAGACGAGCCTCTTAAAGAAGAAGTTACAGCTCTGTGAGAGCCTGAAATCTTGCATGTTTTTAGGTGACCAAATATTTATTTTCCACCATAATTTGCAAAACAAATCTTGCCAAATCAGACAAGGTGATTTTCTGGATTTGTTTTTTCATTTTGACTCTCATAGTTGTGGTCTACCTATGATGTCAATTACAGACCTCTCTGATCTTTTTAAGTGGGAGAACTTGCACAATTGGTGGCTGACTAAATACTTTTTTTCCCCACTGTATGAATATATATATATATATATATATATATATATATATATATATATATATAAAGAGAGAAGAGCCAGCACTGCCAGTGGTCAGAACGCATAACATGAGGTGCATATGCACATATCTTACTGCATTCAAAATGAGACATTTAGCAAAATATTGATCAATATATTGAGCCACCCCGCCACGCCAAGGCAATCTCATATGGGGGGTCCTACTCTACATTTTTATTATTCACTGTGCCATTGCGGCCTCCTAAATGTTTTAAAAGCAAGACCATATCAAATGCAATCCATACCTGAAGCGTATCTGCATTACTCCCGTGCAGTCAGATGGAACAGGTGCAGATGAAGGCCAACCAGGTCTGAACACAGACATCTCAGGTTTGACCTCCACACACTGCCCAACCAGCAAACACAGATGAAGGGCAATGCAGGCCCAGACATGGATGCAAAAATAAATAAAGCCTGGGGCAGGGCGGGGCTGCCATGAGTGTGCACAGCAGCCTAGATCAATCACAATAAACAAAGAAAAGATGGCGAACATGACCCAGCGTGCACGGCAACAGTGGTGGTCAGCCACAAAACCAATTTGCAATAAAAAGAGAGAAGAGCCAGCACTGCCAGTGGTCAGAACGCATAACATGAGGTGCATATGCACATATCTTACTGCATTCAAAATGAGACATTTAGCAAAATATTGATCAATATATTGAGCCACCCCGCCATGCCAAGGCAATCTCATATGGGGGGTCCTACTCTACATTTTTATTATTCACTGTGCCATTGCGGCCTCCTAAATGTTTTAAAAGCAAGACCATATCAAATGCAATCCATACCTGAAGTGTATCATTTGATATGGTCTTGCTTTTAAAACATTTAGGAGGCCGCAATGGCACAGTGAACAAATAAAAATGTAGAGTAGGACCCCCCATATGAGATTGCCTTGGCGTGGCGGGGTGGCTCAATATATTGATCAATATTTTGCTAAATGTCTCATTTTGAATGCAGTAAGATATGTGCATATGCACCTCATGTTATGCGTTCTGACCACTGGCAGTGCTGGCTCTTCTCTTTTTTTATTGCAAATTGGTTTTGTGGCTGACCACCACTGTTGCCGTGCACGCTGGGTCATGTTCGCCATCTTTTCTGTGTTTATTGTGATTGATCTAGGCTGCTGTGCACACTCACGGCAGCCCCACCCTGCCCCAGGCTTTATTTATTTTTGCATCCATGTCTGAGCCTGCATTGCCCTTCATCTGTGTTTGCTAGTTGGGCAGTGTGTGGAGGTCAAACCTGAGATGTCTGTGTTCAGACCTGGTTGGCCTTTATCTGCACCTGCTCCATCTGGCTGCACGGGAGTGATGCAGATATGCTTCAGGTATGGATTGCATTTGATATGGTCTTGCTTTTAAAACATTTAGGAGGCCGCAATGGCACAGTGAACAAATAAAAATGTAGAGTAGGACCCCCCATATGAGATTGCCTTGGCGTGGCGGGGTGGCTCAATATATTGATCAATATTTTGCTAAATGTCTCATTTTGAATGCAGTAAGATATGTGCATATGCACCTCATGTTATGCGTTCTGACCACTGGCAGTGCTGGCTCTTCTCTTTTTTTAATATATATATATATATATATATATAATATACACTGTAAATTAAAAAGTACATGATATCACACACTTCCTGCTCTTCAGTGAAAAGAAACAAGCATTTACTGAAGGTCAGGCATTGGGTTATATGAAGAAGCACAGGAGACTCAGTTACTGCTCCAATTTTTGTAGCATAGACACTATATACAGTAGCATGCATTCATCAGATATAGCAGATTATGACATAATTGTCAGGTAAGAGCAGAAGTTGGAGTGGTGGCTAGAGATGAGCAAAACTTTTAAGGTTCGGTTACAATCGGCGAACTTCAAGATGTTTGCTGAACAGTTCACCAAATGTATCCAAACCCTATTGAATTCAATGGGAGGCAAAACTAAATGCATAGACAACATCTTCAGGGAGGGCCAAAAGCTACCAAAACAGCTCAAATTAGGGGCAGACACCAGAAAAAGTGGCATCAATTGACACAGAGTACAAATAGTATAATTGCACAGCATGGATTCATGAGACAGGGCTTGGAACAGCATTTCTAGTTTAAACTGTAACAGGTGGATGAGTTACAGGTGTAGGCCTGGTGTTCTAAGAGCCCTGCCAAATTCTGGCAACACACATGAAGGAGACCAATCTCGCAGTCAAAACATGTAAAAAAATTAGAGGCAGATAACAGGAAAAATGGCATCAATTGACCCACAGAAAAATTGTATAATGGCATAGGCAGCAGTCAGGCATGGATCATGCATGAGACAGGGTCTGGGCCAGCATTTACAGCGTTGAATTTAAGTTAAAATTAAGACATGAGTGAGGGACCAGTGTAGGCCTGATGTGCTGGGAGCCCTGATACCTCATGAAACTGCTCAAACTGTTTTTCTGCTCAGCCACACTCAGGTGGCACAAATATCAGCTTTGTAAATTACCATTGTTAGAAACATTTAAGGAGGAAACAAAAAAGGAGTAATAGGAAGAAACTTAGGTGCTTTTAAAAAAAGGCAATTTGTAAAAGTAACAGCTGTGAACACACCTTCTGATTGTTGCACCACTAAGCCACTTATTGGTAGCATCAATGAAACAAATCCCAAGAACATTATAAAAATATATATTTAGCAGTGCAGCTCATCCAGGATGGCACATCAATGCAAGCTGTGGCAAGAAGGTTTGCTGTATTTGTCTCCTGGTGCACTGGTCTGTCTCCTGGTAGCGCCTCCAGCCTCTGGACACTATGCTGACAGATATATATATATATATATATATATATATATATTATATCTATCTCAAGAGAGACTGTGGATTGTGATAGGGTGCCTCTGTGGATATGAGGTACCCGAGGACCTGTGTGGCTGACACAGGTAACGGGCAAGTGTTTGTGTTGTACTGACCTGGGTCAGTGAGAAAGACTGTGTACCTGGAGGGTTAGGTGAGCAAGGTCCTGGAGGGTCTGTGTTGGGAGGTTCTGGGAGAAGAATCAGATCACTGGAGCACGTGGTATGACCTTGGACCTGGTGAGGCGTAAGTGTTGGATAGTCTCAGGTGGAGACAGATGTCCTGAATAGCACCCGCCGAGCCCCTGGACCTAGTGAGGCCGGTGTGTTGGGAAACCCTGGGAGGAGGGTTGGCTCCCTGAATAGCACCCGGTGCACCCTGTGTGTTGGACGGTCTCAGGAGAGGAGACGGACATCCTAAGGAGCACACAGACAGGACACGTGAGTTTTGTGTTGCATGTGTGTTTTTTTTCTTTTCCCTTTCAAGTCAGCCTGCGGTGGCTCAGTGGAGGTCAAGAAGGTGACAAACGGCTTGCTGTAACTCGGCGGGGTTACGAAGTGGACAAGAGGCTTGCTGTAACTCGGCGGGGTTACGAAGGGGACAAGCGGCTTCCTGTAACTCGGCGGGGTTACGAAGGTGACACCAGCAGCTGTGTGTGAACAGCAGCCGGAGGTGTCGGAGATCGGTGACAGCAGGAGCTGTGGTGGTGCCAACAAGGACTTGTGTGGTATCATAAAAGAGACATAAACTGTTTTGCTGTGAACTGTGGTCTAAGAAGACCTGTAGAACGGACATGGGAAAATCCCGAAAGGGGGAGGTGGCCCAAATCGGGGTGGTAGCCCAAAAGGGGGTGGAGTCCCAGAGGGGGGCGGTGACCCAAATTGGGTGGTAGCCCAAAAGGGTGTGGAGTCCCAGAGGGAGGCGGTGACCCAAACCAGGGTGGTAGCCCAAAAGGGGGTGTAGTCCCAGAGGGGGGCGGTGGCCCAAATCGGGGTGGTCCAGAGAGGGGCCGGTGTGTCAAAAGAGGAACAGCAATGTGTATGACTTTTTCAGAATGTGGGATATTCTTTCCAGATAACAACGGGCCACAGGTGTGTACCGTAATGCTGCACCGAGAAGGAGTCTCGGGTAGGCTGGACTCAAAGAGTCAGGTGACTCTGACAGGAACTCCTCTCACTTTCTGTCTGGCCGAGAAAATGGTCCAGGTTCACTGTAAACATGGAGTCACGGTGAACTATGCGTTAGACAGAGTAATGTTTGAGGGCTCCACAAGTGGTGAGTGCCAAGGTGGCGGGATAACACCTGAATTAGTGTATGCCTTGGAGAGGAGCCGGGACTTTATCGTGTTTGGTGATATATGGCAGGAGATTGGAGACGTTTCTACTGTTGGGCTAACAAATATTAAGACGGTGACGGCTCCTGACGTGAACAGGTCAGGTAGAAGTGACCGGAAGAATGGGTACGTCTGCCCAACGAACGGACCTGACATCTCGTGACAGGACTGACGTTGACCTGATTGATAAGATGGCTGAAGTATTCACACGGTTAATGGGTAACTGGAGAGATGACTCGGCAGGTCGGGGTAGCTCAGACTCTGGGGGTGACTGTGGCTCTGAGAGAGAAAGGGAGCACAGAATAGAAGAGCTAGAGAAGGAAGTCTCTGAGCTCAAAGGTCACCTGTCCACCTGGCAAAGTGTGAACAAGACCCTTAGGGAAGAGATGGAAGAAGAGCGGGAGAAGAGCGGGAGAAGAGCTTGGATGAAGGCTTACAGCCGCCGAGCACGAGTGATAACAAGACGGAACTGCCAGTACCCATCTTGGCAAAGGGTTTTTGAAGAGATAAAATCTCATGAAGTTTGTAAGCTAAGAACGGAAGAAGACAGTCACCCGGTAGGGTGAACTGTAGTAAGGGAAGTGTCCGTGGTAAAGCCAGAGCCTTCTGTCCAGGAAGAGAGCAAAACCACGACCTTCAAGTCTGTGATTGAGGTACCCAAGGACATGCAAGAAGCCTGTGCTGAGGAAGGTGTGCATGAGGCTTTTAAGGATGCCGTCAAAACGTGTAAGGTGCACTGAGCATCTGAGACTCGGCAGTTGGTGATAATATCAGCCAGGGAAGATACAGCAAACCGGGTAGCTGTCCTGAAAGAGATACATTTGCAATGTCTCCACGCCAAACAGTTGGTCAGGCAGAGTAATATGAAAGCTGCTTGACGCCTAGAGTTAGCAAGGGAGGCTATGGATCAGCTGGGTTTGCGGAAAGATTTGATTCCGGTACCCAAAGGTCTGATTGGGAGAATCATTGGAAGATTCGGGAAGGTAATGCAAGACCTTGAAAATATCTCCGGTGTGGTGAGGGTGAGGATCCCTCCTGATGATGAAGACCAGGTACCAAGTGAAGAGGGTAGGATCCTCATCATGGTGGTTGGCTCCATGGAAAGCCTGAGAAACTTTTGGATGCTCTTGGAGTATCGAGTGGGGTACCTGCAAGAGATTGAGCAGTTGAGGCTGGACCGTCTGTGGATCAATAGAGAGTTACGGAACACCGCCTTCAACCCAAGATGTAAGGACCCGAAGGGTTTCTCCAAGTAGTGACATGGCAGGTGGCTGAAGAATGTCAGCAAGTGGCAGGTTGACGGGCCGTACGAGGCTGAGAGACCTTAGTTCCTGTGAGACACTGAATGGGTCAGACTCAGGCCAGACAGTAGGCTCGATTAAAACTTATGACCGCACCAACCGTGAGAGCCGGTCAATGAGAGAAAGGAGTGTGGTGACTAAACAGTGTCTGATGACGCAGACAGACTGTGACTGGAGGGCCAAAGATCAGGGCCGATATTCTGACCGCTGGGGGCGGGGGAGGCCTAACGTAGAGATGAGGCCGTATAACGGACGGAGATGTTCTCTCGACCTGTCGGGCAAGGTGTAATCAGTGTCGGTCTCGAGATCCCGGGGTAATGTGTGTTCAACCCCACAAGTTTGAACAGAGGGGGGAGGTATGTGGTGTAGTGACCACTGTCTGCTAGGGGGCGCTGTGTGGGTGTCCCAGGACTGGCGTATAAGCATTTACAGTGTCCTGATAGGAGTAGGATGCTGAATGATCGTAATGTATCTCAAGGTGGGTGGCCTCGGGATGAAGGCTTGATTATGTGCTGATCAGCAGAGCTGATCTTTCGTGCCAATGTGTTAGGGAGGGCTACCTACAAATCCACCCAGGGGTGTGTCTGAAAATGCTGGTAGTAAAAGATTATGTGAGTGTGAAGGACCTGTGATGAGGTCATAGCCATGTGACCCGGTGGGCGTGGCTACGGACCTCATAAGGTGGCCAGGGTAGGTCACAGGGAGTGAATGCTCAGACCCGGTTGGTCCGTTGTGGAAGGTCCCGCTGGGAGATGGGGCTTCCTGCCTGACAGCACGTGAATGCTGTGAGTAATGGCTGCAAGCGACTGGCAGTTCCCATGGAAAGGGAATGAATGTCTGCAGTGATCTGAAGCAGCCATGAGGTAACCCTGACTGGATGAGATGTCTGTGAGGCTGAAGAGAATGAGTACTGGATTTTGCGTAACCTGTGTGAATACAGGCTTAACAGAGGGAAGCTCTGTCACGAACGCTATGCTGATTATATGAACTTTATGTTGCTGCTGTGGGTTTATGATGCCGGAATAAACCGCATGGATTGTTATTGTTTTATGGAAAACCCGTGCTGGACGTGATTATTTGGCTGCCAAGCGAGTGTCCCCAACCTTGAATGACAGCGCTACCTTACAATGTATTTATATATATATATATATATATATATATATATATATATAAAATATATATCCATCTCAAGATCCAGACAAACCAATCTCAGCGCAGCCTGGATTGACTATAGGAAAGCCTATGACTCAATGCCACACTTGGCTCTCTACAATGTCAACAGGAAATTAAGAACCTTCCTCAGAAACTCAATGGGGCTATGGAGAAGAATATTTGAAGCCAACTCAAGACAACTAGCACAAGTGACCATCAAATGCTGCATATACCAAGGTGATGCACTGTCTCCATTGCTGTTCTGCATAGGTTGGAACCCCCTCAGTCAGATAATTACAGAGTCTGGCTATGGATAAAAGTTCAAGAGTGGAAGCACCATCAGCCACCTCCTCTACATGGATGACATCAAGCTGTATGCGAAAAACGAACGTGACCTCAATTCAATGATCCAGCTGACAAGGATCTAAGCAAAGACATCGGGATGTCCTTCAGACTGGAGAAGTGTGGCCGATTGGTAATAAAGAGAGGCAAGGCAGTCAAGACTGATGGACTGGAATTACCAGCAGGGCACAGTAGATGAACAGACATGCTACTAGTTCCTCTGCAGCCCACAGGGATACAGTAATCATTATGAGGTGGCAAGGAAAGCAGCAACATGCAAATACCATCAAAGGGTAAGACAGGTCCTGAAGAGCCAGCTCAATGGGAAGAATAAAATCTGCGTCATCAATACATATGCCCTGCCAGTTATCAGATACCCTGCTGGAATAGTGTTGGAATATGTTTGGTGCAACAATTTCATTCCTGTTTATGAGTGTTTAGTTGCTAGATTTGTATGCTGTTTATAAAGTTAGAACAACAACAAAAAAACTCCCAGAGGCTCACAAATGGAGAGCATTTGACTGTATTTCCTGTTTTTCCTGAGTCTGTGTATGAAAGATGAAATAGCGTACTGTAGATGCTGCACAGATAGAGAGACACACAAATGATTTATTCCTGATTTATTAAGCTTATCATATATTGTTCCTGTTTGTTCCTGAATAAAGAAGCTCTGTTGTTACATGCTTGGAGAGTATCCTGAATAATCCGCTGCCAACAGGTTATGGGCCCAGAGTGACACAGAACCCCAGAGTAACACAGCAACAGAAGCCCAGAGCAAAAGCAGCACAGAGCAAGAGAGAAGATGTCCACTATCAGCAATCCTGTCAAGTTCTCAGTGCCAATCAGAAATCAGAAAAGGTCATCTTAGCTAATGGTCACTATATGACTTCAGAAGGAGTAGGAGATTGCTGTCTCCACTGTCCAGTTTCCTTAGCACAAAGCAGAAAGATCCCAGTAAAGGATGTTCTCTATGTTCCCAGCCTTGAAAGCAATGTTTGGCAGTAAAGAAACTCACACAAAAGGGGAATGTAGTTACTTTTAGAGATAACAGCTGCATGATCTCAAAGAAGGGTCACACTCTTGGAGAAGGAAAAATCCAAGATGAACTTTATCAGCTAAAATGCAAGGAAAGAGTGTACAGTGCTAGACAAGATCTGCATAAGAACTGTATCCATGTATGGCACTAGCTGTCTTAAAGGGAAAATGTCCAGAAAATCCTTTCCTAAAATAAGCACCACTAGATCTGCACAGCCTCTGGATCTGATACATACAGATGTATGTGGTCCAATGAATGTTCAAACTCCTAGTAAGAAGAGATATTTTCTCACATTTATTGATGACTACTCCAGGTATACAGTCACCTACCTGCTTCACAGTAAGGATGAAGTTCCACAGAAACTTGAAGAATATCTTGCTGTAGTGTTTAACAAATTTGGAAGAATGCCAAAAGCCCTGTGTGGAGAATGGAACCGCACATATAAGTGGCAAGGTGCAAACCATTTTGAAAAAGGATAGAATCGTGTTCCAAACTACCATTCTATACAACAAAGAACAAAATGGCATTGCAGACAGAAAGAACCGTACTCTCTATGTAAGTGGAAGAAGTATATTGCTTGATGCAAGTCTACGTACAACCTATTGGGAAGAAGTCATCATGACAGCTTGTTATCTTCAAAACAGAGTGCCAGGTAAAGCCACAAATGTAACTCCATATGAGCTATGGAACTGCGAGAAGCCTAACCTGAAGCACCTCAGGATGTTTGGAAGCAAATTGTTTGTGTATGTTCCCTAAGAAAAAAGTTCCAAGCCACCAAGGAAGACACAGAAGAACCAAGTCAACCTCCAGTCAGGAGATCAGAAAGGTATCCCAGCTAGACGACTTTCTTATATGGTCAGATCACTTCCTGAACCAAAGCCACAGTCATGCCAAGGACGCATTAAACTTGCCAGCAGTGAGAAGATTAGTGCAAGGACTAAACATATTGATGTAAAACATCACCACTTACATAACTTATATCAAAACAGACAAAAGAAGTTAAGCCATAAAATATACAATTTAATTAGAGCACAATGGCCAAGATATAAAAACACAATAAAAAGGAGATGCCAGTCCAATATAACCACACAAGGTAAGTATGTACAGATATCTCACACATTGAATATATACCAGTAGGAAATACACAGAATATTGAAACTGAATATAACATCATAGTGATCATATGATCATGACTACCTACATGCGATATCCTAATCCACTCTGCAGAGAAGTAATAGAAAAGCGATAATACATATATACAGTGTTCACACCGCTCCTGATAGTAAGCTGCACAGTGCTATAGGTCATGTGTAAGGACCAAATCATATATAACTAAACAAGTAGAAGTGGACATATGGTTGACATGTGAAAAGTCTTAGGTACAAATATAGCTTGCAGTATAAAGAATGGCAAAAAATAGCCTCATAAATTGAGATACATATAGGATGAAGGTATAAGCCAATATGTATAGATTACAGCCAGTAGTGCAGTAAAGAGTCAACGTTAGACTGCAGCTGAAGTAGCTATAATGAGAAAAACACACCAACCAATGTCCATATCTCTTGGCCATTGTGCTCTAATAAAATTGTATATTTTATGGCTTAACTTTTTTTGTCTGGTTTGATATATTTGCATTTCTGAAGTGCCATTTTGGGTAGGCCCATTTTTTGGGGTATATTATACTTACATAACTTAGTTGAACGTTGTGTACTCGAGTTGGTTTATTGCGAGTCTGATAAGATGATAGCTGATGGTATGACAAAGCCATTATCAAGAGCCAAGTTTGTGGACTTTAGAACCTCAATGGAACTAACAGGATAAGTAGCTGTTGAATGGGGGTGTTGGAATATGTTTGGCGCAACAGTTCCATTCCTGTCTATGAGTGTTTAGTTGCTATATTTTACGCCAAATTTCTGTTTTTTCATAAATGAATGCAAGGTATATCAAAGAAATGTTAATACTAACATGAAGTATAATTTGTCATGAAAAAACAAGCTTTGAATCAGTTGGATCCATAAAGCATTCAAGAGCTATAAATTCATAAAGTAACGGTCAGAATTTTAAAAATTGTCTTGGTCATTAAATACCAAATTGGCTCTGTCACTAAGGGGTTAAAACCCTTTTGTCTGGTTGAACAACTTTATACAGCATGGTGCAGTGAGATTTGGATGGAAACAGAGAAAACTATTGTAGCAGAACAATAACAGGAGGAGCAAATGGGAATCATAGGATCTAATGAATCAGAACAGACTCAACTATGAGGAACCAAATGGAGCATAGTTGAGTTTCACAGTGATATGAGTTGACTCTGTGATAAAGCAGAGCTGAGTTTGTTTCAGAGTTCAATGCCCAGCTGTAAGTAGAATGGTGGATTTGACTTAGTGATATAGCAGAGCCGAGTTTTTCTCAGAATACAATGCATAGCTGGTAGTAGTATAGGAGTAGCATAGGAGAGTCACATCAGCAATATAGCAGAACTGATTTTGTTGCAAGGTCTGGAGTAGAACTGGCAAATAGTATTGCGGAGTTACCCAGTGATGTAAAAGAGCTGGATTTGTCACAAAGTCCAAGTTAGTACTGGCAAACAGTATAAAAAAGTTACCCAACATTGAAGAAGAGGTGGGTTTTTCAGTAGTTTAATGCAGAGCTGGCAGTCAATTACAGATCTGGCAAAAGTATACAACACATGAGTGAAACACATTCAACAGTATGCAACACCAAGCAGATAAAAGTTGGCCATACACATTATATCAGCTGACAGCCAGCTCTCCTGACTCTCCCTCACCCAGGAGCGCTCAGGTCCACCGATTCTGTGTTTTCCATGAGAGCCACTGGCAGGCTCCTCTGGTAGCATTTTATCTCAAACGAACAGGCCAAACAAAAGGATCTGCCATTAAAATTCAAAAGGTCAGATCCTTCCCTTTCACAACATCATCTGTTGGGATAATCAGGAGTCCTCCATACACATTAGATGGTCTAATGATCCCAACAAAATTAGAGGGTTCAGCGGAATCTAAAGGTACTGACACTTAGCGATGTACCAGCGATCCCGACCAGCGATATGACGCGGTCAGGATCGCTGGTACATTGCTAAGTGGTCGCTAGTGAGCTGCCACACAGGTAGATCTCACCAGCGACATCGCAGGGGTCGGGGGTCGCTACTTACCTGTCACAGTAGGCGATCCTGACGTCCTCCCGCCCGGCTCCATGCTCGTCGCTCGTCTCTCCACAGGAAGCGCTGCAGGAAGCTGATGACGAGAAACAGTCCTGGACGTTCTCGCACGATCAGCGATAACCAGCAGGGGAGCGGGTCGGAGGTAAGTATCAGACACAGCGATATCGCTAGCAATATCGCTGCTACATCACAAGTTATAGCGATATTGCTAGCGATATCGCTTATTGTGCCAGTACCTTAATGTGTACCATGCAATCAAAATTATTCAACCCTCATTGAAAATTAGAATTATTAGCAATCTTTACAAATGTTCTGTTGTTTGCAATAAACCAATGAAGCAAAAATAATTTAAAGGGAATCTGTCAGTAGGATCAAGCATCCTAAGCTGTATAAATTGGTCTGTAGAGCATAGAAAGTTGAATAAATTGATACCTTGATATCTGCAATCTGATGTCTTATTCCTAAGAAAGCCATGTTTTTCTCAACATGTACACGAGTTAAGCTCTATGGGCTGGACATAGATTTCACTGAGAATCTTCCTCAAGAGCTTATTTTAAGTGAAAGTGGGAGTTACCAAGGTGAGACATGTAGCTCAAGCGAGCAGACAGTCAGTCATTACATGTCTCACACTTGTAAAATAAGATCTGGATGCAGATTCTTAGGGAGATCTATGTCTGGACAATAAATATGAACAGCTAATATACATAATAAAAAAATGTAGACTACCCTGGAATAATACATCAGATTGCATAAAAAACACTAGGTAGCTCACTCTCACCTAGTCTTTGTCACAATCCACATGTGTCTGTTTCCCGCACATGCTTGTCCTTGAAAGGACACTTTAAATGTGGTTACTGCCCTTGAAAAACCTGTGGAGTGTCTTTTAAAACTAATTATTTTTTTAATTATGATCAGAGTAAAAAATTCCATATCAAAAGTTTCCTTAACTGCAATAGCAATTATGTAGTTTACATCATAGAGTGCACCACATGCAACCTTAAGTACGTGGGTTCGACTATCTGTAAATTTAAATCTAGGGTTAGAGAATATCTTCATGACATAGAAGAATTCTCCCACAGAAATATTTCCAATATTTCCAAACATTTTGTGGAATGTCATAACCGTGATCTATCTAACCTACCGGCATATGCAATTGAACATGTACCCAAACATATCAGAGGTGGTGACCATATAGGTGCACTTCGTAATAAAGAAGCTTTTTGGATCTTCTCTTTGAACATATATTTTCCTTTGGGTTTGAATCTCAGGTGAGAGACTATGTTACATTATTAGTCCACATAATGCATTATTGTTGCACTGAATGACTATCATTGAAACATTTTTACCCATGGTTCACGTCAGCAGTCTCGTTTATATAAATACACTCTTTACAACTCAATACAAACAGACCTGTCAGCTTGTATAGTTTCTATAATATATTCACTATTTTATGTCTGAGTCTGTTTATAGATAGAAAGCAATGTCAGCATAGTCTGCACAAAGGCTCACACTCACATGCGAGAAACTCGGATGAGTCTCGCACGTCAATACCCGGCACTGCTGCTGGCACTCAGATTGGAGCGTTCAGCTACATGTATTTCTATGCAGCTGAGCGCTTCGCTCCCGAGTGCCAGTGGTAGTGCCGAGTATTGACATGCGAGACTCGTCCGAGTTTCTCGCATGTGAGTATGAGCCCTAAGAGTTTAATCCACCTTTTTTTTTCTCTTTGCTCTGTTTTTTGCAGCATTGTTGCATCTGAACATTTACTAGAGACATGCTTTCATGTATGAGATGTGATACTAATCTTGTATTTAGATATATTCATAAGAGTTTAATCTCAGGAAACTCGTTAGTTTGTATACCTTTTGTTTTTCGCAACACATTTATATTTACTATTTGTCCAAGTTTGCTTTTCATATAAATCAGGTCAATGTGGTCTTTGCAGGATTTTATCCCACTTATATCTCTGCAATGTTTTTGAAGTATTTCTTGTGCAGGTTCTGTGTGTTTTTAATTTGTATTGCCATGATTTTCTCATTTGTTTTCTATTCTAATAATTAAGTAGGAGTATACTTAAATCTTTAGTGGGGCCATTCTGCCATGTGACCAGTGTTCAAGAACTTTTTTGTTCAAAACGCGTATGGTTCGTTTCATACATCACCCCCTATTTTATATCTGCAACGTTGTCTGAGACGTCCCAATTGTGATGTTACATCATTTTAAAAAGAATTCTTCCAAATAAAGATGAATGAAAGATTTTTATCAACACCCTGGTGTGTGAGCTGGATCCATTTTAACACCATTCAAGTTGTCAAGTGCTGTGCAGCAGCAGGATTCCTGTACTCCTATCATGGACTGGAACTACGCCTCAGGGGTGAGCTGATATTTCATTTATTTACATAGAAAAGTTACCCAACATCGATGCCGATCGTATTCGGAACCGAATCCAAACAAATCCACTCATCTCTACTTATAATAACTACTGCAGTCTCAGAATTACTCAATCACTTTATGTCATATTTGGTTGAGCACATTTTGGTTCTTATGACCTGCTACAAACATGATGCATAGCCAGACACCAGCATCTGCCAGCGTTCCTGAGTAATCATAGCCCATTTCTCTTGGGCAGCTCAATAATAATTTTAGGTTGTCAAAAGAGTAGTCAAAAAGTTAAAAGAAAAGACCATTGTTTTACACACAAAAGGAAAATGATACTGAAAAATAGCACAAGCATTAAATGTAGCGATAGAGTTGGAAGCATAGTTTAAAAGTTCAAAAGAAAGAAACACTGACTATACTGCCTGGACATAGTAGAAACAGGAAGTTATCACCGGCTGCCACGAAATTCCTGAAAAGACAAATGGTCAAAAACCCTTGAGTGACCGCAAAAGACATGCAGCAATATTCGTTGACAGCAGGTACTGAGGCTTCTTTTTGCACAATATGCCGCATACTAGATGCTGGAGGTCTCCTTGCTCAAACTGTAGAAAATACATGTCTACTGAACTGAAACCACAATATGCTCCAAAACGATCTAAACCATATAATTAATCCACAGTAGTTTTGGGTTTATGATCTGGTAACTGATAAACAAAACTGGAACTTTTTGGGTTCAATGCATGGACCAATACAGAAACAGAACAATTTGGGAATGAACAATACTGTGGTCCCAACAGCCCAATTTCTACTCAATTAAACAATGGATTGTGGAGTGTAGGGTATATAATACTTAGCACTTATCTTTTTTTAAACCATCAAAATGATAAGTAAGTATATAAAGTGCACCAAACAATAAACCCTTACAGGGAAAAGTTTGTGCCAGCTAGAAGAACAGTGCCTTTTTCTGGCAAAATTAATAGGGCGCTAATCTTAGTGGAACAAGAGAGGACATCACAAGCGTAATTGTCCTTACAATCCTAGGGCAATCCCTGAGATAGGGAAATTGAAGAGTTTAAATTCGGCTATATAGTCCATACAAGGAGTCATGGTTGTAGGAGCTTATATAGGACAAATTTATTTTTGTTTGGTGCACTTTCTGGTTTTAAAGGTTTAATAAAAGATTGGTATGATATTGTCTACACCGTGTGATCACCTACTGTATTGATCAACAGTATGTCACAAGGAGGAAGAAAACATGCTGAAAAGAACACTCTGCCTACAGGGAAGAATTGCTGTGGCTCAGTGATGCTTTGAGGCTGCTGTGCAGTCTCTGGCACTGTAAAGACCTGAAAGATATGAAGAAAGTGATTGCAGCACTCAAACCCAAGAATATGGGCTAAGATCCTCAGGAACTATGCCAGAAGCTGGTGCTTGGCTATGAATCATGTTCGAAGTACACTGCTCAAAAAAATAAAGGGAACACTTAAATAACAGAATATAACTCCAAGTAAATCAAACTTCTGTGAAATCAAACTGTCCACTTAGGAAGCCACACTGATTGACAATCAATTTCACATGCTGTTGTGCAAATGGAATAGACAACAGATGGAAATTATTGGCAATTATCAAGACACACTCAATAAAGGACTGGCTTTGCAGGTGGGGACCACAGACCACATCTCAGTACCAATGCTTTCTGGCTGATGTTTTGGGCACTTTTGAATGTTGGTTGTGCTTTCACACTCGTGGTAGCATGTGATGGACTCTACAACCAACACAAGTGGCTCAGGTAGTGCAGCTCATCCAGGATGGCACATCAATGCGAGCTGTGGCAAGAAGGTTTGCTGTGTCTGTCAGCGTAGTGTCCAGAGGCTGGAGGCGCTACCAGGAGACAGGCCACTACACCAGGAGATGTGGAGGGGGCCGTAGGAGGGAAACAACCCAGCAGCAGGACCGCTACCTCTGCCTTTGTGCAAGGAGGAACAAGAGGAGCACTGCCAGAGCCCTGCAAAATGACCTCCAGCAGGCCACAAATGTGCATGTGTCTGCACAAACGGTTAGAAACCGACTCCATGAGATTGGTTTGAGGGCCCGACATTCACAGATAGGGGTTGTGCTCACAGCCCAACACCGTGCAGGACGCGTGGCATTTGCCACAGAACACCAGGATTGGCAAATTCGCCACTGGCGCTCTGTGCTCTTCACAGATGAAAGCAGGGTCACACTGAGCACAAGTGACAGACGTGACAGAGTCTGGAGACGCCGTGGAGAGTGATCTGCTGACTGCAACATCCTTCAGCATGACCGGTTTGACAGTGGATCAGTAATGGTCTGGGGTGGCATTTCTTTGGAGGGCCGCACAGCCCTCCATGTGCTCGCCAGAGGTAGCCAGACTGCCATTAGATAACGAGATGAGATCCTCAGACCCCTTGTGAGACCATATGCTGGTGCGGTTGGCCCTGGGTTCCTCCTAATGCAGGACAATGCCAGACCTCATGTGGCTGGAGTGTGTCAGCAGTTCCTGCAAGATGAAGGCATTAAAGCTATGGACTGGCCCACCCGTTCCCCAGACCTGAATCTGATTGAGCACATCTGGGACATCATGTCTCACTCCATCCACCAATGTCATGTTGCACCACAGACTGTCCAGGAGTTGGCGAAAATGGCGTGAAAGTGCAATGAGGACTGCGCTTGCTTCTGGTGGAGTACAAAAGTTCTTTATTCAGCCAACGCGTTTCCTGAGCCTACTGGCTCACTTCATCAGGGCAGATTACATTGAAAGACAATGAAACATTCTTATAGAGAAAAAAAAAAAAAAAATTGGCGCCAATGCAGGGTTAAATGACATCAACAAAGGTAAAAAAAAAACAAAACCAAAAACATTGAAATTTTATTACAACATAAAAACACTACAATAAAAGTGTATTAAAATAAGAAAAAGTATAAAATTATGCAAAAATAAAAGTAGAACAGAGTGCTATGGGTCACGGGGTAAAAAGTAACTAAGGTTAATGAAGAAAAAAAAAAAAAAAGGGGGGGAGGGGTGAGACCTCAAGGAGTATTAGAACCTGGCTCATGAAGTGCAGATGTATGCTGTAAAGTGCAAGTACCAGGTATTAGTCCACTAAACCATTGGATTTAGCTGAAGTGGTTTAAGAAAAAAATTTTAGAAATTATTTGTTTTATAAAAATCAAAATCCAGCAAAATAACTTGAAGTGGTATTAGAACCTGACTAATATAGTGCAAGTACAGGTTGTAAAGTACAAGGTATTAGTCCACTGAACCATTAGAATAAACAGAAGCTGTTTGAAGAAAATTAAAGGAAATATTTGTCAATTTATTTTATAGGAATCAGAATTCAAAAAAACAACTTCAAATGGTATTTTTGTAAAGAAATAGTCTTTTCATTTTATTTTGTAGAGGGAAAATCAAAATCGGACATCAGAAAGAGAAAAAAAAAAAAAAAAAAGCATAAAATTGGGTAAAATGTAATAAAGGTGTATGAAAATCACAATAAGGATGAAATCAAATGAAAGCATCATTGATAATATTGAGGCCATAGGAGCCAATTGTCTTCAATTTATAGATCCAATAGACCTCTTTTCTGTTTAATGCTTGGGTTCTATTGGAAACGTGTTCAGGGATGTGTTCTATAGGAAAAATGATGGCTTTAGAAAAATCTCTTTGGTGAAATGAATCAAAGTGTCGTGACAGACCATGTTGGCAGTGGCGGATTATAATGAGGTCAATTTGGGCAGTTGCCCCGGGCCCAGTGGGGTTAAGGGGCCCACAGCTCAGGCCAGTAAATTGCCCCATTATAATCCGCCACCGCGCAGGGCCGGATTATAGGCAGGGCAGGCGGGGCTTCAGCCCCGGGGCCCCCACCACATTCCTGCTGGCTGCTGCAATGGCACTCCATCTTCTCCCCACCTAAAAGTGAGTGACCGTGGGGGCGGCATTATGTGCTCTGCTACCAGCAGCATCTACAAGTAGCGTGAATGCTGATGCTGCTGGTAGCGTGCAAAGGCTTGTGATGAGATCACAGGAGGTAAGGTGTCAGGGCCCCCCGATCATGTGACCCCTGTCTCCTCCCCTCCTGTGACCTCATCACAGGTCCTGTGCGCACAGCACAGAGCACTGAGAGCAGCCATGTATGTGGAGTGCGGCTCTGCGGGTGGAGGTCGGTGCTGTAGGCCCCATTATTCTCTATGTGGAGTGCGGCTCTGCGGGTGGAGGTCGTGCTGGAGGCTCCATTATTCTCTATGTGGAGTGTGGCTCTGCGGGTGGAGGTCGGTACCGGAGGCTCCATTATTCTCTATGTGGAGTGTGGCTCTGCGGGTGGAGGTCGGTGCTGGAGGCCCCATTATTCTCTATGTGGAGTGGGGCTCTGCGGGTGGAGGTCGGTGCTGGAGGCTCCATTATTCTCTATGTGGAGTGCGGGTGGAGGTCGGTGCTGGAGGCTCCATTATTCTCTATGTGGAGTGCGGCTCTGCGGGAGGAGGTCGGTGCTGGAGGCTCCATTATTCTCTATGTGGAGTGCGGCTCTGCGGGTGGAGGTCAGTGCTGGAGGCTCCATTATTCTCTATGTGGAGTGCGGGTGGAGGTCGGTGCTGGAGGCTCCATTATTCTCTATGTGGAGTGTGGCTCTGCGGGTGGAGGTCAGTGCTGGAGGCCCCATTATTCTCTATGTGGAGTGTGGCTCTGCGGGTGGAGGTCGGTGCTGGAGGCCCCATTATTCTCTATGTGGAGTGCGGCTCTGCGGGTGGAGGTCGGTGCTGGAGGCCCCATTATTCTCTATGTGGAGTGGGGCTCTGCGGGTGGAGGTCGGTGCTGGAGGCTCCATTATTCTCTATGTGGAGTGTGGCTCTGCGGGTGGAGGTCGTTGCTGGAGGCCCCATTATTCTCTATGTGGAGTGCGGGTGGAGGTCGGTGCTGGAGGCTCCATTATTCTCTATGTGGAGTGCGGCTCTGCAGGTGGAGGTCGGTGCTGGAGGCTCCATTATTCTCTATGTGGAGTGCGGCTCTGCGGGTGGAGGTCGGTGCTGGAGGCCCCATTATTCTCTATGTGGAGTGTGGCTCTGCGGGTGGAGGTCGTTGCTGGAGGCCCCATTATTCTCTATGTGGAGTGCGGGTGGAGGTCGGTGCTGGAGGCTCCATTATTCTCTATGTGGAGTGCGGCTCTGCAGGTGGAGGTCGGTGCTGGAGGCTCCATTATTCTCTATGTGGAGTGCGGCTCTGCGGGTGGAGGTCGGTGCTGGAGGCCCCATTATTCTCTATGTGGAGTGTGGCTCTGCGGGTGGAGGTCGGTGCTGGAGGCCCCATTATTCTCTATGTAGAGCGTGGCTCTGCGGGTGGAGGTCGGTGCTGGAGGCCCCATTATTCTCTATGTAGAGCGTGGCTCTGCGGGTGGAGGTCGGTGCTGGAGGCCCCATTATTCTCTATGTAGAGTGTGGCTCTACGATTCGTGACCCCTGTCACGTGACGAGGGGGGCCCACAGAGTCTGAACTGCCCTGGCTACCCTTAATCCACCCCTGGTTGTTGGTATCCAATTTTAGTGTTGTGTCTATGTGAGTTCATTCTACAATGAAGGGGTTGTGTGGTTCTCCCAACATACAATTTAGGACAAGGACACAGGATAACATAAATAACAAAGGCAGACACACAGGACAGGTGATTAGTGATGGTGAATTTTTCTGAGGTGAATGGATGTGGAAAGATGAAAGTATTATGGGCAATATTACTGCAAAGGCTACACCTGGGCCTCTGGCATCTAAAAATGCCTGGTGTCAAGCCGGTATGATTGTCGGGAGTATATTGGCTCAATCTGCTAGGGGCCAGATGATTTTTTAGTGATCTGGCCTTCCTAAATGTAACAGTAGGTTTGTCAGGAAGAACTTTATTAAGTGCAGGATCTTTTTGGATAATGTACCATAGGTCCCCTAGTATATTTTTGATCTCCTTATGTTGGGAGTTGTAGGTAGTGATAAAATTGGCCTGATAGTTAGCATGTGTATCTTTTTCTTTAGATCTCCCACTTAAAAGAATTTGCTGGTTAAAATTCTTTGAAACATTATTAAAAGTAGAATGAACCAATTGGGAAGGGTATTTTTGAGCCAGGAATCTTCCCTTGAGGACCTCAGCCTGATTATTAAAATCCTCATCTTCTGTACAGTTCTTTCGGATTCTCTGAAATTGATTATGAGGAATGTTAAAAAGCCATTTAGAATAGTGGCTGCTCTTAAAATGGACATAACTATTGGAGTCTACCTTCTTAAAAAAAAGTTTGAAGATGAGGATTTTAATAAACAGGCTGAGGTCCTCAAGGGAAGATTCCTGGCTCAAAAATACCCTTCCCAATTGGTTCATTCTACTTTTAATAATGTTTCAAAAAATTTTAACCAGCAAATTCTTTTAAGTGGGAGATCTAAAGAAAAAGATACACATGCTAACTATCAGGCCAATTTTATCACTACCTACAACTCCCAACATAAGGAGATCAAAAATATACTAGGGGACCTATGGTACATTATCCAAAAAGATCCTGTACTTAATAAAGTTCTTCCTGACAAACCTACTGTTACATTTAGGAAGGCCAGATCACTAAAAAATCATCTGGCCCCTAGCAGATTGAGCCAATATACTCCCGACAATCATACCGGCTTGACACCAGGCATTTTTAGATGCCAGAGGCCCAGGTGTAGCCTTTGCAGTAATATTGCCCATAATACTTTCATCTTTTCACATCCATTCACCTCAGAATAATTCACCATCACTAATCACCTGTCCTGTGTGTCTGCCTTTGTTATCTATGTTATCCTGTGTCCTTGTCCTAAATTGTATGTTGGCAGAACCACACAACCCCTTCATTGTAGAATGAACTCACATAGACACAACACTAAAATTGGATACCAACAACATGGTCTGTCACGACACTTTGATTCATTTCACCAAAGAGATTTTTCTAAAGCCATCATTTTTCCTTTAGAACACATCCCTGAACACGTTTCCAATAGAACCCAAGCATTAAACAGAAAAGAGGTCTATTGGATCTATAAATTGAAGACAATTGGCTCCTATGGCCTCAATATTATCAATGATGCTTTCATTTGATTTCATCCTTATTGTGATTTTCATACACCTTTATTACATTTTACCCAATTTTATGCTTTTTTTTTTTTTTTTTTTCTTTCTGATGTCCGATTTTGATTTTCCCTCTACCAAAATGAAATGAAAAGACTATTTCTTTACAAAAATACCATTTGAAGTTGTTTTTTTGAATTCTGATTCCTATAAAATAAATTGACAAATATTTCCTTTAATTTTCTTCAAACCACTTCTGTTTATTCTAATGGTTCAGTGGACTAATACCTTGTACTTTACAACCTGTACTTGCACTATATTAGTCAGGTTCTAATACCACTTCAAGTTATTTTGCTGGATTTTGATTTTTATAAAACAAATAATTTCTAAAAATTTTTTCTTAAACCACTTCAGCTAAATCCAATGGTTTAGTGGACTAATACCTGGTACTTGCACTTTACAGCATACATCTGCACTTCATGAGCCAGGTTCTAATACTCCTTGAGGTCTCACCCCTCCACCCCCCCCTTTTTTTTTTTTTTTCTTCATTAACCTTAGTCACTTTTTACCCCGTGACCCATAGCACTCTGTTCTACTTTTATTTTTGCATAATTTTATACTTTTTCTTATTTTAATACACTTTTATTGTAGTGTTTTTATGTTGTAATAAAATTTCATTGTTTTTTTGTTTTGTTTTTTTTTTTACCTTTGTTGATGTCATTTAACCCTGCATTGGCGCCAATTTTTTTTTTTTTTCTCTATAAGAATGTTTCATTGTCTTTCAATGTAATCTGCCCTGATGAAGTGAGCCAGTAGGCTCAGGAAACGCGTTGGCTGAATAAAGAACTTTTGTACTCCACCAGAAGCAAGCGCAGTCCTCATTGCACTTTCACGCCGTTTTTGCAAATTTGTCCTAGGACCCTGTGCAGACTTGCTGCTGCTTCTCATGCTTTCATGGGTGTTGTGACTTTCTCACAACCCCAATAGGTGAGCACCTCCCTTTTTCTCTGTTAATGTGTTTTTTGATACGGATTTTACACAGTGGATGCGCCCTGTTTTCTTCCTTTCTATTCACAGGAGTTGGTGGACGCTTTAGTCCAGGTCTGGGTGGAGATCCCTCAGGAGACTATCCGCCGCCTCATTAGGAGCATGCCCAGGCATTGTAGGGAGGTCATACAGGCATGTGGAGGCCACACACACTACTGAGCATCTTTTCCTTGTCATGAGGCATTTCCACTGAAGTTGGATCAGCCTGTAATTTGATTTTCCACTTTGATTTTGAGTATCATTCCAAATCCAGACCTCCATGGGATTTTCGTTTTGATTTACATTGATAAGTGTTATGTTTTATTGCTCTGAACACATTCCACTATGCAATGAATAAAAACTTGCAACTGGAATATTTCATTCAGAGATATCTAGGATGTGGTATTTTAGTGTTCCCTTTATTTTTTTGAGCAGTGTATGTATTACCATCCAAATAGTGCTTTACTAAGCAATAAAGATGCTTGTAATAAACGGGTTGGATTATTCTGATATTGATTTAGTCATTAAAATTTGATTATGGAGAATTAATTTGTTATATTAGTTGTGATGTTCTATTTATATTGTTCTTGTTTGACTGGTTTATTACAAAGAGCATAATATTTATACATTTTGCTAATAAACCTAATTTACAATGGGGGTTAAGCAATTTTAATTGCAACTCTATTGGGGTTTCAGCTGTAAGCTTGAGGTTAGGCTGAAAATAAGTCATCCAATTTTTTTTTCCTGGACTACATTTCTTTGTCTTTGATGAACAGTCCATATACAGTGGGGCAAAAAAGTATTTAGTCAGTCAGCAATAGTGCAAGTTCCACCACTTAAAAAGATGAGAGGCGTCTGTAATTTACATCATAGGTAGACCTCAACTATGGGAGACAAACTGAGAAAAAAAAAATCCAGAAAATCACATTGTCTGTTTTTTTTTCCTTTTATTTGCATATTATGGTGGAAAATAAGTATTTGGTCAGAAACAAGCAATCAAGATTTCTGGCTCTCACAGACCTGTAACTTCTTCTTTAAGAGTCTCCTCTTTCCTCCACTCATTACCTGTAGTAATGGCACCTGTTTAAACTTGTTATCAGTATAAAAAGACACCTGTGCACACCCTCAAACAGTCTGACTCCAAACTCCACTATGGTGAAGACCAAAGAGCTGTCAAAGGACACCAGAAACAAAATTGTAGCCCTGCACCAGGCTGGGAAGACTGAATCTGCAATAGCCAACCAGCTTGGAGTGAAGAAATCAACTGTCGGAGCAATAATTAGAAAATGGAAGACATACAAGACCACTGATAATCTCCCTCGATCTGGTGCTCCACGCAAAATCCCACCCCGTGGGGTCAGAATGATCACAAGAACGGTGAGCAAAAATCCCAGAACCACGCGGGGGGACCTAGTGAATGAACTGCAGAGAGCTGGGACCAATGTAACAAGGCCTACCATAAGTAACACACTACGCCACCATGGACTCAGATCCTGCAGTGCCAGACGTGTCCCACTGCTTAAGCCTGTACATGTCCGGGCCCGTCTGAAGTTTGCTAGAGAGCATTTGGATGATCCAGAGGAGTTTTGGGAGAATGTCCTATGGTCTGATGAAACCAAACTGGAACTGTTTGGTAGAAACCCAACTTGTCGTGTTTGGAGGAAAAAGAATACTGAGTTGCATCCATCAAACACCATACCTACTGTAAAGCATGGTGGTGGAAACATCATGCTTTGGGGCTGTTTCTCTGCAAAGGGGCCAGGACGACTGATCCGGGTACATGAAAGAATGAATGGGGCCATGTATCGTGAGATTTTGAGTGCAAACCTCCTTCCATCAGCAAGGGCATTGATGATGAAACGTGGCTGGGTCTTTCAACATGACAATGATCCAAAGCACACCGCCAGGGCAACGAAGGAGTGGCTTCGTAAGAAGCATTTCAAGGTCCTGGAGTGGCCTAGCCAGTCTCCAGATCTCAACCCTATAGAAAACCTTTGGAGGGAGTTGAAAGTCCGTGTTGCCAAGCGAAAAGCCAAAAACATCACTGCTCTAGAGGAGATCTGCATGGAGGAATGGGCCAACATACCAACAACAGTGTGTGGCAACCTTGTGAAGACTTACAGAAAACGTTTGACCTCTGTCATTGCCAACAAAGGATATATCACAAAGTATTGAGATGAAATTTTGTTTCTGGCCAAATACTTATTTTCCACCATAATATGCAAATAAAATGAAAAAAAAACAGACAATGTGATTTTCTGGATTTTTTTTTCTCAGTTTGTCTCCCATAGTTGAGGTCTACCTATGATGTAAATTACAGACGCCTCTCATCTTTTTAAGTGGTGGAACTTGCACTATTGCTGACTGACTAAATACTTTTTTGCCCCACTGTACATTTGTCACTTTCAAAGCAGATCCAAATTATCCCTTTTAAATACTATGAGAAGGAAAAAGTGTTATGTAATAGCGCCTGAAGAAAATTTCCCTGTCATGATATTTCATAAAGCTGATGTGATTGTAAAACACTACAGTCATTTATGTTCTCCTGCTTTGGAGGATTTTGTTGTATTTATAAGAATGTCACAGAGTTCTTTGTTAATGCTTTTTGCTTATCCATACCCTAAATATTGCAATACCGACTATGGTAGGATTAATTGGTAGGGAATAGCTTTTTTACATCCTTCGAAGATAGTTTTGTAAACAGTGTCCTTAATCCAGAGGTCTATTATATCTAGGTAATTAATTATAGATCAAGTCTGCCACAAGTTGCCATTGTCAACAATAGAGAAAAGCAGGCAACCATGGCTAGCACCAGAGAGCTGGGCATATACATTAAATTAATATCAGAAAAACCTAATAAACACCAGTGTCTAAATAGAAAACATGGAAGGAAATATAGATCTGACATATTTATTAATTTCAGGTACTTAAATCATGATGCAAATATGATGAGTGTCTGGCAGTGACTGGAATAATTACCAAATGCTATTAAAATTATTATTATTATTATTCATTTTTATAGCGCCATTTATTCCATGGCGCTTTACATGTGAGAAAAAGGGGTATAAATAGACAAGTACAATAAGCATGAGCAATACAAGGCACACACAAGTACAGAGGGAGAGAGGACCCTGCCCGTGAGGGCTCACAGTCTACAGGGGATGGGTGAGGATACACTAGGAGAGGGCAGAGATGGTCGTGTGGTGGTTCATTAGACTGAAGATAACTTCAGGTTGTAGGCTTGTTGGAAGAGGTGGGTCTTCAGGTTCCTTTTTAAAGTTTCCGTGGTAAGCGAAAGTCTGATGTGTTGGAGGTGTTGGGGTAGAAAGTTCCAGAGTATGGGAGAAGTACAGGAAAAGTCTTGTATGCGGTTGTGGGAAGAAGAGATAAGAGGGGAGAAGAGAAGAAGATCTTGAGAGGATCGAAGGTTGTGTGTAGGTAATTACCAGGAGACCATGTCACAGGTGTATGGAGAAGACAGGTTGTGGATGAATTTTTATGTCATAGTTAGGGTTTTGAACTGGAGCCTCTGGTCAATAGGAAGCCAGTGAAGGGCTTTGCAGAGAAGGGAGGTGGGAAATTACGGGGAGACAGGTGGATTAGTAAGGCAGCAGAGTTTAGGATAGATTGGAGTGGTGCAAGAGTGGTAGAGGGGAGGCCAGAGAGTAGGAAGTTGCAATAGTCAAGACAGGACATGATGAGGACGTGCACAAGCGTTTTTGCAGTTTCATGGTCAAGGAATATACAGATCCGGGAAATATTTTTGAGTTGGAGTCGGCAGGAGGAGGAAAGGGCTTGGATATGTGGCTTGAAAGAGAGGGCAGAGTCGATGATCACCCCGAGGCACCGAGCATGCGGGACTGGGGAAAGTGAGCAGCCGTTGACATTAATGGTTAGGTCCAGTGGAGGGGAGGAGTGAGATGGGGGAAAGAGAGATGAAATAGTGGACAGGCATTGTGGGATTTTGTTCAGCAAGGAGGTGATGTCAGGTCCAGATAGGTTGATCTGCATGTCATTGACGTAGAGATGATACTGCAAACCGTGGTTTTCTTTGAGCTGTCCCAGGCTGAAGGTGTAGATGGTGAAGAGTAGGGGTCCTAGAACTGATCCTTGGGGAACACCGACAGACATGGGGCGAGGTGAGAAGATCGTGTGGGAGAGGGAGATACTGAATGTTCGGTCTCTTAGAAAATAAACAGGAACACTCTCCAAAATGTTCACATTGGCGCTTGATGGGATTGTGGTCAGTTCTGCAAGCCATAGGTGCAGAGAGAAGAAAAAATGAGTGGCAGTCAGATTTGCACAGCACATGATTTTAGATGAGGAATGCAGGAATAATTATTTGATATGGTAAATTGATAAATGGCTTCACTTTGCACACATATCTAAATACTATAATTTATCACCCTGCTTCTAAAAGGATCCGTAATTATAGATAATTTTACTGGAGGAAGTTACCATATGCCTTTCCTATGTGAGATTTTCCCATCTCTGTGTTGTGCATAATTTGCGGTACTGGCAGCTAAGTTTTTCATGGTTGTTTCTTGGCTCTGAAAAATTTATTGTACCATAGTATGTATCTGTGTTAGTTAATTTGTCAGGACACCAGAACGATGTAGAAATTAGTACTTGGTTGAGAGGTTACTGCACATGTGTGATAAAGATGTTTGGAAAATGGAAGAATCACAGGATGATGCAGGAAAGGTGACCCTACGCTATCGTTCATCATTACACCTTTCAAGATAAGAAGAAATTCCTTTACATACCAATTTTAACAGAAGCATTTAGATCCTTTCACATACACTCTGAAGAGTGTTCCCATGAGCAGACGCCATGTGTTTGTAATTGGGACGTACAATCCATACTTTTTACAGATTACTCTGACACAATAAGGTGAGAATTGTGCAGCTCCTTAGGGAATCCTATAATCAAACAACAAAGTTCAGAAACAAGGCATACGAGGAATATATTTATTCTGAACCTCTCCTTTTGGAAAGTGGTTCTTCAAGATATATAAGAAAAAGTAATGCTGTGTGGAAATAGGGATACTGTAGCTATTCAAGTATGAACATACACTCAAAGCAGATCAGTCACCATGTTTAACAATACAAACAATACAATAATATAAAAATGAGATGAGCAGACCAATCTACTTCGAATAAACTTTACGTTGAATTACCATAATTTCTCAGGAACATGTGAGTAAGAATAATTTACATTTCAAAAACAAAATGTCCAGCACACCATCTACACATTGTTGAAAATTGCATCAGTCAGAGAGCATACTCAAGAAGTCAGGCATGGCCGTGGAAGCTTTTCCATAATGTGTCGTGGCTATCACATTCAAGCTTGGACTCGCCGACCAGGGAGCTGGTGAATCCCAAGGTGGGCCCCACTAACCGGCCAGCGCTGATGTGCAATGTGATGAGCTCCCTCCCATCTGCCCTAACACAGAGAGGTGCAAAGGTGCCAGTATCAAGGTTACCTGTCCTGCAGAGGTATCAGTTTGACTCTAATACCTAGCATTAGCACAACAAGAGAGGGGGGGATGTGCAGTTGTGGATGCAAATTAACGGTTCTGTGCATAGTTGTGCCAGGTGACACCATCTGCACAGGTATCAATCTGAGCACCTTCCATCATATCCACACAACACAATCATCGGGGAACTGATGGTTTACTATGGCAGAGCAACCAGGGACATGTTGATACCCTTGTAATAACCATGTTAGATCTCCTATGAAGCTCATCCACAGGTTTAACCTCATAGGAGAAGATATTTCTGTATATGGCAATTTTGTGTAGAATTATTAGGCAAGTGAGTATTTTGACCATATGCTCATTTGTATGCATATTTTCAAACTCAAAGCCTTATAAACTTGAATGCTTATTGGATGAATAATATCAGGTGATGTGTATTTGTGTAATGAGGGAGGGTGTCGCCCATTGATATTACCACCAATTAGTAACATGTGCAGTTATTAGGCACTTTAACAACCATACGCACCACAACAATACTATTGGCTGTTGTCACAACTATTTTTAAGAGTGGGGAAGGAGGAAAATTTACCCCAAAAAATACATACAAAAATAATACAAAAAAAGGTTGTTACAGCTTCCTTTTTAAGCATGAACTTACTAGCTTTTGTAGCTTTCTTTGTTACATTTTTAATATTTAAGGCATATTAATGTTTCAAATATTACTTAGAATTTTAAACATTGTACAGGTTTTACTTATTGCAGTTTGGCCCCCCTGCAACTATACTGTTGGCTGTTGCAGCATTTTGGTGCAGTTTCCTACCTTCTGGCATCTGTTGTTACGTTGTCCTTTTTAGGTAGAGAGAATTTTATCTGCTCAATTAAAAATCTTTAAAGAAGTTATTACTCTAAATCAAGTCATTTAACTGTGCTGGTCAGTTTTGGCAAAAACAGTTTGTGTAGAAACGGGGTTTAGTGGGTGCTCTTGTCCGCTGGCCCGGCTGTCTTTAGCAGGATTGCATGAACTAGAGCTTATACCACTCAACGCCTGCTCTCTCCCCGTGGGTGAGTCTCTACTCAGACAACACAGGGTGAGGGTAAAACAGTGTGTCAATACTTTATTGAACCTCAACACACAATAACAAACAGAAGAGTCCCAGCAAATACCTCAAGATGGTGCACATTAGAGGTTCTCATCCTTCCGCTGACTTGCCAGGATAATGGTAGATGTTATGTCCGAGCTCCCAGGATCGCTACTCCACCTATGATACCCACGCAGATAGGAGGTAACCACAAGCATAGGGAGATAACCGAGAGCAGTCATGTGTTTTTCTCAGCCGGTCCGATGTACCCTCAGCTGAGATCCTGAAGAATGACACGCACCAGAAGGAAAATGTCTCTTTAATACCCAAGGCATGTGATCTATTTTTAGATTTACCCAGTGTCCTTCAGTCCACCCTCACAGCCTTTCCCTATCTACTTTCGAAGTCAACATACTGGTTCCAGAATACAATGCACAATTAGCATATCAGCAGACATCAATAGTCAAAGATAAACGCACACTATGGTATATGGTATATCAGCTTGCAAGTCAATTCTTCTTGGTTTGCAAAAACAATACAATCTGGTTTCTTCACACAGTCTAAGTTTTCATATTGGGGACACATATACCACATTAATATTACAGAAAAGCTGTTGTTGTATTAACCTTTCTGGCCATCACGTGAACCTTACATAGCATTTCTGATGAATTTTTCCTTGCGTCCACATTTTCCAAGGTTGGCTAAGTGTGTAAATATTTTTTGTAAATGTTATACTTCTGTACAGAATGTATGGTTGGGTGACAGAAAAAAAAGGCATAGCACAGCATCACTGGTAAAGCTGCCAGCAGTCCTAGTGCCAGTCATTGCAGTACCAATCACAGGTCACACTTCGGCTCCTTTGTTTCTGGCAAGTGCACTAGTGGGGGAAAAAAGAGGGTGTAATGAATATATATATCACATTATTATTATTATTATTTATTATTATAGCGCCATTTATTACAGAGCGCTTTACATGTGAGGAGGGGTGTACATAATAAAAAACAAGTACAATAATCTTAAGCAATACATGTTATGACTGGTAGAGGAGGAGAGAGGACCCTGCCCACAAGGGCTCACAATCTACTAGGGATGGGTGAGGATACAGTAGGTAAAGGCAGAGCTGGTCATGCAGCGGTTTGGTGGATGGGTAGTAACTGCAGGTTGTTGGCTTGACGAAGAGGTAGGTCCTCAGCTCCTTTTGATGGTTTCCATGGTAGGCGAGAGCCTGATATGTTGGGGCAGAGAGTTCCAGAGTAGAGGGATGCGTGGGAGAAATCTTGTATGCGCTTGTGGGAAGAGGAGATAAGAGGGGAGTAGAGAAGGAAATCTTGACAGGATCAGAGGTTGCGTGCAGGTAAGTACCAGGAGACGAAGTCACAGATGTATGGAGGAGACAGGTTGTGGATTGGCTTGTATGCCATGGTTAGGGTTTTGAACTGGAGTCTCTGGGTAATGGGGAGCCAGTGAAGGCATTGACAGAGAGGAGAGATGGGGGAATAGCGGAGAGACAGGTGGATTAGTCGGGCAGCAGAGATTAGGATAGATTGGAGGGGTGCGAGAGTGTTAGAGGGGAGGCCACCAGCAGGAGGTTGCACTCATCTGAGTCACAGCAGGATGATGTAGCCTCTACACAGCCAGTCTTACATGGAATTTCACCAGTCTTGTCAGGTCTAAGAGGCCTATCTAATAATGTATCCAGTATGCATTGTAAAATGTCATGACAGATCTGCTTAAACTATAGAGTATGAATGAAGTCGATTTATTACAACTAATACGAAGCAGCTTTTCAAAATTACTGATTGGAAGTTTCTAAATGAATGAAGCTCAGGAACTTGTCATAAATCCATAAAATTATTTAACAGCAGAGAAGTGAAGCTGCAGTTTTTGGCCAGTGGCCTTCTACACCAGAAACGGAGCTCCTCTCACTGTTTACATGTGGCTACCTCCTCATCTTAGAACAGTTGATCATGAGATTTCTGTGAGTCAGACGCCACCAATCTGATATAGATTACCTATTCTAACCATAGATCAGTATCGTTAGGACAGAAATCCCCTTTAATTTTTGGCTATGAAGAACTGGTTAGAAGCCATTTTTGTTTGGTTCACTAATTCGCACACTGCCAAAATATATTTGTCAGACTGTACTACATTTGAACTGTGTTCTTTCAACTTAATTGTGATCTTTAGTTCGAGTTATTTCATTTAGAAACAGTGAAATCCAGTGCATGTTAACCTCTGAACACATTTTACAATTTATATATAATAGACATAAGATGAGTAAATTGCATTACTTATAGTCTACTGATTAGAAACATGCAAAGCAGACATGAAAGGCGATACAAAGCACTGTATAAATAGTAGAAAGTTTCTTTAAAAGATTTCTATGTCTTTTAGTTTAAAAAATACCCTTTTGTAGTTTGTAAAAACTATTTTGTTCAAACAAAGAGAATTGAGTCATATGTACCTCACCTAGTAGAAAACATTGAATAACGCATGGAAAAGTTTATTTGGCCATGACTGCTCGTAACATGTTTCAGAATTCTACAGCAATCATATCAGCTCATTTGATACAAGAAATAACAAATGCCTGATGTTGGCATTTAATGGATTGGTTAAATCCAGTGAGGTCCTATTTTTCAAGGCTGCCAATGAGTTCAAGGTCTTCATCCTCTACTGCTGATATGTGCTGCATTAGCTCTATTGCATCTTTCCTAGATTTATAAAATGTTTGCTTTCATACATATACCCAGTAATACTCCACTTGTGTTTTAGAGACACTTTACCCATCGTTAGGGTAAGTTTCAATGTTTATTGTTTGGGAACTAAATTTATCCATCCGTCTCGAAATAGGCTAAATTTAGCTTTTTTTTAACCTAAACAATCAGGCATGTACCCTATCGGCGAATGCATTTCAAAGCATGTAGAAAAGAGGCATATGAGAATCTCCTAGCCTCCTACAATTTGAGAAGGAAATACGATTCCCTAACAACAGAATACTCATGGGGGTAAGAGGAACTGCTCATCACTTAACATCACATTTCAACTTGGTCAGCGAGTTTTATACTGACTACTTGAAGAAAAGAACATATATGTGTAGGAGAGAGAGCCCCGGAATAAGGGCCCGCTGTGTAACCGGGCCGGAACTAGGGGGGCTGTCACCTAGGTTCCCAGAGGGTATGTTCCCAGGGGAAGTAGTTACAGGCCGGGACCGACATTCATCCAGGAAATGTGGGGGCGGGACAAAGAAAGGGGGCGGGGCGACTATAAAACGAGCACAGGAGACCAGCGGGAGGGACTCGGCGAGGAGAGAGACGAGAGACAGGAAGGAGGAGTCTAAGTGGCGTTTGAGAGTGAGAGTGAGTCAGCACCTTCCAGACAGAAAGGACAGGTTCTCGCCTGAAAAGGGAAAACGACAGTGCTGAGAAGCACGAGGAGGAAATACAGTGAGACCCGCAGCCGCCATTGCCCCGCTCCATACCGTGGCTGTAGCCTGTACGCAGAGACCCGTTTCCGCAACTGCCCTGCTCCATACCGTGGCTGTGACCTGTACGCTGAGACCCGTGGCCGCAACTGCCCTGCTCCATACCATAGCTGTGGCCTGTATGCCTACGACAGTGGCTGCCACTGCCCCGCTCCATACTGTGGCTGTGGCCTGTACGCCGAGACCTGCGGCCACCACTGCCCAGCTCCATACCGTGGCTGTGGCCTGTATGCTGAGGTCCGCAGCTGCCACTGCCCCGCTCCGTACCGTGGTTGTGGCCTGTATGCCGAGTCCCGCGACCGCCACTGCCCCGCTCCATACCACGGCTGCAGCCTGTATGCCAAGACCCACGGCCACCACTGCCCCACTCCATACCACGGCTGCAGCCTGTACACCGACCCGCGGCCACCACTGCCCCACTTCATACCGTGGCTGCGGCCTGTACGCTGAGGCCCGTGGCTGCCACTGCCCCACTCCAGACCACGGCTGCAGCCTGTATGCTGAGGCTCTGCCTCACCTCCCAAAGGGGCAGCCCCAACGGAGGGGAACTGGCCTGGGGCCTGCTTCATCCCTTCAGCACCTGGGCATAGGAGCGCCCGAAGCCTGCAATAACTGTACTTCGGCTGAACCCAGTGGTTGAGACATCGATCAGACATCTCCCGGGCAACAACTCTGCAGGATGTCAGAGATTGATAAGTGACACTTCATTGATTGTTAGTTATAGTCCAAGGACCCGTAGTCGGCCATATAGTTATCGGCACCTGCCGTACTGTTTGACATCGTGTTAATTGTGTCTAACTTCCCTGCATGGAAAACTATTGTCAGCTTTACCATTTATCCATATAATCCACATATAAAGATTGAGTTTGCTCTTGCTCTGTCTCCGACTCGTCACTGAATCCTGCCTACCTGTGAGTACCACATTTGTACAAGTGCTTCTCACAAAATTAGAATATCATCAAAAAGTTAATTTATTTCAGTTCGTCAATACAAAAAGTGAAACTCATTATATAGAGTCATTAAAGAGTGATCAATTTCAAGTGTTCATTTCTGTTAATGTTGATGATTACGGCTTACAGACAATGAAAACCAAAATGACATTATTTCAGTAAATTAGAATACTTTATAACATCAGTTCAGTAAATGCACTCAATACTTGGTTGGGGCTCCTTTTGCATCAATTACTTCATAAATGCGGCATGGCATGAGGCAATCAGCCTGTGGCACTGCTGAGGTGTTATGGAAGCCCAGGTTGCTTTGATAGCAGCCTTCAGCTCGTCTACATTGTTGGGTCTTAGTCCAGTCAAAATACAAAAAAAATCCTTTACCCTGAACAAATTCCAAGAAAGCGTTTTATTGTTTTTTTTTGGTAGTATTACATGTAGGGAAAAACATACTAAAAGTTTACCAAGATGGGGTTACCACAAAGGGTCCAAATGTGACGTCAAAAAGTATGGCGGCCAAAGCTGTAAAATGTTAAATGCGACTCGTCTTTCAGCGTCTATCATATTTCTTTTACAATTACTACTATTATTATATTTATTATTTAACGATTTATTTATCTTCTTTTACAGAGCTGAGAATGATGGAAAGTCAAGAAACTTGCCCCTTATGCAGCCATGAAGTAGAAGATGACGGAGAAAGAGTGGTGATTGGTGCGAAAGGAGCTGAAGGGATCAATAAAGCCAGTATTGAGAAGGGCCTTTAGCACTGTGGTCGCTGCTGGAGCAGTGGTGCACAAGAGATGTCGTATGAACTACATAAACAAGAAGCAGATAGACTTGCATAATAAAGCTACTTCCGTTCATCGTTCACCTGCCAAGAGAGGTACACGGGTGTCTACTGGATCCTATGATAGCACAACGCAGTGTTTGTTCTGTAGACATGAAGTGGTGAAGACAAGATCTAGTAGTGATTTCGATGACTATAGCTTTGTTAAAACGGATGGATTTGTAAGGTCCATCTTGTCACATTGAAAACAGCGTAATGATGAATGGACAATCACTATTCAAGGGAGAATCGCGTACTTTGGGAAGGACTTACATGCTGCAGACTGTCTGTATCATCGTTCATGTGACATTAACTTTTGGACAAATTACGGACTTCCTATGCATCATGGTGGTGGATCTACTACAAAGAAACTGTGGAAGGTAGGGAGGCCGATAAACATGGACCAAGAGCAAGCGTTCTTGAGAATGTGTGCATTTCTAAAGGACAACGATGAAGAGCAACTGACTGTCACAGATCTTGCAAAGAAAATGACGGAGTATCTTGTAGAAGGAGACAGTGCTGCCTATAGTAATAAATGGCATAGGCTGGAGGAGAGGTATGGCGATTCGCTATTCATAGCAGAGTGTGAAGGGTTGCCTAACATTGTAACTTTCCGTGAAAAGACCAGAATAATCCTGAGGGACTATTTCCGAAGTCAGGAAATGGATGAAGAAGCCCAGAAGAGAGCCATCATAGAGACTGCGGCCAAACTAATCAAGAGCGATATCAAGTCTAAGATCCCATCTTCAACCGATGAATATCCGAAGACTTCTTCGCTTGAATGTCAGTCTGCCTTAGATTATCTCCCCCTGAGTTTGCTTTGTTTGCTGGAAACCCTCTTTGTTGGAAAGGACATTCACAGGAAGGTCGCAAGCATTGGACAATCAGTTGTTCAGACTGTACGTCCCAGGGCTGTAGTAGCTCCATTGCAGCTTGGGTTAGCAGTCCAGCTCCATCATCATTTCAGGTCTCGATTTCTTGTAGACAGTCTCTCAGTCATGAGATATTGTTCATCATATTCGTAAGTTCAGCGATTCGAGGAAAACGCTGCCGCTTCTGTTGGCCAGGATGTACTCGGTGGTACCATAGACAGACTGGATACAGCACTGCTGTTCGCTGCGAACGTCAATCATAATATCATCACGTTAGATGGGAAGGGGACTTTCCACAGCATGGGGATGGTAGCTACTGTGACTCCAGAAAGGAAGGTCAGTCGCACTGTTCTCAGATGGAAGACTGCGGACTTGGAGATAGTTGAACAAAGCAGAGTTTATGTAAGGGAATACCGTTTCGCAAAACACACTCGCCGAAACATAAAATTCAAGCCCTTGCCATTTCTCGATGCCATTGACTATCGTGTTGATGTACTGTGGGAGATGTCTTTACGCTTCAAACAGCCTGCACCGAGCTGGAATGGAATGATGCACATGCTACATAAAGACTGTGATCATCTGGGGTCGTCTTCGGTAATCTTCCTGCCCATCATTGACATGTATTCCGGAGACAAGTCATGCATCTTCTCTACTCTTGAGTATCTGTGCAACCTTGCTGATAAACACCGATCCGCTGCAGTTGTTACATTCGATCATCCACTCTACTGGAAAGCGTCAGAAATCAAACACGAGGTGCCTGAAGACAGCCCGGTTTGAGATGTTGTCCTGATGCTTGGGAGCTTCCACACATTGATGAATCTTGCGGGAGCCATAGGAAAGTTGATGGATGGGAGTGGAATCAAAGAGATCTTGGGAACAATTTACGGTGACAATGCTGTGCAACACATCATGACTGGAAAGGCAGTTCAGCGTGTAGTTCATGGCCATCTCTTCCTTGATCAGTGTCTTACTCAGCAAGTTGCAGACAAAGTACTTTGCGACCATCCCAGTTTTGCAGACCTGTTGCAAGAACTTGAGTAGTTGTATGATCGGACACTGACAGGGGATAGTGACTTGAATTCGGTCATCACTTCTACCTACCTTAGTGAAATTGTCCACCTCTTGTCCACCAAAAGAAACGGATTATTCGCTCACTCTCGCACCAGTAAACTATGGCTGATTTACCAACAGATGGTTGGAATTGCAAGGGGGCTTATCGAGGCCGATCGTACAGGATCCTGGCTGATGCACCTTCATTCTGTTGCCGAATGTTTGCCCATTCTTGCAGCTGCTGGGCATGGGAACTATGTGAAGGCCGCCTACCTTTACCTCCAGTCTATGACCACTCTGGAAGATGATATGCCATCAGTCTTCCATAGATTTATGAATGGCTTGCATGTTGTAAGGCGGACTGATCAGTACTGAGCAGGCCTGGGTTGCGACCTAGTCATCGAGCAAGCTCTGATGCGCTCCCTAAAAACTGCAGGAGGACTCACCAGAGGAAGTGGAATGTCCGAACATCAGAGGGCATGGGGAATCTGTGACAGTGTCCTCTTCCTACAGTGATGTAATGCAGGGTTTCACTCGCCAGAGCTTTGTCACCAGTGAACAACACAAGGAGGCAAGAACGTCAAGGGCGAGAAGAGATCGTGAAGACCTGGAGAAAATTGCAGATAAACTCGAGACCTTTTCACCTTTCTCTGATGAAGTGTCTCTTTGCAACATTATCACCGGTGTCAATGCAAATAAGGATGTTAATGTCCATAACCTGTTCACCATTGTCAGAGAAATAGTGGCAACAATGGAGGGTCAATCACTGTTTTCAGTTAAATACAAGCGGTCAATGAAAGCCAAAACCCTGACATCCAGTGAGGCTATTGACGTTGCTAAGGACAAAACAATAGACCCCGCTCTTTTGTTCCAAAGGTTTCTTGTGGTGTCTCAAACTGCTGATCTTTCCCTTGATGAGGTGATGGCCTATGAACTTTCACCATACCCACCATCCCTCTTTGAGGCAAAACATCTCTTACGCAAACCAAACAAAGCACAACTGATGGCTGCTATAAAAGAAGTTCAGATGACGCAGTACTCAAGGATGTACCAGAAGTGGAACATTATGCTCTTGACAGAGGTTCTCTTCTCCATCGACTGAAGTGGTCAGAAGGAAAGATATATTGTTCAATCGCTGAAGACTGCATCTTTCACACTAAAGCACTATGGTAAGTGTTGTGAGTTCATTTTCTGATCTACCAGTTGTGAGTTCTCCTTCCAGGCTCCCTCTGGTGGTAACAGGAGGTAGTGAGGCTGATTTAATAAGTAGAGATCTGCCACCTGATAATGAGGATGACGATTGGACCTCAGGAATCTCAGATTGGATTTAAGACAGCCGACGCCCTACTCTGGTGCTGGTGATTCCTTCTGCTTGTCAGCTCTTGGTTCTCAGCTCTGTTCCAGTCAGCTCAAGCTAATTTTTTCTGCTAATGTTCACACTTGATTTTGTTGCTCTATTCAGTTTTTTGTGTGGTCAGCCAGCCCCGGCTGGGGCTGTGCTGAATTTCCACTCTTATTTATCTGTATTTGCCAATTTGCTTTTTGTCCCTTATTAGGTTGGCCTCTTTTTGCTCTGTCTCAGAATATTTCAGAGTCCTGATATAGTGGGAGAAGTCTAGTGACTTCAGGGTTAATTTTGTTATCAGAAGTGTTGGACTTTATTTTGTAGGGTTTTGGGCAGATTGCAGACAGTGTCTTTCCTTTCCTCTCCTTTCTAGATTAGTTTGGGCCCCATCGTTTGCTCAGCCTATTTTCCTACCTGTGTTTGTGTTTTCATCTTGTTTCACCGTCAATACATGTGTGGGGGCTGTCTATTCCTTTGGGGTCTGCTCTGGGGCAGTTAGTTTACCCCTTTTCTTGCTTTAGGCTTATTTAGTCCTCCGGCTGTGACGAGGCATCTAGGTTCATCGTAGGTACGCTCCACGGTTGCTGCTAGTTGTGTGGTTAGGATCAGGGATCTGCAATCTGCATAGTTACCAACCTCTCTGGTTTTTCTGGGCTTAGCTTGTTTAGGTTTTTTCCTCCTCGGTGACCCATTCATAACAGAATCACCAGCCATACCACAGATTCTAGGGTACTCAAAAGCAGGAAAAAGTTGTTAAAAAAAAGTGTCAGAATTTTTTTTTATATGTATTTTTTCCTCTTTTTCTCTGGGGCCGTAGGAGGATTTTTTTTCCCTAATGGAGATTAAGCAATTGTCTGAGCATGTGGAGCAACTTGCTGCTGAAGTGCAGGGAATTTCCACCTACCTCATTCGGTCACATGCTGCTGAAACAAAGATCCCTACTCCTGATGTGTTTTCTGTGGATCGGTCTAAATTTCTGAATTTTAAGAATAATTTTAAATTATTTCTTGCTTTGAAGCCTAACTCATCGGGGAGCTCTGCGCAGCAGGTTAAAATTGTCATCTCCTTGCTGCGCGGTGATCCCCAGGATTGGGCTTTTTCTCTGAAAATCCTACTCTGACTAATGTGGATGCATTTTTTCAAGCCTTGGGTTTGTTGTATGATGAACCTAATGCTGTTGATCAAGCTGAGAGAACCCTGTTGGCATTAAACTAGGGTCAGGATTCTGCAGAGTTATACTGTCAAAAATTCCGAAAGTGGGCGGTCCTTACTACATGGAATGATAGTGCTTTGGCAGCTCTCTTTCGGAAGGGTTTATCAGAGACCGTAAAAGATGTTATGCTGGGATTTCCTGTTCCCTCTGGTCTGGATGATTCTATGTCATTAGCCATTCAAGTTGATCGGCATTTACGTGAACATAAAACTACACTGGAGGCGCTGCCACCTTTTGAACAAATGTCTGAACCTATGCAATGTGATGGAGTTTTGTCTAGGGCGCAACGTCAGGAGTTTAGAAGGCGTAATAAGCTGTGCTTTTTCTGTGGAGATGCCTCTCATACTATTTCTGTCTGCTCTAAACGAGAGAAACGTTTTGCACACACATTTGCTGTGGGCAGTGTACAACCTAAGTTTTTTTTGGCAATTACTCTGATCTGCTCCTTATCCAAGTTTTCCACTAAGGCTTTTGTGGATTCAGGAGCAGCATTGAATCTGATGGATTTGGACTTTGCTAAACATTGTGGTTTTTCCATGACACCTCTGCGGACGCCTATTCCTTTGAGGGGTATTGATGCTACTCCTTTGGCGGAGAATAAACCTCAGTTTTGGACCCAGGTGATAATGCGAGTTACCCCAGACCACCAAGAAAGTTGTACATTTTTGGTGCTGCATAATTTGCATGATACTATTGTTCTGGGTTTTCCCTGGTTGCAAACTCATAATCCAGTTTTGGATTGGAAATCTGGGTCTGTGGTGAGTTGGGGTTGTCAGTGTGTTCTTAGGGACGCTCCTGTTTTCTCCACCTCTCCTCAGTCTCATGATATTCCTAATTATCTGGCCGATTTTTCTGATGTATTTAGTGAGAGTAAGTCTGCATCTTTGCCTCCTCATAGGAGTTATGACTGTGCAATTGAGTTGATGCCTGGGTGTAAATTTCCCAAGGGTCGGCTTTTCAACTTATCAGTACCCGAACATGATGCTATGCGATCCTATATTAAGGAGTCGTTGGAGAAGGGTCATATTAGACCATCCTCGTCACCTTTAAGTGCTAGGTTTTTTTTTGTGGCCAAGAAAGATGGTTCATTAAGACCGTGTATTGATTAACGTTCCCTTAACAAGATGACGGTTAAATATCAGTACCCGTTACCTCTGATGTCTGGATTTATTCTCCAGAGTTAAGAGTGCCTGCTGGTTTACTAAGCTTGACCTCAGGGGGGCGTATAATCTTATTCGCATCAAGCACAGGGATGAACGGAAGACGGCATTTAATACTCCGGAGGGACATTTTGAGTACCTGGTGATGCCTTTTGGGCTCACTAATGCCCCTTCTGTCTTCCAGTCCTTTATGAATTATGTTTTTCCGTGACTTTGTGGATAAGTTTTTGATCATCTATCTGGATGATATTTTGATCTTTTCTAGTGATTGGGATTCTCATGTGGAACACGTCCGGACTGTGTTCCGGATTTTGAGGGATAATTCCCTGTTTGTTAAGGGATGGAAATGCCTCTTTGGTGTACAGAGGATTTCATTTTTGGGATTTATCTTGTCTCCATCGACTATTGAAATGGACCCGGCCAAGGTACAGGCCATTTAAGATTGGGTTCAGCCTACTTCTTTGAAGGCCCTCCAGAAGTTTTTGGGTTTTGCTAATTTCTTTCGTAAATTTATAGGTAATTTTTCTGGTATTGTCAAACCACTGACTGATCTGACCAAGAAGGGCGCTGATGTGCTGAATTGGTCTCCTGAGGCTGTCTCAGCATTTCAGGAGCTTAAGCGGAGATTTACTTCAGCTCCGGTTTTACGGCAACCTGATTTCTCACTTCCATTTCAGGTGGAGGTAGATGCTTCTGAGATTGGTGCAGGAGCTGTTTTGTCCCAAAAAGACCCTGTGAATTCTAAGATGAATCCCTGTGCCTTCTTTTCTCGAAAGTTCTCCCCATCTGAACGCAAGAATGCTTGAATCCTAGACAGGCTAGATGGGCCTTGTTTTTCACGCGTTTTAATTTTGTGGTCTCTTTTCTTCCGGGCACTAAGAATGTTAAGGCAGATGCCCTTTCTAGGAGTTTCTTTGCCGATTCTCTTAATGTGACCGAGCCTACTACCATCCTAGGTGAGGGGGTAGTTCTTTCTGCCATTTCGCCCGATTTGAGGCGCACCCTGGAGGAATTTCAGGAGGATAAACCTGAGCGTTGCCCTATGGGAAAATTGTATGTTTCTGACCAGTGGAGAAAGAGAGTGATGTCTGAAAATCATTGCTCCGCATTGGCTGGTCATCCAGGTATTTTTGGTACCAGAGATTTGGTGAGTCGGTCCTTTTGGTGGCCTGCCTTATCTCGTGATGTCAGGAATTTTGTACAGTCCTGTGGGACTTGTTCTCGGTCTAAACCCTGTTCTCGTTCTAGCGGGTTGCTGATGCCCCTGCTGTTGCCCAAGAAGCCATGGACCCATATCTCAGTGGATTTAATTTCTGATCTTCCTGTCTCTCAGAGAATGATTGTTAACTGGGTGATTTGTGATAGATTTTCGAAGATGGTCCATCTTGTACCACTCCCAAAGTTGCCATCTTCCGCTGAATTGGTGCCCTTGTTTTTACAACAGGTGGTTCGGTTACATGGGATTCCTGAGAACATTGTGTCCGACAGAGGAGTTCAGTTTGTTTCCAGATTCTGGAAAGCCTTTGTTCCAGTCTGGGAATTCAGTTATCCTTCTCCTCCGCGTTTCATCCCCAGACCAATAGACAGACTGAGAGAACAAACCAGACTTTGGAGTCTTATTTAAGCTGTTTTATATCTGCTGATCAGGATGATTGGGTCTCATTTTTGCCCTTGGCTGAATTCGCGCTGAACAATAGAGCTAGTTCTGCCACTTTGATGTCACCCCTTTTCTGTAATTTTGGGTTTCATCCTCGATTCTCTTCAGGGCAAGTGGAATCTTCGTCCTGCCCAGGTGTGGACACTGTGGATGAGAGAATGCAGCAGATATGGGACCAAGTGGTGGATAAGTTGTCACTCTCTCAGGAAAAGGCCCAGCGATTTTCCAATCGGCATAGGACCATTGGTCCCCGGTTTAAAGTGGGTGATATGGTTTGGTTGTCGTCTAAGAATATTCCTATGAAGGTTGCATCTCCAAAATTTAAGCCAATATTTATTGGACCTTATAAGATTTTGGAGATTCGTAATCCTGTTTCTTTTCGATTGGCTCTTCCAGTTACGTTCAAGATCCATAACGTATTTCACAAATCTCTGTTGAAGAGGTTTGTGAGCCAGTGGTTCCTATGGCAGCACCGCCTGACCCTGTGTTGGTTGAAGGCAATGTGGAAATTGAGGTAAAGAAAATATTGGATTCTCGTTTGGTTAGACGGAGACTCCAGTATTTGGTCAAATGGAAGGGTTATGGCCAGGAGGATAATTCTTGGGTCTCTGCCTCTGATATTCATGCCAATAGATTGTTTCGTGCTTTTCACCGGACCCATCCTGATCGGCCTGATGGCGTGGATGAGGGTTCGGTGACCCCCTCCTCAAGGGGGGTACTGTTGTGAGTTCATTTTCTGATCTACCAGTTGTGAGATCTCCTTCCAGGCTCCCTCTGGTGGTAGCAGGAGGTAGTGAGGCTGATTTAATCAGTAGAGATCTGCCACCTGAAAATAATAAATTTTTTAATGAAATGTGCTCAGTCATGCACTTGGTAGATAAGGTAGATGCATTTAAAATTATGCATCAGCAATTCAGCATGCAAATACCCTGTAGGCACCATATGGCCTAGTTGAAGCAACCTGTTGATAAGTATCTCGCTGCACTTGTAGATCGTAGACCTGAAGTATACGGCTGGAGACACACACAACGACTAAAAAATCAGTCCCATTTTAACGGTACGAAATCGCACAAAGAATTCTTGTCCAGGGATCCGTCTGTCATCCCATTTTCCGGTAATGAACCGATGAACCGACATTTGAGGGCTTGTTTTTTGACTAAAAATAAAAAGGTTATGGCTCTGGGAAGAAGGGGAGCAAAAAACAAAAATGTAAAATGGTCCTGGATTTAAGGGGTTAAAGGAATATTCCCAGATTTGCACTATTTTTCACAAATGACTGTAAATGCATGCTTTTTGTGGAATTCCAGACTACAACATAAGATTTCTTTATTGTATTGTATTTGTGACTTTTTTAATTTCTATCATCCACTTTGTACATCTAGTATCATTAATTTTATACCGCTCCCGCCTTTTGCCACACAAGCTGTACCTTTGAACAATACCATTGGTTTTAACATATCGTTTACTGGGAAACAGTGAAAAAATTCCAAGTGCGGTGAAATTGCAAAAAAAAGAGCAATTCCACAGTTTTTTTTAACCATGTTCTATAAATGCTAAAACTGACCTGCCATTATGATTCTCCAGATCAAGTTCATACAGTTAGGTCCATATATATTTGGACAGAGACAACATTTTTATAATATTTGTTCTAGACATTACCATAATGAATTTTAAACAAAACAATTCAGATGCAGTTGAAGTTCAGACTTTCAGCTTTCATTTGAGGGTATCCACATTAAAGTTGGATGAAGGGTTTAGGAGTTTCAGCTCCTTAACATGTGCCACCCTGTTTTTAAAGGGACCAAAAGTAATTGGACAGATTAAATAATTGTAAATAAAATTTTCATTTCTAGTACTTGGTTGAAAACTCTTTGTTGGCAATGACTGCCTGAAGTCTTGAACTCATGGACATCACCAGACGCTGTGTATCCTCCTTTTTGATGCTCTGCCAGGCCTTCACTGCGGTGGTTTTCAGTTGCTGTTTGTTTGTGGGCCTTTGTGTCTGAAGTTTAGTCTTTAACAAGTGAAATGCATTCTCAATTGGGTTGAGATCAGGTGACTGACTTGGCCATTCAAGAATATTCCACTTCTTTGCTTTAATAAATTCCTGGGTTGCTTTGGCTTTATGTTTTGGGTCATTGCCCATCTGTAGTATGAAACGACGACAAATCAGTTTGGCTGCATTTGGCTGGATCTGAGCACACAGTATGGCTCTGAATACCTCAGAATTAATTTGGCTGTTAATGTCCTGTGTCACATCATCAATAAACACTAGTGACCCAGTGCCACTGGCAGCCATGCATGCCCAAGCCATCACACAGCCTCCGCCGTGTTTTAAGGATGATGTGGTATGCTTTGGATCATGAGGTGTACCACGCCTTCACCTTAATTTTCTCTTTCCATCATTCTGGTAGAGGTTGATCTTGGTTTCATCTGTCCAAAGAGTGTTCTTCCAGAACTGTGCAGGCTTTTTTAGATGTTTTTGAGCAAAGTCCAGTCTAGCCTTTTGATTCTTGATGCTTATGAGTGGCTTGCACCGTGCAGTGAACCCTCTGTATTTGCTTTCATGCAGTCTTCTCTTTATGGTAGATTTGGATATTGATACGCCTACCTCCTGGAGAGTGTTGTTCACTTGGTTGACTGTTGTGAAGGGATTTTTCTTCACCATGGAGACTATTCTGCGATCATCCACCACTGTTGTCTTCCGTGGGCGCCCAGGTCTTTTCGCATTGATGAGTTCACCAGTGCTTTCTTTCTTTCTCAGGATGTACCAAACTGTAGATTTTTCCACTCCTAATGTTGTAGCAATTTCTCGGATGGGTTTTTTCTGTTTTTGCAGCTTAAGGATGGCTTGTTTCACCTGCATGGAGAGCTCCTTTGACCGCATGTTTCCTTCACAGCAAAACCTTCCAAATGCAAGCACCACACATCAAATCAACTCCAGGCCTTTTATCTGCTTAATTGAGAATGACATAATGAAGGGATTGCCCACACCTGTCCATGAAATAGCTTTGGAGTCAATTGTCCAATTACTTTTGGTCCCTTTAAAAACAAGGTGGCACATGTTAAGGAGCTGAAACTCCTAAACCCTTCATCCAATTTACTGTGGATACCCTCAAATGAAAGCTGAAAGTTTGAACTTCAACTGCATCTGAATTGTAAATTCATTGTGGTAATGTCTAGAACCAAAATTAGAAAAATGTTGTCTCTGTCCAAATATACATGGACCTAACTGTAGACACCAAGCATGTCAAATTCCAAAGCTTGTTAAAAAAAAAATTACATCATTTTCCGATAACCATAGCGTCTCCATTTTGTGTGATCTTGGGTCGGGTCAGGGTTTATTTTTTGCATGCTGAGCTGACATTTTTAATGATACCATTATGGTGCAGATACAATCTTTTGTTCGCCCGTTATTGCATTTTTAATGCAATGTTGTGGCAACCATGTCAGCTGTATATATGTCAGCTGTCATATGCCCAGAAAGGTGCGGGCTCATAGTCGGAGCCTGCACCAAACAGGGGGAGTTGGCTTACTGATGTCAGAAAGGGGTTATAGATCACTGCTCTCCTATCTGTATGTACAGTTGTGGCCAAAAGTATTGACACCCCTGCAATTCTGTCAGATAATACTCAGTTTCTTCCTGAAAATGATTGCAAACACAAATTCTTTGGTATTATTATCTTCATTTAATTTGTCTTAAATGAAAAAAACACAAAAAGAATTGTCCTAAAGCCAAATTGGATATAATTCCACACCAAACATAAAAAAGAGGGTGGACAAAAGTATTGGCACTGTTCGAAAAATCATGTGATGCTTCTCTAATTTGTGTAATTAACAGCACCTGTAACTTACCTGTGGCACCTTACAGGTGTTGGCAATAATTAAATCACACTTGCAGCCAGTTGACATGGATTAAAGTTGACTCAACCTCTGTCCTGTGTCCTTGTGTGTACCACATTGAGCATGGAGAAAAGAAAGAAGACCAAAGAACTGTCTGAGGACTTGAGAAACCAAATTGTGAGGAAGCATGAGCAATCTCAAGGCTACAAGTCCATCTCCAAAGACCTGAATGTTCCTGTGTCTACCGTGCGTAGTGTCATCAAGAAGTTTATCACCCGTGGCACTGTGGCTAACCTCCCTAGATGTGGACAGAAAAGAAAAATTGACAAGAGATTTCAACGCAAGATTGTGCGGATGTTGGATAAAGAACCTCGACTAACATCCAAACAAGTTCAAGCTGCCCTGCAGTCCGAGGGTACAACAGTGTCAACCCGTACTATCCGTCGGCGTCTGAATGAAAAGGGACTGTATGGTAGGAGACCCAGGAAGACCCCACTTCTTACCCCGAGACATAAAAAAACCAGGCTGGAGTTTGCCAAAACTTACCTGAGAAAGCCTAAAACATTTTGGAACAATGTTCTCTGGTCAGATGAGACAAAAGTAGAGCTTTTTGGGCAAAGGCATCAACATAGAGTTTACAGGAGAAAAAAAGAGGCATTCAAAGAAAAAAACATGGTCCCTACAGTCAAACATGGCAGAGGTTCCCTGATGTTTTGGGGTTGCTTTGCTGCCTCTGGCACTGGACTGCTTGACCGTGTGCATGGCATTATGAAGTCTGAAGACTACCAACAAATTTTGCAGCATAATGTAGGGCCCAGTGTGAGAAAGCTGGGTCTCCCTCAGAGGTCATGGGTCTTCCAGCAGGACAATGACACAAAACTCACTTCAAAAAGCACTAGAAAATGGTTTGAGAGAAAGCACTGGAGACTTCTAAGGTGGCCAGCAATGAGTCCAGACCTGAATCCCATAGAACACCTGTGGAGAGATCTAAAAATGGCAGTTTGGAGAAGGCACCCTTCAAATATCAGGGACCTGGAGCAGTTTGCCAAAGAAGAATGGTCTAAAATTCCAGCAGAGCATTGTAAGAAACTCATTGATGGTTACTGGAAGCGGTTGGTCGCAGTTATTTTGGCTAAAGGTTGTGCAACCAAGTATTAGGCTGAGGGTGCCAATACTTTTGTCCGGCCCATTTTTGGAGTTTTGTGTGAAATGATCAATGTTTTGCTTTTTGCTTCATTCTCTTTTGTGTTTTTTTCATTTAAGACAAATTAAATGAAGATAATAATACCAAAGAATTTGTGTTTGCAATCATTTTCAGGAAGAAACTGAGTACTATCTGACAGAATTGCAGGGGTGTCAATACTTTTGGCCACAACTGTAGAACACCAACAGAAGGAGTAGGGTGTGTAGCACACTCACAGAAGCAGTAGTCTCTTAAAAAAAATCAGCAGCACTGTCTGCTCTTCATAAACTGCAATAAACTGCTGTCACCTGAACCATCAGCTATTTGACAATCCATCTTGTTTTAAGCAATACACATTTTAGCAGTTTGGTGAGTTTATGGAAACTGGAGAAGGGGAGTAAAATATGCTTTACACTATAAAGTTTCTTATATTCTCTTGTATTATAGTACTACATGAAAAAAAATAAAAATTACAATTTTTTAATCTTGAGAAGAGATGTTTTAGAAGAAAATAGCCTAAATCTTTGTGTAAATGTATTGAATTTTTGTTTTGAATGTGCATCCAATAGGTTCAACATTTGGAATTCCATTGACAAATGTTCCATTTCAGGCTAGATTAGAATATAGCCTCTTCAGGGAAGAAGACTTGGACTCTAGTGCCACCTATTGGATGTAGCAATCTTAAATGTCAATATTCACCCTTTATAGGGCCTTGCACATGACTAAAGATAAGGAGCCAAACCAGAAACTCCACTTAGGTCGGAGTGACACTAAAGGCCCTGTCACATTAAGCGATCGCACCAGCGATCACGACAACGACACGACCTGGCAGAGATCGTTAGTACATCGCTACATGGTCACTAGTAAGCTGCCAAACAGGCAGGTCTCATAAACGAAACAGCAGCGATCAGCAATCTGTATAACGACCTCGGCGGTCGTTGGGACCTGTCACACAGCATGTATTGTTAAAAGACCCAGACCTCGATAGGCGTGATTGAGCGCTACCTTTTCCACGCCCCTCTGCACAGATTGGTGGTCACTGTAAGCTCTCGCTTTGTAATTGGACGACCGCGTCATAAAAGACGACGCATTAGCACTCCCTTCCATTGTTCTCGAGCGCTGTGGTTCATACGAATTTCCAGCAGCATCGTTCCATATTGCGTCCTGCTAGCCTTCTACTTTGCAGCTCCAGCGATCCAGTCTGAGCCGCTATTGCGTTTGCCTTGTATTTATTAATTCAGGATTTTTAAACTGTCTTGTAAGGTAGGCACTGTTTCTGTATTTTCATGATGATTGTGGCATTTAACTTTGTAGAACTTTAATCAACATTTATATATTTTTTTTTATATACAGCTGCCATGGTACTTTTCCAGCTGCCACCCCATCACTGTATTGTCCATGAATGTAATGCCCCCACAAGCTAATGGCCGCTTTGATATAGGTAGCCATTTTAGTATTCCTACCGTGCCCACCACCGCAATTTTGGGATCATAGCGGAGTAAAGATTTGTAGGTCATCTATGTATTGTATGTAATCGTTGTTCGATTGCACATTTTTGTAATGCTGTTACATTGCCATGTTTGGTTTTCAATCTTCCTGACGCGCCCATCCCCACCATTACTATTCTCCATTGAGGTTATGCAAAAACAACTAACTATTGTAAGGTCCGCTTTGGGATGGGCAGCCAATTGTTTTTTCCTGCTGCGCCGACCACCGCCATTTTATGATCCCAGATGTGTTAACATTTGTAGGCTATCTATAAATTTTAATTGGGCAGCCATTTTTTTTCATGCCGCGCCCACCACGCCATTTTATGATCCCAGCTGTTTTAACATTTGTAGGCCATCTATTAATTATATTTGGGCGGCCATTTTTTTTCCTGCCGCGTGTAACGAATGGAAACGGAGGCAGAGATGATGAAGTTCATATTCGTTTTTATTTTTTAAGTGGAACCTCGGGACCACAGTCTGGGGGGCTCCGAAGGGGGCGTGACTAGTGAGGCCCTGGTATCCATAGTAAAGCCCCTCAGGCAGGGCCAGAATGGAATACCCGGAGGACACAGGTGCTACCTCCAGTTAGACCCCGAACACGTGGCAGCTGTCCTAGCGGGACCAAAAGGGATAACAAAGGTTACAGCAGAGTCCGTAATGAGCTGGGTCCTGGATCCTGGTAGTTGGTAAGGAGTCGGTTCCAGTGACCTCCACACAGTCCTTGGACTCGGATGGCTGTTGGCAGAACGGGATGGCTTAGGCCCAGATGGTTGTAGATATAACCATTTAACACAGGATACTGATATGCTGTGGAGACAGAGAGCATTAGACAATGCACAGAGACTGCAGATGCAGCACAGACAGGTTAGCATGAGAACCGGATGTAGCAATGATAGATACTCGTTGCTCCGGCGCTCTCCCTATGGAGGAGAGGCAGAAATAGCAGCCAGTGTGCTGCCATTGGTTAATTGCATTTTTTGAATAATGCACGCCGCCCCTTTAAGAAGGCAAGAGAGCGGGCAGGCATGCCCTAATAGGCTTAGCTACAGATCTCCTCACAGAATGCTGAGCAGCAGCATGAGAGGCTAGAGGTGAGTGCCCAGAACGGAGAGCAGCGGCAGGCCTGGACGCAGCGCCAGGTGTAACAGCGGCAGACCTGGGCGCAGCACCAGGACGGGGACCGGGTGTAAAACTGCGCCCACCACCGCCATTTTATGATCACAGCTGTGTTAACATTTGTAGGCCATCTATGAATTTTATGTAATCATACCTTTCAATAAAACAAATGTTAGATGTATTGGGCCGTTCTCACTAATTCATTTTTTTTCTTCAGATGGCCAATAAGCAAGATTTCCTGCGCGACTTCATTGAGATGTACCGCTTGTGGAAAATAAAGTCGGTGGATTACAGCAACAGTATGAAAAAGAAGGAGGCATACCAAAAACTGGTTGAGCTTTTGAAAAAAAACATTATCCCAATGAGCCAGTGGATGAGTCAGCGGTCAAAAAAAGGATTCAGGGCCTCCGCACTGTATACAGGAAAGAACTTAACATAGTGGAGAATTCAAGCAAGTCGGGAGCCGGGTCTGAAGATGTATATGTCCCCAAATTGTGGTACTTTGACCTTCTTGCTTTCACAAGGGACCAAGAAGTACCAAGAAAAATGGCTTCTATGTTGCCACCAGACCCTGTGATCCAGAAGGGCTCCCCTGTCGGAGATGTAAGTACCTTGTTTTCTTATAATAAACATTGCAATGTACATGCCCAAGTGGAGTAGAAAATTTAAATTAAATTTGCTAAATCTACTACATAGCAAAAGTTATCCCTTCATGTACTGTTCATTAATCAAGTTTTAACGGTTTAGGCCTATCCATTTCACATACCGTGGAAGGACAGTTAATAACCATAGATACTAGTCCCATCCTCACATTATTTTGCAGTTCATATGAACGCTTGTGACTGATGATCGTGATAATTTATGCAAACTTTTGGTGTATTTGGGTGTTATAGTGTGATGAAAAATTTCTTTTGTTTTGTGATGTAACATGCTTTTTCTGTTCACGCAGGACACAGAAGAGGCTGTCTCTACACCGCCGTCAATCACACCAGAAGAAGACAGCGTGGCAACGGTAGAAGAGGAGGAAACTGTAGAGCCACCATCCTCATCTGTGCCGAGGCGACTTACATTTTCTGGTAGAAAAAGGAAGGCCCCCACCTCGGCTGCTCCTGAATTTATACAACTTGCAACAAAAGTCCTAACGACACCGCAGAACCAACCCCAGATTACCGGCTTTGCTTACTATGCAAATGAGAAGCTGCCAACATTAGATCCAATACAGCGTGTTCATGCTGAAAGGATCATGCTTGAGGTGTTGAGTCAAGCAGCAACCGGGAAGCTCACTGACATGTCTGGTGTCATGGACAGACGTCATAATCCGCTGTACTCTTGGCCGCAGAATCCAGAGACTCTTGAAACAACTATGAGGAGGGGGATAGACCCCCTGAAGAATCCAAGTCATGTTCCCCCACCCTTTTTTATACACCGCCAAGGCAATGTGGTAATGACAACGAAACATATTACCAACAGTTGTAGTAGGGGGAATATTTTGTAAAGTTTTCTGTTGTCTATATATTTTAAGTTGTTTTTGTTATTTTAATAAAAATGTTATTTTTCTACTAAATATTGGTCTGCTTTTCTCGTGTTTTTTCGTTATTTCAACAATATTTTGTACAAAAATAAAAATGTTATATTTATCTTTCATCTACTTTAAACTAGTCAGCACACACAGCATTGGGAAGGGGGAAGGGATGGTCATGGCCACCATGTTGGCTGTACTGAAGTTCAAGATGCCTAGATATAATGGGAGTCATGGGAGTACTAACAGTCATGGGATTACCCGCATTCATGGGAGTACCAGCAGTGTTAAAAAAAAAAAAATTTAAAAACTGGACACCATTTCTTTTATAGGCCGCGGACACAATAGCGCTTAAAACTGAAAGACGCCCGTAGAACGCCAATGCAAGTTTATGTGTGCCCAATAAAACACATTACACACTCACCCGGACGTGTGCCCAACTAACCCATTATTTAGAAATAATTTGACACAGCTGCATATATAAACTTTAAATATATATATATATATATATATATTTTAAACATAAATAAAAAATAACTATCAACAAAAGAAAAAAAAACTACTTGGGACTGCCACCCTGTTGTAGGCCCGCCAAAAACCTTTCCAGCATCACTCCGTGCACATCCATTGCAGCCAGAGTGACTGCCATCGCTGCCCTCATCCGCCGGTGAGATGCCATCAGGGCCTGGGCAGTGGGGATTTCTGTTGATGAAATGGTAAAAGTAAACCAGTCAATTATTTAGAAACTACAAAATAAAGGTACATGGTTGTTGTTTTAATACTTACGGTATTGTGGCTGCTCAGTTCCCTCTGGTGAGGGGCTAATAGCCCACCCGGATCCAGTGGCACCACCGGCTAGGGGACAAAAAAGAAAATATTACAGGACAGCCCTCCATCCTTTCCAAAACCAAAGGTTTCAATTCCCACTTTTTTTTCATCTTATAATAATTCGTGCTTTAATTACCGGATGGAGAGCCTGCACCCATATCACGGAGTGATGCAGGTGAGAATATCGCCTGTGGGGGTGGGCTGGCAGCAGGCGAAGGAGTTAATGGTGTATCAGAGGGATGCCCTGGAGATGGTGGGGCTGATGGTGGTGCTGACCGAGACGGCGGGGTTGATGGTGATGGTGGTCCTAGAGAGAGGAAAAACATTCTATTGATATCTGTAACTTAAATGCTTTTTTTCATTTTGAAACCAATGCTGTGCTGAATTTTGTGAAGCGAGTAGTTAAATCCTCACCAGTATTCTAATACCGCATAACTTAGAAACTATTATACAATCCTAACGAGTATACTTGCTCTTTCCAAGTAATAATTTTATGGGGTACTCTTTTACAGGTGTGCTTTAAACAACTGCAATAACCAAATTTTTTTTCTTTATTTATCTTTTACTACTTGCCTACCATTTAAAAGTTAATGTTACTTTTAATTTAAAAAAGTTTTTTTATTATTTAGTTATTTTTTTTTAAAAAATCATTAGAAGTGCATGTTTATTTAAAACCAACCAGAACAAACAAAAAAAAAAGGCTTGACACTTTATTTAAGTTTCACTTTCACTTTTGGTATAATACATAAAAATGCCCCAGCATTTTTATGTTTTGTACCAATGCTGAAAGCTAATGCCATCATGCTTCGTGTTTATGGGTCGCCCTCACACCCAGGGCTGTGGGGTACTCGGTACCGGGCCGGTGTCAGGGGGAAAGTATCACGGCAGCTGTGACCCGGTCCGTGGCCTTGGGCGCCCAATGTCAATGGTGGTGTGTGGTTAATGGAATGGAATAGTTCGTGACGCCACCTGCGGTGTTCGGCAAGGGAGATGTTAAGCCGACGCTGCAAACAGCTCCGCTGGGATAGATGGTGTGGTGCAGCAGCGATGGTATAGCCCTCCACAGGCAGGGCTGTTGTCCCAGGGCAGTGTAGATGTGGGGACACCTTGATGGTGTAGTATCCGGCGCAGGGAATGTAGCAGTGCTGGCGGACACAAGACGGAATGGAGGACACCAGGGCTTGCAGTTTCAACGCTTTACTCACAGTTCTTGGTAACCACTAGTGCCCGCTTCCATGCCGTGTCCTCCGGGGCAGAGACTCATTCAACCTCCCGGGCAAGTCAGGCTTCTCCTCTCCAACACTCCGCCAACATGTACCTGTCCTGAACGACTCCGCTATTGCGCCTTTTAGTGTGAAGAGCTCCAGAACCGTGGTTACTCTGAAGTTCCTCCTGTCAGATGTTCCTAACAACTCTACTTGTATGACAGACAGCTGTATCCTGATCAGGGACCTCCTGGATCCCGGCTCTCTATCCGTGTTGCTGTTGTGTCCCAAGTCTTGGATGGGAGTAGTGCATTTACAGCCAACTACTCCCCTGGTGTCTGCTGCAGAACCATAAGTGTTCATACAACCTCGGGGACCGGGCGCCGGCCTTGCGCTGAGAACCTATAGGCAGAGTTCCTCTTCCAACCCACAACTCCTCTCTGTTCTCCTACTCCTTCGTTCTGCGCTGTTCCTTCTCTCTTTTATGGAAGCTTAGGTTGCAGTTCTACGTCTTTCTCCTTCTGTTCCTTTCCCGTGCCAGCTGGCTCACGTCACTGAGGCAGCTGCAGCACTCCTTCCTCCATCCTTCCTTCTAGGGCTCCGCCCTCAGTCTCTCCTGACTGACTGACCCCCTAGCCTCCTCTCTCTCCACTGACTTCCTGTCAGACTGACCTGTAATTCTAAACTTTCCCACTCTTTTATACCTAACTCCACCCACCTCCCAGCACATCTCGTGTTACGAAGCAAGGACCCACGAAAGGTGTTCTGCTACCCTCTAAGCATGGAGCCGCAATCCGGTCCATTGCTGTACTATCCTGTGTGTGGGTGCAGGTGTTGGAGTGTGGAAAGGAGTTCCCAACTTACCTAGTTGGTGGGGCACTACACCTTAGGAGAAGGGGCAGTACCTCTGTGGCGACTGAGCCTCAGGGGTGCCACATTTACATGCTGACACTGTTCAAAGGCACAATGTGCTCCATCTGTTATGTTGCGGTAAAGTACACGTCCATAGACATCATACAAAACAAAACAAGAACCTCGTCGGATCCGGTCAAAAACACTCACCCTGTCCCCTTTGGTTTTCTGTGCGGATGCTGGCGATGCGGTGACTCGAGCGGTATTGCAGATCGGCCAACTTTTTGCGGATCTTCGTGGTGGTCCGCTCGATGCCAAAGTTCTGCATTAGGCCTCTCCTGATTTTTCTTAGTACCCGCTTCTTGTGGAGCATGGGACGGGTGTGTCTTGTGCACTCGTAGTCCCGTGCATCCAATTGCTGTACTTAGAATCGCACCTCTGGCTCCCCCCATGGTACAGAACGCCTGGACGCCATCTTTGTCACTCATGTGTCCTCCAGTCCGCATTAACGACTCCCACCAGAGCGTCATGACATCATGGCGCACGTGCAACATGGGGAACGCTGATGCTTCATATTTATACCACGGCCTCTTTGGGGACGCAACAGAGTTGCATAATATGTCTAAGCATTACAAGTTTTCTATTGCTACAGATTCTCTTTACAAATTTGTTTATATACTCTCTGTCCATCATATGTATTAATCCTCTATCCCAATCACACCAATCATTACCCTTCTCCCCATTACTCCCCTCTCCCCATCATTAGCCATCTCCCCATTACTTCTCTTTCCCCATCACACCCATCATTTTGCCTTCTCCCCATTACTCCCTTCTACCCATCATTAGCCTTCTCCCTATTACTCTCCTCTCCCCATCACACCCATCATTTTGCCTTCTCCCCATTACTCCCCTCTCCCCATCATTAGCCTTCTCCCCATTACTCCCCTCTCCCCATCACACCCATCATTAGCCCTCTCCCCATTACTTCTCCTCCCCCCATCACTCCCTTATTGCCCTTCTCCCTTATTGCACATTTTAGTGAAATAACAAAAAACCATTTGTTAAATTTAAAATGTTTTTATTACCAGAAAGTATTAAAAATAATAAAAAAAAAAAATAGTTTAAATTCCGACTATATCTGATGCTGTCAAGTCACTGCACCAGGCCCGTTAAAGTATTGGCAGTAATTGTCTCGGCAGGCCTTCGCATCGTCCTTGCTCCTGCCTTGATTGACTGGTTGAAGTCCTGCAATAGCGGGATCATTTTCACGCCATTCTCCGAGCACCACGTCACCATTGCTGTCCGAGTCCACAAAGCCAGGGGGACTGTAAGCCACAGCATCGTGCTGCTGAAGAAAATTGTGAAGCACGCAACAGGCCAACACCACAGAGTCTACAGATTCCAGCTTCATGTTGATAGCTGTATGGAAAACCCTGAAGCTGTTGGCCATGTTGCCGAAGGCATTCTAAACAACGCGTCGTGCCCTTGACAGTCTGTAATTAAAAATATACCTTTCCTCTGTCAAACTCTTTTGTGGGTATGGTTTCAAAAGATTCGCATGAAGGGGTAAGGCTTTATCGCCCACAAAAACAAAGATAAGGTTGGCAGTTGTGTCCATGTTGGATGGCAAGTGCAGTTCACAGTTATTCAAGCGTTCCCCAAAAACAGTGTGCTCCAAAACACCTCCGTCCGAAACCCTTCCTTTCATGCCAACATCGACGTTTATAAACTCATAATTGGCATTAACAAGGGCCATGAGGATCACGCTGAAGTAGCCCTTGTGGGGTACTCGGTACTGGGCACGATGAACTTCAATGGGAGATGTCACGGCAGTTGGGACCTGGCCCATGGCCCTGGGCACCCATTGTAAAAGGGGAATGTTCAGTGTGCTTATGGTGATTAGAGTTTATGAATGAATGAGTCGTGACGCCACCTGTGGTGTTCGGCAACGAAGATGTTAAGCCGATGCTGCAGACAGATTCTCTGGGACTGATGGTGTGGTGTAGCAATGATGTTATAGCCCTCCACAGGCAGGGCTTTAGTCCCAGGGCAGAGTAGGTGAAGTGACACGTAGATGGTGTAGTGTCAGGCGCAGGGGATGTAGCAGTGTCGGGCAGGTTGACGCAGGAATAAGTGGAGGACACCAGGGCATGTAGTTCCAAAGCTTTACTCACAGTCTGTTGTGGTACAAGGGCCCGCTTCTATTCCTCCGGTGTCTGCTGCAGGACCATTAGTATACATACAATCTCGGGGACCGGACCCCGGCCTTGCACTTAGAACTTGGGAAGGGTTCTCCTCTAACCCTAATCCTTAGTTCTCTTCTTCTCCTTACGTTCCGTACTAATCCTTTCCTTCTTATGGAGAGTCAGGCTTACTATCAGTGTTCCTTTCCTGTGCCAGCGGACCCAGGTCACTGAGGTCGGCTGCAGCACTTTCTTTCATCCATCCCACTCCGGGGATCTCCTCTCACAGACTGACCTCGTCTGACTCCTGAGACAAACTGACTAAATCCTACACTCTTCCCGCTCTTTGAGTGCAGACTAAACTCCACCCGCCTCCCAGCACACTTCGTGTTCCAAGCAGGGAGCCACCAAAGGGTGCTTTGCTACACTACTATGTTGTGTGGTATGCAGGTGTTGGAGTGTGGTCAGATGTCTCCACCTTACCTGGATGGTGGGGTACCACACCTCAGGAGGAGGTGCAGTACCTCTGTGGCGACTTGAAGTGGTAGTGAGTTACTGCCAATAGCACTTTTGAATTAGGTACAGTATTAAGACATAGATAGTTAAAAATTGTTTGCAACGTTCAAGAGTGAGTGCCTCCCACATTGGGAAGTTTAGATAAGAACTGTTTATTTAGCATTACAAAAATTTTGTATGTTCCTATATTTGTCCATCTTTGCTTCTTTTTCAGCCAGCGGACGTGCTGTGTTTAACGGGGGGTATGTGGCGCCCCTGAGGGTTCAGTCGCCACAGAGGTACTGCACCTCCTCCTGAGGTGTGGTACCCCACCATCCAGGTAAGGTGGAGACACCTGACCACACTCCAACACCTGCATCCCACACAACATAGTAGTGTAGCAAAGCACCCTTTGGTGGCTCCCTGCTTGGAACACGAAGCGTGCTGGGAGGTGGGTGGAGTTTAGTCAGGAGGAGGTGCAGTACCTCTGTGGCGACTGAACTCTCAGGGGCACCACCCTTGTAGTTATAGTAATAGGATCCGCTGTTAGGTGGTTGCGTGATCCGCACATGTTTGCCATCCAAAGCCCCACCACAGTTTGGGAACTGCCAAATACGTTCAAAATCAGATGCAATTTTTTGCCATTCCGCCTCCGATTTTGGAAAAGGCATGTAGCTCCGTAGACTGCGGATGATGGCATTGCATGTCTCTGGAATTAATACGCTGAGGAGTGATCGAAAAACAGCAGCAGAAAATTGCAAGTCTTGCACGTCCGGTTGCCAGGAATCGCAGCTTGACTGCCAAACGTTCCTCTGCCGAAACAGCTGCATGCATCTTTGTATCCTGCCGTTCAATGAGAGGCCTCACACAGTCCAGTAAGAGCTTGAATGATTCCTCCAACAACCGTAGATAATTACGGAAATCCTGAGGATTCTTCTCCTGCAACTCTCTCACTCAGGGCTGCCACTAGGAATTTCGGGGCCACATACTGGCAAAATTTTCGGGGCCCCCTTTAGACTCCGCCCAGGCTCCACCCCACCCCCGCCTCCACTCCTCAAACTGTCCACAGTCTCACTGCTCTCTTGGAAAAACTCCACTTCTCACTAATCACACATTAGCAGCTCCCATCACCGGATCACAAATATAGCCAGCAGCTCTTGTTTTGGCCAAAAGATTTTTTAAGCCGCCATCACAACACTGTAGACTCTTTTGGCCGAGCCCTACTCTACTGTAACCTATTAAATATTTGTTAAAATATGCAATACAATTTAGGTACAGTATATTTATTTATGTTTTAATTTTTAAAATGACCAATAATATCATATACAAGGAACAAATACTATCGCACCATGACCAGATCACATATTACCACCATATAGTGACCTATAATACCACATACAAGGAACAAATACCGCCACACCATGACCATACCTCATATTACTACCATAGTGACCGAATAATATCACATACAAGGAACAAATACCACCGCACTATGACCAGACCACATATTACCACCACAAAGTGACCAAATAATAGCACATACAAGGGACAAATACCACAACACCATGTCCAGACCACATGTTAAGACCACGTAGTGACTGAATACTACAATGGTGATCAGTAATAAAAAAACACAATACCATCACCATAAGTGCCATTATACACAGGAGACCTGTACTTAGTATGCAGTGTCTGTGTACAGGTAATACAGTGATCAATGACATTATACACTGGAGCTCTGTATATAATGTACAGGTAATACAGTGATCACTGGTGACATTACACACAGGACCTCTGTATATAGTATACAGTATATAGTGTCAGTGTATAGGTAACACACTAACTCACCAGTGATGTATCTAGGTGAAGTCCATCTTTGCTTTTCATCTTTCATCCAGCACAGATTGCCATCACGTCTTCCAGCCAGGACTCGTCTCTGCAGGAAATAACACAGTTATCTAGAGCTCCGCTTGTAGAACACATTACTTATTTTTTTCCCAACTTCTACATTACATCACATGAAGAAAAAAAGGCGACAGTGTCGCTCTACACAGTAACAGGACCATCCCCCATTTAAAACAGTATACTCAAAAAATAAAATAAAGACATCACTGCAGTAATAATATCCCTTAATTAACCCCTATGGTAATAATATTCCCCATCCTGGCTCCCGTGTGTCTCATTCCTGGCTTCAGCCATATGTTCCTCCCATCCCGCCCTCATGAGTATCCATTGTGCCCCATATGATTTCCCCATCTGTCTCCATCGTATCCATCCTGCCCCATGATCCTGCACCCTTCCTGTATCTTACTGCCACATTCTGCCCCCTCCTGTGTCTTACTGCCACATTCTGCCCCGTGTCCATTCTGCCCCCTCCTGTGTCTCACTGTCACATTCTGCCCCCATCATGTCTAGAATTCTGCCCCATCATGTCCAGCATTCTGCCCCATCATGTCCAGCATTCTGCCCCCATCATGTCCAGCATTCTGCCCCCATCATGTCCAGCATTCTGCCCCCATCATGTCCAGCATTCTGCCCCCATCATGTCCAGCATTCTGCCCCATCATGTCCAGCATTCTGCCCCATCATGTCCCGCAATCTGCCCCATCATGTCCCGCAATCTGCCCCGTCATGTCCCGCATTCTGCCCCCATGTCCCACATTCTGCCCCCATGTCCCGCATTCTGCCCCCATGTCCAGCATTCTGCCCCCATGTTCAGCATTCTGCCCCATGACCAGCATTCTGCCCCAGTCTCCAGCATTCTGCCCCAGTCTCCAGCATTCTGCCCCATGTCCAGCATTCTCCTTCATGTCTAGCATTCTGCCCCCGGGCCCCCCGGGTCGTCACTGTCAAAAAAACCCAACAAGTTCTAATAATTACCTGGCTGCGCTCCAGCGACGGGCGATGCTCGCGCTCCCTCCACGCTGCAGCGCGCTCTGCCGGCAACTAACAGTGACGTCAGACGCCGGCGAAGTGCGTGCTGCGGCTGACGTCAGCTGCCAGCCTCCGATTGACTGGCGGCTGCCGTGGTTGTTAACTATTGACGTGCGGGCTGCCGGGCCCGCATGTCAATAGCGTTTAACTGCCGCAGCGCCGAGGGCCCGGTTTAGCTGCCGGTAGGGGCCCGGTGAGCAGAGGTGACCGGGCCCGATGCGGGCCCCATCTGCCCACTGGGCCCCATACGCCAGTCAGGGCAGTAATGCCCTGAAGGTGGCCCTGCTCTCACTAGATGCATGTGGGTGAATTTGGACCTCTGTTCCAGTCATTCTCTGGTCCACATGCGACGCTTTCGTTTGGAACACCTCTCTTCCATCCATGCCTCTTCTTGTCGATCTCCCTCCATCAGTAATGCAGCTGCCACAACCTCATGCATTGCGGTGTTCATGTTCATTATGTGCAACCTGCCCGGTAAAGAAGAGAGAAGTTAATAAAAAAAGTTAATAAAAAAAGTTAAAGAAATTTTTATAAGTGCAGTGTGATTTCCTATAAGTGTGTTCTAGAAGTGTGAAGATTAATTTAAGAATTAAAACCAGAAGGATGTATACAGACTGTGCCCTGCTACCTGCCACCATCGCACTCTAACAAGCATCTCTATTCTTCCGACAGGTATGGCCATCCACCCAGCTCTCCTGCTCTCCTGCTGTCTGTCTATGAAGGACACATAGTGCATCACCCAGCTTTGCACATAGACTTGCCTCTGCACCTAGCATTCACATGGTATGGCCATCCACCCAGCTCTCCTGCTCTCCTGCTGTCTGTCTATGAAGGACACACAGTGCATCACCCAGCTTTGCACATAGACTTGCCTCTGCACCTAGCATTCACATGGTATGCCTTTCAGCTAACCCCAGCTTACCCCAGTGTTATTTATGACCTTGTTTACTCTGGCTTGATCATATACATCTGGTCCACTCTTAATTGTCTGACCAAGAAGAGCAGAGACCACTCCTCTCTGCTTCACACCTGACTGCACTTAGTTGTACATATATTGCAGAGCACAAGTCTGCATAGACTTCAGTCTGCAGTGTGATTCCTATAAGTGTGTTCTAGAAGTGTGAAGATTAATTTAAGAATTAAAACCAGAATTGAACCAGAAGGGAACTGAAGGTAACTGGACACAGTCACTGTAAACAATGTTTCTGTTTGTTTTCACTTTCACCCCAATAATCCTTCACTTTCTGCTAATTCCCCTAATCCCTACTCCTAGTAAGGAACTGTTCATCTCTTCTTCAATCCTCCCCATCCACCTCACCTCCGCCTCAAAACTGTTCCTTAACATACAATCCTCTGTCTCCAAACACAGACAGCCCCCTCATGCCCTCTCCTGCTCCCACCTGCTAACACTTTCTCTGCTCCTTCTCACTGCTGGTGATATCTCTCCAAATCCTGGTCCTCCTCACCACATTCCCACAGTCATTTCTACCTCCCATCCACACTCTATCACAACCTTCCGTAACCTCTCCAACCTTATACCCATTCACCCAGCCCCCGCTTCCCCAGTCCCACTAACAGGAGCTCTGTGGAACGCTCGCTCTGTCTGCAACAAGCTTTCCTACATCCATGATCTTTTTGTTACTACCAAACTCTCCTTCCTCGCCATCACCGAAACCTGGCTCACCCCTTCTGACACAGCCTCTCCTGCTGCACTTTCGTATGGCGGCTTCCACCTTTCTCACACCCCCCGCCCCAGCTGCAAACATGGTGGAGGAGTTGGTTTTCTCCTGTCAGATACCTGCTCCTTCACCCCAATCCCACTGCCACCCTCTGTTACCCTCCCTTCCTTTGAGGTGCACTCTGTGCGCATCTACTCCCCCTCCAACCTCCAACTGGCTGTCATCTACCGCCCCCCAGGGCCAGCCACCACCTTCTTTGACCACTTCACCACCTGGTTACTTCATTTCCTTTCCGCGGACATCCCTACTATCATCATGGGCGACTTCAACATCCCCATTGACACTTCCCTCTCAGCTGCCACTAAACTTCTATCTCTCACTTCCTCCTTCGGCCTCACTCAATGGTCTTCTACAGCCACCCACAAAGATGGCCACACACTGGACCTCATCTTCACCCGCCTCTGCTCCCTATCTAACCTCTCTAACTCACCTCTTCCTCTCTCTGACCACAACCTGCTCACATTCTCTTCCCTCTTCGCTCCATGTCTACAATCCCCACCCCACAAACTTTCACACCCTCGCAGGAATCTTAAACACCTTGACCTACACTCATTCTCTGAATCCCTCCTCCCTCTTACAGAAATAAGTTCCTTACACAATGCGGATGACGCTGCCGCTCTATATAACACCACAATAGTTGTAGCTTTGGAATCCGCTGCCCCACTTACACATACCAAAACTCGCAAAATCAACAGACAGCCCTGGCACACCAGCCTGACCAAAGAGCTGAGGCGAGCTTCCAGGGCTGCTGAGCGCAGATGGAAAAGATCCCACTCCAACGAGCACTTCATCGCATTCAAACAGTCCCTCACTACTTTCAAGACCACACTCGCCACAGCTAAACAAACCTACTTCTCATCTCTCATATCCTCCCTGTCTCACAACCCTAAACAGTTATTCAACACCTTCAATTCTCTCCTCCGCCCCCCAGCACCTCCTCCCTCCCCACTCATCTCAGCTGAAGACTTTGCCTCATTTTTCAAGCAGAAAATTGATAACATCAGGGACAGTTTTGGTCAACAACCCCCAGAGCCCTTCCTCCCGACTTCCCAGCCCTCCACCTTCAAAACCAACTTCTCCACCATTACAGAAGATCGACTCTCCACTCTACTCTCAAGATCACATCTCACCACCTGTGCACTCGACCCGATCCCATCCCACTTCATCCCAAACCTCACCACAGTCTTCATCCCAACCCTAACCCATCTCTTCAACCTATCACTAACAACTGGTGTTTTCCCCTCAAGCTTTAAACATGCCTCCATCACACCTATCCTCAAAAAGCCCTCTCTTGACCCATCCTCTGTATCTAGCTATCGCCCTATATCACTTCTCCCATACGCCTCCAAGCTACTGGAACAACACGTCTACCTTGAACTGTCCTCCCATCTCTCTTCTTGCTCCCTCTTCGACCACTTACAATCTGGCTTCCGGTCACACCACTCCACTGAAACTGCCCTTACTAAGGTCACCAATGACCTCTTAACTGCCAAGAGCAAGCGACACTACTCTGTCCTCCTCCTCCTGGACCTGTCGGCTGCCTTTGACACAGTGGACCATTCCCTATTATTACAGACCCTCTCATCCCTCGGCATCACAGACTTGGCCCTCTCCTGGATCTCATCATACCTAACAGACCGGACATTCAGCGTCTCCCACTCACACACAACCTCCTCACCTCGCCCCCTATCTGTCGGAGTCCCACAAGGTTCAGTCCTTGGGCCCCTGCTGTTCTCTATTTACACCTTTGGCCTGGGACAGCTCATAGAATCTCATGGCTTTCAGTATCATCTTTATGCTGATGACACACAGATCTACATCTCTGGACCAGATATCACCTCCCTACTAACCAGAATCCCTCAATGTCTGTCCACTATTTCATCCTTCTTCTCCACTAGATATCTGAAACTCAACATGGACAAAACAGAATTCATCATCTTTCCCCCATCTCACGTGACCCCCCTACGAACCTATCAATTACAGTAAATGACTGCCCACTCTCCCCAGTCCCACAAGCTCGCTGCCTCGGAGTAATCCTTGACGCTGATCTCTCCTTCAAACCACATATCCAAACCCTTTCCACTTCCTGCCGACTTCAACTCAAAAATATTTCAAGCATCCGTTCATTCCTCACCCAAGAATCTGCAAAAACCCTAGTCCATGCCCTCATCATCTCTCGCCTTGACTACTGCAACCTCATGCTCTGTGGCCTCCCCTCAAACACTCTCGCACCCCTCCAATCTATTCTAAACTCTGCTGCCCGACTAATCCACCTGTCCCCCCGCTATTCCCCAGCTTCTCCCCTCTGTCAATCCCTTCACTGGCTCCCAATTGCCCAGAGACTCCATTACAAAACCCTAACCATGACATACAAAGCCATCCACAACTTGTCTCCTCCATACATCTGTGACCTCGTCTCCCGGTACTTTCCTGCACGCAACCTCCGATCCTCACAAGATCTCCTTCTCTACTCCCCTCTTATCTCCTCTTCCCACAATCGCATACAAGATTTCTCTCGCGCATCACCCCTACTCTGGAACTCTCTACCACAACATATCAGACTCTCACCTACCATCGAAACCTTCAAAAAGAGCCTGAAGACCCACCTCTTCCGACAAGCCTATAACCTGCAGTAACCACCGATCGACCAAACCGCTGCACGACCAGCTCTACCCTCGCCTACTGTATTATCACCCATCCCTTGAAGATTGTGAGCCCTCGCGGGCAGGGTCCTCTCTCCTCCTGTACCAGTAATGACTTGTATTGTTTAAGATTATTGTACTTGTTTTTATGTATACCCCTCCTCACATGTAAAGCGCCATGGAATAAATGGCGCTATAACAATAAATAATAATAATAATAATAATAAGAGTACTTGTTTTTTGTTAACATTGCATTTGTTAACATTGAAATAACAGCGACCTTACAAAAGGTAATGCAGCAAAGAGCCTAAAATGGCAGGGGGTGGGCGTGGCTGTCAAAAGATTGCAGGATAATCCTATGTTTATGGAGGATCAAATATAACAAATAGATTACCTCTAAGATCTAAAAATTGCAGGGTAGGCGCGGCAAAAAAAAACAAAAAAAACTTGGCAACACGCCTGAATATATATTGAAGGCAAGCAGCAAAAAAAAAAAAAAAGTCATAACAAAACATCTCAAACAATATGTACCTTGCAAGGGAAATTCAAAAAACCAGAAGGTATAAACTCCAAGAAGAAGCGCAGTAGCGACTCTGACAGGATCGCAGAAAACCCACACAAGATATAGTATCCTCATACAACGCACAAAGGACTAGCACCAGAATGTTGGAGTAATCCACAAAGCGCTCAGGAACAGTGGATGGGGGCGCAGTTTTATGTTTTCTTTTATGCTGAGGTGTTGTAGAGGCCACCAATTGGAGCTGAGGGGAGTTACAAAAGAAAACCTAGTCCTGCCTGCGCCGCTGAGATATGAGTCGCCAACGAAGTCGCTCCTCATTCATAAAGGGTGTCAAACTCAGCAATTCAGGCTCACCAGCATGACGCCAACGATCAAAAAATGGCCCAGGACGTTCGAGCACGATCAGCGACATCGCAGCGGGGGCCACATCGCCGCTACATGTCACACACAGCGACATCGCTGTGGATGTCGCTGTTGCGTCATCAAATCGGTGTCGCTTAAGCGATATCACTAGCGATTTTGCTTAGTGTGACAGGACCTTTAGTTAGAATATGGACAAGTGCTAGGCGATAACAAATCACATAGCACTCGTCCCAATGTTAATCTATGGGGCAGCTCCCATCTTCCTTTTTTTTCCTCACACGTTTTATACGATGAATTTATGAATTTACCGGTTAATTTAACACCTACAAGTCTCAAATTTTACACACATACAACAATCTAGTTATTAGTCAAATACATTTAAAAAACCAAATGAAATGAAATGGTTTACTGTATGTAAACCATGCGTCATTTCATGTCGGATTCTGTAATGATTTTACAGAAGCCAGCAATTGATTTAGCGGCTATTATGCTATGTAGAACTCTATGAACTATAAATATATATATATGTGTGTGTGGTACCCTGCGTCTTTACCGCCACAAAAGGGTTAAATATGTACTGTTTTGTATGTGTTTTGTGAGCAATGGGAGCTATGCTTTCTCTGCTAGAGACCACAACACACAATACACCTCATTCCCTTATTTGACTGAAGCTTAGAGCTTTGTAGACACACCCTAACTGGGAGGGGGAGAAGTCGTGAGTTGTTGTTTCAGTGAAGAACGAGGAAGGAGGCTCTGGGAAGCCATGTTAAGACATGTGCTCGACCCAGGAGTGAGAGCTAAGAAGCATCAGGGACCAGCCCCTAGACCATCCATGCTTTCAGAGCAGGGTGGTAAGCTGACAGACTGCGTGGGATTATACAACCAGCAGAAAAGTGTTTTCCCTCAGAAATATATGTAATAACCTAGGATCAGTGAAGGATAGTGCAAGTGGGAACCTGAGCTGCTTCACAGAGGATTCAAGCTGCAAGTTGCTGAAGGTGAAATACACAGTGAGTAGAGGTAATACTGAGAAGTTCTAAACTCCGGGAAGCCTTGGTCCCAGAAGGGATCAGAATAGCAGCAAGTTACACTGAGTCACAGCAGAGTGAAGGATAACCTCCATTCTCCAGAGCAGACTGTAACCTGGTGAGAGTTGTAATATCTCCTCTGAACTGCACCTGATAAATAAATGATAAAGTGACTTTCCTTGTCTCCTCCCTTATTACTCCGTGCCTTCTACTTCCATCACAATCTCTGGGGGTCAGCCCTGGTTGGAGAGGCTTTAACATCTGCACTGCCATCAACTTCTACTCCCCCAGGGATCACCTGCAGTGCCGGCTATACTACAGTCGAACACTCCAACTGGCATCACGAATCACTACATAAACTTTATCCCCATCCAATTCTACCCCTTTTACATGACCGCCTGAGGCCACGGACCAGGTAACTGCCACTGTGACATTTCCCATCGAAGTTAATAGGCTCAGTATCGAGTATCCCACTGCCTCTGGGGCGCGTCATATGTGTCTCAATGACATGTGTATACATACATATACATATATTCTTTTGTTTGTGTTTTAACCTGTCATTGGGATCCATTATATGTCCATTTTGCAAGCCGGCGAGAAAATCTTGTCATACGGATGCCATACGGATGTCACATGGATCCTTAGATGCGAAAAAAATCGCATCATTGCATTTAAAATGGATTACATGCGGATCAACATATGGAAAACAGTTGTGTGATAATCGCATGACAAAATCGGACCGATTTTTTTAAACGTTGCGTCTGACTCAGGCCTTACAGTCCTGTCTGAAAAATGCATTTGCTCCTCTTCAGTTCAAATTAAAACCCTTTAAAGGGTCAATATTGACTTTTAGGATAGCAACTTCTGATAGGTGGCATGAGAGTTTAATTCCTTTCCTCTCTGAAGAGGGTATTTGCATATTAAAATTCCCATTGAAGAATTGCATGGCCTATAAGTCTCCCTATCCTAACTTGACTCTCTCCACAAAAAGAAACTTTGTCCCTTAAATCCCAGGTTAGATTGGTTCACATAGTATCAGTCTTTTTAATACCTTCCTCTAGATTTGGGGGAGAGAATTTCTGAAGTTTGCCCCTTCATCCACATCCTTCATCCCATTATTGAAATGAATGGAACATGTATTTTTTGAGCTGCACTAAGTATGTAACTGTAAAGTCAATGTCAAACAGATTGCAGTTTATATCATTCACATCTATGATGCTTGACTGTAACACCTTCTGTGTTATGAAAGGCACTTGAGAAACATGAAAGAAAGAAAAGTGATTGTGATATTTTCTTTGTGTGTTAATGTCTTATATAAATTGTGTAAAAATCTTCCATAGTTTATGTTTTTGGTGAGTCTAGTTTTTTTTTTCAGGCCCTGTCATTGCTCCCATTTATTCTTTGAGGTTTGTCATGGGGTGGTACAGACATTCCAACAATAATTACACAAGGCCTGTGACATTAAAAATATTAAGAGGTCATCTCATCACATCTATTGTGCTCATCAGGAATAAATGCTTAAAGATGGCATCATGTCGAGATTAAACAGATACGAAAACATCAACCTGTTTTCAGTTCTTCTGAGGGCTTGTTTCAATAGAATGGTCCATGTAATTAATAAAATTTGATATCTGGAACCACTTTTCACAAAAGAAGCAATTTTTCAGTGACTACTTATAGCGTAATATAATAAGAAATGATGATAAGCTGTAATGATAAATGGTGATTGGAGCTCCAAAACATAGGATTCCTTGTCAGCACACATTATAACAATTTATTATAATACAATGTATATAGTTAAAACCTCTATGCATTTTAGTGTTATCTCATATAATGACCACAGTTTGATAGTAGAAATCTACCTTTTACAATCTATTGATTTATTATACTTACTTACTGTATATAATGACATCATATGCCAATGTGTTATCGTCCTCATTGGGACTCGCAATCTTAGTTTCCTATCAGTATGTCTTTGGAGTGTGAGAAGAAACTGGAGAACCCAGAGAAAACCCACTCAAACACAGGGAGAACATACAAACTCCTTGCAGAGGTTTCCTTTAGTGGGATTTGAACCCAGGACCCCAGCGCTGCAAGGCAAGAGTACTAAGTACTGAGCCACCATGTTTCACTAGGTATAGGATTCCCCTAGCAAATGTAATTCTATGAATTCCAAAAGCAAGTACAATTATGCATAGAGCTTGGAATTGAATTAGTCAACTGAAATTGACCTAAATTGTGTCTTTGACCCTATAAAAATGTGCAAACATTACAAAAATGATTATCCTTTATTAATGTTACACACCTCTCCTGGCTCAAAAGTTAAGCACTGCATTGTGTTTCTTCTGCAGCCATTACCTTCTCTTGTACACATTGGGTTACTGTGCTCCAATGACATCAAACCACTTGATCATTTAACCCAGCTCAGGTTGTGTTCTGCCACTTCAGGTGATAATAATCATGCCACTACTTCTTTTTTTACAGTCAATATGATCAGGCCTGGACTGACTATCTGCCTGACTGGAAAGAATCCCGGTGGGCTGTACAGCTCAATTGTTTCTTGGAATGTGCATATACATAGCATTCAGTATTGAATGCTGCTGCAGTATACACAGGATTAAGTCTAATGCTGGTTTTTGTGACATGTACCTACCTAGCTCTTCTTGCGACATTCTTTTTTTTTTTTATAAATATGTTTTAGCAAAATTTCTGATTTTAAGTAAGAATCATGAAAACTGTGCTGAAGCAAGGAGCCTTTTTTAAATATCAACTCACTGAGAGTAAGTTCGAAAAAAAAGACAAGTACTAGTTTGGGTAATAGATATTATAGGGAACCTGTCAGCAGGATTGTGCTGAGTAACCTACAGACAGTGTCAGGCTGGCTGCTGAATGTGAATTTTTTTTTGGCAGTATGTAAAACAGGGGGCACATTACTGAGGGACAATGACCTGTCGTGAGGCCATACAGATGACAGGTTAATCAGAGCACCGCATAAAAACCCCTCCACAGCTCCACCCCGGAGCATGAGAATCTCATTAACTGAAAACTACAAATAAAGATTAAACAACTACAAGATGGATTTCATCAACCAAGGTATCATTTTACCATAATCAGTATTAAACCTGACACTGTCTGTAGGTTACTGAGCACAGTCCTGTTGGCAAGTTCCCTTTAAAAGGTGATTGGAAAATGTGGACTACAGAGAGGACAAAGCTGATTCAGCAAATACTTTATACTATGCAACTTTAGATCATGGGAGTTTTTTGGAACTAGTTCTGCCGCTATGTGAGTATGATGTCTGTCTACACCAACATGTAAGTGATTCATTGAGAAAAATAAACAACCGCATAATTCCAGTGACGCTATGAACAGAGAATCCTAAATAATCCTCTTGGGCAAAAACACAGTGAATAGCAGGATTTTGCCGTACGCTGCGCACTTTTGAAGGTGCGCCCGTGTGCGCCGAACGCAGCATGTTGCATTTCGGCGTGCTCGGCGCACCTTCAAAAGTGCGCAGCGCACGGCAAAATCCTGCTAGCGCACGGCCAGCGCACTATCTGCACACCCTATGCTAAAGATAGGGTGCGCAGATTGCAAACGTCCATGTGCGCTAGTAGGCGCCGATGACCGGATGGGGCGGGCAGGGAGACGGCAGGGGGCGGGGCTTAGCGGCGCCATGCGCTGCAGGAAATAAACGCTAGTGTGAAACTAGCCTTATAAAGGCTTTACTATTTGGTTAACATCTATCTCTGGCCAAAAACAGGAGTGGTGTTATTCACATATGCTAAACCTATTTTTTGTCAGAAATCACTAAGACAACATTGCAAAGTGCATAATTATGTATGCTCACTGATGTGAACCTGACAGCTGAAACATGCTGCCCAATCCATGGGTAATCCATGGGAAGCATGTATCAGGCACTGATTGTATGATATTGGCCAAGTATGTCTGATTCTGAAATGCTGCAGCGTTTCATAGAAAAACATACATTAAAGTCTAGGCAGAGATCTGTCACTCCAGGGCACTGGGTGGTGACAAGTCACTGGAGACTTCTTTCCAGTGCAGCTCTGTCCCCGGTGACTTTTAAAGTATGTGTATTTTTTATGAAATGCCGCAGCACTTTAGAGTCAGACATACCTGGCTGAGATTATACAGCTGATGCCTGAAATGTGCTGCCTGTGGATTGGCCAGCTTGTATCAGCTGTCAGGTTCTCTTTACAGATTCATATATTTGAATGGATTTCTGGGAGAATGTATACCAGGACCATATCTATTGCATGCACGCAGCAATAGGTGAAACACCACCTTGGTGGTCAAAAGAATTGAAAAAAAAAATGTTGAATCTATTGCCAATCCATATATCCAAAAACACAGTTTTATTTGTTTGTGAGAATTTTCCTTACTTCAAATTAATATAAATCTGATGCTTGTACAAAATGAAAGGGAACTGTGATATCTGCAATGGATATTTTAATACTTGAAGCAAAGGAAGACACAAAGCGCAAAATAGGGTCTTATCCCACAAATTAAACAGGGATTTTTACAAAAAAGCTGCTCACCTGGCATTCAGTAGTGAAAGCACGTATAGTAGGTATAGGCTGCCGCAGAACCACCGGTCGGACATCAACCAGGTAACACAGTATATTGCAGGGTAGGTTGTGGATTATTGTCTGCACTGCCCAAATGATGAAATTCCAGGAGTAGGTAGAAGTTAACAGTGGTTTATTCGACGCGTTTCAATGCTAATACAACCCCTTCTTCAGGAAATACCCTGTACAACTAGAAGTTGTATCTACTCCTGGAATTTTATCATTTGGGCAGCGCGGACAATATTCTACATCCTCCCCTGCAGTATACATGGATATTTTAATAGCATATCGGATGGTGAGTGATTTACAGGATAGTCTAAAAAGTTTTGTTAGATAGTTTGATGGTGTCAAAGAATAATGTTGTGAAGTGAGCAGATGACCAGCTTCAAGAAAAATATAGAGAATTTTGTATCAAATTAGATTTATTTTTTGTCTGAGAAAATAATTAATAGAAAAAAAAACTAATGCCAAGTGAAGTAGCTGAGGAATAGGCATATACAAATGCAGTAACTGCATATGGCATTGAAGTCCATAATGTCATCTTGGATGTTGTCACAGAATGCATGCAACAAAGTGTCACAGCAATGGGAAAATTACCGTGCACTAAGAAACTTTTAATCCGTAAGAGTCACTGGGTTTTTCAGAATAAATAACATTTCCCACATGTCTACTTTACATAAGCACAATTTTTGAAACACAGTTTTTTCTTAGGAAGTTATGAGGGTTAAAAGTTGACCAGAAATTTACAAAACCATTTTTTAGGGACCATGTCACATTTGAAGTCACTTTGAGGAGCCTATATGACAAAAAATATCCAAAAGTGACACCATTCTAAAAACTTCACCCCTCAAGGTACTCAAAACCACATTCAAGAAGTTTATTAACTCTTAAGGTGCTTCACAGGAACTGAAATAATGTGGGAAGAAAAAATGAACATTTAACTTTTTTCACAAAAAAATTACTTTCAATCCAAACTTTTTTATTTTCATTAGGGTAACAGGAGAAATTGGACCCCAAAATTTGATGTGCAATTTCTCCTGAGTATGCCGATACTTTATTTGTGTGGGAAATCTACTGTTTGGACTTACGGCAGAGCTCAGAAGAGAAGAAGCGCTGTTTGACTCTTTGAATGAAAATGTGCTAAAATATTCAGCGGACGCCATGTCGCGTTAGGAGAGCCCCTGGTGTGCCTAAACCATGAAAAACCCCCACAAGTGACATCATTATGGAAGCCCTCAAAGATTTTACCCAGGTGTGTAGTGAGCATTTTGAACCCACAGGTACAACACAGAATTTGATAACATTATGTTGTCATATTGAATATGTCATCATTATTGTTGAGCGCAAGTGCTTGCTACTCCAGTTTGCTACTCCAGTATGCACTGAATATCGTAGGTGCTCGAGTGACATGCTCGAGACACTGCCACGCAGTTTTGAGGCTGTTAGATACCCAAAAAAAATGCGATCCACAATACTCCGTGAATATCCGAGCACCAGATGCAAACTTGAGTAGCGACCACTTGCGCTCAACACTAGCCATCATATCATCATTTTTTTACTTTTGAAAAAAGTAAACCTTAAACCTGACAGAACCCTAAACCCTACCCTAACACAACCCTAACCCCACCCTTAACAATAACCCAACCCTAACAACAAGCCCAACCCTAACCACAACTGTAAAGAATGGAAAAATAAAAAAAATTATAATTTTTATCTAAGGCCAGGATCACACATGCGAGAAACTTGCACGAGTCTCACACCTCAATATCCGGCACTGCCGCCGGCACTTGAGAGAGTGTGCGGCTGCATGTATTTCTATACAGCTGCACACTCCCTTCTCGAGTGCCAGCTGCAGTGCCGGATATTGAGGTGCGAGACTCGTGCGAGTTTCTCGCATGTGTGACTCCGGCCTAAAGGAGATTTATTATTTTTTTCTTTTGAAAAAAAGGGTCTATCACAGTGATCAAAAGGAACCTATACGAAAAATGTCCTATTTTTGCCGGGTACCAGCAGGCAGGTCTTGACAGGCTTGTGCCCACCATTTTTTCCAGGATGATGATACCTTGCCGGGGAATGGATCAGGAGGGTTCGTGGATGGTGGAGGGATCTTACGGGGCATCATTTCTCTCTACTCTGACATGTATGTCAGAAGAGAAAGTAATCATTGGAACAGCGGACACACTTTTTTTGTGATTGCCGTTATTCATTGAATAATGGCAATCACATGATCAGGGACCAGAAAATCCAGCCCTTATTATGTTCTCCGGGCTCTCGGCTACACCGCAGTAGCCGACACCCCAGAGATTTTCCAACTTTGGAGGGCACTACAGCTTTATTCCTGATCGCCGTTTTAAAACAGCGATGATGGAATAAGTACTCTTAGCGGCTGCCATTCTAATGCTTATCGGCGATCGCTAAGGGGTTAAAATCCTGGAATGTTGTATAATTGAAAGATACACTGTTCCAATATGTTTACAATTAGGCCATAAAGGTCATTTAATCTTGTTCTGAAGTGTTGTGCAGAGTACCCTGCATTATGGTAGTTTGTTAGTATACAGCTCTGACAAAAATTAAGAGACCACTGCACAGTTTTATAAAAATCAGCTTTTCTACATGTCTGACAGCCATTCCAGTCTCAGTTGAATTCCAACCAGAGTACACCTCAGACTGCAGAGACCTGTGTGTCGTAAGCAGTGCCATCCCGCCTCCCACCAATCCCCCTAATAACAAAAACACCGACAAGCATGGATGGGTTGAACAGGTCAGTCACAGTTTATTAATAATAAGCAGAGAGAGGCAAGTACAATTCACAACGTTCTCAAAGCTGTGGGCCCACGACCGCTGGGCACGTCGGCTGATGAGAGGTTATGAACCTTGCCGCCCTCTACACTACCGCTGTGACAAAATAAAAGATAATGTGAATAGTAATTTTACACAAACCAAACATGAATCATTTTTTTTTTTTTTAAACTATAGATTTTAAACAACATTTGCGCCGCACACTCGCTAATCTATAAGGGAGGGAGGGTGGGACAAAAGCTTCTAGGTATCAGGCGGAGAGGAAAGAGAAAGACCTCCACCCCAGCACCTGAATTTAACCCCTGAGGGTGTGGCCGGACGCCCCTTCCTCTCTTTCCGTTGGTCAGTGGGGCGTCCTAAATTATGGCATCACCTGGGGGGGGGGAGTAGTGGGAGGGGAGGCACTACACGGAGTTCGCTTATCATCAAATCCATGGGGGCTCTACAGTCAGAGACACTATCCTTATTCAGTACAGTGCCATCCCGCCTCCCACCAATCCCCTAATAACAAAAACACTGACAAGCATGGATGGGTTGAACAGGTCGGTCACAGTTTATTAATAATAAGCAGAGAGAGGCAAGTACAATTCACAACGTTCTCAAAGCTGTGGGCCCACGACCGCTGGGCACGTCGGCTGATGAGAGGTTACGAACCTTGCCGCCCTTTACACTACCGCCACGGAGGATCGTGTGTATGACCTACACAGGACTCTGACCCCCACACAACATCATTAAGGCCTGTTCAACCCCATCCTGCAAATTAGTTAACAACATATCAAGCCCAATATCCGTGAGATGAACGCCGTCCGGTCTCAGGTAGAGTGAGATATCCTCTTCTAGATTGTGGTGGTGAACCATGATCCCGTAGCGTCATGTTGCCTCCGTCCTTAATATTTCCATTGCCACAAGGTCAAGCAGCAGACATTGGGGACAACAAAGCTACAGATCGGCAGAGGGCAAAAATGACTCTCCACTCACCAGAATGACCATCATCTTATTTGATTGTTACTCAGCAACCGCAGGATTACATCAATTGACCTACAAAAGGAATGGCAGCTAGGGTGCAGTGGACAGCAAGAACATTTCATAACAGACTCCTAGAGGCTGGGCTCAAGTCATGCAAAGTTAGAAAAAAGCCTTTCATCAATGAGAAGCAAAGGAGAGCCAGGCTAAACTTTGCCAAAGACCATAAGGATTGGACAATAGAGGACTGGAGTAAGGTAATGTTCTCTGATGAGTCTAATTTTCAGCTTTGCCCAACACCTCATTGTCTAATGGTTAGACGGAGACCTGGAGAGGCGTACAAGCCACAGTATCTTGCACCCACTGTGAAATTTGGTGGAAGATTGGTGATAATCTGGGGATGCTTCAGCAAGGCTGGAATTGCTCAGGTTAATCTTTGCGAAGGACGTATGAATCAAGCCGCATAAAAGGTTACCCTGGAAAAACTGTTGATTCCTTCTGCTCAGGCAATGCTCCCCAACTCCGAGGACTGGTTTTTCCAGCAGGAGAATGCGACATGCCACACAGCTAGGTCAATCAATGTGTGGATGAAGGACCACCACATCAAATCCTTGTCATGGTCAACCCAATCTCCCGACCAGAACCCCATTGAAAACCTCTAGAATGTAATCAAGAAGAAGATGGATAGTCACTCACAAGCCATCAAATAAAGAAGAACTGCTTACATTTTTGTACCAGGAGTGGCTAAAGGTCACCCAAAAGCAATGTGAAAGACTGGTGGAAAGCATGCCAAGACGCATGAAAGCTGCGATTAAAAATCATGGTAATTGTAATGCTGGAGACATTATTCACAGGTAGCACTTTTTTACTGCTTTTTTTTCTGCAGATGTCCTCACCACACAACGCAATAACAATCTGCTCTGATTATTGCGTGTTTGCTATATTTCTTTTATGCACATTCCCCCATATTTGATGCGTTTTTGTTGCAGATGTGAATCGGTGTTTTTAATACTTTTTTAATACTACAGAAAAGATTTGATTCTGCGCTTTAAAAATACAATGGCATATTTTTCCTTCATGCGTTTTTTTCAGAGGAAACCGATAAAGAAAAATGCTCTAAAATCGCAGAGTTCAGTAGTGTCTTTAGACGGACTGAGGGAGGAGTTTTCACTAAATCACTAAATTACATCCACTTTGCTTAGACATTTAGACCATATTCACATAAGCGTAAACGGTGCGTTGTTTGCTGCTTTTTTCTCTTTCCAAGCTGATGCGTGAATGAGGCCTTCCTGACATCAAAAAGCCAGGTATCGTATAGTAAAGCTACATAAAGATGAGAAGCTTGTGGCGACTTCGACTATGAATGAAGTAACAAAAAATAATCCACAAGTCCCAACTAGAGATGAGCAGGATTCAGAGATGACTTTGCACCAGCCTGGGCTAATCAAAAGCCGTGCAGGGGACACCAGAAGGTAAAAGAAGAATCGTGGCCTTCCGTCCACATGCCAGGTATTTATTTATTTTACTCACTTATATAGCACCATTAATTCCACAGCACTTTACAGACATTACAGGCACTGTCCCCGATGGGGATCACAATCTAGAATCACTATCAGCATGCCTTTGGAACATGGGAGGAAACGCACGCAAACACAAGGGAAAACATACAAACTCCTTACAAGTATTGGTGAGTTTGTACTCTATGTTATATGTACTGTATGTCTGTATGTATGTATTATATGAATGTATTGTATGTATTGTATGTAGTATGTATGTTGTATGTCTGTAGCATGTTGTATGTATATTGTATGTATGTAGTAAGTATGTAGTATGTATGTATGTTGTATAAATGTAGTATATATGTATGTAGTATGTATGTATGTATGTTGAATGAATGTAGTATATATGTAGTATGTATGTATGTTGTATGAATGTAGTATATATGTAGTATGTATGTTGTATGAATGTAGTATATATGTAGTATGTATGTATGTTGTATGAATGTAGTATATATGAAGCATGTACGTAGTATGTAGTATGTATGTTCTATGAATTTTGTATATATGTAGTATGTATGTAGTATGTAGTATGTATGTATGTATGCTGTATGAATGTAGTATATATGAAGTATGTATGTATGTAAGTTGTATGAATGTAGTATATATGTAGTATGTATGTAGTATGTATGTATGCTGTATGAATAGTATATATGTAGTATGTATGTATGTTGTATGAATGTAGTATATATGTAGTATGTATGTAGTATGCAGTATGTATGTATGTATGCTGTATGAATGTAGTATATATGAAGTATGTATGTATGTAAGTTGTATGAATGTAGTATATATGTAGTATGTATGTAGTATGTATGTATGCTGTATGAATAGTATATATGTAGTATGTATGTATGTTGTATGAATGTAGTATATATGTAGTATGTATGTAGTATGTAGTATGTATGTATGTATGCTGTATGAATGTAGTATATATGTAGTATGTATGTATGTAAGTTGTATGAATGTAGTATATATGTAGTATGTATGTAGTATGTATGTATGCTGTATGAATAGTATATATGTAGTATGTATGTATGTTGTATGAATGTAGTATATATGTAGTATGTATGTAGTATGCAGTATGTATGTATGCTGTAAGAATGTAGTATATATGTAGTATGTATGTTGTATGAATGTAGTATATATGTAGTATGTATGTAGTATGTATGTATGCTGTATGAATGTAGTATATATGTAGTTTGTATGTATGTTGTATGAATGTAGTATATATGTAGTATGTATGTAGTATGCAGTATGTATGTTTGCTGTATGAATGTAGTATATATGTAGTATGTATGTTGTATGAATGTAGTATATACAGTGGGGCAAAAAAGTATTTAGTCAGTCAGCAATAGTGCAAGTTCCACCACTTAAAAAGATGAGAGGCGTCTGTAATTTACATCATAGGTAGACCTCAACTATGGGAGACAAACTGAGAAAAAAAAATCCAGAAAATCACATTGTCTGTTTTTTTTTCATTTTATTTGCATATTATGGTGGAAAATAAGTATTTGGTCAGAAACAAGCAATCAAGATTTCTGGCTCTCACAGACCTGTAACTTCTTCTTTAAGAGTCTCCTCTTTCCTCCACTCATTACCTGTAGTAATGGCACCTGTTTAAACTTGTTATCAGTATAAAAAGACACCTGTGCACACCCTCAAACAGTCTGACTCCAAACTCCACTATGGTGAAGACCAAAGAGCTGTCAAGGGACACCAGAAATAAAATTGAAGCCCTGCACCAGGCTGGGAAGACTGAATCTGCAATAGCCAACCAGCTTGGAGTGAAGAAATCAACTGTGGGAGCAATAATTAGAAAATGGAAAACATACAAGACCACTGATAATCTCCCTCGATCTGGTGCTCCACGCAAAATCCCACCCCGTGGGGTCAGAATGATCACAAGAACGGTGAGCAAAAATCCCTGAACCACGCGGGGGGACCTAGTGAATGAACTGCAGAGAGCTGGGACCAATGTAACAAGGCCTACCATAAGTAACACACTACGCCACCATGGACTCAGATCCTGCAGTACCATACGTGTCCCACTGCTTAAGCCTGTACATGTCCGGGCCCGTCTGAAGTTTGCTAGAGAGCATTTGGATGATCCAGAGGAGTTTTGGGAGAATGTCCTATGGTCTGATGAAACCAAACTGGAACTGTTTGGTAGAAACACAACTTGTCGTGTTTGGAGGAAAAAGAATACTGAGTTGCATCCATCAAGCACCATACCTACTGTAAAGCATGGTGGTGGAAACATTGATTGCTTGTTTCTGACCAAATACTTATTTTCCACCATAATATGCAAATAAAATGAAAAAAAAACAGACAATGTGATTTTCTGGATTTTTTTTTCTCAGTTTGTCTCCCATAGTTGAGGTCTACCTATGATGTAAATTACAGATGCCTCTCATCTTTTTAAGTGGTGGAACTTGCACTATTGCTGACTGACTAAATACTTTTTTGCCCCACTGTATGTAGTATGTATGTAGTATGTATGTATGCTGTATGAATGTAGTATATATGTAGTATGTATGTATGTTGTATGAATGTAGTATATATGAAGTATGTATGTAGTATGTATGTATGTTGTATGAATGTAGTATATATGAAGTATGTATGTAGTATGTATGTATGTTGTATATATGTAGTATGTATGAATGTTGTATATATGCAGTATGTATGTAGTATGTATGAATGTTGTATATATGTAGTATGTATGTAGTATGCATGTAGTATGTATGTTTTTTTTTGTTTTGTTTTTTACATTCAACACATTAGCCAGAAGATTGGACTACTACTGTCCCATCATTGGCTAATGTGTCAATCACTGTCATTGTAGCAGGCATCGCCCGATGGGACTTGTAGTCCCATCGGACGATGCCTGTACACACACAAGACCCCCAGCAGGCCCACACAGACCCCCGGCAGCCGGCACAATCCCCCGGCAGGCCCGTACAGACCCCCGGCAGCCGGCACAAGCCCCCGGCAGGCCCGTACAGACCCCCGGCAGCTGGCACAAGCCCCCGGCAGGCCCGTACAGACCCCCGGCAGCCGTCACAAGCCCCCGGCAGGCCCGTACAGACCCCCGGCAGCCGGCACAAGCCCCCAGCAGGCCCGTACAGACCCCCGGCAGCCGGCACAAGCACCCGGCAGGCCCGTACAGACCCCCGGCAGGCCCGCACAGACACGCACAGTGTCCGCCCACGCACCGCCCACACTCTTTCCCCCTCCCAAACTGGATGTGCAAGTAAAGAAAAGGTTTTTTAATTCCGATATTTCTGTCCCATTGACTTGATTGGGATTTCCGGTATCGGAATCGGCGATACCGATACTTTTTTGGGTATCGGGCCGATCCAATCCGATCCGATATTTCTCAATATCGGATGGTATCGCTCAACACTACTGATTACACAAGAACTACAAGGAGTATTTCTTCATCGCAGGTATCATGTTAATTAGTGTAACAACACTAACATGGGAATGTCAGTCAGTTATGCCAGACATAACTTCCTGCTGTAGATGCTTCACTATTATGATTACTATGTTTCATTGTTGCTATCAATCTGACAATCGATCTGCTTCCTCCTCAGGTATGTCCACTGGCTGCTGCAATACCATAACCCATCTTTCCTGATCCCAATCACCCTGTATCTCTCTATTACTGGTATGTCCACTGGCTGCTTTCTCACCTTATTTCCTTGATTCTATCACACAGTTTGGCCTTATCTGTCCATTCGAATCTATCTCCTTTTGCATTTTCACTTCTGATTTCTAATTGATCGTCTCCTGTGTCTGTGTCCAGTCCTCCTGCTGCTCCTCCCTTCTGATCACACCTGGGCCTTTTCATGTGCTGTTAAGTTGCTATAAATTCAGAGGCACAGGGCTGTCTAGACCTTGGGCTTTCTTTTGCAAGGATAACATAAGAAATATGCCAGAAATGAGCCAGAAGTGACCAGAAGGTACGACTAACCGCTGTGTTTACATGTACCAAATTTCTTTTGCCTTCAGCCTTACTCTCATCATGCTGACATATGCTCTAACAGTTTTGCCTCCATTACTCCTCACTCTCCTTTGCTTTCCGCAAACCCCAGCACCCACTAACCAAATAATAATCTCGCCTTCCCTCTTGCCTCCCCACCTGACCTCCGTTGCTGACCTGTTCCTTGACTTCAGAGCTCTCCTAATAAAATACAAATAAGCTGCCCACCCTCCTTCTCCCACATGCTCTCCCTCTCTCTGCTTCTCCTCACTGCTGGCGACATGTCTCCCCACCCTGGACCCCCACAGCTCATACCTCCCATTATTACCCACTTCTAGCATTCCCAACCCAATACAAACACCAGAAATCTTTCCCACTTCAAATCCATGCCCTTGACAACCACCACCCTGCTCCCACTCTCTGGATCACTCTGGAATGCCTGCTCCATCTACATTAAACTCCAAGTTATTCACAACCTCTTTGCGTCTCGTAATTTCACCTTCTTTGGCCTCACTGAAACATGGCTAACACCCTCCAATACCGCCTCCCCTGCTGTGCTATGTTACGGCGGCCTCCACTTCACCCACACTCCTCGCCCTGGCAACAGACATAGTGGAGGAGTGGGCCTTCTTTCTTCCAACTGCACCTTCAACCCAATCCCACCTCTTCCCTCCCTAATCTTCTCCTCTTTTGAAGTCCACTCTGTCCGCATCTACTCCCCCTCAACCACCAAGTGGCCGTCACATACCGACCTCCGGGCCCGACCACTGTCTTTATTGACCAATTCTCCACCTGGCTCCTTCACTTTCTCTTTGCTGACATTCCCACCATCATCATGAGCGACTTCAACATCCCCATTGACACCCACCAGTCAGCAACCTCCAAATTCCTGTCCCTTACTTCATCTTTTTGACTTACTTAGTGGTCCTCCTCAGCCACTCACACAGACGGACACACATTAGACCTGGTCTTCACCCGTCTCTGCTCCCTATCTAACTTCACAACCTCCTCTCTCCCTCTATCCGACCACCATCTACTCACTTTCTCAACACTGTCCTCCTCACCTGTCACCCATGTCCAGCAACATGCGCACCCCCGCAGAAACATCGCACATCTAGACACTCGCACACTCTCTGACTCTATTCTACCACAGTCCTCCATAGCACTGACACTGACACTGCCACTAGTTTCTACAATGCCACTCTTGCATCAGCCATCGACTCGGTCGCCCCTGTCATGCATAACAGAGTGCTACGAATCAATAGACAAGCCTGGCACAATAATATCACTAAAAAGCTTCGGCAAGCATCCAGAATTGCATAACAGCACTGGAAGAAAACACATTCGCAAGACTACTTCACTGCGCTCAAACAAGTAACACTCGCATTCAAACCTGCCCTCACCTCTGCTAAACAGGCCTACCTTGCATCCCTTGTATCTTTATCCCACAACCCTAAACAGTTGTTCAAAACTTTTAACTCTCTTCTCCGCCCACCACTGCCCCCCCTGACTTCCATAATCTCTGCAAAGGTCTTTGACGCACAATTCAAAAACAATATAGACCAAACACGGCAAGTCTTTATTGCTCAACCACCACAACCCCTTTGCATGCCAGACCAATGCCCAAATCCCATAACCTCCCTACCTAACCTCACTGAGCTTGCTCATCTTCTCTCCATATCGCACCCAACCATTTGTGTATTTAACCCTATCCTATCCCTCCTCCTCCCCAACAACACCACCACTCTTATCGCATCTCTAACCCACCTCTTCAACCTGTCACTAAATTATGGTACCTTCCCTTCTGCTTTCAAGCATGCCACAATCAGGCCTATTCTTAAAAAGCCAACCCTCGACCCAACAGCCATGTCCAGCTATCGCCCAATATCGCTGCTCCCATTCACTCCTAAACTCCTGGAACAGCATGTCCACGCTGACCTTTCCACCCACCTCTCATCTAACTTGTTTTTTGACAATCTACAATCTGGTTTCCATCCCCATTTTTCCACTGAGACAGCCCTGAACAAAATTACCAATGACCTACTTACAGCCAAAGCTAACGGACAATACTCTATACTCCTCCTTCTAGACCTGTCCCCTGCTTTCCACACAGGTGAACACTGCCTCCTACTACAGATCCTCTCCTCCTTCAGCATCAAAGACCTCGCCCTATCCTGGATCATCTCATACCTTTCCAACCGCACATTCAGCGTCTCCCACTCCCACACTAACTCCTCATCCCACCCTCTCTCTGTTGGAGTCCCCCAAGGCTCTGTTCTAGGACCCCTACTCTTCTCAATCTATACACCTGGCCTGGGGCAACTCATAAAGACCCATGGATTCCAGTACCACCTTTATGCCGATGATACTTAGATCTACCTCTCTGGCCCAGACGTCACCTCTCTGCTCTCCAGAATCCCGGAATGTCTATCAGCCATATCCTCCTTCTTCTCCTCTCGCTACCTCAACTCAATGTGGACAAATCTGAACTGATCATCTTTCCCCCATCTCACAGATCTTCCTTACCCGACCTATCTACAACAATTGACGACATCCTTTCATGCTTTCCCCCATACCAGAGGTCCGCTGCCTCGGAGTAACCCTTGACTCTGCCCTGTCCTTCAAACCGCACATCCAAGCTCTCTCCACCTCCTGTCGCCTCCAGCTCAAAAATATTTCCAGAATTCGTCCCTTCCTCAACCCTCATTCTACTAAAATGCTTGTACATGCCCTCATCATCTCCCGCCTCGACTATTGCAACATCCTTTTCTGTGGCCTCCCTGCTAACACCCTCGCACCTCTCCAGTCCAACCTTAACTCTGCCGCCCGACTAATTCATCCCTCTCCTCGCTACTCCTCCGCTTCTCCTCTCTGCAAATCTCTTCACTGGCTCCCATTCCCTCAGCGTATCCAATTCAAATTACTAATACTGACCTACAAGGCCATCTATAACCTGTCTCTGCCATATATCTCTGAACTACTCTCCCGATATCTTCCCTCATGTAATCTCCGGTCCTCTCAAGACCTCCTTCTCTCCTCCACACTTATTTGCTCCTCACCCAACCGCCTCCAAGATTTCTCCTGAATAGCCCCCATCCTCTGGAATTCTTTGCCCCAACACGTCCGACTATCAACCACAATCGGATCCTTCAGACGGAACCTGAAAACCCACCTCTTCAGGAAAGCTTACAAACTGCAATGATCCCCGCTGCCTCCTCACCATTACTGGAGCTACCGCCTCACCTGGAGCTACTGCAACCCCCCAATCTACTGTCTCCTTCCCCACCATCCTGTTAAATGTAAGCCCAAAAGGGCAGGGTCCTCTCTCCCCTCTATATCAGTCTGTGATTGTTAGTTTGTTTACTGTAAGTGATATCTGTACTTTGAATGTAACCCCTTCTCATGTACAGCACCATGGAATCAATGGTGCTATATAAATAAATAATATCAATAATAATGTCTGTAGTTTATCTAGCAAAATCCTGCTGACAGGTTCACTGGAATAAAAATGTAATTGTTAATATCTAGAGATGAGCGACTTTGCCTTTTTTAGGGTCGAGTCAGGTTTCATGAAACCCGACTTTCGCAAAAGTCGGGTCGAACGAATTCGGCCGACTATAGGAAAAAGTTGGAGGCCGACCGAAACACGAACCCAAAGCAAGTCAATGGGGAAGCAAAGTCGGCAGGGAGTGGAGGACAGTAAACACACCTACAGTGCCCATTTCTATGCCAAAAACATCAATTCTTATTACCGAAGCTTGTCAACCTTAATTTACTTCATAATAAAAGTCACGCATTGAAAACTGGGGGTTATTTGGCTAAAGTTGCGGGGGGGTAGGGCTGGCTCCAGGTTTTCGTGTGCCCTGGGCCAAAGAGTGTCAGTGCGCCCCTTTAACACATACCACAACTCATGATGTTCCGATACGGCACAGAAATATAGGTATAGTACAATGACAAATACTTCACTGCTTACATGACATGACAGATCTATTTTAAATTGTACAATAGCTCAAAAAAAGAACAGTATACTACTCCATACAGTATTATGGCCACCACATTGTGCGCCATACAGAATAATGAGCCCCATATATTTCTCCATACAGAATAATTGGTCACATATAATGTTCCATACAGTATATGATGAGCTCCACATAATGCTACAGTATATGACGGTCCCTATGGATGATGCTCCAGTGTGTTATGGGCCCAAATAATGCTCCATATCTAATGGGCCTCATTTCTAATGCTCTAGTGTATAATGTGCCCCATAGATGCTGCTCCAGTATCTGATCTGCCCCATTTAGAATGCTCCAGTATATGATGGGCCCCATGGATGATGCTCCAGTGTATGATGGGCCCAAAAAATGCTCCATATATAATGGGCCCCATTTCTAATGCTGCAGTGTATAATGAGCCCCGTAAATGCTGCTCCAGTGTCTGATGTCCCTCATTTGGAATGCTCCAGTATATGATGGGCCTCATGGATGATGCTCCAGTGTATGATGGGCCCAAATAATGCTCCATATATAATGGGCCCCATTTCTAATGCTCCAGTGTATAATGTGCCCCATAGATGCTGCTCCAGTGTCTGATCTGCCCCAATCTGGAATGCTCCTGTATATGATGGGCCTCATGGATGATGCTCCTGTGTACGATGTGCCCTAATAATGCTCCATATATAATGGGCTCCATTTCTAATGCTCCAGTGTATAATGGGTCCCTTAAATGCTGCTCCAGTGTCTGATGTCCCCAATCTGGAATGTTCCAGTATATGATGGGCCTCCTGGATGATGCTCCAGTGTATGATTGGCCCAAATAATGCTCCATATATAATGGTCCCCATTTCTAATGCTCCAGTGTATAATGTGCCCCATAGATGCTGCTACAGTGTCTGATCTGCCCCATTTATAATGCTCCAGTATATGATGGGCCTCATGGATGATGCTCCAGTGTATGATGGGCCCTAATAATGCTCCATATTTAATGGGCTCAATTTCTAAATGCTGCTCCAATGTCTGATGTCCCCAATCTTGAATGCTCCAGTATATGATGGGCCTCATGGATGATGCTCCAGTGAATGATGGGCCCTAATAATGCTCCATATATAATGGGCCCCATTTCTAATGCTCCAGTGTATAATGAGCCCCGTAAATCCTGCTCCAGTGTCTGATGTCCCCCATTTGGAATGCTCCAGTATATGATGGGCCTCATGGATGGTGCTCCAGTGTATGATGGGCCCAAATAATGCTCCATATATAATGGGCCCCATTTCTAATGCTCCAGTGTATAATGGGCCCCGTAAATGCTGCTCCAGTGTCTGATGTCCCCCATTTGGAAAGCTCCAGTATATGATGGGCCCCATTTTTAATTAATCCAGGCATGGTATGTGAAAAGAGGTCCATGGAGTAATCTGAAGTGTTTGCTGCCGCATCCTTCACTTTTGGTGTGGGTGAAGGACACAAGGAAAGGGGTTGCTCCTGACCAGAAGCCTGCACTGATGACTCAGTGCTTGCATTGTTTTAAACTTCAGAAGAGGAGGCGATAGAGTTGGAGGCTGTTTTAGCAATGTAAGCCACAAACAGTTCCTGATACTCCTGCTTTAAAAGCAGCCTACCTACTCCCTGAAAAGGGAGCCTTACAGGACTTCCAGAGCTACACCATGACGCAGACTCAACACCTCCTGCCTTAGCTGCTATTGTGTTTTTGGCACTACTAGCAGATGCACCACCACCACTATCAGTACCAGGTGGCCCCCCACGCCCACATCTGCATCCTCTTTCACCATACTTCCTCATGTTTTGAAAAATGGACGCAAAATACTATCAGATATATGGTACTGTATCAGAAGCGAATAGCTCTATACAGTCTAGGGATAACAGTAAATCTCCATATATATTTCATGAGTGATACACAGACGCTCACAGGCTCAGTATGGATTACACAATAAAATAAAAAGTTGAAAAAGGGTACAGTATCACCAGATACAAGGTATATATAGTATAGTGTAAACATTATGAATCTCCGTATATATTTCAGGAGGCAGACACAAACGCTCTAAGGCCCAGTATGGATTACACAAGAATATGAAAAGCTGTAAATGGGTATTGTGACACAAGCGTACAGCTGTATACAGTGTTGAAGTAATCTTAAAGCTCCAAATATATTTTCGGAATAACAGACAGACGTTCACAGGCTCATTATGGATTACTCCAGAAAAAAAGAAAAAATTCCAGCTACTATAAGATCCATTTATTGAGTGAAAAGTAAGACAGAGTTCACATGATAGTCTCTATTACGCGTTTCGAACACCCACACTGTGTACTATATCAAAAAGATAAATGGATCTTATAGTAGCTGGAATTTTTTCTATTTTTCTGGAGTAACTACACGCTGGATGACGTGATTCCTTGCTCCCACACACCACAGGCTGTTTTCAAGTGATCTGGTAAGCCCCTTTTTTTCTCATTATGGATTACACGAGAATCTAAATAGCAAAAAAGGTTACTGTATCAGAAGCGTACAGCTGTATACAGTATTGGCCAAATTTGAAATCTCGGTATATATTTCCGGAGTCACCCTCAGACGCTCACTCAGTCTGGGTTTGACCATAATAAAAAATGTTCTGGATAACAAGTATACATATTGTAGGGTACAATTGAAATCTCCGTATACATAGTCCTGTAGTCACTTTCATACGCTTACTCAGTATGGATTTGACCGTAATACTAAATGTCGAACAAAGGTACTGTACAACAAGATACAAGCTGTATCGAGTAAGAATTGGTATCTCCGATTCACCATATATATCGAAGGTGTAAACCACACACGCTCACTCACTGTGTGTTAGGCATGGGATTTCTGGCTCTGCACAGCAGGAATCCAGAGCCGTACATTCAGCAGTCTCCCATTCCTCTCCGACTGCTCAGGGTCCTGCTCAGCAATCACAGCAAGCCAAGCGTGCTGCTCAGACTTGTTCCGTGAGCCTAGATGTTGCTACCACCTCTGGTGCAGCAATGGTAGCGCAACCTGCTCAGCAGGGAACCACTCCAGAGGCTAAGTCCTCGTGCCGTGCTACTGGGCATGCCCGCAGCCTGACCTCTAACTGGAGAGCAGAGGTCACGTGCTCAGGTCCTGCGTCGGATCTGATTGGTTCCTTCCAGGGTACTGGAAGGTCCCGGAAGCGCATGGCTACAAAAAGCCCGCATGGCGGCTCAGCCATGCACTAGTGTAGCATATTATGCTGTGTGTGTATGGTCATGGATGCATGGACTGGTGACTGACTTATTAAGAAACCCCTTCCCTCTGATAATACGAATGGTGACAGAGTGTTGGCTAGTCAGCGCCAGATTGTGGAAAGCTACATGCCACTGTGCCTCCTGCACTGCACACTAGCGTCCGACGGTGTCCGGCCATTCGGTGCCGTCGTGCAGTGACTACAGTTACTGCCGCACTGCGGGAGCAGCGTCCATTGGCGGTTGTGGCTGCAACGCCACTCGCTGGCCATCCTGTGAGGCTAACAGGGCCAGCATTCTTACATTCTTTATTGTAAGGCGACTCTGTGTCTTAACAGAGCCGCTCTTAGCGTTCGGGTGACGTTAACCCGAGCGCAGTACTTTACCTTTTGATGCATCTGCCATTGTCCAGCAGCGGTCTTACCATCTACCGCATGGTGGACCCCGGGCGGCGAACGCACCTCCTATTATTTATATCTGGTGCGTTCCGCCGACCCTAACACTATGGATGATACCGTAATTAAAAAATTTTGAACAAAGGTACTGTATCAGCACATACCAGGTGTATCCAGTCTAGGGGTAATTGTAAATTTCCATGTATACTTCCAGAGTCAGACATAGACACTCACAGGCTCACTATGTATTACACCAGAATTTAAAAAGTAGAAAAAGGGAAAGGTATTCAAACTGTACAACAGTATACAGTGTTGTGGTACTTTTAAATCTTCATACATATTTCAATCTCAATAAGCCAGTCCAGACTCTCCGCTACTGGAAACTACATGGATACAAGTACAGACGGAAAGTCGAGTGTTAGCAGAAATTTGGGAATTACTCATTGCGGGAAAACCTCCCGGTAGGTGTTGCAGAGGCGATGCACACCCTCAATTACTGTGTCTGTGGAGACAGCGAAAACGGTTCTTTGTGAAGAAAGCATTGCTTTATCGCAGTAGCGTGGATCACATCACCGTTACTCATCTCCATCAAATTGTGATCACAGGGAGAGATGTAGACATGGTCCTCACTGCCTACCATGATGTGTGTGGTCATTTTGGAGTGCAAAAGACAGAAGCCACAGATCGTAGGCGATTCTATTGGATTGGCATGAGAGGAGACATTGAAAAATGGTGGCAGGAATGTCACACGTCTGTGACTATCACAACTGTGAAAGGTGATCATAAAGCACCACTGCATCCGCTTGTAAGTTGACGTCCATTGCAAATGGTAGCCATTGATCATCTGAAGGTAGAGGCCAGCAGGACAGGCCATAGCTACATCTTAACCATCATCGATCAATACACCAAATTTCTAGTGGCTGTCCCTGTGAAGGATTTAAGTGGCCAGACTACACAGTTATGGAGCAGGGAGAGGTAAATATTGCAACTTGCAAGTGCTGTGGCCATGACCAAGCAGGGGGTCACACTCATGGGCGACGGTACTGGCACAGGGCCCCTCATAGTACGCTGGTGTGTCTGACAGCGAGTGGGCCCCCCCACCATCAGACACTGTATTGTACTATGAGGGGCCCTGTGCCAGTGCCTTCGGCCATCAGTGGGCCCATCCGCCTGTTCAGAGCAACGGCACTTGCCCGGGTGCGCCAGGTGTTGACCCCAGCCCTTGGGGGGGTGGGCATCCCAGTTAGGGAGGTTTAAAAAATGGCATATGTTGATGTGAAGGCTGGACATTCAGCTGCTGCAAATGGCGGAATTGGGCAAGTCCGAGGAAGAGGAGGACAAAAGCAAGGCAGTTTTCTGGCAACCTATGTGTCATCAGGGGAAGGTGGGACAAAATCCTTTGAAACCCATGCATGGTTCATTTTAATGAAGGTTAGATCGTCAACATTTTGGGTCGACAGATGGGTCCTTTTTTCTGTCAGGACTGATCCAGCAGCACTGAAGACTCTTTCAGATAACACACTAGCAGCAGGGCAAGCGAGCTCCTGTAAGGCATAGTGTGCCAATTCAGGCCAGGTGTCCAGTTTAGAGGTCCAATAGTCAAAGGGGAATGACCTGTGAGGGAGAACATCGATATGGGAGAAGTAGTTTGTAACCATAGTTGACAACTGCTGTCTCCTGTCACTTGTAATCGATGAAGTATTAGCAGTCGGGTGAGCGGTACTTGAGAAATCATTCCACAACATGGTCATTAAACCCTTGTCTCCAACGCCACTTCGGCTGTGTGCACCACGAACACCTCTTCCATTGTGCCCACTACGGCTCGTGGGTGAACCAGCACTGCTGCTGTGTGCTGGGAAAGCCTCAAATGGTTTACCAGAGTTGCTTGTTTGTTAGCCAATATTATCTCTAGGTTCTCCTGTGGCATGATGTTGTGTAATTTGCCTTTGTAGTGTGGATCGAGGATGCTGGCCAGCCAGTAGTTGTCATCCTTCATCATTTTGGCAATGCGGGGGTCCCTTTTTAGGAACCGCAAGGCATAATCGCACATGTGGGCCAATGTTTCAGGTGTCAAAAATGCACTGCCACTGCTGGGTGGAGGAGCACTTTCTGGCAAATCCACAACCCTACAGTCACACACAAACACTGTACCTGACCTTGGAACGCCAACATTTTATCTTGCCCCCCTGAGAAGCATCCTCCTGCCCAAAATAATCATCCCCCTCATCCTCCTCCTCCTCTTCTTCCTTCACCTCGTCCAGGACAGTTCCCTGACCAGACAATGGCTGACTGTCAGCAAGGCTTCCCTCCTCCTCTTCCTGTTCCTCCTCCGCTGCTGACGCCAGATCCTTAATGTGCATCAAACTTTGCATGAGCAGATGCAGAAGTGGGATGCTCATGCTTATGATGGCGTCGTCTGCGCTTACCAGCCGTGTGCATTTCTCAAAACACTGAAGGACTTTACAGAGGTCTTTCAGCTTTGACCACTGCACACCCGACAATTCCATGTCTTCCCTCAAACTGCCTGCCCGTGTATCCTCCCAAAAATGCATTACAGCCTGCCTCTGTTCACACAGCCTCTCAACCATGTGCAGGGTGGAGTTCCACCTTGTTGCAACGTCTATGATTAGGCGGTGCTTGGGGAGGTGGAGCAATCACTGCAGCTTCTGCATACGAGTGGAGTGGAAGTTTGAGCGACGGATGTGCGAGCACAGTCTTTGCACCTTATGGAGCAGGAATATTAACTCTGGATAATTATTAAGGAATCACTGCACCACCAGGTTCAAAGCGTGAGCCAGGCAAGGTATGTGTGTTAGTTTTACACGGGCTATGGCAGCCACAAAATTACGTCCGTTATCACTGACTACCTTGCCTGGCTCAAGATGTAGAGTGCCCAGCCATGACTCAGTTTGTTGCTGCAAGTAGTCGGTCAGTACCTCCGCAGTGTGTCTGTTGTCGCCCAAAGACATCATCTTTAACACAGCTTGCTGATGCTTACCACTAGCTGTTCGATAGTGGGACACCTCGCCAGCTGCGGATAGAGTGTTCGTGCGACTGCGCTCTGTGGACGAGCTTTCACTTATGGAGAAGGAGGAGGGTGGAAAGCCTACAGTCAACTGTTTCCTATACCATGGGCTAGGCAGCACTGTTCCACCGCCGCTGTCCCCTGTGGAGCCTGCATCCACCACATTAACCAAGTGCGCAGTGATGGACACGTAACGGCCCTGGCCATGCCTACTGGACCATGCATCTGTTGTGAGGTGCACCTTTCCACTCACTAATTGCTTGAGTGCATGGACAATGCGGTCTTTCACATGCAGGTGGAGGGCTGGGATGGCTTTTCAAGAAAAGAAGTGCCGACTGGGTAGGTCATAGCGTGGGACTGCATAGGCCATGAGCTCGCGGAAAGCTTAGCTTTCAACCAAACGGTAGGGCATCATCTCTAATGAGATTAGTTTGGCAATGTAGGCATTCAAACACAGTGTACGCAGATGAGAGGTTGAGTACTTTCTTGTCCTACTCAGAGTGTCTGGTAGGGTGAGCTGGACTGGAGAGCTGCATATGGGGGAAGTAGCGGTGGACTGGACGGACTGAGAGGGGGGTTGGTGATGGTATTGGTGGTGATGGCCTAGATTTAGTTTTGTGT